>NC_088170.1:55087584-56337584 GCF_028769735.1 Zonotrichia leucophrys gambelii | reverse complement strand
CCACACTTGGCAGAGTACTCCATGTTTGGGAGTGTTGTTGTGTGTGTTGGGAGGAAAACAAGAGGAAGGACATGAGAAAGGAAAAGAGGAGGACCAAACTGTTCATAGAATGCCTTAGTTTCATGAATTTCAGTTTTCCCAGAGAGTGACCCTTTTAGGGTGAAAGATGACTCAATACAGAGCAAGTTTCACATGTACATTTGTGGTAGATAATATGCTAGTCCTGATTTGAGAAAAGCCTTTGAAATTGAGCCTTTGAAGCCTTGACAATCAGAGATCTTCAAGGAGCCCATGACCCCCCTCATCTCAGACCCTCCTGGAATGCCCTACCCAGGGCTCCAGGGTCTCAGCTCACCTCAGGACTGAGCACCTGGCCCATGCTACTCCTACAGTTACACAGAGGGATATCTTAATATACATATAGAATTAATTGCAGTTCAGAAGACTGCAGCATAACCATAGTGTATGGACAGTTCAGTTTCCTCTGGAATTATGAAAAAATATCTGTGCAACTGATAAGTGAATTGTTCAGAAATCATGATCAAGGGAAAAGATTTAGTAACTTTTAGTGTAGAAGATATATAAGTATTAAAATGAAATATAAAACAGTAGCTGCTTCAGTATTTTTATATGCATCAGTCTTCCATTTTACTGCTACCTCTTTTTGACGTGGACTCTTAAATTCATCTTGCAATTTCTGTTGTTCAGAGGAGACAGTTCACTTTTAAAGGAGACATGAGAGATCTAAAGATGTGCGGTTGAATTGCTAGCAGTTTAATATCAGACAAAGATTTCTAGTGATTAAATAATATAAATATTACTTATGTAGGGAAAGAGAGGAGAAAACTACGTTACAGAAAACAAATTGAGTAGCACAAGGCATTAGAGGGAGATTGATTTAATACTGTATGAAAACAAGAGACTGACATTTTAGACATCATCTAATTTTTCCATTCAAGAGAATTTTGGGGCTGAGAGGGAGCAGAGTTCTTTAGGTTTTTATTAAATATGATTTACATCAAATGTGGCTGCTCTACATATCAGACGTATTTGAATAATAAAGATCTGTGCTAGCTCCACTCAGAACACAGTCTATGTAAAAACTGATGCTACTCAATGGGATTTTATGGAATTATGATAGCTGTGGTGGAATGTGAATCACCCTGAGCACTCTGCAGAAGCAAAGAGATTCCATGACACTAACTTCTTATGGAATATTTACTTTTTTCATACAAACATTAGAAATTTTGTGGTTTTGTTCTCTACAGACAATGGTCATGTTAGTAGCAGACTAAACCTTAATCTGCAGTCAGGGTACATCACAGCTTCTTCCTGTAGGGGTTTTATAGCTTCTCCTTCATAATTTTTCTTGCACATGCACCCCATTTTTGACAACAGCACTGATTTCCACTAGTCCCATCACTTGTACAGACAATGTGCTCTTTGCTCCGTATCATTAATCCCATAAAGAAGTTCCCAAAGAAACGTCATTTATTTATGGTCCTTTCCTCATTCCTTGTGTACATATAACAAATTCTTTAATGTTAATAGTCTACCATAATAACTATGGGATTTTTTTCAGCCTTCTTACTCCATTCCTTCTCACTAATTTTGTTCCAATTGAGCTGCAGTCCATGGGGGCTTCTCTCTATCAACAGTATTTAACAAAATGAGTGCTTAATAGGGTAAGACATGGTTAAGGGGAAGGGAAAATTCTAGGTGTTATAATAAAATTGGCAATGCAAATTAAAATGTCTTCTTTAGGGTCTATTTTTTTCTGTGCAAGGAAGGCTGAAAAATACCTTGTATTTAGTCTTCTACACTCAGACTTGCATTTCAATATGCCTGAGGTAAAACTCAGAGACTGAGCATTTCCCTTCTTGGGTCACTGCATTAAGATACTCTGCCATCAGGAAGGATACTGTTAATGGCACTCATGTAGGATGGTTTTCCATTTAAGTGAACTATCATGACCAGTCTGCCTTTTTTACCCAACTCATACAGTTGACCTTCATCAAAACAATTTGCTTTCTACAGAAGATGAAACCAACAAGTGACACTTGCATTGTGAAATGAAAAAATACTGATAAATCATACATGACAAATGAAGTTCTAGAAAAGATTAGGGTTCTGTTTACCACTGTTCCCTGTGCTGAAGTAGATTCAATTTACTGTTCCCCTAGGAACAGATACTGTAGGTCATGCAGTAAGGTATTGATTTTGCCAATTACTGAGGATAATATCATATATTTTTGAGTTGTCACATTATTCTTGAAACTTGTTTCTTGGTTACTAAATAAAAAAGTTTTTCATGCATATGCTTGTCAGACCTGTCAGTTTAAAAATGAAATGTGTTTTATATAATTCTCTAAAAATAGAATAATGATTACTGTATAATATTCTTTTTGCATATAATTGGTGGAATTTAGGTTATATTCATATATATATATTTAAAAGAACTTTTTTTCAGAACTGCATTGTAACTAATTAGTCCTTAATAATTGTCCAAGTTAATAGTTTGACTACAAGGAACTGAACTAATCATTTTTCTTGAGTTGAAATAACAAGTTCAGAATGGGTTGTTTACTCCTTAATTGAAGATGCTTCTTAAAACATCATTAAAGAAGAAAGAATCACTGGAAAATCAGAGGAAGACTGTACTAAGAAGGAATTATTTATTCCTAGATGAAAAGATTAATTTACACCTATTCCCTGCCAGAAGATAGCTGACTTTGAGAAAGAGTCTGAGGTAAACCACTGTAGGAACCCTAAATGATTCATAACATTTCAGCACATTTTTATGCTTACTGTCTAAATATTACTAAGCTGAAAGAGACACTTGTGACTTAGAGTGTGTCTTCTGCAGATGAATTAACTACCATATGGTAAATTTGCACCCAAGCTTATGGTTAAGCAGTATGGACATGAGGGTCAAGTCATGATTTTGAACTTCTTTACTCTTCATATCATCTTTTCCAGAATTATGTTGAAGTGTCCTTAGGGAACAGACCTTGAAAATAATTCATGTGCTAATTTTTAAAATTTCAGTAGAGCTGATCACAATTAGAGTTGGACTTTGAGAAAATGCTGAGCCCCTAGTAGACAACTTGTGGACTCACTTTATATTAAAACCTGGTCACTTCCTTTGGTGTCTTAGTGAGATCTGAATTTTTTTAATCTTTTGTCTCAGCTATTGAGGTTTAGTTATTCTGAAAACTGTAGCATGAATTGCTGTCTTGATACTCCCCCTGAATTGCAAACAGGCTTATTTTGTCACTCGAATGTTTTTATAGTTGCCTATAACTTGCAATGTTCTGTCATTGCAGAGTTTGCCCCCTAAACTTTCAGAGGAAGTTGGACTTGCTAGTACCAAATCTATATGTGAATTTTTGACACAGAGGGAAGTACAGCAGTAAAAAAGATTTATACTCAGAGTTTATTACTGATGAATAGAATCATGCTAGAGTAAGGCTGGAAAAGACATGTTTACTGATAGTAAGTCTTCTGTTTAAAGTGGCAAGTCCCAAGTTTGATGGGATATGTGATATGCAAGCAGAAGACAAAGTTTTACTGAGGTCATGAAGTGAATATAGTTTTCAGAAGGATTTTTGAAGGAGTGCAGAAAAGTTAGTAATTTACCTCCAGCTGATATTCAGCAAAAACTGAGTGCCCAAGTTTCTTAAGCTCTCCTTTACATTTTGTGCTGCAACTCTACTGGAATTTTCTTAGATTTTTTTACCACCACAAGGAGAGGTTCAGCCTTTTTTCTTTCAATTTCCTTTACACTAGATGGGAAAACTTGCCAGTGTGCTTAGTTAAAGAGGGTGGATGTTCATGTTTATGAGATGCTTTGTTTCATTCACATGAAGAAAATGAAAATGTCCCTGTTCTATTGTCTGTGGGCTCCTTACTGAAAGTGTGCAGGGGCAGACTAGTTTTCATCATGAGAGAAGATTATTTGCTTGGAGATCATCCCTGTGTCAGGAACACAACAGGAACACAATTATAGGTAGTTTTGGAACTATAATTTCTTTTTCTTGATTTCAGAATATTTTTACGTTAAGATTTGCAGATCCAACTGACTTGCCTCCCCCTTCAAGCTCTAAATCCTTGCAGGTGTGTCTCTGTAGCCATTACACCTCCAAGCATTTCTGGTGCTCTTTTAGGATGCAGACTGGGATGGTTCAGTGGTGCAAGAGGCACATTGGATGACAGCTGTGCAACAGGGCTTTGGTGCATTTAAACAATATCAATAAATAATAATTTGGTGCTTCTAAAAAATATCCCTAAAATAATGCTCCAATGAATATATCAAACTCTCTGCCCTGGAGTATCTTCAGGGCTGTGGTGGAGTCACCCTGCTAGAGTTCTTGGGGATCAAATGGGTCTTCTACTTCACAAGTTGACCCCAGAGCTGATTTATCTGCAGGATGTCTGGCCCTGACTCTCTTTGCAGTCACTGGCTGCCCCGTAAGCTCTTACTATGAGATAAGGAGTGTACACTTGCAAAGCAGGAGGAATAACCTATTACTTTTCCTTTCAAGACCTAAGGCAGCTCTGGGGATATCCATCCTGTGGTGGTGAGGAGTTGTAGGAAATCTAAACACAGGCTGAATGCTGGTTGCCTTAAAGGAAAAAAATAGATGATCTGCTGTATCCCAGGAGTGCCCAGGGCTCCGTGGTGTGCAGTGTCCAGCTCACACTACAGCCTCCTTGCCCAGTATGGACATTTGTGCATGTCTTCATGGGAACCAAGGTCCCTGGGCCAAAGCACCATGAAAAGCTGGGAAGCAGCCTCAGCTGCACTGTGCAATAACGTAACACTCTTTGATAATGTGCTCACTGTACCATGGTGGAGCAGATGCATGGGTGTTATGTTGCACTCATTAGGGAAGATCTCATTTCAGTCCTTGCAAAACTTCATCCTATACGCAAGTTCAGATTTGATCCTCTCTGCAGTTCTTAACAAAATACCCCTGCTATAGTATTTTTTTTCCCATTACTATCAAGCTCTTCTCAGGTTCACTGGATATGTTTTAAGTAATTTCAGTGTATGTTAAAAGAGAACCCCGAGAGCAGGGCAGGAAATCAGCCTATTATGGAGGATTTTAGTTGATTTTTCGAATTAATGTTTCAGATCACCATGCAGCAGTAGCTATAATTAAGTGTCAGAGAGTGAGGGCTAAATGCATGAATAAAATATCTCATTGTATCATTACACTTTTATAATAAGATTTACTTGTCAACTTTTAATATAATAATGTAACTAACAAGATAATTTATTTCTCAATGTAATGAAGATGTACAGAAGGCAGAGGCAGGACCTTGTGAGATGCCAGCTTCACTCTGTGGCTGAGCCTGCTGGGTAGCATGCACATATAATGAAGAAAAACGCTCCTTTACTGAAGGAGGGGGTGTAGGATGGATAGCGGATGAGGAAAGAGCAGGAGTAGGCATGAAGTTTGCATTTGGTACAGGAGTGAAAGATGAGAGAAAAACTGTGATAACAGAAGGCATAAGAGTCTGCTGGGGAAGATGATACTAAGTGTATTTCTCCAATTGGTAGAGCAAGACATTTCCATAATGTAAACTTTCAGAGAAAGAAGGTTAAAATAGCTAATTGCCTTGGTGTGGGCTGAGGAGATATGTATGGAAAGCTATCCCAGACTGTATGACACATGCTGAATTGTCTGGCTGTGTAAGTTTAATGATGCCTTCCTTAGGAAAAAACCAAGTCTACTGGATGTCAACCAGGAAGACAGAAATCTGCATGAGTTTTCCCCCAGTTTAGCTACATCTGATAGAGTCTGTGATCTATAAAAATGTGAGAGCTGCTGAAAGAGGTTGTGAGGAATAATTTCCTACCATCTCATTTCTAAGACTATGTGTGCAGCAAGTCCTGGAAAGATCTTTCTTGTCACTGTTTCTAGGCCATGAGCAATGCCCCTTCCTTGCCCTCTCTAACTTTCTGTCAGTGGAACTCTGAAGGGACAGACATGTATTTGCAAAGAAACAGAGGACTGCCTTGCCATTCTGGCTGGCTTCAAAAATAACATAGGGAGTAGCAAAAATGAGACCCTGCAAAGTCTGTGATTGCATCCTTCCTGATCCTTCCCTCAGATACTGGTGCTTTCAGTGACAACCAAAATCAAGCAAGGCAAATGGAGAAACATGTCTCACCATGCCTGGAGTGGAGAAAAATATAGGTGCAGGTATGCTGGGGCTGTGTTCAGCATCACTGAAGCAGGTGAATGGATGCAGGGTTCTCTCAGAGAGAGAATGGCACATCCTAAATTAATCTGTTAATTATTAGCCCCAGGGTTTGGCTAGGTGCTGTGGGAGCTGGCTATTGATGTCTGTGCAGTTCTGCAGGGATGTAGTGGGAAAAGTTGCAGGATTGGTTTCTGTTGATGTCTGTGCAGTTCTGCAGGGATGCAGGGGGAACAGTTTCAGGGTAGGTTTCAGTCTGTGGGAGTGCTGGAGCAGGCTGTGAGGTGGTGGCAAGGTCTCTGTATCAGCGTGGTGGAAAAAGGAGCTGCTGTGATTATCATCCATGGTGCAGTGCAAGGCTGTGTTGTGAAAAGCACATCCCTTCTGTACAAAGCACTGTCTCTCAGTAATCTACACAGCCAGGCAACACAGGAATAGCAATGGCACAACATGTAAGTGCATTCCTGAGCTATGTTGCATAAATATGAATGAGAGGGAGCATACTGCACTTTAAATATTTTGTACATTGTGCTGGGTGTTATGACAATGAGTGCACTGTGATACATTATTAAAAATGTGAGAAGTACCGTAACCTGCAAATGATGGTTTGTTTTTCCCTTTATAGCTGCCAGATGGTGTGGAACCATTTGCACAACATCTGAGTGTTAGTGCATTTTAACCAGGGAATGAAGGATCCTGCTCAGTGCTTTTCTTTCTTTTTTTTTTTTTCTTTACTATCTAGCCAGCATATTTGTGCTGGAGAAAATTAAGCCTATGTAGTGTTACTTTATTTTGTATTTCCAGCTCACTTCAGGAACTTTGGTTTAAGCAGAGAAAGAACAGTTTCTCATTATTGCTTTTATGAGAGTGGAAAAAATAGTGAAAGCTTTATTTACTATGATTATTTGGTTTCCACACAGAGTACGATAAGATAGTGCTTGGAGATCCAACCAGACCACTTGTTTCAGGATTATTTTAAGATTTTAAGGGATCTCCTAGACTTGAAGGAACATATGTACCACATAGATCTAATGACATAAGGCAACATTATATTGTGCTTCTGTTTAAAACAGAGGACTTATAAAAGAGATCTTCCACTTGTATGCAATTTGATAAGCATACTATTCCTAAACTAAGTAGGTTCTTAATCTTAGCTTGTTTGTATTTTCTTGGCTGAGATGGTGCCACAAAGCAGGTCGCAAATGTGAGGTCAACATACTCAGACTGGGTCCAAGTCAGCTCTTCAAAGAGATCAGGAACTCTTCAAAATCAGTAATGTTTTATTTGAATGGAATGTTACTTAAAGAAAATAAAGCTCTAAGCAAGTAGAGTTCACAGACTGGAAGTTAAAATAAAAGAAAAATAATAATTTTATATGCAGCACTTACATTTCTCACTGCGTCCCAGCCAATGAGTTCTTGGTTCTGAGCTTTACTGGAGTTAACATTGTAATGGTAGCTTAGAAAAAACTGCTGTGTCCCCTTTGGTCTCAGGATATTCCTTTTCATTGCCTCTGAGGTCTGTCTGTGGTGTGATTCTTACATGCATCATAGCATGCATCTTGATCCTTTTCTTACTGAAGAAAATGTGAAATCTTGTCTTCTTCTAGAAGTACACAATTAGTACAAAGCCATTTTTCTTCTTAAAAAAAATGTTTAAAACAAGTCAAATATACCCCCAAACACACCACGGATATTATGATGACGGAGATTTCAATTTTGCCTTCTACAGTGAAGGCCAAGGCCACAACAATACTGTGGCATGTTTAGAAAAACTACAGTTAGTGTAAAATTGCCTTTCTTGGATACTGCTGGCAGTGCTGCCACAATGGCACATTCTTGTAGTGGGCTCCAGGGAAACTGGGGAAAACTTCAGATACAAAGAACCATTAACACAGCTATTCCACTGCTGCTGACCTACATAAAAATTAGCAAAAATAGGTATATGTGGGCTACAGATGTTGCTGTTTGAGATGAACTCAAATGAACATTAAATCTTTTATGTTGCTGAAATCATAGATTTGATTCATTAAGTGGCATTTTCCAGTCACCCTTTTCTAGGTTTGAGTTGTTCTTGCTATCTGTTTCTAGTTCCAGTCATGCCAATATATATCTTTCTGTATATAAATCCTGATATGTTCAATCCCATCAGTGTATTTGGTTACCTTTCCCTCTTAAATGAAAATAATCAATACAGCTTGATGATTAGCTTAGAGAAATTACCATTTTTCTTACTTTTTGTGGATAAATGAAAAAAGGAAAAAGTTTTGGTAGATTTCTGGAGCTGGCACAGTCTTCCTCCTTTGAAAGTGTGGATTAAAGTTGTGACCTCTGCTGCAGGTACAAGGGAGAAGGGAAGGAGAACTGTTGCTCACTTTCATGGTTTCCAGCATTCTCCCACCTGTTCACGCTGTAGGAAGTCCCAACATTCAAAGTCAAATTCCTAAAGTATCTGAGCATTTGAAGTCTGCATTATAATATTGGCCAGTGTAAGTGACTTCTATCCAGTCTTGGAGAAGGGGAGGATGAGAGGAAAGGAGGAGATATTGTATTACACTGGGAGTCGATTAGGGTCATTCAACCTTACAGGGTACGTGTATTTTGATATAAATTGATACTGTACATCTTCCAGAAATACAGTTTTCACAGTGGGGAGAAGCTTGTGGGCAGGTAGTAAAATCCCTGCACTGACCAGAAACTGTTGTGAACATCTGTTCCCTGACTACTTAAATTATACTTGGACAGTTTGATGCATCTCTGGCATCCATCCCATGTGCTACCAGAATGAAAGTACAAGAGAAGAAGAATGTAAAATCAGGAATCCTGTTGGGTTGTAATATTTCTGCTCTTTCTATTTTCTTCTCCACCCAGCAAATGTCACATCTTTGTTTAGCAATATATGACATCCTTTCTTTCACTCTATTGTATTTACAGCTGCCTGCTTACTTATTTTTACATTACTTTGAGCCATGCAAGATTTAAACTTAATTAAAAGGCATGAAAAAAGAAAGAGAGAGATTTCTGTAGAAATATCATCTTGTGGAATGTCCTGTTAAGTTAAATCTGCCCTACCAAACTATAATTACTGGAAGAAATGATTCTTCCATGAATCTGATCTTTCAGTACTAACTTCACTTGAATTCTGCTGCATGACTTGTGTCATGCTCAGGGGTTTTATATATCCTTGGAAATGAGGCTAGAAGGATGATTAGTTTGGGTGAAACAATTGTGGTGGCACACGGAAATGTGAATTGCCTTCAGCTTCCCCAGATATTGCAGCAAAAGAACAATTAATTCCCATCCTCGTGTTAAAGCTACACTTGCTCAATTTTTAGACTGTAGTTATGCACTTGAAGTGTTATTGCAATGTGACAGATTTTCCATTCTGGCAAAAACAGAGCTTGATTTAACAAAAAGTGAAAATCAAAGCCAGTGCACAAATTCTAAACTCCATTTTAAAAGAGCAATAATCATTGATTAAGTCAAAATTATTAGTGTTTTTAACGGCCTTTTTAATCGCAGTTTGGCTCAAAGATATAATCTCATTTTAGCATGCTTGCATGACAATGGATTGGTGCCTGAGGGTTGGCTTTCCACAACAGTAATTTGGAATGTGACTCATCTATCATTAGTTTAAGCACACATGAAAATATAGACCTTGTGTTTTATAGCAGTGGAGAAAGACTATAGCATGTAATAACAGGTGTACCTCAACAGAGGGCCTTAGGAGATGCTCCAGATGATATTCTTCACTGCCAATGGCGGAGAAAGCCTTTTCTGCATACACTGGTATAAACCTGCTCCATACATAAAGAGGAACAAATTGTGATTTCAGTAATCGTACTGGGCACAAAACACAACTGCTAGCTTGTATTCAAATAAAATTCTGTAATCCTTTCCACAAGCTCAGAGCTGCATTCAGCTGGGAAATCTGAGAATAGATTATGTGCCTTATGAGAAATGGAGTACAGTGAAAGACAGAATTATGTGCCTAATTCAACAAATATGTTAATACTGAAGATTTTTTTTCCCCCCTGTGGGTAAAAAAATCCTGGCCACAAAAGGCAACCAAAGTTTCTATGCTAAGATACACATTCTAGTTCTGTCAGGTATGCTATCTGTCTTCCCAAACATTTAGGGCTTGCCCAAAATCCTTTTTTTGCCATTCCTCTCCCTGCTTCCACTGAATCACTTCAATGCAATTCATTGGTCTAATTTGCTGTCAACTCATATATTGGTACAGGTATGAAAATTGAGTTTAAATGCAAAATTCTTCCATGTTCATCCTTTGTAGAATCATTAATTTATTAAGCCAAAGCTTGCTTCAATAAAAGGAAAAACTTGCAATATATAGAAAAATATTTAAATGCTATATTAAAAACCTAGAATCCTCTTTCCTTCTCTTCTAACCTGGATTTTTCTACTTCTCCTCTCATACACCTGAGTGCCACACCTCCATAAATTAAGCAATCATATAGTTAAAAATGGAAATAATAGCAAAAGTCATCCTTTTCCTTTCCTCAATTTTTAAAACCAGTAACTAGGACCAATTAATGTAGGAAGATGTGTGTGAAGGTATTTTTCATAGCAAAACTAAAGTTAAACAGTTGTATTTTGTACTTTGTCTCTTCTGGGTGAAAGAAAACAGCTCCTTGTCTCTTCTGGAATGAGTTCTGTACCTGAGAATGGTAAAACAGGTTCACTTCACAGATTAGTACCCTCCAGTGAAAGCTAATGATCCTGGACTAAAAAGAAAAACAATAGCAGAAAAAGGGAAAGAAAATACATAAGAGAAATCAAAGTAAAAGAGCAAAGCTAAAAGCAAAGTATAAAGGATTTGCTGTGAATATTGAAATCAGTATGTGTTCCTTTATCTGTCCATGGAAAATGTATAGACATACTAAAAAGATCTCAGAATAATGTTAGGATGGTATATAATAGGAAGCACATAGAAAAAAGAATTCCCTAAAACTCCTCAGAAAAATACCAAAACAGAGGTAGGGAATGATTTCTATGTAAGAAGAGAAAAGTAACCTAGCACTTTTGATCTTGGAAAAGAAACACCTGAGAAGGGATCTAGAAAATGATGTTATGCATAAATTATTAGGCTAGCAGTGGTCATTGCAAAGTAGTGTAAAGTTAGTCACATCTCTGACCATCTCTAAGCATTTTGTTTCTCTGGAGGATTCAGACAGAAGCCAAGTGCCTGTTCATCTGCATACAAGTTCCCAATTAGATAACACACTTGTTTTTGCTAAAAAGATGCTTCTGAGCATGCACAACTGATAGGAAATAGAGAAGGATCTAACAAGACTGAAGGCCTGGGTGGGGTTAGGAAGGTTGGTAATTAGGTTTGCTGTCTGGCTCTTAGCAGGACAGAGATGCCTGGTAGGACTGAGGCAGGCTGCAGAGCACCCCAGGTTTATGCCAGCACAAAACAGTGATGTACAATCTCCTATGTGCAGGATGGAAAGGCATTTTTACAGCTGTTGTGTGTCACACAGTCCATGGCTCTGTGTGTGATGAAGACATTCCTGGGGATGGATGCCCTTCAAATATGGTATTGCTGTCAAGGAGGTAACTTCTTTAGGATATTTTCTCAGTTCTTTTATTTCTGCATCTTTACTCAGGCACTGCTAGCAGGCTGCTGCTGGGAGAGCTCACTGAAGGAGCTGCACATGGTTCTCACTCTCACCTGTGTGGTGCTACCTATTCTGTGTACATTATCCTATCATCTCTCCCTAAAACTTCTGCAGGTATGGAGTAAAATGGAGAAAGGGGCAGAGCTGATGTGGAAAAGAGGTTATTATAATCAGCCCTTGAATTTAGCTAGAGAGGAGAAACCTGAGCCACCTCAGGGCAGCTCCATTCAATGTGTTTTTAAGCTGCTCCAGACAGTTTACACATGAAATATATTTATTAAATGTGCTGTAAAAATTGTTCTTCAATTTTTTATTAGCCTAATTAAGTATTAATATCCAATTTACTTTATATCTCAAAATCAAAATCTAAGTTTTTGCTCACTACAATTTATTACAAAGAGTATTGTCATAATTATTTTGTTATGTTGAACGGGTATGCATCATTTAAAATGTAAATAGTTTTACCCAGAATAACAGTCAAAGATAAGATTGGTGCATATGCAAGTTATGATCCTATCTCCAGAAGAATCCACAAATTTCCCATTATATATGTCAGGTGCACATGAAATATGAAAACCTGCAGTGGATCTTCACAGCTTGGGGTACCTGTACACTGTAATAATGTGTGTGCTTACAGCTTGATTGCCATCTGAGAGCCTCTGCTGGCTTTGCTGCAGGCACCTGCTGCAGATCTCATGCCTCTGTACCAGGTATGGCAGCAGAGGATGCAAAACCTGTCTTTTAAATGCTGAGGTAATTATTTTGCAATTAACTCCCTGTTACTGCTGCTACACAGCTAATGTTGCCCATGGTAGTTTGCTTAGAAATAGCTGAAGAAATTCCATGAGCTGAAATCACCGCTGACAACAGTTTATAGATCAATAGGAATAAGAAGGTGATACTGCTCTTATTTTTCTGAAGGGAAGGAAACAGGAACACTGGAATTAACTAGCTAGGGAGAAACTGGGAGGCTGATGGACTGCACATAGAATGGCCACTCAATAAATCTAAGGTCTAATGTAGGTTCTAGTGCACTCTTGCATGATGATTGTGTCACTTAACTCCTCTGAATCAGTTTTCATGTTCTAAGGTAGAAGTAATTATATGCAGCTACCATATAATATCTGCGGAGAGATGTGCAGTTGAAAAGTATTACTGAGCCTATCAACAGAAAAAATGGGAGGTACTTAATAAATTTTAAGGCCAGAAGGGAACATCATGATCATTTAACCTGTCTGACTGTGTTACTGAGGCCATAAAATTTCCTCTGTGTGATGTTTGAATTACTTCTGAAACTTGTAGTTCCAGAAAGGTATTCAGACATTTTCTGCTCTTGATGAGAACACTTTTAGAATCTGTACCAGTAAGTTTTTCTAAAGGCAATAAATAGCAGCATATCTTTAGTATCCTAGGGAATACTGTGCTTCAAAACAGGAGGAAAAACCCATTTAAAACAGTGTGAAGATATTCTTTAAAGCAAAAATCCACCAGCTTGTTTGAGTCAGTTGAAATATCCTCCTTGAATAAAATTGAAAATGTTAATTCTGTTCCCTCATCCTACTTCCCTGTCTGTCTGAGCAGGGTGCTGGTGGAGATGGATGTCCCCATATGTACAGTGGGGTCTCTCCAGCAGCTGGGCCCTTACACCAGCAGCTGTCCCTGGGTCCCACTCTCCCGGTTTCTGGCACTGGACATATCAGCCCCCAAAGCTGTAGCTTCATTCCAGCTGCTGGGACAGATGCTCTTACACCCCTGCACTGGCACACACACACAGCAGAGCCACTGGGCCTCCCTCCTGGAGCTGGGCTCAGCCACACAGCACAGGCAGAGGCTGCCCTTCCTCCCACCTCCCTCCCAGAGACACACACACCAATGCCCACCCACCTCTCACCCAGGAAAAGAGCTAGAGAGAGGTTTAGCAAGAGGAAAGGACACATTTCACTACTGGGGTGCAGGGCACAGCCAGATGAGTGTGCTGACCAGCCCCTGTTCATACATAGCCCATCCTTTAATCCCCTTACTCCTCTGTCTTTCTGTGTGTGTTCCTTCCCAAATCACCTTGATTCTTCTCTTCCTCCACCTCTGGTTCCCACCCTAAACATCCCATAATCAGTCCTATGCAATCCTGGAATGCTCTTCCTCTGCATCCCACAGTGCCTCCCCTGCCCTAGGCAGTGGCCGCTCTGTGCTGGGTGAGCTGGAGCAGCTCCCACGTCTTCATGGGGATGGATGTCCCAGTCCATGCTGCTGAGGCACTCCTGTGGCAGTCCTGGGTGGGGGCTGCTTCTCTGAATGGGATTTTGGGGTTTCTCCTCCTGCCTTGAGCCCCTGTGCTCCTTCATGGATGCAAACATGGGCCTGCATAGATGGGGCTGGCATGAGAAGGGGCAGGGGGTAATTTGAACTCCCCCTCTTACCTTTGTGCCTCTGTGCTCCTCTCTGTGTGTGCAGTCAAGCTTTTTATCCCATTATTTAACAATTGTATTATTGGAATGCATGGCAAAATCCACTTTTTTCCCTCCTCATGTTTCTTTTCAAACAAGCAGTTTTCAAATTACTTAAGTGACGGTGAAACATTTCCTCTTGGGGAAATCCATATTAAAATATTAAATGGGAATGTTTCCAGCTGGCCTCTTTTAATAGTTTTTGTGGTGAAGATTTGTACCTTATGAAAATACTTAAACAGCATATAAATCCTACTACCTCCTACTTGTGCTCCTAATAGGGAAAATCAGCTCACTCTGCACTAGTCATCTTTGCCAATTACTTTAGGATGGAGAATCTCTGTCTGGAGGTTCCTCAGTCTTTCTGTAGTTTATAGGGTGAATCTATACCTTAAGTAAAGTAAATGCCTAGATTTGAGATGGCTAAAACCAGGTAAGATAGTTCCCATCCTGCATATCATTTTGGAGGGAAAAAGTTAATATTTTTTTCCTACAATCACTGCTATGTGAAAATGTGGAGTGCTTTCCCACATAATTTCCAGGAATGTTTAGACTAAAAATGTCTGATCAAGCAGCTGCATTTCAGGAGGTCCCATAGCCCATAAAAATAAACCCTGGAAAATTATGCACCAGTTTTTTTACCTTTTATGATTTACAGGTGTAAAAGTCTACCCAAACCCTTTGTCCTGCAAGGTATTTACCAATAAACAGGTGCTGACACTGCTGTGGATTGCACTGCAAATATGGCATGAGAGACAAAAAATCCTGGTAAACCTCATACCACAAATTTAAAATATTTGCATCACCCCTTTGTCAGCCATTGGTCCTAAGCACAGCTGATTGGGACTGAAAGTGCTTTTCTCCAAGCAATGTCCTTTCATTGTCATGCATCTCCAGGTGCACTCTTCTCCACAGACAGCTGACCTTACTGTGAGTGCCTGTGCCACAGGGATGTATTTTATTAGGTGGAATGGTAGATGGGAAATAGTGCAGTGACAGTAACTGAAGATTTTTCTGTCAGTCACAACTAATATTTTCTTTCTTCGATACCGTACCCCATTCCTTATACTTGCCACCTTGATGAGGTTCAGAATGATCAGGCAAACAAAAAACTTTTTCAATTCTCTCTGCATCTTCCTGTTCAAGATTGACAGATATAATAACATCAAATAAAACTAGAGTGGGTGAGAAACACTGTTGTAAAGTTTAACTGTGGTTTAAAGCCAGCTGACTAAATAGCAGTGAAGAGAATTTTGCCAATTATCTCAGTCCCTAGCTGATTGAAAGATTTAATGGGAGTATCATCTTTGCTATAAATACAGCATTACTCTTCTGACATATAGAGAGAAGTTGCAGGAAGTATAATGTATTTTTAGCAAGTTTAATTTAATGTTGAAAAATGTTACTTCTTGAAACATTAGGTATTTTATATACAGTTGTATAATTGAGGACCATGATTATCACAGCAAACATAATCTGATTATGAAGGTCCTTTTGTGGTCTATTACAGATACAAGTCTAATGTATGCCTTTTAGAACCCGTGTCAAAATGAGCGTGGCTATATGAGGCATTTGACTTGTGCTAGGAAAAACAAACTAGAAGGGTACCAAGATTAGAGAGGTGGTAACAGGATCTGTGCCCTGTGGAAAATCACAACCTCCTCTTGCTGCAGTGCTTCCTCTGGCTTGTACAAAGCGCGGTCCTGGCACACCCTGCCTGCTCCCCTGCCAGAATCTGGGGTGGCTGGAGTCCACCACAGCTGCCAGATGAGTGCAGTGCACTGACACAGGCAAGGCATTGCCCCCACCAGCTCCATTTTCTGCCAGCACAATGCAGAGGAAGGCATGAGTCACCCTGCACACGCTTCCTGTTTGAGTTTGATTAGCTAAGATCTTTTTTTATGTAATTAAATTTTTAGAGAAGATGTGTAATGGCCTGTATTTTCCAGACTAATAGTTTAGTTTGCCTATTCTCAGCTTCTTTGCTGAAGTTGGTAAAACTGAGTGTTCAGATCCCTTCTAAACACAGACACAATTTAAGGACGAAGTCAGGCACATGCCTTGGTTTAAAAAATGCTGGTTGTTCAATCTTTTGGAGGGTATGAGAAGTATGGATATATTTATAGCAAAATCCTCACCTTTTGTAGTCTTTACTTTTTTTTCTAATTTAAAAAATATGCTCTACTCAGAATATTTCCCAAAATCATTACATCTCAACATTGCTGTTAAAATCAGTACACGCTTCTTTCTAAAATGTCCTCTATTTTTAAAATCCATGTTCCTGGTGGCTGAAATTCCTCTTGACTTGTAAAATAGCAGATGATCTTATGGGACATGATGCAATGCAGACTGCAGGCAGTCCCTTCAGAGTAATGAGGAAATGAGAAGTGTGGGCTGGTGATGTTTGGCCCTGATTGTGCTGCATCCTGGTCTTTCAGCATAATGTGTAAAGATTATTGGGTTTTTTTAGTTTGTTTGTTTGGTTGGGTTTTTTTGGGTTTTTTTTTGTTTGTTGGTTTGGGGTTTTTGTTTTGTTGTCTTGGTTTTGGTTTTTGGTTTTTTCCCCCTTTAGAATATTTGGATGTTTTCTGAATGGGATTGCTATACAGCTCTGAAAACGGGCTACTGCACAGGTCATGCAGCTATTTTGATTTGCATGCACATTGCAAATTCTACCCATTTTAGAAATATTTGGAGTACATATGCTGCCATGTAATTAAACCATGATGGTTCCAGCGGAAGTGTTGTGCTCTGTCCAGCTCATAACATCACTTGAAAAGAATTTTTTTGAAGAAGGTGTACGTGACACATTGTGGAGAATATGATACATTTTCACAATTTATTGAACTTCACTTACATAATTCACTTTTTTGAAGTCCATAAATATTTATTTACAAATGCTTGACATCATGATGTGACTATATCACTTCTCATGTAGCCTAATGAGCATAAAAGAAATTAAAATTAGGGCATTAACCAAGAAAAGTCAAAAGAATCCTATAAAAATATCAAAGAAAATATATATAAGAAAATAAAATTGGACACATTTAAAAATAAAGCTGACATGCTCTTCTCAGTCCACCCCACTGTGTCTAGGAGATACTGAACAGTGGGTGTTTTGTGATTGTTTTTACAGAGTGAATCTCATTCTCAGGAAAGGTTCTGGGCTGATACAACCAGTATGCAAAAGGTATGTTCTTTTTTAAAATGTGCCACACATGAACTGCAGGAAAATCAAGAAAAGTATAAGCTGCTGAGCTTCTTTTTCTTCTGGGAACTGAATGGAGAAAAGGACTTCCAGCATTCCACAGCATGAACTTTCTCTCTTTGTTTCCTTTCAATTCACTTTTAGCTTTTTGCCATTGGATCAAGTTCTAGATAAGAAAGTGAAAAGGTTTCCTTGCCTCTCTTGCCCTTAATTGTTGGATTTTTGGGAATTTCTGCACCTCACATCTCCAACATAGGAACAGAAAGGGTTCTTAACACTAAATCTCTCAACTAAGCATACCTTTTGTGAAGTGAAACATTTTGTCTAGAAAACATCTCATTACAGGCCAAGGAAAATCAAACAAACTTGGGATGCTGCTCCCTTCCATGAAAAATTGCAGGGAAGCCAACATCTTGGAAATGCATTTATTCACTTTTGTTTTCCAGTGCAAAAGAGCTAGTTCTCTAAAATAAAGGAGCAGAAGATTTAGCTGAAAAAACCTCTGAAAGAGGTTTTTGTCTTTGCTACAAGAACAAGAAAGATTTTGCAGTGATCTCTTTGCAAGACCAGGGTCTACTACTGAATGAATTCTGATCAAAATCAATGTTAAACCTTTGCACACTGGTGTTTGCAAAGGAGTTCAAGAAATAAAAATCTATTTTCCTAGTAGAGAAAATAGAAAACATGAAAAACAGTTCAAAATAAGATTGTAGAGATTCTCATTTGAAATTTAACAGAAAAAAAAATTAGATTACTCTAACTTTAACTGCCCAATGTAGATGCTTACTTGAGATATGAGGGCAGTATCTTCTTCTAGCTGGATTTGAGATCTCTTTCCAAAACCACTTTATCCTCTGCAGTAGGCAAGAACATGACAGTGTGAGCACAAGTATAGCATTGCATTCTACAGCTGGAACAAGCAAACAAAAAGCCTCTCTGTAATTGGATGCATACATTAATGCAATGGAGGGAGACCCTCTTGACAGTGTCTCTGTGGCAGTGAAACAATATTACAGCCAGGAGCAGCTCTCTTCTTTTCTGTTCCACTCCATCTTATTGATACAAGCCTGTGTAATCAAGTTGTATATGAAGTGGATGCATCGGTTTAAGTTGCAAACATTATTTAAAATACTCACTTAGTTGCATATTTCACATATTGGTGTGCTGTAATTATGCAGCTGTATTATGCTTCTTGTCCAGAAATTCCTGGAAACCTGAAATTGCTTGTTCCTTATTGTGGCCACAGGCTGTTGAAATTCAAATGAGCTTTTTGCTCAGCTGCAATTGTATTAAGTCTGCAGGACAGACTGTGATGCCTGGATTGGAGGCAGGAGACAGCTCTTGTTAGGAAATGTGTGTCTGAGTGTATTGATAGTACTGAATGATAGCTAATCATCTGAAAGGAAGGCTCTTTAAGGGAGCAATGCCTCGCCAAGAGAGTAGGAACAATTCTGGGCCACATCCTTAGAAGTAATGAATTCTCATTTCTTTTCAATCTAGCAAATACCCTCTTTAAAGGTTAATTCTTAAATAGTCACTTGGGAACAGACATCTCCTTCAGTCTGATCTCTGTGAGTCAAGCAGACTGCTAAGAAACTTCAGTTTTTCTCTTTCATTTCCTGATGCCCCTTTGCTTCAGATTAAAACTGTTGATAAAGAAAATTTCAGCTGCCTCATCTCCTGCATATTCTTTAATTGCTGAATAAAGGAATGAGATGAACTAAAAAACAACAGCAAAATGATATCTAGGGAAGTTGCAACTGTTTTTCCCAAATTCCTCACTGTTATATGGGGTAGTGATGCTTTTTTTCTCTATCATTCTAGTAGCAAAATTGCCTTGGCTGAGCAAAGGACCATAAAGGCTGTTGGGGTGATACAGTAAATTATAATTTTCTCTTATTCAGTGATCTGACTGAAGGCTGAGTATCAACTAAAGTATGTCTGTGACAATCAGAAAGGATGCTGTCCTTGTTCCATGGCCCTCACAGACCCAGATAATTACCCCTCTCTCCCATCTACAGCTCTGAAATTCTTGCAAAGATAAAACAGAATGAAATTATTTTGACACTGTTCATTCATCTGTATGAGCATAGAACAGGAAGGTTTGACAGGAAAATACATCAGAGACATATGATAAACTAATACTATCCAGATGAATGCAAGTACTGCCTGGAATATAGAGACGGTGGGTAAATTGCTTGAAATGAGCCTTATTGATTTCACTCTGTGTTGATGGGACATATCTGGAAGACGAAGTTTCATTTAAACACTTGGTCACTGCAACAATTAATTGAGCCCTGGGACAGTTTCTGTAAAGGACTGGCTCTGATTCTTTAGGAGCTGGTGACTATCTCTCTTAAATATGAAGAACGTTAATAGCAGAACAGCTAATTTATTATAATGGGATGGAAAAATACCATTGCACCCTCGTGGCCCAGATAATGTAGCAGCAGGTTACTGCTCTGATGAATAGGAATGTTGATCAGTAGATGTAGGGCTTTCTAGTCTTAGAAGAGATCAATTTCTTCTTCTTTATGAAGAATGATTCCTTTGCAGTGCTGCTGAGAGCTGTGGACATTTACACCAGAGTTAATCACTCCCAGAACAATCCAACCATTACAGGTATTCTCAGCTGTTATTTTTCTTGCTATATAAATAAGCAATTAATTTGTGAAACAGGAAATGCAAGAGAAATTTGATTTCTGTTTCTGTACCTTGGTGGTATTTCTGCGTGCTTCTACTGCTCACATTGCATTTAAAGAAGGGCAGAGAGGGGAGAGGCTGTTTCTGGCGGGCTGGGGGGCTGCAGATGGGAACGCTTCAAGGCTGAGTGAGCTGCATTTGGGTGGGCAGCCCAGAGAAAGGCTGGGGTTCAGTAGATGGCACTCTTCCCTCAGAGTCTGCTTCCTCCATGCCTAGGTTGAGCTGGTGTGGAGCTGGGAAAGGGACATGAGCTCAGTGCCCTCCACATCATTGCAAGCACATTTTCCAAACTCCTTGCACACCTCTGGGAACTGCTGGTTGTGGGCCTGGTGCTCTGTCAGCATTGTGTAGAGATGCCAGTTAGAAACCCCTTCTCTCCTGGCATTCTGGCCTCACAGCTCCCTGTTTGCCTTTTCTTGATTTTTAGAGGTGACTTGTGCCTGAGCACACAGAAGAGCACAGGAATGGGGCACACACAGCTGATCCAGCTTTGGGAGCAACTATATCCCAGTTTTCCTCTCAACTAATATCTGAAATTTCTTTCAGTCAGGTTTCATAGTAGACCGAAAAATGACATAGAGACAGTGTTGATGAATGCCCTGAACAAGTTTTTCTTGGCCATCACCAAGGAATAGAATTATAATAGTATTACTGAATGAGTGACATTTAAGATGATACATTATGCTTTGCATAAAGACGACTCCTAACATAAAAATCAATGTCTGGATTTTATTATGTCATTTAACTTAACTCTTGATTTTCATTAATTTGGGAAACGCTGCACTCCCAGCAGACACACAAAAAGGAAAAGGCATCTTTGTCCTATATTGCAAGCACATAAATAGCAAATCTCCCCATGCCAAGATTCAGGTCTATTTGCAGAGAGTTCCCTGCTGTTCTCACTGCCCCTACTTTGGCTATGGCAATAAGATCTTAATGAATTAAGAATACTTCAGTAATTTTCTGTAACATTTCTTTTCTCTTGGTCCCTCCTGACCTTGCTTCCATGCTCAGCCTGGGTCATGCTTAAGAGCTTACCCAAGACTTTCTTCAGCTGAAAAAAAGGTGAAGCAGCACCCTCTTGTCTCTCCTTACATTTGCAGATGTGCACTGAGGTAGTCCTGTACATTTAATCATGAAGAGAAACACAGCTGAAAATGAGGGTGACTATTCTGCAGTAAATTCTGATTATCCCTTAATGTCAAACTGACATCTGACTGTGATCCAGCTTGTGAAAACCATCCTGAAAATTTGTTGAGGGAATAGAAAAATGGCCTTTTTAATAAATGTCTTGTTTCAGTAAGACCACAGGCTTTGATGACATTTTCTCTAGAATAGTTTCAAAATTTTGAGGTAAATTTTTATTAGATATTAGGAATAGCTTCTTGACTGGTAAACTCACAAATTTATTTTCATCCTCACAAAAGGATGAAACTCACCAAAAAGAAAATCTTGTGAGGCTAGATTAGACAAAGCTCTGCCAGGAATGCTCTATTTAAGTTGATTGTACCTAAAAAGCAGAGGAATGGACAGTCAGTTGCTGTCTTCAGGCAACTCCCAGCCTGTCAGTTCTGAGATACTCTGCAATAAAACACATTATCACTAGCAGTGAAAGAAAATGCTCTGAATTTCTCAAAATGAAATGTTTCAGCTATATCGAAAAGGAATGAGTAGACTATTTTTGTAAAACCTACAGATAGAAACATTCCTGCAAAAGTGCTTTGATTTAAGTAGGACACAATCTTCCATCAGGAATTTTTTAAACCAGTTTTCCTCTTGGTCTCTTTGGGGAGTGCTTTGTTACACAACTGTAACTTTCACCAGAAGTTCTCCCCATGGCCTGTTCCTTGGGCGTTTGCTGCAGAAGTGGTTTCCCAGTTTTGTGTGTTTGCTGGCCCAACGTGTTTGGATGGTAGCTCTGCAGGACCTCTTGTTGGTCTGGCTTGTCTGGCTCACAGCAGTGTGCAGCACCCTGAGAGGAGAGATCCTTGCATCAGCACAAACATTGCAAGAGAGAGGGAGGTCGTGCTGCTGGGTTCCAGGTCATTGGCAGAATCCAACCCAGCAAAGGCTGTGTCTGTATTTGCAGACTCTTCTTTCTGTCCTGAAAACTTCAGCCAAGAAACTGTCAGTGTGGATCTAATTGCAGGTCAAATTGACCAACAACAGTATGCGCTTGACTCTTACCATTAATCTAATTTTATATTGTCTGTAACTAGAAGCCATGTCTCTTTATCAGAGAGTTTCACAGGCTATGTCTATAACAGTAAATAAAGCAGGCAGGGACAGGTCTCCAGTCCTGAGGCCAGTTGGTGCTGCTTGGTGTGTGTCCAGCCAGAAGGAACTCTGCTCCCATTCTCCCATAAATCAGGACTGCCACATCCAGGCTACCACTGCAGAGACCTCTGCCCTTGCTACCCCTGAGCCCTTCCTGGGCAATGCTTGAGACAGCAAAGCCAAAAACAGTGTTAGGGACTGTGGGTACCTGTTACCTTGGGGTAACAGCTGGGAAATGTTACTGTTGGGTGGAAACTTGCAGACCAGCACTTGGCATGTACCCTGACCTTCTTTAGTTCATTTCTGTAGCTGTAACCACATGTGAAGCCAAACCTACTCTTTGTATTTTCTCCTCTCAGCATTTTGGTAAGATAAGGAAGGAAGGGCTATATTGACTTTCCATGCCTCCCTACCCTCACAGATAACACACAAAGAGGTGGTGTGGTTTGCCCAAGGTTATGCAAAAATCTTGTAGAAAAACTAGAATGCCTATGCCAGGTTCCATGTCATACCAGACCACTATTGTTTAATTAAAAAAAATGTGCACAAACAGAACTCTGTTTTATGCAAGGATTTATTTTGTCTGTTGTCGCAATGGGTATGTGTACTTTTTTAATACTTCAAAGTATGTGTACTTAAAAGTATTCTAAACCATATTTATAAAACCAAGAGAAACTTCAGAATAGATGTGAAACAATGAATTTTTAAAAGCACTTCTCCCCTTAAAAATTTGATAAGATACAGTGTTATTTTTGCCTCCTGTTTGTTTAGAGTGGAAAATTTATCTCAATAAGAGTGGCAGCTCCTCACCCCCAAAATGTTCCATAATTATCAGCTAAAAGTGCAGAATCAACAGAAAAATCTGTTTTATTAATTGATCACAAACATAAATCGTTTAGACAGTACAACTCTACTTCCTGCTCGGGCACTTATCCAGGCAGAGCACCAGCTGAGATTTATTTCCTTTTCTTTAACTTTAATTGAATGTACTGCCACAGATACTGCGCACAAATACGAGGCACAGCAACTGACTTAACTGCATATTTTTTTTCCTTGGAAAGCGTGACTTTACACATCCCCTTAATACAAACACGGGTCCTGTGTAATCTCGCTGCCTTTCTCACTCGGGTTTTGGCAGATGGGCTGTGTCAGACGGAGCAGCCGCGCTCCGAGGCGTTGCTGCTCTCGGCTGCCCGGGCGCAGGGAGTGGCGGCTGCGGGGCAGCTCCGAGAGCCCGCGGGCACCGGGGCGGCTCCGAGAGCCGGGAGCCCCATCCGTGCCCACAGCCCCATCCGTGCCCACAGCCCCATCCGTGCCGGGAACCCCATCCGTGCCCACAGCCCCATCCGTGCCCAGAGCAGGTACGTTCGTCTCTCATGCTCTGCCCCGGGAAGGCTGGCTCTGCAGAGAGAAAGACAGATGGGGTGATAATGCCCTCAGCCACACTTTCTGGTCTGTCAGAGCCCCCGGCTTCCTCTAGCAGCATCCCAGAGCTGCCTCCACACTTACAAATTTTCTGTTGTAGTGATATCAGCGCAAATTTCCCCGTGGCAAACTCCGAGCCACTTGTCTACCATGTGCACGCCCAAATGTTCAAAAATCCTAGCTGGACTCCCCCAGCCGTGCTGTGATAAAGCAAATTGAGCTCTGCAGTTTTGCCTTATGATATTCAAACTGTACAAGAATAAAAGATAGCAAATTAATTTTTTTGGTAGATTTGGTAGGGGTTTTTTTGTTTGTTTGTTTTTGTTATGATAGAGCTGAATTTTCATGTACCTGCATGAATTCTTAGGGACTCGTGAAGTCATTCTTCCAAGACATCTATGAAACCCTGGAGTGGATGGAGGCACTGCCAGACTAGTGCATGTTCAAGCTGTGGTCCCAAATCAGTGCCACTGCCAGGCTCTGCATGGAGGACAAGTGAGGGTTTTATCAGTAGATTGAGGGTCTGTGATTGCCCCCTGGAGCAGAGGTGATATGAATTCTTTCCTGCAGGAAAGAGGGGGCAAAGAAGAGCAGCATGGGGCTGAGGCAGAGGGAAGCTGCTGCCCGGGAGCTGTGTGTCTCTGCTGGTGAGGGAGCTCATCATCCTGCTCCATGTTAGCCCAGCCCTGTGGAAGCAAAGTGACGGCCACTGTCATCTCAGGGGACTAGCCTGCCCAGAAATTCTGCTCTTTGGCACAGTCAGCATCTACTCTTTATAAATCAGACCCTACATGACTCGCTGCCTCTTCAGACTTGCAGCTCAGTGTGTTGGTTTTGATCATTAGAGCCTCTCACTGTCTTTGTGCATTACTCCCTTCAGCTGGGAATTGTTTTCAGTGAGAATCATCTGCTCTGGAGCTGATCCCAATCTCAACCACAGATAGCATCAGTGAAATGGAAGGTGTAGACATAGAATCATGATCAAGAAATAATGATTTAGAGAACTCTTTGACAGATCAATATATGTAAAGATATTTAAGAATGTGTTAATGCCACTTCAATAGACAGATTTTCTGAATGTTAATGGCAATTCATATTTTTTTCTTGGTAAAGATTTAATTTTCTTATGTGTGTTGTATTTACTTGTGCAATAAGTGTTAACAAACTAGCAGATATATTTATTTTATTCTATAGTGTGTATCAAAGAGCTATTTATTCACTGAACAGTGATCATAAATTTGGTTTCCTTAGTGATTTCCCCTGTGTGCATGAACTCTGGTTTATGTTCAAATTATTTTCCCTGTTATATCAAATTATTTGTCTTCAGGGAAGATGGGTGGACTGAAGAGACACAGTAATATTTGTGATGGAAATCTGAAAAATGACTGCTTTTGTGATTATTTACAAGGCAGATATTGGAGAACTGTGTGTTCATTATGTTGTGCTGAAATTATAGGCTCAAAAATCTGGCTTTTATCCATTGAGATGGAATGAAGCAGGTATTAATTCCAACACTTACAGTTGCCTATCAGGAAGATAGATGGAGGAAGAAATTCACAAAAACACGGTTTTTTCCTAAAATTTCCACTCTTCACATGGATTTTCTGCTCCTTAGTACTGTGACTCTGGAGACACGCCTTAGATCACTGCATTGTAATATCTTGTGTTGAACTGAGCAGTGTTCTTGTGAGTAAATGAGAGAAGGACCAGCCCCTTGGGGTTTCAGTATCCAGTGTCAGGTTGTTTGAGGAGAAAAATCTTCTCTTCTTGCACACTTTATTCCTTCACATCCTTCATTTCTACCCAGAAGAAGGATTTTTGAAAGTATAGTAAGCACCTGGAATTTTCACACGAAGAAATATAGAAATGGGAGAAGATAATTTTATGCCTTTAAGCATTAAAATCTTTCCTTGTTTTTTAAGAGCAAAGAAACTTGAATTATAAAGATGCAGGTTTATGTGAGGTTGCAACCATATTTGAGGTGGTACAAGTAGGATCTAAATGATTTTGTAAAAGATGTTAGCAAATCCACAGACCCAATAATGTGTAATGCTCCTTGCTCTGCAGCCTGTTGGGAGCTGTGCTGTGCTGACTCCCTTTGAGAAAGAATGGCTGACAGCACTGTGTTTTCTCTTTATCTGTAACTCTTGTTATTTTCCTTTAATACTAGAGTACAAATGTGAGATAAATTACAGTATTGTCTTGGCTGTGTGTTCTTCCTGGGATGCAGTTCTTATTCCATGGGTGTGTTATGTTTGCTGTTTTAGTGGCGTTTGGGGGCCGTGATCAGTACCTGCTCAGCTGTCCCATGTGCTGCTGCACTTGCAGTGCTCATAAGAGCTGTAGAAGTGAGCCTTGAGGAGGGACTTGCAGATTTCAAGATAAAGCTTTGTTCCTTTCTGAGCAAAGAAAGGCTGAAAATCTTCTGGAGGTCAAGTAGAGCATTAAGCCCATGCCAAAAGCAGTGATAGTGCAGGACGGCAAGGGGACGTGAGTTGAAGTTAGAAACAGAAGATACTCTTGTTCCTTTCCACACTTGTAGCAAAATGATGGTGTTCAGTTACCAAAAGTGTGACTGCCTTAGAAAATTCAGCGACTAAAAGAGCAAAGCAGCATTTTCTGCACTTTCACCTTCATTTTGTTGCTGTTCTGTGCATTCATCCTTGATTGCTCATACACTGAGTGACCATAAAAAAACAACCAAACAAGCCCTAGAAGATCCAGTAATTTCTTTTTTTGCTTGCTTGCTTTTTTTATTATCCTGCTTTACCAAGATAAAAAAGTGAAAGGCATACAACAAGGGAGCATGACAGCTCAGGAGAGGAACAGAGAAGGTTTTCATGTAAAACAGCTCATTTTGGATTGACACAGGAATTGATTGTTTTAACGACTGAAAAAGTAAAAGATGCTTAAAGGCAAATTATGTGGTTTTTGATACATATAATTTCTGCAACTCATGTCTTGTAGTAGTGTTAAGATCTGATTCTATGGGAAAACTCATGATGCACAGTGAAGCTCATCTCAGATTTTCAAAACCCTATTGACTGTTTTGCTCTAGCATATTATGACAACATAGTGGCAATCATTTTGGCAGCCACATAGCCCCTAGATTTTCTAAAGTGGTCTAAGTGGTCAGCAGTTTATTAATGTTCCCATAAGGGTGCCATTATGCAGCTTGTTTCTGTGCTGATTTCCTAAGTAGGACACAGCAACTTTTGCAGTGGCAGTTCTTGTGGCAAGGGCTGAATGAAGTGTGTCACACCATGTGAGTTAATTTAACAGCAGCTCATTCCCCAGACAAATAAGAAAAGGCACTGGTGTATGTGAGAAAGAGTCTTGAGCTATGGTCCTTTAATGTTGTTATAACAGTGTGGTAGTGTTCTAAAAAGGGGAAAGAAATTAAAATTCATAAACTTAGGACTTACATGGCAAACCTGGCATAAGAATTAGAACAGTTGTTTAGTGCATTTGTTTTAAAATTACTAAGGAAACTTAAAGGATACTAGCTATTAGCAAATTATTTACTCAAGGTATCTCAAAATGCATGGTCATGATAGCTTTTGCCTTAGCTGCTTCCTAATGATCAGAAAAATCTTTGTTTTCTTGTTTAAAGTTTCTCTGACTAGTTCACCATAATATCAAATAATTGTTGCTGAAGGGCAGTTAATGATCCAATATATAGCTATTGTAGCAAAACGATGTCTGTTAAGGAGGCAGTCTTTAAAAGAATAATTAACCAGTTTTCATGGAGCTCTGGCTGGTGGAAGTGCAGCTCCTTAGCATGATACTTGTATAAGCACATTTTAGGAGCAGTTTGAGTCAGACATTTGTTTTTCTCTAATGGACACTGGAAGTTTTCCACCACTGAACAAACAGATTTTCACAGTTCTAGCTGTTGTGTTCCTGAGCAGTGTTTCTCCTGAAAGGGTTTCTTACCAGCTGTGGACTTACAATTTATTATGTGATGCTGAAGCTCTAATGTCTTAGTTAACAGGCTGTTAATTATGTTAATGGTGCTTAGGAAAAGATTATTATGAAATTTAGTTAATAGTCCTTTGCAGTGCAAAAACATTGTAATATAAAGATATGAAGATATCACCATGGTGTCTCTTAGTGAATGAGAAGATGAAGAGATGAAAAGGATGCATTGCTTACTGCTGAAATCTTAAGAAAGAAAAAGTAAAATTTCAAAATAGGTAATTTAATTGGAGTAATGATACAGGTCTTTCTAGAACCCATCCAGCCTCTGGTGCTGTTATGTTTTGTCCCATTGTCACTGACAGTCTTCAGAGCATGATGGCATTCAAGGTGTAAAAACTGGGTAAGTATGGAAGTAATGAGAATGAAAATCTCTGGGGTAAATCCACATCATGATATATTTCACTACAATGAATAACATAGGCAGATATTTCCATGATGAATAATGTGCTAATAAAGTATTGTGTTTGTAAAACTAGATTGAATGCAGCAAATTAGAGAGGGTTTAACAAGACATATGATATTATTATGGAGCTTATTTGTACTTATTTGCAAGTCCTTGATAAATTTGCACTTGGAAATTTGGTACATAATGGCAGTTCTGGAGTCACTTGTAAGAAGTGAAAGAGCCACGTGAAGATGCCCATGAGAAAACAGTTAGTTCTACAAAGTATAAATCCAGAGTGTTTGTTGGAGTCTTATATATGCAATGCACATCTTTATGTAGGGTGGGAAGCCAGATGATTTTAATCCAGATTTATTAATCTTTTAAGTTATTCAAACTTGGCACATATACTCTCTGTCTGTTAGAAAAGTATGTTGTTATAAAAAACATACTTTAATAAGAATTTTCTTTAAACTAGTAGTTTCAGGATTTTCAAGAAAAAAAAAAGCAAATTAGTTTCCCTGTCTTGCTACCCTCAAATCCTCCGCCATGCCTTCAGGTTTCAAGCAACAAATCAGTATTTATTAGGAGTCAGTAAGTTAGTGGGTATTATGCTTAGCATGCTATAAACTAGAAATTTATAGAATGGGCCTCTTAATGTAGAATCACAGAATGGTTTGGGTTGGAAGGGACTTTAAGGATCATCTGGTTCCAACCTCTTGTCATGGTCAGGGACACCTTCCCAGGGTTGCTCAAAGTCCCATCCAACCTTGAATACTTCCAGGGATGGGGCATCCACAGCTTCTCTGGGCATCATGTTCCTGTGCCTCACCATCCTCACAGTGAAGAATTTCTTCCTAATAGACTAAATCTACCCTCTTTCAGGTTAAAAAGGTTCCCCCTTGTCCTGCCCCTACATGCCCCATCTCTCTCAGCCTGTCCTCACAGGAGAGGTGCTCCAGCCCTCTGACCCTCTGTGTTACAGCAGGATTAGCTACAGAAAGATTCTCACAGTCAGAATCAGACATCTTTTAAATATCTGCAGGTGGGGAGATTCCAAATCATCTCTGGGCAACCTGCTCTGATGTTTGACCAATCTCATATCAAAGTCTCTTGTGTTCAGATGAAGTTTTCTATATTTTTGTGGCCATTTCCTCTGGCCCTCTGGATACAACTAAGAACTTTACACCCTCCTGTCAGGTGTATCATTGATAAGATTCCTTGATGCTTCCCTTCTCCAGGCTGAACAGTCCCCATTCTTTGAGCCTTGTCTTGTGTGAAAGATGGTCCAGTGCAGAGCAAATTCCTGGTCTGTGTTCAACCTGGTGTCCACAAGGACCTGATGACCCTTTTATGGCAAGCTGCTTTTCATCCAATTAGCCCTGTGCTGGTGCTTTAAGTTATACTTAAAATGAAATTTATTAAAAAAAAAAAAAGCAACTAAAAGCAAGTATTTCAGGCTTTCTCTTCAAAACAGCATTTCTGCTTTTTTGTTTTTTTTCTTCCATTAAAGGGCCAGAACAGTAGCTGAGCTTCAGCAATATGGTAGGTAAATCTTCACTGAGAATGCCAAAGCAGCATTATGTATAACATTTCAAATGTCATAAGGAAGCTTATAATCAAAATATGTAGAAGTAGAGAAGAATTGTAATAAGCAGGTGAAAAAAAGACACGGATGATTTTATACTATAGCCAGTTTATTATATCTCTTACTTTTATGTGGGGTTTTTGTTGTATGTTTTGGTTTCTTTAAGAATTACTTATATAGCACAGAATAAGTTGCTCAGTTTTCAGTATTAGACATTGTCTTCCAGGTTCAGCTGAAGAAATGCAAAGGAGTCAGTGATACAGTCCTAAGGCCAGATCTGGCATATTTAGAAGCAGAGATGTTGCTGCTCCTAGGCATTTTTGAGGGCCAAAAGGGCAGTTGACAACAGCTGGAGATGCACTCACTGCAGCCATCGTAATTCAGACTGTGAACAAAAATTGAGGGAGGCATAATTTTCTTGTTTGGATTTGCCCCTAACTTTGTTATGAGAAAACTTGGGCAACTAAAGGCACTACAACAATGCACCAGACATTTCACATTTTGTTGACACACTGTTAGAACGCAAAACGCTGTCAGGAATCTCAAGCAACATAACATTAATTATGAAAAACTATCTGACAAGAATCCATCATATACTTGCTCAAACATTCCATGGCAATGCAAAAGATTTTAAGAGCTGAATTAGTATACACTGCCAGTGGCACATGCCAAAGAGGATATCTAGGAGGAAATTGAAGTTATCAACTGGTAAAACAGCAGCTGCACTGATAGCTCATGCTAGAGAAAGATTTGGTTGGTCTACCATTTATATCTACCATTTGGTTGGTCTACCATTTAAATCTACCATATAAAGATGGAACTGCAAATCTTCAACAGAAATGTTATTTCAATTTTCCTTTATGATGTGAAAGCTGAAATGTTGCTTATAAAGGCAGAGCCATTATCTGTCCAAGGTGTGCTTCTGGGCACCTAGGACAGTATGATAGAGAGTGAGTGTAAAGAATAATTGCATTGAACAGAAACATCTTGGAACTAGCAAGACAAAAGCAAGGAAAACAGGAATTAATATAGAAGATGGACTGAAGGCTTTTTTATTTGATTAGGTTTTGCTCCTATAAGATTTGATGAAGGAAATGATCTACAATCAAGATATTTGTTTTTTGTCCTTGATGCCTTATTGTGATTTGAATATGTGTAGTACAGAGTGAATATGTGCATCCAGAGTGTAGACAGTTTGTTTTATGATGTATTTTCTCTTTTGGCTTCAAAAGCAATAAGAGTATTTCCACTGTGAATTTTCAGGACTTGATGAGTTTTAAAAGCATTCTTCCCATGTGAGAGCATCAAATGAAGAATGGAATTACCAAGCTACAACAAAAAAGATTTTGTTTGCCAGATGAAACAAAAGGAATATAGCCTCTGCAACAACATAGTTAAAAGTTTAATTTATATGCAGCATAATTGATCTGAATCATAACAAAACAGAATAAATACCTTGGAGATTCCAAAGAAAATGTTAGTATTATTACTTGATTCAAATACCAAGTGATGGTAATATAAAAATATTTATTTTCACAACATGTTGCAAACATGACAGCTTGATAATATTCTTGATGATTATAACTGACATTTTCTTTGAAAAATAGTAAACAATATGATCTCCTGGAGCAATTACACAAATGATTATTGGTAATGTGCCCTGAGATATTCACAGAGAATAGCTCTCAGAATGGGGCCAGGGTTCCTCCAAGGCTGCTGTCGTGGGTTGACAAGTGCCTCCCATCTCTCACTGAGCAAGTAAGAACCTGAGCCTGAGAAGTGAGAAAAGAAGAATTTTCAGAAAAGACATAATGATTTTTGAAAAAGGCTGAGAATTACCATGCTTCAAGTAAAACACAGAAAGCCACAATGCCATTTTATGTTCAAATAAAGCTGATCCATTATGTTACACAGAACTCACAGAAACATATTAAGCACTTAAGACTTCCACAGGATAAAGAGGTGCACTGCATATCTCATCAGTTACATACTTAATTTCTGAGGAAAGCTAAGGACAATACTTTTATGTGCAGACATGATAACGCTGTAAATGCAGACAAACGATGTTTAAATCCCTGTAGGATGGTAAAGCTTCAAGGACAACAGTGTTTCACAAGAAATCTTGAAAAATCTTGAATGCCTCATGTCCTGAGCAATGAGGGGAAGTCAATAAAGATACATTTTAACATACTGTACAGTCCTTTGCATGTCACCAAATGTGGATGAATGAATGCCTGTGCACAACAGCTGTAATATATGGCACAAATCTTAGGACTGTGAGCTGTAACAAAAAAGCCATGAGTAACAAAGCCACTATCTAGTATATCCTAAGTTCAGAATGCTTTTTCTTATGGGAGTTAGGGACTTAACAACCTGTTAACAAAACTTTGAAGAAATTAATTATTTTTTATTAATTCAAATACTTTTATTAATTTATTTAATTTAATTAATTATTAATTAATCACATAATTTATTAATTCATATTAATTTCTATCTAAATGATTTTTTTTTAATAAATAAGAAGTCTCTTCATGAGTAGTTTCATTTACGAACAAAACCTGATTATTAAAACCATGTATTTATGTTTGTGAATCTGCAGTTTGATGTTTAATAACTGAAAACATAATGTTGCAGTAGAGAAGTAATGGCTAAAACTGTCTGTTAAAAGTTTTGTTGGAAGTAAAGTACTACATGGGCAATCCCTGTGCTGAAATGCATTTTAGGCACTTTATTATTGAAGAGAAACTATGGAATGTATAAGCTGTAAACTCAGCCAATCCCAGAGCAATATCCTGACCATTGTGATGTTGTTCACTAACCATTTCACCACTTGGAATAGGGTATTGATATTTTCTTTGCTAGAGTATCACATGAGTTAAAAAGCTAATATTTTGTTCTTTATATGAAACTCTTCCTTTTGAAAACACACTTTTTTCTCCCTCCATGACTGTTTCTGGCACTAAAAGGTGGCAAGGCCCAATTTTTGTGTATGGTTTATGGTCTAGTAGTAGTTCTGCATAGGAAGAAATTGTCTGCTTGACACAATGAAAATAACTGCATCATGCTGATGCAGAAAGTAAAAAACTTGCAAGTGGAGGAGATCATGCCTTTCACCAGCAGCCAAAAGTGTCACAAGTGTCTCTTCCTCAGACCTGCTACAGATCCACAAGGCTGTAAAGAGGATGCTTTTGGGCCAAGCTAAGTCAGGACAAGAAAAAATGGGCACAAACTGAAAGAGAGGAAATATATTTTAATGTGAGAGTGACTAAGGATGGATTCTCCATCCCTAGGGATGTTAAAGAGCTGTCTGGATTTTGCCCTGGACAGCCTGCATTTGGTAGCCCTGCTCAAGCAGGGGGTTCTAACAGAGGCTCTTTCTAACCTTGACCACACTGTGACTCTGCAGAGACATCCTAGAGGTCATCTGTGTTGATGGATGAACTTTGTTGTCTCAATAAACATATGGTTCTGCTCTCAGTACAAGGAACAATATTACAGACAGAGGCTGTGATGGGGTCAGAATTTCTTGGCAATGCATATTTCTGTTTTGACTCCACACCAAACATTTGCCTTAAGGACATGATATTTATAAGAAAATCCTAAACCTTTTTTTTTGTCAATTCATACTCTTAGAAAATCCAGGTTTTACAATCTTTTGAGTGAGAGGAAGAGAAGTTTTTACCAGACTGTTTTACTGGTATTATTCATATACAGTATTATAGGCAAACTTGATAATACATGTATATAAAAAACACAGGTCAAGCACCTGCTGTACAGGTAATGCAAAGTATTTCAGTGTAGGTTTAGTAGCCACAGAAAGCATGAAGGAGAAGGTTAGTAGTTTGCTGCTAAGTATTCAGTCTACTGAATGTAATAGCATTGACAAGTTTGGGTGGACTTATTAATTGCCCAGTCCAGATTTCAATTTCTCTTCTGACTGGGTGCAAAATGCATGTACCTTTAAGTAACTAATTTGTACAGACAACTGTGATAATTATTATCTGAAAGAGTGACTGCAGAAATAGGTAGTCATTTACATAAGCTACTGAACTTTCTGAACATGTATTTTCTCATCTTTTATTTGCAGACACATATATGTAAATTATTCTCTAAAAATCTAGGCTTACTATTAAAATTTCTTCATTTGTGAAACTGGACCATGTAGAAAGAAAAGACAAAAAGAATATAAATGAGTCCAGATAGCTTTGCACAATGTGGGAATATCACTACATTTTAATATCTATTATAATGTTTCTAATACTTAATAAAATCAGGTTAGTGCCAGATTTTAGTAAAGGTCATCATAGTGCATTTTCATTTTATAGCTACAACATTTCCCTATTTATAAGGATTATTTTAAACTGAATGAATTAAATGAATGAATGACATACTACAGAGGTAAATATTAAGGAAGGAGTATTATTATTTAAGTTAAAGGATGGTTTGGCAAAAGATCAAATGACTTTACCTTTGCCATGAATAAATTTAGAGGGGAAATTGGAAGAAGGCTCCTTATCCATCCAAGAAGTCTGTTTCTGGAACTGTCTGAGAAAGAGGGAAGGGACTGAGTAATTTAAACTGTTTTTTTAAGTAATGTGATATACTTTGGAAAGGGACCACATATTAATTAGGAGATTTCCTGAAGTGAGATTTGTCATAGGATCCTGGAAAGTCATTTTGTCCTGGGGCACAAGTTTGCCATGACAGTTTTCACATGCGTGGTGTGTTACTATTCCCAAATAAATGCTACTGACAGAAAATCATTCAATCATGCCCATGTTGCTGAGTTTCTATTAAGCACTGGTTAGAAAGAAGCCATCAGTTTCCTATCTTGGTCTGTATTTGGCTTTCTTACAGTCTGCATTCACTGTCCTCTGAAGCCTTGGAGGTGAGCAAGGGGACGTGGATGGGGTGAAATTGTACCTTTAATGGCTTTACATCCTTAGGGGTCTGGTTACTGTGCTCTGATCACACAGTCAGTGTAAAGCTGGCAGTTGCCAGGTATGAGCTTAAGAGAAAATTCTTTCCTGAATTTAAATTAGCAGCAGTCCTGTAGTCTGTGTCTATCTTAGGACTCTCTCTGAGTTTTATTTAGCAGCTAAAGCACAGGGACCTGAGGTATTAGCAAGATTCTCTCTTTTACTTAGGGCATAGTTCAGGCTTGGCTTTCTGAAGGAGCATTGGGAAGATTTTTTATCCTTTGCTGCATGATATACATGTTTTCAGATTTCTTTCAAACCAGACAGCTGTGGCATGGCTGCCTGAAAGCTGGAAAATTGGACTTTGTGAAATGGCTAATTTCTCCCATCCTTTGTTTTAGAATGAGGTCATAATCTTATTTATTTTAAATAGAAAGTTTGAATTCCATTTTTTAGAAGTAATATGCATTCCTTAATTTTATAATTCTGTAACCATTTTCTTACAGAAGTTTTTCTTCTTGATCATCTTTCTTTGCATTTGTACTCCCTACTTCACCACATCATTACATAGGTGAAAGGAGACTCCTGCAATGGAAGCTTTACCTTTGATTCTGATGCAGGAGGGAAGAAAAGAAGGGTACACTGGAGTCAGTAATTATCAGTGGTTAAACCTTTACTCTTAAGAAAAAGGATCCCATGGAAGCCAGTTTGTGAAGTCTAATGACAAAACTGAAAAGACAGATTTGCATAGTACTTGCTTATGACACCTGCCTTCAGCAGTGTTTTGAGCTTCAAACCTAAAAACCAACAAAATGCCCTCCTGAATAAAGTCAGTTCTCTCCCTGTTTTGAAATACTGCAGGCAGTGTAGTAAGTACCACCCACTCTTTGTTTGTCTGAGGCCCACAGCTAGTCAGCAACACTACCAATACCACAGTTTCCAGTTCTCACCTCTGTGTCTTATGCATAGAGTGTGGTTATATCATGATAAAATTATAATTCGTAGTGTTCCTGTTCTTTTTCATAATGTTCACCCATTAAAAATGTGAATGCATAAACCATAAAATTGTGTACTCAATATGAAATAATTCTGACCTTTTTTCTTCAGAATTGTCCAAGGACTCCAAAATGGCAGGCAAAGATTATCAACTTATGTATATTCTTTATTAAGAGAATCTGCTATGATTACCTCTGCTTTTCCCCCTCTAGATTTTCTTAAATCTTATCTTCTTCATTGTTCTGGCTTAAGATTTTCTTCTTCAGGGTGAGGGAAAACAACTCCTCCTATTCCCTGTTGCAGAAATGAACTTTACAGTGCAAAGGCTGTCTAAACCCACATTCCAGCTGTCACTGAAAATTTTAGCATATTACAGCAAATAAACCAGTCTGCTGCTGAAAAATAAATTAGAATTAGAAGTGGTCAGAAATGCTTTGCCCTGCTCAGCTTGCCTGTGATATATGTGATGAATTTCAGTAAAAGAGGTTTTGATCACAATTCCCATCAAAACTTCACTTTCCAACAACAACATTTGAGTAGTTTGCCAGACCTATATAGCTTCTTGATTAGGAAACAATCTAGTTTGGACAGAGGATTGAGATATGTAGTTCTTTTAATTTGTTTTCAAGGACATGAACTGTATTGTAAGGGATATAACGGAGAAAAGTAAAAAAAGGCCTGAGGGCTCCAATACAGTAAAAAGAGTTTCAGATGGCAGAAATGAGAATTAAAGCATGCGGGAGAAAATAAACTGGAAAACATATACTAAGTGGGATGGAAAGAGCAGTAAAGCTAAAAGAGACCTTAGGGAAGAGAGAGGACAGCAAATTAGACATGAATTTGTAATCTGATATTGAAGCAAAACAAGGCAATGAAATCTGAGCTATTTATACAAAAGAAGTGCATCATAAAAATACTCCAAGTAAATGGAGTAAATATTTTTGCATTTATCTTTCTCTATGGAGGGTTTAAAATCCCATTTAATAAATAGAATTGCAAATACAGAGGACAAAAAGGGTGAAAGGCTGGATCTGGCAAAATACAGGCCTGATTTTACATGTCTAGAAATTATTTGACAACAAAAGAGCTGCCTGTCTTAAGAGGAGACACATTACCCTTTAGATATGTCTATTTCTACAGATTGACTTAGTGGTGACCAATTTGGACAGCTGAACTTTTCCATAGTTAAATTTTATAGAGGTGAATAATGTATTTTTGTTACTAAAAGACCTGAGAGAACTGAGATGAAAATGACACAAAAGGTCTAGAGTATCTAGAGATGCTTGGAAGGTTTGAAAAACCATTGAGAGAAGACTGAAGATCTCATAACAGTTAATAAGTACAGAAAAAAATTTGAAAGCTTTGAGGAATGTGAAAAAATATTTGAGATATAAATGTACATAATGAATAAAAGGGGATTGGGGGGGATTTAGTAGTGAGCAGCTTGTACACAAAACACACAGTCCAGCTCAGGGGAAGGAAAGGAAGAAGCTGCAGGGAGAAAATTGATCCTTCCATAAGGTACTTCTTTTTTTTTTTTTCTACCTTCTCAGAGCTGTGACAGCATTGCAGCACTGTCAGAGCTTTTATATCAGTTTAAAGGATATCCAAGTTGTTCCACCTCTGAGAGACATTTAATAGTTGCCTTCCTTAAAGTGTCTCACTCTCTGAGGATGTGGCCTCTGGGTGCTGTGGTCAAACTCCGATGAGCTGCAGCACTTTGCACAAACACCAAACTTCTCAGAAAAACACTGCTTTTCTGGGTGACCATCTCCTAAGCCAAAATTGTTGATTTCCTGCTCTTTTACCTTCTATTTATTGCAGATGCAAAGAAGATAAGTTAACCCTCAGGATTTCATGATAACTAACACTTCATAGAAAAATCTGTGTGTATTTTGTAAAAATCATTCCTTTATTTGTAACAAAATCGGAAATCTATTATTTTCACAGTAGTTTTGAGAAGATGATGTACTTTGTTTTGGTTTGGTTTAATGTTGAAGTATACATTTCCTAGTATAAATGATTTTATTGCTATCAATTTCATTTAGCCAGCATCTTTTAAAGCAATTCATTGCTTTTGCTTACTGAAAGGTCAGTTTTGTCAACTTTAAACATGTTAACTTACACTTATGATGATGAAACTCAAATTAAGGCTGACATAATTAAACTCTGAGGATATCACCCCTTACCCTTCCATAACCCTGTGAAGCTGAACCATCCTGTCTTGTTGCATGCAGCCTTTTATACTGAATGAACAAAGCTGAGGTTGACACAAAATATATCCTGGAGTCAGACTAACAAAGCTCTTAAAATTACTCACCCAGACTCAAAATCTAATTATCTTTCAGCTTTCTTCCTTTTACCATGAGAATGGTCAATAAAGTGGGTGCAAAACCAGCTCACAAATGACATTGCAGATGCTGCTGGCAGGAGAGGGAAGGGAGAGAGAATTTTCCAAACCTGAAAATAACCCTTGTCTCCAAAGTCACAGGTAAGCCTAGGCACCATCAAGTTTGAAGGCAGTGTGGTATGGTTCATGTTACACTGTTTAGTATGCACTGAGTGCACAGAGGGAAGAGCATGAGAGAAAAATAAATGGACTCAGTACAAAATAAATGGGTAACATACGGCTTTTGAGACTAAGACAACATTTCACTGCCTCTTACTGTTTATTTTATTTTAGGTTGAAGTACTTTATCCTTTATATTTCCAAGTTTCTATATTTGTCTGTGGAGCAGCTGGTGCTATTTGTTCTGGGTGATTTAATTTATTTATTGCTATGTATTCTAAAGACATGTAGCTCTATCTTCTAATGGTTTTACTGTGTGCTCTTTAAATTGAAACAGTTGATCAGGATTTTTTCTTTTTTTTTGCTACACCATCTCTTGAATTCTTTAAAAGAACAGTTGTATTTCAATGCATTTTTCTTAAAAAGGGTATTTAATCAAAGTGAAGGATAGATTTGAATAATGCTATTATATTCATTAAACATGAATATCAGGATGTTCAGGATTGCATAATTAGATTTTGTTCTTTGGTTATAATGTTCACAAAGTCTGCAAATATAGTTGCAAAGTGAGGTATGATCCAGAAATATCCCAAATAAAGCTACTTTTCAATTAAATGTATTTGCTTTCAACAGTTTTCTCTGTTTTAGTACTAGATAACATTTCCTTTTTGCTCATGTTCTGTTGTGAGATGCAAACAAGAATGTAGGAGCTTTGTAAAAATAAATTTTTGCACTGCTAGTATAAATGTGCCTGTCCAGAAGTATTTTTATCTTTAAAATGAAAATATCAGTAGATATAACCTATCCTGACATCCATTCTGATCTGATTAGACTGAAAACACAGATCTGTTGATTGGGGAAAATTAGTTTCATAACCATGGTAGAAGGGGGATTTTACACTATAAAGAAGTTCAAGAAAGAAGAGAATGGTGGATCTATAATATTTAATTTTTCTGTGCTGCTTTAGAAATGAACAGAGAGCTGCAAGAAAGTTGTTATTACTTGCAGACTGTATCTTTGATGCTTTGAGAGGTAAATCAGCAGTAGTTCCTCATGTTCCTTATGCAAGACTCGGAATAGCAGGAGCCTTGCCCCAGCTGACTCACACCTGCCCTGCTGATGCCATTGTTCACCACTTTGCCAGTGCCTAAACAATCAGCAGAGCCATTTACATTTACTCCAGGGCAGATAAAAGAAACTGCCAGCTGAAAAGAAAATCATATTAAGGTCTGAGAAAATAAAGATGCATGAGCTTTCAGTCAAAGATGGAATGTGTTTTACACATTCACTTTGAATTTTTTTTTTTTTGACGTTCTCTTTCAATCCATGTGGGGGATTTTTCATGTGCAAACCTAGGCATTTTTAAAATTTTTTTTTGTGGTTTTGGTGATTCTTTTTTCCTACAAAAAATTTTTAAAATGCATGAAAATTCAGGGGAGAATTATGCATTAAAAACTCACAAATTTAAGAATTTTTCTATCCCAGTGTAATCAGGGAGTACATTTGAGGGAAAGTTTACAGGTGCTTAATGCACCACCTCTTCAGAAGTTCAGTTTTTTTGTTTTTTGTTTTTTTTTTTAATGCAAAGCAATTTACTGTTGACCTTTGACTTTTTCTTTTTATAAAAAAGAATATGGGCTTAAAATCAATTTATCATTCATATCCAGGGCTGGACTTTCAAAGCAGATCAGTTTGCTAAATAAGTCATCTGAAAATTTGACTGTAAGAGACACATCAGGAGCAGCTGTGCACTCTAATCACTACTGAGAAATCTGGCCTTTGTGTGCATCCGAGAGAGCACCACATGTCTGATGTATCTTAGACCAATGCTCTGAGAGAAAACTTTGTGTTGTGGAGTCATTATCTGAAACCAGAAACTGCTTTTTACAATTTATTTTGAACAACTTTATGGCTTGTGCATGTCGATGCATTGACAGATATCACTCCAGCTGTGTTTCAGATATTTTATGTTTTTGAACAGAGGTTGTCAGTGAGTAGCAATTCTCTGTTGAACAAACACAGGAAAATCTGAAGAAGCACAAAGTATAACGCTTTGAACTGTCATATCTGTAGGCAGAACAATACAGTAAATGATTCTCTCTACTGTGTCAGAGCATCAACCCCTCTGAGGCATCAAATAAGGATAGAGCAAATGTTTAATGTTTGTTGGAGTGTAGGGAAGGATACCTGGCATTCAGTCTTGACTCAGGAGCTGATGATCTGAACTCCAAACTGGCCTGTAGAGAAGGGAAAACAGCTACACAAGCAGAAAAGTTTTTCTTCTCTTCCAGCTGCAGTATGAAGTTTTCTTTGGTGGTGTCTTTTAATCTTTTCACAGTCCTAGAAAAAAAGCACCCTATAGAAATTCAAAGTATAAACTGCCATATTAAAAAGAGTAACAGAGAAGCACAAGTATACAGATATCTGAAAAAGCCATTTTATGAGTCTGCAAAAAAGCATGTTTTTATGAGTGTCCAAAAAAATTTCTTAAGATGCAGTCCCTGAATGACATGCTCATGCCTTTCTTACACACTGCCCTTTGAGAAGGAGCACAGCATAGAGCAGGATGAATCCAACTGGCCAGCTTAGAAGAGGAACTGCTTCTGTCAGAGCTGCATCAGGCTTCAGTGGTCTGGCTCCCACTGATGGGAGAAAACAGCCCAGTTGGTTGTCAGAGGCTGCTCTTACCAGCAGCAGCGCTGTACCTAGCACAAATACTCTCAGCCTGTTGTAAATGTGCTGCTCTATGACTCAATGCCATTTGCTTTTTATTGCTGCACTGATGAGTCCCTGGAGGAAAGGGAGTTTAGGAGACCCTCATGAGATTTGTGTCTGATGGCCTCTTGATAGCTCTGGGGCTCATATCACTTTGATCCCTCCAATTCAAATAGAGTAGGATGTGTTTTCCCCTGCTCTAGGCCTGCCTATATTCCAGCTGAATAAATATATCCTTGTTAATGTTCATTTGTGCATAGACTTGCATTTCTGCTTGTGACTGGATCTTGACTGGCAGCCCACTGGTGTGAATTCAGCCCCACTCCAAGCTCCAACCAGGCAAGCTTGCCAGTATCTAAAGGTATCATGTCTTTAGGGGGAGGATATAGTTCATAATCCATTACTATTTAATCTTATCCTCTCTGTTGATACTGCTGTTGAGGGCACCAATTAGTTTCAATTGTGCAGGTGGTTTTAGCAGAGCAGACAGTTGGGCTAATGGGAAACGGGCTGTGATCATCTACCTCATTTCACAGAGCTAAGGAGCAACACTCTAATTTCAGCTGAGTTCAATTATTCTTGACTGGAACTTGCTTTAAACAAGCAACTTCGGTGCAAAAAGGCTATCAGTCTCTTAATTTCTGTTTTGCAGTCATAGGTCTCTTCATCAAAAGTACTTGACAGTAACTGGCTTTGAAGCAGCCAATGAAACATCCCTGTTTGGCAACAGCTAATGGGTGGTTTCTTCCCTGTACAACCATTTCAAAATTTAATTCTTGACAACTGCAGGGAAAACTCTTCCTGTAAAAATCCATACAGACAAATCATTTAATAAGAGCAATAGCACTAGAAAAATTATCAAATGATCTCTTACATTGTTTTAGTCAGCTCATAGATTTATGTTTTCTTGTGTGCCCATGAGCCCGCATGGGCAATTAACAGTGTTTATCACTGTCTTCTATTCTGGTTCTGAAAACTTGAAGGTGACAAAAGGCAGAGGGGATAAAAACAGAATAGAAGGTAGACAAAATTAAGGTGTAAATGTAAAATGTAACTACACAGATGTGGTCACTGACAGCTGGTCATTTCCCCAGGAAAAGCCAGGGAGCTTGTGAGGGCACTCGAGAAGTCAGTGTCCTTTTGGTCTTAGGAGGCAGTTCTTCTTGCCCCACACAAGTACTTGGCTTAAAGGTCAGGTAACTGCCAGTCTATCTGATTTTCTCCTTCTGAAGCCTTTTGAAATAAGGCTGGCTCATCCTCACTGTCATCTTGTTTTTCTTTCTATTTCTCTGCAGGGCTCTGGTCCTGGATGTCCGCACTACAGACTTACTAGTTTGATCTCTGTTTATTCTTGAACTGTTCAAGTAGATGTGATTGGAAAATTCAGGAAATTGTGGTTAGGGCACAGAGAATAACTCCTTCCACAGGGTGCACCATGTCTCACTCTTCCTACCTGAGAAAATCCACCAGGAATAACACCTGAATAGGCCATAAAAAGGAGCTCATGACACTTCCCTGAAGGACAGAGATCATGCAAGGGAACAGCCTTTAATGAACATTTGATAAGCACTGCAAGAGCACAGCACTAAGAGGTTGAGACAAGCTCTGGAGCCACTTTACCTCAGTTCTATTACACCTCACCACCCCTGCTCAAGGGACATAGAGCTGGGACAGTCACTCCCCACCCAGACACAGCCCCTTGGTCCCAGGTCCCCTCCCTGGTGACTGGCTGTGGGATGCATCATCACTGCAGCCTCTGGACCCTGAGTGTCACTCAGTGATTCTGTACTGCTCTCCTGACTGTCCTGAACCCAGTGGGACTCACACATGTGGGAACTGCTCCTCTGGCCCTCAGGAAAAAGGGTAGGGGAACTTCTCAGGGCTGTGGTGATGAGATGCTGTCATGGTTTGACCAGGAAGAAGTGGGAATTCTGGGAAGCTGTGGTCAAACCAATGAAGGTTTTGGGTTTCATACTGACACCTGGTGTAGCCAGTGGGGTTTGGACACACCTCCGAGAATACACAGGGGTTAAAAGCAGGGCACTGCCCTGGCACTTCCGCTTTTGGACATCGTCGGGCGAGGAGTTCAGATCTCTCTCCCCCGCCGGCCCGCTGCTGCTGGGCGGGGGAGGGGCAGCCACGTGGTAGGCCCGGGGCCTGGACAGAGATGGGGTTGAGGGGGCTTCGGGGGGGCTTCGAGGATGGAAGGGTGGAAGGTCCCAGAGAGTCAGCCCTCGGGCAGCCAGCCCCCCCCTCCCCCCCCAGGAGAGCAGCCAGCGAGAAGGGGGAGGAAGACTGCCCGGCCGCAGCGGCAGCGTGTGGGCAGCGTGCGTGGGAGTCGTTCCGGGACCGACAGACAGAGACTGAAAACTTTTAACCCTTTCTTGCATGATTGGGGCCTTACAAAAATGCTAATCCTCCTCGAAGCTGAATAAGAAGGGAGATGAGAGATGAGATGACTTGGCCCGGAGATTGTGGAGATGATTGGATGGGGAGAGATGATTTGGAGTGGCCTTTTGGCTGGACTTTTTCTTGTAGCCATGGACTCAGTTGTTCCTGTGACACAGACTGCATTTAGGGGGAGGCAGTGCCTCAAAACCAGGAGGGTTCATTTGTGAGGACCCCCCGGCCCCAGGGGGTTGGAAAAATATGGGGGGGACAGTTGTCCCAAAGCAGAGACTGTGCCTTTTTGGAGTGAGACAAGGCATCCTTGAAAGACCACCCTAAAAGCAGCTCTGATCCATGTCTCGGTGGTGAGAGCACTGGGCATGGAAGGAACATGTCACAAGCGGCAAAAGGACTTTTTTTTTTCCCCCGGGCGGTGCCGAAGTGACAAGGAAGCATCCGGGATTTCAGTGTGTTTCCAGGAGAAGCCTATGGAACAAGAAGGACTCCTTTCCTCTTCATGAACTGCAGTTTGAGTATACTAACGTGTGGGGCCAAGGCTGGGCAGTTGTTTTGAGAGAATGTATTGGATTGGGAAAGTCAGGTGGTGGGGAGGAGGAAAATGGTTTTTTTGTAAGGTTTTCAATTCTTTTTCTTCTTTTTCCTTATAGTCTCTCCCTATTTCCCTGTAGTTTAAGTAATAAAGTGGTCTTTATGTTTAAGTTAGAGCCTGTTTTGCTTATTCCTGGTCACATCTCACAGCAGACACCAGGGTGAGGCATTTTCATGGGGGCACTGGCTTTGTGCCAGGCTCAAACCATGACAGATGCTGGGAAGCATCCCCAGCAAAGATGTCAGAGTTGATTTCTCCAGAGTGTAACAGCTTCTGTATGAGTATGAACTAAATAAACATAGATTCTTCAAGATGGGGGAAAGATGAGTGAGGAAGATTAGTTGGAAGGCTGTACGATGAAGAGTGACACTGAAAAGAGACTGACCAAAAGTCTCTTTTGATACAAGGGCTTGGGGGGAATGAAATTAAGTTGGAAAATAGTAGGCCCAAAGTAAGTAAAAGTCAGGCGTTCTTCAAATAGCAAGTAAGTAGTCTGTGAAATGCCTCACTACAGCATCTTGTGAAAGTTAATGTCTTTCAAGAGCAACTGGACACATTGGCAAAAAAACCTGTCAAAAGTTATTAGATATAATCACCTTTGCCTTATAATGTTCCTTTTGTCGGAGGTGAGAAATGTTTTTTTGAGAAGTGCTACTGGCTTTTAATTTCTCACATTCTCCGTTCATATCTATTTGTGGTCACTGTTGGAGCCAGCATCCTGGGGTTTTGCTGCATGCTGACAAAGCCTTTCCATTTCACTTGAACCCATTTCCAAAGGATGAGCCATATCATGCCAAGGCTCTCTGAACATCAGATACTCTAAAAGGGCAGCAGGCAATATGCTCCAGTGATACCTGATAAACATTGTCCAGAGACCTGCATGAGAGGGTGGTCATCACACAGGGTGTGTTAAGCAGATGAGAAGATATGGTCCACATAAGGGGAACATCTTCTGGTGAGGTCTTAAAATATTCTGAGCTAAAAAATTCTGTGCAGCTGTGTGTGCCACTTGATGCACATCATGGACATAGAGGGTCCATGCCAGCAGAATAATATATAGTCTGTAAATATGAATATAAGCTGATCCCTAGCAATTGAGCATGCATAGATATTTGTTCCTTTAAACTGAAGTCTGCATGGACAAAAATCAAGAAAACAAGTGACCAAAAGAGTTTTCTGATGGACTAAATACCAAAATGGTATTGTTTCAGGGTTATTTCTTCCTACAATAATAGAAATGTTATCCAAGTAGGAAAAAATTATTTTAAATTAATTGTTTTTTTCTTTTGAGTTCAAAAGTAAACAAGGCATTGAGAAAAAAAAGGGGACTGTGTTGAAATTATTACTGTTGTTATTAAAAACAACTCTTTTGAGCCTGTGGCAATGTTGGAGGGAGTAATAAACATTTCAAAAATCAAGGGCTGATTTACAAGTGTTGAGCAACTGTGGTAAAAATTTCAAAGGAGCTCATATTCTATTCAAACTATGATTAATCTACCTTTTGTTTTTAAATTTAAATGCTATCAATTTTACTTTTAGCCAATGTTACTGTAGAAAGAAGTATAGCCAAGACAATTGTATTTTCCCTGTACGATATCTCTTCATGTGGTCAGGTTTGACATAGGGAAGGAGTGATTATGCTTTGTTTATCTAATACAGAATTTTAGGAAAATACCAACACAGAACTTCTAACTTAACTTCAGTAGTTTCCACTCTGAATAGAAAAATATAAATATTCTGTCTGATTTATTAAATATGTCAACAAAGCATTCATAATCTGACAATTTAAAGGATTAACATGGTTAACATTCATTTTGGTTTTTCCTTAATCCCAGATCATAATGGAATGGAACTAACTTTTATCTGACATCATGAAGACTGAGGCTGTTCTAAGCATGTTCACTCTGTCATTGAGAGAAAAGAATATCCTGAATGCTGAAGGCCACTGTGAAGAGAAATAATCTTGAACCATGACATTTGATAAACAGTATCTATATCACCCCCAAAAGTAAGTGGATTTGGAGAGTGAGTGGTGATTGTTAGAACAAACTAACTTAGAGTTTATTCTTCAAATGTGGTTATTATCTTGAGCCAACTGTATTCAAGCTGTCTCAGAATATAGAGAACATAGGGTAAAATTATCCTTATGCCAATGAAAAAATTTGTTTATGTATGGCATATTCCTTAATTATGTGAAACAATCAGGGGAATATTATTTGTCTTCTTGATGAAGAGACCAGCAGTTCAGTTACTTTCAGAAAATAGTAAAAAGTACCTTCCTGATTCAGCACAGAGTTCATTCAAGCCTGTGAAAATTTGTATTAATTTGATATATCATTGTTGTAAAAACTGCACTGTACCAAGCTAACTAGCTTATGCAATAAAGTGTAATTTAGCACTTTTATTTTCAAAGTATGTTTGTGTGTGAATTCATTCTCACATTGTAGTGCCTTCACTTTTTTATGGTCACAATTAATATAAAACAATGTTTTTCTCTCCAAGAAAAAACAATTTAATATTATGGACACATCTGAAAGGAGATAATTGTGAAAAATAGTCTTATTGTTGTTTGGAGAGCTCTTGAACCGTGCAGGTCCCAAACTGAATGTTTTTACTGAATCTGTTTTTCCCCTGGAGAAGTTAATGGAGATAGACCTTAATCTCAAGCACTGGAGGCTGCTCATCCCCAAACAGAAATGCTTACAGACATCAGGAGAGACAGAGACCTCAGATCAGTGAGACAAAATGAATATGGGCCACTGCCTGCACCTGTGCTTGTGCAGTGAGGGAGCTGCAAGCCTGCATGCTGCATTAATCATGCCTCGATGCACAGGGGAATGAGACCCTAAATTCTCTTTAACTTGGCTTTTTCAGCTTGCTGGAAAGGCATGGAATTCCTCCTTCACATGTAGTCACACACTAATTAAAAATGCAGAATCACGAAGACAACAATTTTCCAGCAGGGGCATTGAATTTTGAAGCATATCCACTTAGATATTTCCTTCTAGTGAGTTCCCAAACAAAAGCCTTTAAGCCACCAAAGCTTGGTTGTACTAGAAATACAAACTTAAGTAGCTTTCTAAGTAACACAATCTCAAAGTGACTGGCAATAAAAGTGTCTTATAAAAAATTTCCTTTTCTTGCTGGAAGCCTTTGCATTTACACATTCAGCCGACTCAGAAACTTTCTGTGCTGCCTCAAACTCTGCTCTGTGCCTTCTGTTCCTGGTGAGGACTCTGGCCACTGCCTCTGGGGGCTGTTGGCTGGCTTCTCCATGTGTTCTGCACCTGAACACATGCTCTGCACCTCAGGAAAAGAGCACTCTCCCATTCCTTTTGTAAATGTCACTTGACATCTGTTTTATTGAAGAATATAAACATATTATAAAATATAAACTTATTGAAGAATATAACATGCAGCTGAGGAGAAGCAAATCAAACATATGTAAGTATTTATCTGGTAGGAGTTTGAAGTTGTGCACAGGTCAATGCTCAGTGTGAGCTGGCACTGCAGGGGGGGTTCCCTCTGATATTGTAATAGAATGCTCTATGCATACTCAAAATATATTTCTCCCACCTTAAATCACTGGAGGGTTTGTGGATGAGAAGGATATTTTCATGTATCAAAAGTGATCAGGAGCATGAGCAATTCTTCTGCTTCCCAATGGAGTCCAAGCTGAAGATTTCAACTTTTTTTGTTTTCACTATTCCAAAATTCATCCATATCTTTAAAATTCCAAGAGAGAAACATTATTGAGTATTTTATTTACATTTTATTTGTATTTCTAGAGAATCCAAAAGAGATTTTGCCTTCATTTTTATATTTTAATGGAATTGTTCTGCTTTTTCATGGGCTAACTTACAAAAAGATGTGGTTCTCCATGCACCAAAAATGAGAAAGCACATAATTGACAATAGATAAACATAGATATAGATTATATAGGTAAAAATGATGTAGATGATATAGGTAAAAATTATATAGATGATATAGATAGATATAGATATAGATATAGATATAGATATAGATATAGATATAGATATAGATATAGATATAGATGGATATGACAGTGGAGAGAATATATTCCATGCAGTGGAAGATATTTTAACTTAGTTTGTAGATGGAAGGTCAAACTCATCTCTGAAAGATGTCTACAGATTTCCACTGAAGCTACTTGAAGTTACAGGTATTTCTCTGAGTTCAAAATATAGCCCTAAGATATTATCAGCCTTTCTCAAGAAGCTGAGCATGATAAAAGTCTGGGACAACTTAAAGTAGTAAGTCAAAAGTCAGTGTGAATTCTCTGTTGCAGAACTAGTGAGGGGAAAATAGAAATATGTTCTGCAATAATTTATAGGTTTGGAAGATTAATGGAGAAAAAGGTGCAGACATACAACAGAGATAAAAAGCAGTATTATCCAGGCCAACCCACACACAGAGATCAAAGTTAATTTGAAAACATAAGTGTTTAAAGAAAAAGCAAAGAACAGCTAAAGTAAAGAGAGGGTAACACTGAAGAAAAGAAACAACACGTTAAAAGAGATACTAGCAATTGCAGAAAAGAACAGAAAAGTAAAATGTCTCAGGAAGTTGCTGGTATCATTAAAAAGTATCTTGATGTGAGAGATATTTCAGAAAACCAGACAATTTGTTAGGATGAAATTATGCACCAGTAGAAGGGAAACAAAATTACTAGTGGAAGCGTTAAATGTGATGCAGTTGCATGAAAGTGTGGAAAAGGGAATGTTCCAAGTAATCCAGATGCAAAAAGTATATGATCATTGGGGAGGAACACAAAACCCTCTTGATCATGACACTGAGTTACAGCCTTGCATTAGAAAAGCTTCTGCCATTTTCCAAATTGCATGCACTTAGGACACTTTTCAGAATGTTTTAGAGATTACAGGGTTTGAAAAGGATGGCTATGGAATGGGGAAACGGAGGACATCAGCACACAGTATCAGAAAAAACAACACATGTCAGCTCCTCCTACTCCTGATCTTGTGTCTTCCTGCACAGCCTTCTGTAAAAATGCTGCTTTCTCTTTTGATAATGAATTCTCAGCATGCCACAGCAGTTAAAAATGCTCATGGCCTTTTGATTACAAAGCAGGGAAAATCTTGTAGGATATAAGAAGGTGTCATGCCCACCTTTCTGGCATAAATGAAACCCAAAAAACACTGAAACACTTCAAAGGGAAATTGAGATCTTGGACAGAATTAGGAAAAACCTGTAAGAACAGATCAGTCTGAGAAAACCTGCTCTCAAGAACAGCTTAGATGAATTTGATTTTATCTGTGCCAAGGTCAAGAAGTACTTGTACTAAGAGGAGAACTCAGACTCAAAAGATCCATTGAAAAAAAGAATAGTAGGATGCCATAGCTAATCAGAAACAGGGGAATAAGTATAAATAATACTAAGGAATTTTGTTCCTGTTTTTTTATAATTTTAGCTTGAAGTCTCTCAGGTAGCTACACTGCAAGTTGAGAAGTCATGCACTTTATGACTGGGTCTGGTTTGATGGTATTTGGTATATGAGAAGTCAGACTATATGATCATAACAATGCATCGTTATATTTTATAATGTACTTATTTAATTCTTATCTTATAAAAAAAGACGTCTTTTTTTAAAGACTTACTACTGCAAAACTCTTTCTCTGTCACACTGTATTATATCTGACATATTTTCTTCTTTGATGAGATAGATTATTAACTTTGAATACATACAGGTTCTAGTGTTATTTAATGGACTTTCTCTGGCACCTATTGCTGCATTTTGACTGCTTGAAGAAGCATTGTGAACATCTAGATTAAAATAAGTTAGCAGGGGTAGTTATGCTTTCAGAGCTTTGTAGTTTAGTCATGACAACACAGTAAGATACATTTAGCTGACTGCCCAAAAGATTTTGTGCTACTTAGAATTTAATCTGTATCCAGTCAGGCTCATATTTTCCCCATGCTGAAAGGAAAGAGGCTCTCTTCCAGCCTGTGTTCCTGTGCATAGACACAGACACACACATAAACTTGCCATGTAACATATTTACATGCATGAAACACTTCTAAAAACAGTAACTGTGTCCATGAATGCTGAACCTAGTCATGCGTTCTTCTTCATTGAGTGGGTAGGAAGAAATTCTGTGGAATCACAAAATATTCTGAGTTGAAAAGAACTCACAAGGATCATCAAGTCCAGCTCCTGGCCCTGCACAGGACAGCCTCAAGGATCCCATCCATTTGCCTTCTTGAACTCAGTCAGGCTTGGTGCTGTGCCCACTTCCCTGGAAAAGTGCTGTAGGCTGCTTCACATGAAGTCATTAGGCAAACTGTAAGAATCCAAGAGACTTTCTTGCACTTTGGAGATATTTCTCTGTGTTATTGATTTTATGCTTCCTCTGTGACTCTTTGTGCTCAGTGTGATGAAGTCTACATCTTCTGTAAAAGGTATTCAGCAGTCCAGTGTTTACATTGAACAGCAAGCAGCAATCCCTAAAACATTTTATTATTTTTCTTCTCTGCATTCAGAGTGTTGTCAGGGCCTTCCTTTAGCCCACTGTTATTCTGTATGTTTATTCTGTCACTTACAGATGTAATCTGTTGAATGTCATAGCAGTTTCGACACCTAATATTCGCAGATGACTTGTGCATCTTAACTATTTCATTGAATTGAATTATATGTAGAGATTTAGGGGAGAAAGTTATGCCTTCAGTCCTTAATCAGATGACCTGTTAAATATGCAGTGGACTCTCAGGCATTTCTGAAAGCAATTTACAATCTTTACATGTATTTTAACCCAGCCTGATTGACAACCTTAACTATAAGTTTAGCCATATGTAGCTTATCTTTCAGACTTCTTCCTTCAGTTATCTGCAGGAGCACAACATCCCAGTTCTCACTTGAAATTTCAGCCCACCCAGGTGTTTTTTGTTATATTGATCTATGAAAACTTCAGAGATTCTTACTGTTTTTAGCAACATCTCTCATTCAGCTGTGTACTGCATTTTTTATTGTAGGCTAAAATCGCCCCCTTTTTATACATTATCATTCACCTGGATGGCCCTAAAGTGATGTCAGAAATACTTGCGCTTCCACATTTTTTTCCCCCAGGACATGCTCATATGTTGCCCATGAAATAATCTCAGAAAGTGTTTCACACTGAATGCCCTGGCCTCCGGGGTACAGTCTGTCAGTGCTTAGGGCACAGCGCATGTTCAGAAGCTGATAACATACCTTTGTTTTTTTGAGTACCATTTAATGACATTTTGAGTTGACTGGGAATCCTGATGGTTATTGAAAGTGCTACTTTCCTCCTTCTGGGATTTATTGACTATCTCATCCAAAGCCTTTAATCTCCCACAAATGTTTATTCTTTCATTTGAACTATCTCATGAGGAACTGAGAAGAGTACACAGATAGTGTCATGCAGACCTTGTTCTCTGGAGCAAACAGCCTGCTCTGCTCCAAGGCCAGATCAATAAGGATGCTGAATTTTAGCTCTGGATTGGCAGTGAAGCTCTGCAGGAAGAAATTTTCCTAAGGCTGAATGGTAGAGTAGCAATTGTTTGGGTTATAGGTGGTGTTGGGACCTCATGGTCCCACTTTGGCACCACTATGTTTGATTTGGTATGAGAACTTTATTGCAGTCTCCTGAACCTTAACAGACTCTCAAATTCCTCCATCTCCTGTGTTTGTTGGTGTATCTTATTTTCTCCTGTTAAATCTATTCAGTTTCATAGGAAGAGTACTTGTTAGGGAAGAGTCAGAACTGGAACAAGGCACTTGCCCCTGCAGAGGCAAGGCTGAGTGTTAGATTTTACTCCCCTTTGGGGTTCTGGGATGTTTGATGCCCTGTCTTGAGCCAATGGCTTCCTTACCAGGCTCTGGGATACTCTCAGCTGGTTCTGCAGCTGGGGTATCTGGATGAAAACAAAGAAATTGACTCTAACTTAGTAGTGGCTAAGGCACTAAGCAGGGATAGGGCTTGCTTTAGAGCACCCCCCTTCAGACCTCTTTTTTTCAGTGGATTATCAACCATCTTTATTATGTATGAGCATGAAGTGTCCTGGTAGGAATTGTGTATCAACTGAGTGCCAGCAAAGGTAACAGTATGGCCAACACACTGCACAAGGTGGAGACTGCAACACCAATCAGATCCCATGACGTACAGAGGCTCAAGCTCTTCCATTATATGGTCCTTCAAAGGATTTTGGCCTTTGACACACAGTTAAACAGTTAGTTCTTACTGCAGAATTTAAGGCAGTGTTGAAGGGGTCTTCATTCTTATATGGATTCTGCCAGGGTGTTTTGTGATTGTCTTTGACAAACTAAACATTGAGAAACATTTATTTCAACAAATAAATGCAACTCACAGACTGCTCTGCAGAAATGATGAGAGGGGTCAGTGGTGTATTCTCTCTTGAGCATTTCTGAGTCTTTATCTCCTTTTATAAGTGTCAGGGCTTAACCCCAGTCAGCAACTAAGCCTCATACAGCCATTTAATCAATCCCCCATAGTGGGACAGGGGAGAGAATTAAAAGGATAAAAATGAGGAAACTCGTAGGTTGAGATAAAGACAGTTTAATAGGGGAAGCAAAAGTAATGCACAAAGGAAAGCAAAACAAGGAATTCATTCACAGCTTCCCTTGGGCAGGCAGGTGTTCAGCCATCCCTGGGAAAGCAGGGTTTCATCACATGCAATCGTGACTTGGGAGGACAAGCAACATCATCCTTCCTCCTTCTTTCCCCAGTTTTATATGCTGAGAGTGACGTTATATGGTCTGGAACATCCCTTGAGTCAGTTGGGGTTGGCTGTTTTGACTATGTCTCCTCCCAGCCTCTTGTCCAAAGGACAGCCTCGTACTAATTACTGTGAGGAAATTAAACTACCCCAGCCAAAACCAATGCTTTTAGCCCTAGGACTTGAATGCACAAGGGATTTGTGCAGCAGCTGTACTGGTGTTCGGAGAAGGAAAAGAGAAAAGACTGAATATGTCTTTGAAGTTAGAATCTGCAGAGCGGCTGTGAGAGCATCCGTACAGTGCAGTAATAGATCATAGGCCATATCATCTCCTTTTTCCTCATGTTTCTACTGTGTGCTTCATAGAGATATGTGTGTGATGAAAGTGCTGATACAAAGATCTTGTTAAATTATATATTTGCAGTAATTTATCTAAAACTGTAATACACTCTGCACCACAAGACTTAAAAGCTGTTACTGAGAAGATAGCACAATATAAATAAGACTCCAGTAATTTTGTAGTATTCAGGCTTGGTGGTGTCTAATTCAGTCTCAAATTCAGAGTAAAAATCTTAGTAGCTGCATTTTAGATACCCTGATAACAAAAAATAAGATGAAAAGAAAGAAAAGAAGTGAATAGGAAAAGTCAGCAACTTGTAAGCAATTTGTAGATATCAGGGTGAGCCAGAAAGATGCATGTCTATCCTACAAAATAGGTTTTCTTCTTCAGGCAGGAAAGCAGCATTACTCCCTTTTCCCCCTCCTTCATCTCTTCTTCCTTTCATACTATACAGCTGGACTGCACTCATTATTATAATTTTTCTGTTTTCCCACCTTTGTTTATTTGATTTCTTCCAAACATGTGATAATGAGGATAAATATCCCTGTCCTGCATGAAGCCTTATCCATCCTAAGCATCCAGTTAGACCTAAATTCTGAAACTCTTTCTGGACCATTTCCTGCTGCCATTCAGGCTTTTAAATTTTGGTTTTTTTTTTTTTTTTTTTTTTTTTTTTCTCATGAGTCAAAATACAGAACACATATAAGGTGAAATAAATTACTTTTGATGTCCTGAGCTAATAAGTCCTCTAGCACTGTGGAAAGATATGAAATGTTATGCATAGACTGTGAAGCATGAATTTAATATGTCCTTTTAGTTATTTTCCTGATGGCAACCTGCAGTATTTGAAACACTCTGACAACTCCCCCACCCCAATGAAGCTGTCAGAATACATTACCACTGTTCCAGTTGTTTCCACAACTCCTCAGCCCTGCAATGGATGTCCAATCCACTGTGTAGCATATGTATTATGCCTGTCATCAATTAGAACTGGATCACGTGAGCATATTTTCACAGATACTGTGGGATCAACATGGCCTGCAGCTGTCCAGAGGAAAAAATCAATCCACAGCCTTAGGGGTGCAGCTTCTAGCACCAGGGACCTGGATTCTGCATAGGTCTTTTCTTTTCTAGCCCCATAAGACTTGCACTGATGAAGACCACAGGGGCATTTGCTCCATCCTGATTTGCAGCAGTTTAACTGAGATGGGAATTGAGGGCCAGGAAATGAAGCAAGTATTTGGTAACCAACTGGGAATGCAATATCTTTGAACAAATGTGCTTACACTTTAGGCAGTTTCTGTTACATATATTGGCACTTCTAATCTACTAACAGAGAACATTTTAATTGTACTTGTCTTATCAAACCTGCATAAAACAGAAAATCTGCTGAGTTCTTCAAGATGCTCCTTTGTTTTAAGCACAGAGACATTTATTGCAGTCTTCCCAGCTTTATTAATAATGCTATTAATATTCTTTTTGCACAGAGCAGTAGTGGAAAAGTGCCTGGTACTCATGGGTGTTTCATTATTTAAAATGTAAATAAGAAAGGCTGCAAGAAATTAACCATCTCAGCAGGAAAAAAGGAACAAACCTTTAGTCTGACAGATATGGGCTTATCACTGTTTCCCTCATTACAGCATATGAAATACTTTATAGTCCTATATTTGTAACATCAACAAGAATATATTTTCTTTGTTCATCCACAGAATTACCCACCTGCCTGTTTCTTTAGGAAAGGAATCTAGATGCAAATTTTCTGAATAGCCTGTAAATTGGTTTTATTTTTACAGAGTTATGAAAAAAATCTTTCCTTGATTCACTCTTACCTTCTCCACGATTGAGCTGACTGGGTAGGGCAAAGAAAAGGCAAAGGTAAATGTATTTCACCTGTCACCATTGAGGCCTTGGGGAGCTCTGCATGTGGAGGTCTCTGTGGCATATATAAAAATATAAAAAGGAGGGACATGAAGCTTTTGGGTCTGTACACCTCAGAGGCTCTTGGTGGATAGGTCCATGTCAAAATAAGCTGAAAAGGATTTGAACTGGCTGGGATTTGACAGCTTTCATATCCTGGTTGCAGCCCTGCACTCGGTGAGAATATCAAGCTGATAATTGGTATCCACATTATAAAAGATGTTTCTCTGCAGATTCTTCAGCTGAGCAGCACTCTTCTCCCAGGAAATCCATGTTTGTTTTCAGGTCAAAGTGGTCTGAGTGCAGGTCCAAGTGACATGGGTCACCCTTCCCTGCTGGATAGCTTGGACATTGGATACCAGTGTATCACATATAGGGTCCACAGCTGCTTTTCTGTTCTGTGGTTCTTGCCACTGGCACCTGCCCCAGGGTAGGCAATGATTAGGTAGAAGGCAGATGTGCACCTCCCAAGTCTGCAATTGGTGATTTTGTACAGCAGTAAAAACTTGGTCTAGTTACAAATGTCACTGCTGCTTGAGGTTTGAAAATTGCATCACACCACTGCCTAGTCTTTCACACAATCATATAATTTTTTAGGTTAGAAAACACTGGTAAGATGACTGAGTTCAACTATTAACACAGCACTGCCAAGTGCACCACTAAATGCCTCTTAGCCGCATCTAAATGTCTTTTAAATAACTTCAGGAATGGTTAATCTACCATTTCCTGGAGCACCCTGCTCCAGAGCTGGACAGCCCTTTTAGTGAAAAAATGTACACTATTATCCTATCTTGAGGCCATTTCCTCTTGTCCTACTGTTTGTTACTTGGGAGAAAATATCACCCCCACCAGGCTACAAATTCCTTTCAGGCAATTAGAGAGATAATAAGGTCTCCCCTGAGCCTCCTTTTTTCTAGGCTGAACAACCCCAACTCCATCGGTTTCTCCTCATAAGACTTGAGCTCCGGACCCTTCACCAGCTCTGTTGCCCTTCTCTCCAGCACCTCAACGTCTGTCTCGTCATGAGGTCCCCAAAACTGAACACAAGATTTGGGATGTGTCCTCACCAGTGCAGGGTACCGGGGGCTGCACCTCCCTAGTCCTGCTGCTCACACTTTTTCTGACACAGGCCAGGAAGCCACAGGCCTTCTTGGACACCTGGGCACACTCTGGCTTTTGTTCATCTGCTGTTGACCAGCGCCCCCAGGTCCTTTTCTGCTGGGCCACTTTCCAACCACTGTGACCCAGCCTGTAGTGCTGCAGGGGACTGTCGTGACAGAAGTGCAGGACCAGGCACTTGGCCTCACTGAACCCCAGGCTGCTGGCCTCCACCCATCAATCCAGTCTGTCCAGATCCCTTTGCAGAGTCCTCCTGCCTTCCAGCAGATCAACACTCCCATCCAGCTTGTTGTCATCTGCAAACTGATCAAGGTACACTTGATCCCCTTGTCCAGATCATCTCTCCTTCACTGGACATTAATCACGGCCAAAAAGTGAAAATTAAAGCAAGGCAGTTTATATACAATTACTGCAGATTTCAAGTGTGAGCTGCATTTCTTCATCCCTTAACAGAGGCTAAGGCAAGAAGCCTTTGGAAGCTGTATACCCAATCAGGGCTCCAGAACCTGCAGAGTGATTATAGTTGGGCAGGATATGGATTTTACTGAGACTCTGCCTATTTCTCAAGTATTTAACAGCCATACAACATGCTTCTTAAGAGTAGTATAAAAAATCAGTGTAGCACAGAAGGCAGGGTAATTTTTGAGTCAAAAGTGTGAGGCAAGAGAAGCAATCATTTAATATTCACTCTTGAACTTCAGTTTGAATAACCCCAGTCTTGAGTAATACATATGTATGGAATTATGGTGGATTTTGAGGTCTTGTGCATAGGACTAGAACAAAATAAAGAAATTATTACTGTGGCAGATTTCAACACCTGAGAAAGTGTTTGAACGGAAAGGTTATTTTACAGTAGGTAAGTACAGCAAGGATACTTGTCTGAGTTAACATTTGCTTCTCAAAGGTTCAGCATATTTTTAAAATAATGGGCAAGAAAATGGTGTCCTCTATTCACATCAACTTTCATTTACTGCATTAATTTACTGGTTTTCTCCATATGTTATGGAACAACCTAACCTGTCCTCATGACAAACTTACATACTTTTTTAGCTGTAAGCTTTTTTAGCTGTAAGCTGGAAGCTGCAGAAGAAATAATTCTCATCCTTTTATACATCTCTTTTATTCTCTTTTTATAACTACCTTCAAAGACACTTTGTCATATAAAATTCTGACTAAAAAGGGAAATATTGGCTCATACTTTTCTGATCTTCTGGAGCTTCTGCTATTGTTGGAACTTTGAAGGAATGACTACTTTTGAATATTTTCCTTCTCAACCTCTTTTACTACCTGAATTGGGAGAGGTTGTGTTATTCTTTTTAACATTTGTTGGTGTTGAGTGCTCAGAAACACTGAGGGAGTAAGGTGGGGAGAAGAGAAACAAAGAAAGTAAATGCTGTTAAACTGGAATTATGGATGAATTATTATATGACAATAAAATAGTAAGAATACCAGTTCTGAAGGTTACAAAATACAAAGATAAGGCCACCTCTTCAGAAACATCCCTAAAATATTTGATAGCTTCACATAATGAAGTAGATATTGCTGACACATCACTTGCCATCTTAAAATTTATCTGCCATATTGTCTATAAGGTATGCTATCCCTCTTCCAATTTATTGTCCAACACATGCAGTTAACTATTAATGAAAGGACAAAACTATGGATTATTAAACAAATGATATATAGAGCTGTCTACTTAAGTGTATGATAGCTGAAAGGTAGATTAATTTAGTATATGTCAATATATGGTAATCACTTGAATTATGCCACCACAGCAAAAAGATCAAAATTATTCAACTTGAGTACCTAAGGTTAGGGACCTAAATTGTACTTGGGCAGCTGCTTTTCAGGGCTGCCAGGCGTTAAACATGCAGCTCACAATCTTCACTGAGCTCAGCAAAGGCTGCCATTGCTAAGCATTCCTGAGAATAAGATCATCTGAATTTTGTGCTACTCTGCCTAACTCATGGCTTCAGTTTGAAAACTTTGTCCAGAGGTATCTCAGGAAGGGAGGGTTAAACATCCCTTCTGTCAGCTTGACTGAGATTTATTGTGTAATGCACTTCCTCCAAAGAAAGATGTTTAATGCTATTGATTGCAAGGTTGCCTACTTAAAATAGCATAATGTGACAGATGATGGATACCACATAGAGCAAAATTGTAAGGTAATCCAATATATGGGCATGTATGGTATGTATATCAGAGTAGCAGCTTCATTCTTCACGAGGGTGAGTTAGAAGGTCATCTATTTCACTTAAAGGCATTGAATGTTTTTGTTAGTTTGACAGCCATTATGGGCTTGATCCTGTTATCCAAGGCAGTCATTAAACTCCTATTGACCTAAAGTGGGTAGGAATGGGGCCAAGCTTTAGAATATGCAAAGCAGACACTATGAGAAGAAAAACAACCTGATGGATAATACTGCAGAATGAAAAAAGCATTATGGTGGCTGCTATATATAAACAATAAAAATCCTAAGAAATCCCTGATGATTTCAAATGTTTTGTACCACAGTATTACTTCTGTTAAAAAATTTCCTGCTAAACTTAGGATTTTCTCAATCTTTATGCAACTTTGTACTGCTGTTTTTTTGCATCGTAGAGCGTATTATCTGCTTACACTTTTTAACTCTGTGTTTATTCTTAGATAAGGGTAATTTGATTGTCTGTAAGCCTTACAAAAATCAATGGTTTTAAGGGCATTTAGACTAATTATTAAATCTGCATTAGCAAAATCAAGTAGGAAAACTGCAAAGAATTTTTTTTTTAAATAAGTATGTTTATTAATGAAGTCAGTAAAAGAGACAAATTTAGGAGAAAAAGAATACTTCTGTGCTTGCAATTCATTTTGTGCTCCAGCACAAAAGCAAACCCAAGCCATTTCTTCTTTTTTCAATCTGTCATGTGTCATCAGTCTCTTTCTTTCTTTTTTGCAGCTTCCTGTGAAACTTTGGGGTATTTGCTGCACGTGCTTAGGAGTACACAGAAAGAAGACTGGGACTGATCTGATGTACAAATGGGCTTCTGCCCTCTTGCTGATGCATTTTTGAGCTTGGCACATCCACCCAGAGTTCTCATCTTCCAAGACACACTTGGGGAAGACTCAGCTGCGGGGCTAGACCAAGGGACCATTCCTTGTGGAGAGCCACTCCGTTATCCTGCTAATTCTGCTCCCTGAGCTACAGCAGCTCCTCAGTTGTTAGCAATGTTTTCCATGGCTATCTTTTGAGAAGCAGGATGTGAGGAGGTAGAAGAATTGCTTCACTGAATGAATCTGCATTTAGGAAATGGCCTAAAATGCCATTTAGGTAGCTCAGTGGTATTTCTGACTGCACAACAAGAATAACCCAAGATTTTATGCAGGATTTAGAGAGTCATCCCCATCTTTCACTGAGGCCATTTTGGTTAAGTGTTCTAACACCAGCACCTCAATGTTTTGTTTTCAGGAATCAATAGCATGTTACTTTTTAAAAATTGCACTTAGATATAACTCAGCTTTAGTATTTCACACTTATTCCAACAAAAAAATAATAACTTCATGATCTGAGGTAATGTGATGAAGTAGTAGGTCAGGTTTAAATCTAATATTATGTTCCTTGAAACACCCTGGAGCTTAAACTCAGAATAAGTTTATAGAAAACTTACTATGGTTTAAGCTCTGTTGCAGCTTTAATTCAAAGCAAGGTTAAATGAGTAAATTATCTTATTTTTATAAGATAGCAGATGAAATGCAGAAGCTCAGAGAATGTTTGCTTTGGTTTTTGTTCATTCAAGCTCAGAAAGACAGAGAAGACTGCAAACACACCTGTCATAAATCATAGATGTATTCCAAAAATATCCTGCAGAGTTGACACTTTCAGTTGGACAAATCAGTATATGGTGTTTTGCATCATTAATTTATTGGAAAAAAGATTATTTTTTATGTAGCCTTATTTAAAGTTATTTTAAATGAAAGGAGATTTTGAAAATAAAAAGAAGTAAAATCTAGAAATGCAGTTTCAAGTGGATAAGTAAGTTCAAACAATACAAATGTAGTACTCTAAGGACTTTCTTTGCTCCTTCTTTGTTTGCAATAATTTTAACCTTTTTACCTCTCCCAGAAGAGTCCAGGGAATTTAGCAAAGGGTATCAGATTTTCTGTTATCCTTTAATGAAGGCTTTGCTTGACTGTAGTTTGCTGTTAAACAAGGATCAATTAATTAATTAATTAATTAAATCTCATGTTGTTGCTTTGACATTTCCAAACATAGAAAAAAAGGTCAGAGATGTTGCCTGAAATGCTACAAACAGATGAGAGAATTGTTTCTCCCCAGTTCACTTATCAGAAAGCACTTGGTTTATATTTAGAAAGCTTATTTATCATATAAATTTGTCTTAAATTCTGAGTACTGTTTTCTCTGTCTTGAGTTCCTTGTTATAAACATTTTATTATAAGTCTAAGATTTTCTATAACTTAGATCACTGTAGTGGTTACTCAACTGTAGCTAATTCTGATCTATTTAGGCTTGCACTGTTAAACTAAGTAGAAAGATTAATTGTTTCTTAATTATACACTTCAATAAAGGTACTACAGTTGAATAAGTTTTGTCTACTAGAGAACAATTTTAGCAAGTGCTGTCTCCTTTTGTTCTTTAGGAGTTCAAGTCTGTCATGTAAATTATCTGTCATCCAGCAGTTCTGGAGCTCTTCGTTATCACAATGCTTTTATTCTAATTCCAGAATTGTTTCAAAATGTGTGTCTGGACTACTTCATTATGCTGAAGATAAAAAGTAGTTAAGAGGTTTTCTTACTGTCCCAGGTACCTTCAGGAGATTTTGACTTTTTAAGATCAGAGTCTCTCTGGAATCTTGAAGAGGAATACTAGAAAGGAATCCATGTTTTTAGCTGTTTCCAGTGCAATATAATTTTCTATTTGACAAGATCTAGATACATTTGATTATTTAAGAACATTTGTCACTGATACTTCAATTTTTTATTTAACTACGTGTCTATTTTCAGTCTTTCTGTCATCCTTATTGTTCCATCTTCACTTTTTCTTCAGTTGTGAATAAGACAGACAGCTTGCTACTTTTCTTCCAGCCCTAATGGTCTCTGAGCCACTGCCTGTAAACTGACACAGGGAAAAAATTGCTCAAAGGACTTATGACACTTTAGAAGCTGTGATGGATGACTTTCAAGGTGGCTGCTGCCTTTTCCCTTTTTTCCCCATTCTTACTAGAACTGTGAAAATTTCCTTTCCATTAATTCTTTCTGAGTTTTGAAGAAAAAATAAGGGAATATTCAGAAAGACACACAATAGTCTTTAAGAATTTAATTAATACATTTTCTGAGATATTTTGGTTAGCAATGGGTTTAAACCAGACCAGATGTGCTTTGCTTATGGCCCCAAACAAAAAACATACTCTGGGTTTTGATCATTGATTTACAGTCACCAAAAGTACCTAAATACAAGGTTATAGCATACTGGATACCCAGATGGAAAACATGATCTTTAGAAGCAGAGCTAATAGCAATGGGAAAGTAAATCAGCTGAAATGGTCAGTGTTTTGTAAAACTGGTGGTTGTTTCAGAACTCACACAACATATGAATAGACCTGCATGCTCTCTGGGTTTTATGTGACTGGAAGAAGAGATTGGGAAAGACAGGGGTGAATCCGGAGCTTCCCTTACAACCAGTGGCCAGAAAAGGAAATTGCCCCTCTAGCAAGATTGTTGTTGCTCAGAACCAAATGTCTGATGGACTGCTTTCTGAGATTTATTCATTCTGCACTGGCTCTGCATGTAAGTTGACATTTAAAATGCATTAACAGAGTGCTACTTGATGTACTGTATTATGCATCCTATCAGTTTTGAAATGGAGTTTAGTCTGTCAGCAAAATCCTCCTTGCTGTACTCAAATAAACTTAGTCAGTCTTGGATCAAGGTGGCTTAAGGGACCTACATAATTTTAATGCCTCTGTCATGTTTTTTCTTTATTTTTTACTGAGTCTGTCATACTTGGGTTCTATAGGATCTTTCTCCATTTGAGAACATACAGACATTCTCATTTGTGTCCACAGGGCTAAACTATTGATACAAAATAACTTTAATTCCTATGCTTGCTTGATGTCTTTACTTATATGATGTTCCATGCTGTCTTCAACTCTTCATCTGTGCTTGATGACTAATCTTTTAGCACTCTGCAGCACACAGTGTTAAGTGATTTTTACCCCATACAATCAGACATTTCATTCTGAAAAAAAAATCAGGTTTCAATATCACACCTCAATAAGCATTAGAAAAAACCACTTTTTTCTTAATGGTTTTGTACAACTAGACTTCTTCAGACCTGGATAACTTTTGATGGGATCTTTGGTGAGATCTGGTGATCGACTCAGTGACTACAATCGCAAGCTCGAGTAACATCATGTACAGGCAACTTCCCATCAACAGTCCCTATTTTCTTATTATAATGACTAACATGGATTTTTACAGAACCACTTGTTTTTTTGCTGTGTAAAAAAAAAATTCTTCACTGATCAGGAATGAAGGACACCAAAGCCCACCTCTGAGGCATTTGCATTATGTCTTGCCCTTATATTCAGATCCTTTTCCTGGTTTTTGGTTGGCTCTTCTTGCTTCAGAGAACCTACTTTATATTTAGTAATTGAGAGTTTTTCTGGCTAGTGATTTGGATAATTGAGATGACTCTGTATATATTAATATTTACCAGGTTTTCATAGCAATCTTTCTTCCATGACTACTTCTGTATTTTTCCCCATTACTTATAAGGCATACATCACTAGTTTTTCATTCAGCAACATGACAGCTTCAAATCCTTCTGAGGCTCCATTGAATGAAATGTTGTTATTCTTGTCAGTCTGTAGGGGCTTCCATTCTCTTCTCAAATGTGCAAACAGTGCATGCCCCTGTCATATTTCTTACCTCTGCAGTGAAATTTCTTTCTTCCTATACTCTAGGAGTTAATTTTCTTAAGTGGACAGTGGCAACATAAGGTTTCATTTGCATTCATTCTGGATGTTTCTCTTGAATTCACAGTCTTTTAGACTTTCATAATTCACATATGTTAAGTTAATTCATCTCTTTGTTACTCTACTGGATTGTTTATCTAGTCTTTGTAGCCCCTCCTTTAATTTTATCTCTGTGGTTGAATTCATGGCCCTGATTTCAGAGCCACAGTGATATTTTACTGATAGCTCTGGGAAAAGGCCTCATGTGTGCCTTTGGTAGGAGAAATCATTTAAGAAAGAAATGTCTGCAGCTCATAGATTTTCATGAATGTCAGATTTTTTGGGGGATAATATGCACACAGTAAATACAGTCACTTTGTACGTGTACCCTATTCTATGACATGTAAATTAAATAAGGCAAAAAAATTAGCTTTACTTTGCTCATGAACTTTATTATATCTTTGCATGGCTGAGAGACCAGAGAAGTTCTGTTAAGACATATAATTCTGATGGAGATTTTTTAAAATTGCTGTTCTGTTTAAAGTGTTCATCAAGATTGTGTGATATCTTTTCTTGCATTAAGGCTGAATAACCATTTTCAATAACATAGATAATACCACAAATTCTTGCTTGCAACCTTAGAAATTATTAACTTAATTTAGTTTGAATCTAATGTCTCCTGCACTAGAGTCATGCAAGGTTTAGCCTTGCTGCATGAACTTTGCTTACTACTATAGGATATTCATTTTTTGCAAAACTCCAGTAGTTTTAATAGTTCCTAATAAAAGATGACAGTTTGTATTACAAATGAAAGGATCATCCTCAAAAAATTGAGTGCAACTGAATAGGCAAAGATTTGGTTCTCCTTTAAAAGATATCACTAGTCTGACAATTACTGCTGACATAACTCATGGGCAGAATCAAGTATAGGTATTACATTTATGCATATATAAAATATTGCTAGAACTAGGACTAGAAGTATGAGAAGGGAAGGAGTCATAGCATCCAATTTTAGAGACTAGGAGTTAGCTATTGAGTGAAAACTGGTCATTCTAGAATTCCTCTATAGGGCAATTAATTTTACTTATCCTTAAGTCTTATTATGAGGTGACCTTTAAGAAGTGCTTACTTCTTTTCAGTAAGTACAGAAGAATCCTAGTTTGGCTGAACACCATTTAATTAGGGGGAATGAATCTCATTATCCTAGCACTAGATGATGCCAATGGCTTCCAGTATTCAAAAGTAGTCTATACTTTAACAGAAATATAAGAGCAAGAAAAGAAAAACAGTTTTAATCATGAAAACATCAGTTCTTCTAAATTAGACAAAATAAAGTTCTCTGTAAAAGAGTTCTCCATAGCTCCGGTGTTCTTACAAGGTTTGTTTTCCTCAGTACTGACAAATCAGCAGTTTAAACTCTTCCAAACACATTTATGTCTCCCTGGGAGAGACCCTTTCCAGCTGTGCTGGGGTGAGAACATGTTCCCAGCAGAGCTGAGCTCTGTGCTCTTCACAGGAATCTCCCATTGCCCACATGAACTGTGGGCACCCTGCTACATCCCTGCAGATGGGACTCCAACTGAGCATACACAGGTGTTTGTTGGGAAAGCACAATCCCCTGTCCCATCACTTTTTCTGAAGTGTTTTAACCTGACCCAGATAAAAACAGCTGGAGTGATGAGCCAGCCTTCCCCTCCACTGCCCAGCTGCAGTCTTTGAGCCCAGATTACAGACACAGTAAACTGTAGAACCCCAAATCCTTTAAAATCTCACCAGCAAATGGACTCCAAGAAGTTCACCTAGAAGTTTCACAGGGAAGTTCCAGTCTCCATTTCATCATTTCCAGCTTACCACTGACACAATACTGATCAATATGGCTAATGCAAATAACCACGAATAAGGTCTTGTAATCATGTTAGAAGTGAATGATAGAGCTGCACAGGCTGGAACTCCTGCGATTTGTCACCTTTATATTGTTGGGATGTGTGTGGAAAGAAACAGGATATACTTCAGAGTCTTGGGGATTTTCAGAATTAAAATACTTAATGGGAACAGTGCTTAAAATTTGATATGCCCTACTCACATGACTTATTTTTCTTTCTCCATCTGCTTGTAACTGTTCTAGCATGAGTCCTGAGGTGCCTGCCTCCTGCCTTTGTTCCTTGGGATCAGACCATGTTATTTCAGAAATTTCCTGTTCTGAAGTACCTAACAGATCTCACTCTTCAGTAGCAAGCACAATGGTCAGAAAATACAAGAGCTTTTCTCCCCCATTTGGCTTGGTGCCCTGCTTATTTAAGCAGGTATTAAGCAGATATACTAGATGTGAACCATAGCGCTGCCTTCCTTTTTTCTGCCCTGCTTATGAAGGATGGCAGTGAGCTGTCTCAGCTCTTTGACAAAACAACTGCAGGTGCTAGCCATGAAAATCACCTTCCTTGGTGGATCAATTTTCTCTCCCTATTCTCTCATTCTACAACCCTCCTAAGCACTTGACAGTATGTTGAGTGCTCATCTGTGGGCTGAGACTCCTAAAATTCTTGTTGTGTTCAATATCTCTCACCAGATCTAATGCTGAGTATTTGTCTGCCTTACATCTTGCATTACCCCCATCAAGCCTCAGCCCACTTTGGTGCTTTTTTGGGGTATTTGAGATGGATCAGATGCAACAGACGATTCAGCTACTCTCCTGACTGTGTACTCAATGTATCAGTTCTGCTTTAGATGAATGAACAAAGTTTTAACAACTTCTTCGGGGAGACTATTTAAAAGCCAGATGTATTTCTCAGTTAGGAAGACAGAACAGGTAAAGTTTACTTTTTCATGTTGTACAGGATCTAATGGTATACTACTTATAATTTTACTACTAATTTAAGTTCATATAAGAATATAGATATCCCCTGACAATTTTGCTTGAGCTTTTCTATTCCTTGAAATTGTAGATATTATGAGGAAGTAAATTGAATTCTCAAAATTTTACATTCACATAGTTACTAAAGGCATTGGCTTCTACTTCCAAAAACAAGTGAACAGGTCTGTTGTTTATCATACAGAACTTTTTAATAGTTGAATGACCTTTGTATCAAATCCTGTATTTCATTTTTGTGCAAGTATAGGAACCTAATGCTAGCAAGGGAAATAGTAATTGAGAAATATCTTATGGAGAGACTCTCATCTTCTCTTTTTTTCCTTGTGAAAGTCTGTCTTCTCCTTTTAATTTTATGCCTAAAAAGAATAATAAAATATTTCAATACAAGACAGTACACTGCCAGTACAGACTGAAAACAAAATTTATCTAGGAAGAGTTAAATTCATGATTAATAGCCAAAATAGCGATTATGTAGAAAGCAGCATTGCAAGCAGCATTGTAAACTCACAGAAATCAGTACTGCATACACAAAAATCAGTCTAACAGTACCAGATAAAATGTTTTTTTGACATTTTCCAGGTGGCTTGGTGTCTTCTTCAAACAGAGAAGCTGATTTTTGTTGACAGAAATAGGTACTTTGCTGTGAAATGTGTTCAGATTTTAATGTGGGAATGGTACATTTAACCTGGAGCAAATATGTGAAAATGTCATCCAAGACAAAATTTGACAATTACTTTCCAAGCAGAACAAAATGCACGTTTTGCATGTAACATTTTTTTCTATAAACTATGATTCTTACAATCTTAAAATGGGAGTTAATTAAACAGCTATCAAAACCACAGGAAAATTATCATATCTGAAATGAAAAATATTTTAAAAATTTTTTGTTTGCTAATAATTTTCCAATCACAGATATAGGGATTGGTGAATAAATGTTGCATTTACTTATGTAAATGAAGAAAATTATGAGCTGACTAGTTTACTGTTTATACAGCTCACAATTTGTCACCTGCCCAGAAATATGCCTACAGTTCTAATAAGTAGCATTGAATCTAGAATTTCCACAAATTCTGCATGTGTGTTTCTCCTCCATTTTTTAACGGAAGAAACTGGAACAGCACAAAATTATCTCAGCTCTACTGGAATTTATGAAGTATTTTCCTCCATGTTGACTAATTAGAATTAGAGTTAGATCCTCCATGGGTTTGCTCACCTTGTAGAGAGGCATGTTTCTTTCTACTTGCTCCAGGGAGAGATTAGGGTGACTGAGGCCTCAGCTGTGTTTTTTTATTTTAGATTGCAACAGGATTTATTTAATTTCCACACAATACTATTGCAATTATATCCCCTGTAATATCAGAACATCCTGTCTAGAGTTTGAGATCCCAAACAAATAAAATTAGTCAGGAAGTAGCTAAACTGGCCACCAGAGATGATTTCCAGAGTATCTATGAAGCACCTGAGATCAACCATATAGATGTGAAGTGAGCCTCAGATTTTCCAGAGCCTGCTCCTTTGTTGATGAGTAAAGTAGCCACTGCTTGTTCATACAATTCATACCACCATACTTAGTTTTATTCCTTACTTATGCTTTATTAAAATTCAGTGTTTTTTGATGCTTTTTTCCACATAGTGAATTTCATCTCTGCCACTATGTGTCATACATAGTACATTGGGAAATGGAAAGGCCTAAATTCTGTTGTGCAATGGAAAGTCAAAGTACATTTTCCCCAGCAGTCCAACATCATTTAACAATTGATCAGTTGTAAGATAAAAAAGCTATCTTGCCTAAGATGCCCACATTTCCATAATTCAACATTTTCAGTAGTCTGAGCTGTTGAGCAAACCTGAAGAGCAAGGGTCCAGTTGCTCTCTAAGGTTTAATATTGGTGCTGTATGGATCCCTTTGCCATGTGATAATTCTGTATCCATTGCATAGGTGATGACATTGTAAAGCATGCTGTCATTTATTCTCAGTTACTTTCCTCTTTTTTTTTCCATAGCTGAAACATATAACACATCTGGAATATGTCCTAAAATCAGCACATGAAATTGTCTGCTGGTTATACATACAGTGTTCAGAACGTGTAAATTGTTAATCTTTTCTATTATTTGGTGCCTTTGATTGAAGGCACTAGTCACTATTAAGTATTCAATACTTAAATACATCCATAATTCAGCATTACTCCATCTACTTAAAACTACTGCATATTTTTGTCGTATCTCAAATTCTATTACTGCCTCTGTTCCATGGAAGAACAGATTTTCTTTTAATCCCTGGAGACTGTGTGGTATTAAGAAGATGTTAGTGGTGAGAATAACTTTATTAAGCCTAATAAGTTATGAACAGAGTTTTATATATCCATAACTGCGCTCTTTATTTTAATAATCTTCCTTCGCACTAAATTCTATATATCAATCCTACAATTCTAAAGAATCCAAAAGGTATTGCAAGAACCAGGAAAAGGCCCACAAAAAACCCACACAGGGTCATAAAGCATAGCTTTTTGGGAAGTCACATACAAGCTGTGAAGCTGTACAGCAGCAGCAGAATTATGCATGGGTGCAGTGGGAGGAAGCTGGACTCTGTGGTGTAGTGCAGCTCCATCCCACTGTTCTCTCCCAGCTTTGCTGACAAGCTGCTGCTGCCCTGAAGTGACCAAATTGCATTTCTGATGTTTGAGTAAAGGCCAGATTATATATTCCACACCTGCCAGGGCAATCCTTTCCTGTGGAATGGGGTGGAAGGTGCCCCCATGATCCTGCCTGGATGGGGTTAATGAGCCCTGACCTGTTGGCCACCTTCCTGAGGTTACTGAGGGATGCTGTCTCCTCTAAATCAACAGGAACATGTTATTGAGGCTGTTAGATTATGAGATTAGTCCCAAACTAAAGGAAAAATTTCAGAGCATGGCACATTGAAACAAGTTTTCCAATGGTCAGCAACAGCCTTCTAGGTGATTTGGTATTCCTTCATGGAAAGTAAGTCAGTATAAATTATTTCTGTACTTTCATTGTGAATCCTTTTTCATTCATAAAATTATCTTTTTCTGTATTCCAAGTAGTCCCATCAGGTGTGGAAGCAAATGCACTAAGATCTGAGTTAGCTGTCTGATCTTGCTAAGAAGGTAACACACAGGAACATGAGGCCAATTGATTTTAGATACCTCATTTTTTTATGCTACCTGTGACACCTCACATCCAAAGTTTCCCATTTTAAATTTTGAAAAGTTTAATCTCAGAGAAAGCTTTGTTCAACCATTGTGCTTTTAGATGAACAATGTGCACTCTTTTCCGTGAAGTTTAATGCAATACCATTTTGTTTTCATGTATTTCTACTTCACCAATGCATTCCATTAAGGTATTTTCAGAATCATAAATCAGAATACCTCTACTACACTGAGAATGTATTCCTTAATAAAATCTAGGAATGTCTATGTGGGGACTTTTTTGTTGTTTTTTCTTTTTTAATCAGTATGTTCTGACTTTTTTTTCTGAATGAGTCTGTTGCAAAATTCCTTGAAGACTGATATTTGTAACGCTGAAATCCTGGTAGTTGTTTCATACTGCTGCATACTTTTTAGCAATTAGGGTGCTGGTTCAACACTGTCTACCCCATGAAAGACACAAATGAACTACAGTGATGCCAGGAGGCTTTGATACTCTGCACTTTCCAACATGACAGGCTGTCTTCGTATTGTTACTTGGAACTCTGCATTCATCATTTTATATTTTCACTGTCAGAACATGAAATGTGACTCTGGTGGAAAGCTGTGATCTGATTTTTCAAATTATTAGTTGCCTTTGGTGAAATTTAGCCTTATTGCCACTCTTACAATCTACAGATGATGATCCCTGAGTATATTCAAAAAAATCTTTAGAGTAGAAACAAAAATGGATCATGACAATTAAAATCCTCTTCCAGTTATAACAACTCTTTCATATATTCTTCTCTAAAATAATGTTTTAAATTCATAATACATTAAAAATTAAGTGCTGAAAGCGCATTCAAAAACATTTTAAAAATGCTTTCACTTTTCACCTGTAATTGAGTCATCAATATTAGCAACCAGCTATGAAACTAATTTGGCTTATTGCATTACTCATCCTCATATTTTAATTATTGATTAACGCTCTTACTGACAGTGAAAGGTTCCCTTTGAAATGTAATTGCTGCATTGTAACACTATGCTATGACTGTCTCCAAAATTATCTCTGCCACAAATTTTTTTTATAATTAAAATAATATGTTTAAATTTGCATGGGGGCAGTCAGGCAAGTATCTTCATACTATATTCATATGTATTAAAGGATCATTTGTAATAGACAAGGGAATTAAACATCATGATATGGCTTATTTCTCCAGAAAATTAACTCAGTAGCCAAATGAGTATCTCATGCCTTTTGCCACCTGCTTGCCTTCCCTCATTGTCTGTATATCTCTTGAAAACATCATATTTATCTGATTAAAATACAGTGTCCCTGGAAATGAAAATAAGAGTAAAATTCTTCATCCTAGCAACACTCTGTTAGCACCTTACCCTAAGTCAATCATAACATGATGAAAAATTAGTAATGTCCACATTAAGTTATCGTATGTGATATATTATTAATCTTATATTCGATTTTAATAGACTGTAGAATGTGTGAGTTTGGCTAAAGCTCTACTTCTAGTCTTGAAGAAGATTGTTTTCTATGCATTTATTTTGAAGAGACATGATGCAAAATGTTCATGTTTTTAACAAGCTTGAGTGATTACTGCTTAGCAGCCAAAATTCCCTGCACACTCATGAAAACTATTTTTGAGCTACTGCAATGGACTCTATGGAATGACAGTTTGTTGGTAACAGCACAGCAGCAGTTTCTTTTTTATCAGCTGGGTATTGGATAAAGTTGAATATGTGGGTAAATATTCCCAAAATTGCTCATATTGTGTCTGGTCATCTGTACTATTGAAATGAATAAGCTTACCTTGTCCATATCCCTTTATTTAAGCTATCAACCAAATTCAGTTTGTGTTATCCATACCATAAAGGATTTAGGACAGGGACTGTGAAAATACAAAGTCCACTCCCCAATAAGCAATCCAAGTGTAACAAGAGAAAGTCAGAGACCCCAGCTAGAATTGTGTCAGTTATGAAGCCCAGAATATAGGTTGGAATGTACCTAAATTTGACTAGAACAAGGGGAAATATGTGGTTGTGAAAAGCACTTTTAGTAAGTAGTGACAACCAAATTGGATAAGAATGCTACTGGGGTCAGGAGACAGCTTGTACTATCACGGACTCTGTAGTGTTGAAGACTTAGGAAATGACTAAGCTGGTGTGTAAGCATGGGAAGGATGCAGCCACTGCAGGCTGAGATGTCAGGGAATGTATGGCTGTCGTGGTTGGAAGCGCAGTCACAAGGGGCTATTGTAAGTCAGACAAGGTAATTTTTGTTGTTGTTGTTTATTTTCTGCCTATAAAACATGTTTCCACTGCTTTCTTATTTATGTTGCTTTTCATGACTTTCTTCTTTACAGAAGTAGTCAATAATCAGTGCTAGAAGTGGTTTGAGGATAATCAATATGCAGAAAGTATTTGTCTTAATCAGAAAATTTTGTTACCCCTTTCTTGCAGCAGTTATTTATTTTCACTCTGTGTGTCTTCTCTTTTGTGTCATCTTTAGCATCTGGAAACTTCTAAATACATAAAAATACATTTTTCCGTAGTTTGACTGTTAGTAGACTAGCATCCACTTTTAAGGATCAGTTAATCACCTTTTACTGTAATGCTATTTCCAATTTTGAAAATCAGAGAGCCAGATATCAGCAAAGTAGTTTTAGGTCCAGTTTCTTTTGAGAAGTAGGGAATTATCAGACCAAACAAAAGATATTAAACTGAGATTTATCATCCCATCTTGTAGTCTCTCACAAAAATCTTGTCCTTTTCTTTCTCTCAGTGTATTCCCCCCAAATTACCGACCTTTTTTTTTAAATGAAAAAAAAGTTAGCTACATGAAACAGTTTCAATAAAGGACTCTGCTTTCGGTAACCATATTCCCAACTCAGACAGGGTTACAGATCCAAACTTCCAAACAATGTATATTCTTACCTGGCAAAATAGGTGAATAAAGAGATCTTTGAATTTCTGCAGCTGCTCCAGGTCTCAGACTTCACGCTGTCCTCCATCCTGACAAGTAATTACTTTTATGCAACTCCCCTGTGTGATTTAAAAGCTGTGCAATTTTTATAGAATGGCATATGTAGCCCAAATACTGATAATCAGCCCAGGGTGCCAGCTGACAAACTGTGTTTGTGGTGCTCTGCTGAGCAGGGATTTTCCTGTCCAACTACAAGAGCAAAGAAAATCACAGAATCTTAGAATCACAGAATGGCCTGGGATGGAAGGGACCTTAAAGATCATCTAGATCCAACCCCCTGCCATGGCAAGGACAACCTCTACCACACCACATTGCTCAGAACTCCGTCCTTGAACACTTCCTGGACTGGGGCATTCACAGCTTCTCTGGACAATCCGTTCCAATGTCTCAACACCCTCAAGCCAAGGATTTTTTTCTAACATGCAATCTAAACCCACCCTTTTTCAGTTGGAAGCCATTCCCCCTTGTTGTATCAGTATATGCCCTTGTAAAAAGTCCCTCTCCAGCTTTGTTATAGGGCCCCTTTAGGTCAAATAAATGACATGGGTCACCTCTAACACTTCCTTAACATGTCCCCTTGGGTTACAGAAGAAAGCTGTGTAGATTACATGGAGCTGATCTAATAGATTTTAAAACTAACAAGTACTTTGTCTTTCAGATTTTTTGAGGTTTCATACATTTCTTAAGAATAAAATGGTCTTCAATACTTTGAAAAGATACTAATTTTATTCATCAGAAGTTAAATTCATAGCAATGTTTTCATGAGTGTGGGTCTACATTGAAATGAAGTGCAAAAAATTAATCAAAACAAATAGAAGCCTTTTTTGAATACCACTTTCAGGTCCTACAAACTTAAAATGCCTATTCTACGAACATATTTTTTTCCTTTAGATGGAGTCTCTGAGTCTGGTTCCTGTAAAATTCATAATTCAAATTCTGTTATTAAAATAGTTGCAATGATAAACATTCAACAAGCAATAGTTGCTCAGTTATTTCATTCATAGTATTAGCTGCTTTCAAGTACTTTAGCTGCAAATTAAAATATTCAAAGTACATATGCAATTGATCATTTACTCGTTGCATAACTCATTCTCAGTTATTTTCCATTGCTGCTGCTGATAGGAATCTTTAGAAGGATGATTAATGTGTTCTAGATAGCATGCTAAAGCCACAAGATTTGCAGCTGCACACTTGCCAAAAGAGAGAAAATACTTCTGCTCTGTAGTGCATGTAATTAAGCATCCAGCTGTTGAAAATGTTATAAAATAATGAAGCATAATTGGAGAACTTTTAAGCAGGATTTCTTCTCTGTCTCATAGCAGCTGGTACAAATGGAAAAGCCTAGTAAACAAAAAATGGCATTGCTTCTTCCAGTCATGATTTAACAAGAAATGATATATGCATGCCCTAAAAAAAGAAAATTCAACAGAGTAACTGAAGTAAATAAAAGTGTGGAAGGGATCATCAGAACTATTGACTGTGAATAAATCACGAGAAGCACATACAGATAATGAAAGAAGTAATTTCCTATGACATTATCTGCTAAGCAATGGCTTACCAACAGCAAACCTTCCAGAGAATAATGTGGCATTTTCTTGAATGCACAGCGATTAATGGCAAACAAAGTTCAGCTCCAAATAGTTTCCTTTTGAAAGCTTCTTTGTACTTTTGCAAGTGGCAACAATACTATGGTTTTACACCTCTGCTGGTGTAAATCAGTGTATCTCCAAGGAAGCCACCAACATGGTGCTCATATTTATTTGATGAGATTTTAGGTCAAAGGAAGGAAGGTGAAATCAAAGAGCAATCCTTATTCATATGCACAGTTCCACAAATACCAAATAAACCTTGATATAGCTGCGCTATTAACCTTGTATATCTAAGAAAGGCCCAGTATATGGAAAACAAGAAACTATAAACATTTCTCTTGAGCAGCCTACAAAATGATACCTGCTCTGAGCAGGCCAAAGGATGGAATGGATCATCTGTGTCACTGCATCTGTTTCTGCATCATATGAAGTCTTGAGTAACATATATATATAATTATTTGTTTCCTAAATTAGTTTCAATCCATGTTCAAATTATTTATAAATTTTCTATACTACAGTTAGAAAACTGTCCCAGCACTGTACTTTTGCAAAGCTTGGATGAAAGCCTCTCATTTAACTGTGTATTTATTTGTGACTGCTATACTTACGTGCATTGTACCCATGGGAATCGTTTCATGGGACCTCAAATCACACAAAAAAAAGCTACTCTGCTCCATGCAATTTGGACTGAAAATTATTGTTTATTGCAGTAATATCAGAAGGAACTGTGACCTAACTGGTCACAAATAGAAAGCACTAGAGCACTGGAGATCATCTTCACAGAAAATCTAGGGAGAATGGTTTATATGATAGTTTTTGAATAAATTTCACTATATCTTGATTTGACATGATTGCAGTACCTGCTTTCATCCACCATATATTTCATTCATCCACCCAGGTTTTAGTAGGATGACACTACCTTTCTTCATAAAGCAAGATTTCTGGAATGATGCAATCCTGTTCCTTTTGTTAAAGGCAAAATCCAGGGCTGGTGGATAGGTAGGCTGCCTGAACACCCAGAAGCACTGTTTTAGCTTTGTAGTTTGATGGATTGCTGGCAGTTTTCACAATTCCTTAACCATTTCTGTCTAAGTCCTGACATTCCATGTAAGTCAGAATGGGATTTATTTAACTATTAGCATTTTTGCCTGCTAGCTTTCTTCAGACTTTTCCAAATCTCTCAAAAGCTGTTTAGCAGCTTTATAAATTGTGCTTGGCAAGGCAAATTTTTAGCAGTAGATTATATTTCTTTTTTTGAATTTTCCTGACTTTCTTAACCTCCATTTTCTGTGAAAACCAGACAGATTAAATGCATTGAACATTACAAGACAATTCAGTTTCAAATTGTATTTAATATTCTTGTGTTTTTCAATAGGAACTTTTATTTTTCATGCTGCTTTACTTTTTTCTATCACAGCAAGAATAAATTAATATAGCATATTTCTGGACCTGGTTTCTCTGCCAGTAATACTCAGATGATCATACTTTAGGCAGTGCTTCATATAGCCTAATTGTTTTAAAGTAAATGCTGTACATTCCAAGTGGGAGTGGCCTTGAAAAGGCATATAAAATATGTAATTTCTGCCATATTTGAAAGAATAACATTAATCTTCCCTTTGAAGCACATGCTTTTGTTAATATGAAATATTTCTCAGTGAGGATTTACATGTGTGAGTAGTCAATTGGTAGCTAACATAGCAAATATACTCTGAGAGACGATAAAACTAGTCTGAAAGCTGGTAGTGAAAACCTAATTTTTAGGGAATAAATTCTCAAATTGATTTATCCCCATTATTTTTAAAGCCTTTAAAAAATTTTTGTAAGACATTATCCTGAGCCTCCCATCTTTGTTTTTAAACGTGCAGTTTATATGTACAGTAGCTGTGCAGAAAATAGTCAAGGTATGACTGATATATTGCTGCTTTGACTGCTGCTATTATTCCTTCTTGCACAATAGTGTACTACTCAGTGCAATTTGCCACACCTTGTGTAGTGAGGAACAAGATATTGTGTAATCCCTGTCCATCTAATGAGAAGGAGAGCCAAGGGTGAGAACTCTCAAAGTGGAATTCCTTTGACCTTTCTTTTCCATATGCCATTTAGGTAAATAATCTAAAAGTCCTCTATTGATTCTTTCTATAATAATTTGAGACTGAAACACTTGTGCAGTTGATTCAATTATCTAGTCTAAATAGTTAGCTGGCTATGATGACACAATCTCTAGGAGCAGACACCTTTTCTATTTAATGTAGAAAGACCAAGATGACTTTTTAAGGCTAGACACCTTGTTTTCAGATGAGTGGATTTGGAGATGTGAGTCCTACCACCATAGCCTAGTGGAATCTAGAAATCAAGACTCCCATTCACCTTTTTTCAGACAAGCTGTAGACTCAGACAGACGTATCTGAAGTAACTTCACCCAGCTCCTCAATTTAAAGCTTTCACTATAATCAGAAGAGTGAGGGTAATCTCATGGGATCCATCTTCTGTAAAGAGACATGTGCAATGGAGTGAATGTATGATAAGTTTTACTTTCTTGCAAATATCCCATCTTTTGCATGAATATATTTTAATTTAGAAATTTGAAATGAAACAAACAATTCAGTCACTCGTTTGTAATTATCTGGCTTAACCAAAAACATATGAATGAATTAGTGGAATTAACCCCAGGATTATAGCATCAAAAAAGGCACTTAATGAATAGCCCAAGCTCATTACCATCTTAGCTTGCTCAAAAAATATATTTATGTTCTTACTTTTGTGTGTATCTATGAAAGGCACATTCAGTGATATCGAAAGTCATTAATGTGTTTGAACTCACTATATACTTTGTTATAGAACTCTTACTGTATTTCTGCTGTTTCTGCACATGTATAAGATGTATTTCCTGAGCCATGGTATGTACTAACTTATTTTAACTCAATATATCTTGAGAAAAAAAAAAATCTTGTGATAAGCTGCTGCATGAAAAAAAAAAAAAAGGAGTGGTAGCTCTAAAGTACACAATCTTAAACCACAACAATCCTAGTTGAGTTGGTCTGTGGTCCATATGTGTCTTAGGGAAATATCACAAAGAAGGCACTCATAGTGTGGTCAGACACATAAGTATTTTCTTTAGTGTTAAAATTTGACTTGACTATAAATCATCTCCAAACTGGAGACCAGGTAATCACAGCTGTCTTTCTGCAGCCTTCTGGATCAAGGTGACTGCTTTTCTTTTGTGTTCAAACAGATACATTTTTGTTGAGTCTACAGAACGGAGGCTGTGAAATTTTGACTATCTGGAAAGTGTTGCTGGGAAGCTATTATCACCACCTTAAAATGAACACTTTATTGCAGTTGTAGTCAATTAGTCTATCACAGTCTCACTATAACCTAATGTGGGAATCTACTCTGAAGCTAGCAACACGAGTCCCAAATCATCAATAGTAAGAGTTGTCATACCATTCAAGAATCTTAGAGTGACTTGTGCAGGTGAACACGTCTGTACAGCAGACACAACATAAGGTCAGATTAATTCCACCCAAAACATTAAATATGGCCCAATTCATATTATTGCATAACAAATATTTCTTGATTATGTTGTATCTTACAAATACTCCAAGAATAACCTTAGCTGTTGCTCATATGCAAGAATATTTGCCACTAATATAAGTTATAACTAAATACTTAAACAGTCACATTAGATTATAGCTTTGTTCAGTTCCTTTTCTTTATCCTCCTTATTCACAACAGGCATCTAGTCAAGGTCAAGTTCCCTATTAGTATGCTGAAACACACTGCTCTTGCTCAGGAGTTAGTCTAATAATAACTTATGTGTGTGAGAGTTGTAAATCACTGCTACATTTAAAATTTGGCTTCTTGGTGTTAAGCAAGGCAGTTCACAGCCTCAATTTTCCTTTGCTTTTCTTGTATGATTAGAAGGGATCTTTTTATCTCCCTTCTAGGTTGGAGAGCTGATGTTGTCATATCTAAAATTCATATTTCTGAAGTGGAAAGTCTTTCTGATTTCAGAATCTTCTGGAGAAATTTTCCAGATCCTCTCTGTAGGCAGCATGGCATCACTGCATATTTGTCCTAGACATATGAAGTACTGGAACTCATGGAACAGTAATTCATGATGGGAAGCTGATGCTTAACATATAGTTTTGGTTTTAGACCTGTATGGGATGTCAAAAGCAGAGGCGTTCATCCAGTGTAGTCAATATATTCCTGACACCAGTTCTGGTCATTTGTCTCATCCTCCATTTCAGTTCATGCATCCAGCATTACCAGAAGGCTATGAGGAAGGAATCCTTCCAGCACTTTGCACCATTTCTTCTATAGCTTTCACTCAGAAGCCTGAAAAACCCTCAACAAATGAGACCACAGCATCCCTCCCTATCACTTCTGAAGACTTTCACATTAAACTTTAAAACTAAAATGTTGTGAATAGCCAAGAAAAGCTTTTAGTTTCTTCATACCACTCTTTCCAATTTAAACATCTTTCTTTCTTTCTTTCTTCCTTGATTTAACTTCCATTACAATCAAGCTTATCTAGCTCTTAGAGTCACAAAAATTCTTGGAAAAGATAAGTCCAGTACAACTTAGTACAGGTTGGAGATACCTGCCATTTTTGCAGAAAGCCTGAGGCAATGATATATACCAGGAAGTGTGTCCATTTGTCAGATATTATGGAATTATGAGCATGATACCTTCACTTGTTAATTGTAGAGCATGTTAAAAACCATACCTAATGTACAGATGTGCACAAATTACTTTGTGTGGCCTTTCACTTTTTTCCACACTTGAGTAGACCAAGGGACTTTTTATGTGCATATAGGACTACCATATATTTATGAGAAGAATCTCAGCATGAATTTCATGTCTGGAGCATTCACTTAGTGGGTGAATCTTTGTCTGAACGGAGCTTAATATACTCTTACACTCTTGAGGACATTTGCATTCAACTACACATTCACATTTATTTTCATATTTTGTTATTTACATTATTTCAGTAAATAACAGGAAAAGTCTATGTTAGAAAACAATTGATAGATTTTCTTCTTGTTCTTCAAGTTTTGTTTGTATTTAATTTATTTCTTAGCTTTGTCTACTAGATTTCTTGACACATTCAAAAATTTCTCATTGTATTATTCCTTGACTAAATGTACTCTGAAGCTGAAATTTTTTTCTCTTTTTTTCTTAAACGGGTGGTGGCCATTGTCTTTTTAAAAAGAAAAATTAAAGGAATGATCTTCAGTTAGATTAACACAAATTAGATTTAATATTCAGTTGTGAAAGGTGTACATTCTGCACATTGTTTGCTACATTTTTTTATCATGCTATGCTTCTTAAATTATTCATAGTGCATAAAGGTGCCTGTTTGGTTAACATTCAAGCTCAAAATGAATTTTATTACGTTAATCTTATAGTTTCTTGCTAAGTAACTTGTGAGGGAATGTGATTTTAAGTGGAATAGATTCACTTCCCTTTCTGCAGAAATAAAGATCCTAAAATTTGTGACAGAGATACAAAAACTCAACAAGACAACTAAACCAGCACTGCAATACACAAGGTAAGTTGCACTGTTGAAACTGCCTGTAAAAAAATTGCAATATATTCTGTATTACCCAAGCGCAAGGCCTTATAAGAAATCCCAAAATTGCAGACCAAGAGACATGATTCCTTTTTTTCAGTTTTGTAGGAAATTTGTCATGAAGTATCTAATATCTGCTGGAAGGCCAACAGCGCAGTTCACAAAAACACCAGGTATGTGCATGAGTGTGATAAAATCATGACATGGATGACAGTGTTGCTGATGAAGGGACATGCTCTGCTGGACCTGATCCTTAAAAACAATGGAGAACTGGTTGAAGATTTTGGCTGTTGGCTGCAGGGGCCATGAGATGGTGGAGATCAGCATACTGAGAGGAAGGATGAAGGCAAAGAGCAGGATTCCAACCCTGGAGTTCAGGAGAGTGAACTGTGACCTGCTAGGGCTGTGCTTGCAAGAATCCCATGGGAAACCACACCGGAGAGAGGGGAGTTCCAGGGGAGATGGTTGGTTTGAAACTTTATCTCCTCCAGCCTCAAGAATGGTCCATTCCAATGAGCAGGAAATCAAGCCACTGTGACAGGACACATGCAAGGTGAACAAATTGCTCCTGGTTCAAGGCATGCATGAAAAAAAAACACATGCAAGATGTGGAAGCCCAGCCAGATGACCCAGGAGGAATGCAAAATCCCAGAATCACAGTGATCACTGCCTTTTTGCTGATCCTAAAATCACAAGCCAGACAGAGTTAGGTGATAAAAAGGGGTTACCTTTAGTGCACAACGTGCTAGGTGTAAAGCGCCTGAAGATGCACACAACATAGAACACATACAGTTTTTATGTGTCTAGTAAATTAGCATAAATGACAAGAGTCCCCAATTAGAGACACAAGTAATGAGGTGATTCCTCCCTGGTCTAACCCTTTCTTCATTCTCCCCCCCACTCCCCTTAGCTAGAAAATGAATTTTTTTTCTGAAATTGTCTTGGAGAGCTAGTTTCAACCTTGGATTCCCAGAGAATGTAACCATGGACTCCCAGCTTGGAGTTACTGGGGAATTTAATTTCTCTTTCTGTCTAGTAGAGTAGCTAAAATGCTAACTACAAATACTATAATGGGATAAAGAGCTACAAATGTAAATATAAAGAATATAGAGAATATGTAAAAGCAAAACAGGCAAAATCAATTCAGCATCAACAGAACGGCTGAAATCAACAGGCACCTCTGGACATCAATTAGTCAAACTCTCCCGCTCAAAACAGGGACATCTTTAGAAAACGGCACAGGTCCATGTCCCAGGAAGCTTTGAATATGTCCAAGGATGGACACTCCACAACCTCTCTGTGCAGCCCATTTCTGTGTTCATTCACACTAAGTCAATGCCCATAGTCAGATACCTATGCTCTATGATCAAATATTTTAAAATGTTGTATTTAAATAATAAAATAAAAAAGAAATAAAGCAAATAATAAATAATAAATATATAATTTTTAATAAATAATAAAAAAACCCAAAAACCAAACCAACAACAGCAACAACAAAACAGAAAAAAAAGAAAAAGAGAAAAGAAAATGTGTACTTTTCCTTATAGCCAAGAGAGGGATCTAATCTCTATATTATAGATACATTTTTTCACACCTACTTTACTGGGAGTAAATAGCAGTGCCTAACTTATGTCCATAGAAGATGGTGAACAGTAGGTATCTTTGAAGGCCTCTAGAGAGAGTTCCTCTCTGCCTTGTTTTAGGTACTTAAATTAGGCAGACTGATGTCATCTCAGTGTGTGCCAATTATTAGAAATGGACCAATGTAGAAAAATGCAGAGAGGAAATTAATCTGGGAAGCCACAGCTTATTTCCCTTCCAACAGGGATTTCTTTTAAAGAATGTGAATATTATGTAAGTTCAATAACAAGTTTCATTGAATAAATCAGTTTGTTCATTCTATCCCCCACAAATATCTATAAACCAAAAAGGCTATAATTTTTTACTACATGCCGTCCCGTTCATCTACTTGGATGCATGGCTGAGCTACTGCTCTGCTTCAAAAATCTTGACACATGATGATCTAATCTTTTGCTTGAAAGGTGAATAGTTGTACGAGCCACTTCTGCCATTATTATTCTGTTAAAAGCTGAACTCCATTGATTCCAATTTGTTGTTACCTCACAAAAGTCATCAGCATGCACTCGTGGAACTACTGAAGAACAAATTTCTTTCCAGTCTACACTCTGAGTATGAATGCCCAGGCATAGCATCTCAGGTCTTAAAGGCAAAATAAGAGAGGTAAGAAAGCTCTTTGTCCTTTCACAGGGCTGCTAGTGTCCATGCCCTGTGCTTTGGTGATGCTTATCCAGTACATCTGACTAAGAAACATTTACCCTCTGGAGGCCAGGCCTACAACCAGCTATGAGTATAGTAACAGGACAATCTTCTTAAATGAAAGTATAATTTACTGGTAGCAATAAAACTGAGCGTAAATAAACCATTATAATCTGATCTCATCCCAACAGTGAGCATAATCAAAGTAGTTGTCTACATCCTATATTTTTACTGCATTTGCCTGCCTGTGAGACAACAGCTTTCAAGTAAATTTGGTGACTGTTAGTCTTTTTTTCCAGTGCAGGAATAAGAATCCTTATTGGGGAAGTGGAAGATTCAGAGATGACTGCAAAAGGGGAAAGTTTCTGCTACAAGATAGGTAGTAAGCAGGAGCCCATCAGAACCTAGTTTTCATCTGAGCTGTGTTATTAAGAACCTTCTCATACTTACTTTAGAAATTACTTTTTTTGCTACCTTTTTTTTCCTTTTTTTTACCTTTTACTACCTTTTTTTAAATTTTATTAAATCTTCCTGCAAAAAATCTTCCTGATTTATTAAATCGTCCAGCAAATCAGTAAGAATGGTTTACACTGTTATTGCATGCATCTCCGTTCTGTAAAAAAAATTATATCCTTGGTATGAAGAACAAGTAAGGATGACATAGTTTGCCCTATAGTACTCACTGAGGTACAGTAAATCCATCATACTTGGTAACATCCATGGAATAGAAGTCCAGAGCCTAGAGGGAAGTGCCTTTTTTAGTAATTATTTATTAGAGAGTCACTTTCTTTGACATTCAAAATGAGATTTAAAATGGCAAAAAGCCTATAATTTTGACTGTTTCTACCTACTTGGAGACATGGTTTACATGTGTGACTTGGCAGTGTTGGGTAAATGGTTGGGCTTGATCTTAAATGTCTTTTCTAACCAAAATGACTCTTTAATTGTAGCATTCTATAATTCTCACCTCTGCTTCATTCCAGCAGTCTCTACTGCTTCTCAACAGCAGCCTTTTTATCCCTTGGGAACTGCATCTATCTTACTGTTAAATGCTGATGTGCTGTTTCCCTAAAAGAGTAAAATGAGATTAGAAACTTGGCTCTGTGAGATGATAGGAACTTGTCTGAAAAGAACACTGTCATCCCATTTTAATCACCCTGAAATGTTTATAAAAAAATTCTTTTTATGCTTTATCTTTCTCTTTCTTATTTTTTGAGCCTTCTGCTGTTATACTTTCATAATGCATTCATACAATGAATATCCAGATGATACAAAAATGGTTCCACAGAGCAGAGCCACATTAATTTCAGTTTGTGAATTTGAGCATGCATCTCAGACTGAAAAAAATACTGTTGTAAGGAGACATATGGTGTAGGGATAAGATACTGATATTCACTGCCTTTGCTATCTATGGAGAGAGTGACTATTTAATCCTTCCTACTTTAGAGATTTATTTAAAGAAAAAAAAATGAATAAGTTGCTTTCAGGAAGTTCTTAATACTTTGACTACATAGTGATCTTATAATGCCCCTTCAGTTAGATACCCAACTTTTTAAGGGTCTAATGAATAATAATGAATTACATCCCAGTGAAACCAATAAATCTTCCTTGAATGAGCCATATACTTGAACTTTGCTGAATGTTTTGATTGTGCTCATGCTGCTTCTCTTTCCTTGGGCTTCGTATGAAAAGAATGAATATTTCTTGTTTCCATTTGCATATAAAGCATGCACCACAAATAATGTTACTTCTTCACTAAGGCACCATTTAAAATTTTAAATGCTAAATGCAGTGCAAAAAACTAATATTAGATATTGTCCTATTTTATTAGTTTTGACAAGTGATTCTTATCAGTTGAACTTTCTGTCTTCTGTACTTGGAAAATTGATTCATTTTTCCTTTAAAGGTTATCATACCTTAAATTCAAGAAGTTTAGGGTGATCTTTTCAAATCAGTATGCTAGCTGCTTTAAAATAGCCTTTGACTAATAGCATTAAACCCTTCTGGTTGCAAGTTGAAAAATTTCTACTTTTTCAGATATGCTATTATTCCCCATTCTTGCCACCAGACTCAAATCTATTCATTGCATATTAAAAAGCAGTAACCACATGGTTTGTTAGAACCTATGAGATGAAAATCATGTTCCTCTTCTTCTGCCTGCAGGAGGAGATTGACACGGCTTTGGTCTCCAGTAGCAAACCATCTTGAAAAAACTGATTCAGTCACAAGCCAATTGAGGAGCAGGGAAATGATTAGGGGTTTATTTTTACTTGAAAATTCAACATTTACTCAGTGAACTCAAGTGCTGTGTTCACCAATTTATTTCTATAATTTTTCTTTTTTTCTTTCTGTAGATACACACCCACAAACCCATGGATTCATATATTCACAAAGTAGACAGTGAGAGCTTTCCATATGCAAGCATGCTGATTAAGGTTAAAACCACAAAATTGATTTTCTTTTCTCCTTGTCATTGCATACAAAATACCATTCATTCTTATAATGAGAACAATATTAAGTGGAACTTCATTGCATTGACTCTTTCAAAAATCTGACTGAGATTAATGATAAAACTTCCTATTATCTAGTGGCCCCAGGGTATTTTAACAACATCAGAAAAATAATCTTTAAAACAATATTTTTCTATCTGTTTTTTAAAAAAATCCTCAAAGTTCTCATTTCATTCAGATATGCAGAAATCTCCATGTCTCCCAAAGCTAACTTTTTATGTCCAGCAGTTAAAGCTATATGCACATGTATGCACAATAAATAACATATTTTTTGTTGTTTTTATATTTCTCTCAACCACGTCTTTGACAAGTATTATATGTGATTGCATTTACAGATTCTTATGAATAGGTATAAAATCTTAACTTGACAGGTTACTTATGTCAGTTTATTGTCTCTGTTTTAGTAACAAAGAAGAAGATGTAATTAAAATTTCACGGTAAATTTTGCTCATGAGTTTACTGATGGCAAACAATGTTATGCTGCACTGAAGTGTGGGTTCAAGTGAAGAGGTACATTACAGCAGAAAATTTATTCTCAGTAGTGGAAGCACTTTTGCTCTGGACTGCCTGTATGCAATGAGAGTGCACTTGGCACTCAGTGTGTGTTCATAAGGTACTTGTAAAGACAGATCTGGGGGTGAAAGGAGAGGAAGGAAAAAAAAAAGATCATTCTCTTCAGAGGAATTTTTGGGTTATTTAGAGAAGTTTTACTATGCATTTGTAGTTGGACTCATCAGTCAGACTATATAACAAGTAAAACTGTGTTCCCTAAATGCAATGTCTTCCTAAAACTGAATCTCATAAAATGAATAAGAATAGCAAAGCTAAGTAATCTGACTAACATATTTTTATGTATTCATATATATTAACATTACATTTTTTCTTTAGAAAGGTATTCTTAAGCATGCAAAGCATATTAGATTTTTCACCCTATTTATCAGTTCAGGTGAAGTATATCAATGAAGCAGCGGGAAAAGTGCAGTGACTAAAGAAATGATTTATTGATACTTTAGGCTTGTTAAAGCAGGTTAATGTCAATGCAATTAACTTCTGGATCAAGTCAGTCCACTGCAAAGTGCAAGCTGACAGAATGGCTTTAAAACCACATCCCGAACAAAATGGGAGCATCAATGAGTATCCGGCCCCAGAGGAAGAAGCTGCTGGTGACAAGGCTGACCCTCTTTCAGTAAAAAAAAATGATTTCTTTTGTAGGAAACTGTTCAAGTAATGGGCCAGTGAGCAGTATACTGTTCAAATAGTTTCAGACCTGCATAAAGAAAAAGAAGATAACAAGACAGTGTATAGAAATTAGAAATTAGAAAACTTGAAAGCAACAGTACTGCAGGATCAGCAAGTGGCTAGGTTACAGGATGTCAACTTCATTTGCAAAATATTAGATGCTAATTACATTGATTGGATGAAATTCTGCCGGGAAAGTGAATAAATTCTTCATAATTTACTCAATTTTGTAATAAATTAACAGAGAAATTTTTTTAAGATATTCAGCCTTCTTCTTAAAGTGAAATTTAAAGTGTATGTAAACCATGGGAAGCTAAAATTAGCACCAAGAAAATTTAGAACTGTGAAAACGAGCTATAAAGGAAAAGCAGATAATAAAAAAAATACCCTCTCATATTTCAGACAGTCATTTAAATGAATTTCCATGCATAAAAGATCATATCGCATTTTCAAAAGCGACTTTTCTGTTTCAATGTTTCATGATGATATTATAAGAGCAATTGAATTCAGTCACATATATTTTATACTTGATCAGTTACTGCTCCTCCTGTAAGTGGTGGCCTACAAATTTTGATTATTTCCATTTATTTGCTGTCCATGGATAGTGGCAGCTGCCCTGTAGGACTCCAGTCTGTGCTATTGGTGATGTAGGAGAGCTTTATCAAACTCTGAAGTAGAGCTTCCGCATGAAATGACAGCATGGGAATAAGAGAAAGGTTCTTGAATTAATTTCTCCAATCCCTACAATAAGAGGCACAGCAGAGTTGGAAGGTACAGAGTACGGGGCTGTCCTTCCTTTGATAACAGTAGAACTAAAGCATATTTGCTTATGCTAAAGAAGTGTTTCCACACAGAGATCCCAGACACCATCCTTCTTGTGTCAGCTTCCAAATCAGTTAAACAACCATTGGTCTTGAAGAATCAATAATTGGGTATGTAGTTTTATTCTGTATGTTTTAAGAAGTTTGTCAAATACTGAGAACAATTAAAGTTAATCTGGCAAACGCAACCAAAGGCTTGTTACAAGATTGCTCCTAAATACAAGAACCTTTCAGAGTCAGAAGGTTCTTGTATTTTAGTGCTATCAAGCAGCACAGATAATGGAGAGGTGTTGGTTAACAGTCCTACAGAAAGTATTGAAAACTACCAAACTTGTGACTTAACTGCCTTTTAATTTATTCAGTTTATATTTCTACAAGTTCTGTATTTCAGTAATTAATTAAAAGCTGTAACTTCCTAGAGGTTTAGTGACATGAGAAGAGCTTAACTCAAGCTGAGGTATTACAGTGCTATAGCTTTCCCCTTCTAGTAAAACCTATCAGGTTACACGTCAAAGAAAAAATTAAATCTTTGAACCATAAAATAACATAGGATGCAAAGGACCTCCAGAGGTCATCTAATCCAGCCTCCTGTTCCAAAAGGATAAGGTTGCTCATGATGATTTGCAGTCAAATTCTGTATATCCCTAAGAATGGAGATTCTACAGCCTTTTAGAGTTGCTCTTTGACTATTCTCATGGCAGAACACTTCTTCCTTATAGCATTTTTCCCCCCATGTTCCCATGTTGTATCTTAAGTTCATTCCTTTGTGTCCTAGCGCCTCTTTGCAAAGAGTCATTGATTTTGTACTGATATAATACCTTCAATGTCCTTACAGACAAATCGTTTAATAATTTGGTTTTGTATCTTTCTAAGCACTATATTTATGAAGTTCATTTTTTAATAAATGAAATGAGTTCTGCATAATTTTTATTAAAGAGAACTTCTTGCCAATGTATGTCTATTATTGGTCAAGTTCTGAAAAATTACACCTCTGCCATAGTTTTTATACCAGTTGCCATGAACTTTCAACGCATCACTCTGTGGCATTAAAGGTTGCAAGTGTTTGATGTTTCATTGCCCAACAGGTTTCACCAAAGTAAAAAGACAAATTTGTTCAGAGAAAAGCCTTTCCTAGAGTTATTTAGATTTATGTTCTTTTATGTCAGGTTGCTGTAATCCGTGTTATTTTATAGTTTTCAGAATCACCACAGGAATTTTGTTCAGAATTTGAAGTTTTTATCTCTAAGTCTTTTTTTCCTTGTGAAAAACCTGAAGCAGTGACAACTTCTTGAGTATGTTATCTCTGAAGAAACCTGTATTTTAGAATTAGGCTGTTGTTTTATGAGGATGAACAGAATAGTTGAGGCAAGGGGCATATGCTGGGACCTCTGTGAAGAACACCTACTGAACATGAATGTGGATTCTCCAGCAGCCTTTCTGATGCTGTGTGGGAGAAGAGGGGATGAGGTGTTGGGAATGGACACCTCCATTTGGAGCAGTTTGCTGCTCCAAACTGCATGGCTCTGTAGTCATCCCCTCCCTGGAGCAAATAGGCCTGTTCCTCAGGCCAGGTGATGCTTCTCAAGTGCTACTTTGCACACCTTGGAATAAGATTTTCATCCTGTGTTTCTCTAGTTCTGTTTTACATCAACTGTCTTCTTGAAGCACATCACAAATTTCTCGGGGCACCCTTGAATAAGTGCACATACATGTCATCAGACTGCAGGCAGAGGATTCTACATTCACATTTTTTATATAATATGGGAAAATCCAGATATGTGACATTGATAAAAGTCAGGGACTGAGAAGGCAAAGCTTTTTTAGCCCAAGTTGCTTTCACTTGTACCATAAAGAGATCTCAAAACACACAAGGATTAATTTTATAAAAATACATATTTTGTGACATAGTATATACTCATCAAGGGACCCATATCAGCCAATCCTCTATCAACACTACTCTGGGCCTCTGTTACATCACTGTCTGGCTCTTCCATGCTGCAGCAGGCAGACAACTGGGCCAATAAGGAAAAAGCAGAAGACAATTTACCCACTGTTTTGGAAGTCAATTATAAAACTAGGTTATTTTCAATTATAGGTTTTAAATTGTATGTTCTTTAAAATCTCAGGATCATTAAGGTTGGAGAATACATCTAAGATCATTGAGTCCAACCATTAACCCAGCACCACCATGCTCACCACTACATCACATGTGTCATACCCACACATCTTTTGAACAATTCCAGGAATGTCATATCACCACTTACCTGGGCAGCCAATCAATGTCTGACCACCCTTCCAGTGAAAAATTCTTTCCTAACATCCAATCTAAGCCTCCCCTGGCACAATTTGAGGTCATTTCCTCTGGTCCTCTTACTTGTAACCTGGGAGAAGGGACAAACATTCACCTTGCTACAACCTCCTTTCAGGGAGTTGGAAAAAGTTATAAAGTTTAAAGCTGTAGTGGTACTTAAAATAAAATTTCAGTAAGCTAAAATTATGACAAAACCAGAAAAATGTGTTGATCAGACATAATTAGAAATTGTTTCACCCTAATTAGCTTGTTGTATTGTCTTCAATAATGTAAGTTTTGAAACATATGCTCCCTTTCAGAGATTCTGAGGGAATTTATACTAGGTCTAGCTTATATGGCCACTGGATGTAACCATTATTCTTCCAAAGCCAAAGTTTCAATGCATATTTTCCAGCAATATATCAGCTGGTCATAGAAGACAAGTGTACACATTTGAGCTGTCTCTAGTAATTTTCATTTGTTTTTATTTCATATTTCATATGGTATGTTAAAAATACCTGCAATGCTAACAGCTACCCACTTTTATGTGTGCATGCTTCCTCTGTTTGTATTATGCTTGCTTTCTTGCTTTGCTTTTTCCAGAAAAATGCCTGACTTTAGGAGTTGCTAAGAACTTACTGTGATCTATTGCTCTCAGAGATATCGAATATCTGTTCTACTCAGTATGTATCCCAAATGTATAATTTATAGCAGAACAGAGGTAAATTGCCTGCCATGATAAGTATTTGTTAGCTTGATTCATATTGTGTCAATTCTCACATAATTTTGTCAAATATTTTCAATTTTTAATTTGTTGTGCTTCTATGAGCAAGGAAGGTCAACCACATAAATGTGAGAGAAGTTTAGGTAAGAATACTAGAAATATGTTTTATATATTTTGTATTTGACACCCATGCATTGTTGAAAGGTACTTGTTTTCTAAAAATTTATGGGTTAGCACCATAAGGAAAAGATGCCACTTCTAGCTCATACTTCTACTTGTTTAAATGTCCATTGATATAAGGAATCTGACTGTTAAGTAATTTTAAGGTAAAGTATGCTTTTCAACTGATTCTTTTTGTTGAAGGTACTGGCATGTTTTGGCTTGGTCTAAAAGTTCTTCTCGTCCTCTTGGTTTAGACACTACTGATAAATCCTTATGTTTTTGGAAGCAGATATCAACAAGAAAATTTTCTGGACTGATAAGTTAATTCACACAATTTTGCTAGTAACTGTTTGCTTGTTTGAAGTTAATCTGTCAAATTTAAGTGATTGTCTAGTCTAGTCTCTTCAATGTGACAAGAAAATATAAAAACCCTACAACTCCAAAACCAAAAAATAAGCTTTATTGGCCTGCTACATACTATTTTATTCTGTATCTATAAGTCCATTGTACCCGTACATTAAATAATGAGGAAATGTTAAATAGTATATCCATGCAGTCTGAAATCTTATAGAAATCTGCTTTTCAGGAAGTTTAAACTTTGTAGCATGAAACCTGGTAGTGTAAAGAAATTAAATTACAAAAGTCTAACTGAAGGAGAGAGTGTTTTCTATATGATGAGAAAATGCAAACAAAGTATACAAAGAATTTGTTGTTTATTTCTTGTTTTATTTCTGTATTTGAGTGCACTTAGAAATCCTTATCTTTTTTTATCCTGTTGCAATAAATTCTCCATCCATCTTTTCTGCAGTTTTCTTATGATAAATATTCATATAATTTATATATAATCCTTATGAGAAATAGATTTTAAATGAAATAGATAATTCATACTGACTTCCTACTGATTGCTTTCTTCACTTCCTTTCTTCCTGTTAGAGAAAAGTTGCAAGAAATATTCTTCTAATAATTATAAAATTAAACTAGGTCAATCTAAGTGAAAGAAGAATGCATAATAAATCTTATGCTGCAAAGAAAAATCCTCAGGAAGCCAAGTTCTTGACCACTGCATTACTGCAAAAAGATCAGGGTCATCACATATCACTACCAGAAAATTGATACTGCCCATGGAAAAAATGTGTAGTATCTCAACGCATACTTTTAGAAAAAAGTACTAAATTGCAAATTATGTTACTCAGTCTTTTGACAATTAAGTTTGCTGCTCTGTTAGTAGGTCACATACTATTCATCCACATAAGTTATTGCATGTTAAAATATGCAGAGTTAGAAGGGACCTACAATGTTCATGTGAAGGCTACCTACAGTACAGGTAACCTGCAATGGTTAGTAATCTAAGATCTCTCTTAATGATTGTGCTGCGTAAGAGAAGATTAACAAATTCAATAAATACAAGAGTAAATGTATGAGTTTTAAACAGCTTTACATTTGCTGGACTTTCTTATTAGGTGATTTCCATTATCACATATATCACTTAGCATATTGATTTGAATATGACTTGTCAACTGACATTTCTATTCTAAATGTCCTCCTTTGATTACTAAATGGAGATCTATTAAGCCAATAATTTTGAATCTGTGGTATTAAAGGAAAAGTACCTCAATATGCAATTGTTAATGGATCTAAGTGTTTGCATAATTAAATCTATAATTGTAAGTTGTCTTGTGGCTGAACCTGTATTATTTTGTGCAATTGCATTACACCAAAATAACAGGGACCAGTCCCTGATTTTAATACCAAGTTTTAGTGCATAATAGTAGATGAAAAATTCTATAATGCTTTTGCTAAACTGCCATCATTTAATAACTTTTCAGGGTATGAGTCCATTGGTTATTTAATTTAGAAGATGTCTGTGTCTGTTCTTTAATCTACCGCTTGCTGGTGTATTACCATTAAAACTATGGGAATGACACCACGGCTCTTTGAGGAATGGCCTGTAACCTTCTGTTATATAACCTGGAATCACATTCACTTTTTCATGCTTGCATGGCATTGGTGGCTCATAGACATTCCGTGACTGATTAATAGATCCAGCTGCTTTTCCTTCTTTATTGTTTCCAACTGAGAAGCTCCTGGATTATAGAAGAAATTCTCATTATTGGTCCCTGCATGAATGACCTTTACTTTCTGCAGTTGAATTTCATCCATATCTGTACTCCATTCCTTAGTGTCAGGGAGTCCTTCCATTACAAGAATCTGATCTTTCCCATGCGCACAGGGTTGCCAATTTTGTGTCAGCAAGTGAAATACCTTTACACTTTTCTTTCCAAGGGTAATAATGAAGATATTAAATGAGTGTTGATCAGTGCTTCATTGTCTACTCAGAACATGATATTCTCTTACATATTTTTGAAATTTCCTTTTGAGTCTGTCTTTACATATTTTACTGCTCTCATTATAGTTCTCTTCTATCCCATTACCATTAATAATGTCTAATATGATATTGAATGGTGCCAATATCTTATCTTACTGGAGTATATGTTTATGTTGCATACCATACACTATAGTATATATTTTTATATTACAAAATATATTCTTACAATTTGTGCAATGAATTATTTTAGATATCTGACAAGTTTGTTGTAACCTATCTCTGAGAAGCAGTCCTAGAGGAGAAAGACCATCTCTAGATTCCTTCCTCAGTATCTGGAACAATTCTGTTGGATATCACCTGGGGCAGTTGTGTGTCTCAGTAGCTGCCCTAGTTTGGAGTACTCCCCTTGGTCTGTTCCATTTGAAATCTAGGCTGTGTCCCAGCATGAAAAGTGATCAATTTCTCCCTGTTTTTTTGAAGAGTCCTGTCATCCCTAACCTCCCAGTGTGCATGTTTATTCCTGGCAGATTTTATGCTGACTTTCCTCGGGATCTGTTGTAGTGGCAGATTTGTTAGTCCGCACCAAGGACTCTTAAGTCACAAAAACACTGTCCCTCATCTTAAAGCTCTATTCTGAGTTATTTCTCCTGTCTGTTAACTATCTTGCCTTCTCTTCTGTGTAATGTCTTTGTTTATACTTGAGCAATTTCTCAAAGCTATCTCCATTACTTCTTCTCTTATGGGACCAGCAGCTTCTCTCTTCTGTCATCCTATCTTCTCCTTCAGCATGTTATTCTTCATTACTGCCCACTGCAGCATAGCTGTCCCTAAACTAACTCCTGCCATTTTCTTACAGTCATTCTTTTTTTTGGTTTGTTGATCTGCCATTCAGCTTCCGCTATTCAGTAAATGCAGGCCATCAGATTTTTATGCTGCCTTCTCTTTTCCATTTATCTTGATATTCCTGTCTGGACTTACTTCTGTTTTCCAAGCCCATGTCCAGTCTTCATTTCTTCTTCTCCATGAGCCCCATGGGGAAAACTCACAAACTCAGGTTCTATCTGTCACTTTCTCAGGCAAAATGCATTTCTCACAGGTTTGTTGCTTTTTGGTTGTGGGAAAAACAACCAACCTTGTTGGTTTTTTAAAATCTTTATCTTCCCTTTCTGGTGAGCTGTTACTTGTTGCCTGAGTAACTGTTTGCACTCCTTACCTTGCTTTTAAAGCTAATCAAAGGTGGGTTAAAGTTGCTTTACACAAATTCAGTCTTTTATGTCATTTGTTTGGCTCATTAGTCAGAAATCTCCATGTTACAGTCTGATTTTTATGTCTAGGAGTTTAGAACCATCATGACACCTAAAAATATAGGAACAAAAATTGAATTGAACAGGAAAAAAATAAATTTTTCAAGTAATTCCCCAGCTTTTTAGCTGAAGACCATGGTAACATAAATGTAGCCAATGAAGAATTTGTTTAGGAACTATTTGCTGTTCCTCTTCTGCTCTGAATCAAAAACATCCATATATATGCAGGTTTGTCTCCTGTTTATCAGCAGAGGTATCCTAGCAAATGCTTGCTGTTCAATGTTCTCCATATCTGTAAGATGCAATTCTCTACAGAACACCTGGAGAAGAATGTTGTAAAAGTAAATCATTGGAGACAAGGTGAAGTGTGTACTCTGTTTTTATAATGCATTTCAATGCCCTGTTCTTTCTCAAAGCATGAAGCTGTAATCCAACAGATCTAACTGATGAAAAGGCAAAATGCTCTGCTTCTTTTAACAGAATTTCAATTCCTTTTGCTATGAAAACTCCTCTTGGAGACTGAATCTAACAGCTGTATTTCTTTAGCAAAGAATTTAAAAGTAGGAGTCCGAGCTTGAAGAATATGGTATCCCCACTTTTTGGGGATTATAATGAATTATTTAATAAAAAATGTCTAAATTCTAATGCACTCTTCAAAAGAACACGTGTATTTATAAAAATTTGATTCAAACTTACTGAAATTAGAATTGTACCAAAATCTAAACAGTTGAGAATTCTGAAGAAACCTCAGTCTTCAATATCATATCAACTTTAATCTTCCTTTACAAGTAACTGAGAAGAATTCTATTCCCTGAAAATTTCTTCCAAGTCTGCCAGGTGGGGAAAGAAGAGACCTATTTTCTTGGCATGAAATAGAAAATTTACTGTTTCACCCGAGGTCTGTTGACATCTATGTTTTCTATCAAAACAAATATAGGAGAAAAAGCAAAAGAGAGATATAGAGAGATAAAGCAAAATGACTTTCACAAGCATTAATTGCAATCTACAGAACTACTATACTTTTAGATCCTTTAGTTTAAAATGGTTGTCATGGTTTGAGCCTGGCACAGAGCCAGTGCCCCCCATGAAAATGCCCTCACCCTGGTGTCTGCTGTGAGATGTGACCAGGAATAAGCAAAACAGGCTTTAGCTTAAACATAAAGAACACTTTATTACCTAAACTACAGGAAAATAGGGAAAAACTATAAGGAAAAGAGAAAAAAAAAATTGAAAACCTTACAAAAACCACTTTCCTCCTCCCCACTACCTGACTTTCCCAATCCGATACATTCTCCCAAAACACCAACTGCCCAGCCTTGGCACCACACTTTAGTATACTCAAACTTCAGTTCATGAATGTCCTGGGTTGACTATATGATGCTTTTATCCCCAATCGTCTCATTCTGTTTATGTTGAATAATAATAAGTTTTGTACCTTTAAGAGTGTTACAGAGAGTGAAGGGGGAGAGAGAAGAAGCGCGCAGTTTGTTTTTCAGACACTGCACTCCACTCCTCCACATTCCTGCTCCTGACTGTGTTGTCTGCAGACAGACAGCGGGACAGAGAGCTCTTCTTTTGCTTTTTAGTTAGTGTTAGCTAGCTGAGGCAAAGAAGTTCCCTGGACTGTTTTTTCCCTTTTTCTTTGGACCTCTTGGAACTGCTCTGGACTGAACACCCAGGAGAGCACCGGCAGCTGCAGCTGTGGCCCACCGGGCCGGCCCTGGCCTGCGACAATTCCAGCACTGAGAGACTGATCAGAGACTGAGTGAGCTGCTGCTTGAACCCGGGGTTTTCTCAGTTTGTCATCTCTTTTAGAGTGGCAAGGGGTCTCATTGTTTTGATACTGTTTTGGTCGTATTGTTTAATAAACAGGGGGTTTTTTTCCACCTTTCTCCAAGGAGGTATTTTTTCTTTCCTCCTGGACCAGTTGAGGGGGGAGGGGCCGATTGGATCTGCTTTTCCCACCGGAGCTCCTCTGGGGGGATTCTTCCCAAACTTGCTCTAAACCTGGACAAATACATGAATTGGCGCCCAACGTGGGGCTGGAAAATGTGGAAAAAAGCCCTATTAATTGTGTGTCTGTTGTTGTTAAAGCAGTTAGTAGACATGATGCTTGGACCCCTGATGTCTCTGGTTGTGAAAGCCTCTGTATGGCTCTGGGCTCTAGACCTTTTTGAGGTTTCAATACCTTTCTGGTCATTAGGATTATTGTCCTTAACAAGTAATTTTTACGGTAGAGGGGTACGGATTGGAATAGCTGTTGTGCTGGCCCTGGTGATAATGATTTATAAAGCGTTCAAAAAGATACTGACCTCTGTTTACAGCATGTATGGTTTATGGTTTCTTCATCCTACCCTGCATCCCAATTCCAGTGGTATGTTTTGGGAATTTATTAGTAACTATACTCAGTCTGTTAGAGGTGGAGCTAAGAATGAGACTTTCCAGCCTTCCCTTTCCCTCTTCTCCTTTGGATCGGTTATGTCACTTTTTGAGAATGTTCAGTTTCCCCTGAATGTTAAAGAGACCATCTTTCTGGTATTTAATTTGGTAAGTCTTCTCTATATGGTCTGCAGCTTCTCTAGATTGAGGGCTGAGATTTCTAGACGGGCTGATGAGACCCCTGACTCAGGAGTAAACCCTGGTGTGGAAAATCCTAAGTGGTGTGGGAAATGGGAGGATATGGGCGAAATCCTGAAGGAATTCTCTGACCCTATAGTGTGGGATTTTCCCCATGAACAAATTCAGAACCCAGCTGAGGTGGGGAAATATCTGAAAGAGAAGTACCAGGATGAGCCTAAGGAGAGGAAGGTCATTGCAGTGAGCTGGGCCCTGGCATATGCTTATCGCACACTGCTAGATAGTGTCGGGCAGCAGACAGAGGCAGGGGGGCAGGGAGATAAATCAGCAACTGTCCGGTGGCTCAGGCTGCAGCTAACACTCCAGGCTCGAAGCCAGCAGCCAAACCCATGGCTGTTGCTACCAGCACTAGAAGTGGGAAATGCACAGCCAAGACCAATCGACCAGTGGATGATGATGATGATGATGATGAAGGAGAAGGAACCTCAGTGCCCCCTGACGTAAAGTCAGGAGTCAAAGCAGCAGATGCAAGATCAGATGCCAATACTGAGTCCTTCTCCCTGAAGGACCTTCGTGGCCTACGGAAGGATTACACTCGAAGGTCTGATGAATCCATAATTAGTTGGCTGGTCCGTCTCTGGGATGCTGCAGGCGAGGCTACCGTTTTGGATGGCACTGAAGCCAGGCATTTGGGATCCCTGTCACAGGATACTGTCATAGACCAAGGAATGATGAGGGGGGCTAACTCTCAGAGCCTCTGGGAACGAGTCCTAAGAAGTGTAGCAGAAAGATACCTGTGTGCAGACGATCTCTATATGCAGCAGACTCAGTGGAAGACAATAGAGCAAGGGATCCAACGCCTGAGAGAAATGGCCGTGGTTGAGATTATCTTCTCAGATGATGTAACAACTAGGAACCCAGACTTAGTACCATGCACGTCTGTGATGTGGCGAAAACTCGTACGACTCGGGCCACAAGAATATGCCTCTGCCTTAGCCATCATGAAGAGGGATGAGAGGGGTGAGACTGTGCTTGACATGGCAAGGAAGCTCCGAGCATATGCAGATGCTGTACATGGCCCAACACATGCCAGAATCGCAGCGGTGGAAACACGTCTTCAAAAATTAGAGGACAAGATAGAGGAGGGTCACAAGAAACTGAGGGAGGAGATTAAAGAGAGCTTTCTCCAAATCTCGGCGGTACAGATCAGAGGTTCTGGTACCCAACGCAGACGTTCCCCAGACGGCGAGAGAAGGTACATCCCACGAGCTGAGCTGGGGTTCTATTTGCGTGATTGTGGAGAAGACATGAGGAGATGGCATAGACAACCTACCTCTGCTCTGGCACAACGGGTGAGACAACTGAAGATTCAGAGAGGAAGTTCCAAAAGGGAAGCAGCTCCAGTGGCCAGTAACCGAACTGTCACATATGATGATAATGACAATATTTTTGATCCCCTTGAAGGAACCTCCAAGACATATGCCCAGGGAAAGAAGGATAACCAGGCTTAGAGGGGCCCTGCCTCTAGCCAGGTAGAGGCTGGGGAAAACCGTGTTTTTTGGACTGTGTGGATTCGTTGGCCTGGCACATATGAACCACAAGAATACAAAGCTTTGGTTGACACTGGTGCACAATGCACATTAATCCCATCAAGACATGTGGGGACAGAGTCTGTTTCTATTGCTGGTGTGACAGGGGATCCCAGGATTTCACTTTGGTAGAAGCTGAGGTGAGCCTGACTGGAAATGAGTGGAAGAAACACTCTATTGTGACTGGCCCAGAGGCCCCATGTATTTTGGGCATAGACTACCTTCGAAGTGGGTATTTCAAAGACCCAAAGGGACTCAGATGGGCATTTGGAATAGCTGCTGTAGAGACAGAGGGTGTCAAGCAGTTGAACAGCTTGCCTGGACTGTCAGAAAACCCATCTGCAGTACGTCCCCTGAAGGTGGAAGAGAAACGAGTGCCAATTGCCACCTCAACAGTGCACCGCCGACAATACCGAACGAATCGAGATGCTGTGATCGCCACCCACAAAATGATCGGTGAGCTGGAGAGCCAAGGGGTAGTCAGCAAGACCCACTCACCCTTCAACAGCCCCATTTGGCCTGAGTGAAAATCTGAAGGAGAATGGAGATTGACTGTGGACTATGGTGCATTGAATGAAGTGACCCCACCCCTGAGCGCTGCTGTGCCGGACATGCTGGAACTCCAGTACGAGCTGGAGTCCAAGGCAGCAAGGTGGTACGCCACTATAGACATTGCCAATGCATTTTTCTCCATTCCTCTGGCAGCAGAATGCAGGCCTCAGTTTGCTTTCACCTGGAGAGGCGTGCAGTACACCTGGAACCGATTGCCCCAGGGGTGGAAGCACAGCCCCACCATCTGCCATGGACTGATCCAGGCTGCACTGGAAAAGGGTGAGGCTCCAGAACATCTGCAATATATTGATGACATCATTGTGTGGGGGAAGACAGCAGCAGAGGTGTTCGAGAAAGGGGAGAAAATTATCCAGATTCTCCTAAAAGCTGGCTTCGCCATCAAGAAGAACAAAGTCAAGGGACCTGCTCAAGAGATCCAGTTTCTGGGAGTGAAGTGGCAAGACGGACGGCGTCAGATTCCCACCGATGTCATCAACAAGATCACAGCAATGTCTCCACCCACCAATAAGAAAGAGACACAAGCTTTCCTAGGCGCCATAGGTTTTTGGAGGATGCATATTCCCGAATACAGTCAGATCGTGAGCCCTCTCTACCTGGTCACCCGTAAGAAGAACACTTTCCACTGGGGCCCAGAGCAGCAACAAGCCTTTGCACAGATCAAGCAGGAGATTGCTCATGCAGTAGCCCTTGGCCCAGTCAGGACAGGACCAGAGGTGAAGAATGTGCTCTACTCTGCAGCCGGGAACCATGGCTTGTCCTGGAGCCTTTGGCAGAAGGTGCCTGAGGAGACTCGGGGTCGACCACTGGGATTTTGGAGTCGAAGCTACAGAGGGTCTGAAGCCAACTATACTCCAACAGAGAAAGAAATCCTGGCTGCCTATGAAGGAGTCCAGGCTGCTTCGGAGGTAATAGGCACTGAAGCACAACTCCTCCTGGCACCCCGACTACCCGTGCTGGGGTGGATGTTCAAAGGCAAGGTTCCTTCCACTCACCATGCCACCAGTGCTACATGGAGCAAGTGGATTGCTCTCATCACTCAGCGCGCCCATATAGGTAAACTGAATCGCCCTGGGATTTTGGAGGTCATTACAAATTGGCCCGAAGGTGAAAACTTTGGTCTCTCTGATGAAGGGGAACAAGAAGAGACACGAGCTGAAGAAGCTCCACCATACAACCAACTGCCAGCAGAAGATACACAATATGCTCTCTTTACTGATGGGTCGTGCCGCATTGTGGGAATGAACCGGAAGTGGAAAGCAGCTGTATGGAGCCCCACACGGCAGGTGGCAGAGGCCACTGAAGGAGAAGGTGGATCAAGCCAACTTGCTGAACTCAAAGCTGTTCAACTGGCCCTGGACATTGCTGAGAGAGAGAAGTGGCCAAAGCTCTACCTTTATACTGATTCATGGATGGTAGCCAATGCTCTGTGGGGATGGCTGGAGAGGTGGAAAAAGGCTAACTGGCAACGTAGAGGAAAGCCAATTTGGGCTGCTGAAGAGTGGAAAGACATTGCTACCAGGGTAGGGAAGCTGCCTGTGAAGGTCCGCCATGTAGATGCCCATGTACCCAAGAGTAGAGCTAATGAGGAGCACCAAAACAATGATCAGGTAGACCAAGCCGCAAAGATAGGGGTGTCCAAAATAGACCTAGATTGGGAACATAAAGGAGAGTTATTCTTAGCTCGGTGGGCCCATGATGCCTCAGGCCACCAGGGCAGAGATGCCACCTATAAGTGGGCACGAGACCGAGGGGTGGATCTAACCATGGACAGTATCTCTCAGGTTATCCATGACTGTGAGACGTGTGCTGCCATCAAGCAGGCCAAGCGACTGAAGCCCCTCTGGTACGGTGGGCGGTGGTCCAAGTACAAGTATGGGGAGGCCTGGCAGATTGACTACATCACACTGCCCCAGACACGCCAGGGCAAGCGCTACGTGCTGACCATGGTGGAGGCCACCACTGGATGGCTGGAAACCTACCCTGTGCCTCATGCTACAGCCCGGAACACCATCCTGGGCCTGGAAAAGCAAGTTCTGTGGAGACATGGCACCCCTGAGAGGATTGAGTCAGACAATGGGACTCATTTCAAGAACAGCCTTGTCAACACCTGGGCTAGGGAGCATGGCATTGAGTGGGTGTACCATATCCCCTACCATGCACCAGCTGCAGGCAAAGTGGAGAGGTACAATGGACTGTTAAAAACCACATTGAAAGCATTAGGTGGGGGATCTTTCAAGAACTGGGATCAGCATCTGGCAAAAGCCACCTGGTTAGTTAACACCCGAGGCTCTACTAACCGAGTCGGCCCTGCCCAATCTGAGCCTTTGCAGAGAGTAGATGGAGACAAAGTCCCAGTGGTACATGTCAGAGGGTTGTTAGGGAAGACTGTGTGGATCAATTCTGCCTCGAGTACAGACAAACCCATTCGTGGGGTTGTCTTTGCTCAGGGACCAGGTTGCACGTGGTGGATAATGCAAAAAGATGGAAGAACACGATGTGTACCTCAGGGAGACCTGATTGTTGCATAAAACCTGTATAAATATCACTGTTTCCTGAATGTTATTACCATTGTCTGTGTATAGTTGTATAATGGATGTATCATGTATGTACTTGTAGAGTTAGAATTTATATTAGTTTTAGTAGTAAGCAGACGATATGGGGATAAGGGGTGGAATGTCCTGGGTTGACTATATGATGCTTTTATCCCCAATCGTCTCATTCTGTTTATGTTGAATAATAATAAGTTTTGTACCTTTAAGAGTGTTACAGAGAGTGAAGGGGGAGAGAGAAGAAGCGCGCAGTTTGTTTTTCAGACACTGCACTCCACTCCTCCACATTCCTGCTCCTGACTGTGTTGTCTGCAGACAGACAGCGGGACAGAGAGCTCTTCTTTTGCTTTTTAGTTAGTGTTAGCTAGCTGAGGCAAAGAAGTTCCCTGGACTGTTTTTTCCCTTTTTCTTTGGACCTCTTGGAACTGCTCTGGACTGAACACCCAGGAGAGCACCGGCAGCTGCAGCTGTGGCCCACCGGGCCGACCCTGGCCTGCGACAATTCCAGCACTGAGAGACTGATCAGAGACTGAGTGAGCTGCTGCTTGAACCCGGGGTTTTCTCAGTTTGTCATCTCTTTTAGAGTGGCAAGGGGTCTCATTGTTTTGATACTGTTTTGGTCGTATTGTTTAATAAACAGGGGGTTTTTTTCCACCTTTCTCCAAGGAGGTATTTTTTCTTTCCTCCCGGACCAGTTGAGGGGGGAGGGGCCGATTGGATCTGCTTTTCCCACCGGAGCTCCTTTGGGGGGATTCTTCCCCAAACTTGCTCTAAACCTGGACAATGAAGAGGAAAGGAGTCCTTCTTGTTCCATAGGCTTCCCCTGGAAACACACTGAAACCTCGTGTGCTTCCCTGTCACTTCGGCACCGCCCGGAGAAAGTCCTTTTGCCGCTTGTGACATCTTCCTTCCATGCCCAGTGCTCTCACCACTGACGCATGGACCAGAGCTGCTTTTAGGGTTGTCTTTCAAGGATGCCTTGTCTCACTCCAAAAAGGCACAGTCTCTGCTTTGGGACATCTGTCCCCCCCATATTTTTCCAACCCCCTGGGGCCGGGGGGTCCTCACGGTGAACCCTCCTGGTTCTGAGCCACTGCTTCCCCCTAAGTGCAGTCTCTGTGTCACAGGAACATCTGAGTCCATGGCCACAAGAAAAGTCCAGCCAAAAGGCCACTCCAAATCATCTCTCCCCATTCAATCATCTCCACGTTCTTCGGGCCAGGTCCTTGTCTCATCTCATCTCTTATCTCCCTTCTTATTCAGCTTCGAGGAGGATTAGCATTTTTGCAAGGCCCCAATCATGAAAGAAAGGGGTTAAAACTTTCAGTCTGCGGCACTCCCACACACGCTGCCCACACGCTGCCGCTCCGGCCGGGCACTCTTCCCCCCGCCCCTTCTCCTCCTGGGCCGGCTGCTGTCACATTCGGTGTCGCCGGCTCTCTCTCTCTCTCTCTCTCCTGGGGGGGGGTGATGGCTGCCCGAGGGCTGACTCTCTGGGATCTTTCCACCCTTCCATCCTCGAAGGCCTCCTCACCTCCCATCTCTGTCCAGGCCCAGGGCCTACCACGTGGCTGCCCCTCCCCCCGCCCAGCAGCAGAGGCTGGACGGGGAGGGAGATCTGACCTCTTCGCCGCGACGTCCCAAGAGAGCCTCCCAGGGCCAAAGCCCTGCTTTTAACCCCTGTGTATTCTCGGAGGTGTGTCCAAACCCCACTGGCTACACCAGCTGCCAGTCTCAAACTCAAAACCTTCATTGGTTTGACCACAGCTTCCCAGAATTCCCACTTCTTCCTGGTCAAACCACCACAATGGTACAGCTTTTAGCACTCTTGAAATATTTCTGTTCTGAGGAGCATATGGATGACATATAGGACCTGATCTTTACAGTCATTCAAACAAAGTAAAATTTGAAAAGAAATTGTACTTAAAAGTATACGCTACGCATATTATTCACATTGAAGACCTGGTTTTCACGTACAATTGGAAGGATGGTAACTAGACAAACTAGACTACAATTCTTTGCTATCATACCCTGAAAAGGAAAAAGCTTTTCTTTCTTATTTTGTCACTAGGAGTCTGTTTCAAATGGATTAGTGACTTTTTTTTTTCCCTACTAAATGCCTTAAATTCTTCAGAAGTTCTTTTGTCTAGTGGCTGAATAGTCCTTTCTGGAAAAATCTGAGTGCAACTACATTGTTGGATGAAGATTATGAAGATAAGTTACAAACTCTTTGATTATTTCCTAAGTTTTCTGCTGTACAATATGTAACCCAGGAGGGTTTTTTTACATTTTTATTACAAAAGCCTAAGTTTCAAGTAGCTTTGTAAGTTCAATTCCGTTTCCATGCTCTTTGATGATTCAATACAATCAAGACACTTTGGGATGAATTTTAAGAGTTATGCATGAAAAATAATGACATAGAGTTTGATCACAAATAAAGGGGGGTTTGTGTGTAGTTCCTACAGATTTCTTTGGAAGTTTACCCTTTTAGAAGTTCATAAGCTGCAGCAAAAAAAGGCCTTAAGGGCTAGACAGGAGTTCTAAAACTTTTAAAATGGTTTCTATAACTTGCTCATTTTAAATTTCTTTAGATGTGACCCAAAGTCTGTCAAAGTAAATGCAGTTGTTTCACTTCTTTCCTGTAAATTTTAGACCAAAAAGATCCCTTAATTTTTTAAGAAAATGAAAGCATATGTTTGACTGATTTTGAACTCAAAAGATTATTTCTTTTGAGAAACAATTAAGATAATTTTAATGAAATGCTTTATCATCACATGAGTTGGACATTTAAATATTTTATTAATAGAAAAACTGGAATTGGAATATAAAGTGAGCCTATTAGGTATCAAGACTTCCTTTCATTTTCCCTATGAGGTAAACATAAAATTTTGCATTCTGCTGCTTGATATTGACATTTCTGAAGATTAAAACAAGTTAAAAAACCCAAACAAACCAAACAAAATATCAGAAGCTGTTGAGCCAGTCCTGACACTGCTGTATTATTTTAAGATGCAAGTTGTAGGAAGTACTAGGAAAAGTTACTTCCAAGGCTTGATTAACTCTTTATATTTCTCAAGGATTTTGCCATAGATGGCAGACAACACTGCAGGTAACTGAATTTTATTAACATTTTGCATGATTGTGTAATATTTCTGGCATTTGCACCATATTGTATTAAGATTAATGATAAGTGCTCCTGGGACACTCAGACTTCTAAGGAAGGGAGACATAATGAAATGTAATACTTCCTTGTTTTCTTCCAAGATATTATGGTTCTATTAACTTTTATTTACAGTACAGTATTTGTTTTATTCTAAACCTGTAGAAGATATTACTTTTGGAGTGTTTAAGTCACAGTGGAGAACTGGAGCTGACATGCAATAATACAAAAACAGCAGCACTTTCACTTTTAACTTCATTTTTTTAACTTCTGAACAAAAAATGCTGTTGCTAGAGATGATTCAACTGTTCAAACTATGAGGATTTAAGAGTTTAACAGAAACTGTGGATCATTGTTCAGCTAACTAAAAGTATTGATGCCTACAAATTACTTCAGAGCTTAAAGGAATTAAACTAGCTGAAAAGCAAGATGAAAAATTCATTGTGTAGAATTTATTCCACAAATTTAGTTAGAGCAGTCTAGATTACTGATTGCAGACACCTTCCCCCGAGAATTGATCTCTTCCTACTGTGAATTGCTCATGAGCTGCTTTTCAGTTGATTAATTATAAATGTTGTGGGAATGGGGAAAGAACAGCCTCCACACAACCTAAGTTTAGGCAACTAACTTAAGTGCCTGAGACAGCAGGCTAATCTACTAGGCTTCTTATATACTCAGTGGAAAAATAGGTAGACTCTTCCTCAGGGAGAATTTAGATAAAATTTTTAAGCCCCTGCTCTGACTTGCAGTACTTTCATTTTTCTTTACAAATTCTAAGAATATTCTCAGCTGTTTCTGTCATCTGAAATGCATAATTTCCCTTAATACTCTGAATCTGTAATTTGCTCTTAAAGAAATTAGAAGCATACATTTGGTTGAAACACATTAAGGCAAAAAATTTGCTTAAGCATAGCAAAAATAGTACACAGATATGTTCAGCAAAACTGGCTCTTCTCTGGAAGTGTTTAGAGGGTAGAAGGGTCCAGCTGGTGCAGAAGACGTCCTCCCAAAGCCCTGCAATTAGTGCAGAATCATGGAAGGGTTTGAAAGGAGCCTTGAAGATCAGCTAGTTCCAAACCCGTACCATGGGCAGGGACACCTTCCCCTGGATCATCTTTTTCAGGGCCTCATCCAGCCTGGCCTTGAACACTTCCAGGGATGGGATATCCATAGCCTCTCTGGGCAACCTGTATGGTGTCTCACACCCTCATAGTGAAGATATTCTTCCTAATATCTAGCCTAATCCTCTTCTATTTTGGTTTTAAGTCTTTCACCCTTGTCCTATACCAATAGGGCATAGTTTGGGTCCATCCTTTTTAAAAATGACCTCTTTAAGTACTGCAAGTACTGATGAAGAGATTAAACAGTACCTCTCTCAGTACAAATCTCTAAGAGACACCACTCACCACTCTTCTTTCTCTGGACAATGAGCTGTTGACCTCTACTCTCTGGATAGGAACATCTGAATGATTCCTCATCCACTAACTAGCCCATGCATAAGAATCCATAGATGTATGATTTAGAGAGAAGGATGTAGTGGAGAATCATGTCAAAGGCCTTACAGAATTCCAGATAAATGAGACTGAGAGCTCTTCCCTTGTCCACTGATGTAGTCACTCCATCACGGAAGGCCTCTGTGCTGCTCAGGCAGGACTTGCCCTTGGTGAAAGCATACTGGCTGTCCCAAATCACCTCCCTGTCCTTCATGTGCCTTAGCCCAGCTTCTAGGTGAATCTGTTCCATGATCTTCCCAGGCACAGAGATGAAGCTGACAGGTCAGTATTCCCAGGGTCCTTCTTCCTACCCTTTTTATAAATGGGTTCAATATTTAACTTTTTCCAGTCACCTGGGACTTCACGTCATGTGATGAGTTTTGAATATCATGAAACTCATATAATGAGTTTTTGAGTGTCTTGGCAGCTACATCAACCAATTCCCTCAGGAGTTTGGGATGTATCCTATCAGGTTGCATAGGATTATTTTGTTCAGGTTCCTCAGGTGGTCATGAACCTGATTGTCACTTGGAGTGGGAAGCTTTGCTCTCCCATCCCCTATCTCAGTCCGTCTACTCAAGAAGTGTGGGAAGAGAGGTTACCTGGGAAGAATGAGGCAAAAAAATGGTGAAATGTTTCAGCCTTCTCCTCTTTTATTGTATTTATTTCTCATCAGGTGAGGTATGCTTTCTTTGGCTTTCATATTTTGGCTAATATGCCTGTAGAAATTCTTATTATTATTTTCATCCCTTGAAAAGTTGTGTTTCAGCTGCACCATGGTCTTTTTAGCCGCAACCCTACACAGCTGAAGAGTGTCCATAGACTCTTGCCAAGATATCTGACCCTGCTTCCATTGCCTGTGTAGTTGCCATATGTTGGAACAACAATAATGGAATTTCAACAAAGCTAATAGTATGGATAGTTAATCAACTGTTATAACTACATTTTGTAAGATATGTCATGACCAAAAAAAATCTACTAGGTTGCTGGACACACCATGTGTAGATGTGTTATCTCCACAGAGACCATGTGCTAAACTGACCTAGCTGTACAGGCAGCGGTCTAGATGTGAGTAGCTGTGCTGCAATTACTCTTTATTTTGCTATATGAAACCTAGACTTTAGGCAAATTTCCTTTCTTAGTTTGAGGAACTGAAAAGCTGGGTTAAAAAAAGGGTAGTTTGGAGTTTGGTTGGTCTGATGCTGTCCCAAAAGAAGTTTACTAAAGATATGTTTTATGGTTTTTTCTCTCTACCCATGTCAGCTGATCTCTTAGACGTAATGTTTGCAATATCAGTGCTTGAAGTTGTGATTTCAAAACTGGTTTTCAATTAAAAGTTACCAGTATTGACTTACTAGCTGTACAAGTAACAAACATCCAGATAAATCATTATTTAAGCAAAATCTTAGAATCTCTGTTTCAGATTTTTGTTCAGATCTATAAAGGGTTGTAAAATTTATTTTCTAACAGAGTTTGCAACCATTTTAGGAATCCAACTAGTAAAATGAGTTTAAGGCCTAAGGATTTAATTATGTCTTCTCGGATCAGCAGAATACAAAGAATCTCAGTTCAAAAAATTAAATAATTATTTGTGGTAGTCCAAGGCACACTGGTGGGAAAATATGTGCAGAGGATTACACGAGGAAAACCAGAAACAACAAAAGCATGAAAAAAGGCAAGAAGAATGAGGGAACTATGGATTTCTTAGGGCAATGAAAGTGTACAAGATGCTTTGAATCAAAATTCAAAACAATATTGAAAAAACTGAAGTTACAGTCAGAAAAGAATGATATTTATTAGGGAAAAGAGAGCTGTCAAACAGGAATAATCTGCTGCATAATTAAAGAGGGAGGAACCAATTCTTCAGAGAAAGATTTTGAGTTACAGCTGTTAGCAAGCTGAATATAGGTCAGCAATGCCATGCTGAATGAAAGAAAACAAATCTGCAGAACATGCCAACACTTGTAGAGCCTGTAAACCATATGTATATCCTGAAGATAAGAATGGTTTGCGATTTTATCCAATCTGAAATAGTCATGGCAGTTTGTGTCGACTTCTTTCTCTTTTCTCTGTGGGCTCTAATGAAAGTCCAGATAACAACCATTAACTTCATTGTCTTATTTCCCTCCATTTCCTTTTCTGTGTTCTCTTTTTTGTCTTCCATTTACCACTTCCTTTATTACTTAGATGGGTTTCCATGCTCTCAGACAATGAAAAACTCCTGACATTTTGGCTCGTAGTCCTGGAAATCTGTTGTGTTTCACACACATGAACTTCCAGCCTTTTGAATTGAAGAAGCAAAGTCCTCAAGGGACAGATTTTTGGATCTCACAAATTACTCTAGATTCCTTTCAAGAAAGTGGGCCTCCAACTCTTGATTAGTAGATACATGACTTCTCAGGAGCCTTGGGTTTTGATTTTGCCATAGTTTGCCTTTATTAGGAATGGGAAGAAAAACACCTTTACATTTTCAGAGATAAGTCTCTTAAGCCTAAGTACTGTGTTCCATTTGGGATGTGGATTTAGTTCTGAACAACTCATCTGAAGCACACATTTCTGTCTGTGTCCTGAGGGATTTATTGGCAAAACTAGCCATCTATTAACATTATCTTGGGACTTCACACAGGGAGAATAGATACTATAAATCCTCGTTGTATAAAAGCCCAGAAGCTATAAGGTTTTACTGGACAACAAATAGAGCATCCCAAAAAATGCAAACCTGTTTATTTTACTTAGAATGAAAGAACATTGTGAGGGGAACTTGGCTGGAAACCTCTTTGGAGACAGCCATTTTGCCCACCTCACACTAATCAATTATACATCACACCTTGCCCTTGTGCACTTTTTCTTAAAGACATAAAATTATTTTTCATGGGCCATGCAAAAGAACAGGATCTTCTAATTCTACTTGTTATGTCAATGGCCTTGGGAGATTAGATCTAACAATAAAAGAAATTAACAAATGTATCCATAATATCACACTGCATTAGTTGTAATAGTCTGCAATTTAAATTTACACTACTCCTCAGGATTCATGTTTCTGTCAGATAAAATTAAGATTGTACAAAGCCCCAATTAGTTCTGATAATTTCTGTTAGTTTTTCCTTACTGGTCTCACAGCAATTATTGCAGAACATCATATATTTACTTAAGCATAGTTTAAAATTTTCTTGTTAAAATTAGAAGATGATACCTACTCAGAACTTATCAGTAAGAGGGTACACGGTGTTCACACTTGGAGGATTTGAGATGCCAAAAATACTCTTTCATTTGTGCTTCCTAAATTCTATTTTTGCTGTACATACTATTTTCTTTCCACTCCCATCATGAATACTTCATTCTGCCTAACCTCATTTGCAACAGGTATGTTTGCAGCAGTTACTGCCATATCATCATAGTTATTCTATTATTATAGCTTATTGTACTGCATTTCCAACCAAATCATGCTCTAGCAAAGAAACAAAACATTACCACTTATCACAAATACTGGCTTTATCTTAAATTTTAAACAATAAAAATCTGGTTTAAATTATTCTGGATATAAGGCTAGCTTTTATGCAGTATTATACCTGTAGTAAAGTTTACTTATCCAATAAGATTTTTCAATCTGCGTTGGCAGTTTGCATTTCTGCAGAATCATAACAGGGCTAAAAAGCCACCATTGTGATCAATGGAAAAAATAAGCTTTATTACATTATGTCTTAAAAAAACTTACACATTTGTGAAGTTTAAAAATTCAATTATTAAATATAAACCTGGAAGATGACAAAACTGTTCTGTACCTACTCTTAGGTGTGTGAATAGGTACAGAATTCATACTTTTTCTTAGAGGTCATTACAAATGACCTCTAAGTCATTTGCAATTTATGTAAATCAGAAAATATCCAGAATAATAATTTTGTTATTAACTAAGGCAGTTGAAATAAATTTTAAAAACCTTCACAGGATTCAAGTTTTCCACCTCATTTACAATACTTACGATGAAATTACTAAAAACCACAAACATTTGTATTTATTTACCAAAAAACCAAACAACTTGTTGCTCATGCGGGATGTATCTCTAGCATGCAGCTGTGCTGCTCCACACTAACTTTTAATTTTCCTTGATCCTTATTAAGAGGCAAGGAAGGCAACTGAAGATGTCTAAGGTAACTTGCAATGACTGGTTCAAGGCAAGAAAAAATACTACAGAACCTGATCCTGAAAGTCTATAGGGGCAATACCTTTTATTTGGATCCCATGGAAACTTAATGTAACGTAAAGGTCATCAAGTTAATATTCATAATGAAGGTACATAAAACAGCTGAGTCCTCACATCTTGGGCCACTTTTAAATTGGGAAATGCTATTTCTTTCTAAATAAAATTAAAGCATCAGAATTCTTCAGTAATTAACTGCTGTAAAACAAATAAATTTTTCTATTCTTGTTTATATTAGAATTATAGAATTATAGAACAGCCCAAGTTTGAAGGGACCTCAGAAGATCACCTGGTCCAACCTTTGATGGGAAAGAGAATCTAGATGACATTATCTAGCACCTGATCCAATTACATCTTGAAAACCTCCAGCGATGCCACAGGGAAGGGTATTCCAGTGAATGACTGCTCTTGCTGTAAAAAAATCTCATATCAAGAGGGAAGTTCTTGATACTTCACCTTTAAATGGGAAGAAATTACTAAAATTTTTCCCTTTATGAATGTCTCTAATCATTTATATGGAGAGTTACAGAACCTGAGTCCTTTGGAAGCTCTGCTAGACTTCACAGGAAATAAATTAGGGTTAAGCTTCTGCAATGCAGCATGCTGATTTGATCTCAGCTCCACATTGTTTTGCCTTGCTAACAAAAGGACTGGTATCACTGGATAAAAAATAATAGTCTGAAGACTTGATTCTTAGGTAGTCCTCTATTTATGACCATAGGCTTTATTACCTCTACTCTTGAAGACCAAAAGTGAGCCAGGATAAGCTACCCATTAAGATGTCATGAAAAGCCCATGGACAAGGTCCTGACCAAGATGAGATTGCCAAGCATGTTACTGGAAAAAAATCAATACATTAAATTCTACCAAAAAATTAAGCACTCCTCCTAGGAAATTGAATATGAACAAATCATTTAGTGTGATAAATTTAACAGCAGTAAGATGGCTGGTTCAGATACTTGTAGGAAAAAGAGAACCACAGGAAAGCTGCTCAGGATAAGGAGCAGTACCAAAAGTTAAAATCATATAGATACACACACAACAGGATACAGAAAGCAGGAAGAAAAATATTTTGCCATCAACTTAACAATGAGGTAGTGTATTTATATTTTATCACAAAAATGTATGCCTTCCAAAAAGGAAGCCAAAGCAGTTTCAGGCAGGTTGTGGGAGTGGTGCAAGATTTTGTGTGACTATGAAGTAAATGCTGACTTAACATCAATAGGAACTGAAAAAGACTCAGAATGGATTTTTTCCATCCTTAGACTTCTCAAGGAAATTGCTTGGGAAAATCCCTGTCAGGAAAAGCTATGCATTTACAAAAAAAGCAAGGCAGATACTGCCATTATTGCAATTCACAAGCTTCGCACATATCATAATGCTGTAAGGGCATTACTCACTGAAAATAGATCTTGAGAATATGTTCCATGTCTACCTGATCTGCCAAAGACATTACCTGAGGAGGAAGAAGGAAGTTTTAGAATGACGCCAAGTACAATAGATCAGACATTCACCTTAAGAAATTTAGCAGAAAATACTGAGAATATGAAATAGAACTACACTGTGACTTCACAGGCTTCAATAGATCATTTGATCATTCATGGCAATGAATACTATAGACTGTGATGAAGACACTCAACATTAGCAAAAGAACAGTGACAACCATTGAAATCCTTTATTACAGTGCAGGGATAAAGTCCTTAAAGGCGACACACTGAGTAAGTAGTTCCATATAACAGCTGGTGTAAGAAAGTGATGTCTCCTATTGCCACATCTCTTCAATAGTTTCCTTGTCAAAGGACTCTGAAAACTTTGAAGGAGTGCTATCAGTTAGAGGTAGTAATAATACAGGTAATCTATCCTTTGAAGATGATGTAGATTTGATAGGAAGAATGGGACCAGTGCATGGAAAAGCAATGACAAAGATGGGAAGCACAGCCACGACGTATGGTATGGAGATCAGGACAAAAAATAGCAGTGCAATGACAATGAAGATTACTGACTCTGAAAAAGAAATAAATATCAAAAGCAAGAAAGTTGAATGGAGGGACTTATTCAAGTACCTTGGTACTACTACCATGAAAGACAGGAAACTTGAAACAGAAATCCAAAGAATTGCCCTCATACTAGCAGTGCTCACAGTCCAAAATACAACCTGGAAAGACAAGAACAACTTTAGTAGATCCAAGGGAAGGAAAAAAAGGAACTTCTTAGAAATATTGTGTTCTCAAGAGCATGAACAGTGTGAAACAGGTGAAGCTCAAACAGCAGTAACAGAATGAAGAATTCAAGCCTTTGAATTCAGATGTCTCTGCAGAATTCAATAGATACCATGTACAGTGCACAGAACTAACAGCTCTATTACTGGAAAGCAGGATCTGCAGTAATTGGATCCCATGAGCCTCTGCTAGCAGCAGTGTAAAGTGAGAAGCTGGAAAGGTTTGGCATTGTGACTAAAGCAAAAGTCCTAGCAAACATAAATTTGCCAAGGAAAAGAATGAAAAGAGGAGGAGCTGTTAGTGGACAACCTGGTAAAAAACATCACCAGAAGCTGGACAGGGAAATCTCCAGCAGAAGTTCTTCAAGCAGTTAAAACCACCTGAAATGAAAGATTATGTTTATCACCTTACTACTACCAAGCCAGCCAGATGAGGGGAAAGGGATTATTGCAGGGATTATATTCTGTTATAAACTCAATCAATACAGAATTTCTAGGAAGCCACATCACTGTCACTACATTTTATAAATAGATAAGATGTAATTTTTTGTTCTTTACTGACTTTCTTCCTTCTTGTATTTGTTCAAGTGATATTTAATAATTTCCAGTCCTGCTCTCCCTTCCCTAGGTAAAAGGGAAAAGAATATTTGCTCAATATACTTCTGTTAGTAGATTAAGGACAAATCTGGCAGCTCAAGAGAGATGAAACTGTCACAGCTTCATGTCCCCAGGTTCATCAGTAGTGAGACTGAGCATATAATCCCTACGCACACCAGGAACAGACACAAACATGTCTACACTGCATTTAAATCTACAGTGGTCTGTACAGATCAATACAGAGAGAGACACAGAGCACTTACACACAGCAGAGAAAGCAATGGCCCCATTCTGCTTTCCTCTCTGCAGAGCAGGAAGATCTGTTACTGAGGGTATGTATGTGTGCATAAACCCTTCCCCACCAGCTGGGCTTACACTCCCAGCCAGCACCTGGACACACAAACTCCTGAGGCCACATGCTCTAGCTGCTGGTACAAATGCCCTCACAGATGCACACGTACACAAAGAACCATTTGAAACTCCCCTGATCCCCAATAACCACCCCACAACCCATCCATATCTTTCTCATAGAGACTCCCAAGCTCTCAGATCACCACACTGACTTGGTGGCTCGCCTGGTCTGATCTTTGCTGGCACTCACACACACAGTGTACACACTAGCTCCAGTGGCTGGCAGCCATCTGTGGATGTCTTGGACACAGACACCTGTGTCCCTGAGACCCGAGGTCCCACTCCAGTTTCTGGCACTGCATCCACCCCTGGGCTCTTGGCAGATGCTTCCACCTCCAGCCTGTGTCTGCCTGCAGTCACAGAGGCACATGAGAGTCCCTCATCTGGAAAAGAGTAGAAAGGAACTTAGCAACAAAACAGGAAAGTCTGTGCAGATCAGATGCAGGGCACGGACAAGCAGGTCTACCAAACAGCAAATTATTTACATGGAAAAATCCCTACTTCCCTCTTAAGTTTCCCACTGTGCTTCCTCCTCAAGCCACCTTGATTCCTCTATTTTCCCACCTTTAATTCCACCCTTAACTTCCTGTAATAAATCTTATGCAATCCCCAAGTGTTCTTCCCCTGCAGCACATTACATGTCCCATGCCTCTGGGCAATAACCCTTCAGTCCAAAAGTTACTCTGATGTTTACCTCTGGTGATAGGTTTCATCTCTGGGCAACGAGACTGCAGCTGACCTGTAGGAGCCCTGGGAAGGGCCTTGGCAGTGTGTTACTTCCTCTGAGACCTCAATTTGGGTTCCCTCCTCTCCTTGTTCTCCTGTCTGGGTCTGTGGAGATTGTCCCTTCATGGCTTGATGGATTTTGTGACTTTTCTGGGAGAAGCTGGGCCAAGGCATTATTTGGGTTCCCCCACTGGCCTCTGTGCTCCTTTTTGGGCATACAGACCAGATTTATTGCACAGTTATAATTGGCTACTCTCCTATGACATTACCTTTTCTTCTGCTGAGCAAGGTAAGAGGCTGTACTTGTTACTTTTACCTTTTATTTCAGTTTAATTTTAACTTTTGCTGTACAACCATCTTCTGTGTAAGCACCCCAGAGCAGGTTGTTTCTCAACCTGTTGGAGGCTGACACAGATTGAGTTTGTGTTTTTTCATGCCTTTTCTTCTGCAGGTGTATATCCAGCTGTAGTCTATCACTGCTGTATTTCTTTGCTCTGTGCTCCTTTTGAATCAGGAGAGCTAATATGAACATCTTTTGTCAGTGCAAAACTTGTGATGTTAACAGAATCCAGGAGACACTGGAACTGTGAAAGCCTGTAATTCAGATCATTAGACAGAAATGCACCAGCTCTGATGTTCCTGAGCTCCTCCAACTCAGCAACACCATCCTCACTGTACTTCTGTAGTTGAATTTCAAGCTGGATTCAATGTGCTGTCATGAAAACTCTTGGACAGCAGGAGCCATTGCTTATGCAATCTCTGCTCCTAACTCACTGTATAGATATTCGCATTCAGCTGTGTCCTGTAATAAACCCAATGCACTTAAAAAAATATTTAATTAGCACACCATCACAAGGAATATATATTTAAAATTCATGCAGAGTCTCTCTACCTGTGGTGCTTCATTTGAAATTTGAATGCTTTCATCTTTCTACTATGCTGCACCATCCACACAGAAGTCTTGGGGGAGTCCTTCCAAACCCCCTCCTAATTTACTTTAAATTCATTAGTCCCCTAAAAGACTATCTGGCATGTGAATCACACAAAAATTTTTTTTTTCTTGATTCTTTGGTGATTCCTACTGAGCAAAGAAAATACAAAGGTTAACTAATTCTCAACAAAAGGTTATTGTGAGTAACCTAAATGTGGAATATTATCAAATAGGAAAAAGAAAATAAAGAAATCAGAGTAATTTCTTTGATTTGGGCTTTGTTTCTTGCTTTGAATCTGCAAAAATAAAATGAAAATAAGATATAGCATGAACATTCTATGTTATTTATGTGCAATAATAAAGAACAGATTTGCATTTTTTTTCCCCACAAAAGTGGAGTATTTGATGCACAAGGCAGTCTTTTAAACACTGGAGATTCTCACCCAAGTCAGATTCTGACCTTGCAATCTTCATTTATGTTAATGGTCCCTCAGCTTCACCAGAAAGTCAACGGGACTATTCTTATCAGTAAATATTACTGCTGCATATAAGTATGGTACATCTTGTGGTATTTTTGCTTGAGTTGGATGAAGATATAAAATTCTAATTACTGAAAAGTCCACAAGCTGGCTTTTTCCTCTCCTGGTACAAAAAAAAAAAAAAGCAAAAAAAACAAAGTGGGTCGAAAGTCGAAAAGAGCTGGATATTGTAAAGATAAAGTAAAAAAATCAATGACAAGCTGTACTAGAGATGTAAGCCACAAAGGAAAGGTTAGGTGGAAGATGGGAGTTCAACAGAACCATGGGAGACAAGAGCAATAATAGTTGGCAGCAAAATGTGAAAATTGGTTCAGAGATAAAGCACAACTGTTCAAAAGAATGCCAACATGTATGATTGAAAAAAAAATTCTAGATACTTTTGGAAACATTTTAATTTTATGTATTCACCAACAGAAAACTCTCTAGTGGAACAAATATATTGGATCCATTTCCAAAACAACAGAATGGGTGCACAATCAGCCAAGTGCATAATGAGTATTGCTGTTTCCACAGCTTTATTTTCATCTGCCTGTGTGTGGTACTCTTGCAATAGTTTCTTGTTTTCTTTGTGTGACTTTCCTACACTCAATAAAAATCTCTACAGGCTTTACCCATATCCTCTTTATTTCACTTATTTTTATTTTCTCTAATGCAGATACGGAAGAACCAAATGATCATTGTGAATAAAAATTCTAAGAAAATGCAGGAGTTGCTTTAAAAAATCATCTTTTCAGATGTCCTGAATAAAGTATTCAGTATTTTGTTTGCTTTGATATGCTGCCAGTTATTTATTAAACACCATGATTAAGATAAATATTTTCAGTATCAACAAGCACTGGGAATTCTAGCTGTGCTTCAGTACAAAAGATTTTAGCACTTTGTGCTGAAATGGAAATGGAGAAATTTGAAATGTGCAATGACCTGCAAGCTCCAATTCTATTTGCATTCTTTGCTGTTGTAGCATTATTTAGACGGCGTATGAAGTAAGGCATGTAAATGTCTAGCTGTTTAACTGTCTATGCAAGCTTTTTATTTCCTCTGTGAAATTTCTTTATCTTGCCCAAAGTTGCTATTTAGTCTTCTATATAAATGTACTTCTCATTATTTTAAGCAAATCTAAGGTTAGTAAGGGTCAATCATGACGTGGACTTGCTGGCAATTTGCAATTTCTAGAAGACTAGTGTCCCTCAGCTTCTTCTAATTTTGAACTAATTTTAAAAATAACATTCCTAAACTCTCTTTTTATAAGCATCCCATTGGTTTAATGAGTTTCTGATGTCTGGCATCAGCTGAAGAGCTGACTAAGGTTTCTGACTGTGAATAAATTTGGTTTTGCTTTTTGAGTAGAACCAATTCTGTATTCTCTTCCCTAAAGTTTGACAGACAGGCAGACACACACACACAGAGGTGGTAGTACCTAGAGCAAGCTCACATAATTGCAAATGATGAAATTCATGGGGATTAGTTGGTTACTGATCTGAAATAAGATGCTCACCTGAAAAAGAGACCATTCCATCTCCTAACTCTGTCCACTTGGATTATAGAAGCAAAGATTACCCCACCCTGCTCACTATATTAGTATATTCTACCAGCCATTAACAATGAAAACACTTGTAGCCAATTGCTGGCTGTTGGATTAATTTACCAGACTGCAAATATATGGCAATTTGTAAATCTCTCATTGTATTCGAAGACAAGAGAAGAGGGTCCTTCCCATATTGGTGATACATCCATGCTGAATGTAATGTTGAAAGCCTAAACTTTATACTCCTTTAATAATTTAAAAATTGTTACTCTGGCAGGAGCACATAGGTAATATTTGCCCATTGTGAATTCATAATATGGAGGTGAAGTGGCAAAGGATCAATTTAGTTTGCAGAATACAACATGTGGGCTGTGAATTTCTTTCCTCTTTAATCAATATTGCACAGATATTGAAAGCTGCCAGCATAAAAATTTTCAAAATTCTAAGTGAGATGATTCCTTGTATATGTTAAAAAAAAATTGTAGAAAACTGACTTAAAGTATTTAAAACTGAAAAAACAATTTATAAGCATGATCTGGGACAGAAAGGGAGAGAGAGAGAGAGCAAGAACTTTCCATTCATATCTTAAATGGTATCCAAAGTTCCAATGATTTTCCTTGTGTTTTGGAAAATATACATCAGAAAATTGTGCTCTGAACATGTGCAGAAAGTAACCTTTCCTTCACTTCACATAAAAGCCTTCACAGATCCAAAACTTCAGCCTGCTTGCTCCAGTGAGAGTGTTTTTGTTCACAACACTGCAATGACTTTGGGTAAGTGTTGGAGGCAGAGAAGCTGCACACTTGTGTTTTATATGACTTGCATTTGCTCACAGCAGATGGAATTGCACAGAAACTTTTACAAGTTCCTGAATATGTTGTCTCCCACTGGAGCTCAGCCTATGGTATTCCATCCTCAGAGCTTAACTGCACCATATAGTCCCAATGGCACTCTGTAAGTGAAAATGCATTTTCAGAGCGTTTCAGTGACCTCGATTGCACTAGGCAGGTGGGCCCATTTCAGATGTGCCAAAGCAGCAGATCTCTTAAAGAGCTGAAGTGCCCATTCCAAGTCTGTGATTTAAGTAATTTTAATTAATCTCTACTCCAGAGCACTGCTGCTTACTTCTCTGCCTTGCTTACATATTTTTTACCTGCCACTGCCAACCTTTTAACTCAGCAAAGGCTAGACATTTATAACAAAATAAAAATTATTTGCAACATTTTATGTCAAAACCCCACTAATGTAAACATGGTGATGTCCATCACCATTCCCCTCACACATACAGCACACCCTCCAGCCCCTCAGATATTTAACTGGTGAAACTGTTGGAGAAGATGTAAGCGATAGTCTGCTAGGCATTTTTCTCCCAGACCACCACTGCATTTATTGCATATAAACAATGCTCCTGTTGCTCATGCCTGTTCCATATTGTTTAAAATGGATCTCATAATTTCCTCATCTTTCTATTCCCTCCAGTGTGCCTGGAGTTCTGATTAGTAATTTACCACAGAGTTCTATAACAGTGAATACTCTACTGCTGCTGTTAATTAAATCTGTGTGGGTAACTATTCACTCGCTAGAGAAAATCATTGCAGCTAGATATTGTCAGGCCTGAGGCTTTGCTCTAATAGAATCTGTACATATCCCAGAGGTGATATGTTCTGTATCTGGAGAGGAAGCAGTGAGCCAGATCTTCTAACATACCCAGCCAGTGGTTCAGTGAATGACTGCAAAGAGGACAAGCTTCAAAAGACAATGTTCCTAAGACTGAAAGATGGGCAGAATCAGAGCAAAACAGTATGGATATTTTATCATTCTTGATATAATGTAATCTCATAACCTGAGATTTAGCCCATGTTTCTTTTAACTTTAATTTGGGACACATGACTGACATGGAGTGCTTTAAGTTGTTAAAATTAATCATTTACAGAGATGTCATACACTGTGAATGGTATTGTTATATTAGGAGCATAGATGAGTTGAGGACACACATGGTAAAAACGGTTTGTAGCACAATACTGAAGAATTGCATAAAGGAGCTTTAAAGAAACTACTGACAATTTTCCATCAGTTAGTTTCAGTGGTGACCCATAAAACATTCTCCTGTCAGATAATGATAGCTTTTGCCATATTCAAGGGATTTTCGAGCGTGTGTCAGGAGGTTATACACATCACAGGGAAGCTGAACATTTTTAAAGGTTACCATTGTCTTCATTAGCCCCATCACATTAACAACGGGACTGTTGCCTCCAGCAGGCAATTGCTGCCTCACGAGCTCTGCACATGAATTGCTGCAGTAGAGGCATCTGCAACCAGATCCAGCCTATTGTTAGGAGGCAATGCCTTAACTGGGTTACACAAATTGTTTAAGAATTATACAAAGCATAGCATTTCTCCTTATTAAAAGCTATAAAAACTGTATATTATCATCCAGTCTACAAAGTGAGTGATTAAAAATTATCTTTCTTCATACAGAGGTAATTATATTTTTATATGCACATGGGGTTGTATAATAACTAATGAAACAAGAATTAGTACAGTAGATGAAGAAAATACCTGGTTAGTAGGCAGTGGAAATACTTCCCTTCAATTTTGGAAGATGTGGTGAGGCTAAACTATGTTTTTGCATGTATACATAATGCTAGTACACAGAATGCTTTACATGTTCAGGAAGCAGTTTGAAAAACATCAATGTACTCATAGTTAACAGTCTATTTTCCTTGTCCAGTAGATAAAGGTGAACAGAATGAGAACTGATTTTTTACATAAACATGAATAAGTATACATACATACAGATAATAAAACATATATATAATTAATAATATTTGTCTTATATAAAATATATTTGATAAATAGTTATATATATCCAAAGAAGAGGACAACTAGATTATTAGGTATTATTACAAAGTCTGGAGACAAGAAGCTTCCTGGAAGTAGGTCGTTGCCTAGAGTTGATATATCAAATGTCAACCATTTAAACATTGGTATTGGTATCTAATCCAAATGGGTCATCTAAGCTACTGCAGTAATAACCTCTGGAAGATTTATTACATCTATTGTGGATATTTTATGGTTGTGCTTATGTCTCTTTATGCACCTGTCTATCACTGCAGTGCTCAGCAGAGCCACTTGAAGACCACACTGTTTGCGACTAAAAGGCATGAGCAATCGACATGAATTCTCTTCTGAGCTCTTGACAGCTTCATAATTTTCTTATGTTCAGGGACTAGAAGAGCTTCATCAGGTTACAGTTTTGATCACTGGAGGGAACTAGAGGGGATTCATTGAGGTACTTTGATGTCAGCATGTACAGCTCAAAGTGCCTCTGTGGCAAATAAAAATTGCCAAGGGAAGTCGCTGTTGATGATGCAAATAAAACAAAGAGTAAAGGGGTAACTTTGATGATTTAATAATTTGGGTTTAGCATAAGGATCTTTTAAGATCGTTGCAGAAGCTGGAGTGGAGAAAGTTATCTTCTGCTCATTGACAAGGAGAGGAGCTCAGCACTTTCCACCATGACTGTTTTTAATGCGTGCTTATTTCAGAAGCACATTGTGAGGAAACTCTGGTAGACACAGACCCTGCAGGAGACTTGGTCACATTGTTCCTCTTTCATGTGACTTGTGCGGATTCTGCTTATCTGGCACACAGAAGTCAACAAGCACAGTAAGAATGGTATTAAACAACACTTGAAAAAGCCTGTGAATATATAACTGAGGATCAGTTCATGATGCATGTGCCTAAGAGAATATTTCCTGATTTATCCTATATTATTGCTTTTCTATGACATATAATATATATTAAATATTGCATGTGCAATTATTGTGTCCAGCTATACCAAATGAGACAGCAGTGAATTTAGAAACATCCAGAAACAAGCAGAAAATAAACTGGAGGGCCTTTTTGTTGCTAAGTGGTAATTAATAACTAAAACCAGCCATGGTTACTTACTTTCCAGTATTTTTCTACAAAGTGCTCCTGGCTTTAACACATTGAAAAGATTAATAGATAGTTCAAATGAAAATTTTATGGAAAAAGTATTTGCTTTACAGTTGTCCTTTTAAGAAGGGCTCTCCGTAAATTTTTATTTGGTAGGACAAGCACCCAGAATCCTTTCTAGTGGAACATACTAGAAGTGTGGGAAACTCAAACCCTGAAGCCTTTGTAAATGCTACTCAAAATGGTGTAGAGAGAGATTTCTAACAAAAAAAAAGTAATAGCTCTTTAAAGGCAATTCAAGATAAAAAGATTAATAGCTGTGTGCTTTACTTCCTTCTTTTGCCATCTCTGTCCAGCACATTAGGGAGCTTCACAGTTTTCCTTTCTAAATCAGATTAATTTCTTTACTGTGATTAGCACTCAATTGAACTGGTTAGAGTGAGTACAAGAGGGGAAAAAAAGCATGATTTAGTGAAATTGCTAAGAAATACTTTGTGAAGGTTTTGCCTTGCAAAGATGGGCAGAGCAAAAGAAGCTGTAGCTTGAAGACATCAATTCAAAAACAACATTGACAAAAATAAAAGTCAATTATAAAATTCTGCATTTAAGTTTATGAAAAGAAATCACAAAGAGAAATCAATAATTTCATTGGTGTTATAATTTGCGTCCAGTATAATGATCTCTACATGCTTTGTATGTATATTATGATGTACAAAAATGAAAAAAAGAGATTTTTTTCAGTCTGTCATGGGCAAGAAAGATTTGTTAATATTTATTTTTCTATAACTCTAATTTACAAAGCAAGGTGACAAACTGAGCAATTGCAGAAGGATTAAAAAGACTAACAGTATCACTTTGCATTTTAGCCAAGGTGTTGAGCCAGCAAATTACATATATCTGCAGTACAACAGGTTAATTTTGCTAGCCTGCACTCTCACTGTTCCACCTTAGAAAATTATAACTCATATTTTTTAAAAGAAATTCAAGGATTAACAGTCAAACATATTTAATAATGAGAGAATCATAATTTCAGTAAATTCATGAAAAATAAATAAATATGCCAAGCTTTCTGCTTCATCAACAATAACAGTTTCCATACCAGGAGTTCAGGTTCATAATTCCTTAGAATCTGAACTCTTTTTTTACCTTTAACAGAAGAGATTCTTACAGATATTGAAGTCTAACTTCCTTGATTTTTCTATAAGCACTTAACTTTTGAATGCTGAATTTCATTCTGATTATTGCTCAGAATCTGCTTATAGTATTTCATTTTGGTTTAGACAAAATACTTACTTGTGTCCTATTCTTGAAGCCTGCATTCAACTGAACTTTATATGAGTACTTGAGCATCAGTAGTACATTAATGAGTTGATGAATTTCTGAGTTGTTATCAAGCTGGATCACAAGTAACTTTTGGGACCATCAGCCACTTATCTACAGGACCTGAATCAAATGTTCCAGTGAAAGGTATAAAGAAAAAAGAAGTAAATGGACATGAAATAATATACCCTCTAGACAGATTTCTACAGGCTTTGTTGTACTCAGAAGCCCTAAAACTGTTTTTTCCAAAACACACACACACACACACACAGAGAGATATGTATGTCTGTGTACAAATATATATATATATGAAAGTTGCTGTGGATAATCTCATGCTTTTTTAAAGAAGACACTATTAAATACTTTGCAAACTTAATTTGCTTGGACATCAGCACTAGCAGCAAGAAACAGTGCTTTCAAGAATGGTTTTTTTCCTGTGTCATATCTGATTTGCTTAGGTAAGTGGTTAGAAAGATCCATTGAATTAAATCTTATGCAATAACATCAATGTCTTTCCTATGTAATTCCAGGCATTTTCTCTGTGATCTGTCAAGCAGTGAGATAAAAGCCCCACTATTGTGCTTTCTGATGTCTTGATTTGAGAACAAAAACGAGTGAGGGATTTCAATGCAATGTCAATAGACTCTTGGTTTTAATGCATTCTTTCTGAACGTTAGGCAGGCGTCTGTGGTGCCCAGTTCAGGACCCTGTCTACCCACAGCTTTTGTAGCAGCTACTGAAGAGAAAGGAAGAGGAACATCTCCGAAGAGTGCTCCAGATCTTGGATGGTCTGAGCTGCTCTCCAGAGGGGTCTAATTTTTCCTTCCTGATTACCAAGGCAGAAAGCAAAGGCAATAACCATCATGATAACTTGCAAGAGTGAGGGATGGTCCAAACAGGAGCAGCCCAATAACACATTCTGTGGTAGTTTAATAGAGTCTTATACATTTCCTCGTTCAGCATGTATTAACAGTCCACAAGAAATGTAAAAACTTTAATTTTATTTCTATCAATCTATGAACTAAATGCTGTTTTCAAGCTAATAAAAAACTAAAAAGGGGAGAGGGACGGGACATGAACATCCCTTTGTACATTGTACAATTATCCATTTTTAGGAACTCTTTTAAGACATGTTCAATACACTGACTCAAATAGGCAGAGCACTGAAAAGACGCAGGAAAAAGGGATCCAAAGGTGTTCAAATCAAAATGAAAATCAAACAATTTTTGCTTTGTGATACCTGGTATTGCAAAAATAAATTCTAGATGAGTCTGAAAGCAAATTATGTACATGAACAAAATAAGGGGAGACTTAGTTATATGAGGATAAGGGAGCATGTGGGATACAGAACTAAGATGTTGTGTACAATAAATGTGAATAGGCATGAAAGCCTGTTGGACTTAATGACCAGATTGAAAGGAATGTATTAGAGTATTACAGAATCATAGAATATTTTCAGTTGGAAAGAACTGGAAAGTTGCAGCCCTCCTGACATGAGCAGATATGCCTTCCACTAGGCCAGGTTGCTCCACCATCCATCCAACCTGTCCTTGAACTCCTCTAGAGATTGGGCCTCCACAATTTTGCTGGGCAATGTTTCAGTGCCTCATCGCTCACAGTAAAGAATTTTTTTCCTACCTTCCTTCAGATTGAGGCCATTACTTCTTGTCCCATCACTACATGTCCAAGGCCCCTCTCCAGCTTTCTTGTAAGCTCCTTTTAGATACTGGAAGGCTGCAGGAAGATCTCCCCGGAGCCTTCTTGTCTTTAGTCTGAGCAACCCGACTCTCTCAGCCTGTCTTCATAGAAGGGATGCTCCTGACCTCTCTCATCTTTTGGACTTTGTCCATCTCTCTTCATCAGGTCCTTCTTGTGTTTGGAGCCCCAGAGCTGGACACAGCATTCCAGATGGGGTCTCATGTGAACAGCAAAGAGGAGGAGAATCACCTTCCTTGACTTGCTAGTCAAACTCATCTTGATTTTTTGCTGATTTTCCTGCTAAGGCAGCAGCAAAACAAAAGATTAGCCTTAAAATATTGTCGAAGATCTGCAGTATTACAGTAACATTTTCTGTGAGAAAATTTTTGATGAACAAAAAATTAAGAAATGCCTGAATTGAGATTTGCAGTGTAATCTAAACTGTATTTCAGTGTACCTTTGTCTTATAGTTATTAACTGCACAGTAACATATGCCCTGATGTAGTCTACCTAAATTAGGCACTTACTGAAATACCTAAAACTCAAGAGTAGTTATTCAACATTCTGCTGATAGCCTGTCAGGAGGCAGGTAAGTTTTACATCTGATTCTGCAGGAGCTGAATGGTCCCTGGGGTGGTCTGTTTCATCCCACTGACCTCAGAAAAAGCAGAAAGTAGAGTCACCTCAATTAAGTGCCTACAGCATGATGGGATGAATAATGGCAGGAACAGGACTGATTCAGTTCAGAGAGGCATCTTTCAGAATGAATGGCGCAGGTTTAATGAGCAGCTAATCAATATTTGGTATTCTCACTGCTGGTAAGTGAGCGAGCGCATGTCATCTTTGCTGAACACATCTAATTTTGCTATCCATGTAGAATAATTAATTTCCTCATTAGTATTTCTGTGGTGCTCCTCACTGAAGTGTCTGAATTACTCATAAAACAAATTGGTGCATCTTCTTAATACCTTGTAAAAGACAACACACAGAGGCAAAGACTGTCAGGATACACAATGCTCAGCACTGTAGCATCCAAGCGTGATCTACCATGGCCACAGCAAAGCTCATGAGGTTGAGCTATACTCCCAGGTCCATTTGCATTCAATGGAAGAGAGTGTTTTTGACTGGAGCTTGCCTGTGTCAGGATTAGGGGATTAGGAGGTCCATACTGAACAGATAGATAGTATAAAGGCATGGATGGGAATGTCTGAAATTGAAAGTAGCTGCCTTGGAAGTTCAGCAAGACTTCTCTCTTAAACCACTTTTGAGTTTACTCATGTAAACCTCTTTTGAGTTTACTCATCCTCTCAATCAGGTATTTAGCATGTCCACCTCAAGAACTTGCCCACCCTTCTTATAGAGATAGGAAGCAAGGACTTCAGTGTTTCAAATCACCCTACAAGTTACCTTTTAACAGAATATGTATGGGGATGCCTGGCAGTAGTCTAATGAATTCTTAATGCAGGACTTGTATATCAAGAAGGAGGGAATTAGAAGAAATATTTGCCACAAAATTAACATAACTAGCCCCAGGGAAATGTAATTTTTGGATCTCAAAGGGCTCTAATTAGACCTTTTGAATCCTGTCTTTGCAGACTTGAATCCTTTGCAGAACATCTCCTTAAAGCCTTTTTGTACTTGCGGTCATCTGAGGTATCCAAGCAAGGTTGGCAGGGTTGTCCTGCATTCCTCCTAAATTCTGCCAAGAAGGCATTTCAGACACCTTCTGCTGCCTGAGAGGGAAGTCACAGTCTCACTGCCTGCTATTACCTGAAGACTAAGGGCATTCATGTGCAAAGCTAGTCTGGGTCTCCTGGCATGGTGCAACTGACTGTGCTCAGTTATTCCTGTGTCCCTTCCCTTCTGCTCCAGGAAGGAATAAATAAAATAAACCTTCTACACAAATTTTGTTTTGTTATAAAGTACATTTTCATCCCCTTGGGAGCCCTATTTTCTTAGACAGAAGCCCACTGTTCACACAGTCCTGTCTCACTCCCATGCAAAATGTCACTGTTGCAGTGTTTCACTTACCTACAACTATTTTTTCTTCTGCTTTCCATGTTCTAAAAGGAAACATCTCCCAAAAATGCTTCTCATACCACTTTCAGTTTTTCACCTGCTCCCCATTCAGTAACACATTTGAGTTTTAAGCTTCCCACTTGACCAGATCTGATGTTTCCTCCTGCATTTGCTGGTTCTGAAGCTCTCCTATACATCACAGACCACTTACATCACTTCTGCCTATTAGTACTTTCCATTTCCAACCTTTGATTATGAAAAGAGAAAAAAAAATTGTACTAGGTCCATCTCTGAAAATGATGGCTTATATCATAACCAAAAGCAATGGCTTACACCATAACTGAAAGCAAAAGCCTAATTATGAGACCTATTAAAATGAAAAGTTTTATCCTATGCATATCCAAATCAAGTAACATTCATACTTCAATGAATAAGATATGGGAGCAATCAGGTGCAATAAAACATGGGAGAAACAGGGCTAAAAAATTCTCAGAGTGCACCATAACGTTTATCTGATATGATCAGGGTTGCAGAAAGATAATATAGAATATGTGGCATAGAGAGCTATAGGGAAATTGTCTTCAAGGTTGAGTAAGTGGAATTATATCCTTTTTCCTTTTGAGGTAGACATACTGAGTTCAATATCATTAGCTATATTGTGTAAGTCTTTGAGGAAAAAAGAAAGCCTGTAAGATTGAGGGTTTGGTTAACATGAAAGGCTGCTTACATTGACCTATATAGCCATAAATTGCAAAGCACTTCATAAAGCACTTCACCTCAGCTCCCACAGTTTGAAAATTCTTAGCTGCAGTTAGTAAACATCATCTTGAAAGAACATTATTGCATACATCAGGACCAGGTAGAAGGAATTGTAGCAGAAACAGTAGCATACTTTGGGAAGAACAGAGAGAAGAATGTGAAACATTACTGTTGGAGATTTTTTCAGAAACGGCTTAGAAGGCAGCTGTGAGGAGTAAAATTCTCACAGCCTGTTTCTGTAAACAGTAGAAGTTCTCAGGTTGTTTTTAATTACAAGTAAAAGTGACAAACATGAAGGCCTTGAGAACCTTGCATACCAGAGTTCTCCGGCAGCTTTCTCATAACAAGTAGATATTCTATCTTTGGCTGTTTTGGGAAAGCAAAAATAAGTTTTGAGAACCCAAATCTTGGTATTGGAAACATAAGGAGGGGTTGGTGTGTTATCTCTGACCTATTGTGAGCTCGGGTTTGCAATATGCATGAACTTAATTAACACAGTTATAAAAAGTGACTGATTGAGTGAATAAACGGAGACGATGCTGATCAATGAAAGATGGGTCTTCTCCCTCCACTTCAATACATTACAACCTGTATACTTGGATGATTGTACCACCACAATCCAATATTAATTCTTGCAGGAGTCTGGCCAAATAGTGAATCATTTGAGCATAACCAATGGGAGATGTGGTCATTTACTTTCCCCTGAGATTTTCCCAGTATGCAAAGTTGCTCCTAAAAATAAAATACCTCACACATTTTAAAGGTATATATAACACAAAATTAATATTTCTCTGGCCCCTAATATAACTGAATTTTTGAATAAATACTTTTTTTCTTTTTAATTAGTATTATGAAGAGTGTAATGTATTTTTCTTCTTAGAAAAGTTTGTCATATGCAGCCAGAGGAAAAAACACTGACAATTTTTTCCATTTTAAAAAAGAAGTGGGGTTGCTGCTCTAACCACAACTCCAAAACAAATTCACTTAGTTGTGATTCCTGTTAAAGAAAAAAAATTCTAAAAATACTACTGTGAGTTACTTAAAATGTTTAAATTTAATGACTGCAGGTAATAAAAATTAAACTGGCATTTTTAAATATAGGAAAAGTTATTTCTTTTCCTACATTAAAATTTCAAAGCAGTTTTCAGTAGGCTTTTAGCATACTTAGGAATCATTTATGAAAATATATATGTCTGTGTGTATTAAGAAGAGTTTCTTTATATTAATAATATTTTAATCACAGGAATCTAGATCAATATTCTGCATATGGTGGGAGTGCTCTGTTGTCTTTGGTCTTCCCTTACACATCACACTTTTTAAAGCCCAAGAGAAAGTTAATTTGAAAGAGCTAATAATTTCACACGTGTAAACTGTTAATACTTGCCTGTAGTGTTTCATTAGAGAAAACATTGTTATGCTGAATTATTACAGGAAATTGCTTAATACTATTTGACTACTTTTGCTGTTATCCAGTTAATGTATTATTTTCATTATTCAGGAGTTCTATAATTAATGAAGTGCTATTACACAAATGATGTGCTTAATGAACTATGTCAGAATTCAGTGGATAGATTTGTAATGATTTACATGGTGTTCCTAACATTGTTTAATACCAAAACAATGTAGGAGATGAAAATGCCCAGTAAATATTATTTTTGGGGCATTCTGGTTTTGAGCCTTTTTGAACAGAAATTGAGGTTATACTTAAAACAACCTTCACAGCAATACAGAGTTCTAGTTTTTACCTGAGAAGTCTCTAAACCCCTCTTGCATTTTGAGTGATTTAAAGACTTTTGACTGTAAAGATTCAATCGATACTTCTTTCAAGAGCTTAAGATTCTGACACTTAGATAGGTTCATCCTGAAGCCAGAGATAAGACAATCAGCCAATTTGGAGTTAACAGCTCCTGACTGGCTTAAAAAAGGACAGTGAATTCTTTCCTTTATGCTCAGATGCCTGGCAGGTCTGTTCACAGGCAGAGAAAGAACTGGACCACAGTGCTCCTAAGGCAGAAATGCATAACTGTCACCTTTTCAAAGAGGAAATGAAGGTGATATGTGCTGTCCTAAAGGGATGTCAAGTCGGGCTTGGACTGGGGAGCCACTCCTTTCTCATCTAATATGGGAAAGCATTCACACTTCGTGTGTGTGCTACATAAAGTCAGAGCAGCATGAACTAATAGTTTCCAATAGTTTGCAAAGCATGCTCACTGCAATTTCGAAAACACCAACCAAAACCACTGCCCTTTACTAAAGCTCCTGAAAACCTCCTTTTTACCCTATTCCTGTTCACTAAACACATTTTATGTAGCACTAATTTATAAATATTCATTTCTGAATAACTATTTCTGCAGTAAAATTTTCAGAAATATTCAATAATTCTCAATTATGTTCAATAATTCTCAAAATGTTCAAATTTTCAATTTAATTTGTTTTTCTAAATTTCTCGTCCCTTTACAGCATTCCTTTCCTTTTCTCTCCCCCTCCCTCCTTTCCTATATAATTCTTACCAATCCAGGTAAGAATTATCTTCTCACTTTCTTCAGTGCTTTATCACAGAATCACTGTAGTTAGAAAAAACCTCCACAATAATCAAGCCCAACATTCTACAGTATCACCACCCTGTTAACAAAACCATTGCACTGAGAGCCATGTACAGTTGTTTCTGGAACACTTCCAGGGAAGGTGACTCCACCACCTCCCTGGTCAGCCTCTTCCAATGTTTCCACCCTTTCAGTGAAGAAATTCTTCCTGATGTCCAACCTGAACCTCCTGGGTTGCAGTTTGAGGCCATTTCCTCTTATCCTGTCACCAGGTACCTGAGGGAAGGCATTGAACCCTACCTGGCTACAGCCTCCTTTCAGGCAGATGTAGAGAGAAATAAGGTCTCCCCTGAGCCTCCTTTTCTCCAGGATGAACACCCCCAGCTCCCTCTGCCACTCCTCATCCAACTTCATACTATATGGAATCTAATCTGATCTAATCTAATCTAATCTAATCTAATCTAATCTAATCTAATCTAATCTAGTATAGATATAAATCTATATATCTCTATATATCTATCTATCTAGTAGATATAGTACATATCTAGTATAGATACTGTTTTGGTCCCAAGGTATTTTTTGTGCTAGTACTACCTACTGCCACCCCTTTTTGATCTCCTTGGATGGGATCAGAGAACGGATTCTGTCACTCTGTAAATACAGCAGCTGACATTCTCAGACAGTGAAAATATGTGGATGCTGCTCTCCAAAGAGTTAGATGACAGCTTTGTGTATGCAATGTCTAAAATACTTTTTGAAAGTATTTTCTGGCATCTTGTTAAGAAAATAGCTAAAAGGAAGATATATATAAATCTAAATTTCCTGGATATATTTTTAAAAGTAAAATGTGTCCTTTCTGGATTAAATATGATGTATGAGAACTAGCAAGAAATAAACATACTAAAGCAGTCTATGTCTTGCAAGGACATCTTAAAATTGATTTCAGTTTAAAAGAAGTGTGACTATGTGTTCGTATGCATGCAAATATAAAAATATTACAGAAGCATCATTGTTTAACAAAAAGCTTCAGGAGATACTTAATGATGTACGATTGAAAAAAAAAATCTCAAATTATGGCCTAACTACTTTGAGCATTAGTTTGCTAAGGACTTATGTCTGAGAACATAAAATATAAAATTAATATTTCTAGTTCAGTTAAAGCAATAACACAATTATTCTCTTTTCAAGATAGAAAATGTGCAGAACCAGCAGTGCTCCAAAGTGTGCCCAAGTAGAAGCACATTAAGAAGACATTAGCAGTATGGAGTCCAGAGCAGCATGCCAGGCATGGCAGGCTCAGGGTTTGTGCTCAGGGTGAGCTCAGCTCTGCTCAGACAGAAAAGGGCACATGGTGAATTCTGAGAGTTTAAAAGGAAACTGTTCTGAGCTTGAAATTAGATCCAAAAAGGGTGATGGAAAATAACAGATATAACAATAGCTCTCCAAAACAGCTTCTCACAGACTCCAACAAACAAGGTTTATTTACATGAGGATACTTAAACATACATATTTACCAAATTTCTGTGGGATACATTTTTGTTCTTCCAGACAGAATGATATTTTTTTCAGTGCAAGAGTCACAGACATCAAGCAGTTAGTGGCCTGAAGATTGGTTGCTGTCTTATTTGTGTTTGTTCTAAAGTTTAATGGAAATTTATTCTACAGAATGCCTTTATTTAGTAGCTCCAAAGGCATTAAAAAAATCTTTACAGAAAAAATACGCTGATTACTTGCAAACATGCATAGTGGAACCAGTGTAAACAAACATGATTCTCAACACATGAGGAGTTGTGTTCCTCTGGAAAGAATAGTGTTGCTTGAGAATGGAGATGGCAACACAAAGCAAGAAAGTTAATGACTGCAAAGTATCCTATCCTATCCTATCCTATCCTATCCTATCCTATCCTATCCTATCCTATCCTATCCATGTAAGTTTATGAATTAATTTCTTACTCTCAGAGTGCCTGAACACTGGTCAGAGAGGCATTCACTGCCGTGGCTATGTATTTGCTATCTACACTTGTGTTGTATTCTCCTCTTCCAGGGGAACATCACAGTAGTAGTAGAAAGCAAAGACTCTTACTTTTCTAGAGTTTTAGCCTTTCTTCCATCATTATTTTTTAATATGCACATCTTGAGGCATATTTGTTAGAGAGGGCAAGGTAAAAGAAATATGGTCTGCACTAGGGGCAGTAGCAGAGGAAATCTGTGATGGTATATTTTTCTGGAGGGTGTGGGTTGAGGGTAGGGAGAACAGAGAGGGCATTTTTGGATCAGCCTCTGAGAAATTCATGTCATCTTCATTTCTGAGTTTTACTCCTGCAGTAGAGAGCTCTGTTATACTGGAAGACTAGAGCTGTCGCTGATGCTTTTCATTTCTGAGCTGTAGATTTTTGTTCTGCTATCTTGGGCACAGGGCACACTAAAAAAACCCAAAAAAACATCGTAGGCCCAACACCTTGAACTTGAGTATGGATTTTATTGAACGAGCATCAAACTTATTCTCATGTGGGACCAGATTTGATGATATGGCACCTGGTACATACCCCATTTAGCAAAAAATTATTAAAGAAAATTCATCTAGTGTGAAGGTATTTGTATTTCTTGTGACATATTACATATTACTTAGAGAGTCTGCTGCTCCTTCTGCACAGAAAGCACTAGATCAGTGGGGGAGACCTGGTGTGGAAGGTAAGGCTCTTTCATCCAGATTCTCTGCCACATGAATGTGATTGTCCTGCCGTGGTGCCAGGACAATCTGGGTGTCTGCAGAGTGATATGCTCCAACACATGGATTAATCGGCACCAGAGTATTTTTCCTTGCCCATAAGCTCTGCTGTGAAGATTCACAGAAAATCTGTGTACCATAGCCTTCTTCCAAAGGACACCACTGGAGAATGAGCTTGATGTGTTCATGATGGCCTCTGTTGCTAGGAGATACATGGCTGCATTTGGTGACACTTGGAATTTCTTAGGCACTGAAGACATCACATCAAGGTATATCAGTAATCCCTGGCCAGCTGAGGATTGCAGAAAGCACAAACAATTTATGCCAAGATTTGCCTGCAATATGAGGTGAAGGCTAAGTCTCAGTAGCTGAGGAATGAGACTTCACAACTCTTCAGACTGCTTTCTGAGATCAGTGAATAGCACAGGAACACTTCTGGAGTGTGGTCTGAGCTGATGACACCTAGATCTGTCCCTAGTTAAATGAGACTCTTTCGTGAGAGAGTCATTAGGCGGCTTTGTTCAAGCATCAGATCATCTTGCTGTTAGTCCTGTGTTTGCAGTGAAGGACTGATTGAAACTTGGGCAATTTTCAAATTAGTGCCACTTGGTCCAAGTAATTTAATCAATTCACCTACTTCATCTCTGAGTGTTGGTGATGTAGCACATTGAAAACATCATTAATTAATGTGGGAAATCTCAGTGGTAGGGAAGAGAAGGAGAAGTTGGAGTAGATTTCTTATCCTGTTCTTCTCTAGAGGACGGATTCAAAGCCCTTGTCATTTCTCTGTTGATGATTAGACACAATCCCAGTCTGAATGGAGAGGCTAATGTACAATCACTAGCACCGAGTGAGTGATAAGTGCCTTCAGATATCTGTGTTCAGAGCCACAGTGGTGACTGTACAGCATGGAGGCAATGCCAGGCTGTGAATCCTAGTTTTGTGGACACTTCTCAGGGTGTTTCTTCAGGAGTGATTTAAGACTAGCAAAAGGGCTGTGTTTTCCTTATACCCTTCGCTTCCCAATTTCTTGTTTGGACAGCCACTGCATATGCAAGGAATTGTGACTGAGAGACCTCTCTGACTATTCAGTGTACAGTACCACAGTTTACAAATCTCTTGAAAGCATGAAGTACCAAGCAAGGGGACATGGGCATGGATGAGAATTTGTTTGTGGAAGGTACTAGGTAAGTAAAACTGATTTGATTGAGAGGTGGGCATAGCCAAAATGCCAACATTTATGTCCCCTGAAAATCCCTGATGTGACTAAACTTGCATAGGTCGAGTCTGAATTCAATCTAGACATGCATACTGCGCTGAAACATGGGCACCAGAAACAGAACTCTGTTCTTACATCCTGCCAGGACTCTGCCAGAGATGCTCTGAGATTTCTGAGACTCTGTCTGCTTTAAACGTTAACTAATAGAGTGGTGACTTTTGCCAGAAGCACCTGCTTAGTAAGTACAAGAATTGGCTTCCAGTGCTATTCCAGGGGTGGAATGAATTTCTAACAGAGTGCCCAGATGACTATGTTACAGGCAGGGTCTTGGAACAGATGGATTTTTATCATGGAAAGGGTCTGCATGAAGCTACAATTACAGGATTCATGAGGTCAAAGGTGAAAAAATAAGTGACTGTGCTGGCATCTTAAAATTCAAATAGAGGTGGGAATTGAATTGTTTTAAGTAATCCCTGGAATATTTATTTTATATTTTTTATTTGTGAAATAAAAAATATAGAGAGCATAGGTTGCTTTTACTGCAACCAGAAGTATGTGTCTCTGAGTGTGCAAATATGTATGCACATAGTAGAGAAAAAGAGATTGATTTGCCATGTTCAAGTACATTTCTGAATTTTCCCAAAACTGTGATATAAATAGTGATTACATTCCATTGCTGAAATATCTCAGTTCTGTGGCTTAGGTTTTCTGTAATCATGAATTCTTTTTGTGCCATTTCTTATTTCAGACTGATGGACTTGGCAGTACTGTAACAAATGGGAGGAGATGGGCATCTGTAAAGTGTGGTCTCTTCTCTTCACTCTGGATGCACCTAGAGAAGGTGATACATTTTACACTCTGTTCTGTTGCTGAATGATGATGCTCTAGATACTTTCTGATAGAATAAAAATAACTCAAAAGTTTTATTTGTGTCTTATAGTTTATTCTGTCAATATTCAGCTTTAAAAGGCAAGAAACCCTACTTTTAGCAAAAAAATTACTTTTTGTTTGATTTTATTTTAATCACATGGATAGAAGGTTTTATATTGACTGACATGAGTGAGATAAGATCTATGTGAGGTCTTCCTGGTTTCCTCTTGATATTATTGATTGTTTTTTGTGTTAAAATTAGCACTGGGCAATTTTCTAGGCAAAACCCAGTAGTTATTCTTTCCTGAAAATTTGCAGTTGTCTGTTGTTCATTTCAGCCCTAGCAACAGCAGAATATAAATGGCAAAGCACCAAGCTTATTGTCAGTATGCAGCTAATAAGACATCATAATTATTAGTTCAGATGTATACAATGGGATTTACATATTTCTGTAAGTTTGCCATGCTTCCTTGGTAACTGCTTGTTTTAATTACTTCCTTATAGGCTACATGAAAAAACTGGGATGTTAAAGGGAAATTTTTACTCTATTTCTCCAGGGAGGCCAAGCAAAATATATTTTGAAATCACATCCTTGAAATCACATGAAATCACATCCTTGAAATAACTGTATATTGGTTTGCAGCACTGGCTACTGCTAGGCAGCAGTTTCAGTATAAGAAAACCATCAGATAGAAATACCTCAAACTAACTTACTAGGGTTTGATTTTATTGCTTATCATAAAACTACACTGCAGCTGTTCAAGAGAAGAATGTACTGAGCTTGTCTCTGTGAAAACATCTGCAAAACTCCATCTTTTGTAACTGTTGTGTGTGAAGAAACTGATTAGTTCTGGCTCTTGTATCCAAAATCAGAGGCAAAGGTTTTGCGACTGTTGAGTTTCTTATTGCTTTGTGGATAGCATTGATATTGTAAGCATGGAGGATGCTTTTGAGGTGGCTGAGCTCAGTTCCCTGCTCTCACAGCCCCCTTACACCCTAGGGAAGGAGTGGCTCTGAGTGCCCGGCTCTCAGTGCATGCTCTGGCTTAGTGCCAGCACCTTGCTGGGACAGGATGCACACAAACACCTCCTGTCAGCCTCTGGCTTCCTTTGCAAAGGCAACCTGACTGAAAAGGATTTTTAATGTACTGGTGTTGACATACCCAGAATGAGGCACTCAGTCACACTTCAAAAAAAAAAAAAAAAGAAAATGCCTGTGTAGTTTAATCCTATATATTTTAATAGTCTTCAAGAAGAGAGTCAGCAAATAAATAGTACTGCTATCTGAATGTCTCAGTGAGTTGGTCCTGATGCACATAAATTCTGCATCCAGGATTGCAGGTTTATTTCTTGTTGCTTCTTTGCTGTTCACACCACAGCACCTTGTATTTTTCAAAGCACTAATAAGAACTCATCTTCATAACCCAAAATGAAGGGGTCAGCATCAGCTCTGCCTCATTTGCAAGGAACTGAGACACAGAGGAATGAAAAACAACATTCACTTAAGATTCTAGATTATTGTAGCTCAATTGTTCAGATGGCTCCAGCTAATGTGAAGTACACCCACACGCATACAATAACTCTGTGTGTCCCTGAGGATGTTGGAAAAGAGCTCAGAATTACAATTTGCACACATTTAGATTAAGACACATGTTTAAAGCACTGTAGCTGTTCCTGGGTAATTCTACCACAGGAAAAAAGTCCTAATTACTGGTGAGTACTGAAAGGATTTGTCTTGCATTGAGAAGGGAACCTGGCAGTGATGGGATTTAAATGATTTAGCCCTGAAAGAGATAGGCTGGTTACTGAAAGCAAGAGAATTGTCAGGAATGAGATCTCTGTAATTGGTGAAAGTGAGAGGGAGAAAAGATGTGTACATCCAGCATTTGTCGCCTTCTGTAAGATAATAATGACCAACATAACATGACCTCACACACCTACCACTGCCAGCAACTGGAACAGGCCCAATATATGCCAAACTTTGCTGCAAAGTAAAAATGAGTTGCTGTGTGATATAGATAAACTGAGACTTCTTGAAAGACTCATGAATTGGTTAACCAAGGCCTGTTTTTAATGTAAATGTTCATCACTTGTTTTACATCCCCATTACTTTCTCAAAGAAAATAAACAAGCTTCACAACTAGAAAGTCAATGTACAAAACTCATTTTTCCTCATGTCACTCTCTGAGTAGACTGAAAAATTTCTTTCAAAGATTTGCAGCTTCTTTTAGTCTGAGCCAGGTACACATCATGAAAAATGTACTTCTGAAGATTAAGATATAGAGAAAAATACAATGAAATCACTTAAAAACAAACCACAAAATTTAGACAAATTTGTGAAGAGCAACAATATTTTAATAGCTTTTGCTTTCTGGAGAAGAATACTTAGACACATAGTCTTTGATAGAATCTCCTGGGTTTATTGCCTTTTTTGTGTGAATATTTTCTATGAACAGTGATGCAGAAACACTGGCTTCATTAATGATACATGCAGTTAATTTCTTGGCAAAATATTTCTGAAGGAACCCATTGCGAGGAATTAGCTTTATGCAAAACAAATCTTTATACCAAGGAGAAAAAATACATCATAGCCAGAAACAACAGCCCTTGTGCTAACCTCTGATCTACTGACTGTGGCTGACTGGCCCCTCCAGTCTTAAAGAAAACATCTTCTAAAAGAGAATTATTCTAAATACCATCCAGTTTAAAAACAGGAGCTAAAACCAAGGGAAATATTTAGATTGCATGCCAACAAAACAGCAGCACAAAACCTGGCTTAGCTTCAGTTCATGAAGCTTAGATTTAATTGATAACCTTAACTATATTTATTAGATATTATTAGAGTTGACAATGATGTGTGAATGTAAGAAGGCATCACAATGAATGTGTTACAGGTTCAGGGGTTTAATGGCCAGATAACTTGAAAATTTACCTAATAAGGAAAAGACTTTCTAGGTTATATACATAACCCAAATCAATAGTTTGTTTACTTATGCTTTTGGGAATAACTGTGACACAATAATTTTTCTGTTTATAATTTTCCATCTCCAGAATATTTACCACAACATTATTTTCTGGTTTCACATTAAATGGGGTATTGTTGTGCCTATATTTCCTCATTCAGATGGATTTACATTAGTGAATTCTCAAAATTTCTTGTGAAAAATGAATGTGTCATACACAACACTGAAAAGATATGCTTAGGTCTTTTACACACAGGGCTGTGTGAAAGGCCATCCCTCAAGCATAAAGGTACAAGTGGAACCTCAGAATTGAGAGCCACCCAACCTGTAAATGGTCTTGCATGGGTTTTTATACAGTATTTTGTCCATGGATGTTAAAACTAACAGAGAATAGAAACCATCACTGTAAAAGAATTGGCCAAGAATAGATTTTCTTTTTAATCTCTTACTGCTGCCTGAAATTCACTGAAAGCCTTTCTCTAAAACACAATTCTCTATAAAAAGTTGTACTTGCAATGAGACAAAGAGGATTAAATAATATCTGAATTTCTGTGCTTGTCACCATGGAGTATAAATCTACAGGATTAGTCAAATAAATGAGACATCATAATAAAGGGGCCCTCCAACCTATATCAGGAACTGCAGCTTACAATGTCTTTAATTACTCATCAGGTTCTAATTTCAAGTGCTCTATGCCTTTCCTTGAAAAGCTGTTCCTGGCTCAAATTTTTATCTTTATTGACTTTGAGGCTTACATAAGTGTTTTCCCAATGATTTGTGCTAAAGCTGTTCCTATGTAGAGTTTCAGTTTGTCGGAGATTTTGCCTGTTTGATATTCTGATTCTTTTCCCTTTGAAGTTCAGCAAAAGTCCTGCAATTAATGCCAGGGAGAATAGGATCTAAGGATAAATGAGGGTGTTGGGGGAGTCACTAAAAAATTACTTCTACATCCTTTGTCAGAGAAATAGTTCTGCATTGGTTTTTGGCCTCCAGCCTTTTTAAGCTCATCACAGAGTCTCACATGCACATCAGAAAAACATTCTCTGCATCATTCCTAAAAGACATGTCCTTGAGCTTTGCTCATAAATTATGAATAAAACTGGAGATTATAGGATTACTAAAAAAATGTGATGGGGTAAATCAGTACCTAAAGGGGAGATTGTGGTTGACTGTGCTGAAGGAAACTACAGGTCTTCCATTGTGGTGAAATTCCTTAACTTGAGTTTGGTCAAATTATATTTAATGCATTAATTGATATCCATTTAAAGCTTTGAGAATGCACTATTGGTAGTTGCATACATTTAGAAAACTAATTCAATGTACTATGTGTAAGAATATAATGAATGAAATGTATTGTCTTGAGAACTGGAGATGCAGACAGGTGAGAAAAAATAATATTATTCTGCAGAAGCAAAAGCTGTGAAATTTCCTCTGCTTTCAATAGCTGATTAGATGGAAGCAGCAGGGGAAAAGAAAGAACTGGAGGTTTTAGTGGACTACAAGATGTTTTGGAAAATAAGATTGTGAAAAAGTCCAGTGTTCAATGTTAATATCCCTTGAAATGCTGGATTTTCTCAGCTAGAAGAAAATTGAAGCCAGAACACATGCCTTCTTCCCTCTCCAGCTGTGTTGCTTGCAGAGGTAATGACCCCAATCCTGCTCCCAGCTGCTAATCACTTTCTCCTTCACATCGTGATGTGTCTTCTAACTCGTTTCAGCCAAATGAGCTAGGTTGTCTTGAAAAGCTTCAACTAAAGATGTAAATGAGCTCTCCCAGCTTATTTAACCAGAAATAAAAGACAATAATCACTTAACTGGCTTGCTGGCATAATGTAAGCAAGTGATAATCCATCATGGTATTCTCCAACAAAAAGTAGAGCAGAAAATGGAATGTTAGCCTCTGGTTATCAATAGTAACATTTTATGGCTGCCTTAAAAATAGGGAGCTCTGCACTGGGTGTGATTATAGGTGGAAGATAAGATATAACAGCCAACAACTGCAGTGTGCCAAAATATAGTTGCCTTGCATTTGAGGGTCACTTTTGGTGACACTGGAAAGCATAGATAAAAAATTGGAAGACCTGAAGGAGAACACATTTTGTGACTACTCATAAGAAATACAGAAGTCACCAAATCATACAACTTCTAGTCTAATATCAATTCCCAGGAAAAGATTTTACCAAGGAATCAAACCTATCTCTAAGCATGAAGAAGATAACAAGCAGATAAATAACAGACTGAATTGTCAACAGTAAATCATGTCAAACCCGCCCAATTTCCTTCCATGACAGAACTGCAGGAACTGTGAAAAGGGGAAAAGCAATAGATGTCGTATAATGACTTTTGTAGGGCATTTGAAATTATCTCTTGTGACAATCTCATAAGCAAACTTTGGAGTCATAGTCCAGATGAAAACTACCAGGTGGATGTTAGACAGCTTTGCTAACAGTACCCATGGAGTCCTTGGCAATATTTCACTGTCAAAAAAGAAGGAAGGGTCAGATGTGAATATACAGGTTTCTGTCATGGGTCTAGTTCTGTTCAATGTTTTTATTAACAAATTGAACTGAAATTGAATTGAAATGGAAAAGATGTTTATTAGATTTGCAGGTGTCATGAAACTGAGAGACATCACAAGGATGCAGCCAGGATTAAAGTTCTAAATTATCTTGACAAATGGGAGAAATGGCCTAAAAATTGGATGAAATACAAGGTACAGCACTTAGGCAGAAATAATCTGCAAGATGAAACCAGTGTGGGAACAGCTGTCTCACAAATACATTTCAAAAGAAGCCTGGGAGATACAGGGCAAAAGCAAGGTAAAGATTTTATGCCAATATCTGTATGTTGCATGAACATTGAAATGTGTACCAGTTGGAAAGATTATGGTGGCAAACAAAGAGAATGATGACTACTGAAAAAAATTATCCCAGATAAAAGATTGAACAAATGGGATTATCTATTTGAACTGCAGAAAAGATACACAAAGAAAATGATAACTGCCTTCAGGTAATTTAAATAATGTTGAAAAGAGAATATATCTGCACTCCTTGTGAACAGTGCTTTCAGATGTAACAAGAAAGGCTGAGTTAAACATAGAGGAGAAAAAGTCTAATCATCAGCAAGATTAAAGCACAGAAATCTCTGCAAGGAAGGCTGTGGAGTTCCACTCAAAAATTCCACCTTCCAGGATTGGCACGTAGAGATGACCTTGCTGTCTGTCAGGTCTTGATAGTGCCACAATTTTTAAGTGATGCAGTGACTATATAGCACAATAAAGAAGCATTCTTGACATTTTATTTCATAAGAATTTTTCTTTATGAAAAGTGAGGTCCTTCAGTAAAACCTAATAAGCAGTTTCATATATGGAAGCATTTCATTACAGAAATAGGTACACAAGGAACTCCTGACATCAATTTATTAATAGTACTGTAATCTGAAACAACATAATGTCAATATGGAGGCTTAAGTTAGTGAAATGATAATGATCTAATTGCAACCAAATATAGTAGACAAGGATTTCTTCTGCAACCTTTGGAGGGTCTCATGGGTGAAACTTAATGCCACTGTCTACAATTTTGGAAACAGAAATCAGACAGTAATTTCATACACAACAAACACTAATGAAAATGCTTGGAATAAAAATCATTCAGCTTTGCTAAAAGTTTGGATATATCATGCAATAATTTTTTCTTTATTATCTTTCAAACCTTGATGTCAGACTTGATCTACTGTAAAAATCTCTTGATAAGTAATAACAATCTGATTAAATCTCAGGTTTTTTTCCATTATGATATAAATATAAATGCCATTAACTGCCTGAACCTCCATAGACTTATATCAGACTATGTCGAAGAGGTGTAAGAGGCATGATGTGGTAAAAATGTCATGAGAAAACAGTATAAAAGGGTGAGAAGAGGTGGTGAAAATTTTACTATGTAAAAATTTTACTTTTCTCCTTAGTAACTATTGTTATGTGGATTTGTTTCTTAGGGAGGCTAAATGAAAAAGACAATTAATCAACAATTAATCTTCAATAATATTATCCGTAGTTTGACAATTGTGTATATGTTCATTTTATCCTCTTAAATATTAAGATATCTTAAAAGATATTAAATATTCAAAAGATGTATCAGTGTGTACCATTTGCTCAAGTATTCCCTGACCTTAGATAGGAGTCCCTGACTCTTCCATCAATGGTAAACCAGCTGCTCCAGACTTCTCCCCTTGGTCTCAGGGATCTGAGATTTGTGGAGGTTTGTCTTGCTGCTTAAAAACTGCAGCTATTCTTTACTGTTCATAATGCTGGTATTATTTAAGTTGTACTTGAGGGGGTGAGGGGTTTTACTGCCTTGTACAAGACACATGTTAATTTTGCTCATTCCAGCACTGTGAATACTATTCTGGATTTTATCTGAGGAGCTGGCAATATCTGTAGCAGACATCTGTTGGGGGGGACATATAGACTGACTGTCCCACAGGCATTCTGTTGTCTGAAATGTAGGAAAATGCTAAAATGTATCTTAGTGAACAAGAAATTCCATGTTTTCTTAAATGTGAAATTATCATGTCTCCTTCGGAAAATTTAGTGAGCTTTCCATTGTGTTTGTCTCTTTCAGTTCAATAATTTTGATTTTTTCTTTCTTTTAAACAATACAATTATTTTATAATACATTGGATAAACATTCAGATCCCTGTGTGACATATGAGTAAATGTGTTAATAAATCGCTAAAAACAAAACAAACAAGCAACCTAAAAGACAATCCATGAAACCTTAGCTTATCCTTGGAGACTTTGGAGGAAACTGAAGTTTAGGGAATTTGTGGGAGGTTAATATGAGATTTATTATGTCCAATTTGAGACAACTCAGTAAAGAAAGATCCCATCAAACAGATTTTCCCAGCAGCCTTGTTTCCCATGCCTACTGCAATTTATCTATAATATAGTATATTTTCCAAATCACTAGACACCTGTTTCATATGTAAGCTTTGCAAAGAATATATAAGTTGTTGCATTGTCAGTTAGGCTCTACACAGATAAATGGCACATGCAAGGCAATAGTTGATATAATAAAATACTTTAGTTAGAGGACATTTGACCCAATTTTCTGAGAGGAAAGGCATCTTCTACAAGCATGATTTTTATTTCCAGTTTTGAATTTATTAGGCATGAAAGCAATATTTTAAATACAGGATAAATTATAGTTACACTTTTCAACAAGGCATAATAATTGTTAGATTGCAAATGTTCTGTCTCATGGCATAAAAGAAACAATTTACAATACGTTGGCTGATAAATAATTACCCTTCTTTGAATTGTGCATGCAAAACTTTGTCAAACATATTTTCAATACCAAGAAAAAAAGACAATGAGTATTGCAAATAGATCAGGGAGACTGCAAACAGAAGAACACAGATAAGCTCTTTGAGAATAAAATCCCCCATTTTAGTGTAAAGTGCAGCTATAGCATTTCATAATCAGAGAAATGAAAACCTCCTATTTCTGCAGAAAAATCTCAGCTTTTGAAAACTCTTCTATCATCTGAAATGAGCAGAAGATTCCCCTGGAATTCACATAGAATTCAGCTAACTCAGTATGCTAAAAATTCCTAGAATTATTATCCAACAGCTTAAGACAGACATGCATACACTGAGGTGAAAATCTTCATAGTTGCTACTGAGAAACCTACTTAACCTTCACTAACAAAAATTAATTCTTTAGTGGGTCTTTTTTGGTTGACTTTACTATATAATGACATTTTTACAGTAACACAAGTAATAAGAATTTGTTTGAAAAATAGTTTCAATCTTATCAAACAGTCATTGTGGTCTCTGGGGGAAAAGGAGTGGTATGGCAATATGTGCCTCAATCACAGGGCATGGTGTTCCACGTTCCCAGTGCCATTATGCTCAGACAAAAAAGCAGGCTGTTTGGTCAATTACTTTGATTTTTGAAGCTTTTAGAATTCATCCTCTCAAAAGACTGGCAATTGTCATTAAAATCCATCCAAATACTATCTGCAATGAAATGATACTGTGCTCACACCTACGACCTCAGCAGACCTGGAATATTGTCTTACAGACAATGGAAGGAAGAAGGAATCTGTGAAGACATCTGGAAGCCAGCACAGGAACTCAAGCTGTGCCTCACATCTCTGATGTCTAGGTGGGGGATTGAGAGCAGAAACAAAGGACACTTCATGCCAGACTTAGGCTGCCTAGCCTTCCTTCTGCTGTGGTTACATATCTAAAAGAGAAAAACATTCACTTTTTCCGGCATCCTATGGTGCCAAAAGAACCCCAAAAGCCTTCATTCGGGGTCCTCATCATCCTGAGGAGGTTGGATCCCTCTAACCACACCTAAATTACATGGTGTTTTGAGTGGTGCAGTGAGGACTCCGGGTTGGAGCAAAGAGGAACCTGGAAGAAGAGGTCTCATTTGCACAGAAGGAAAAAGCTCTCTGCATATTTATGGGAAAATGTATCTGGAAAATGAAGAGATAGTCCTAGGCATGGAAATTGAAACATGAGATCTCATTCCCTTTCACTAACCTACTCTTCTTTCCTTTTTTTTTTTCTGTGACATTGAACTAAGTAAGTTTCAGATTTTATTTTCCTTCTACCATTTGCAACCCTGAGAAAGTCCCATAAACCAGCATTAGTACTCTGACGTGAAGATCAGCTCTAGAATTCATCTGGACTAGTCAGTCAATATCTATACTATATAAAAATTAATGGATAAGTTAGAAATTGTGTTGGTTAGTTAATTTGTGACTCTGACAATAGGATGGACATTAGTCTGGAATTTTTATTGGCCTAAGGAACATGAAATGTTTATTTTTAGTCAACCATGGAACACTACTGTGTGTATTGTTTGATGGCCTTTTTTATTATACTGTGGTCATTATTCTGCAGTTTTTAGTGGTTTTGGTCTATGAATCATTCATTTCCTCTTTTATTTAAACTTTGATGTCTAGATTTGCTCTATGGCAATTATGCTTTTTGAATAATCATGAATTCTCAATGAGATTGCCTTTGTTCAGAAAGCCAATACAAGATTTGTTGCTCATGCCACCCAAATCACCACTTTAAATATCTATCATGCCACACCCAAGTACTACATTAACAAATAGTTTCTTACAGATTGATTGATTAAGGAATTCAATTTGCCAGGTCCCAGTTTTGCTTTCAAAATACGATGTACTTTTCCAGACATGTAGCAGCTCAAGAAATGTGCAGCTCAAGAAATGACATTGAAAATATGCATTGTTTTGGCTGATTTAGCAGCATTTCTAGAATTTGTCTGCATTCCTTTGTCATGCTGTTGTAGCCATGGGCCCATACTCAGCAGCTTACTGCGTTATTTTCTCAGTGAATCTTAGGCTTAGTCTGTCATAGGAAGGATTTGCCTATTTCCCCCTTTCTAAAATAGAACTCTCCAAATTGAAATTAGGTTTATATATATGTGTAAAAAGGATTATATTGGTGAAAAATATTGTACTGTTGTGCAGTTTTTACAGTAATGTTTTGATGGCAAAAATAATTTCCAAATATGTCATGGATATTGCAACAAAAGTTTCCAAAACAGCTTTTAGATTGAGGTGTATATGGTGTTATCAACATACTGATCAAATTAGTGTCTCCATCATCTGCTTGTTACATCCTGATTTTGAGTACATTTCTGCACTGGGCTTCTTTCCTTGTTTTTGTATAACAACAGTAGTGTTATTAACAGCATCATGCTGTTTAAAAGGCTAAGACTCCACTCTACATCTCTCTAATACCTTTTGTTCTGTTGTCATTCCAGGGTCATTCAGTTGGCTGCATTTTCTGTGAAAAACTTGGACCGCTCTATTTTTTATTATGTGATCAAAGTGTGAATGATTTTAAGCATGTGTGTGAAATGTGAGTAAGTGCAAGTATATCAGCAAAATCTAATATGGTCACAAAATTGCTTTCATTACTAAAAATTCTTTCCTAGATTAGAAGGACTTTTTGAGCCTTTTCTGGATGTACTTTGTTAGAAAGATGTTAATATTTTCCAAGATAATAATAAAAGTTCAAAAAAAAAATCAAAATTTTTTCAAAGACAAGAAAGAAGCAGTAATGGAGACAAGAATGAATTGTCATCAAATGAGTTATATTAAAGAATGGTAGTGGTAAGAATATTAAGAGACTGAATCCTTACAAATGAGTGAGTTCTTATGAAAACATTTTAAAAAACCCCAAACATCTCAGCCTTTCCTCAAGGCCCTTAAGTAAATAAAACAACCTTGTAATGTCTCATAATATAATATAAAATAACATAACATCGCATCTGAAAAATAAAAACAAGCTGCCATTAGAAATGATTGGTGATAGGAGATAAAAATGAAGGCATTTTCCTGGGAATAAAAGTAGAAACTTCCATACTTGAAATAACAACTGAATTGTTTTCCAGAAGATGTTGTGTAGTTCACCCTGAAGTAATGTGTTTATTTGGGAATTGCTTGGTAAAAATAATGTCCTCCCTTATGCAGGAGTCAGACAAAATTATCAGTGTTGTTCTTTCTAGGTTAAAGATCTATGAAACTTCCATTGACAATTTTCTTGTGATTTGAGAGCACTCAACACACAGCCATATTAAGACACATAAAAATAATGTAAAAGTGTCAATGCAGCTCCCTGGAAGGTGAAGCAGAGGATTAAAATGTTCCTCTTTTTTCCCACAGTGATACATGGATGAGATGCAGACTATGGTTAATTCCTAAGGCAGCCATGAGTGGGAATAGATCTTGACTTTTCACAGAGATTGCATAGAATCCTCTTGCTGCAGTAAAAACACTACTATTTGTTGTCCCCCGGTGAAGCTGAGTTTTAAAAATTGTTTCATTTTCCTTTTCAAGTTTTGCTGTCATCATGTGATGAGATGGTAAACTCAATATTTATTTCTGTGCATTTCTGCTCATTTACCTTTCAGAAATAAGAAAAGTTTTGATTTCTCTGAGCTAGATTCTTAAAAGTCAGTTGAAAACTTTGGACATGCTCACTCTGAAAATTATGCAATAATTCTTTAATATTTTCATTCTTAAATTTCAGATCTATACTTTTGATTTTTTCTTCTTCAAGTGGGTTACATAGCTATGAAAATTTTTAAAAATCCAGTTGCTCACAAAAAATACTGTGCAGGATTTCATCATTAGTTCTAAGTAAGATTGGGAGAAAGACTTCCATTGTAATTATTTGTGGAAATAAAAAAATTGTTGGGTAATAAGTTTCACCAACAACCCAACTTCACCTCTAAAGACCCCCAGCTGTAAAATGTGACCCTTGGAAAATTCATCAGTTTCTCAAGAGAAGTGGAAAGTGTGACAAGAGAACATGCTATGTTTTCCAACATCTTGAACTTATACTTTACTTAAAAATTAATTTTAATTTTACAGTTTAGTGAAACTGCTATCAGAAAATGGCCACAGAATCTCCATTTGGATTGTGCTTTAAATCATAAGATATTTAAGTTAGTGTCTTTTTTAAATGTTTGTATTTGGGTAGTGCTAATCAATTCTAATTTCACAAATATCTTCTAATACCCAGCATTTCCTTCTGTTTCTGATTAGAAATTAATGTAGAATTAATAAGAAAATGTTGTTTAAATGTAAAACCAAGCTGGTTTAAATATGAAGGCAAAAAAAGCTTAACACTTTTACATGCTGCACATATACTGTAGGTGTTTCCTAAAATGGTTAAATATTCACAGCATACACTTTAAATCTTGCCTAGATTCTAAAAAAAATAAGTGTTAAGCCTCACTTAGAGTTCACCTTCTTTTGCTGATTCCTATTACAGTAAACGGCATTTTCACGCATCTCAGTAATTTTCAAAGGTCATTTTATTGGCTCAAAATACATCTATTACAGAAATAGATTATGTAATACATTTGCATTTCTTCTGTAGTTAATAAGAGTCCTAGTTACTTACACTTCACTTAAAATGCATATGTATGGCATAGCAAATGATCAAGCCAAGATCTTCAATTAAGCCTGTATGAAATACATCTCACAGCCAAAATCTATTAGGACTTTTTGAGACAGCCTGTTGAATGGTGGCAGAGGAAAGGAAAATGTGGCAGCTACAACACTGAGAACAACAAAAAAAATTTTGCATTACATTTTCTTTTATCTGACATAGGTGCAATTTCATAGGATTCTTTGCATTTTCCAGCTACTGCTTCATGGTAGAATTAATCCTGTTTTTAAAGCATTCCACATGAAGTCTTTGCCTTAATAACTATTTAAGTAGGCATTAGAAATATAGTTTTTTTTTGAGGAGAACTATGTGTATATCTATCTCATAGGAATATAAGAATATTTTTCAGAAAAGCAAGAATTTTTTTAAAACTCTGATATAAAATGACAAGAGCAGTGACAGTAAGAAAACAATAGTTAATATTTGTCTTCTTTGTTTTGCAAATTTTCCCTGGTAGAGGGCTTGACTTTTTATCTTCCAACTGGTTTTTATATTGTCTATTATTATAAAATTTCACTAGAAAAACACCGTGTAATTGTCAGTTGTCATTTATTAATGTAGTAAAATAACACAGGATAAAATCCCCATTGGTTATAGTAGATTAAAGAAGATCCATGAGGAACATTGTTTTCTTTCTGTATGACAGTGAAGATTGTATTTTATAAAAAAATTCTTTAGGAATTGGGTTTTACTTAAACTCCTCATCAGTGGATTAATCAAAGCTCTTAGGAAGAGATTAAATTTTTCATTAGTCTGTTGTTGTCCAGAGGTAAATATAAGCATATGCTCAAGTGCTGTAATCTGCTGGAATTCTACTTGCTTGATTTCATGTTGCTAAGTGGAAGAAATCACATGAGATTTGTGGATATAGTTGACATGTTCCGATTGCAATAGACATTTTTTTTAATGGGAACTTGAGCTGGAACATTGTTTCCTTTGCTTCAAGACACTTCAAACTGTTGGAGAATTTCTTGTTGGCATTCTTCATTTGTGTAGTTCTACTGGCTACAAAAGGCACTTTGACCCCTTGTGTGTCTTTTCCTTGAACAGGATTTTTAAACCACTGGAATAGAAAATGCAAAATAAGCCAGAGATTTCAATAAATTCTATTTGGGCTCTGTGCTTTGGGTTTTTTTCATTCTATGCAAAAAAAAAGAAAAGAAAGGAAATAGGGAGAAAATTGAAAAAAAAAAAAAGAATGAAACAGTTTTGCACAAAGAAAGACACTTCTTAATGCATTATGGTTGAATATTTTTTTAGAGTGCCCACTGGGGAAGTTCACAAACTAGCAACATAACAAGTCCAGCTTGGACTTATTCATATTTAATGGGACTAACTTCAGAAGAGTTGATGAAGCGTTTATGTAAACCCCTCAGGCAGCTCATAATTGGCTATGTTAAATGAATCTGAATATATTTTGAAGAGACAATAAATACTCAATGCCTTGAAAGTATCTGGCTGAACTTGTGAAAAATCACAAGGGTATTTTTAGAAGTTTGTGTTGCTGCAGTATGATTGCTCTAAAACCTTAGCATAATTATAATGAAAATCACAGCTATGAACAGGGGAACTCATTTAGTTGAACTCCAAGCTGTGGGGAAGTGAGCTGAGACTTAGAGAGAAACTTACAGGCATTGGCTATATGTTTCTTCCTGAACTTTTAAAATGTTTTTTACTTAGAAAATGTAATTAAAATAACAGTTAGCAAGGGAGGAGGGACCAGAATCTAAGACTTCTTCCTGATGATACATACCATCAGTGTGCTAGGTGCAGTGCATTGGGGAACCACAAGGATAACTTTAATATTAAAAATGTTTATTCAGTTAGGAGATTTAAACTTCTGTGGAGCATGAGGAACAGAGAAAGAATGGTCTAGTAATTTGAGAATAGGTAGTAAAATACTTTTTTTTGTAATTATCTGATCTAACCTAATGATTGCAGTTGGTCAAGCATCTTGTGTATGTTTTCTTTTCCATGCCTTTTAAAATTTTTGCTCTTGATTATGACCATTCCCTTAATTTAAGAGTTAGGTTGTGATTTAACAAATCAGCACAATCATCCTACAAATATGTTAGAGTTTTCCACACAGCAGGCAAAATTCAGGAAAAGCTGATTGGAAGTGTTCATCACAGTATTTAAGGTTTTGTTACCTGCTGTATAGCCCTGTTCATGTACTAAACAGTAATTGTTATCCAGCACTTAGAAGAGAAAAGAAAAAGTGGACTGCTTGTACAATTTAGTAAGTCATTTGAGCTGCTGCACAACTGTTATTCTCTGATTAATGTAACTGCTGAAGCAGGGTACATGTAGATGATTATAAGCTTCATGCATTACACAATTATCAGGCTTTTCAGCATGAATAAAATCTTAAAATGATTTATGATTAAAACTATTTCAACAGGAATAGCAGAAGCTTAGATCATGACTTGAGCCTGCTACTCCTTAAGGGTTCTGCCATTGATTTATAGATATGTTAATAGAAGGTGGAAATTCACCATCCATTTATGGGAGACTCCTCTTGGTCTCACTGGACTGCCAGGCCTGAGCTCAATGACAGGGGTTTCATGTGTAATAACTAACTGCCCTTTCACTTCAGTTCAATGAGGAAACCCTGAAGATAATTTATATTTTTTGTTCTAACTTCAGACTGGGGTCAGTAAAGGGATTTAGGTGATAAAGTAGCTCTTAAACAGAAATAAGAAAAATAAACTTCTATATTAAAAAACAATTCAATCTCAGCGGCTTTCCAAATGTATCCTTGCCTAAAGTGCAGTGGTGGTTTGCTTCTTGTGTTTGGTGGGTTTGAGGCTTTTTTTGCCTTAGTTCCACAGGCTTCTAAAAATCTGCCCTCAGTCTTAATTGTGGTGGACAGGTCAGTGCCAAGCACTGCAGTTATTCAGGATTTGTGAGTTCATCTACCTTAAGTACTATAAAGGTTCAATTTAGTCAGTTTTCTTGGATCAGATTGCCCCCACTACCTTCCTTCTTAAGGATGACTGAAGAGCTGCCAGCTCAATTTTAAAAGTAACTTACCAATTAAAGCACAAATCAGTAAACAAAGGCCCTGAATATAAGTTCTGCCTCACCCTGGAGTGTTCAAAACACTTAATATTGACTTCCATGCACGTGTCATTCTCTCACTACTTCAAGATAGTTTGTTATTCAGCTCTTCTGTAAAATCTGATGGCATTTAAAGGGGAATCAAAGTACTGACAGGTCCAGGAAGATTCTGCAGGAGTGAGAGTGGGATTAGGGCACAGGCTGGCTCACAGAGGGTCCAAGATGGCTTGTGTGCATTTATTTCAGACTGCCCTTGAACAGAAGACATACCACAGTACAGTCTAGGATCATCCTGCTTCCTCAGTTCTCCTGCTTCCCTTGGTACCCCAATGAATCCTGAGGTGCTCTGTACATCTTGAACAAGTCATAGCAGAAGGAATGGAGACTGCAGATGAAGAGCATTGGAGCAGTAATGTGGAAAAAGGGCATCAAATACATCAATGTCAAATTAACTGGCCTGACAGATGGAGCACTGAATGTGATACAGCCTGACAAAGTTTGCAACACACCTCCAAGTGACATTTTCATAAACAAAGTGGACAAGTGTGCTTTGTGTACACACAAACATTGCTAGATGAGTACACACTGTGGTGGGAAACTGCTTCTCGAGGAAATGTCACTTGTTTACTCCTCACCACAAAGATATTTCAGGGGAAATCTTGCAGAAGTCTGCTCTGGATCTGAATCTGAATTTACTTGATGTTTTCATTAATGGATCAGGTGATAGAGTAAGGAATATAATGCATTATGCTGATAAGTCTGTTGTAGTGTGTTCTGTTACTTTATTTAATTACTCCCCTATTTTCTGTATCACTCCCCCATTTTCTGTAATGGTTCTGCCCTCACCAGTTCTTCCCGCCATGGTATTGTCTGTCATTTGGTTACCTTGGTTACTCCCGCCACAGTTTATGTCAATCCTCTCTGTTATATAATTTCCCCTCCCCTGTGTTTCCTTATATGTGAATTTGTTCTCCTCCCTGGGCCCAGTCAATCATTCCCCACTCCTCCTAGTTTGCCAGAATCTTCTGTGCTTAGGGAGACTTGATTGGCTGTGGCTCCAGGGCCCCACATTTACATTGTTTCTATTGGGTTTTCTCTCATGCCCGTTATCATAAGTCCACTCCCTTGCCTTCCCCTATTGGTTCCTTGTAAGCCCCTCCCATGAATTCCTCTCCCCTTTGTAACCCTCTTGCACCGTTTGTTGGGGGTCACTCACTGGCAGACAGGTTAGATTCAACATCTGGGTGTCTGCCACTCCCTGGTTGACAATAAATCTGACAAGTCCCCAGTGAGTGTCCGGACTCTTTACTCTCGTCGGCCAGCAGCGATTCCGTCCCCTGTGAGCACACCCTGAAGCCTTCTGACACCGAGGGGTGCTCACACATTGCAGCTGGGTGTTGGCCGCCCTCCTGCTAACCAGACACCTGACTTTGAGGCCACACCACGCTGCATAAGTCATTCTAAAATAGCTGTTTTGTGAAGAGAGATGAGAATTCAAAATCGTCTTAATAAACTAAAGGTATGATTTGAGAGAAAGAAGATTCAAGACAAAGAGATGAAATATTATGAATTAAGAAAAGCTGAATTAGATAATGGAGACAGACTAAGCAGCAATACTGCAGAATTGATTCTGGATGTTGCAGTCTGCCACAAAAATTCGATATTTTTTCAAAATTGAAAGGAAACATTTTAGTATGTCTTAGCAAGGGTAGGGCTTTCAAGATATACATGGTTCTAGACTGATAAAGATTTTTAAAGTCTTTTTTAGAGCGGGGGGAGGAAACACATTTGGAAAAATATATAAATTGGAAAGAGCACAGAAGGTAACAAATATAGTAAGAAATTTCAATATGAGTAGTAAGAATTGGTTTGTTTGTCCTTAAAAAAGAAGACTAAAGAGAAATGTTAACCCACCATGTGAAAGAGATACTGGAAGAGAAATACATATATTTCTGAGAGAATTATTTAGGCTAACTATTGATATAAGTTTTAAAGTATGGAACTGAATATAAAAAAAAAAAACATGGAATATCATTCACTGGAAGTGAAATAAACTAAACTAGGTAAGAGGTTTACTATGGCTAGTGGGCATGCACACACCTGCTGCAAGACGGCATCTACGTGTATGTCATCATGCTGTTAGATGCTAAATAAATTATTGTTTGTAAGGTGACTTGAAATTGTAATTTAGATAGCTTAATGTACTCTTACATATTGAAAGTCCACAACTTTCTACAGATAAAAAGATTGCTTTGGTGAAGAGCCGATCATATCCTTATCACTAGAATGCAAGTACAGGGAAAAGGATGAGTTCTATTAACTTTATTGACTATTTAGCTTTGCAGAAATGTAGGCAGAAAAAAATTAGGCCTCAGTAGTTTGTTCAGCATAAACACATTACTGACATATAGTTTATGGTGCTGATATTTAAGGAAAAAAGGATCTGGTTAATTAACAGATCTGGGGAATACACATAAAATACTGCAGTAGCTTTGGTTGGAATGTTTGGACTGGATACCAGCATTATTTTGGAATCAGCTATTTTGGTTAACAGCCTGAACATTAAATTGCAATAAGAGCACCACCATGGTGAAGATGCTATCAAGTTGGTGTATATTTAAGTAAATATTTTGTCTAGCCAGTAAGAAAAGAGATACAACAAAACATTAAGAATTTTTATTTGAAAAAGAATGCACAATTGAAGCATAAATCAAAAACCCCAGAGGTTTAACAAGCAAATTAGAAGCACACTACTTCAGACCATGGTATTTTTTGCGTCAAGATGTCTTCTTAATTGGGCTAAATAAAGAAGGTTTGAACATGGAACCAGACAAGTAAGCTTCTGACAGGTTTTGCTTTGTGAAAGTGTTTTATTTCAATATTATCTATAGATTAACATAGTGCATTTGTCAGATTTTGCTGAAGTGAACCTCTGTCCTGTCACTCTGAAATGATTGTATTTCAGAATGACAGGACAGAGTCAAACTCAGCACATGTCAGGCATGTTGAACAGACCTCACTTTATCTAACCTAATAATCACCTCAGACATTTCAGAGAAACATCACATGCAGAGAAAAGATTACATCCATTTATGTCATTTAAAACAAATCAACACCAAAGTGCTCTATTGATTTATAAATGACACACAAATAACTGACAATCAGTTAACTACAAGCTGAGGGAGGATCAGTATCGGTAATACAACAGATAGACCCAAATTATGAATCAGAAATGTTAATTCACCTACACAATTATTTGAATATGCTTTTTAACTGATGCTGAATGGTTCTAGTACATATGCATATACATCCACACATCCATACATACCACAGGGGTCCTCACAAGCACACTGCTCTCCCTATCCCCTCCTGCCATGCCATGTGGGTAACCTCTTGCAGCCCCTGGGAAGATGCAGGTCCCATTTTTCATCCCACAACCCTTTTCTGTGTTCATCACAGGTAGAAAGCCTCACCAGGAATTTACCTGGTAGCAATATAGTATATGCACTGCCGGGACAAGTTCCTTAGCCAGGCAGTAAGCTTTAAAGAGCAATAAGCCCTTCTGAGTCAGTCCAGCTAGGGCTGGATAAAATCTAATAAATTTTCTAGGCTGTTTCTCTGCTAGTACTGAAATACTCCCCAAGGTACACTGCTATATTTTCCAGACTTAGTCCAGTATACTTTTATGTGCATCAGGAAATGTACCTTTTTGCCCATATTTTGTTTGTTTTTTTATGTCTGACTTTGATTCAGGTACCAGTATGAAATGAAGACAATATCTCTTTTCTGAAAGTTCCCGGTAAATCCTACTATTCTCAGGTGCCCCTTTGATATGAATATGAAACACAACCCAATAGTGAAATGAATACCATGAATAACATTTTACCTAATGTGCAGCCTTGGCCTAAGATGAGGGAAGTGCCTGCTGGCAGTAGGCTGTGGGTACAGGGGCAGCCTCTGAACAAACCTGGAGAGAGCACCTCTAACAGTTATGTATTCCCCAGGATGATACATGCAAAACCAGTTCTAGTACCAGCATTAAGAATGATCTACCTGAAAGAAAAAGCTAAGGGAAAACTACAGAAATAAAATAGTGGTTGACAAGTAGAAAAAAAAAAACATTGACAAAATTATGCCCCTGATTACATGTATGGCTCTTCTAACTGGATGTAAAGTGCAGCTGGCTGCCCAGACAGAACCTTTCTGTGCACTCAGAGCCTCCTCCAGGCACTGCTTCACATGCAGTGAAACCCACAGACTTTGGCTTTTGTTCCTCATTGGCAGCTGCTGCATGATGAAATGCTTCAAACTTGCGTAAGGATAGCTTCAATTCAGAACGTGCTCCAGCTGAAGTTACTAGAAAAACAGCTTTGGATTTCAAAGGCAGCGGGGTAAGTTCAGAAAAAGTTGAAAGACTTAAGTGTACTCAATTTTGGCAAAGTATATGCAAATCTCTGATGAGACTTGATGCTGCTTGAGCTTTATGATCTACTACAGAAGACAAACCATTACAAATGAAGAACCCTACAAACCACCTACTTATTTTTCTGAAAAGTGAATGCTTAACCTATTATGTTTTTTTAATTCATGAGTAGTGATTTCAGTTTACCTCTCTATTAAAAAAATCAGCAGGGTGTCACTGCAAATTCTGGGCTGATTCAGACATAAATGCTGGGTTTTTTCTGTGAAATGAATATTCTCTGAGTATTTGCCTCGGGATTATATTACTAAACATTGAAATTAAATGGAAAGCCAATGTAATTCTTCGTTTCTCTTTTACTTTTTTTCCTTTTTCTCTAAGGAAAAAGGCTTAAAGAAATGGAGCAGTTTGTTTTCAAAATAGACGTAATCCATTTCTTTAAAGAAACAAAGCAAAACAAAACAAAATCCAAATTAATTTGGTTCTCAAATCCTTCCCTCTTCCACCAGCTTCAAAATCCCTCATCAAACCACAGAGGAAGGCATAAAGGGTATAGGCAGTACTGCAATAAAATTTTTCTTGGTCTTTATCAATTGACAAAACCAAAGTCTAATAGAACTGAAAGTGGAGCTGTCCCTTTAGACACAGAATCACAGAATCACAGAATGGGTAAGGTTGCGACATTGGGTTGTCATCTCTTCCAACCTCCCTGCTCAAACAGGATCAGCACATTGAGCAGGATTGCATCCAGATGGTTTGGTCCTTGAATATCTCTCTAGTTACACACCCTCTCTGGGCAACCTGTTTCAGTAAAGAAATTCTTCCTCATATTCAGGTGGAACTTCCTGTGCATCAGGAAGTTTCTGCCTGGGGTCCTATTTCTGCCTCTTGTCTCATTGCTTAGCGTCACTAAAAACCAGGCTCCATCCTTTAGGAAGTGATTTTACAGAATCACAGAATCATTTAGGTTGAAAAAAACCTCTGAGATCATTGAATCACGCCTTTGAACCTTCACTACCTTGTCAATCAGACCATAGCACTAAGTGCCATGTCCAGCTGTTCCTTGAACACTTCCAGGGCTGGTGTCTCCCTCACCACTTGGGCAACCCATTCCAGTGCTTAACCATCCTTCAGTGAAAAAATTCTTCCTGCTGTCCAATCTCTCCTGTTGCAGCTTGAGGTCGTTTCCTTTTGTCGTTTCACCAGCTGCCTGAGAGAAGAGGCTGACCCCCACCTGGCTACAGCCTCCTTTCAGGCAGTTGTAGGGAGTAATAAGGTCTCCCCTGAGCATCCTCTTGTCCAGCCTAAACACACCCAGCTCCCTCAGCTGCTTCTCCCAGACTTACCCTCTGGGTATTTCACCAGCTCCATGCTCTTCTCAGGACAGACTTCAGCACCTCAATGTCTTTTTTTGTAATGAGCAGCCCAGAACTGGACACAATGCTCCAGATCCAGCCTCACCAATGTCAAGAACAGAGGGACAATCACTTCAGTTGTTCTGCTGGTCTCATTATTTCTGTTCCAAGCCAGGATGTCATTGACCTTCTTGTCCACCTGGACGCACACTGACTCATGTTCAGCTGCTGTAAACCAACACTCCAGGTCCTGTTCCACTGGGCATCTTTCCAGCTACTCTGTTCTCAGCCTTTAGGGCTGCAGGGGCTTGTCGTGACCCAAGTGCAGGACCTGGCATTTGTTCTTGTCAAACCTCATACCACTGGCCTCAGCCCATGAATCCAGCCTGTCCAGATTCCTCTGCAGAGCCTTCTTAACCTCAGCAGATCAACGCTCTCACCCAACGTGCAGTTGTTATTTGCAAATTGACTGAGTGTGCACTTGAACCTCTCATCCAGATCATCAATATAGATAATAAACAGGACTGGTCCCATGGTGAACCCTACTAATGGCAGTCTCTCTTCAGATACTTAGGTAGACTGATAAGGCTCTCTCATTCTCAAGACTGAGCAGATCCATCTCTCTCAGCCTTTCCTTGTAGAAATAGGAGCTCCAATCCATTAATCATCTTTGGCACCCTTTGCCAGACCAACTCCAGAAGGTCCTTGTCTCTGTTGTACTGAGGACCCCAGAACTGGACACAGAACTCCAGATGTGGCCTCACCAGACCTGAGTAGAGGTGCAAGATCCTCTCTCAACCTGTGCAGTGTTATTCCAGTGCACCCCAGGACACCCTCTTCTTGGCCACAAGGACACACTGCTGACACCTGGACCGCACTCTGGGGTGTCAGCCACTCTTCCCAGATCTGCATCCTCAGCAAACTTGCTGCAGAAGCATCTGCCCCTTTGTCCAAGCCACTGATGAATATGTTAAACAATACTGAGCCCAGTACTGAACCTTGGGGGACACCAATAGTGTCTCTGTGTGACTGATTAGGACCCTCTGGGGTCTTATTTCTTGAATATTTTATACTTGCTCAGCATGTGTAATTTAAGGCAACATGGGTAGAATATATAAAGTCTCTAAATCAGGGATTCAAAAAAGGGATTGAAAAGAGCAATTTTCTGCTTTATGTGAAATCCCCAGCAGCTTAGAAATTCAGTAGTAAGACTGCTTTTCAACACCAAACTTTCTACACTGATCTGTATTGTATTTGGAGGAATAAAATGGAAGTAAAGTTAAGTTCAATAAATGTGAACTAAATTAAGCATTAAATGTTCCGCAACAGGAATACTGATATTGAAAATAATTTTAAATATCCAAAATTGGCAACCAAAATTACAGAATAAATATTAATAATACTGTAGTATGAAAACAAAGAAAATTTGTTTACATTAATTAAATCATAATTTCTCATTATTACTTATTATGTAAAGATTGTGTGATTGATATCAGTAGACTTTTTTTTCTCTTTCTCTCTTCTGAAAACCAGTGCAGTTCTGCAGCTGCCCAGGGTCAGACCACAGGTTTGTCTAGTCCAATAGCTAGTCTGCAGCAGTAGCAACCAGAAAAATCTTATAGAAAGATTAAGGGAAAATGGAAAATATTATAAAGCAATTTTCCTTTTATATCCTATCAGTTCCTGACAATCAGGAGGATTAAGAACTTTTGAGCTGCAGGTTAGGCACAAGACTCATTTTTAATAGCTGCTGACGGACTTTTCCCCATATACCAAACTAATCCCTTTTTCAATTCAACAAAGAATCTTGTGACATTCTTTTGTCTGAATTGAGCCTGTTATCAAATAATTTCACTGGTTATGACCAGTTTTCTGTAGAAAAGGAAGTAGTGAATAATCATACCCTCTTCCTCTCTCATACCCACACATGAGAGAGCGATGTCCTGTCTCAATTGCCTCTTATCCAATAAGGACACCCAATTTGTTCAGTCTTTCCTATATGGAAATATGTTTTGAGTCACTGTTCTTGGTCATTGTTTAGTTTCCCTCTATACATTCTAAGATGGGAGGGTAGCAGTTTTCAAGGGGTAGAATTCCTAGTGAAGATGGTGCATTTGTTTACAAATTAAGTGTTTAGTCACATCTTGTCATCTGAGCTCCTTTTTAACTCATGGACATATATTAGCATCTCTAGAATCCTATCACCTGGACATTTTTAAATAAGATTTTTTTATTGCATTTATTTTGCCCTTTTTTTTTCAAATGTGGCAAAAGTTGAGCAAACTAATTTACATCCTAGAACATTTATGCAACTGATATGATGAATAAATTCTAGCCTGGCTTCAGTGGTTTTATTAATACTATCTACATTTACCTTGCCTTTTGACAGCTACCAAGTTTGAAGTGGTTTCCAGCAGAATGAATAACAAAGGTGTGCTAATTCTGTAATTTATTCTTGTTGAGATTTTGCTTGATTCACCTGAAAACAAAACAACAAATGAGTGCAGTGTCAGATATAATTACATATCTGTAACTGGAAACTGAAAGCAAGATTTCTTTATGGTATCCACCAGAAAACTTTATCAAAATCACTAAATGCATTTTATATTATTTTATGAAAACAATCCTGACAATATTTTTGTGAGATTTTTTTGTATGTATTTATGAGAATATTTTATTTCTGTACTAAATTTCATATTAGTAATTATTTGTTTTTTCAAGTATTTGGCAGTTCTAAAATTATCCAGTTTAGACTTGTGCTTGCTATAATTATATATCTCAAAACAGTAGCAGCAATAAGCAAGGAATTCTAGAAGCAAGACAAGCAAGAATACAAGATGTATTCTCTCTTATATTGTCACATCAATATTCATATAAAATCCTTATAAGAAAAAATGCTATTTTTTTCCTTTTAAAAATAGTTTTAATGAATTTCCATGGCTTGCTGTCTAGCTTGTCTCAATTGTTGGGTTTTTTTACACAGCAAGGTAGCAGCATCTAAGGGACAGTTTCTGGAAGTGTGAGAGGGCTTGGTGGTCCATCCCTTTCAAATCTAAGACTGATTATATGGACACTTTATTTTTCCTCTGCATTGATTTAAGAAGCAGCAACTGAAAAGTAAGGCTTTTGAATCATGTTCTATCAGAGTGGTTTTTGGATACTAAAGGACTCCATAACCTCATTCCATGATCATCTAATCTAGTCCTCTGAACTGAAGTCAGTGTGTTTGCTGCTGGATTTTATAAAGAAGGGATGTTTTGGAGAAGAGAAACATTACTGAGTTCACATGTAATTTGGTTTGGGGAATAGAATCTTGCACAAAAATAGTATGTGGAATTTTAAAATACTTTGATATTAATTTGAACTATAATCAAACTTCTAATGCATTACTTTTTGTCTTTCGGAAATGATCTTTACAAGTAAGTGTAATTTTATATTCAGAAAGGATTAAGGATAAAGCAGGCTAGACCAGAAGTACACAACCAACATAATTTTGTTGTCATTATTGTTGTTTTAAAGGCAAAGTATTAGAATGACATTGAATGTTTCTGAAACAAATGAAGGACAAAAATGAAATACAAATTAATTATGATGTGTTAATGGAAAGTAAGTTTCTGTGTATATAGATGCTTTAATATGACATTTTCGATTTAGGGTCAATGTAAGCACAGTGGGTTGAAAGGAGATTTTTATGTATATAGCATTTTTTCTAACAAAGCATTTTCTGATGAGGCTAACAAAGAAGTTAAAGTAAAATAATCAAGAAAGAAAATTAAAGAAATTCAAATGGACTATTATATCTTTTATGAAGTGAGACAAGAGTCATTAATTTGAGAATTTACAATTATTCAGATAGAGTTTTCCTTTTCTGTAAGAGACTGGACACGAGCATAGTCAGTTCTCAGAGAACACAGGGTGAGTGAGTGAAGGAACTTAGAGCATGCTGTACCTTTAAAGGCAAGTGAAAAGCATTTCTGATCTTTGGGTATGAACTGGAGAAGGACAGCTTATTCATTTCTAATCTTCAAGACATTTTAGAAGTGAAAAATTTGAAATATACCCAAAGGAGACAGTGCCAAGATCAAAAGTGAGGGAGATGTCAAAAAAGAAACTCTCCAAAATACAAGACCTATTGTCTTTTAAGACAAAATTAGAATACATGTAGTTTCAAAGGACTGTGAAATGTTCTATATAAGTTTAAGCTATATTATTAAACTCTGGTAATTTATGAAAATAATGCAAAATAACAATTCCCTCTTTTATTGCAGGAATGCTTGATTTTACACTCTGAAGTTTTTCCCATTATCACATAAATGCTCTATCAGACATCCACCTGTAAGCATACAACAGCTTCCTCTGCCCTCTTTGGTCACTCTTTTGGAATTGTTGATGCAGAATGCTTATTTTATTTTTGGAATTGAGGTATAGTGCCCATTTTGGCAGCAGTAACTGGACAAAATCCTCACTCATTGTCAACATGACTTTTCAAGGTTTCTGAAGATATTTTCAATTTTTTTGTGATTTTGATAATGAACTGAAATCAATTGGATTTGATTGTCTTGTCAGGTCTCCAAATTGCTTGAAATATATCACTAGCCATGAGCAGTTGCTTATGCATTGCAGGGAATACAAATCTCTCAGTCTATTTTCTACGATTTTCTCACTTATCTGACTAGAAATATGCTTTTGCCACTCTTATCTTATGCTAAATATGGCAGCACCATTTGTCTTAAGCATTTCTTAATACCAAGTTCCCTAGAACTCTATCACATAAAGATTCCGTTTTTCAGAAATTAGGTCTTTGCACTGAATTGGAGAAATGCAAGTTAAAGTGTTGTTTGTGTTGTTGTGGATACTAGGAATAAAGACAGCTGCCTTTAGAAAATGAATACAGGAGACACCAGGAGATCATTTATACAGCTATGGAATGGTCTACAGGAAAAAAACCTACTACATAGTGGCTACACAATTTACAGGTGAGTATTGAGTTATCTATTTATTTACTGGTGGTAAAGGTCCAAATAATAGAAAATTCTATTTCTAAGTGTGAAACCCATAGTTTGATTTTTCTATTGTTTGTTTATTTGTGCCTATTTTTTCCCTTTAGTTTGGGGTTGGATTTCTTTTTCTGTTTCATAGAATACTATTAAATGAGTTGATATGAAATACCTCAGCTATGCATTGGCCACCCCTGAGACTCTTTCACAACACATGGTCTGGCATTATAAAAATGTCTTTAGTGTTGGACTCATAAAGCTTCTGACAGAAAACCTACACTTGATTCTTTTGAAGTCAATATATATTGGTATGTACATATATCTCCCATCTTTGTGCTATGAGACGGAATTTGGTACCTCACATCTGGATAATGGAGAAGATAAATACATATCATATTAGTGGTCTGAATTAGAGAAGAAAGGTTGTACCTTACAAGACTTAAGACAGTACTATCAAACGCAGAATAAATAAATTAACAGTTATGCCACAGACATCTTTTTATGAAAAATCCTTTCTTTAAGATTTTTCCTCCTGAAAAGCTGAGAGGCCTCAGGAACAAAATGTAAACATTGATTATCTGCTGCTATGGAATGATACAGGTGCATTTGTGATTGGTCTCATAGAGTTGTTTGTAATTAATGGCCAATCACAGTCAGCTGGCTCAGGCTCTCTGTCCGAGCCACAAACCTTTGTTATTATTCCTTTCTCTTAGCTTACCTAGCCTTCTGATGAAACCTTTTCTTCTATTATTTTAGTATAGTTTTAATGTAATATATATAATAAAATAATGAATCAAACCTTCTGAAACATGGAGTCAGATGCTCGTCTCTTCCCTCATCCAAGAACCCGTGTGAACACCGTCACACAGATATATTAGACATATTAATGAAATTTCAAAACTTTTCAGACATTCTTGCTTCTTTTATAATTATTGTGAGAAGCTGGAGTTTCTGTAGCAGTCTACTGAAAACAAGAAAACAAAAAGAAAACAAGAAAATCAGAACTGTAGCAGTCTGAAGTACGCTGTAAAAAAAAAAAAAAAAAGAAAACATTGATCAGTTTACTGCTTTAATGTGTTTACAATACGAAAAGTGATGCCAAAGAGATCTGCTGCACAGGTGTGAAGATTAGTTAGGTATCTAGAGTTCCTCTATGGTAACACAGAGGAAGAAACTCTGTAAGACTCCAGCCTATCATACCTATATTAGAATTATTTTTTTTTAAAGGGATGAAGTCAATTGTATACTTGATTTCACTAACCACAAGGAAATTTGCTTAGCTGCAGGCATCTACATGGCAGATGACCAGATTTAGTTACCTGAAAGCCATTGGGACTATTGGTGGGGTTTTTTTGGTTGTTTAGGGATATTTTGTTGTTTGTTTGTTTGTTTGTTTTTTAATTTTACAAATTTAACATGTTATAAAAGAAAATATTTTGTTTGTTCAGATTCTTTTTCATATTTTATTTCTCAGTCTTCCAGTCAGCTGAAAATATCTGTATTATAATCAAATTTCTAGCTGACATTTTCATATATTTCAAGCGTATGTGAGACTGTATTAAGAAGAGAGAAATTCTATCCAGATTTTTGAACAGTTTAAGTTCATACTTTTTCCTTCTTCCTACAGCAAGCTGGGGATGTAGAGGGAGTGGATAAAGGGGAAGAGGTAGAAAGAGTCCAATCCATATTTCCTAGATCCCTCAAAAATTGTTCAGGTGATTAACTACCGGTGGTGTTACACTTAGTTTCAGGTCTGAATTTACCTAGTTTCAGGTTTTTTTCCTTTGAAGAATTTTCTTTTCCTGTCTCACAGTACAGTTCTACTGCAAAACACTTGATATGCAGTTTTTGTAGTAATTATACATGATTTCTGAAGATTTCATTGAATCTTAGTCTTGAAGCAATATGTTCTATCTACAGTCCAAGTCAAAATTAGTTTTACACAATTTAAAATTCTCATGTTGAACGTTTTCAACGTTTTCTTGGTTGTTGCTAGGTTTTCTTATTTTTCTGCTAGTAATTGAAATAATATTACTACTCCATTTGATCACCATAAAATATTTCTCATTATAATAAAAATTTAAGATTATAGAGGATAAATAAAATACAGGTGATATTTATATTTTTGATCTGTCGGAAATGCTAATGATAAAATTTTAATGCTTCGGGATTCAGAAATTGAATTCCTGTCTGGATAACTAAGCATTTTAATAAAGCTGCAATAAACATGAAAGAATTAAAAGCATTTACTTAGATTTTTCTTTTTCAATTCCTGTATATTTAGTAGAACCTTAATTTTGTGTCCATACCTTTTATTGAAGCAATATGGGGAAGGCAGGTTGGATATAACTAGAAACTGATGAAATATTAGTTTGGTTAATCAAGGACAGAATATATAAGGAAAATATAGCAAAGTGAATTCTGTGTCAAATGTGAGTGCAGACAGATATCCAACTTTCATTGCTTTCTTGGGAAAAACCCCAACCCTTCTGAACACTGCTGATTTGAAAAGGAAACAAATTCACATCCTTGTATATGGGCACACACACCCACACAGAGACTCTTGTCACGCCTCTATGCAGCGGGGATTTGGATCCCACCTGTGCTGGCCTGATCACATCCTTCTGCTTCCCCTGGTCATTAGGGCTCATCCCAAGCAGGGAATGGCACTTTGTCTCCTTAATGTCAGTAGACTTCCCTTAGGATCAGGTATAAAGAAGGCTTGTTGTAAGTCTATTTAATTGAACTCTGTGAAAAATTATTCCACTGATAGAAGAGTGTATCTGTGTATGAGAGAGAGAAAAAAGAAAAAAAAAAAGAAAAAAGAAAGAAGTACTATTCCTACTAATATAATTTCTAAACATTTACCTGATTGCTTTGTCTGATTAGTTTCAGGATGTAGTTGAGTGCTTTATCTCTTTTTTATACTTTTTTAAATCTTGGATCTAAGAAATTTCTCCTAATGATAGCTACATTTAAAGTAGCTTGCTTGAATAAAAGATTTTTTCCAGAACTCCGTATTTCCTGTTTAAACAACTATTTGGAAGTGTATTGTCCTCCAGGATATCTAACTTCTAGTAAAATATTTTTGCCCATACAGACTTTATTGAATTGCATTGAATTTACTGTGCATTCTCAACCCGAGTTTATTTGTCTGCTTCAGTCACATCTAATCAAGAGAATATTGAATTATCACCAGACTGTCTCATTTAGTTGGCTGTTGAAGTGCACCAAATATTAGTCATTTAGGAACCAGGACTAATGTTTATTTTCTACTTTTGAGTATTGAAGCAAATGAATAATCTGCATTTACAGATTGCAATAGCAAGGTGAGCAAAGATTAAGAAAATTTCCACATTTATAGAATTATTAAAAGATTATGTGTTAATATGGGATGCAACAGAAGGAATGGGAACATAGAAAATTTGGGAACAGGAGGTGATATTAATTTAAAACATATCCTATGTAACTGACCAAATGTTGTAAAACTCCTCTATACAGATATGACATTTAATTTGCTTAGACTAAACACCTAAAGTGTTTAAGGTGAACATAAATCACCTGTTGGTAGAGGTAGGGCAACTGTTGATCAGCATAGAGAAAACTCATTAATTTTCACACCACTGATTTGCCAACCTGTGTCACATTGCTTTCTTGCAGAGATTTAATGGAAGATCAAGGCAGTAGGGAGCTTCATATTACTAATTCTTCATTATTTAAATCATATGTGTGAACACAATGAAAACTATTATCTTTAACACTTCAAAGTAGACTACAGATGTAGGAATAAAACCAGTGCGCTTTTTTTTTTTGTGGCCATTTCTCTGATTTGTTGTCTCCTCATGTCTGTATCAGGTTTCAAACTGGTTCTACATATTTATTACACTAAAAGTTTTTAGCTTTAAATTAGATTCATCCTTTCATTTATAGTTGGTGTCCTCTTCTATCCCATAATGCCCATATGGAATTACACCATTGTGAAAGTTGAGGTAATCAGAGATGCTATAGCTCTTTTACAGGAATGCTTTGTATGGAAAGGTTATACTGGAATTTTGCAGATGTGGTAATCTGTAGAAGAATTATATCTCACCCAAAGAAACCTGAACTCTTAATGGTGCATTGTGCACCACAGCTAAATAGGTCTTTCATTCCCAACTCTCCTTCTTAAACTGCAGTGTTTCATTATCCTTCCTGTTTAAAACTTTCCTGTGAGTTAAACCTGTTTTCATGTACTTCACTTAGATAAATCAAAAATTAATTCTTACTGGCTATTTGTTAAAATACTGAGGGAAACATACATGGTTTCAGTACTTCTTTTCTTGAATTTTAAACCTTCTAGGGCTAATTCTGATGATATTCAAGGAGAGTAGTTTCTTTTTTTTCTGACAGAGACAATTTATAATGGATAATTTACATAATTACATGATAAATCAGATCAGGGTATGCTTTTATTGTGTTAAGCAAAACTATATCAGATACATTATAATGGAAGAAAAGTGGTTGTGTTACTTAGCTAGATTCAATTTAATATGCATTTTAATAAAAGTAAGTTGTATTTACTCTTTTCCATGTGTGGAGGCCACATTAACTCTAAAGAGAAAGCACTGGTAGTAAATTTCTGCCAGGAAATCTTTGTAGCAATTCAGACCACTAGGTCTGCCAGGTGATAGGTTACAACAAACCTGCTTTCTGTGTCATCTGCTAACACTGCAAAGTACAAAAAAAACCAAAAAACAACAAACCACTTTTATACCTAACAAACAAAGTAAAAAAACTAAAAATAAGTAAATCTCATTCAAATAGAATTTTATATGTGGCTTCAGATAGGTTTTTGATATTTTCTGGCTGGTAACAGTTCTATTCTAAGAAGGGAAATCATATATATATAATATCTGTTTTAACATTTTAAAATATAGATAGATTCAAGAAGTCTACTCTGAACCTGAAGGCAAGGATGCATCATTGAGTTTGTTTGTTTATAGAATGAAACATGAAGCCTTAGAGAGCCTGATGCTGAAACTGTCAGTGTACCATGAATCACTGGTGCATAGGATTATGCATTATTTTTATATGCTTCTCCCTGAATAAAAATGGCAACAAAGAAGGAGAACAACTTAGCAGAATATGGAGGACAAAAGCCACAGCTGAAGCCTTTCACTACAATTCCTGAGGTCAGCTGCTTTCCAAAATATTCAGATTTGAAAGACACTAACAAACACACAGTCTAATGGTAGTGGATGATTGTTTGAACATTTTGGTCAGAATTCCTTTGGATTGAAACAAGGTATGGCAGTCTTTAAATTATGTGCTCAATTATTCAGTCATAATATATGAAGAATGCTGTTTTTCACTCACAAAGCAGCTCAGTGACTTTTAATCCCTATAAACCTGGCTGCTGAAGAGGAGCAATGAGCTAGACTGCTCGCATGCACAACTGGGTAACATATTTTTTCCACTGGAGGATTCTTCTATGAAATAGTAATAATAAAGCTATTGAAGAAAGTGGAGGTATCATATTGCTTTTTTCACTCTCCTGTGGGATTTAGACCATTGCTGCTGCTGTGATGGTCTCTATTTCAACTGTGTAAGTGATCATCTTGTGATACTTATACTTCCCCTCTTGTACCTTTGGTACAACCTTGCAAGCAAGTAACTCAGTATATCAAGTCAATTTGAGGCAATCTCTGAGCTGTCTAATTGTGCAGTGTTCCATTATTGCTACTCAGTGCCTCATTTGGTAGTTTTTCTGCCCAGATTTGAAATACACAATGCAGAAATTACATACATTATTTCCAAATATATCTTCTGTTTAGCTGTAATCTTCTGAGTTAATATGATTATTATTATTCTTGTGAGTGAAAGCAAAATGCTCCCCTAATCCTCATAAATTAGGAAACAACGTTTGTTTCACCATTTATTACAGTGTGTTTTTAGCCTAATAGCAATGTGCTGTAGGTGGTACTTACAACTTTTAGAGCATTTTGAGTAATTCAAGTAGTGCCCCTGTGACCTGTTGAGTAGTAGTTTTACTGCAGAAGATGCCTTTAGCTCTTTCTGATTTGCTTTTAAGAACAGCTCCTTTTTACAATGTTAATGTGTTCACAAGGCCACAGCTTTTTGCCCTTAAGTTGTGGTAAATTGAGATACCCACAGACCAACTAAAGGAAAATATTAATTAATGTCAAAATTAGGTGTGACAAACTCCTCCCTCCTAGATTTCTGTCTGATCCATGACAGCAGGTGTCCCTTTGGAGCACCACAATTCTGAAAAGGATTCAATGACAGATGTCAGGAGTTTGTTGTTTTTCAGGAGAGCATTATGGAACAAGTGTGAGAGACTGAAATGTTATGGTTAATGGCTTAAACACTGTTATGAAGAACTTTTTGCCCATTATGGAAAAACTGTATAAAGAAGCTGCAACCACCTAAGACCACACTTACCTGAATATACCTCCTGATGGGAACTTTGGACTGCGAGGTTATCTGCCACAGGGATCTTGGCCACTCTCCCTTTTTCTATTTTTTCTCTGTCTCTCCTCACATTTACTGTTAAATAAAAGCCATACTATTGCCATTGACAAATGGTCTCCTTTGCACCTTAATTTGCGCAGAGGTATTTTTCTAATAATTTTAATAACCAGATCATGTCACTTTTTTTAAAGAAATCTATGCAGCAGTGGGGGAAGGTATTGGAAAATTCTTTTGATTTCAGTGCAATGGTGTTTGATCTCTATATCTGTGATGAATATCTTGTGCCAGGAAATGCTTATTTATTTACTTACGTCAATGATTAATATGCACTAACAGATGTTTTGGTTCTGAGAACAAGGATTGTGTGTCAGAGCAAATGGAAGTACATTATGACCTGATCACGTTTGAGACCCTCTCAAGGAGAAGAGATGCATCAGAAGATACAGAACCATATCCAAATAAGTCCATAGAAATAACTAGCATAAATGCATTTATTCAGGCAATGTAATGAATATGTAATAAAAATGTGATGAATATGTATTATTTTCAAGAATATGACTTGTTCTGTTAGGTTGCTGAGTATACATTGCTTTATGAACGATCCCCATACTTCCAGCACTGCTAATAAAGTAATGCTGGCTTTCTAACGTGGCAAACTGGTTGGAGATATATTTCATATTTTTCAGTGACAAAAAGAGGAAGGAGGCATTGAAATGTGTGAGATATTTGAGAACTAAATATTGGGCTGGCAAGTGTGTTACAGGGCAGTGAAGCAGTGCTTAGTGCTATTGCTAGTGGCTGCATGGATTGTCTTTATGACCACTGGGTGAATTGCTCTACTAGCAATTGCTGTCAGTGGACATCAAAGAGTTTGGGACAACTGGCATTTTCAGAAGAGCCAGGTGATTGAATAGGCTGAGCAGTGTGATAGGAAAACAACTGGGGAGCTCCTAAAAATACATGTCCTATTGTACCTTTACATAAGATCTCTCCTTGCAGCTATGAACCGGAGTAAAATTAAAACAAAGGTTTTTCTCAGGTAGTCTGTATGCATTAAATATTTAGTTGATGCTCACTTGATTTAACTGAGCATTAAAAAATAAGTCTTTTGATAATGCAAGAAAGATATTGCTACTCACAGTGAGTAGACAAGAAAGGATCTGCAGACGAACATTGTGCTGTTTGTTCATCTGTTATGTAACTAAGAGTATTTCTGAAACTTTGAAGAGGAGATGGCCTACAAGGCTTTAAAAATAATGCATGCAGGGATTTAAAATTTCCATTAATGCAATGGTGGGTATTTGGATCATCATAACAATCATTGTGACTATAGCAATGAAACTGGTTGTTATAACATATTTTTAGTTTCAAGCCTTTGTAATTTTTGCAATTATGTTGAAAGCTGAAGACAGCCTTACCCAACATGAGAAAGATTTCAAATCTGTGTTTAGCTTTTCAAGACTGTGTTTGAGCGATTTACTAGAATGTTTAACTTTCAAAGAGAGTGCCCATTAAGATCATTAGTGGGGGAGTGCATTGATTTATCAGCTCGAATTCTAGGCTTGAGTGAACTCAGGGAAAAAAGAAATGAAATAATTCAAATTGCAATCAAAATGTGAAAAAGCTACACTTTAATACTTCCAAAGTGTAAAATCACCACTTTTCATATCTGATCACTTTTGTCAATTTAAGAGAGCCTAAACATCACTCACTTTGGAGTTGATATCCACAGGACCAGTTCTTCAGCAGATAAAGAACAGCAACCAGTAGCATGCTTCAGTGATAGCTTTCAAATGAAATTATTTCTCAAAGAGACCTGGGAAGCAACATAAGACCTCTCAAAGTTGGAAGATGAATAGGCAAGTTCACAGCTATTAAGTAGATTAACCATCTTTCTTAGTAAAACTGTAGTTTATAAAAATTAACTTCTGAAGGAAGGTAATTTAAAAGAAAAATCAACATATTTTAGTATTACTTGCAAAGTGACAGAACAGACTTTTGCTTTTTCCAGCATTAGAAGTTTGATCTAAACATATCCAAAGGAAGCCTGCAGTCTTAATTTCCACCTCCATACTGACATATTTTTTTTCTCTTTATTCCATATCACAGTTTGGGATTTGTGTTGTTTACATTCCCCAATTTTTTATAAAACTTATTCTCTCACACTTCAACATCTATCATTTAATTTTGGCTGATACATATTTCAATCTCTCAGCCTAAATTTCATTATATTCCCGTTTTACCAGGGGATCGATGGCCCTACTTGTCCCTTTACCAGCCATGAAAGGCTTTACACTGAAAGGCACCTTAGCCTGTCCTTGTGACCACATCCTTCCCTCTCCACATTCCTGCAGGGGTTCACCATCTGCGGTTCCACCAAATTCAGCACTGCTGCATTCTGCTATTCTGTTTCAATGACATTACCTGCCTTCACTTCAACACCTGTATTTCCCCCTGTTTTTTTTGGTTTTTTTTGTTGTTGTTGTTGTTTTGGTTTTTTTTATTCTCAAAATTCCTATGAAATACTTATTTCTTGTCATTTTCTCTTTGTAATTAGACTAAAGATTTATTAGCCAGGGACTGTTTCTAATATTATACATGCACAGTGCCCTGTTCAATAAGGTTCTTATTGATGTGTGAACCTCTCTGCTTTATGCATGTGAGCCTGAATAACCTGTTCTGTGAAGGCACACCAGACTACAGAGCAAAACCACATAAAAATACGGAGTGGCCAGCACCTGTGCTGCTGCCTCTGATCTTCCAGTGTGAATAACCAGGTAAGATATCATAGCTGAGCTGCCTGCTGGTGGTACTTGGCAGGTCACCAGAGCAAAGCTTGAGCTCAGTGCCAGATCTACTACAGTGTCTTATCAGCTCAGCTGAGACCCCTATCCATAAAGATGCTGAAAACAAGTAAAAAATAGCATAGCCAGTAATTAAGTCTTCCTGGAGTGGAACTGGATAAGGATAATTCCTGAAATGATACTGTTATGTAAGTTGAACTTCACTTGCTGGCTGATGCAGAAAGGATCTACAGACAAGGTCTTTCTATATGTTTGGATTTCTGTCATTATGAAGACATCCCTTCTCCTTAAGTCTTGAGAGGGGAAGGAAAAGGACCTGAATGTTCCTGCTGCTTTAGGAATGAAAGAAAACACAAGGAGAACCATTTGATGCTTTTTGTCCCTACTTTGCAGCTGAATTTATATGCATTTGAGCTTGATATTTCCTTTTCCCTACTGAGTGTGGCAGCACGTCTTTCACAGATGCCCTAGAAGAGAAATAATAATAAAAAGAAATCCATATATCTGAATAATTAAGGAAAAATTCTCAAGGTATTGCTAAGGAAGTGGATATGAAGATAGGTATCTCAGGCTATTTCTGCTTAGAGAGGGTACTCCCACGTTCTTCCAACCATTTCCTCTCCACTCACTTGTGTTTAAGAGATCTTCTTAATTCTTTTGAGTTTAATGCATTTTAAAATCTTCTTGGTAACACAAAACTAAAAATGGAATTTGCTAGCTAATAAAAATACCTTAACTCTTATTAGTATCTTGGCGCACTCTCTAGGTTGTGAATCTGTTGGGACTAATTTACTGGGGCCCTATTATTGAGGTATTAATCATATCAGACTTCCAGCCATGTCTGTCAATTGCTCAAAATAAGTGTAACATTATTCTTTTTCACACGCAGTGTCTCCAACTTTCCAGCTGTCAGATAACAAAGAAAAAAATGATGTGGCACTCCTTTGGAATACAAATGTAATACCACATTCGTTCCCAATCTAGCACATTTAAGACATTGTGAGCCTAATTCTCTGTGCAGCCTCGCTTATACCAACAGCGGGCTCTGCTGATTGACGTCAGCTGAGAAACTCTGCAAGGCATAATGAGTAACAAGCACAACCCTTGAGAAAATGGGACCCTTTCACCTCTCTGCCTTCATTTGTCAACTCCAGGTTAGGGGTCCTTGCTACTCTTACACTGACTCTTTTCTCAATGAGTTTTTTAACACCTTTCCTAGCCTAGGAGATTCTCTCTTTTCTTCCACAGTGGAGGAAAATTGTTCAGAAAACACTTCAGAACAGGAAGATTTCAGCTGTCAAGTCTACAGATGGTAGGGATGCATTCATGTTTATAATATGCAGAATAGAGTTATTAGTGATCCTAAAAGTTAGAAATACACTAATTAAAACAGTAAATATACTAAATAAAATGGTAATATTGTTTTAACTACCAAAAGATTTTCCTCTCTTTGACTCGTTCATTACTGGTATTATTTGTCCCATGAAATTTCTGCTGCTTTTGTTATTTACGCAAGTCCTGAGACAAAGAACTACGAACCTTCCAACAAATAAATAAATAAATTACTTCACCTCCTACCTGCTGGATTTATTTCTCCATAGATCACATTCATCTCTAATTCCTATAGTTTCCATTTCTACTTTAGACCTCCCATATTCAACATAGCACTGGGTAACACACTGACCTTATGATATCTAATCCCTTAATCTGCTCATTTTGTTTATGAGGGTGCAAAAGACTGGAGTAGAATCTCCGGGCTTGCATGCCGTTGGTCCTGTCTGTGCAAGCTTGCTCTTATATGGTCCTTTCCTGGTCCCACACATTACTCAGGTGCTAGCACAGAGCAACATCTCAGAGCTTCTACTCCTCATTGACCTGAGATCACAATCCCTTTTTTCCTCCCATGGTAAACTTGTCTCTTTCTCTACTACCTTTTATTCACTATAAGGCAGAAGATAGGTTTGTTCTGAAGAACATTTTAGTTCTTCAAACTTTCCCACAACTCAGATTATTACATGCCAAGATGTTTTTACAACATGAGGCAGCTCTACTTCTGCTGTGTGAAAACTCATTTTCTCACAAGTTATACACAAGACAACACTTTTTTAAAGGTTTCTGCTAGGAGAAGCAGCCATTTTTATCCCTGAACTCACCCTGGTGCCTTAGGTTGTATTGTCAATGTCTGAAGTGACCCCATCCTTCCAAGCCAAATGCAACCTCAGCAGCAGCTACCTAGCTGGGATACACACTTTGATAGGTCTCTCCAGCAGGCAGACAGCTCCTATCAGGGTCATCTGTACCCATCATCACATGTTACCACTATCCATGATTAAATGGCAATAGAGCATTCCTTTGTTATGCTTTCCCTGGCAATTCAGGGCTACAAATCTCATTTGTGTAGTGATGTTCACCAGAAAGGTTCTGTATCTGTGAAGATAAACGCAGCTGTGCCTACACACTACATGCTGGTGAGGAACTCTGCATGACTCTGCAGGTGCAAATACAAAGTAGATAGTGCATTAGTGTAACCCACCTGTCCCTTCTGCAGACAGGAACAAAAAAGAGAGTTTATATCAATGCACATAAACTTGCAGAACGACTCATCACACACATAAGTCCCAACCCTATAGGTTGAACTTCCACAGCTATAAACACCATTATGCACCACAGTTTCTTCATCCATATCCTACTATTCCTTCTCTAGTCAACCACTCCTTTCTTTTCTCTCTCTTTTCATTCAATCAGTGGTTTTTCCACTTTTCTCCAACCTCCTGTCTCCCCTCCATCTTGTGCTAAGTCCTGCGGTACAAGGACTCTCATTTTCTGGGGTTAGGTTCATCCCAGAGAATTGCTTTTTTTTATCCTAAAAATGGTGTTTATCTTTTGTGTTACAGCTTTCTCCCCTTTTATTCCTCCCACTCCCCTCCTCTCCTCTTTAATAAGCACTTACTGTCTCCTTCTAGGAAGTATTTTGTATTGCCAATAAAGTCTTCCTTGTCTGTCTACAGCATTCTGCTCTTCTTCCTCAGGGAACTGACCATGCTTCCATCCCGAAAACTTCAACAAGGTGAAGATGCTTTTTTTTTTTTTTTTTTTGCAGAAACAATGTAAAAAAACATGAATTAAGAAAATAAAGATTCCACTGGCACAGCATACACCACATGGAAAATTTACAGTTACAAGATCCTGCTAATACAGGCTGGTCAGGTCTGTAGGTGTATGAGCAAGTCCTGCTGAGCCAGTCAACTGCTTGCTGCTTTCAGTCTGTGGAACTGGGACTTAAACACAAGACAGTCTGTGCTGCTGACCCCTGACCTCATACCGGTCTGAGGATACAGATGCTTTGGTCTGCAGCTGCACAGAAGTGTGAGCCAACAGACACTCACTCTGGACAACTGGGAGGTTTGGGCTTGAACTTAGAAGCAAGGTAACATGACAGCAGAAGACACCTGAGGAGGGAAATTTCTTGCATGACTTATGTGCTGCCGCTCTCCTCAGCTAATCTTGATGGGAGTGGGAGTGTAATTAATCCAACTGTGAAGTGGTAAGACTTCACAACTTTCGTATGTTTTCCCAAATACTGTAAAATAGATGAAAAGTCAAGCCAATGCAAATGAATTATAGGATAGGTGAGCTTGATATTCCTGTTCAGTCAGAAAATTGTGTACCTGTCAAATGTTGACATGACAACCCTCATTTGTATATAAAAGCGAAATCATCTCTTAAGCTGATTAATTTCTGAAATAAATTAAGTCATTAGAAATCAAAAATATTGAACATATAAACAAAAGATGCAAAAAAACCCCCTTCTCAATATTTTGACTAGCCATCTTCATGTTTATCAGGTTTCTATTGAATGTAGAATTTTGGCTTAGAACATTTCCTGTATTAAAATTCTGTTATTGAGAAACTATGTAGTAGCCTTTGGCATCAGTGAGTAAAATTCATGCATGTTTTAAGAAAAGGGCAGCTTGACTGATAAGAAGGAAAAATATTACTTATTCTATGTTAAGATTTATCAAGTGTTATTTGCTTTTTTGTTTTTCAATTCTACAACTTAGTCTATGTGATCTACAACTGTATAATGTCTGCAAATGGATTGATGGTTTGTTAGTAATCCTCAATGGCTACAATATGCATGCAGCACTTCTGAAAGACCTCCACTGAAACAATCTCATTAAAATTCTTCTCTTACATTTGTCTAATTTTTATTAAACACATAAAAAGGACCTCTGTCATTCTCAATGCTCCTAGCTTTTATCTAAATAGCTGAGTACATTGTTCATGTTTTCTCTTTCCTTTGTACCTGGTAATCTGATTTTTAAAAATGCAACATACTTTAATTAAAGAAACTTGTACATTTTTGCAAGGGAAGATAATAATAACTGCATTATAGTAGAAACTTGTTAATTTGCATTAATGATAGGGAGAGCTATGGTGAATTACAGAATTTTGCAAATTAGCATCAAAGTGAATAAATAATGAAAACCAGAGGGTAGTTAATCCACAAAAGTTTCATTAATTCCTTTTATGCGTTGTTATTTGGCTATAATTATCTGCATTTTTTTGTTTTCTTTTATTAAGAGCTAGTGGAATATCTGATGTGTTAGGATGCTAACAATTATTTCTGCTTCACCAAGTTTACAGTCAAGAGGACACCTGCAGAAAAACAACTGACAATTCTGGAAAACACACAGGTGAGTCTGACCTGTTATTCTTGCTCATCATCATCCATATCCGTTGCTGAGGTCTTCCAGGAAAGAGCATGATAATGTTTGTATGCATACAGGAACACAACCTATAGAAAGAAAGTTGTTAAAGTAGACACTGGAAGAAATTGAAGGGTGTATTGGACTGTTCGTACATAAGTGGAATGATTAGTGAGGTTTTGACGTATGATGCAATTAAAAGAAACATATCACAGTGTAGTTTCCTTTAAATGTAAAATAATTCAAAGGTGAATATGAATGTACCTTTTAGACTTTTGCAAATAGGTCCTGATATCTTAAGAAACTGTAGCAGATTGTATTTTGACTCCCAAAGGAGATCTTTCATGCTAGCTTTCTACAGGATCACAGAATGGGTAAGGCCACCCAGTCTGACCTCCCTGTTAAAGCAGAGTCATCCTAGAGCACATTGCTCAGGATTGTGTCCATATGGCATGTAATAGGTTAAACAATTCTGAGCTCAATATTGAACCTTGGGGAACACCACTAGTGACAAGCCTTCAACCTGTGCCACTGATAACAACCCTCTGAACTTTATCTATTCTCAATCCATCTCACTATCCACTCACCCAACTCACCCTCCCTGAGCTCACCTAGGAGGATTTTGAAAGCCTTTTTGAAGTCCAGCAAGCAACACCCACTGCTCTCCCCTCAAGTTTCCAGTCAGTTGTCCCATCATGGAAAGTAATCAGGCTGGTTAAACAAGACTTCCCTTTGGTGAATGCATACTGACTGCTCCTTATCACCTTCTGCCTTCTACATGATTAAAATGGCCTCCAGAACATGGTGCTCCAGGTGAGGCTGACCCGTTCCTTCTCTCCCTTTTTGAAGACTAAGGTGGCATTTACTTTATTCCAGTCCCCAGGCCCCTCTCCTGACTGGCATGACCTTTCAAAGATAAGAGTGCCATAACAATGATGTGTGCCAGTTCCCTTGGCACCCTCTGGCAAATCCCACAAGTCCATGGACCTGTGAATATCAAATTTGACTAAATGGTCTCTAGCCTGAACCTCCTCAAACAATGGAAAGTCACCCTTCCTCCAGACCCTCTCCATGGTCTTCTGGGTCAGGGATCCCTGAGGGCTGACCTTGTTGGTGAAGACTGAAAGAAAGAAGGTTTTCAGCATCTCAGCTTTATTTGAAACTTCTGCTGCAGACTTAGTGGTGGGTCTACACTTTCCTTAGTATTCCTTTCGTAATTAATTTAAATTACATTGAAATTGAATTATATTCAATTAATGGAAAAATTCTTGTTGTCCTTGACATCCTTAGCCATATTTAGTTCCAAAGGGGCCTTGGCCTTTCTCATTTCATTTCTGTATACTCTGATAACTTCCCTAAATTCATCCCAGGTACCCTGTCCCATACACCTCATGTATCTCCTGCTTATGTGTGAGTTTTCATAGGAGTTTCTTGTTCATCCATGCAGGTCTCCTGACTCTTTTGCTAAATTTCTCATCCATTCTCTGGGGCACATTCCCATATGATTCTTCCAAGAAGATTCCTGAAGAGGGCAAAGTTAGCTGTCCCGAAGCTCCGGTGGGAAACCTTTATATTACTCTGCTCCTTGCAGGTACTGAACTCCTTGATCTTGTTGTTGCTGTAGTCAAGGCTTCCCCCAGTGCTCACATATCATTTGTCACCATAAGGTCCAGCAGCACACATCTTTCTGCGCTGACTCCTCTATTGCTTATTATTGTCTTTTAAAGTACAAGATTGTGGAGAGAAAAAAATGACGGGTTTTATTTTGTTTTTTACCAGAAATGTAAAAATTAGGGCAGTAACACTACAACAAATTCCATCTTATACTGCTCCAGTTACATTGGGACTGCACATTCAGTCCACTTGGTTGTGTTTGCCCCAGAAATGATTGGTGCACTGTTGTCAGTGTGATGTGTCTAAACTAGAAGTGATTGTGGTTTTTTCACTTTTGGTATAAATTTTGACCCAGATACTGTGCTGGGGCGCAGCAGGTCACAGTAGTACAGATGGTGTTGGCCGCACTGTCACACAAATGGCTTTGTAAGCCGCCCTTACCTTGCTTTCAGCTTGCCAAATGCTCAGGCTACCTCCAGCCTCCAACTGCCAACTGTTCCATCAAACCTTCTTCTGCCTGACTATGGATTGTCAGGACAGAACCTAATTGAAAAAGAAGCAAGGAGAATATGAGGAAGGCGCAGGCACCTCTTCAGTTGAACCCCTGCTCTGCTAAATTATCTAGTTCCATGTTTGTTCCCAGACAACCCCAGGTCAAGTACTTGGCATACACTTTAGATAAGACCCAGGCTCTCCTGAGCAAGCTATGTCCTTCTGAGAAAAAAATCACGGAATAGTTCTAGTGATAGCTCACTTGGGATTTCCATTCCCCTGTGTAGGGTGGATAAGAGCATTGGTAACACTGTTTCTATGGAAACATTTTACCTAGTTACTGCACAGCTACCAAGAGTTAGTTACCTCTGTAATTGATGTGGGGCATTTTTGTCGGCTGTTCCAGAAAAACATGGCACATGTTCATGATAAATGTCCTCAAGGTGTTCACGTCTGCATTATCTAAATGCTAGCTACTATTTCAGCCAATCTGGTCACATTTGAATAAACTGCAGTGGTCACTGAAGTACAAACTTTTACTACAGTGCTGTTGGATACTTCACTGGTTGGCATCACACTGATTACTTCATGCAGCTATGAAAATCCACTCTGACAACTTTAAAGTGCTGATTGTAACACATTTCATTTGGATTTGGACGTCTGTCCTAATCTGGGAGGCCGATGAACTTTTCCAGCAATTCCGTGACCATATCCTCCCACAAGTAGAGGTTCTGTTGATACAGTTATCCTTTGTTTGTTTGGATGGCAGTGTGTCTCTTCTTTATTGCCGTAAGTGGTGTGTATCAGAACTGCTAGTTGATGACTGATGAATCTGTGAGACTGTGTGTGCTCCTACAGCTTCTGCTCTACCATCCCCTACTCAGAATGGTTCCACCCTGATCACTCTGATGCATGAATTCATGCAAGCAACTGTGGAGCTGAAAAACAGGCTATTAAAATAAAAAACCAACAGTTTCACATCTAAGTAACTGCAATATTAATTCATTTATGACAGTATGGGCAGATAATATATCTGACTTCACAGTATGCTGGAACATTCTGGATTATTTGTCCAAGTCTACAGCAGCTGCTGAGAAAAAGCACCTGTGAAGGAACAGTGCCTGCACTAATATTTGATTTATCTGAAAATGGATTACTTGAACAGCACAGATCATGAAAATGAGATAGCACAGAACTAAGTGCTTGGGAAGATGGGAAATAGGTGCAGTGCAGGAACAGATATTGGGTATACGGAGGGCTATTCAGGGTCCAGGTGTAGAGGAATGAAGGCAAAGCTTGATGGGATTTACTATAGTTGGATTTAGTTCAAGGTGCTCTCTCTCTGGTAAGATGTTAATTTCACAAAAGATTTCATGAATCTCAGTCTCCTGTTAAACAAAATAGCAGTCAGAAAATAGAGCAGATGCAGTAAACCATTAAAAACAGAGGCTCATTTGATATGGATTTTTCTTGCTACTTTAGTGTTCCACTTAATAAAAAACCTAATATGGAAAACACTATAAATATGTCACTCATCATAAAGCTGCTTTAAACAAGGAGAATGTAGTGACATAGCAGGATGAGTGTAGGCACTAAAATAACATACACGGTAATTCTGCTCTCTCACCCAAGAGCTGAAGAAAATGAAGTGATAGTAAGACTACAATGGCTGCAATCATTTTTATTTTATTCATGCTCCACTGAAGTTTGATGCACATGCTCCTGCCTGTACTACACATTTGTGTTAGATAACTGGCAGTATTTTAGTAATGGGAATAGATATGTGTGAGTGCAGGATTAAAACTTCCTTTCTTCTCTCAATGCTATTTATATTTCAGACCTTCTCATGTCTACTCATGCCATAGCAAGATGTAGCTCTCATTTTAGTAATTGTGTTTTTCATTGTCATCTTACTTGTTTTCTCAGTGTACTTCCATAAGTTTTTATCTTTGATATTTTATTTCAACATGTTTATCACAACAATTCATCTCAGTTCTTTTCAGCTGAATATCTGACATGGAGCTGTTGCCTCTCTTCACATCTTTTCACTTCAATCTTCCCTTTTTATTATTTGTTTATTCTTTTTCTTATTTTTCTTTCCAGTTATTTTTCAGTCCCCTTTCCCTTTATTCCTTCCACTCAGCTCTTTATCTGTACTTCTCCTTTTTCCTGCTGAATGCTCTTTTTCTCTCTTGACTCCTTTCTTTTCCCATTAGCTGCTCAGACAGACATTTCTCATTTGTGTTTTCTTCCCGCTCCATCATTTGTTTGATTTTATATCTATAGGAAGATCCTCAAGTGTACCAAAATGGAGGGGAACTCATAAGCAAATGGTGGAGAACTGGATAACTGCGAAAGGGGAAAAAGAGCAAACCATGAAATAGGAAAGTATGGTGGTTTGCAGGCAAAGATGGTCCATTTGGTGGCTAAATGGCATTGCCTAACACATATCATTGAAATCACTGTATCTTCCTTTCTGAGAACGAGCTCTGGGTCTAACGTTAGCCCAGCTGGTGGGATCATGGTGCTAATGACACCTGGGTGGTGGGTTTGATACCCTCATGGGCCATTCACTTTAGAGCTGGACTTGATCCATGTGGAGCTTTTCCAACTTAGAATTTACTGTGAAATCTCTGTGGTCAAGTGGATGGCTTTATCTGAGACAAGGGGCACAAACTTGCTCTTTCGGTAAGCTCCATGACAAAGTAGAGACATTTGTTTTTTTTTTTCTTCTTAAGCTGCCCTTAATACCTCTGAAATTTCTTCTTATATGCTTTCTTTTGTGCAGCTCAGTGTTGCGAACAAATGCAATATCTGTTGGTGTTTTGTCAAAATGTCATTCCAGAAACCACTTTGGTGGATAGCAAGGCTCTGCTAAACCTGATATATGGTATCATGCACGTTGTTTTATTAATAAACTTTTCTGAAAGATTTTCATAGAGCTGGCATGTAGTACCTACCATATAATAATGATGTCATACAACATGGCATTTCAGGAGCTGGTGCAACAGCTAAGTATGGCCCAATTAGTGCAATAACTGTGGAGCAGCAGAATCAATGTAGAAATCTCTGATGGAATTCCTGTGAGGGTAAGAAAGGGCAAGTAAGCAGGCATAATGTATTGCTATTAATCATTAAACATTATGATGCTGGTGTAACATCTCCTCAAGTAGCCCTAGTACAACATATGCTGCAATAGTAGCAGATGTTACAAATTCTGAGGCCTTATATAATGTGAACTATCTCTACAAAAAATTACAAAATCATTTCCATGTGAAAAATATATCCATAGCTTAGCATTTTCTCTGCTCTTGTTAGGAAACTTTGAATACTAGTATTGTATTTTATTGGGGAGACAGTCAACAGTATTAGCCAAAACCAAAGTATATGTTTAAGGTTGAAAACAGATCTAATATGTCACATTGTGGAGGAAATACTTTCCTGTATGTATTAGTTTTACATTGTAGAGCAGTGTATTTAGGTGGGAGCAAGAGGCACTATAGACAGTGGGTAGAATGGAGGCTGCAATGATATTGAGAATACCTAGTACAGCATTCTCTTCACACCAGATGCTGAAATTGTACTTCTCTGGAAAAATACTAATTATTAACATTGTGTCTGAAAAGAGTGTGCTTAGCTTATATAAATGAAGTCTGGATAATGCCTTTAAAGTCAGGTTTCCTTTACTGTATGACTTAGTCAGTGTCTAAGAAAAAAATGAATGAGAAGGTGTCAGCGTTTACATTGTGACTGTTTAGTTGTCTGAAGTTATATGCTTAATTTTTTTGTTTTAGATTGATTTTCATATTAAGATCCTGATGATGTAATTAGCTTTAGATACTTAAGGTGCTCATATTCTTTGTGACTTTTTTTAAATTATGGTCTAAAAAAAAGTCTGATAGGAGGGTAGGGGAAAGGATAGGAAAGGTTAAAAAAAAATGACTGATAGGGGAAAACTATTTTGGAGAAATAAAAATCCACTGGATCATATCAGAGAAAACTCGTATGGTGACATTGCTTCTTTATATACACTATCCCTGATATATGTACTGGAATGCATGTGTTCAAGGTAAATATTTAGATTTTGCGAATATGTTTGGAAAAAAATAGAAGGAGAATTACAAGCATGAAATTAGTTGGAAAGCCTCCCACCCCTTCCATTCTGTAGAGAATGTCAGAGTTTAGAACCTTAATATATTCAGTAAAATTCAAGTGATAAATGCATGAACTTGTTTTTTAATTTCTTCTCTCAAAGATAATAAATTTTATTTTGTCTGACTGTAGGATAAAATGGTCAAGATGAATAGTTGCCATGCAAAATATGTCTGTCCATACCCTGAGCAAAACATAAAAAAGAGTCTGATCATAATTTATAAACTTGCTCATGGCCAGTAAATTTCTGACACCAGAGAGCTTTTGAATGTAGTTTAAGAATGCAAAATGTAGATTTTACTCCAGATGAAAGAAATTTAGACAAAAATTAGTTTTAAAAATTAAAGGAATTTAATCCTGTTTTCTTGCTAGGGCACAAAGATCACTTCTAGCTGACTTTACTACCATACATTGCAGTTATGTTTACCAATAGTTCTGTCTGCTGAGATTTATTCATTCCCTGGATGTAGGTTTGATTAAGTAAGAGGTGTATACCATTATGCTTATAGAAAAGCCATGGGTACTCTGAAGAATACAAGGTACTATGAGAGGAACCTTAAATTCACTGTCAGAATCATTTAAACTGGTAGTGAGAGCAGAGGCCCAGTTGTAGCAGACAGGAGTTCAGACAGAGATGCCTGGCCCTGCCCAAGGGCTCCGTTTTCCTTTGTAATCTCCAATGGAGAATTGAAAACCCTGTATGGGCAACAGACCAGCAGCAGAAAACTGCTTCTGACAATCTGGGATGCTCACTGCATGAGCATCAGGGCAGTGGATGTTATACTGAACTGAAGTGAGACTTTGAGCCATTATCTGACGAGACAGCTCTTATTTGGAATTTCCTCAGAAAATTGCTATTCATATCAAAAGAAATTTTCTCTTTATTTTTTTTTTTTATTCTCCTTCTATTTAGGAGAATATATGTTTGGTGTTTATAGCACAGTGAATGATTTGACACAGACTGAATATTGCTGGAGAAGAAAGAAGTTTTAGGAAGTATGATAATGTGTTAGTGGTCTGAGCCACAGCTATAGTTATTTGCAAAAATTGGACTCTTTAACTAAATAATTGCATAAAAATAATTGTCCTGATTCTTCCTGCTACTATTATTAAGGACATACTGCTGAAAAGATAAAATATGTTTCCATTCAGCCATAACTCTGAAGAAAATTAAACATACACCCCAAAATGAAATACGTCTAAAAGGAGTAAGTGGGGGTAGGGGGAAGTAAATCAAAACTATTTAGGAAGTTTTTTAAGGATCCCCCTGAGTCACTGTTTTCTACCTTTGAACCAGATTTAGGATGAAAGAGTGTTTTGAAAAGACAAAAGTATTGTTTCAATATTGATAGGGGAAAAAATGCAAGATGAAAATATCAAAAGGTCAGTGTCTCTAACGTCACACCTGGATAGAATGTCTTGTTGGGTTGTGGAGAATTTCCTTTAAAGTGCTACAATGATGACAATAAATCATCAAGTAAATCTGTTCAAGTCTTGTTTATGGAATAATTGAACGTAAACTGACCTAAAAAGACATTGCATTGATAAAATATTTTCCTGAGAAATATGTGGCTCTGGAACGACGTGGTTCATTCATGTTTAAAAATAAGGTTACAAAATATCAGTGTGGTATGGACTAAATGAACTAAAGACAGGCTAAGTTACGTGTGTACAAGACTATTGCTAATGGAAAACTTCTTGACCAAATAAACATTTTCTTCCTAATGGGTTAATGCAGGTTATTTGTCCTGGCCCACTGTCACTCATTCTCCTTATCAATGTCCTAGAGAAAAAGTGAAATATTTAAGACTGCCAAATCTGCCAGCTATGGGTTTTGAAAACAAAAGTGATCAAGGGCAGCTGTTGTAGCAAGAGATGTGCATTCAAACAATGCATATTTTAACGCACATATATTCAAAGTCTTTGATCTTAGTCAAAAGGAAACTCACTGCTCTAAAGCATACTTCTTTCCTTGCATGATTTTGTAAATATTCTTGAAAATTTGAGAATTTTCAAACCCTTTAGAAAGATAAAATGAGTACACTCTTGTTCTGCATCCATTTCTCTTACCTTATTAAGTCATGAAAAGCATGCAGATTTCAAGCAATGTCTTTTGAGTAGGACAAGATGAGTTGTTCTTACAGAAAGTTAGTAGGAAGCAAACAAGCCTTATGGATCTAGAGGGATTTTGTCATACTCATTAATCTTGATTTTCCCATCTAATTGCGCATGTCCTTTTTGCCCTTTTCTCCTGAAATGCAAGAATTCTTTGTGTCTGAAGGGGACCAGTTTCTGTCTGAATAAGTGTTTGAAAACCAGCTTCCACAAATCCATCACCTTCAAAAGAAGTGTTACAATTAAATTATAAAATGCTGAAATCGTGTTCTTCCCTGTGATAGAGACAGAAAAGAACAAGGCTCTGCCACCTGCGTCAAGAAACTTACTCCAAAAATTAATTTGGCACCTTCTATGATGTTTCGAACTTTCAGCTGTCAAAGACTTCCATGAGTTATTTTACAGCATCCTGAAGTGAAGAGAATTTTAGGGGTGAAAGCATTGTTTGTAATGTACTTAGCTAAGTAACATAGGCTGAATTTTATTAAGTAGTTTCTTTCTGCTAAAGAAATCAGTCAGTGTCTTCCCATATGATTCTGCAGAACTGAGATCCAACGAATAAAATATTCCACTTCATCATAAAATACGATGTTTATTAAATGCACCTTTAAAAAAATTACTGGATATATGCAGAGATTGCAGTATTATTAGGTAGGACTGGATTAATCTGCCTGGTTCTAGTAGAGTTTATTTGTAAAACATGACTTATTATGCTGTTGTAGGATGTGCTATACTGGCACTGCAGCCCACACTTTTATAGTGACGATTACAGCTTTCAGCAGTCAAGCAACAAACTCCATAAAAGTACTCTGAAATTGCATTTTTGAAATTCCATCCCTGCCTACAACTATAAACTCTGAGGAACTGAAATTTTAATAAAATAACTCAGGAGTATTTAATTTTCCTCTACCTTGGATCTGCTACCTTATTACACCTATTCTGTAAGCTATTAAATGTTCAGTCCTGTAAAGCCTGCACTTGGTGTTCAGAATGGGCAGAGATGCCAAGGTATGACTGAAAAAAGCGTGGAAAAGCAGAAGTGCAAAATGCTCTTGTGTTAGTTACTACTTCAAATGAGAATGCCCAATGCCACTCTCTGTATTCACAGTAACAGGAGGCAGAGATGAAGGAATAGAGTTGATTTAATTGTGCAGACATAAATTAAATTTTCAGGCCAGGAAAAAAGAAGCCATTGCATAAACACTAGACCATTTTCTAGTACATCTAGCCACCTAGAGAAGGAGCTCATCATCACATTATGACATGTAATCAATATCTTGCAAAAGTCAGAAATAAGATCATGAAAGAGCAATGTGTTGTGCCTACAAAGGTTGCATATATCCAGTTTGGTATTTAGGATATCAGACGTAGTGAAGGGAAAAAAAAAAATATTTCTTATTCAGAAGTGTGCAACAGTGTGAGACAAAATAGGCATTTAACAGGCCTCTGTTTATGTTTTTATTGAGATGAATTTGGATGGGTTTGAAGATCTCTACTTTCTGCAATAATCACTCCAATGAAGTACTTAGAAAATCATGTTTTAGCAATATTTCTGTTATGACAGTAATTGGTAAAAAGAAGTAAAACTGGAGAGCCCTTGTGGATATTGAGGGAGCAATATTTATTACATCTCAATAAGATTTTCTAGAGTACTACTTGCACAACCCTGACCCTGTAAAAGGAGAGAGGATATTGAGCTCTCTTATACTGGGGAAAAAAATCCTAGTGATTATTTCTTTGTAGTAACTTTTGGAAGATTTATATAATTATAAGTTAAACTGGTAAAGAAATGTTGATGCAACAGGAAAATTACTGCATTATTCCATAGGATTGACATGATATAAACCTCATAAAATGAAGTAATTGTTCAGTGTAGTGGATCTTTTTTGCATTTGTCAATCCTTTACTTAATTATATTAATGCAACCTATCTGTATTCAATGCATCTGCTCTGGAGTATCAGGGATGCATTTGGAGGCATCCACTTTGTATCTCAATCTGTTGTTTTTGTTGTAAGTGCTGTCATTCAGCTGCAAGTCACCAACTGATAATTCCCCTGGGAGAGAATGTCTCCTGTTGCTCCACTCAGCCTCAGCAGTAAACAGGTGTGTGTGTGTGAGGGTGTGTGTGTGTGTACTGAAAACACTGCCTCAGTGTACATATTTCCATCCAGTCTGGGATCTATTCAGAGATATGGCTGAACCAGATCTAAAATAAACACATAAGTGATATTAAAGCTGCCGTGTGAATTTGTGCATGTCATAGTATTCTGAAGGGTTTTGTATAAGCAAAACAGTTGGAGGGGACAAAGAGTAGGTAAAATTCCTAAATCTCCATGGAGTATACAGACTTCTACATACAAAGTTCCAACACATCTTTATTAAAGTAATTTAAATTTATGCCGGTGCTTGTTCTCCCAGCAACACATATTTCACTGACTGTTTTTGTCCAACTGAATTCTTTCTAGTAACTTCCTTTTGACTACTGATATCACTAAGATATCAGTGTACTGATATCTTTTAATACTGATATCACTAAGAATTTCAAAATCAGTTCCTGAAAACTGGAATCCACCTGATAAGATGAAAATAAGATGAGATGAAAAAAAGTGATAATCAAGATAGGAAGCTATGAAGTCAGCAAGCCTTTCTAAGAAGAAATCAAACCCTACAGTTACCAGTCTGGTGATCTGGTGGTGGTGGACAATACACTGATTTCATAACAGCTCTGCAATTGAAGCAGCATCAGTAGGGTTAGGTCCTGCTGTACTACACTGCACCCACACACCTCTGCTCTGCTTCCCACTCCACTGTGCCCCTGCCTGCCTCACAAATTACTCACCACAGTCTCAAGGAAAGGCTGTCCTGGGACAGCTTTGGTTTTGGAACAGAGGTGATGTGGCTTTGACAGAAGCTGTATATAATTTATTCCTAATTTGTTCTTGGTCTTGGATTTTAATGTATTTTGCATTCAAATCTTGACTAGTAGATTTTGTGATTGCCTCTGAATTTCTATATGATAACAAAAGGCTTTGCAGAAGGAGCCTCTAATAGCAGTAATAAGAGACCTACAAAATGCTCACCAAGCTGAAACTGTCCTTTGCTGAAAAGGCTGGTAAAAGACTCACCTCCTTCATGCTTCCTGAACTTGGACAATGTCAGTGAGAGATGAGTGCTTCCACTGAAAGGTGCTATTCCCAGGTGCATGACAGAGTTCTCTTCATCTCAAAACTGCAATGTATAAGCTAGGGGAGAAGGGGAAAGAACAATCTCCATAGTTCTCCTGAATCAAAATCTACAAAATCTGAAAATCTATGCCTTCCAATGTTTGGCAGAAGGGAGGTAGCACATTAATCTTTTTCCTCTTGCATAATACCTTTAAAATCTGTAAATACAACCTGCCTTGCCGTTCCCTAAACATTTGTGTTTATTTTATAGGTGTGACCACTGAATGTGATTTACAGTTTGAAAGTCATTAGTGTTTTATCTTAATTTTAAAGAAAAGTATCAAAAGGAAATTAAAGCCCTGTACTGAAGAGCAGAAGGCATCCACAATTTTGTGAGAATGGCATGCTGATAGTGAGAGCATATAATTTTATGTTTCCCTCATGTGGAGTCTTACCTAGTGCCAGTAACAGTTTAATATTGGATTAGATAGACATAATACCTGATCCTGAGTAGTAATACCTTTTTTTGTCCTGACTTTATAAGTGATATATTCTTGAAAAATTGGTTATTGATGTTTGCCACTGAAAACTCTGATTTCAGGATGTCCCCTTGGGTTGTGACGACAGGTAAGGATGTCAGACATCTGGATGACAGAAATCTCCCCAGACTTCTCAAGTTAACTGATTCACACATCCCTCATGGTCCAAAATATATGCTTAAAATAAAATGTGCACAGCTCTAAACAAGTTCTTGTAGTGAGAAGTTGTGGTCGGTTTAGCACAGGAGTATTTAACCTTTATGAAAAAAACAAAATGTCTAGGCCTATACAGTAATGTCTTCAAACATCTCATCATTATGAAATATCTTCTATAAATTATCCATCTGGAGATCAGCTGGTGTTGTTGACACTGTGAAATGTACAGCTGAAATAAGCAGAACCATATTTTTAAAGTCATCACATATTATTTAAAACAAATCAGTCAAGAGACAAGAAGATTTGATAAAATTCATATACATATATGCATTAATTTTATGTATATATATAGGCAAACATACACACACAAACACACACACACACACACACAAAGTATTTGTGAACTCTGAAATAAATGTTCTGAAATCGGGTAAACAGCTCCAGTATATCTGACAGGTGTTTGAAGGAACCACAGTTGAACTGTAAGGCAGCTGATTACTGATATTTGCAAACAAAATTAATTCAACTGTTGCAATTTTGCACAAGTTCCATGGGAGTTTGAGAGGTTGCTTTTTATTGTTAGTGTGTTTTAATTAATTCAACTTCTAGATAGATTATTTGAATGCAGATACCACCACAAGTAACATATAAGAAAATAAGATACAGCCCAAATAAGTGTAAATCCACCTTCATGAAACTAATACAACTTCCTGTCATTCTCACTATAAAAAACCACTGTGGTTAATCATGTGAAAATATTGGTGCTTTCTCCTAGGAAATGTGACAAGAACCTTGATTGCATAGAAATTAGATAGGGAAAATGCCATTTCTTCAGTGTCAGACTAACTGCTTCTGCAAGAAATATTGGATGCAGAATATGGGGGTTTTTGTTTGCTGCAAAGATGTTTTTCTCATAGTTCACTTCTTTTTTTTTTTTTTTCAGCTGAGAACGAGATTTAACTATGTAAATATTAAACATAGTTTTCAGTCTCTTTTTATTTCTCTGATTCCTCTGTGTTGCTTTCTATCCTAATAACTATGCACTAAGTGCAGGACTGATTTTTGGAAAATACAACTGAAAGTGAATTTCAGACAGACTATGGTTTCAATCTGTATTTATCAGGACTTTGTGTGGCCCTCTTTTGAGGATTTCCTTGAGACCTACAGTAGAGGCCAAGCTCAGTTCAGAACACGATAGTTTTGAGAATTTATAGCAGAAAAACCTACTGTAGTCTGCCCACTCTAAGACCTCCAGGTCTGCAAATGGCTCCTGATGTGCAGCCACAACTGTTTGCAAAACTTGCATTTGGTGTTAGGAACAGGTAGCACAACACATTGGGGCTTTATGGGGGCTTTATGGGCTATTTCTTGAGCCACAGGACCAAAGGAATATAGGGAATGACTGGTTAGAGAAAGGCAATTTTTAAGACATTTTATTTCTTGTCTGTCTGAAGGACTGGAAACCAAAAAATGTATAGTGGGACAATCTGGGTTGGAATTAGATACCCAGAGACAGAGAGGGAAGGACTAATGAGGTTGGTGCTGGACTCTAGGAAGACCAGGACTGGCTAAAATATAGGAGAAAGAATTAATGAAAAGGGATAGGAAGATAAAGATGCATGGCAAGTAAAATTGATGAAGAGTTAAAGCATGTGGAGAAGCAAAATAGCCAGAGAAATGGACTGAGACAAGGAATTGGGAAAGAAAGGAAAGAAAAACAATGGATTGGGAGTAAGGCTAATTTCAAATTAGGACTAATTTCAGAAGAAGGAAAGCAAAGAAATGTAGAGTGTAAGACTGGCTGAAATGATTGACAAAAGACTGAATAAAAAGTTGATTGCAAGTGGGATGGTTGGAGGGACTGTAAGAGATGAGGGAAAGGCAGGTTGAGACTGGAATTGGAGACTAAACCAACAAAAGATAGAATTTTCTGGGAAAATGTGCTTGATTTTTCACAAGAAGCCTGTGAGAGCATGCTCATGGAACAGTGAAGTGAGCTGGCAGACCTCGGGGGGAATAAAAGGGAATCAGAACTAAGAAATGTGTCAGGAGGCTCAAACATGGCACCAAACCAAAGTGGAGTCCATAGAGTGATTTAGTTCTGTCTATCAGCTACTTTTGTGAAATCTGCCTGTCAGATGTCCCATAGCTGATCAATATAGGACCTTACAGAGGCTAATAATTGGACCTTATAGAGGTTACTTATTCACTTAGAACAGATGTCAAAAATGGACATGGATGAGCTGTATTTCAATTCAAAATTGCAAATAGAATATGCAGGTGAGAAGGAAATTAATTTTAATTTTGTAAAAAACATATTGCAAAGAGTTTTTCTTGTTAGATATAAGCTAATTAAAATATAGGTTAAAATAATTTGTGAATAGTGCAAACTTCATCATGTAAAATTAAAACAATGTCATAATGCATCACATTGCTGGGCAAGCTCAACCAAATTCCTTTCTAGGAAGTTTGTTTTTTTTTTTTTCCCATGAGTGTACATTTCACTTCTTTCTCCTTTATGAGTAAGGTTATCTCAGTTGATTATCTGAGTACAAATACACTGTTGCCAGGCTGGTAAACAGAACATCAATCTCATCAGAAAATTCATATATACAAAGACAAATGTAATAGTGGGAAAGAAATGAAAACAATGGAAAATATTTTCATGGCCCTTGAATTCCTATTTTGCAGGGCAATCACCTGCCTCTCTATTAGCTTGGTCCACCGATAAAGTTAGTATCCTGTTTCCTATAGTACCTTTCAATTTTTAGTTTGTCCTGTGAGAAGGACAGCTGGAATGCTGAGTATTGAAAAAGCAATCACCTGCCTCCTATTAGCTTGTCACGATAAAGTTAGTATCCTGTTCCTATAGACCTTCAATTTAGTTTGCCTGTGGAAGAAGCTGGAATGCTGAGTATTGAAAAAGCTGGTCTGTGTGGGAGCTCAGTAGCCCAGGAAGGTAAGTGTTCAGGAAGTCAAGGCAGCTGGATTATCCAAAGATAACCAGCATGAGGAAATGGGCAGTGTGGGCATTTACCTGCTGAGCAGCCCATCAAGGAAAGGAGAGAGGCACCAGGAGACTGTCCAGGTAGGAAACACAGGTGTTCTGCCAATGTGTTCTCCCTATGAATGCAAGAGCTTTGAGGAATAGACGGCATTGTAGGTGATACCATGGCAGAAAGCTTGATGATTTGGCTGACAGTCTTGGATTAGTGATTTCCATTGAAAACTGTGACCAGCCTTTAGGATTTGTTTATAATTGTATCACAGGGGCCTGATAGACAGTCCCCTATCAGCTACTCTAACATTTGCCAAAATTGTGGCAAGATCAGAATGCTGAAGACAATGTGGTTCTTGGCAATGTTACAACAAGAACAGTTTCCTTGGCAAGCTAAACCAGAATTTTGTTAGCCAGGAAATATGATTAGTTTGATAGAAAATTGGAGAAATAATGCAAAGGAAGGAAACAAATCAGGAAGGAAGGGTAATAATGGGAACCCAGTTCCAACAGGTGGCATTATGCAAAAATCAGCTAAATTTAATCAAGTGTTTTATTTTTCTGGCCTAGTCCACTCAGGATGCCTGATGTGGTGAGGAACATTCAAATACAGATATGCCCAATCCTACAATCATAGGAAATGGTGGTCTGGAAAAAGAAGAAGTGAAATTGAGACATCAACACATCTTTGATCACTGTCCAATTAACACTGCCTGACAAGTGACATTCCACTCTCATAAACATCAATAAATCTAACACTTTTTGGAAATATTACAACAAGTGTACCTTCCAGAGGTATCTCAGCTTATTCCAGTATTATGTAATGTTCTAACAAGAAGACTGCAACTCAGTTTATTGCACATCTTTAAATTTTGACAATCTATTTTGCATGTTTGTTTTGTTTTTTTTTCATATCCCTCTTTTGCCTACCTGATACAAAATTTCATGTAACAGGATGAACCAGCCCTGGAATTGTGAGCTATCATTTGTTATTTTGGACTACTTATCACACAATCTTTTGCACATTCTATCTCTGGAAGGAGAATGAATTTTATAAGTGCATCAGCTCTAACGATTGAAATGTGGGCAAGTGATGAAAGGCTGTTACAATTCACTGAGCATTTTTCATTCCTTCTGCAGACTCATGTAAGTCATCTCCTTCCCTACCACTCCTCCATAATGTCCCAGTCCCATAGATAATTTTTCTAGACAGGATGCCCTTTCCAGCTCTTGAGAAAAACAAAATATGGCAAACCAAAACCCCAAATATCCATTGGAATCATTGGGGAGAAGAAATAGCTCACCTGAGATGGTTTTTGTTATCACAGGTTAACTTCCATACTATGGGACATCCAATCTGAAAGTTCAAAATGAAAGATAAACTGTTTTGAATATTTTGACCAAATATGACTGAATGATTAACCCTGAAAAAACACTGTCTAGCATGAAACAGAATAACAAATATGTTTTCTTCCTTCATCTAACCTTTCTAGCTGTGATTTTTGTCACTTCGCTAAGGTGGTATGTTTCTGAGGCTTGCAGCAGCCTCATTCATCTCTGTCCATAGCTGTTTCAAAATAATGTTTTCTGCTTTAATGATTAGATTTTCCATTTCAGTGCTATGTGTCTGCTTGTGTACTTGTCCCTTCTGTGCATGCCTTGTCAATGTAATTAAACATTACAAATGCCCATTTCAGTGTACTCTGGAGGAGAATACTCCCAGCAGCACTGCCAGATGAGATCCTCCAGCTCATATCACTGTAGTTAATGCACAGGCCTTTCAGCAACTGGCACAAGGGAGCGTATCCCTCCTCTCATCCACCAGGCTGAATCCAAATGTTTTGTTTCCTTTGGCCAGCTTTAATGCTCATTCTTCTCACATGGGTCTTGTTTTGAAATAGAGAGTTCTAACGGGTTGTGTAGCCTTTCTGTCTCACAGCAGAAAATATGTTTAGAAACAGTCCTCAATAAAGGCAGCTGGCAACTCATGGAAATGAATGAGGCAGCACACAGACAGTAGGGAGACTGAGAAGACAAGAAGGTGGGAAAAAGAAATTATTACTTTAGACAGTTATTTCTCTTTGCTGACTTAAAACTTTGCTTGGTTGATAATTAGATTTTCATAGTGTGGGGTAATTTTGTGTTTCCCTTTTGGAAGACTGAAGTAGCTTCAGTAGTTTTTAAGGAGCTCCTATGTAGGCCCCAGGCTGCCCATGAACATTAAAGATTTCTTCCCCACCCTTTCCCATCCCATGACAGAGTAGCGGGCCTGAGTTCTTCACACAGAAAGAGGAGACAAAACTATTCCTCATCATCTACTGCTGGTAGCTGCAATACTTATGGGTGTTGAAATAAGATTGTAATTGGTATATCTGAGAGATGAGCTTACATCTAAACTCAGTAAACAATTTCTGGGTTTTAACTCTCCTGCCATAAATGCTGCTTATCTGAAACAATCATGTTTAAGTGATGAGACAGAAAAGAATTAATCAAGTAATTCACCATTCAGAATTAATCAAGTAATACACCATTCAGTAGTGGTATTCTGGACTTCAAAACAACTGTAAAGAGAAATCAGTGGTTGTAACTAATGCTTTTATGTAGTTTAAAACAAATATATTGCTGGCATAGAGAATAGAGAGAAGCAGAAAATGCAAAAGTTGTCGTGTTACAGTTCTTGGGAAAAGATAGGACTGGGTGTTTTAATCTTCCTAATTTATGATCTATCTGCTCATTTTACTGCATTCAACTGTCAAAGAGAATATGTTCTTCTACTAAAGAAGACTGCAAAGTTCCTCTGTGGAATTGCTCTGGGTTTTTCCTGTGAGAAGGTTCTTCGTGGGAGAAGACAGCATGGCAGATTCTGACCAGTGTGTACTCGTCAGTGGTTCTCTTCTGATGTAAGTTTTTTTCTGAGATGATTATTTTGAGAAGGGATAGTCATTTTCCTAAAAACAGATAAAAATTTCACTACAGGTGTCAGTTGCTTGTGAAAGATAACTTTACACTGCAAACGCTTAGGAAGGGGTTTGTCTAAGTTCAACCCAAAGAAGAGCAATGACACTCCTTTTGAGTTCAAAAGCTCGGCCTGTATAAAACCTCATACCATTAAAATAGCATAGAGTTAGTAAGGAGTGAAATAAGGCAATAAGGAGTCTCCTCATGAAAAGGCTGTCTTTGTCCTTATAGAGTATGCACCTCAGTCAGTCAGTCAGACAGTCAGTCAGTTAGTCACTCTTTAGCAGGAATAATTTACAAGTGAGACCTGTAGATAGTAAAGCTTTCCCTTCCAGCCTTGTCCTTCTACACTCTCATTTCATACTTTCACCAGGTTTCACCAGATGGCTGCTTCTACCAGTACAGACATGGATGTTAAAAGGCAATTCACAATTGTTGGCAATTTGAACCAACTTTTCTTTGCCTAGGGTCTAGGAGCTCATGTGGGCTTCCCTCTCAGGCCTATCTGGTCATGGATTCTCCTTTACACTTTTCTTACAAGCTGTGACTATAAAACATACATTCAGGTTTGGGGTAGACAGTGTCAGATGAGGGATAGCCCCTGGTTCGGGGTGGCTTCATTTTTCTGAGGAGACCTGAGTTTGCTTTAGCTGTATTACACCAGTTTGAAAGCTACAGCATCTGTGAGGAGTTGAGAGTGAAATACTCTGCCCATGCTTTTGGCACAATATGCTTACCCCTGGGGGTGAGCTAAGTGGGAACTGGAAATACCAAGGCTGTGAGGGATCTCTGCGTTGGACAACGTTCATGGGGAAGGTATGGCCCTGTGCCGGCCCATCTGTGAACCTGGAGCATCCTGAGGGCAAAGCATGTATGAGTGAAACTGTCCCAGAAAGTGCAATTTTCCAGTCCAACTAAGCTTCAACTTGACTTCTTAAACTTCAGTTTGCTTGTGAATTAGTGAGCTCCAATAAGCTGCTTCTAAACTTGATCTTTTCCTTGCACTGTTGCATGAAAACCTCCTTCATCCTATGCAGGAGAGTTGCAAAGATCACCAACTAATGAAATAGAGGTAATTAATTTAATAAATTAAAAAATCTATTTCCCTTTTTTTCCCAGAAAGGTCTTGCAAGGATAACTCAGGGGAAAGAGGGCAGAGGAAAAGAGAGATTTCCTGATGAGATTTGTATTTACCTCCTGGGGCAAATGTTCTTTGAAATAATTTAAAGCAGCAAAATAAGCCAGTACATCTAAGCAAACTAGTAAGCTTTTTTTATCATTAGCATTTACATCATGAATCACAGTCTGTGTCACAAATCAGGAGAGAGCAAGATTCTGCTGTATATTGTTTGCTGTCTCTCACTTGCCCAGGATTCATTCTACAATGCTTTGTGCTTGTGTTTTGTTAAAATAAAATGTTAGGTGTGGGATCTCAGCACCTCAGGACTGAGGTGCCAAGTCACCGAGACCACCCTTGGGGGGCTCGGAAGTCCTAGAATGTTGCCAGAAGTGTCTGGTGGCTGGACTTTGATCCTACACAGGAGACGACACCTGTATGAAGATAGGAGGATTTCACCGGGGTGAATGGTGAAGGGATAAGTTAATTAGAGAGTGAAACACAGGGTTTAGGATTTCTGTACAGGGGGGTTTAGAGAAGTAAGATGGAGGAATTGGGGCGTGTCCTGTCCTTCTTCTTCTTCTTCTCCTCCATCTTCTGTGGTGATGTTGGCACTTTAGGATTGGTTATTACTAAAAGTGCACTGGTTAATAAGGGTAAAAGGTATTGGGGAAAAATGATAAATATTGTATACGTAACTTTGAGTATAAAGATAGGTGACCGCCCCGGGGGGCTGGGAGTGTGCTCATGGCTGGCTGCTGAGCAGACCTCTGTCGAGCCGAGAGAAAATCTTTTAGATAAACAATTAATAAACACCGAGACCGAGAAAATATCTGAAGCCTCTTCTCGTCCTTTGAAGCGCGGGCTGCCCCAAGGCCACCCCGGGCCTTTCCAGGCTATCTAAACAGCCGGGAATCCGACAGTTAGGCACACTAAAATATATCTAATTAAAATAATTTTGTTAAAAATATGTGAAAAGCAAATTTTTTTTCTATTTTTAAAATTGTGGTAATGAATAGAAAGAAAGAAAAGCATATCTCGACATAGTTTGGAGGATTTACCAAACCTATTTCCAGGAATATTTCGAAGTGCTTTATACTCTCTATTTTAATAAAATCTGCCAATATCTAGGACATTGAAACAGGGAATGCTTCTGGCCAAGATATAATTTAAATTCAGAAGAGTTTATGTGCCTGTGCATTTAAACAGTTCTGGTGCAATTTTCAACCAGCTCTGCAGATATGATGAAGGTTTATGCTACCCCTCTCTGTTTCTGGCATTTTTAGGTAATTTCTTTCCTATTTTCTGTAATTTGATTTTTCTCCATTTCTGTTTTCCTCTACCCATCTATCTCTTCCTTCAAGCTTATCTTTAATGTCAGCTGAAGACCAGCATGAAAAGATATAATTACATTAGAATAAATTTGTCTGATTTTTATTATGACGACAGATATGAAGTTTATTTGTCTCTTGGGTATAATGATTAAATGTCTTCTTGCTTTTGCATTGAAGAAAAAGAATCTGAAGTTGAACAGCAATGCTGAATGTTTGCCCATGGGTCTATTTATCTTGACAATTTAACTCACAACTGCACAAATTATCAGTATATTATATAAATATTTCTATAAAAATCTATTTTTATAAATTTGACTTTATAAACATATGAAATTTAAGACAAAATTTAAATGATCTTCCTTGTTTAATTATAAAGTTGCTTCTTGATATTTCTCTCAGAAGAGATAATTTTTCACACAACTAATTGCTACTATGGTGTATGACAGATTGCCTTTTGACATTTTGTAACAGCAAATGCATAAAGGCAAAACAAGTACATTTTTGCAGGTTTTCTAACCACAAATAGCACATACCTCATGATCTCTGAACAGACTTAAAGTATCACCCGTCAGCAGCTAACATGCTGGGATAAATGGAGGAGCAGAGAGTACTAGATAGGCACACTTATGCTGTGCTGTTTAACCTAGAATCCAGGTCTTTTTTTCTTTTCCCAGCAGCTCATGTTAGAGTTCAGTGCTGATGAGGTGATACACAGTGTTGGTAGGGGCTGTGAATAAGCACAGTTAAAGGGATTTTACAATGAAAACCTCTCATGGCTCCTCAGGCATCCCACATGGTCTGAGGGTGCACTTGCTCCTGCAGCAGTTCCTGAGATGATAGCAGGGAAATTTTCCATTCTGTGCAGACCTGAGAGAAGATAAAAGAGACAAATAATTGTTTTTAATTTTTGTTAAATATTAAATCATGTCTCTAAATTTTCCTTCTGTAGCTTAAATGATATTTAAGTTACTTCAACAGAATTTGACTAACACCACATACACCTCATACCCTTTTCAAACAGTACGTATATGGGAAATTTTATGAAAACTATTGCTTTTCTAGTTAGTCAGCATATTATCTCATATCTTGAAGAAGTGACAATCATGATGGCAATAAAACAAAAAGGAAATACAGTTTTTCATCACAAATAAAAGATACAGAAATTAGTTAAATATTTTATGCTTGTAATATTGAGATCAGTAATGCTTCTTGGAATTTAAAATCTCTTACTTTATTGAATAAATTTTTTTTATCATAGCCTTCTCGAATTTTACAGGATGCAAGATGTTGTGAGTAATTTCAATCTTCTGTCTGTATTAGGAAGATACTCAGTTCTATCAATATAAACATTGATATTTTTTTCAACACAAAAAGTTCGTTAATATGCAGTCTGAGACAATATAAATCTTCATGTTTTTTGGAGCATGAAGGTGGTATATATTGATTGAATACTTCCATAGGAAGTATTTTAATCTATCTGTGATTCAAGAATGTTTTGAGAAGAACACAACAAAGCTGTAATTCTTTCAGACTGTTTTCTAGACTTGATGTGCCTAAAAACTGAGCAGCCTTGGCTATGTAAGTGAGAGGGCGTAATCAGCCTTGGACAGTTCAGGTCTCCGTGTGTCACCAACGTGCTCATTGCCATGATATCTGCTCCAGCCAGGGGAGTTAATCAGAAAACTTGGAATGATGCAAAGTTACCCAAAAATTTTGAAGATCCAAAAGTAGAAATGCTGAAATGTAGCATGTGCAAGTAAAAGCCATGATAGGTGTGTAAGAGGTAATTGACCAAACCAGTAGAGCTGGTACTATTCATGTTTTTCAACTTTCGTCTATATTATGTTCTGTGTGTATGTTTGCACATAAAATCAATTGTGGTATGAAATTATCTCTTTATTGTCTATAAGCATAGCTACTACATTAAAATTCTTTCCAAGTTGTGCTGACAGCAGGTGCTGTGGTGTGTCCAGGTGTGTTGACTCTGCATTGGCACCACAGAGGAGTCTTCTCATGCAGACCTTACACCTGGCCTAATTTCTTGCCACCTACCATTTCTCATGGAAAAGTGTGGAGTCTGTCCTCAATGGGCCATGAGATGCCCCTGGCAGGGGATCCCTGGCTGTTGAGGCAGGTGTTTTGTAGTCATGGTCCATTCCACACCCATGATGGAGTTTCCAGGTGGAGAGGCACACTCAGGCATGCTGGGCACTCAGCCTGGCGCAGTCCCTAGGAGCAAGCAATGGTGCTTGGCAGGCACTGGGGCCAGGCTGGGGGTTTCTGAGCTGGTGGTGTTCAGGGGCACTCACTGCCCACACAGTGTGTGAGGTGTGATGCCCTCCAGATGGCAAATCTTGCTGTGCCACCTGGGGCACTGCCATGCTCCACTGGGTGCTCCAACAGCTACACAATATTTGTAACTGGGGAATGTGGTATTGCAGTGTCCTCAGGGTGCATCAACAATTCAGTGTAAATGCAGCTGCAGGCAATTGTAGTGCAGGTATGTCCCCTGAGAACACCATTAACTTTATTGATTATTTAGCTGCTTAAAACTCTGCATATCCTTAAAGAAGGAGTCAGCATTATACAGCACTGGATTATGCTGGCTTGGTAGATGGCTGTTTTCAAAAATCCAGGACTTGATTTTGTATTCCAGTATTTATTGTTACGTTTGGTTTCCTTGCTGTCAAGTGCTCTTGTGACCTGATCACTGCTTGACATTTATTTACATTCTGTTAGAGAGCTATAACCTTATGGTGAGTAAAGAGCAATAGGCAGGCTATTTGGTGGCACAATAAATTTTGCTGGTGAACTCTAAGGCCATATTTTCTACTTGTTTGGCCAGAGTGGCTCTTATTTCCATAGTCTATAGAATCTATCTCTTCTGTTTTGCAAAGACAATATATATTAAGAGTGTTTTCAATGTAGTTCTCAGGAAATGTATGGGAAAGAAAGGAAGGAAGAAAAGAAAAAGAAGGAAATCTGGAAATCTACTTCTGACAGCCTATAATTCAGTGATAATATTCCAGAGTCATAGACAAAGTTAATAGAACTGGAAATTATATTAGCCATACCTATATATTTCTGTTACTTTCTGTCCATTTTTCTTTTATATTCATGTTATACTGCTTACTGAGATTATGATTGTGATGTTCTATCTTTATTACTTTGTGGCCTAACCTTTCAAGTCTGTGCTTTCACGGACTAAACAATAAATTTTGCTCTAACAACCTCGCTTAATTCCCCTATAAAACTGATGCTTCCTGACGCTTGTTCACTGATCTGTACTATAAATATGGCACCCATAAATTTTAGAATTTTGTCTCAATTGGTACATACAAAACAATAATAAAAGTCTATAAAACAGGAAGCAGTAAGACGAGATTATTCAGTAGTAACTGCGTCTAATTCTGTTCCCCAAATGAAAAAGTATAATTCAAAACTGCCTTGAAAGGCAACATTTCCAAAAATTACATTTGCAATATGTCTGATTACTAAATTGCCTCTTTAGCTGGTACTTGAGGACTAAAGTGTTATGAAAACGTATGGATGGAGGGAAGGGTAACGAGGAACATGACCTCTGTCAGTACCTGCGTGAGCTGTGGAGCTGTGTGTGAAGCAGCAAAATTAGTTACCCTCCTCTCTGAGAAAGTAGGGAGAGACAGACATGTCTTCCTCCACTGACAGTGAATGCAGTCCTGCCATAGGGATCCACAGTTAATGGCTGATACTGCCTAGCATGAAGCAAGGAGGGGAGAAAGGAAAGCTGTTTTTCTGAAAAAGAATCTTCCTATATTAAAAACTCTGGCCAGATTTTCTCATACATTGGACATAAATACCAGCCAAAGTTCAACTTTCATTTTGTAATAGTCCGTTGCTCTCTGGATTCCAGATGTGCACTTCTGATAGCAATAATGACAAAGCACAGCTTCTGATTAACACTAATGATGCAACTGTGAATTGGCACTGTGACAATACAAATGTTTTTTGGACTGCTTCAGCCTACCTTAGACCTACCCCAATCTGTCTCCACCTGAGACATTCAGGTAGTGGCTTTCCCTTACCAAATTCCTGGTGGGATTTATATAGTTTTTCCCCATTCCTTTAGTTAGTTTTTCTTGGGCTGTCTTGAACCATACTCTCTGTACAGTTAGATTGTTATTTTGTACCATCACTGGCTTGAATAGAGACATCTTAAAAACAAAGATGTGGAAAATGAGAAATCAATAGCCAAGGATTAATGTATCATTGGGAGATCATGTATAAAATTATACACAGAGAGAAAATTGAGAGCAATTGAGACAACTTTGAAAGTTGGTTATCCTCCTGTCTTCATCCCAGGTTTTTCAATGGTATGGATCACGGATCTATTTTTCCAGAATATATTTATAATTAATAATTTCAAGTCTTGCAATAAGTTCGAGATAAAAAGGGCTGCATCACAAGAGCCAGTTTCAGCAGGAAAAATGATCTCCATTCTTTCAGCATTTATGCTGGCTGTTGGATATATTGTGAAATATTCTTTATTTGGCCTTTCTAAGCCTGTAAGAGATCTTATTAGTTTTAAACATAAGATTATTCACAATTTGATTAAATTAAGAGAAGTCCAAGAAGGCAAGTGTATCTTTATTCAAATAGAACCGAATCTTGTCCTATAAATATGTAAGTGCCTGCATGATGTCATTGTACAAAATTATGTTAAAAATGTGAATCCCAGAGAGCTGTTAATAGTCCTGCTGAAAAAATGTTACCTTAAGGATTCAGGAAGTTAGATCAGCTAAAATTAGGCACACCACAGAACTGGTTTCCATCAATTTTCTTCGCAATTTATTCTGGTTGTTCATATATCATAGAAGTGAAAGGTAAAAAATGGATGGATGAACTGACAGATGGATATGAAAAATCAGAAAATTAGTTTAAATTTCAGGATTTTAATAAATTAAGCATGACAAGCATAACACAGGAATGCATTATTTATTTAGTTCATTTAGCTTTGTTTTTATTATAAAAAATTGTCCGTACATATTGGAAATCTCATTTATTGCAGAATAAAAGAACATGAAGCTGGCATCTGATGATGCCAAACCCAGAGCTGCAAGAAAACACACATTCTGCTGGCAGGATTAGTATGTGATTTAGAAAAATATGGTCATGATTTAAGAAACTTTTGTGCAATTTTGCTACTAAACTGACAAAATAGTCTTTAACTGACAACATTCTCTCCTCTCCCATTATTATTATTAGACTTTATGTAGATAATAACAATAAAATTAAGCCATTTTGAACTAAAAAATTTCATGCTGTTTGGTTAGGTGCTGGATAACATTTGGATATCTTTGTGTTATTCAGGGATAATGCATCATCAAATGTAAGCCATGACATTAACTTCTGGAGATTTTGTATATTATTTCACAGTGAAAAGAGGGTTGTGGATATCAGAATTTAGGAGAGGACCTCTACATGTAATTATTTTTCCATTCTCTCCTAAATTAATACATATATAAACATTTATTCCAAAATAGGAAGTTAGTTTCTTTTGTTCTTGGACTGTATATTTTGATATGCTGGCATCAAAAATTTTTATAGCCTGTTTTGGCTGCCAGGATAATCAAGTGTCAATATCTCTAACTATTCAATGATAGAACAATCTTTTCAGCTTTCCAATCGCTGAAGAGCTAAGTAAATACACAAATAATTTTCACATCTTTGTTGATCTAGTTAATTATAGTGTAGAGAGAAAGACTAGCAGCTGTCCTGCATATGTTTCATTTTTTTCCTCTTTTTTTTCCCTCCTGATTTGAGCCTCACATGACTTCTTAAGTATTTTGGAGGCTAATAGGCTGATCCAACTCTTTTTATCCATAGCAATCCATGGATATTATAACCTTCACAGTAAAAACTGAAAAAAGATGCTAGAAATATCTCTAGTATGAAAGTAAAATCCCAAAAGAAAGCAGATGCTGGGTGAATATCTTTTGGTGAACTAATTTTAAAGAGCTTAGACAATTAGCAGTAAAAATTTGAGTGCCAAAATCTTTTAACTCATGCAGGCCAAACTTACACTGCAATAGCTTAGCCCATACAATGGTGTTGATTTTTAAACCAAATTTGAAGCCCATAATTGCTTGTTTTACTTTTTTATAACTGTCAGCAGAGCTGGAGAATGACATATTTTTCTTAATGGTAAGCTAATGAAATTCCAGACAGGCCCACAAATTGAGATTGCCATTAAAAGACCCAACAGTTGCATTGAATGGGATATATTTTGGAAACTAGTATTTGTTGAACAAGTGTGGGTTCTTCCAGGTAATTAATCAGCTTGACTGTGCTTTTCAGAGGTAAAAAAAAAAACCAAAAAAAAAGGAAAAATACAGATCTTTCAAAATGAACATTAAAAATAATTTTATATATATATAGAATTTGGCCTAAATATGCTGACAGTCGGGCTTCAAGTTCTGTACAAACTTTAGAGTAGAACATAGTTTATGAAAGTTCCTATTTATGTTGTGTCATCTGTTGGATCACATTTTACTGATCTAAAGACAGCTTTTCTTTTTCATCTGCTGCAAATCTTTACAAGACTTCATAATTTGACAAGTCACTTTTGTAGCACTACAAAAGAAATGGCTTTTATTAAAGAAATTAACAGCTGACAAAAAGTCGTAAGGCAAACTTAGGTCAATGAGGGGAAAGTACAAACAAATCCAAATATATCCATGAAGAAACCTGAAAAGAGAAGTTAAACAATTCCTGCTGCTGGGAATTCACCTGCCAAATTTTAGCCATGAGCAAGTTTGGCATGTGGAATTAGTTGGTTTTCTAGACTACTTCTCTAGCAACTGGAAAAAGACCAGCACTTCTGGTAAATATTTAATTCCAACTTGCTTAAAAGACCTCACCTGTAATGAATATTTGGCATATTTAATCAGCTTCTAAAGTGCTTCAAATAAAAAAATAACGACAAAAAGCATTCTGAGAAATACTAATAATGTTTAGTAAATATAGCAAATTGCTTATTTCCACTGCCATGAAAAACAGTAAAATATGTTTTTTTAAATGCATCAACAACAAAATGAGAGCCAAGGAAAATCTCAATTACTTAATTGGGTGCAAAGTGGGGAACATTGCCACTAAGGATGTGGAAAAGGCTGGGGTATTTAATGCCTTCTTTACTTCAGTCTTTGATAGTAGGACTGGTTACCCTCAAGGCATCTGGCCCCCTGGGCTGGTACTCAGGGACAGGGAGCAGAAGAAATTCTCGGCAATCAGGGAGGAAACAGTGAGCAACCTGCTGTGACAACTAGATGCTCAGAACTGGAATTGCATGGGATTTGTCCAAGATCACTGAGGGAGGTGGCAGAAGAGCTTGCCATGATCTCTTTCTTTTATTATCTGTCCTGGCTAACCAAGGAGATCTCAGATGACTGGAACTTGGCCAATGTGACACCCATCCACAAAAAGGACTGGAAGGAGGATCTGGGGAACTACAAGCAGGTTTGTCTTAATTTTTAGAATCATAGAGTAGTCCAGGTTAAGAATGAGCATTAAAGATTGTCTGGTCCAACCTTTTGTTGGAAAGGAAGCCTAGATCACAGAATCAAGATCACAGAATCACAGAATATTCTGAGTTGGAAGGAATCCATTCTATGACCTTGTCCAATTACATCTTGAAAACCTCCATTGATGAACACTCTACTGTTATGAACAAAAATTCAGTTAATATTTTTTTTGTGAGAAAGAGTTGCAGGGGGGCAGCCAGGTCTCAGGCGCTGCCAGGATTCTTAGTGCTTTGTTATTGTAATACCGGGTCGTTAAGGCTTATCTCTTCTTTTGTATTAGTAAAAAGCCTGGCTGGGTGAGGTGGACCCTTCCCCCGAGGCTGTGCTCTCTTACAACATAGGGAAGACACCTGAGAGGGTGGGGGGGGTTATGCAAAGTGACTCCAAAGTCCAGAATGCTTTGTGAGACCCCGACTCGAAATGCAACGAGAAAACCCCAAAAACAACGAGCCAAATAAGAATTGAGAGACTAAAATGATGTTTGGACATGAGGAGCCGATGGCTGAGCCTGCAGAGATGCGGAGCCCCTCTCGCCCTGAGCAGGGAGTGGTTCCAACGCCGGGACTAGCCACCTGGGAAGGTCACAGGATCAACATCTGACGGGGACCTCACGCCCTAAAGCTCCCACGAGGACCGGATCCCCGGCTCTGCCCCTAGTGGACGGAGCTGCGCATGTCCTCCTCCTCTGAGTCACCCTGGGAGACGCGACGGGGACTGCAGCCCTGCCGAGCCGCCCAATCCTGAGCTGATCACTTTTAATAAAGGCATTATAAAGGAGAAGAAGTCTCCTGGCCCTGTTTATTTCATCTACCATGTACCAGTGGATGAACATTCTCATTGTAAAAGTTTCTTTCTTCTTGTTACAGTTCAGTCACTAAAATTATTGAGGAATTTCTCAGCCTAAATTAAGGTGCAAATGGAACCATATACCAGTGTCAATAATATGAATTTTATTGGATAGTAACTATAAGGGAAAGAAAAGGGGACAGGCAGAAATAGGGAAAGAGGAGCTCGGGGGATGTGAGGGGGGAGAGAGTGAGGTGGAGACAGACTAGGTAGAAAGTAACACCCCTCCATAGATCCTGATGGCATCCCATTGATCCTCATCTTCTGCTCTTCTTGATGGTGAAGGTCCCCCAAAATGCATAGAATCCAACGGGTTAATATGGGCTCAGGCCAGGTGGCAATGTCCAGGTATGTCTCCCCTGGTCAGGAGGGGGGGACAGTCTCTTGCAACAGACTGGATCTGTTACATCTCGTGCAGTCCTGTGGTGCAAGGCCTCTGGAGAGCACTTTGGGGCATCTTTGATGGATTATGACATCCCCTCAGCTTCCTTTCACATCAACGTCCTGTGGATTTGGCCTGTGGGGTTGGGTGTTTGTCCGGTTTATCTCGGCTGTTTGAGGGGCCTGAAAAGGCCCTGGGTGACCTTGGGGCAGCCCGCGTATCGAAGGACGAGAAGAGGCTTCAGTTCTTCTTTCTGGTTTTATGTTTATTAATTGTTTATCTAAAAGATGTTCTTTCAGCCACCAGAGATCTGCACAGCAGTCAGCCATGGGCACACTGTCTCTGCCCTCCGGGCAGCCACGTATCTTTATACCCTTTGCTACGTATTTATCATTTTTCCCCAATACCATCTATTGTTATAACTCGGTGTACTCTTAGTAATAACCAATAGAAAGGTGCCACCGTGGCCAAAGAAGATGGAGGAGAGGAGGAAGAAGAAGGACAGGACACACCCCAATTCCTCCATCTTACTCCTCTAAACCCCCCTGTACATAAATCCTAAATCCTGTGTCTCACCCTCTAATTAGCTAATCCCTTCACCATTCACCCGGTGAAGCCCTCATCCTTGTCGTCTCCTGTGTAGGGTTAAAGTCCAGCTACCAGACACTTCTGGCAACATTCCAGGAGTCCCGAGCCCCCCCAAGGGTCTCGGAGGCTCAGCATCTCAGGACTGAAATCTTGAGATCCGACAGGTGTTCAGCTGGGCCAGTTTGTGAAAGGGAGGATGGGTGTTCAGTGCCCCTGACCAGAGGTCACACCTGAAACCTCTTTCCCCTTTCCCTCATTTTGGGAGATGGGTCTGTGTAAACCTGGCTTCTGTGGGCTGTAGTCTCCCCCACCCCAAACCCAGCCAGAGGTGACTCAGCACAGATCCTGGGTTTGGTTCTCTTCTGGATGTCTTTCCCCCCGCCTTGTTTGTTTTTTTCCTAGGCCTGGTGACTGAAGAATGGTTTTCCATTTATCTAATCAGTAGTCTGACTTCCAGTCCAAAGTTCTAGTCAGGCATCCTTTAGAGAGGGATGGTCTTTATACAGTTTACAACTTTATATCAATGTTTGGGGCATGAATTATTTCTGTCTCTGACACTTCTATACCTTTCACAGTGCAACTGGTACCCAATGGTCCTCAGATTCTCAATCTGGCTCCTTGAGAAGGGAGAGGACAACCTTTGTCCTCTTCAAGTACTGGAATACTTAATAAATTTAAAAAAAAAAAGAGTAAATACTTCATAAAATGAGTTTATTCCTGAGCTTTCTCTTCTCTAGGGATAAGACCCCTAACTTTTTCAGTCTTTCCTCAAAGACTTTTCTCATCCTGAAAAATAGCAAATTTATTTTCCAATGAATTCGAAAATAGCGTCCCACTCATACTCTAGTTTCCTAGACAGCTTTCTTTCAGTGACCTTGCAGGCAGAACTGTTAATTCTTCTTCAGGATTGTTTTCAGACAAACCAAAATATCTTTGAAAAATATCCGATTTCTTTCAGTGTGAAGTGTGCTGTTTTATTCTCTTTGGTATAATAAGGTCATAATGTAGATGACTAGGTCACCACTGTTCATCAGTGCTTACATGAACATCTGGTGATGGGATGGAATATGTGTATCTTATTAATTTTAAACTTTATAGAAAAGTCATCAAAATTCTCTTAAGAATGAAAAAAAAAGGCAAAGACTGAAATTTGATATTTATTTTCCTCAGCTTTGTTTCAATGACTGGAACATTTACATCATATTGTCAAATGTGCAAACTTCAGTTACCAGCTTCTGTGAGTTGAAAACCTCTTTTTACTTGTAAAAAAAAAAAAGGGTATTTTTCACAGAAGCACTCTTTGTTTACTGCTCAAGAAAAAATGTGAAATATTGTCTGTAAGATTTCATTAAAATATCCTTAATATAATGGAAGAATAAAGTCAGCCTGGAAGAAGGCTGGAGAGGGACTTTTTACAAGGGCTTGTAGTGACAGGACAAGAGGGAATGGCCTTGAGCTGAAGAAGTGTAGGTTTAGATTATATATTAGGAAGAAATTCTTTATTGTGAGGGTGGATAAGCAGTGGGAAAAGCTGCCTAGAGCAGTTGTGGATTCCTCATTTCTGGAAGTGTTCAAGGCCAGGTTGGATGGGGGCCTTGGTTTAGTGGAAGGTGTCCCTGACCATGGCAGGGGGTCAGAACTAAAGTGTCCTTAAGGTCCCTTCCAAGTTGAGTCATTCCATGAATGTCTTGCAGATGTGAAGATGTTGGTTCCTGTGTCAATGACTGGAATAAACCATCATAGTGCATCAGTCCACCATCTCTTGCTGTAAGTCTATCTGTCACTACCCAGAGATATCCCAGCCTTGCAATAATTGAAAAAAATAAGTGATTATGGTATTTTACATCATGTACAACAAGCAATAATTAGTGCTAATTAATTGATTGACATAGTCATCTGTATTCATGTACTTCACACATTGGGGAAAGAGAGGCTGCATTACAATGCAAAAATTGTCATAATGTACACACACCCAGCACTTTTCTTCCTTGTAAGGCAATTGACTTACAGTAAGATGGCAATCTCTGGTTGGGTATCACTTTTGCCTGAACAAAAGGTTTACAGCTCCAAAAAACACCCATTAAATTCATGAAACCCTGCTGATAAGCTATATATATATATAAAAATTTTAAATAAGCAAAGGCAAAATTGTGTTTTCGTCAGCAATTTTAATTACCAGCTGAGCTTTGTATGTTGTGAGCAGTATTTAGCAATAGTAACACCTTAACTGAATGATGCACAGTGAGAAACGTTTTTACTGGCTCTTACCAAAAAAGTAGAAGCAAGAAGGCCCTGGTAAATTCATTGAATGCTTTTCACTAAAATTTCCATGGTTCTTTTACTCGAACTCAGCAAAATAAGAAAAGTCTGAATAATCATCATACATTCTTAATCAAATTATGATTAAATAGTATTGGGATAGTTTTTAAGACTAGGTTTAAGATGGTGTCTCAGGGATAGGTAGCCATAATAACCTTTGTAGCATTTAGTATTTTCTGCAGTAATTGATAACATATTGCTACACTTAATTGTTAATCTTGATTTTAAGGCTACCGACTTCAAAAGGCCAGATTGCCTGAGGACTAAGAAAAAAATCTCTGTGATTTGAAAACGAATGTTCATATCTCAAAAAGACTCAAATGCATTTATGCAGGTAATTAAAGAGGGAATTCAGACTGGATTTAAGACTGCTGACTTAGAGTTAATAATATAGATTTGTGTTTCAAAAGACTTTAAGTGCAAATATCAGCTCTTTGATGGGATATTACTATTGTTAATTTTTGTCCTGCATGATGTCATTTACTCAGCAACCTGATTCAACAAGTGTGTAATAAGGTCAACTGGCCTGACTAAAAAAAAAATAAAGACACAAATAAAGATTACATTCTAAACTGAAGTAAAAATAAAGAGGAAGAAGAAAATGACCTTCAACATTTTGCTAGGAAAATTGCCCATCTGATAGCCATAAATTAAAAATATCAACATGAAAGCACCCTTCTCCCAGTATACTAAAATAAACTGCTTGCTTCATGTCTTTTCTTCTATGAATTTATGTGGGCATAATACTCTAAATCATGAAGATATAAAGCAGTACAGTTTTGCATGGCACTTCAGTGCATAAAACTAAAAAGCACTTTGCTGCATTCTCAATTTTTTTTTCTCAAATACAGACTAGAAAGTAAAACATATCACTTAATCACTTTGTCTCTGTAGGTGGTTAGTACTCTAAAATCTTTGTCTTTGTTACACATTATAAAAATAAACATTGTTTAGTGTGATAATATTAAAGGAAATATTGGTGAATATGAAGTGGAGAGTTGATACAGCAGATAGTGAAAGTTGTATTACACAAATAAGTCACTCTATGAAAATGTGCTACTCAATACTTCTGATAATAATTAAATGCTATTATGATGCATCCCATACCTCATATGCTATCATATTTGTTATCATATTATCATATTACCAAAAGTGTAATCATATTACAGTATTAACATCTGAAGATCACATTTTGACAACTTTTTTTTCTGAAAATTAAATTTACAAATCTTTTTCGGCCCACAGAGCAAGAATGCCACTTTTTGGCTTTTACTTTACCTTCTCAAAGAACTGGCATTTTGTGAGTCAGCATGAACATTTTGGGTCAATTCTGCTAGAGTTGCTGCCTTGAAAATGTTATCTTATTATTGCTTTAAAAAAAAATTCAATAAAAGTAGAAAGATTCTACTAAAATAAGATACAGAAGTGTAAGATTTCCAGCCTTTTGCCATTTTGATCAGACACCAGGATGGCTGGAACTCATTAGGGAAGAAAAATATGAAATGCCGCTGATATTGATATTGACTACAGATCTACAAAAGGTAGACATATATCTAGGAATTTTTCTTTTTTAATCTTCAGTATTTCAGTTAGGGAAAGTAATGCTCCTGCTGAAAAAAAAAAAGAAAGTAAACAAGATGAACTTAGCAAACTTATTGTAGCGATATTGCAAGTAAGCAGCAGGAATAATGAGCAAAAATAGAAGCAAAAGGTGCCTCAAGGGACTAAATTAGAGCCAAAAAAGTGTAATCTCATTTTCAGTTATTTGCAGGTCTCATTTTAATGAGTTCCAAGTGCAGGTATGGTGTGAGTATGAAGCCCTCAGACATCAGTATATCCATAAAGAGAGTGAGGAAATGGCTCAGAATGCCCACGTTTTTAAAGAATCTCTATATTTAGGGCTTTGCTGATCCCTGATATTCTTACACAGTCAGCCAGCTCTCAAGCAGTCTGACAGCAAGCCCTGAGTCACAGGATGGTCATGGGGAATTAATACTTTTCCATTGCAACAGACCTGCAATGGACTTCTTTCAGCAGATCTCTTTGTGATTGTAGTTAGGATTCCTTCACAAGTCCTTCTTGATTCTGTTTGCTGAATCCTACATAGTTTCTAACAGAATAGGAGAGGTATGAGACTCACACTGTCACTGGACCTCTGGGAGAATAATGAAGGGATTTATCTTGCAGAAAGTCTTCAGGAGACCACACTCCTTTGTAGAGTTCATGATAATTTCGGTAGAAAAAGAAAGAGGGAAAAAAATGATAACGTTCCTGTAACAATAGTCATGTGAAAATAGCTACAGAGAGCCCAGAGGGAATAAAGCATTAAGCTCCCCAAAGGATCAGGAGCTATTAAGCCTTTGCCATTACTTATCTAAGTAATATACGTGTAAGGTTAGAACAATACACTTTTTATTTCCTTTTCAGCAAAGGAATAGTACTTTTGAGAAAATAATATAGGTCAGTATGTCAAAAAAAAACCATCACACTCCATAAAATAGGGTTTGTCATCTATGCAATTGGTCACTATATTTCAAGAATCTGTTCACATGGAAGACAGGATGTTATTCATCATTGGATAAAACAATCTCCTTTACTTATAAATTCTGACACCTTAAGGTGTTTGTGTTTCCTTTAAATTTAATATATTATATTATTTTCCTGGAATTATAGTGATCAATTAATGTAGGTTTGTATAGATTTTCGCTTTTAAACAGGCAAAATTTATTTCTACAAACTTCATTTTACCTTAGCAACAATGCATAGGGGTTATTTGTCTCACTAATTTTTGAACAATAAAAGTTAGAATATAAATGTTTTTCTTTTTATTCAGTCCTTTGCAATTCAAAGGAGAAAATATCTGAAATTATTAATCTGAATCATTGTATAAACTAATTATAGAAATCGTTTTTTCAGGCTCAGATATAGAGTGTGATTTCTGCTGGAACTTAAATATATAGTTATTATATATATATATATATATATATATATACACTATATATGTATACTATATATAACTTTTTTCAAGCACTTCCTCTAGTGTTGGGATATTTCTTCTAAACAAATGGCAATTGAAGAGGAAGTTCCTTTAAGGCATGAGTTCAAAATCAGGAAATACTAGAAGATTATTGTTCTGAATGCTAAAAAAAGTAAGAGTCAACATATTTTTAAATCACTAGCTTTACTGAATGTGAACCACTCACAACAGTGATTGACCTCAGTTTTTGCAAAACTGCTCAATACTTCTGCAGATGCTGGCAAACATGAAGTTGAGACTTGAACAAAAATAGAACACCAGAAAGAAAGAAATTATTTCCCAACTTGTACAAAAGAAGTTAATTCACAAAAAGCATCAGAATTTTAATTCTAAAATTCTGAATTTTGAAAACGGAAGAATTTTTCCTTCTATCACTTTCATATCAGTAATATTACCATATTAACGATCTCATTTCAAGTTAAATGTAATGTTACACTATCTAAAAATATCAGGTAACTTAATGGAAATGGCTTCTTTTTTTAATTTCACTGATGGAAATTAGGTGTTTAATTGCATTTTAGAATCTGAACATATTATGTAAATTTACAGTCATCATATAAACAATCGTATATGTACTGACAATCAGTTAATAATGTTACATGTAAAATACAGTCTGAATACCTCTTAAATCATAGAAAGGCTTGGCAAGATGTACTTCAGTTTTAAAATACCTGATAAACTTGCTATAAAACATATTTACAACAACACTGAACAGAACACTACAAATATGTATTTGGAAATAATCTAGAATTTTGTGAGATGGAATCAATAATTACTGAAATCTATTTCATCTCTGGTTTAAGATTCAATAGTGCATTACAGTGATTGTTCAAATTAGGGAAATAATTCAACAACTACATCATAGACCTGAGACTTTGCACTAATTGTGACTGCTCAGGTAGTTCATCCAACACTGCAACAGATTTCCCAGTTGAAATGGATTCAGTACATACCCTTTTGAAAAATTTATGGTTTAATGCAAACCCTTCATACTTCCCATATAAAGAATAAGGCTAATTTTCAAAAATAGCCAAAAATTGAAAATAGAGAACTCAAAATTTGACAATCTGGTCTTTTTAAAATAAAGATTTTGGGGTTCCTCTGTGACTTACCTAACACAAATTAAGATTCCATACAGGAGTACATAGAAACTGTTCTCATTAAATGCCATTAGGAGCCCTTTAGAAAAACTACTGGTTTCAGCAGCCTTACTGAGTGCAAGTGAAATGCTAAAAATATTTGGAAATGCACATGAAGTGTTCAACAAGATGATGTTACCCCTCTGAGCCTTTTAATTTCTTTACTGATGTTGTTTAAAAGGAGGAAAGAGTAGAGTCATCCCATTGGATTCAAGGGTAGTAAATCACATGTTTACAAATTTTACACACAATGTGCTCACTTGAATGCCCAGAATGATTGTTGGATATCTGTGCTGTATTCCAAAGATTAATTTCACTATTCGTTGTGATAAATGAAGTCATTCTGTAAAGTTGCCACTACCAGCACCATGAAGTCTGTTAAGTTTATCATTAGTTTGAATTATTTGGCTCCTGTTTTAAACCGAAACTTTTAAAATATTGTCACATGGGCATGTTAGTATTTCGTTGTGAGATTTCATTCTTGTAAGGATTATTTTCCTGTTTAATCTCTCAGCACCATATGCAATATGCTAGGTGTGATTCACTGTCTATGTACTTCCAAGATTACAATATATGATGTCATTCTGAAAAGGTGCTGGAACAACTGACTTTGTTTTGTTTCCCCTTGTTCTGTCAACATTTACATTATTTTTGAAAATGAGCCTTTTTGAAAAAAGCCACATCATTTTTGTGCAGAATCCTTTGCCACATACGCACAACAATCTATGTTAATTACAGAGTATTTACTCTAGATTTTAGAATAACCAAAGTGTGCTGGCACTTCTGTTAACAATAGAAAGCAAATGATATTTGAAGTTTATGAAGGCAAAATCTCTTAAAAATATTAATTTTACTTTTTAAAGGTGTTATTTTTCTAAAGACTTCTGACTACTTTTTGGAGAAAATTTACTCACATGGAGTTTTTTATCACTTTATTTCAAGAAAAGCCACCAACTGTATTCCTTTAAATAGCAACCTTAAATGCACTGGTGGAGCTGAGCTGTTCAAAGAGCGGCTGTTTCACAGTGCACCAGACATACTGACTATTTTAAAAATTTGCTGCTTCTAATATCTGTGCCCATTGTAATTTATGCCTTACAGTAGGCACAGATATTAGACAAGACATTAAAGAAAATCAACCAATTTTAAACTGTAAATCTAGAGCACCATCCTATGTGTACTTGCTATTTATTTATTTATTTTGCAGTAAGGTGCATTGCAATGAAATGTGAAATTGATGGCTAGACACTTTTCTCCCCATTAATCACACACCGTTGGCCTGTGCCATCCAGGAGCCCCCACAACTGACTTGATCAAGAGAATCAGGAGCTGTACAAATAACAGCAGGAATGCAACAACATAGCTCAGGCTAGGGGAAGGGGCTGTGAATAAGTACATGTCCTAATCCAGTGGGCTGGGACTCCACAAGAATTGTTACAGCTCTTTGCCACAACCTTGCTAATTTTCACAATAGTCTGATCCAAGGTTACACTGCTATCCCATTCCATTAATGATCTTGGCAGTTAAACCCCTGGCTGAGGGAAGAGATTGCATACACTGAGGGCCTTCACAAAACATTTTTCAGTGTCTTACAACTTCAATCTTCAGTCATTTTATTCCATTTATAAAACTATTGTCATCTTTATGTGTTTCTTTTATGTAATGTCTATATCAAATTTTGTTTATATACTGTATTCTATATTAATATTTTACAGCAATTTTCTTCTTAATTCAATGCTTTGCATTTTTTGGGAAAAACAGACTGAACTTGATTTTTTCTTGGTTAAATGTCTCTGAGGACTAACAATCAGGAGTAAAGACACTTTATGTAAGTCCCATGAATTAAATCCTTGTCATCAGTCATGGAAAGGTAGTACTTTTTATACCAGCTGTTATGGCTGAGAATAAAATAAAATGTCAGAATCATGAGTTCTGCTTTAGAGCTGAAATAGAAATTGGTATGAAACCCTACATTGTGACTGAATTAGGTTAAAGAAATCTTTTTTGTTGAAGATCTATTGCGAACAATTGTTGCTTTCCAATTCTGTTAAAATATAGAGCAATAATACTGATAACCAAATCCAAGGCTCAAATACTGCTTGAATGTTCCAGGAGAAACACAGGATCCACATGCTATTTTATAACTTCACTGAAACAGATTGGAAATCTTCAGTATGTCACACCTAGACCAGACGGTGATAGTGTGACAATCAAAACCCGTCCTCAGACAGGGAAGTGTAGATCGGTGCCACCTGATAAATAAATGTGTTACTTCCAATTCTATTACAGAAGTAGTGAAAATGTGTCACATTAGCTTAACATTGATTCATTGAATGCCTTAGAGGAACACTGGCAGATTGCTTTAATTAACAGATGTACGAAGGCTGCTGATGTTTTTCAAAGTGAAATTTCCTTGCCTCTTGCTGCAACCTATCAGGCTGTCATTCTCAGGTGACAGAATGACAAGATATCAGACCAAATGCTATAAAAGCTTTTCATTCTCAGTACTGTGTCTAAATATCTGTGTTAACAATATGTTCTTCTTCACAACCATATTTTAGTCTTTAGTCTTAAAGAAAAAAAGGCAGTGACTTCCTGTCAAAAAAGTCAACAGTTGGATCTTTTGACTTTTCCCACAAGATGAAGTAGACTGATTATAATATTCTTTTGCTCAAACATTTATTTCATTTAAGCAACAAGCTGCCTACATATATGAATTACATTTATGCAGGTCTGCTTCCTGATTTCCACTCACCTGACCTTGTAAAAAACAAAAGGCATGCATGATATCCAATCTAACACAGACGTCCACCTTAAACTCAAGTTTGAGATGTCTAGTAAGAGTTTCTCTAATGCTATGTCTTTATATGTAATTCAAGTATTCACAAAAAAATCTAGTCACTGAGGTGCTTAGATCAGGCAGGCAGAAATCCTTCTGCAGTACTTAAAAAGTCACCTTGATACTAATACTGAAACACCCAATCCTTCAGTAGCTCAGATCTCTTCTGAAATTTGAGCAGCTGGACTTAAATTTTAGGTTCAGTTCCAATTCTATTCAGAAGCATGAATTAACAAATCCTGATGTTTTGTATATCTGCATGTGTGTACATGTATCTGGGAGAAACGAAGCTCTGTCTCCTCAGCTTATAAACCATTTCAAAGGATGAGGTAATAATATCTCCTTCAGGCCAGCTGTCATGAGATCATTGTCATTTTGAGGAAAAAACAGAAGAAGAGAGAATTACAAGTTTTGTTGCATGTGACATACTCATTGTTGAGGTTGATGAGTTGGCCTCAGATATGTGCAGACAGGGTGCTGCTCATGCAGAGCTGTGTCCCAGACCATGTCATCCATGAGAAGAATGCCTTGGAGCAGATTGAGCCAAACTTTAAACAAACATCCTATTTCATTCTGCATGTTAGAACTGTTTACAAGACCAAGGCCTTGAAAAAGATCATTTCAGACCTTCTTATTTCCCTGTCTCTCTCCCCGTCTGTCTATTTATCTAGCAAAGACTTAAGTTTGCAAACAAATATGATTGTTGATGAGGGCACAGCTTACAGGAGCAGTATGAACATTGAACAAGAGGGAAATCTAGTTCAGTAGTCACAATAATTTGGATATTGGTCACTGAGTACTTGCCTTAAGTCAGTTAAATTCGAGAGGAAATAGACATATTCAATTTAATTTCTCTTTGTGGTGTTCATGAAAAGCCATGGCTGAAAAGAATTTGTTATTGGGAAAATTCTCTGTATACAAATGAAATGTTCTGTTTTGGTAAACAGCCAAGAATACTAGCAAGATTGTTTGTATTGTCCCACAGGCTTTGAGCCATTGCAGTTACACCACACAGGAAGGTGACCATGAAACTTAGAGGTAATTCTTGGCAGTTTTCCTGAGCTCTATTAACTTTCATAAGGAAAATGACTGCAGCAAAATAACAGGTATATAAACATGTCTGAATGGAAACCAGGTATTAAAGAATTCAATATTACAACTATAAACACAGATGCTGCAAGATATGTATTTGATTTGCATTGTTATAACCTCTCCAATGACTGATGTATCATTGAATTATATGGAAATATGTATTCAATGGAAAAAAATGCATAATAGCAATATAAAATGGATTGGCTTTCTTTCTAGCTAATGAAAGACTTGTCATAACTAGTGTTTAAAAAAAATCAAAGAAAAGTTGTGGAAGCAACAGTAATTTCCAGGAAAATTAAAGCTGTATGCACATAAACCCAAATAATTCCTGAGAAAGCCAGACTCTTATATAACAGAAATAGTTTTGTCAATAAGAAAATGTATCTGAAGACCATTTACCTGCTTTATTGACCAATGATGAAGTATAGATGAGAAATTAAAACTATAATAAATTGAAAGATTTTTAGCTGAGTACCATCACATAACACATTCACCAGATTTAATTTTCTTAAGGTGGCATGTCTTAAGTCATTTTTCTCCGGGCACCAAAGTTAACACATTTCATGATACTCTGAAAAAGCACATCCAAGAAGTATTTTAAAAAACAGAAAACTGTCTTTAAAATGTCTTTTTACCTTGAATATTTTCACAGATAACTACCTAGGAATTCTTACCATCAAATTACTTTTTTAAATTTTCTTTTCAAGTGTTTTTCTTCTTCAGATGATGAAATTCAATATTTTAGCCTATGTGGACGTTAATTTGTTTTAACATATTTGGTGTGATAGAAAAAGACATAGTTTGGGTAAACTGTCATTCAACTTAAAATGGGGTGAAAAGCAAGAGATTTGGGTACAATTTTTTTTTTGTTAATGATAAAATTTAAAGACAGAATTTGTATTTTAGGAAAGAATTCCAAAAAGAAACAGATAAGGAAAAGAAGGAAAAGAGGAAGAAGGAGAAAGTTGGAGGAAAGAAAATAAAAGAACAAGAGACTTCACCTCAAGACTGCAATGTGGATAAGATTTCTCTCCACTTAGGGTCCTGGAGGGTCTGTGATTTGTGTCAGGACCCTAAAATCAATGGCAAATGGTATGTCTGGATTCCTGGTTTGTCCTCAGTATTACACAGTTAAATATACCTTGACCTATTTCTTAGCCTCATTTATTTGAAAAATTAATAAGCTAACAAAAAAAAGAAAAATATTTTTGTAGTTTAATTTTATTAATTACTCCACAATGCAAGATAAAAATTCATCTAGCTGACAGTCAAAATAAAGAAAAAATATATTGGGTTTCCGTTTATGTGTTAATCTTCTTATCTTGCACTTGATCACACTGTTCGACTCCTTCATTAAGTCCAAGCAGAGACAACACCAAAGTGCCTCACAGAGTAAAACAGATCAATGACTCAGGGTCCCATACTGGGAGAGGCCTGACCCCAAACACTTTCATTCGGTATCCTGCTGAAATCTTTACGATTTTTCTTTGCCTTTTCTTTCCCCTTCACTTAATTACTGGCTTGTTTCTGCATTATTTATTCTTCGAGCTTATGTGAACATGTGAAATGGGGCATGTCTCATTGCAGCATTAAAAAAGAATGTTTTCTTAGAAAGAACTTTATAAAGACAGAAGTGCCATAACTTCATATACTTGTTAGTAAAAGACAAAATTTCTTTATGTTCTTTCACAAATAACTGTGTCTCATAGGTATTGAGTTTGGATTCATAATTTGCTTTGCTGGAGGAAATCATGATTTGTTTTACTGAGTAATCATCCTGGCAGGTCTCATCTACTCATATTTACATACATTACATCATGCCCTAATTTAAATAATTTCATCTACTCCCCTAGTTTGTATAGGAATTAGAAGCCTTCCAGCTTGATTTTAAGGACTTTCTATAATTGTATTCCTGCCTAAATTTGGAACCTTGTTTTCTCTTTTTCTATTCACTTGAATTTATCTGGTCACAGACTTTCCCCTAAAGTCACTGTGTACTTACTATGCATGAAACATACTATGCATGAAATTCTTGGGAGGGAATTGTCTATTAAAACTGTCACCTGATAGATTTAAAAAATTTATCTCTGAATCCTTAAAAGAGTTAGGGATTTGCACCTTTTCCTTCAAGACCTATTCAAATGTCTCTAAAGAATACTTCTATTAATGCTGCTCAATAGTAAGCAAACTATAACTGATGTGGGATCTCATTCCCAGAGAGTTGAACAATGCTGTAATCACAGACCTGTCAACACACACTTTCACGTGATTTTAAATGATTTTTTTTAAAAATATGGATAGTATAATTTTGCCTTTGTAGAGAGAAAACTGCAGGAGGGCATGGGGAAATTTCAGTATATATTCTGTCAGCACAGTTACACTGCAGTGAGTACAGGAGTTAAGTATAAAATAAGCTATTTTAGATATATGAGGAAATAAGCCACGCATCATCCCATGATTAAAGGGATAAAAGCATTGTTTGTGTACAGTGTTAGTTCCCCATGTTCCTAGATACAGATCAAAAAATCTTTGAGAATGCATGATAAAATTTCTGTTCATTACTCCTTCTTTTATGTTCAGTTTATCAAATTGCTTTAATATTTAGTAACTGAATGTCTTAAGAACCTCAAGTGGGGAAAAAATATATAGATCTGAAAGACTGTATTATTCCTCCAAAGGAAAGGTGTAAAGAACTCTCCAAGTTTCTTAAAGGCACATAGAGAGCAAATCCAAGTGTCATTTTGCTGAAATCAGCAACTCTTTTCACAATGTACGTAAATGACATACACATCCTAGCTGGCCATTGCAATACATGAACACCTGTCAGAGACTGAAATAGTTAATTGCTTAAACATTTTAAGATCACCAAAAGACCTCTGTCTACTGTAGCAAACTGCAAAGAAACAGCTGCTCATCTATTGAAGCCCACCCCCCCTCCGTGTATGCCTATTGATCTGGACCTCAAAAGGACCCTGAGGTAAGAAAAGGTGGTTCTGTTGTTCAGCTATCCCAGGCTAAAGAGAAGAAAGTATCCGCAAGTGTAAGAGATGGAACTGCTAACCTTGACCACTGCAGTAAACCCCAGGTGCTTTGGGAGACTGGTGCTAGTGGCTCAAGCAACTGGCTGGGTGCTTTGCTAGTGGTGCACGCAGCGGCCTCCCAGCTGCAGAGGGCTGTGCCTACCTGAGGAGACAAACTGGTATTTCAGATAAGGGAAATGGCTGATAAAAGGCATGATAAGACATCATCCTGTGCTACTGGGGACATTTCCACCTGGACTCTGTACAACAGAAACTCAATGAAAGAGGAGTCTTGTGGACTCCCCATCCCACCCCATTTCATGGGTAGTCTGCAACCACTGGAAGACCAGAAGGAGAGGCTCATTGGGATGTCATGAGAATCTATGGAGTGGTGATATCTTTTTCTACTTAATCTGTATCTCTTTCACTCTCTTTCTTTCTTCTCCCCCCACCCAGCCCCTTTCTCCATCTCTCTCTCACTCTCTCTCTCTCCTCCTCATTTAATGTTAAATAAAATCTGTACTATTGACTTCAGCATATGGTCTCATCTGCACCTTGAATTAGGAACAGGAATCTCTCTAATAATTTTAATAATCGGATCTTAATGACACCATCTTTATTTCAGATCTGTTCCCCTCTGCTGACAAAGATAATCTTAGGAAGGTTCTTTGTGCTATTTTACAATAGATCATGGGTGCACACAATTTACTTCACTTGTTGTTAAATTATATGCAAAAGAGTAATGAAAGCATCTAAACTAAATGAGAATATCCATAGTATCAGGTCATATGATTAGTAAACAAAGCTTTTATAAAGGATAAAGATGTAAAGTTCTGTATTTGGGGATGTTTACTGAGTCTCTAAAATATTGTCTATTCCTGTATAAATTGATCATGCCTTGACCTCTTCCCCTATTTTTCCTTTTCCCTCACTCATGTTATTCAATACACAAAAGAAACACAATGGATATTTTCATCCAAAAATATCAGCTCTTCTCTGAAGAGATGAAAACATCCCTACCATCTCATAAGAGTGTTTTGTTTACTTTTTCTCTTATTTTTAATCACTAATAGTTTTAAATTACATGGAGATATCCAATTATGAATAGCAATAGACATAATGACATCCCTGGGCCTTTACAGAAAGTCTCCTAAGTTGTCCTCCTTTTGTAAACAACAGAAAAAGAGAAAACAATTAGAGGAAATGATCCATTATTCCATAAAGTTCACAGGGGCAAAAATTTCAGCCCTTTCTGCATCCCTAAAATAAACAAATAGAAGTGAATTGAACACAGGGGAGGAACTTCATTACATTTCCTAATAACAGCATATTTGAGAGCCCATTAAGAGCAATACCCAAATAGTCTCCCCTGTCAAGATGTCATTTCAGAGAAAAAACAGAGGAATGAAAAAAGGATAAAGCTTTTGGAAAGATGGCATTTTCCTTTTTTATTTTTATGACTCCTTTTATTAATGCGTGTTAATGCTGTCCAAAAGGACATTATCCATCAGTTTTTTTGCTTAAAGAACCATGACCACTCCTAAATACATTTACATGCCTATAATATAATGGGCTACACATACATACACCAGTACTTATTCTTCACTAAATGTAATAATTTCTGCTTTCAAAACATGGGAGCAGACATGGATTCTCCTCAGAAATCCAGCTTTAGATGTACGAGGGCATGAGGCAGGATGCAAGCTGAAGCAGGCATCTCTGTACAGCCTTTTTCTCAACTAGTACTAACTCTGGAGGAGCCTTTGGGTGTTTTGTTGTTATCATACTCAACAGTTCTGTGATTATCTCATATGTAAATCTCAACTAAATGCAGAAATTGTGATTTTGTCACATATCTTTCACAAGAGATAGTGACAAAGAGATCTTGTCTGTGATCAGACGCTGCAGAAAAATTCAGTGTTATACTTTCTTTCAGAGCATGGCAACAGTGCAAGGAGGAATCCTTTCCTTGATTGGAGAGTTTCCAATTGGCTCTCCTTCCTGTATTTCAGTAGTTCAGTATTTTGGTACTCTAACACAGATCTTGTGACTATTTACTCATTTAGGCCCTGTGAGCATTAGATTGGTCTGGTAGACGCTCTAGTTCCTGCCCATTAAAGTTTTATCAGTGCGTTTAAATATTTATTGGGTATGAGCAAACCTCTCTATCCTGCAGGTTGGGGACACTAATTTGAAATGAGACACACCTGTGTTCTAGTTTGTGGGGATGGTTTATACATTAAACTGCCTTCCCCTGTCACTCTCACAGCCACCAGTTTTTCTGTCTACCACCCCTACCATGTTGCATTACGTTTATGAATGGTACAGATTTTGACATATGCATTTGTGTACCACATATACTTTTAAAATATCATGAATTGTAAAAATTTTTAATGCTGCAATATTGATGTTGACCAGATGTTCCTAAAATTCACTGCAAAGGAGGGTGCTCCAAGAATAAAATAATTTCATTATTGTTGAGATTTTTGTATTCTGCATTTCAGGGAAGATAAGTTGTATTCAACCTTGACTTGTCCTCATAATTTGTTCTTAGATTATTTATTCTAAAAATTGTTTGCATTTTATAGTATTTTCAAATTAACAGTAAGTTTAAATAAACCATATTTAAGTTACCAACACTGATTGTTTTCATATAGTGAAAAAAAGCCTAATACAATTCCTCTGGGTGATATAATTTATAAGGTCTTGAGGATACATTTCATAACAGTCTATGGGGACAAATTGCTATGTAAATTTATAGAATTTTAATCATAGACAGAAATTCAAATATTACTCCCAGGAGTCATAACTTGTTTCATTCAAGACTATGAGAAGGTGACAGAGTTGGGTCAAACCCACTGCAGATTTGCTCAGAATCCTCACGGGAAACTAAAGAAATAATGGTTTCTATAGCAACTAAGTGCATCAACATTATGTTTATTAATTACACATATGAACAGGAGAAACTGCAGGAAAAAAGCCCATGATGAGTCAGGACCTCACACTAGGACCAAGAAGCTATTGCTGTAAAGTTAATTGTGAGTTGCTTTGTTCTGTCTTAGTCGGTATGACACAATAGCAGTAAAGCAGAAGCAGCTAATCAGATACCTGCTGTCTGCATGTGTGACTTTATGTCACAGCTGGAGGATTAGATAAAAATACTGTAACATATGAATGCTGTCACCTGGGTTGTCTGATTTGGTTTGCTTTCTCCTCTTCGCCCCCTTAGTTATCTTCCTGTTAGGTTGATTTCATCATAATATTTGGGACTGTGGATGTGCTTTCACTGTCCATAGGGCAGGATTTGGTACCATAGGACTCAGTCTTTACCTCAGGTTTATTTTATTTTTTTATTTTTTTATTTTTTTTAATGAGAACTATTGACCATGAAACCCCTGATATATTAGCACTATACAATGAATAGTAACTACCAGTACCTGGCCTTGTAGGTTCATTCATACTCTTGTCTTTTGCTAGTGATATTAAATGCTTTCTGCAGTATGCCACATTTACTATTTGCTATTTTCTCTTACCCATTACTTCTATAATTTTGTCTCTATTACAGAACAAGCAATCAATTTTTCTGGTAACATCATTTCTTTGTATACCTGATCTACTTTCTACTTGTATAATCATTATGTTCTCTTACAAGCCTTTTCCCATCCAATCTTTCCCTTTCTATAATTTTCTTTTTAATATTCTGTCTTAAATTACAAGAAAAAACTTTCAGGAAATGCTAGAGATGGAGCTATTATGAAAGAGCAATGACATTTTTTATTTTCTTTGCTGCTTTTTAATTTTTTGGGAAATTGGGATAAAGAAAATGCTTGGAACTTTAAAGATCTTAATGATGGATTTCAGCACAATCAAACAGCATGACTAGAATTAAATGACAGCTGACACTAGAAATAGTAATTGCAGGAAAGAAAGCAAAACTGCAGCATGCCGGTGAACTGAATGACCTGTTGCTGCTAGCAGTGGTTTTCCCAAGGAAGAAAGATGAAGTACAGCAGGGTGAATTCTAATAGGAGTAGGAGCTCTGCCAAAGTGATTTCTGTGTTAAGCTTCTCCTCTGCCCCCCTGATTTGGAGCAGTTCTGTTTGACAGACTGCAAGCAGATGCACTTGATACAATTTCTCAGTGCTGGGGTTGTGGCAGGCTGGTCCCTTACCCTTTATCTGCTCCATCCTTGGTAACTGCCTTCACCAGGACCCTTACCAGCAAGGCTGTCTGCAGCCATCTGCAGGGGAAACCTGGGCCTGGCTGGGGAACATTTGCAGCTCATTTGAAGACAGATGTAAGCTCATGCTGACCATAAATCAAGCTCACCTTCCAAACCAGGGCAAATCTGTATTATGCCAAAGCTAAGGTAATACGCACAGCTTGCTGTGCTTTACATTGTGCCAGCCTGCTGATCTGGGGGATGGAGCACGAGCACAGCCAGCACAAGACTGTTTAGAGGCACATACTTTAGTCCAGGTACTACTTTAAAATAATCTAAAACAGTAAAGGGACCAGAATGGAGGTGAAAATTTTTCTTGGTACGCCTCCAAGTTTTGAACTGTTTCTGTTGCTAACTAAACTGTCATGCAACTAGAGCCCATCACATTTGCTACAGCTGTGTGGGCGTTAAGAGTCAAAGAAAAAAGCTCTGACAGAGCCTCATGATATTATTGCCAGCTTTTGAGGAAAGCTAATAAAAACAACAGCTGGGGCTGGCAAACAAAATCTAAAATCTAGTATGGAATAACGCTGGAAAAAAGGAAAAAGTTTTAGTTTGTTTTTTTTCTAATTTCTTGGGTTTTTTTCAAAGACTCATTGCAGCCTGTTTCTGGTAGAGAAAATCCTCAGCATTACAGCATTTAGAGAGACAGGTGTGGGTACATGATAGGTTCCAGTATGTACCAGTTAGTTCTTTACCAGTTGCTGTCAATGAACTTGAAACAGCCTTCAGCTTAGCCAAGCACACCCTATTTTACCTTGAATAATGATGCACTAGAAATGCACAGAAATAAATTGCAAAATTACATATCCCTGTTGAAAACTCATACACTTGGCTACCTGATCAGCTCATAATTTTTATGTAAGAAACTTATCTGTACAAGAACTCTATGGAAACAAGATGAAAAAAAATCCCTGTCTCTCGTTGTGCTCACAGCCCGTCTCTTCAGACAAGTGTGGATTGCTTGCCGCAGAAAAATGTGCATCAGTTCACAGAAAATGTCTTTTAAAAACTCACACAGAAAAGCAGAGAATAAATAATAAATGATAATAGCATATAACTCAAAGGTCTTTAGATCTCCAAATGCTTTGTGTAGCTGTCTTCATGACAAAGAGACATTGGGACAAAGAGAGGCGGAGAAATTTACACAGTATCACAGAACAGATCATTAGCAAGACTAGGAATAGTAGCATGTATCCTGAGACCAAATCCACTGCCCTATCATCAGGACCCATTGTGCCTTCCATTGCTGGCAGATAATGAATGTGAGGGAGAAAAAGCACTGGCAATCCTAAGTTACAGTTTGTCAAATATAGCCCAGCTGTTTTGCATCTGAGGTCTAGAGAAAAGCATGCTTAATAAATTCCAAGATTTTCTAGCTGATCCTTCATTTGTGTAGTTTGACAAAAAAAAAAACCAAAAAAACAAAAACCAAATAAAACAACCAAAAAACAACAACAAAAAAAAACCTATGAAAATAAAACTGGTATTCAAAGCCTGCTTGTTAAGTTTTCAAATTTCTTTCAAAAAGCATTGTCTCTTTAAAAATTTGAACAAATAAAGCCAGTTGGAGAAATTTGTGCCAATAAATATGTCTAAACAAATGTGACTTAGTGACAAATATAGCTTCATGTGATCAGGACCTAAAAGGCCGGCATTATTGAATTTAAAAGTTGTTGCTCTTCCCATAAGTCTGGGAGTTTCTTACTATTTTAGAAGACATGCATTTTTTTTTTTTAAATACATTTTTCTTAAGGAGGCTACATTACAGAGGACAGCTAAATTTGTTTTTCATGGTAGAAGTAACCCAGTGGGTCCAAAGAATTTTATACTGGTAGATGTTGCATAAATGAATCAAAAAAATACATAGGACAGTGGAAAAATTCTGGAGATTTTCAGTACCATTCACATAAGACTTAGGTAGAAGTGCTAATACAGCTATTGTCCCCATTGAGTCTTATTAAAGCCACCCTAGAGATATAAAGAAGCAGACTGTGACCATGAGTAGATAACTAGCTCTAATAGTAACGGGAAATGTCACTAAATGTCATTAGAGCCTGACATGACCTAAATGATGGCGGTATGTTTTGTATAATGGAAGAATATAATGAGGATATGGCATTTCCTTCAAGGAGAGTAGCAGATTCAGACCAGTAAATTAATTCAGTAGTAATGGCCAGCTGAGTAGGAAAGTAACTGGTTGTGCTGCCAAAACCCCTTTAGATTCATAGCAAACCTACAAACATAAAACCTTTGAAGGAAAAGAAAAGCAATCACCTTTATGAGGTGCAACAAGAGGTTGAAGCACAGATGGGGAGAAAAGCATTCTAGTAAAGCCTGTTTCCTTCACAGTTTCCCAACAGGTATATAACTAAAGTTCCTAGCAAATAGAGTGAATTTAAATTTTTTCAGAAGAACCACAGAAACCCCAGTAATTATATAAATCCCATGGAAGTCTTCTATTTCAAGTGGAAAACCATGGAATCCATGTTATTCCAGAAATCCATTTATCCTTCTGAGTTCATTGTCTGAATAGGGAAATGAATACTACCAGGCAGGGTCTAAAGACTAGCTGCAGCCCACCTTTAAAGTAGAAGCATTAAGTTTGAAGAGATGGATGTGAAAGATGCCCTTGCCATTAGGTGTTGTGGTGTGTTGCAATGTCCTGTTTTACCTTCTCCCTTCCCCCTCGCCCCTCGCTGAGTGTGCCCTGTCAATCAGGCTAACATACCAGCAAGGCGTCGTGTGATAGGTGTCCCTAGTCCCTTGAGACCCTGCCCCTTCACCTGGTTGGTGGCTCACCTGTCCCCTCCCCTTCCCCTGCCCTGAGCTTAAAAGGTTAATGAGACCATGCGGCCTTCATTCTGTTGGAGGAATTGCCCGGTGCAGACCTCTGTACCCATGGAATAAACATCTGGATATAACCCTCCAGCAGAATCCACTCCTTCCTTCTCTTCACCATCGACAGAAGCTCTCTCTCCTGAGGTAAACGGAGTCCTGACAAGCCTGGACTTGCGTCTTGTGCCCCGCTGCACTCTCCGCCAGCCAAGGTATCTCTGGGGTAAAACACCACAGTGCTGCCTTTGGCCCAGCAGCGAGGGTCAGAACTGGCCCAGGCACCATCTAACTGGTTATATTGGGATTCATATTCCAATAATTAGGAAAATTACAGTTTGCTGTGGATTTATTTTTTGCTTGAGTGGTTGGTTTGTTTTGTACTTTTAAAAGCTGCGATAAAGGGGGAGTGCTTCTGAATAAGGAGAAATGACAAAAACATTTACAGTAAAAAATAAACAGAATGGAAATGTAAAGAATAATTTGGCAGTGGGGAGATTTTTAATAGTTATGCTGTTTGGTCCCAATCATCAAATTATAAATAAATGGATTTTCAAATGTCCTTAGAACCGCTTAGTATATATTAGGAATAAAAACCAAAAGAAATCACTGGTATTCACAGTTCCTTATCTTGAATTTACTTTTCAATAGTCATGTTGAAATTAGAAACAATAGAAGCTGTTTTACCAAACTGGATTTATAAGATGGTGGGTCAAATGTGTTCTTGAAGCAACTCTACTGAAATCACTGACTCAACACTAGGAACAACTTTAGCTCTATATGCTCAGCCTTTGAAGGGACAAAGATCTCTGTAGCCTTATGCACCAGAGAGCAGGACCAAAGCTTTTAGGGAGACAGCAATTGAAAATTGTGGGGAAATTGGAAACATGTCAGGTTTTTGTTAGATGTTAGTGTTGAAAATCTTGATCTGCATGTTAAAAAAGCTGAAGTCAGACAATAAAATTTTAAAAATTAAGAAAAACAAAAATTAGTTTTTCAAATTCTTTATCTATTTGCATATTCTAGGCTGTACAGCTACTGGGCAAAATGCAGTTGCAGCACTCAGGTCTATAGAGCTTCCAATGTTTTTAATAAGAGTGGGAACAAGCACTATATCAGTAGCTGAGACCATTTATAAGAGAAAATCTGTGATTTCTTCAGCGCTTGAAAAGTATTTGGCAACTGAGATTGTGAAGCTTTTGTGGTGCTTTTGTACAGAAGGTTACTTTATCTCCTCGCTCTGTGAAATAAATTATAGTTATGACTTATTCCATTAAAAAAAGATATATAACAGGAAAGAAAGCCTCTTGCCTTTTGGTATTTGTTCTCCCAACTTAGAATAAACCCCAACTTCTTTCAAGTTGCTAAGAAAGGATGTTGGGGATAGATGGCTGATATTCTGGAAAACACAGAATTCTGCTGTAATGCTTTTCAGGGGATGATGAGATGGCAAGCAACACACAAAATTCGTGACAGTAGATATCTAGCAGTAAATGTGTGGCTCTGGAGATTCAGGGATCATCTCTATTGTTGCCTAGGCAGGAAACACTGGAAAATTGTCTTGCTTCCAAAACATACATTTATCCAGGGCTGAATAAAAACAGAAGATAGTGGGTAACTTAGATAGATAACTGGGTGGGTAACCTAAAGATAACTGGGTGACCTTGAACCTATGGTAACCAGAATATGGACATGAAAACTGCAACATCTTTTGTTTGCCATGATTGTGTCACTTGCTTAGATTGCTACTCATACAGACAAGTTTTATCCTTGGTCAGACCCCACTTTGGGAGTCTGTAATTGCAGTCATACCAGAGAAAAAGAGTGGATTTAATCCAACAGTTCTTCTTCATGTTTTCTGCAGTCTTTGTTGAAGGTGTCATTGTAAAGATATCTTTTTAGGGGTGAGATTAAAAAAGAATGATTTCACTCAGCAAAAGAAAAGAAAGCAAGAAATCAGCTTCATGCAAAGAATCACACAGCAACTCTGCTGTAGTACACAAGGGAAGCTCATTCAATGAGACTTTCTCTGGAGGTCATAGTATATAATTGTTGTTTGTACATTCCTTGTTATCACAGCTTTGGAAATAACTCCTGAAATCCAGTAATTCAGAGCCCTCTCCATCCATTGGACACAATAGTTATTGTCATCCTGAGATAAAGGATAATAGAGAGACCTAGATGTCTTATGATCAATTTAGGTACCTTAAGACATGAAATATTAGAATTAAGCATTTGGGCTTGGGTGGGATATCTAAAAATCTGGCAGAAGAAAAAGTGATCTTTAAGCAGAATGCCTCAATTCTCCCAGCTGCAGGGATGGTATGGTGTTACTTTACAGGATCATCCAACTCAAAAAGTTAGGCTTGGACTTTATTTGACTAAATATGGAGTTTATAGACAGTAGTTACCCAAAGGCATCAAAACTTTCTGATACTTAGGATGAGCACGGTCAGCTCAGGTGTATCTCTCTCAATATTGACAGCCAGGCTAAAGACTGAAGCTCCACATAAGAGATGGGCTACTACCATCACTGATTAGGGTTTCTCTGAGTGTATTAAAGCCAATTAAATTAGGTATCATGAGTAGCTTTTGAATAGATGAGACGATATCTAGTACTTTTAGATACCTGAAGTATTAGATGGTTTAAGCAATCCAGTTCTTGTCTAGAGTCTAGCAGAGCTTAAGCTGATTAGGTCCCAGTGTAGGTAGGGTTAGTCAGAGTAATCTGTGTAAAACCATTCAGCATTATGAGCATCATCAAGCTGGGTTATAAATAGTGATAAAGATTGCAAATGCCAACTTCTACAGAAAAAAATATTTTCACGACCTCTAAAATAGATATTTAGAACATAATATACTATTATAGACTGAAAGACAAAGACAAAAAAAGAACATTATTTGTCACCCAAGACATATCTAATTTGTTTAAAAGATTGATCCTTGTTATTGCTATTAGTGTTTTTTCCTCTTAAACTGAAGCAGCTGATTATTCATCTGCCTTTAAAAGTATGGGTTTCAGACTAGTTTTACTTAATAACTAACATGTTAAGTGCTAAAGAATAAGAGATTTGTAAATGACTGTCACTCTCCTGTTGTATCACTGATCCACATCTGATTACAAAGTGCATTTGCCACAGTGGTTTGAAAGGTCAAGAGAAATTTTTTGCTTTACAAAAACAAGTCACTAGGCAAGACTAAGTTTAGATACACAGAAAATAAAACCAGCTGCTAACATTTCCATCCAACAAAGGGAATTTCATCATTTTGTCCACTCTCATGTTTTTCTTATGTTTACTGGTTGACTAAAAAAGGTCAACATTTATCCAGTCTTACTACAGATTGATATTAGAAATGACAGCAATTTCCTGCATTTACCAAAAGAAATATCCAGACATAAGGGAAGATGCCATTAATTTACAAAAATGTTGACATTTTTAACAGACACCATTACACAGACTTACAAGAGTGAATATACATTTACACATAACAGATTTGTTTCATAACACAGTACTTGCTCCGTTTAATTTGCTCTTCATCTATGAATTTACCTATTTGCGTGTTCCTCCTATCATTATACTATAAATAAACTCAAAAGCATTTTGGTCTAGAGGAGGTTTCCTTAGAAACTCACCATTTAATATTATTGGTGTTTTTTTCCCAAAGTGTGATTATTTACTTTTATATGAATCACAGCTATGTTTATCTTTTCTGCTTGCATTTTTGCTACAAGCATTTACAAATTACACTATTTAGAAATGGTTATTTGATATGCAGGAAGTCTTTGTATTTTATCTTTCATGACAGAAATCCTGGAACAGAAAATTATTTCCTTCCCATTTGACAGAATTGAAGACCAATGGCAAAAGTTTCCTCCTGTAGAACTTTGAGAGGAGGAAGTATGCTAACCGATGTTTGCACACACGACTGTGAGAAATTCACATATATTGCTATCAGTTTTCAAACCAGCAGATTACTCACATATTTAATATCTGAGTAGTCACAGATAATTCCATAAAAATTCCCACCTGCCCAGAAACAACTGTGTACTTAAGGGCTTTATGGATGGTAATGAGGAATCAAGTCACATCATCTCCCATCCATCTTAAGAGATGAAATATGGATATCTCTTGCCTGTACCATCACATTTTCCTGTTTTTCTTTTTTTTTTAACAGTCCACCCAGGGATCTCATTATTCAGAAAAATGTCCACTCTTTCCTATTTCGGCATTTTTTGAAATGTGGTTATTTTATTCCTGTATTTTTCAGTAGCACTGGGAGAAAAGAAAATCTCAGAAGGGACTAAGTATTTCTTTTTCTGCACCTTATTTTCTGCTCCCACTATTTTATGGCATTCACAAACCCTATCAAAGAGCAATAAGTCACTGAAATGCAGCATAGTCCGTGAAATTTTATGAGAATTTTCAACATTTTGAGTGACAGGAGCCATGATCTTGAAGTTTTGTTTCCTTAGTGTTTAGATAATTTTTTTTTGCATGGGGAATAATAAATGAACTGAATGGATCATTCCTAGTATAAATGAACTTTAGTGCTGCTTCAAGTCATATACATGCTGAAGTGTTCCATTGAATTGACAATGACTTAATTTTGAATTATCTTAAAACTTTAGTAAGTTAAAAACAGGGAAAGAAGCTTGGATCTTTGTACAGTGAAATACTAAATTTCAATACTGCAATTTATATTCCAGAAAAGTAGATGTTTCTGAAATTATCTGAAATAATTTTGTTCTTTCTCTTTTGAAAATGTTGTTGCTTCTCTCTAGTTCTTTCTTCTCTAGTATCATTTGCAGGCTAGTTTGAGACCTTGATATCAGTAGGGCCAGCTTCACTTTACAGTACCATCTATAAGATAAAGTTGAAACCCAATTCCACCACATGAATTAATCAGAACAACTGTGATATGAAAAATGTTGTGCTGTTTTTCTGCTTTTTCTCCACTACATCTGCATGTAGCTACAACAACTTGTTAGTGGACCTTAGGGATCTGAATACTGCATACAAGAGCTGGTATATGCCAATTATTATGTTGAGTGATGAAACTGCCTTGTATCATTTCATTTGTGGATATGAACAGCAGGTGAATGTTATAGTTTCTGCTTTCCAATTATAAATCACACAGTCTGAAATCTCAGTTCTCTGAGTAAGGGCTGTAAAAGCAGTGGAGTGTAAGGAGACTACTGTTTCTTGTAAAAAGGAGGCTGAAATTAGGTTTATTGATGTGGTTTCTTTCTGCACCTCCCTGCCATACTTAGCTTTTAAGACCAAAATTGGAAAATTATTGGACAAAGAAGCTGAATGGAAAGAAAATAAAACATCTGACTACAAAGACTGTATTTAGGAGTATAAACCAGAAATAGGTCCAACACTGATACATTCAAGTGACAGAGTAATGTGAGGTTCACTTTGGGTTTTCTATATATGAGCTTTCTCAAGAAGAAAAAGCAAAAGGATATGGTAATGGTAATAGGACTCTCTTTCCAATCCAATTTCTGGCATAGACTAAGCATTTCTTTAAATATTTGAAATTTTGAGATCCTCCTTGAACTGCATCTGCGAAGATTTGTGTGACACTCAAGTCTGCAGTCTAGACTAACGTGGATGGACAAAGGCTAAGATTCTTCACAAACAAAATAGAAAGTTTTTGGTGGTAACAGGATGTAGCTAACAACATCAAAAGGATTGGATTCAGTTACTGAAGGAAAGTATTCAGAATCAGAATATTTGTTTTCTGAAACAGGTATTCTGCTAGCCATATTTGTAGTCTAGTTTTGGGTTTCCCAATGCAAGACAGATTGTACTTACTGAAGTGAGTTCCCCGCATACCACAAGGGAGTTGGGGGATGGAAGGCACAGTGCAGAAGCTAAAGTCCACTTATTTAGGTAAACCTGAACAATAAAAGAATGAAGGTGGACATAGTGTTCTCTACAGTCGCTTAAAGGAAGGCTGTAGAGGAGATGAGGCAACGTGCATATGCACAGAGAAAGGATGAAAAAAGTCAAGTTCACCAAGTATCAAAAAAAAAGGAAATTCTGTAAATATTAAAAAAAAATAAGATCACCATCAAGGCCTCTAACACAGGAACAGTTGCACAGAGATTCAGCATTCTTAGACACACGAATGACTGGGCAAAGTCTGGTTATGTGATTGAAGTTGCCCTTTGAGTTTGGAAACAGAGGAGAGGAAAGGTTGGATTTGAGATTTCCAGACGCGTCTTCTGACCTGAATCACTCAGTCTCTAATTCTCACTCTGTTAGGTTATTATGCTGTTCTTCAAGTTCATGGTTTGTGTTTCTCCTATTTTTGAAATTTGGGGGAGGGACTGGGAAGGGGTAACTTATTCTAGTCATGAGCACATATGGTAATTTCTCCTAATGATATAGTAACTTATTCTTCTTCTCCATGCAGTTTTGTCTAGTAAGGGTTATGAAAATTGTCACTGAGTGGGTGTAAGTCACATCATATTAGTTACCTTATGTGTATGCATCTCATAGGAAACTATTTTTAGATTTTTTTAATCCTATTGACAAGGACCAATTTGAATTTATCTCTGTTCCCACCAACAAGTATGAGAAAAGAAAGAACAATATTCAGTTCTTACCTAGTTTTTCAGAGTTATAACAATCTGAGGTGTACATTTACTGACTGCATAAGAGTTACATACTAATGAAGTCCCAAGACAGATCTACCAACTAAGGCATACAGTAGCAGAATACTGTGCTTCATTATGTCTCATCTGTGGTTCATTATGCAGCTTCAAAAAGAGATGTGCAGATTTTTGAACAAGTAGCGTAAGACTGTTTGTCTTCCACTTTGTCTAGCCTTTTGTTTACACAATAATAAATGTGCAGAGCAGTTCAAAGGTCAAAATTGACTGGAAAAATCTCTGTAGAAGATTTGCTGCCACTAAAAAAACAAACAAACATAAGAAGTATTTAATAGAATTCTGAAATTATTCTTTTCAGCTCACAGAATTTTTAACCAACTTGCTTAAAGCAGTGAAATTACACATCACAAAATCTTGGACTTTTTTACAAGAGGGAATTAGTAATACATTGTAAAGGTTGTATCAAAATTTTGTAGCTACATAATTGATACCATCTGGTGTTTCAGAAAAGACTGACCTGATTTGGGATGAACTCTGACAACCACAGGTCAGTATCAGGAAAACATTTCTAGTTTACCAAAACCAAAAATATAAGACACTGAACTTTTCAGCTCACTATATGAAGTCTTGTGCATGTAATCATGTATTTGCTTGATTTAAAAGTTATTTTTACATTGGAATATCAGAAACTTACACTTCCAATTTCTTTTTACATACAGCCACACTCCTTTTTTAATACTTTTTCTTTTATGTTAATCTATTTTAGCTCAGGAAATATTTTTGGTCCATCTGGTTTCCCTCTGTATAAGTCTGGAAATTTGAATTGTTATGCAGCATGAAGCTCTACTTCTCTTATTTTTGTAAGATAAAATGTTTACAGTGACTCCACTGACTGGACTCCACATTGCTTGTGCAAAGGCTATCTGGTTTCTCTGCAATTATGATTCAATGATTCTGGTTCCAGATGTAGTAACTTTTGCTGCTCCGTTTGCTGCTCTAAAATTCATAATTAGATTTCAAAAGTTATGCAGGTTATTACCAAAAATCTGTGAATAACCGCCCCAATGAAATAGCAGGAAGGAATCTCAAGGGAATTAGGAAATGGCTCTTTGTCATGTTCTGGTAAGCCATTGCCAATAGCCAGTTCTACCTTCACTCTCAACCACAGTTAGTGACTTTTGGTTTGTCAGCAGCTGAATGAGAGCAAGATGAATAAAGTTACACGCAACTGGGGAAAAATCTGGGCCTTTTAGTAGTTTTACTAGTTAACTACACTCTTATCACTGTAGTCAGAGCTTGGAAAACTGCGAAAGAAGTGAAGTTTTGAGTTCACTTCCAACATCGCATGTATCATGTCTCTAGAGTTTGCAAAAAGTATCAGATCAGAAAGATCATATTTTGGAATCTCTTTGTATGGGTCTAAATGACTATACACAGCAAAAAGGAAGCCCTCAGGATCACAGTCACTTTTAGATAAGCCCCAAGTGCCTTGCAGTTTAATACTGTCCTATTCTAACTAGATGAGCTTACCCATCCCTAGACAGACATAAGAGTCATCTGCTTTTGATGATGTCAGTTGGGATTTTCCAGTCGCGCATCTCAGTAGGGATGTGGGCTGCTCAGCTTGCAGAGTGCAAAGAGAACAGATCCTTTTCAGAGAAACCTACAAGGCCCAGGGGATGAGACTAGTGTGGGAGAGGCTTGATTCAGACAAATCTGACAAGTCCAATTCCCTAGACATGTCAAAGAGCTGGAAAGCAGACAGCAGTGAACAGATCCAGGATTGCAGCTGGGAACGGCAAAAGGCAAGCTCCAGGTGTTTTCTAGACATAGTGCTCACTTTTACTGTTCTTGTAATCAAATTTGTGTCTGCTGGCTTTTGAAGAAAATACTGAGTGCTCTTACACTACTGAAGATATCAAAAAAGTGGGAGGGAAATGTATTGCCAAAATAAGGATGTAAAATGTGGGCAAAATGTAAAATTTTCCATTGAAAACATAATAGTACAGTTGAGGGAAACTGCTTTCTAGTCCCCTGGTACAAAAATAAGTAAGGTTTGATGTCACACTCATTGATGTTATTTTATTAAAGCCTCTTGAAGGTGAGAGTCAAACAGGGCATAAACAATCCTTTTATGACAGCAAGGAAATTGAGAGTAACAAAGAAAAAGGAAAAGGACTGTGGTTCTTTTATGCCTACATTTGCTGTTTGCTTTTCTTTTTCTGTTTCATTTTTGTTTTGTGTTTTAACTCATCATATTTACTTTTTTCTAAGTGGCTTCAAATATATTAATATATATTAAAGCCTAACATTAGCATCAAGCTAATTTTGGATTTTGTATCTAGTCTTTTTGGCAAGGGGAGGGTGAAATGGGAGAAAGATTTAATTAAGTGTCTGTTGCCAGGATTCAAATGAACTGTAATTAATTTCTGGTCATGAAAATTTTATATTCTCTGTAATAACAATGGCAAAAAATTATTACTGCATTTGCTGAACCATTCGTAACATGTGAGAGAAAGAATCTCAGATTTCAGTTGAAGAGCCTAATCCTTAATACACAAAAATACTTATGCTTGAGTGACCTAGCTAATGATGAATACAAGGGAAAATTCTCAGTGTCCCCAAACATAACTGCTAAACAAATATGTATCAAGCTTTTTATCACGCCTCCCTGGAAAATGGAACAAATGGTTCTGTAGTTGAATAAAGTAGCTGAATAAAGCTGTTTCACCGCTCCACTGCTCTTATCCAAGATATGGCCTCTATTCTTGAGTGGACACCAAAAATCTTTAAAAATTCACAGAGACAAAAGAACATTTTAATGGGTCAACTTCTTTATGTCTTATTGCACATTTCTCCTGTGTATATTATGAAATATCTTGCAATATATAAAGATAACAAGTACTATGTATTGAGTATAGACAACTACAAGAATTGTCAACATTTGGGCTGTTTTATTGTCAATGACAAATATGATATTAACAGTAAGTTCCTTTGCAAGTCTGGGATGTCTGACTAACATTAAAGTAGCTTCTTCCATTGAATAACACTACCATTAATCATCTCAGCTAATTCAATAAAAACAATGTCAATACGATAAAATACTTTCTCTTATTGAATTAATGAGGGTTGTTGGTTACTAATAGGATATGACTGCATTAGGGAAATGTTTAAAGTAACATGATAGATTAACAAGTAAGCATTTAATAAAGTTTTCATATAATTTTTAACTCATTCCAAACCCTATGAGGAAGGAAGGAAATTCATATTATGAGGATAGCCACTGCATAAACTTGCTGAATATCATCACTTTTCTATTTCCCTTGACAGTGTGTAAACTAAGACATACGACTGGCCCTTTCTTGATTTTCTGTTTTCTTGTTTATAAAATGTGAAGAATTCCACCCACCCTTTGTTCAGTGCTATAAGATTTCCCAATAGAAATACTGAATATGAGCCATAGATTATTTATATGTAGAGATGTTCTATCTTTCTATGAGAAAAGATGCTGTAAACAGACCTCAAATAATGATTGTTTCTCTAGCCTTAGGCAAATCACTTATGGCCCTTCAGAAGTTGCTTAAATTTAAATTTTCCATTGGCTTAAATTAATGGAATATCTGAGTAGCAGTATCTCTGCAATTCAGGCTGTTCACTTTGGGCTGACCCTTAAGCTTAGTTTTTTCAGCTGTAAAGTAGTTGCAACAATACTTGTTTCTGTCCACACTGACTTCAGAATTAGTAACCTCATGGCCATAAATGAATTTGACCATGAGAATGTGTTAAAAATAATAAGTTCATTTGTTTATTGGAAGGCAAAATAGAAACTTCCTGAGGACGTCTGAACACTGCAAAGTAGCACAGCTACTGTAAGATGAGAGCAGAGTAATATAATTGATTGTTTGTGGAAGAGCTTTACCTTTCCTTTTGTGCCCACATGTGTCCAGTGTATCAGTCAAGCCAATGAGGAGGTGCTGAAGGGACAGCAATTCCAGCTCTAGGACACTGAATGCATTAAACATTGGGCATGGACTGATACCAGCCACGGTGGGGTAATAAGATCTCTCTGGCATTACATCTTGAGAAAAACTCTCATCCATGCAAGTGGTTCCCTTAACCTGAGTTTGATTTCAGTTTTGCTGCATGTGGTAAATGTAATAATGTGATAAATCCTATTTAATGTGGTATGAGGTTCATCGTGGTGCTAAATAGAATTACCTTCTTATTGGAGAGAAATTTAAACTTGTATAATTTTGCAATGTGTGACTCAAATTTTCTATCCATCTCTGGCTTCAACCTGCCTGTGGCACACACAGCACATCATGTTATGATGACATACCATGTACCTATGAAAACACAGATTATGAAATAGGTAATTTTCTTCAAATTAATATATCATAGCATGTTTGGCACATAAATACTACAAAAATTAATAAAGTACTTTACAGTTTTTCACTTATAGGCCTTCCTTAATGTTGTGGAAGTAGTAAAATTAATATATCCCAAATTTATAATTTTTTCAGGATTTTGAGGTAGCAGGGGGTTTTTTTTGATTACTTTTTGTTTAAACAGAAAACCAAAGGAAAATTATTCATTTTTTACAAAATCTCAGTCTAGTATTGGAGATTGATTTGCTTTATTATTTTGAGTCCCGATAAACCTCATAAAGCAAAGTTATTGTAAGAAGCATCAAATCTGAAAAGCATTTTAGCCTAATAAGAAGTAAGATGTTAAAAAAGAAAAGAGCGCTGATTATAATGCTATGTAATAGAATGTTACTCTTATACAGAAGACAATTCTACTGTTTTGGAAGCTTAGGATAATTCAAAATGCAAAAGATGCAAAGCAATTAAGAAAGTGCTATTGAATTTTATTGCTTCTGTCATAGCAATATCCAGTAAAATACTAATTGTTCTGATGATTTATAGCTGTTTTAGAAGACTGACTTTCTGACTTTCTCACACACACTGTGACTTTTGATGGAAAATTATATCCAGGGTCTTCATTTGCTAAATAAATAAAAAGAGATGAGCAGACAGGGTGAAATTGTAATATCATGTCTTTGTAGTAATCTGAATTCTATTTTAAAATCAATGTTTTGACATGGCCAAGCACTGTTTTATAAGATACATGTTTGTAAAAGTCGTCCTACTAAAAACTTCTAAAACTAACCAGAAAATAGTTACAATATCTCTGAACAATTGAATCCATCTTTGTTTTGCTTTGTTTCATTTTATTCTTAACATATAGGCATATATTAAAATTTTTTAACAGTCTTTAGCATTTTCAAACCCCTGATAGGCCATATCGTGCACAAGTTTTCTCAGGCTTCATTCCCATTAGTAATATCACAATGGAAAAATACCCCTACAAAGTTAGTGTTAAATATTTGTTTCGTGTACTCACAATGATTTGTGTTTTTATTAAGCAAATCACAAGTAATGGGAAATATTAAAGGTATACATTTATCTGTGATTAATAATCTTCCATGAAAATAATAATGCTAGTGTGTGCATTACTATCAAGTTTTAAGCTTCATTCCATATGCTTTGCAAAAGATTCATCGCAGTCAAAGTCTCAAGTACTTCCTTTCACAGTATGTATGAAGAGCTACAAGTTTTTTAAGAATTCCTAATAATCTGCTGTTTTCAATATTTATCAAGGCTCCAGCGACTACTACTTCTCTCTTGGTACTTTTTCACCACTCTACTACTTTTATCTTACTAGAATTTGCCAATTAAATCTGGACAGCTGTAAATGGTGTTCCAAAAAGGAATCCCTTCTTTCTAAAATTTAAATAACCTGGAGACCTCAGTTAGAAAAAGAGATCAGTACTTAAACATGTACATTCCCCTGTTTAGTGCCACTTTGAGAGCTTTAAAAAGTCTTGATAACACTTAAAGGCAGAATGATCTTGAATGTTTTACAACACAACTGATATTTAATTAGCCTCAAATCTGTGCTAGAAAGACAAGTTTGTATACCCAGAGCACTACTCTATCCAAGAGTGAGTATATTAAGGTTTATATTGCCATTTCATTTCTCAGTGGTACATCTTATGGAATGCTGTGTTTGGGGAAGGGGGAAAGCAGTCAACTGGAAAGGACTCTGGTGAGACCACAGTACAAAAATGTAATTCAAGGACAGCAAATAAAAATGTTAAGATGACACTTTGCTGTTACTGCTCTTTGAAACACTGTTGTTGAGATTTCAACATTCATATTTGTATGCACATGTCAACATCTCTTTCTAGATATTTTCAAACTGTGGATGGCTTATGTACATGTCTACTTTTATGCCACAGAGCTGCAAGTGCCAAGCAAGTGGGAATACGTATTACCTGCCTGCCCTAAAATTTCACATAATAGCATATAGATAGGTCCAAAGTTGTAATAGGTGAAATTTCCACTTCCAAAATACAAAGTGGAATTTAAAAGTGGAATTAGTATTTAAAAATACCACAAAGACAGAGACAGTGGAATACCCTCTTTGCACTCTAGTTTTTTAGCCTATTAATCAGGAATATGAGTTATCTTAGTTGTTTGATATGTACTGGGACAAAATCTAGTAGGTTACATCCCTGACTTTTACCACCAAAACCATAATTTAAAGCAGTAACAAAGTCCTCAGAAGGTCCCCTCACCCCTTAGGATAGATTTCACTAATGTTTTCTCTGTGCAAAAACCTGGTTTTTACTGTGTGAATCTGATTCAGTCAATTGGGGTTTAATATTGCTAGGATGGTTTAATTTTCTATGGCTCTTAAAGTCATCACTGGTTCTAACAATATGTAAGGAAGGATTCAGGAAGAAAAAAGAGGAAATATTTGAGATGTGGAATTTCTTTCTATAGTGGCATTAGTGTAATTAAAATAATAAACACTTCATTTCTATAAAGATGTGTAAAGTGGCTGTTGTAATAATGGAATGTTACTCCAAAATTAAAACAAGTCTGGTTATCCTCATGAATATTTCTATCTTCCAACAAACTGAATTGAACATTTCTGCATCGCTGATTTTGTCAGCTGTTGTCAAATCTCTGAGTATGTGGCAAGGGAAGACATCAGGAAAAAGAAAAGACAGCTTTTTTGCCTCCTGACAAAATTAACTTTTCTTTATATTCCAGAAGTTGCTGGACTTTTACAAAGAGACTGTAAAATGAAAAAAAAAAACATTAATTTGGATCAAAATAATAGATGGGAGTCTTTATCCTGTTCCTCCAACCCAAAACGTTAAACTAAGATTTTTTTTTTTTCTCAAAGAATCACAGAATCAATTAGTTTAGGACCTCTGAGGTCATTGAGTCCAACCTATGACCTATCACCACCTTGCCAACTGGGCCATGGCACTGAATGCCATTTGCAGTCTTTTCTCTACACTCTTCCAGGGACAATAACTCTACTGTCTCCTGGGGCACTCCATTCCAATGTTTAATTACCCTTCCTGTAAAAAAATTCTTCCTGATGTCCAACCTGAATCTCCCCTGGCACAGCTTTAAGACTGTGTCCTCTTGTCCTGTAATTTGTTGCCTGGGAAGAGGCTGACCCCCACCTGTCTGCAACCTCCTTTCAGGCAGTTGTAGTGAGGGATAAGGTCTCCCCTGAGCCTCCTTTTCTCCAGGCTAAAGATTTCTCCTTTAAACTTTAGATTTTATTGCATGGAGCTTGTCATATACAAAATCATTCCTCCAGAATATGCTCTGTCTTATTTCAGTTGAGTAACATGCCTTTTTTTCTCTGTTAAATTACCTAGGAATATTTATTATCTCCAGCAAGGACTTAATATATGATCTTAATTATAAAATACTCTTAGATAAAACTTGTCAAGCTCACAATAAATGGATGCAACTCCCCGTGTCTCTGATTAGCAAAGTAAATATAATTAAAATTACTATAGTCCCTAAATTTAATTATCTATTCATGAACATTCCTTTATTTCTTTTAGCAGAATTTAAAAAAAACCCACAACTTTAATACATATTTTAAAGATTCCTCTGACTATATAAAATACCAGGTTAGGTATAAAAGCATCAACTTTATCTCTTTAAAGTAAACTACTTTAATCAGACTTTTGCTGAATTGCAGACTCAATAAATATATATATATATATATATAGACAGAATTCATCAAGGCTCTACTTAGAGCTGGAGCTAGGGAGACAGTGAAGACTAATTTAAAGTACTGCCAGAGAAGTTATTCACCCATTTCATTTATCCTTGAAGTTTCCTAATAGATTTTTGGCCTTGGCTGATTAACAGGATTGGAGAACAAACAAAAGAACCTTGTGCAATTACTCTGACTGCAAGAGGAAGATCTAAATGTAACCTAATGCAGCAAGATTAAGTAGGTAGGGTTTGGGGCCCTTTGTAGGAGAATGTAAATGTCTGCTTCTTTGCAAATAACTGATAAAAAGAATCACTGTGATGTTTCACAAATGGCCTTTCTGGAAGAAATATCTCATTCAGCACTTTCCATTGACTATGGACTATTAAATGTGTTTTGAGGTCCGAATCTGGCTTTCACTTCCCATCTTTCTGTGACTGAATTTCTCAGAGCTCTTAATGTGGCAAAACTGTTTGCCTGGTCTCAGCTAATGTACCCCTTGCCTCACAATGCTTTCTTTTTAGGGTTCATCTCAACAGTTTTACACACTGAACTTCAGACACATACATTAAGAACTTACATGCTATAAAAATTTCAAAATATAGAGATTTTGAAATTTTTAATGCTACGAAAGCGTCAAATAAGGTTCACCATATTTTTAGATGGACAGAATAGAAGAAAAATGCCTTTTTTTTGCATCATGAATTAAAAGAACACAAACTATAAGCACTAGGCTATCTCTTACAGTTCTTCCTGTTGTTTTTTCTTTTTGTGTGTAACTGTGCCTGTCTTATCATCTTACCTGCTCCCTGAAGAGGAAGATAAAATTATCAGTAATATCATCCAAGAAGGCATAGGTTTTCTGAGACAAAAAGTTTCTGCCATACTTGACTCCTCTTCTGAGTTTAACCTTGTGGGTGGGACCCACTTAAGGCTTTTTGAGGGCAGTCTACAAGATGTTTGTGTTGTTCTGTTCTTCAGACTTCTATGTGATAGTTCCCTGAATAGTCCTCTTTGCATCATACCTTACAGCAGCACACAGAACTCTCTCTCCATCTGTGAGCATGTCACTCTGACTATACAGATACCTCATTTTTTCAGAATCCTTCAGTGAAAATACATTTCAGGTGGCAGCGGGCATTTTGCCAAAGCTATTCTGCATGTAAACATTGTTAGGATGTCTGATCCAGCAGTGGGAGTCACTTCCTTCAGATCTGAGAGACCTGGTTTAAATCTTTTCTTTGCAGTATGCATAGCAGATAGCCCTTGACCTAAGCTTGACCTAAGCTTGATAGGGCTCAGATGAGAATTGCCATGTCCAGCACCAAAACTGAATTCAGTTATCACCAAGTGAATAAAATCGTCTCAGTGCCTGGTGGCATTTTCCAGACTATGCCTGTGATCATCTATTTTTGGAGATGTTGAACACCTAAAACCCTTAAACCTTGGTGGGACTGTAACATAGGTATTTCTCCGTATCTTCCAAGCAAGAGATAAACTAGTACTCATCCTTGAGGTGCTTCTAATTGAGTTGACACCACAGACTGTAACAGGTCAGTATCCACATTTTATACAATGCTTCTGTGCTTGGGTGCACATCCAAGATACCACAGGACTGTGACAAATCGCTCACTCTGCTGCAACTCTCAGGATGTTATGATTCCAGTAATTTACAAATATGTAAGAGACATATACCACCACTCATAAATGCTTTAATGGGACACCAGTCCACAGTGCCTCATTGTGCTCTAGCTCCCCAACAGCAAAATGGTGAAGCAGAATTTTGTTAATTTATGTGTGGTGAGGATGCTTCACATAAGCCTTTGCAGTGTGGAGATATTTAGGCAATGCTAATGAAATCCCTCTGGAAAACCTAAGTTATTTGCTTGAATATTTTTGCAGCTGATGGTTGAGTCTGTAATGCCTTTGTTTTCAGGTACATTTTTCCATCTAGAAGAAAAGCTACTGATGTAGAGGTAGGTTATAGTCATTTTCAGTATTATGTCCCTGAATTTTGAGGCGCTTGGAAAAAAATGTGTCTTTCTCTCTGTAGATGTTTTTTACAATTTCTTGGTTTTGTCTTATCCCATGGAGTGTTTCTATGTAAAAAAGGCACTTCCAGGAATTTCATTAAGGTATTGGGAAGTCCAGTGTACTGATGCTGAACTCTATTCCCAGAACTATCAGCAATCTGTCAGAGGCAAGGCTTCCTGGAATAACATCAGACCCCTTGCCTGTTATAGCCAAAGGAATGGTGTTAGTCTTTTTCTAGCAAATTGTATTTAAGTGTAGTTTGCTCTGAAAGAGACAATTGTTTAGAAACCCCAGAGGCATAGGCACATTACTAAATCTTGGGCATCTAGACTGATCCTAAAGTTGGGACTGCTGAATAACAAGACTTTCTGCTACATCTGCTATTTTATACAGTGGTGGAATTTGAGTAGAGGGAAAGGTGAAATGAGCATAAAGGGAAGGCTACATCTCTCCTCACTGGCAGATGACAAAAAAAATTGAAATTTGTATTTTTCCAAATATTTTTCTAAGCATGAATTGATGATAAATGAAGCAAGTAAAAACCTCAAGGTTCTGTATCTTTTATTTTATTGCAAATTAGAATGAGTAGCTCAGACTGGAGTCTTTTGTGGAATGAAATTAGCAATAAAAAGGATCTGTAAAGAAAAAAAGAATAATTTCTGAAGAATTTAAAGACATGTTCATGAATATGAAATAATAAATATGAAACAAAATATTTTGACATTGGTGATATGAATGAGAAAGTCGCAAGAGTTCTCTATGACACTATTTTTGTCATCAATATGATACCCTTCTAGTAAGCAAAATTATTTGATTACAAAAAAGCAGCATTTTCTGCAGGATTTTTTCTTCTGCTGAGTATGGCTTAACATAAAAAAGTCTGAAAATAATAATGAAACCTACTGTCCTTGCCTTATTAATTCCTGGAAAAGAAAAAACATTGCTCATATATGTTAAGTCCTAAACTGTTTAAACCTTGAGAATGCTAGGGAAGCTTCTTCAGAAAAACAAAAATCAAGAACAGCTGAGGGGATGACAGTGAAAGAAAAAATGGTGGATCCATGCTTCAGTAGCTTTAGAGGGGCTCATTTCTCAATCTTATTCTCAGCCTTTTCACATATTTGCTCTCTTTGGCAATAAGCTGTCAAAGAAGGGTGTTTCGTCTAAGTAATAGTCTTGACTGTTACCAATTGATCCAAATTTATATATTGAAGAAATGAGTGTCTTTTCACACTCTCTACTCAGAATGGTTTTTAATTAGCACTTAGTGGGCATCATAGCAGAACAAAGGCTAAAATAAAAGTAATCATTTTGATTTTTCTCTTTTATGTTATAGCGGATGAACATTGCTTGAGAGATCTTTGTCTCTAAACATTAAAAAGTACACTGTGATTTATGCCAAGTAGAACCCAGTCTGAAGGATCTTTTACCTCTGTGATTGCCTTTGTTTTACCTAATGCAATTAACTAGATGCATACCAAAATACAGATTATGTGCAATGAGAACACTGATTGTACTGGTAGCATTTATTTTCATTCTTTTTCAATAGAAATTGATTTTTTAATGTAGATTCTTTACACCTTTAACTGTGGTGATGACTGTCACATGGCAGAGTATAATCACACAGAATAAACACAATCTGTGCACTAGTTGTCTTAGCTTTTTTTTCCCCTTACAACATCTAAAGGAAGTGACATATTGACTGTTTAGGTATACCCTCATATTCCCTGTTTTCTATGACTAGTGACAGTCTGTAGGAGTGAAGCATTATCCACTTCAGAGGAAGATCAAGTTAAGAATCACTCAGGCAAGAATGAATGTAGACAAGGGCATGTGATCAGATAAGGTGAATCAGATAATGATACTGAAGGGATTGCTTGACACCATTGTGAACCTTTTCATCATTTTCAAGAGTTTAAGATGATTGGAAAGGTTCCTGATGGATAAAAAAAGGCAGACATCAAGCTTACCCTAAAGATTATAAAATAGATATCTGATATCAAGCAGCCTATCTTCAGTCTCTAGGAATGATAACCAAATCTTCTCAGAAGCTGTGGCCAAACTACTGACAGACCATAAAAATGGGAACAGCCAGCATGACCAGGAACAAGTCATACCAGAGCAACCTGATTGCCTTCTTACATGAGGTGACCAGCTGGAGAGATGAGGGGCAGCAGTGGATGAGGTTTACCATGAATTTAGCAAGACTTTTGGCACAGTCTCCTATAGTATCGGTACAGTTAAATTGGAGAGACAATACTCCTGGATTACTTTTGTCTTGCTGTGTTGCCTATCTTTCCAGCAGGAAGAAAGAAAACTACTCTTTCAACTGGAGTAGTTGAAGTCTTCTATGAGGACCAGAGCAGAGAACATGAGGGCACTCTTATTTGTAGTGGGCATTGTCCACTTCTTCCTGGTCACCTAGCCTGATGCCCACTCCAGTGTCACTCTTTAATCTGTATCCATAAACTCTCAGTTGGCGCATCATCCTTCTGCAGGCAGGAGAATGATTCCTGTGAGTCTACATTTCTATATATCATAGTACACAATCTGCTCCTTTTCAACTTTAGGTTGTGCAACTCTTCTTCTCACACTGATATGTGATCTGGAGTTCATGCCCATTCTCTTTCTTCTCTACATGTCAAAGTGTTCTTTTTAATTCTATTTCTAAATCTCTCACTGCAACACTTAATTTTTGTCACCTGGCTTTATCTTAGAATTTAACTGTTACAAACATTTCTTGACAATGATATAACCTACCAGTTAAAGGATGACAGAACCGCTGCAAGCCCTCAGGAAACCTGCGGATGTGTGGGTGTTTGAACATCCCAAGCAGCCCACTAGGGTCTTCTACCACTTAGTTACCATGTGTGCCTTGGAATCTTTATGTCCACTCAGAATGCAGGTGTTTCAGGTAAAAATATCTGTAAAATAAAGAGAAGCTTCTGAAGTTCTGAGTCTCCTTTGAAGTGTCATGGAGTAAGAATCCCAGGCCCAGATAGCTATAGTTAATTTTTAAAATCCTCTGACTGATTACCTATCTGTTCATTCCAGTTCAATCCTTTGTTGTTAGATTTTTGTTGGGAGATTATAATTGTTTAAATGTTCTCATGTCTGAATTGCTGAAGTGGAAAAACTAATGCTCCAAGAAGTGAACATATCTGGTACCTTGGCAGCAATATAATCTGATTCCATGGTAATTTTAAATTATAGTTGCAATCAGAACATCTTTGTGTTTCTGTATAAAACGGCCAGGTAAGGTGGGACCTGAGTGACCTGTGTGACTACTCTGTACTGAAGTACTCAATTACAGAACATGCGAATACTTTTTCAGGTTGCTAACACTTAAATTACAGTTGTGCTAAAAATAGTAGTCCAGTTGGTTTCCATGACAAACAATCTCATAGAATGGTAGAATGAATCATGCCTGTGAATGTTTGCTTAAGTGTCTATATATCTATCTATATATAGATACGTAGAGATGTATATATACAAAATCCCAAGCCAGAACTCAAGTGTCAGAGAGAGAAGGCAGAAGAATAAAAATGGGGAAAGTGTAAAATCATTATTAGAAATATAAAAAATAAGTAATGAAATTAGAAGCTGTTTAAGTTCCTTCACTCTTAAAGCTGAAGTCACGTTGCTGCTACACTGATGCTCCTATGCCCTATTGATAAGTTCATGTAATATTCAGCAGTCATTTACTGCTCAGCCTCTTGTATATGCCACACGGTTCCCAGCTTGATCTTCCTTACACACTGAATTAGCTTTGTTTTCAAAGAAAACCAGGATTGATGTAGAATGTGTAATATTATACTAATATTCTGCATGAGTCAATGCTCTCAAAAATGTCCTGGCAATGTGTGCATGCAGGCCAGAAAGACAGTCTTAACCAGGGCTGCACGAAATGAAGAGTGACAAGAAGGTCAAAAGAGCTGATTCTCCCTCCCTATTCTGCTCTGGTGAGACTCCACCTGGAGTCCCACACCCCAGACCAGGGCTCCCAGCATGAGGAAAATGACCTCTTGGAGCCAGTCCAGAGCAGGGGCACAAAGATGATCTGAAGCACCCCTCCCATGAAGACGAGCTGAGGGAGTTGGGGTTGTTCAGCCTGGAGAAGAGAAGGCTGCTAATGTCTTTTTCTCTCCTCTTAGAATTATGAGTCAGACATAGTTATGGGGGTTTTGCCTTGTTTATTAAGAGTCGTTAGGTGCACAACCTGTCAAGGTGGAAAACACTGGAGAATGCACGCAGCGCATGACGTATCCACAGTATTTATAGACTTTGCAAATCAGCGTATCTGACAAAGGTTCTCCAACAAGAAGCATAATAGATAAAGTAATGTCCCCCTGTTCTGGCAACTTCTAGAGCCTGCCCCCCTCAGCATGGGGCTTGTATCCTGTTTACAAAAATATGTCCTAGATAGCTGGTTTCAACCTTGCTTTCTAGAGGGAGCCAAGATAGTGTAGGGCTTCAGGCCTTCAACTGGGAGACTTGTAGAATATCTTGTCCTTCTGCCTAGGGAAATACCACAACTAAGTTACAGTAGCAGGCTACAAATATGGGAACTAAAATACAAGGAATGTACATAAGACGTATAGAAGAAAAGGCAAAAAAACCCACCACGGCATCAGAGGAGGGATCTTAGAGCAGACTTCCAGTACTTGAGGGGTGCCTACAAGAGAGCTGGAGATGGGCTTTTGCAAGGCCCTGTAATGACAGGGCAAGGAGGAGTCGCTTTAAGATGAAGGAGGGTAAGTTTAGGTTAGATATTGGGAAAACTCTCTTCACTGTGTGGCCAGTGAGGCAATGCTGGAACAGGTTGTCCAGACTAGCTGTGGATTCCCCATCCCTGGAAGTCTGCAAGGCCAGGTTAGGTGGGGGCCTGAGTGACCTGGTCCAGTGAAAGTTCCCTCCCCATGGCAGCAATGTTTGAACTGGATGATCTTTTGAGGTTCGTTCCAACATAACCCAAACCATTCCGTGATTCCATGCTCTCTTGTGAGCAGTAGTCTGTGCTTGAGCACTTGGGTTTAACATGTGTAATGAGCTGCAAGGGGACAAGTACATCAGGAACTCATATTGATTGATATCCCTGAGCCTGCAAATTATATTCTAGTTCTAATTTCATCCAGTGATATGCATCACTTTTTGTTTATATTTTTTCTAAAGTGATTTATAGCTTTTAAAGAACACCTTTGGATTTAAAGAGAGTCTGAGAATAACAGTTTTCATTCAGCGTATTTACCTGGCTGCTGAAATTAAAGCATGTATTTGAGAACTATTTTGAAGCAAAGTATGTTTTTTTGTTTAATTTCATTAAAGTTTTAGTACTTTTAGTTTCAGTAAAGTTTTAGTAGAAGAAGAATAAAGCAGCAACAAATTAAGTTTAAATGACGAACACATGTCTCTGCAATATGAAAGGATAAAATATGTGGGGGTTTTATGATTGCAAGTAATTGGGAATATGATTTTAATATGATTACAAGTAATTTAGTGCTTTCCAAATTATGCAATAATAGAAGATTATCAGACAAATGAATCTGAAATATTCCAGTGGTTTTGGTTTCTGCAATAAATTGAGATAATTTAAATCCTTAATTGAACATGTAAGAAACTTATTTTATTTGACCTTCATTAGATTTGAGAAAGATATATCAGTCATGGAGTACAAAAAGCATGATGCATTCAAGGTGTCATCATAATTCTTCTGACCTTCTGAAAGTTTTAAAAATATCAAAAACCACATTTGTATCTGGAAACATAGCTCTTGACAAATTCTAGTCTGCTGTTCTATCTCTGTTCCTCACGTTAAATACATGAGATAGTGCTGGATATTAAAGAATCTAACCATAAAGGCTTTAAAACCCCCCTGTACCTGGATTCTCCTAATAGAGGTAATAGAGAACCAAACTAGAGATTATAGGCTTTGCATAGTTTATTGACTGGTTTGATGGAAGGCAATTTGTATTATTGCTATTTGTTTTGATGGTTTAATAAATAAATTAATAACAATGTTAACATGTTAATATTAGCATATTTTAAACAAATAGTTTAATTTTATTACTTTAGTAATTTTAGCTTCTGTTATTATTGCATTTTCATGATAAAGCAAGTCATGGTTTCAATAGTTTAAGTCATCTGCTTCTTGAAACTGTTATTTTCAAGCTGTCTTAGTTTTTTTCTGTTTACCATTCGTTTTATAAAACATTCCTGATGAGAAACTCATATTCATTCATGTAGTTCTTTCTCATAACTGTTAGCAGTTATCACATACCTCTGATGTGATAATGCTTTAAATATGCAAGGCTTTTTTCAAAGCCAGCACAGATCATCATAGTCAGCTTTAACTCATGAATGATCTGAAGGTCATAAAATCAAGAGAGAGATATGGAAAGGGGAGATGATAGAAAAGGCCTAAAATAATAAAAGATGCAATGAGATCTGAGCAACAGGAGATATCACTAGGCAAATACTGTCTTCATTGTAATTTCTGGCTGCTTGAGTAAGTTTCTTTTTTATTTTAATGTTAAAATATGCTATAATATCCATCATTCTTTTTACATTCAGAGATAACATCCAAAGGAGGAAAATCTTGCTACACTTATCCATAGCCCATTCCTCTTCTAGCTAATTAAAATATGTGTTTTTTTAAACTAAGTAAAATAGATGAAAAACAGTTTTCAAAATCAAATTTGAATCAAGGAACCATTATGGGAAGGTTTGACATCAGGGTAGGTTTTGCAAAATTGGTGAAAAAAGCAAACAAAATTTTTCAGATCTTACAGAAAAGTACTTTCTATTTCTTCAATGAGTTGCAGTATTGAAAAGGGTGATTTCACTAACTTTTCTTGAGCCTTATGAAATAAAAGAGCATTCAGTTGTGAGGAGCTGAGAAGATACCAAAACTGAAATCAGGGGTAAAACAAAAATTAAAAAAAAGTGATGTAAAGACAGAAAAGGAAGATATTAAAAAAATTCAAGATTTTGCCTTGGAGAAGATGAAATGGAAATCTATGATGAACCTGATGGGGTGAGATCAAGGGCTGGGACAGCACTTGGAGTACTCAGCAACTCCATTTTATTTGAGCAACTAAGTATTGGGAACAAAGTGGAGGATATTCTGCTAAGTAAGAGAAGATGAATGAAACTTCATTTTCAAATCGAAGAGAAAAAGTTTGGTCGTTAAAATATTGTGAAGCAGAAAGCAAAAGGTTTAGATACTCACAGTGTTCAAGAGCTGAAAATATTTTCCGAGAACGCAGGTCAGTATTTTCAGAATCTTAAGAGTTCAATACTATTTCAAAAATAAGACACATAGACTGTGCCTATGTTTAATATGTTAGTGACAGTTTGTCATAACAGACACTGAAGGCATCTATAACAGAAATTTATATCTGAATGGGCCAACCTAGTTAATGTAGTCAATGGAGTTTGGGATGATACATCTCTTAATGAAGCTGACATTTAAATATATTTGATGAATCAGAAACCACACAAAGTAAATATTTTATTTATCAACTACAAAGAGACCAAAGGGTAGCCATTTGGAATGACTAAAGGATTCATGGATTCAGAGTAGCTTTTGAAATTAATCACGCATATCAGTAAAATGCTGAAATGAATCTAAATATCGGATACTGACTTTAAAACTGCATTTATTTTTAGTGCGTTTAATCAATGAGAAAACTTAAATTATTCAGTTACAAGCATATATTTGGTAACATATACCAAAATCCCTTTGGTAAAAAATAGTTCAAAATGTTTCAATCCACATAAAGAAAGGAAGAGTAAAGAATTTAGAAGTTTCTAAAATTATAAATACCTAAATTTTAAGAAAACCCAAAAAACTCTATAAATTTTATGATACCCTGACTCTTCTTTTTTTAACCATAAATGTATTGCTTTTCATTATTTCTATATGTTTTAATAGCATAACATGACCCTAAGAAAATAGCTTACCATTAAATATGTTTAATGTGCCAAGCTCTGGTTACATGGTACTTGTCACTACCTTTTTAATTTAGCACAGATATCAAATTGAAAGAACATACCAGAAGAAAATTTTTGACAGCAGATTTTGAATAACACATTCTTTTGCAATATAACATAACTGAATAGCCCTCTGCTAGCTGTGATCATACCATAGTTCCCAGAAAAAGAAGCATAACATTATAAAAGCATAATATTTCAATGAGCACCTTAAAAGAATGACCTGTGAAATATATTTGCATCACCTAGAGAATAAATACCCTCAAATGGAAGAACAAGCTAAAGAGTTAGTTTTAAGGCACTAACTGAACATCTAGTATGGTTATCCATCTTCTCTCCACTGACTCTAGCATCATCTACCTGCCTTGATAGTGGCAAATAAATTGATAGATATCATTAATGGGTGAGTAGCAAGTAGAAAAAATAGGCAAGATGAATCTGTCTTGAAATGGCAGGGCTAAATTGCTAGGATTATTAATGAAATAAATAATACCAAATGAAGTAACTATCATTAGATATCAGTTTCTGTTTTTTTACCTCCACATAATTTAGAAAATGTATTTGTAATTCTAAAATGTCTTGTTCATGTACTTTCTCAAACTGGTCAGAATTAAAAATGCAAGATACTCAAAATTTCAGCAATTGCAAGTAGATTTTGTCCAGACTACTGTTTTTAGGTAGACATAGAGAGAGTGCTGAAATCATGGGGTTATTTTTACCCTGTGGGATGTTTGCTTAACAATTGTTTCCAGTAAGGGAATTAGACTGAAATATTCTGTAAATTAAGAATTTGCATTTCCTTTTTCAAATGCAGATAATAGCTTCATACCTATTTGCTGAACAGAATAAAAAATAAACAAAGGGAATTATCATGTTCACTTACTAACACCTCTCTGTGAAAACTGAGAGGATATTTTATGGTTGGAATGCACTTGAATGGTTAATAAGGACTCATGTTTTGTGCTATGTCCCTTATAATCTCAGAACATCATTTACTGGGTTAGTGAAATCTGACTGCCTGGATCAAGGTGACTCACTTTGTGACAATCAAAATTGAACAGAAAGGAGAAGTAACCTGAGCTCTTCTTACAAAAAAGATCTAGTCATGAGAGCATTTTTTTCTTCCATTCCAGAAAGAGTGTCATTGCAGTTTTCAACAAGCTCTTTATCCAAATGTTACTGTACTCATAGGAGTGAGGCTGCCTTAAGTGAAAAAGACGAGAGACATAGAAAAAACTTACATCAAATGCTGTGATATTTGCCTTGCTACTTTCACTGTATACAATGTGTGTTCATGACATTATTGAAGCCCATGACTGGATTCTATCTTGCAGCACTTCTCCCTTTTAAAAACCATACTGCAAGAATTTTCTATACATCTCAAATGTCTGTCTTCTAAAGCTTAGAGAGGCATAGCAAAAAATTCACAGAAAATATATTGTGCAGCAGCTCATGGTTATCTGTAAAATATGTCTGCTTTCTCTGGCCTACAGAATTACTGAATATCAGTCCTTTATTCCAGTGCCAGCACTGCAAACAAGGAACTGACCTATTACAGTCAATAGAGTCAAACATGGTAAGAGATGATGTGACAGGAGAATCATATCCTTTATCATTGTCTCCTTCCTTCACAAAGAAAGACCATTTTAGGTTTTAATCTAAATTCATTAATGGCCCTGGATTTTGGTTGTTGTACACAGAGTCAGCTCAAGTGTATTAATAATTAGTGATCTTCCAGTGGGACACACCTCTTGTATTGTATCCATGAAAAAAAACCCTGCTGAGAGCACTGATTATGTTCCATTCCCCTCCTATCATCTTTATGTTATTTATTGTCATTACTTGTAATGGCACTATTGTTCTCAAAATATCATGTCCTTTTCCATCCAGTGAGTGTTATTCTCCTGCTTACGAAGATGTTCCTTTCTAGCAAATCTTTCCTATTATATTGTTTAGAGTTCTGTACAGGCCCATTTCTGTCCCTGCTGTTGAGCACTTTCACTTGTAGCTGAGATTAACAAGAGCACTCAACATCTTCAGCAAAAACTCTTTGCCTTGCAAGATTGATCCTTTTGTTGTTTCCTTGCAAGAGTGATACTTTTGTTTCCTTTCTCCTTCATCCTGTCATTTCTGTACTTCTATAGAACAGGGAAGGGTCAACTCCTCCTCCATCCCCTTTTCACTACTCTTTCATTTGCAGAGGAAAGAAAGTTTTGCAAAAGACAGAAAAATATCTGTATAATGCAGGAGCAATGCTCTCCTATTGCAGAGGACTTCCCTGTCCCTAGGTTCCAGTGTAAAGGGGATCATGGCATGCTACCATTTTGGAAAATATCCTGGAGATCAATGCAGAGCAGTTACAAGTATTGAGTAGAAAATGTGCTAGTCTGAGTTGGGAAGGGACCATGTATTTTTGACAGGCAGCACACCAAAACTTTGCTCTTGGCCTTCTGTGATCACAGGCATGGGCTTGCATACCTACTCACTTCTGAGACATGGACCAAAGAGCCTTATGATTTCTTTCACTTGTGAAACTTTTGAAAATTCATATATCAAAAAAATTTTGCTGATTACAAATAGAGATTTGATGTTATTTACTGACAAAGTAAATAGGCCCATATAACAGGATTTTGAGGCAGCAAAAATTCCCCCGCCCCCAAAAAACCCAAAAGATTCTGAAATATGATCAGGGATTAATAAATTGTGACATTATGTGTAAAATGGGATTTAATGTCTTTCAGGTTCTGTATTCAACTTATCTCATCTTTTATTTAGAAAATCTTGATGAAGCCTGATGTTTTCTTCATTTCTCTCTAGGAAAATTTATCTTTGATTTGTAAGGAAAGCATGCTCCATAAAGGCAATAAAAATTTGAATTATTTTGTTGTGTACTCAAACAAGTGAATATGTTATGCTTTCGCTGAATTTCCAAAATGTTCTCAGCAGTTTTATCATCCACATAAAATGCCTGGTGCTACACATTGTATGGAAAATTTCCATATGGAGGAGTGCTAAGTGGAAGATTATGAGTGTTTTAGTAATCCTGGTTCTGGAAGGCAGATTTGAAGAAGTGCAGTTTTGCATTACAGGAAACAGGTACAACATTTTGAAACTGAATCAGCTGCATACTAATCAGGACTCTTCCAAATAAATCATACCAGCCTTATGTCACTTATCTACAAACTTCACCATATCATTGTATGCATTGTGCTGTTAAACTGCTAGATCAATTTTTAGAGTAGAAGGGTGTCAGGCCAATGTCTCGGTACATATTTGTATTGCTTACTAATTTCTTACAAAGGTAAAAAAGAACCCAAGGTTATATGATACTTCTACAGTCTCTTTACTAGATATTCAGATGCTTGTGTTCGCTTTTATTGGAGAAGTACTTCTTTATGTAGTAGCTCAAGCTAAATGAGTGGATTTTCAGTGTCAACTGCTTTTCTTTGCTGTTTCAAATACTTTCATGTAGCTAAGCATCTGAGTGACACAGAAAATCTATTTTAAAATCAAATCTACAGTGATTGCACAGTTAGATATTTACACAATGTTCTGCTGCTCTGCATATTTATCTTTGACCTTCCACAGTTACCAAGTACATAATTCTCCATCTCACTTAAAATGAAACAGCCAGATGGAAAAATGGTGACTCTAAGTCACATGTATGACCTAGCTATGGACCCTGTGAGGGACAGAATGGCCTTTCTTTCTATAAGCATTCTCATTTCTGATTTGTTTCAGTTAGTATTTATCTGAAAATCATAAAAGTGAAGCCTTGCTGTTATAGTCAAAACATAGGAAAAGGTCATAGAAATATCAAAGAACTAAATATTTTTTTAAATCTCCCTCAGCTTTTGAAGTTATTCTTCCAAAGACTTTAATACTAATTTTTAAATTTCTCTAGGATGGGTCAAGTGGAAAATCATAATTGTACTTCTGTTAAATATACACAGCAGTGAAGGAACTCACAGGTTATTGAAGTAAAGCTCATCATTTGCTTTCTCTGGTCCATTTTAATTCAGTTAACCCTACCTCACACACAGCAAAACATTTGGCAGTGTATTTTTAAGAGTCTTAAGATGGGAATGTTCTCAGAGCAGAGGAAATTGAGCATCATTCCTTTTATTTCTTCATCATAAAAGGGTGTGACAGTTTCTCATGGATGGCCAGGCCTCAGCTTTTCATCATCACCTTGAAAATCAACTGGCAATTAGTGCAGATCATAAATCACAGGTTGGCTATAATGAAAAAATGCTGGTCTCCCAGATCCAAACCCACATCATTATCACACAATTATGTAATAGTGAGAAGCTTCTCCATTTTAGCAAGTAGATGGACGTTTGGAAGTCTAAAAGCATGTTTGCTGTTTTTTAACAAATATATTTCTACAGACACAGCATAAATTAAGATCTTTGTGCTAACTTTTAGGGGACAAAAATCTTATTACCAAAGCCGTCAAAGAATGGTTGAGGCTGGGACCTCTGAAGATCATCTGGTCCAACCAGACCACCCTAAAGCCCCTTCTCCAGACCCATGGTCAGATGGCTTTTCAATATCTCTAAGGATGGAGACCCCCCAGCCTCTGTGGGCAGCCTGTGCCAGTGCTCAGTCACCCTCGAAGGGAGAAGGTGTTTCCTGGTGTTCAGAGGAAACCTCCTGAGTTTCAGTTTGTGCCCATTGCCTCTGGTCCTGTCGCTGGGCACTGCTAGGAGAGCCTGGCCCTCCTCTCTGCACCTTCTCATCAGGTGTTTAAATACCTTGATGTGATTACCCTGAGCCTTCTTCTCTTTACCTGGTGAACCTGAGAGCTTTACCTGCTCTCTCAGCTTTTTCTCACAGGGATGTCCCTTCAACACCTTTATGGTCCTTCATTGGACCCTCTCCAGTACATCCATGCCCAGAACTGGACACACCACTCCTGGTGTGGCCTCACCAGTGCTGAGGTGGAGGGAAGGATCACACCCCTCAGCCAGACAGTGCAGGATACCATTTACCTTCTCTGCAGAAAGAGCCCATTGCTGGCTAATGTCCAACCAAGACCTGCAGGTCTCCTTCTGTCAAGCTCCTTTCCAGCTCTATGTTGTGCTCTTTTTTTCTCCCCCAGTCCCATCACAGAGCAAGAATTTCTGGGTTTGGATACTCACAATAAAATTTATCACAGATTTATATTAAAGTACAAAAGTTACAGAAGGTATTTCTCATAAACTCTTACAAGTTGTAAGTTCCTGAATCTTATGCAAAAATTCCTTTAAAACACATCTAATGGATGGAAAAAGCTTAGCAGTTGTATTTTATCCCAAAATTGTACAAGACTATCCAAAACTTACTTGTATTTTTCCACAAGTTCTACCCAGCAATGGTAACAATATTTCTCATACCATTACGTAAATTTTCTTTTCAGGAAGTTCAAGGATGTACAAAATATAATAATTTTGCATTGAAAAGGTAGTTGAAACTTCTCTTAGATTTTGATGGATGTTTTAGTGAAATAAAGTTCTTGTTTTATCTATAACTCTGTGAACATCCTTAATACTTATTATGGGGTTTTCATCCCGAAGTTCACTGTGAATTGCTGAATATCACCTATTATACATGCTAAACATGATATAAAGGACTTGACTATTCCTCTTTGTAAAGATGTGCTGTTGATCCTGAATTGATAATTTTTACTGCTTTCCTGAGCTATTTTGAACCAGCCCTCTAAGCTGAAGTATGGTGAGGATACCAGAGTGGACCTTATACTAAAATTTTGTAATGAGGAAAGCAGTGGTTTCTTACTACATCTGTCAAGTTGAATCAAATGTCTGGTTGTTGGTTAGATTGTAAACATTTGCGGACATGAGCATATTCACATATATATTAGGTCTGAAATGGGACTTTTGAGAACTACAATAATAACTAATAATACAACTGATAATTCTCAAGGCTATTAAATTAAATGGTAACTGTGATGATAAAGAGGATTAAAATTTCCCACTAATATTATGCAATTATACTGAAGAGTGACAAGAGGATTTCTGTACTCTGACTGAAATGAATAAAACTTCAAAATATTAAATAATTGTGATTGGAGGTCAGAAAAAGCCTTTGACAAGATTCTAGGGAATTAAGTGCTTTCCATTTTAAAGAAAAGATTTCGGTATTGTGATTTCTGTAGATATAAAAAATTAAAATTATTAGAACCATTTTTTTCCAATTTTGTATCCCAAGAAGCACATTGCTTTTAATGTTCTATTGGTTGAGATAATGTGCAGTAAGTTAAATTGACTGTATAAAATGTGATGTTTAGATCTTATGTAAGAGAAGTGGGAAACATCTAAAATTATTTCAGTGTGTTTGCCAAAAGAGGATTTTTAAAACATGAAAAATGTGTGAAAATGAAAGAGTAAGTACAATTTAGTAAATGTAATATTACTTATGTGTTATTTTTAAAAGTATCAGAAAAAGTAAAAGTAAATCCATGCAATGCATCATTTAGTGTTTGGATTTTTAAAATACATTTGAATACTCTTTTTACAGGATCCTGTGAAAATTGATAAAAATGGAATAGATATTAAATTGTTTAACCAAAGGAAACCTAAAAATTATGTTAGAATTTATTTTTGTTATTACTATTACTGTCTAATTGTGTTGTGTCAAACCACCAGAAGAATATTTAATGCACAGGACTTAGTTTGCTGGATGCTCTATAAACACTGAGAAACTTGGTATTTTCCATACTCTAGTTGGAAGGCATAGAAACTGATATGTAGGTCAGTGATCTTGCTGGGGAAGTGGGAGAATTCTGAGCTTCTGAAACATAAAGCACAAGACTCCTGTGAGTCACAAACAATCCATTCTGCCAAAGACAGGCTGCAATTAAAGAAAAATGAGTTGACGTGTGCTCATTCATATCACAAAAATATGAAATAATTTCAATTCCTTTAAGGAGGAAATAGAATAGGACTGAGCAGGCTGTGAGGACAATTGTGGTAGCCCAGGCATCAGTTAAAGCATAAGAACTATTTTGTGATGTGTTCAGAGGAGAAATTTTTGGGTGAACTTTTGGGTCTAATTACAAAAAAGGACTGGAACATCAACCCAAGGCCTCACTGCTCATCAGCTTGTCCAGGCTGAGGTTTCCCAGCTAATATGCATTCACACACACACACCACACTGCCCACGTGGTCTGGGAAAGATCCAGGCACTCTTTTTTCCCCAGCAGCTGGCACCTAGAACACAGACTGTGTCCTCAGGTCTTCTTTCAGCCATTGGCACTGATCCCCTCATCTACTCACACCTGTCCCCCCAGGAGCTGGTTTAGGGACCTGCATTGTTCTCCCCCACAGGTGGAGTTTAAAAAACTCACTCATTCCAGCCATCGACACTGAGACCCCTCTTGCTCCCACAGGGACACCCCCATCCTGGTCTGGCTCCAGGACCTGGCAGCAATTTTCACTTGCACACATACAGGTCCCACTGGTAGCTGGCACCAAGTCTTTGGAACACGCACACACAGAGGATAAAGTGGGATTATGCTGACAGATATTACAGTGTCATGGTTTGACCCGGAAGGAGTTGGGAATTCTGGGAAGCTGTGGTCAAACCAATGAAGGTTTTGAGTTTCATACTGACACCTGGTGTAGCCAGTGGGGTTTGGACACACCTCCGAGAATACACAGGGGTTAAAAGCAGGGCACTGCCCTGGCATTTCCTCTTTGGGACTCGTCGGGCGAGGAGGTCAGATCTCTCCCCCGCCCGGCCCGCTGCTGCTGGGCGGGGGAGGGGACAGCCATGCGGTGAGGCCTGGGGCCGGGGCCTGGACAGGGGGGGCTTCGGGGATGGAAGGGGGGGGGAGCCCCAAGAGACATCGGGCAGCCAGCCCCCCCCCCCCCCCCCCCTCTTCCCCCCCCCCCAGGAGAGCAGGAGAGCAGCCAGCGAGAAGGGGGAGGAGGACTGCCCGGCCGCAGCGGCAGCGTGTGGGCAGCATGCGTGGGAGCCGTTCCGGGACCGACAGACAGAGACTGAAAACTTTTAACCCTTTCCTGCATGATTGGGGCCTTGCGAAAATGCTAATCCTCCTCGAAGCTGAATACGAAGGGAGATGAGAGATGATATGAGATAAGGACCTTGGCCCGGAGTTTGTGGAGATGATTGGATGGGGAGAGATGATTTGGAGTGGCCTTTGGGCTGGACGTTTTCTTGTAGCCATGGACTCAGTTGTTCCTGTGACACAGACTGCATTTAGGGGGAGGCAGTGCCTCAAAACCAGGAGGTTTCATTTGTGAGGACCCCCCGGCCCCAGGGGGTTGGAAATATATGGGGGGACAGTTGTCCCAAAAGCAGAGACTGTGCCTTTTTGGAGTGAGACAAGGCATCCTTGAAAGACCACCCTAAAAGCAGCTCTGATCCATGTCTCGGTGGTGAGAGCACTGAGCATGGAAGGAACGTGTCACAAGCGGCAAATGGACTTTCCGGGCGGTGCCGGAGTGACAGGGAAGCACACGAGGGTCTCAGTGTGTCTCCACGAGAAGCCTATGGAACAAAAAGGACTCCTTTTCCTCTCCATGAACTGCAGTTTGAGTATACTAATGTGTGGGGCCAAGGCTGAGCAGTTGTTTTGAGAGAATGTATTGGATTGGGAAAGTCAGGGAGTGGGGAGGAGGAAAAGTGGTTTTTGTAAGGTTTTCAATTTTTTTTTCTTTTCCTTATAGTCTTTCCTATTTTCTCCTGTAGTTTTAGGTAATAAAGTGTTATTTATGTTTAAGTTGGAGCCTGTTTTGCTTATTCCTGGTCACATCTCACAGCAGACACCAGGGTGAGGCATTTTCATGGGGGCACTGGCTCTGTGCCAGGCTCAAACCATGACATTTTTTGGTTCCCTGACCGGGAAATCGAATCACGGGAGAATGATGAGGTAAAGCTGTGAGATGAGACCAAGAAGAATAAGGAAAGCATGTACTAAGTTAAGGTAGATAAATAGTCATAGTGAATCTAAGGTATTGTTGTATAGAAGTGTTTTGTAATTTTGTTGATAATTTTAGAAAGTGTATTCTCGGAGGTGAAGGGTGGAGTGTCATGGTTTGACCCGGAAGGAGTTGGGAATTCTGGGAAGCTGTGGTCAAACCAATGAAGGTTTTGAGTTTCATACTGACACCTGGTGTAGCCAGTGGGGTTTGGACACACCTCCGAGAATACACAGGGGTTAAAAGCAGGGCACTGCCCTGGCATTTCCTCTTTGGGACTCGTCGGGCGAGGAGGTCAGATCTCTCTCCCCCGCCCGGCCCGCTGCTGCTGGGCGGGGGAGGGGACAGCCATGCGGTGAGGCCTGGGGCCAGGGCCTGGACAGAGGGGGCTTCGAGGATGGAAGGGTGGGGAGCCCCAAGAGACATCGGGCAGCCAGCCCCCCCCCCCCCCCCTCTTCCCCCCCCCCAGGAGAGCAGGAGAGCAGCCAGCGAGAAGGGGGAGGAGGACTGCCCGGCCGCAGCGGCAGCGTGTGGGCAGCATGCGTGGGAGCCGTTCCGGGACCGACAGACAGAGACTGAAAACTTTTAACCCTTTCCTGCATGATTGGGGCCTTGCGAAAATGCTAATCCTCCTCGAAGCTGAATACGAAGGGAGATGAGAGATGATATGAGATAAGGACCTTGGCCCGGAGTTTGTGGAGATGATTGGATGGGGAGAGATGATTTGGAGTGGCCTTTGGGCTGGACGTTTTCTTGTAGCCATGGACTCAGTTGTTCCTGTGACACAGACTGCATTTAGGGGGAGGCAGTGCCTCAAAACCAGGAGGTTTCATTTGTGAGGACCCCCCGGCCCCAGGGGGTTGGAAATATATGGGGGGGACAGTTGTCCCAAAAGCAGAGACTGTGCCTTTTTGGAGTGAGACAAGGCATCCTTGAAAGACCACCCTAAAAGCAGCTCTGATCCATGTCTCGGTGGTGAGAGCACTGAGCATGGAAGGAACGTGTCACAAGCGGCAAATGGACTTTCCGGGCGGTGCCGGAGTGACAGGGAAGCACACGAGGGTCTCAGTGTGTCTCCACGAGAAGCCTATGGAACAAAAAGGACTCCTTTTCCTCTCCATGAACTGCAGTTTGAGTATACTAATGTGTGGGGCCAAGGCTGAGCAGTTGTTTTGAGAGAATGTATTGGATTGGGAAAGTCAGGGAGTGGGGAGGAGGAAAAGTGGTTTTTGTAAGGTTTTCAATTTTTTTTTCTTTTCCTTATAGTCTTTCCTATTTTTTCCTGTAGTTTTAGGTAATAAAGTGTTATTTATGTTTAAGTTGGAGCCTGTTTTGCTTATTCCTGGTCACATCTCACAGCAGACACCAGGGTGAGGCATTTTCATGGGGGCACTGGCTCTGTGCCAGGCTCAAACCATGACATACAGAAAAAGATTTTAAAAAAAGAGAGGACAGAGGGCAGTGATCAGGTGCAGGACTCAGTCAGAGAAGCACCCTGACTGGCTCTGTTTTACACAGAACTGTACCTTTTGTACCTTTATGTCTACCCCCCTATTTACTCGTCCTGGCTCCTTCTTCTCCCTGTCCATTTCTTATAGATTTGTACAGCTCCAAACAGATTCCCACACCCCTCCCAGTCTGGGATTCTCCTGGTTTACAGTCTTACCACTTACAAAGTTCAGGCTGAGCTTCCTGAAAGTTGCACCCTTAATTTCTTGAAAGCTCATCAATTAATATGAGTTGTGGCTCTCTATGTCCTCCTTGTTTATGGCTTTCTATTTTACTTCTCTCATGCTGCATTGGAAAATGTCCTTGATCAAGTACTTTAAAAGAGCAGACCTTTTCCTTGCACATACCCTTCCTGAACTGTTCTATGAAAGGAGCTATTTGTCTCCTGGGTCCCACTGGGACTCAGGATTGAGATTCAGCAAAAGAACTTGTACCTCTCTTAGTCAAAATCAAGAGGTCTCCCAAAACACTTCCATGTCCCTTGAGGGTCTGAAACTTCATAGGTAGATGACAAACATCTATGTTTGTGTGCACTTCTGTGCACCATTTTCCAAAATTTGAGGTATTGTTAAAATCTGGTTAATAAGTTGGAACAAAAAAAAATCCCAATACAGTAATAGGCAGATGATATAAAAAGTCTCTAAAGCAAGCCAAAAGTTATAGTAACAGTGTATATGACCAATTGAAGATGCCATATACAAACATAAAAATTCCATCCAACCCTTTCTCAGTAGATTCAGAGTCTTGCTGCCCCTTCCCTAGGGCCCACATTCAAATCCTATCTTTGCAATGAAGGTGCTGTAGATTGAAACCAGGAGGAAGATGATTGCCTCCAGCCTAAAGGTATCTCAAACCATACATCAATATTGCCGCAAATTAACACAGATTTCATTACTGCTTTGCATACAGTGACAGAATCAATATTGCTGTGCATTTGCTTCTTCTTTTGGTGTTTTATATATTTTGACAGGCAGGAGGGAAAACCAGAGAGATTTGGAATAAAAATTAGATGATAATTTACATTTTTCTAAACACTTTCCCTGTTTGAAGCATGGTATTGAAACCGCCATAATATGATACTACATGCAAGGTATTATTAATTGCATTGTTAATCATTTTGGTTTAAAGTAGGTTCTGCAAGAAGTAGTAAGTGCCATGTGTAACTTGCCACTGCCCGATGTCAAAAAATAATATTGTTTTTGCTAAGAAATATTATTATGTATGAACTGCCTTGTGGTAATGCATTTCTTACTGTGAAGAGCTGTTATCACTACTGAATTCTCTTCCAGGTGTAGGTAAATTTAAAACCATGGAAGTAATTGTTATGTCATCTTCAAATCTTCACTCAAGTCTCCATAATTACATGGCCTGCTGCCTGAGATGAGACAAAAATGTCAGTTTTTTGGTTTCAAGCTTATTTTTACAAATCTGCAATTTTTGGATAAAATATTTGTGACTCAAATATTGAAATTGTATAGTTCCTTTACTCTGAAATGCATAGGTCCTTCACTCTAAAGTGTAAAACAGGTAACAGGCCACTCCCATCACTTTATTCAAAGTATAAATTATGGGTGCTGCCCCTCTTTCGTCAGTGCCCATTTTACACCATCACATTTCTACTTGATCAAATGGAATGATTTTAAATAACAGAAAGTTTTATGGCTCAGTTTGCTGCCTTTCTGTTCACAAAAGAAAGGGAATGGGTCATGGGAATTTCCTGTGGGGGAATAGAATGTAAGAGAATAGTGCAGAAGGCAATCTCACCCCTGAGGAGTTGCAGCTGTACCGATCACCAAAGATTAGGAACAGCCTGCCCTTAATAGACCACAGCTGTGTCCAGTGAGGATGAGAGCTACAAAAGAGTGGGTCAGCTGGGTGAGAAAGGAGTTGGCTGTACTGCGAGGAAGAAGAAGTTGGTGCTGTGAGGAGTTGCCCATGAGAAATTATCGAGAAGGTATGGAACTTTTGCAATAAGACAACAACAATTTCCAGTGGGCTGGAGCTTTGTCTTAGATAATAGCTGATGCTTGAGGATTTAAAAGGCTTTTTCTTTTTCTCACTAGGTATAAAGCTGTGGTTTCTCATGCGGATGAGTTGGTGCAGTTTGCATGGTCCTCCCAACTGTGCATTCAATGTCAAAGTCTTTTGTGGGGGCTGTTTTGGGGATAATTTTAAGAAAAAGGAAAGTACATGAGATGTGTAGTCACAAAGTGAAATAAAGGACAGATACACAACTATATTAATTAGGCCAGCTCTCTCTTGTGGCTCTGCTGCTTGGCTTAGGAATCACACTAAGAGGTGTCAGTGCAGAAACACATCACAGTGCTTCTTGTTCCCAAGAGTCAGTCTTGTAAGATACTAAATAAGTGCCTGCCATTTTAAAAGAAATGGCAATTGGAAATGAAAATAAAATGTATACCATAAAGATCAAGTTGAAGAACATTTTAAAGTGCTGTTTTATATAGAAGAAACCATAGAGAAAGCCACAGGTCAAAATCAATCAGTTTTAAAAAGATTGCTACTGGCATATTTGAGGGATTACATAACCACAAGTCATTAAATTCAGAAAATTACTATGATGTATTTTTGGTGGCTTTGTGCCACAAATTCTCAACCATTTCAAAGCTAAAATACAAGGAAAACATCATGTTTTATTACTTCCAGTGAGCCACACCTTTAAACCATCAGTTTGATCATTACAGAGGCTACTGAGAATTGGTTCCAGAAGACAAATATAGGTCACTGCAAACTGCTGCTATGTAGGCAAATGCCAGAATGTATTTCTGCTCTTATTGTGCTGCTTGTTTGAGAAAGTCATACCTCTGATGGAAGGCAAAACCTGCCAGTCCTGCAGAATTTGCAGAAGTGCCTTTTTAGCTTAAACCAATACTTCAGTTGGTCCTGTTTGCTACTTTGAAAAATAAGCAGCATCCAGTGCTTTTGAGAAAGGTGAAGAAAATTCTGTAATGTGCAACTGACCAGAGTGAAAATATATTCCTGACCTTGGGCAGACTAGTGTTTGACTTACGCTCTAAAAAAGAAATATCTACATGGTCTGCATTTTTTACTCTTTTTTTAATGCAGCAGTGGGCAGGTTTTTGCACATTTATACTTTTCAATTACATTTTTGAATGAGGAGGTTTTCATGTCTTTTTTTTTTTTTTTTTTTTTTTTTGCCTGGGCACTGGTCAAGGTTTGGTTAAGTACAAATCTCTTTTTCTATTCTAGATTCTATTTACAGAGAAGAGTACCTTAAAATCTCGAGCATACCAAAAATATATGTATCTTCATGTAATTTCAGTTTCCCATGCAGGCTGGAACATGAGGAAGTGCCATGTCCTTTTTTATTACTAACATTTTTTGTGATACTAATTTAAGTTTGTCTCAGATTTCATAGTGTGATCTGGCAGACAGACTGGAGCAGGCAGTATCCAGATCATAGAGCTGCCAAAACACTCTTCAGTTGTGTGAAAGAAGCCACTTTTCAGGCAAAGTCAGCCCATCACAGGAAGCACATTGAGCAAGATAGTGCAAGTTCCAGCTTGAACAAAATTATATTTCTATGTTGAAAACAATATTTTGTCTTAATTTAGGTGTTTGCTTATTATTTATTTCACCAAAAAGTGGCATAGTTTAAACTTCTCAATCTCTAAAGCAGTTATAGTGCCTATCTAAAGACCATAGAAAAAGTGCCCCCCAACTAACAGATTAAGGACAAGATGAACCTTTGTAATGCTGCACAGAGCGGGGAGAAGAACACAAAGAAGCTTTTTATCCACTCATCCTCACATTGCATTCAAGGGAAGTCCCAGACTCTACAGAGGTTCTACATCCCATAGAAAAAGGCACATCCAGATTACATATAAAGAGGGAGGCAGAGATTTTGTCCATATTCATCCCAGGCAGGGCTCCAGAATGAGAGAAGATCCTTGAAGAGGCAGTGTCCTTCCCCTGTCCCTCTCCATTGTTCCTCAGCTGACACAGAGCTAAATGGAACATGGAAAAACTATGTGAAGTGCAAAGAGTCTAATCCTGCAATACTTTAGGGAAACAGGAAATACATTTTGCTGGATTTTCAAGTGTAATTTTCACAGAGATGTGTGTAACAAATGGCTTTGTGGAAGAAAAACTATTTCCCAAGTCCAAGAAACAGAAAGATTTTAGTATGCATCTGTGTTATCTGCTATTATCTGTTCAGAGAAATGGGCTTCAGGAGAGCTGACGTGGAAGATTAATAACAGACACAAATTACAAATAGTAATTTTTTTACATGTTGTGGTGGTCTGGGCTTTTCTCTATAGTAGCTATAGAGAAAAGATATATTTTCTCTATTGTAGCTAGTGTGGGGATATATTTTGGATTTGTGCTGGAAATGGTGTTGATGATGCAGGGATGTTTCAGCTAATTCTGGGGAAGTGCCTGCAGAGAATCAAGGCCTTTTATGCTGCCTGCCCTGACCCATCAGCAAGGAGTCTGGGGATACACAAGGATTTGGGAGAGGAAAGAGCCAGGACAGCTGACCCAGACTATAATCCAGACCATGGGGTGCCATGCTCAGAGCTGGGGGAAGGAGAGGGAAGTGGGGGATGTTCCTAAGCAGCCATTGTGCGTGATGGAGCCCTGCTTTCCTGGAGAGGGCTGAACACCCTTTCCCATGGGCAGGCAGGTGAATGAATTCCCACTTTTGCTTTGGTTGCATGCACAGCTTTGCTTTACCTATTAAACCCTCTTTATCTCAACCCACAACTCTTCTCACAACTTTACCCTTCCAACTGCCTCCCCCATTACACTGCAGGGAAGAAAGTGAGTGGCTGTGTGAGGCTTCATTTCTGACAGGGGTTATGAGGGTCATAAATTTGGCAGTAAAATTGTGAGAATACTGAGGAAAGTTTTAAACCTGTGATTTTAAAAATCCTATTGAAGAAACTTGAAGGAACCTTTTTGCAAATTGTGTATGAATTCAGTTTCCATGCATGTCTGTAAGTCAGAGAGTTTACTGGAGATGTGAATGGAAATATCTGAAAAATAGTGATATATTATATAGTATCAGCTTTTTCTACTAAACAGATATTTAGCTTGTCTGATATTGTGTGTGTCTATATGTGAACAATTTGCACTAGAAGTATTTGATTCAGCTACATGTCCAGTGGCTTATGTCTTAAAATAAGAAAGGGCAACCTTCTTCCTCAATTATTTTGTCCCTAAATTCTGTGAAATGATTATGATATAAAAACAAAGATGATTGTATGCCCAAAACCAAAATCAAACAAGCCCATCTCATCCCCAAAAAATAATCAGGTTTTTCCTTCAAATATGTTGATGGACAAAGTTACTCAAAAAATACACGGTCTGAAATGAAGAGAATTTTAGTTTGAAGACTCAGAGTATTTCAAATTCTTTTGATCAAAGGGAAAAAAGGTCATTTGTGATTCTAAAGAACTGGTGATAGCAATTACAGGAAACATAATATATGCCGCTTCTCCTCAGAAAATTATAGCTTCTTTCAAAAGCATTAGAGTAAAATAGAAAACAGTCAGGTAGTTCTGTACACAGTGTTCCCACTAAATTACATATTATATAGGAGCAACTGAGATGAGCTCCTGGATAAATTCAAGTAGATGGTGAGATTTTTTAGCCACTGATTGGATGACCTTTACTGAACTTTGTTCAATAAATCCTGTTAAGGGGTCTTTTCATTTTCTCTGCAATTCCACAAAAAAATATCAACCAACTTAAACAAAACCTACTGCTTTAAAAAGCTGTATGTCTTTTGTAAAACAGAGTTGGAAACACATCCATTTTATATTTGACATTTAGTTTCATGTGTACATAAATGTGGTAATAGATCACCTACATGAACATTCTACCCATAGGAAAACCTTTGCTTTTGAAATCCATGCATATATTATATATACATATGTATGTATATGTATACAAGAAACCACTTGTAAATGATTGGGATTTTTTTGTTTGGTTGGTTGGTTTTTTTTTGGTGGGGGAGAGGGAAGTGGTGGTGAAATCAGTGTGCCCTGTGTACAGATTTAGGTAGTTTCAGGAAATAGTTTGTCAGTTTACAGCTAATTAATGAAAGAAAAAAAGGCTGTATGATTCCAAGACAGGGCAATGACACTAAAACCCTCATTCTGTATTATCTTCATAGAACAGCTGCATTGTCACACAACAGCATCTTAGTCAATAATTTATCTAGGCCATCTGATGAAACCCAGGGTGTGAAGAGCAAAATGGTGAATGAAAGTATCATGGCAAGATATGCAGGTCTTACAGCACAAGCTTCTGTAACAGAGAAAGCCATTCAGACCCCTTTATACCAGCTGAAACACGATCTAACTAGTTATTGAGACCAAGACATGGTTTATAGCAGCTCTTTCTTTTCTTTCTATCAAATTAGCTATTTATAGATTCCTACCCTGGCAGACGGGCTTATATTGCAAGGAATTGTAAAATCAGCAACAATGATGCAATCCATCAAAACCAATCCAAACCAAATGAAAAAAGAAAACCACAAAGAAATTTATTAGTCATCATTATACTACATGATTTAAAAATCTGTAAATTTTCACTTCTAGTTTTTGGAAGGAACAGCTTTTGAAGCTTCGCTGAGTTATTTTAAGACCTTGTGTCCTAGTTGCATTTCTTCTAATATGGTGCGAAATTTGCACCATATCACAAGAAGTCAAAAAAGGTAAGGGCATACAGCTGCTATTATGTGCAATAATTATTACCATTCCTGTACTTTCTCAATCAGGCAAGGAATATTGGGATTAACTTTACAGGTTGTTAACATTCAATTAGAGAAAGTACGGTTCTGGCTTTGAATTAGCCAGTATGTGTTTTATATTTCTCCACTATGTAAAATTTGTTGGTTTATAAAAACTGAGTTTAATAATTAGCTGCCGTATTTTCAAAGCTAAATAAGTTCTTATCTTAATGTGGAACATTGCAAAGAAATAATGTACAGCGCAGAAACAGGATATATATCTGCATATATATTTTTATTGTATTCTAGGATAATATATACATCATCTTAACATGTCTCTTGAACAAACACAAATCAAAGTCTACAACCTCCACAATTTTTTTCATGGTTAGCAAAATGAATCTTCACATAGAATATGCAGATTTTTCTTGTAGACCTGCACATAAATTAGTTCAATTTCTATTGAAGTATTCCTTCATCAATCAGCAACACCCCAGGGGCCAGTTATTACTGTTGCAGAAATTCATCTTTAAAGCAGAGTAATGTTTCATCATTATATTTGTGTCATGATTACTCTGACAGGTTAATTTCAAAGATAAGTTATTGAGCATTCAGGAGTATTTGTCAAACAGACAAATGAAAACACTGTGTATATTCATTTTCTGGAACAAGAAGGCAGAACTCTTGAAGAGTTGACAAGGACTGAAGTTGAAAATATTTGCTATGTTCTGTATCAGGAATTTCTTAACAATGGAAAGAAATAAAAAGAAGTCTTCCAAAATTCTGTGGGATTCTCATGGCCCAGATAATACTTGTTGTTCTGGCTCCCTGAGTTATAGAAGTATTGCCAAAACCAGAACAGAGCTACTTTTTGCTTTTGAAGCATTCAGAAATACATTTTTTTTTCACACTTGTCACATAAGTAGAATGGTCTTTAAACACTTTACCTAGAGGATTTCTACATAAAATCTTATGAATATAACATCCAACATGTCATAGTACTGTACTGTCAGCAGGCTCAGTTAAATGCAGTGATTCTCTGAAGTAGGCATCAGGATGGGAGGAAATAAATACTCAGGGCCATTGTTGAGTCACCAGCCCCAGAGGTATTTAGAAGACACATAGATGTGGTCCTTGGGTACATGATTTAGTGGTGGACTTGGCAGTGCTGGGTTAACATCACAGAGTCAATGACGTTAAAGGTCTCTTCTAGCCTATATGATTCCATGGTTCTATTCTATGATTATTCAGTTTTTAAGAATTCAGAAAATACCCTCTGAATATGTCAGCTCACAACTACTTATAAGAGCAAAGTTTCTATGAAGTGCCAAAAAGTTATGCCATAAAAATAGGGTCTTGTCCCAGGCATGTCACAATGGAAGTGTCTAAACTCTTGAATTGGAGTTGAAAAAATCTGGTCATTATTTAAAACTGCTTATGAATGATTGCATGGGAAAAATGCAATCATTCTACAATTGCAAAAAATAATCTTCCCCATAAATTTGAGGGTACATATTTATGTCTTTAACACTACTATCTAGCTTGTAATTCATCAAACTTGGGATTCTGTAAGATTTAGCACTGAATTAATTTTTCCGTGATGGTGTGTAACATATCTGCTAAACTTCCATTTAAGCTAGTTACCCACTACAAATGAAAGACAAAAAAACACCCCAGGAAGGATGTTATTGGGAACTGTTCTTAGCATAGTGTTTCAAGTTTTCTTGTAATTGAGCAGCTTTCAAAATGAACAGGTCTGTAAATCCTAAAGAATGTGTTTGTGATCACTAGGTACTGTAAGTACCTAAAACAGAACTGCTACATGCACTCCCAAATAAATCATTACATCTTTTGAATCAACTTGCTTGCCTTTGTGGTTTAGAATATATCCATATATCTTGAGATCTAAATTAAAATGAGTCTGTCTAGAAGCCTGAGTTTGCACATGACAATAAAGTCGCACATGACAATAAAGACATGACTGACAAAAGTTCTGTATAGAAATTAAAAATAGATTTTTAAATGCAGGCTACATCTATCCCCCAGCAGTTACATCTTTAGCTTTTATTCCTGCCTCCTGAAATCCTGGTTGCACTGACTGTAGTGAAGCCTATTTCTCCCAGCTGGTATCTCTGAAGCAGTTACAGACTTAAAATATACAAACACTCGTTCACTAAACACACCTGGAAACTTTTTTTTTTCCCCTAAGACTGTGTCAGTAAATATCTCTTTTGACAGGATTTTGGGAAATGTTTGTGCATGATTGCATGCTTCAAATTCAGGATTGTTTCTTGGTTGGATAGTCAGGGCAATTTTGTGAAAGAAAACAGAGGAAGGCTTAGCAGAGCTGGATAAGCTTCAGCAAATGCATTTGATGTGTAGAACTTTTTTCCTTTATTCTTTTCAAAACTTTTAGCTTCTGTTAATCTTTGTATTACTGCATTTTCAATTGCCCTTCCCACAGACAATATGAAATATAAGGATTCTGACATTTTGATCTGATGTTTGATCCATGTAACCTGTTTTAGACTAGATCAAGCCGCACTGTCTATCCAGGTGCCAGGACAGCAAGATCTGTTGGTTTCTACACCTACACAGGTTGTCCTTTCAGTCATCCATGACTCATGCAAAGTGAGGAGCGGAGGCTTCTGCTGGGAACCACAAATGAATTTGCAAAAATTAATTTTTTTAACCACGAATTTTGACATGTGATGAAATGACCATAAGCCCTTTAAAATGTTCTTTTCCAAATTAATCAAGCATAATATAACACTCTTGTGTTCTGCTTCACCAATGCTGTAATGAAGACAGGAAAACATTTATCAGTGTCATATCTTTCTTCACAAAAAAAAGCCATAAGAAAAAAAATGCCGGATTTGTGAAACAAGGCCTTAAGCAGCATGGTATATTGATATAGGAGGTATTTTATGCTCTGTGACCACCACTTACCTTCTCTATGTGCTGTAATTGGCAAAAGGTGTAACAAAACATTCTGTTCCTGCTTGGAAGAGCAGAAAAGTGGCCCACATGGCACATTACTGCAACAGTCTGACATGAGGAAGCAGTTACTTTTATTGTGAAAGTGGTGTGTCCATTCCTTAATTCTTTATTATTAGTTGTGTCCATACAGGAGACCTAATAAGGAGCAGGGTCCTCTTATTCCTAGCATTATACCTATAATGACAAAATAGTCCTACCCTGTAACAGGTCAGGATTTAACAATATAGCTGTTGCAATAATTTTGCCCTAATTCCATGGTAACAAGATAGTCAACTGCTTTTTGTGTTTGCTGCACCATCACAGAAAGCAAGATGATTGACTTCAGCAAAGAATAATTGGAAGATGAGTGCTTCTTTTTTCACGTAATGTGGTACAGTCCTTTCTTATTTGGATCAACATTCAATTTAAAATAGATTTTTCTGTAGCATTTGCAGATCAGTGAGCAAAAGCTTTTCTCCTTGAAATACAGGAGCAACTTCTCAATTTCCTGTGATGCATATAGATCTACATGGCAAAACAACTACTTTGGCAGCACAGAAAAATTGCGTTTGAGGAAATTTTTGGCAGAGTAAGAAAGGAAAAGTGAAGTGGTCTAAATTAATGAAAAATGATGGAAAAGTTTGGAAGGCTATAAATGTGAGTTGGTATTGTACAGTGATTGTCTAAATGTAATATTGTTATATAAAATTGTTTAAATATTGTAAAGGCTTTTGACCTGTATAGGGCACTGTTGAATGATATCTTGTACAGAATTAATTCAGTGGAAGTCTGCACACATGCAGGAGGGTAAGTAGCCAGTAGACTACTACATTCTCTTTGCAAGAAGAACCACTGACTTCAATGCCATGGGTTCTCCCTAGTTATTTGTAAAGGTGTAATCAGGCTCATAAAAACGAGGCTTTAGGCTAACAACAGCATATTCTCTGAGAGAGGGGAATAAAGGTGATGGCATTGGGGGAACTGCAGAAAATCAGACACACTTTTGTCAGCTCATGAATATTATAAAGGATCAAATCTGTGCTGCTGCACAGCAGAAGCAAAAAAAAAAGGGAGACTACTGGGTAAGACATAGCATGAGGTAGGATTTCTTTACTCTTTCTCTCTGTGTCCCCAAACACATAAATTTAAATTAAAAACCAGGCTATGGTAATAAGTCTTACCTGCATCCTCCATATGGCATTGGCTCAGGATCTGACAGCGCACTCCATCCACAAATACAGAGGATGAACTGTACCAAGATGTGTTTCTTTGCCAACATTTCTTCCACCTTTCATCTCATACACGTCATATGTCTCATTTCACCCCTCGTCTCATGCACTTACTCCTTCAGCAATACACAGTGCTCTGACTATGCTAAAGACTTCCTGCCAACCTGCTTCCTTTTGTTCTCTTCATAGTGGAAGAGGAAGCTTTCATTCAGTTTTGTAGAGAACAAAAAATACATTCAGCCAGTATCTGGTTCACAAATAACCTCATTTCCTCTTGTTCATGAAATTGAGTGTCACCTTAAAAGTCCAATGTGACCCAGCAATGTGTACTCACAGCCCAGAAAGCCAACTGTATCCTCTCTGTATCAAAAGAACTGTGACAGGAAAGTAACAAGAGCTGATTCTCACCTCGGCCCATCTCTCATGAGACCCCACCTGGTGTCCCATGCCCAGCTCTGGTTGGCCCCAACATAAGAAGCATCTGGGTCTGCTGAAGTGCAGAGGAGGAACATGAACATGATCAGAGGGCTGGGGTGCCTCTCCTGTGGGGACAGGCTGAGGGAGCCAGAGCTGTTCAGCTTGGAGAAGGCTCTGGGTGGATTTTACAGCACCTTCCAGTAGCTGAACTGACTGTTCAGGAAAGCCAGTGAGGGACGGGTTCAAGATAAGGGACTGTCTCGGGTACAAGGACTTGTAGTGATAGCAGAAGAGGAAATGGCTTCAATCAGAGAGAGGGGAAATTTAGATGAGATATAAGGAAGACATTCTTTACTGTGAGGGCAATGCAACACAGGAACAGGTTACCCAGAGAAGAAGTGTGCAAGGCCAGGTTGGATGGGGCTCTGAACAAACTGTGGAAGGTGTTGCTAACAGTGGTGCCTTGAAACCAGATGATTTTTAAAGTGCCTTCCAACTCAAACTTCATAATTTTTACTTGTTCTTTTAAGAATGAGTTTTAAGGGCTATTGTAGTCATACAGTCATTAAATGGTTACAGTTACATAGTTGAATTTGTCCCACGTACTGAGGAAAATGTATTTATGCTGGCTTCTGAATGAGAACAGAAAACTCACAGGAAAATTCTGGGAAAGACAAAAGCTTACCAAACATGTATAGTTATTTACAGGAGTAAGGAGAAGGTGAACTCACTGAAATAGAGAAGGGAAGCCTCAGAGGAACAATGTCCTTATGCCAAGGTCAATTCTCAGAGTATTCAATGTTTTGATTCAAAAAATCATTTTAATTAGGACACCTGATCCCACCTCATTTTTTCCAAATGGTTGTGAGCTCACTTTTTATGCAATATAATGTTTAATATTAATCTTAATTTATTATGTGTAAAGTAGTCAGTAATGCATATCATATAGATGTCTTCTTTGTGCTCCATTTAAGGCACTGCAGTGTGTGGAATAGATCATTACTTGAGGTAAACAGCAAGTCACTTTGATTTACACTAGCTGAAGGTATGGCTTGGTAACTGTAAATCAGAGACTTATATAATCAGGCCAAATAAAATCAGAAGTGAATTTAGGGTAATTAAAAACTTTGTCTTCAATTTCAGCCAAACAGAACCTCCAGTATTTTCATTACTATAAAACTAAATACAGGGAAAGATGTAGGATGATTATTAATCAATAAGAACACTTTGTCTTGGAAACTAGTGACTCATAGAAGGATTTAGGGGTCATTGTGGCTAATCAGCATGAGATTTTAGCACAGTACTGCAGTGAAAGGGCCTAAGGAAATCTTTGTACAGACATATATATGGTGGATAATACAAAAAGAAAAAAAAAAAGAAATTTGGCCTCTTTACATTCCAGAGGAAAAATTCCTACTGGAATGCTGTCTCCCATTCAGTGTCCTTGCAGCAAGCAAGATATGGTAAAATTGGACACAGTTTAAACAAGAGGTACGCGGAGGTCAAACACTGGACATAAACCCTATGATGTAAAACTGAGATTACTGATATCCAAGAGGTCCCATCATTACTCCATGTGTACCACTGGGTGCTACTGTTCAAGGAAAAATGTGTTGGGGTCTGACAGAGCGGCAGTCCTGGCAGTATTGGCCACAAAACACTGGAAATCAAGATCTTGAGGGATGGAAGAAAGAGTAGTAGAGCATAGATTCTGGACTTCAAAAAAAATTATGGTTGTGCCAGGATCTCAAACACAGGAGAAAGTTACAATGGCCCAATGAGCATGATTTGTTTTCAAACATGAGATGAGCTATCTAACCACACAGGGGAACTAAATGCTTTAACATGTGATGTTATCAGTTCAGGTGCATCCCAGGGGGGAAAAAAAAAACAAACCAAAATGCAAAACTACTTTTTCTTGTGCAACTTGTTGCCTGATTTTGAAATCTAGAGAGCCTGTAGAAAACAGTCTTTTAATTATGTCTCTAAGTTCATAGTTATACCAAGCTTCTAAAAAAAAAAAACACAAAAAAAAAGAAAAAAAAAAACCCAAAATAAAATACCCCTTCCTACAAAATAGTGTCAAACTTAAAGTGAAACTAATGTTTTCATAATCTATTTTCATAACAGTCAGAAAGCATTTCAAAATAAAATATATACATAAAGAAATTTTTAACATTTTCAAGGCATATAAAATTATCGTGATATACAGTTATGAAGGAAATTATGCAAGATTTTAATAGTGTTTATTTCCTGAATTGTTAGAAACTTTTTTATTTTAAGTTAAGAGTGAAGGCTCCAAGTCTTTGGCACAACTGGAAACATCCTTTCTTCCAATCTTGATAAAAAGTTTTTAAAAACATGTACACTTTAAAGATTTTAATGTCTTCCTGTGTTAAGTTCCTAGGTTTCTCAGTTGTGTATTAAAACAATTCCAACAGAATGGATGATAATTTCTTCTTTCTGGCCAAGGAGGTTTTATCAGTTTTGGAAAACATATTATAGGGGCAATTAGATTGCAATGATTGTAGAAGACAAGCACAGAACTTTCATATTCAGAGCAGCAATGCTGAAAAACAACAGCAGCAAAGAAAAAAGATAGTAATATACCCCACAGTATTTGTGGAAAAATTTCCACATAGTTTTTGTGGAAAAAATCAGTTACAATTTAAATATTTTTCCAATAGATAAACATCTAATCACAAAGAGGCTTTCAAATATTTTCTCGAAGTTACTTGGGCTTCTTTCAGAACAGAGAGTTAGAGTCCGTGATCTTCCCTCACTTAGGGAATTATGATATTATTTTCTTAGTGTTATCATTCAGATAGGTTACCAAAGACAACAGCCTTTCTGGACAGCTGGAATGTCAGTGAATGGACCACGCTCAGTAAGGATTAATGCAATCTTTTATCTACAGGAAGATGGGATTCAGGGGATTGGAACTAGATGATCTTTAAGGTCCCTTCCAACCCACATTTTTCTATGATTGTATGATCTTGGACTTCTCTGCCAACAGTTGTGAACTTCTAAAATATATTAGGAATTGCTTGTTCTTAAAAAATTTATTCTTGTGATGACAAGCTATTACTGTGAAACATTCAAAGTGAGTTTTAACTGACAGGAGCAAAACTTAAAACAAATTCATCTTTCTGTTTGACCTCAACATAATGCTTAAACAATGAGAGATGACAGAGCGTGAGTAATGAAGCTGTAATTCACACCTTGTGCATGAGCAGGTACAACAGTGGAGCCTGAGTGTTGTTAAATTCACAAAGTGTAAAATATTATGCCATAACTCAACAACAAGTCAACTCTTAATTTAAACAAATAAATAGAATTGGAACAAGGTAAAAAAAACATCAAGCTGCAAAACTGATAATACAGCTTGGTAATTATGTGTAATATTACATCAAAAAAGAAGCGTTTCTAGGTATTCTTTACTCATATGGAAAAGATAAACAACATTTTCCTGCAGGTTTTCAGAGGATTCAGAAGTGCTTATCTACAAGCTGCCAGACCAGGTGAGCTCTGAGTGACATGTGCTGTGCTGGTGCTCAGCTGCTGTGAGGTGCATGGATAAGCGTTCAGCAGCAGCTGGGGCAGAGCTACCCCAGCCAGGAGAGCTAAAACATTTGTGCAGAGATAGGAAAACAACAAGGGGCAGATTTTAAAATTCTCGATTCTGAAAATGTAAGTGATATGTGATGTGGGTAACACAGGGATGTACTAACAATGACCTTCTTCAGTTTTTATATACAGCATCCAAGTTACTGACTGCTGCTTGAAACTCAGGAGTCAGTGTCCATGGATCTTTTCAAGAACTATTTATGAATTTGGCCTTCAGCACAACGGGAGGACAAAAAGCTGTAGGAATTCCATTTACAACTGGGGTTTTTAACATACCTTCACAGTTTGTTAAACTACTGCTTTTTCATTAGTCCAGTTCAGAATAATAATTTCACTGAAAGTTTTGTGTAAGAATCATTGTTTTCTGGTAATGTGTGTTTATTATTACTTAGGAGATACATTCATTTTTTTATCAAACTTTATAAAATAATCATTAATGTATATTTGTTTAAAATGTGACTAATACAATTTTTATACTCACAATATAAAATAGGTAATACACTCAACAGTTCAAAGAAAACACAAATTGCAGGTTTCATTATAATCTGTGGGCAGTTGGTTTGGCAAAAATGGCCTAGAGATAATTATCTAACCTCCCTCCTCTTTTGTAAAGTATTTTTAGAAAAAAATACCTCAACATAAAAAGGCAACCAGTGGTTCTAACACTTCACACTGCTAAAACAATTTTATGCAATATTATCAGTTAAAATCTGTATAATTGAACACTTAGAACAAGTGTTACAAGACAAGAGCTGGAAACTTCACTCCTTTCTTCAGAAGAACATGACAAATGAATAGTCATGGAAATTAAGTACTTTCCATTGCACCAAGAACACAATATAATGGAAGACAAATCAGATAAGAAGCAAAATACTTAGTCATCAGTCCAATAGTAAGTAACTCAGCCTCTGATCTAAAACAGGAGCTTGAATAAGAAAACTTGAAAAAAAGGAGCAAGTGTGCTCTGTTCTTAAACAGCAGGACAACACTAGGAAAAAACTCTTTGGATTGACAGAATTACCATAGTGTTTCTTGTCATTTACATTAAGAAGAACTACAGGATCTTTGGGTACGAAGAATGGAATGCAACATTGGAAAGTACATGACATATCACTCATTTTATTTTTTAATATTTAATATAGATTTTAGTACCATTGAATCATTTAGGTTGGAAAAGACTGGTGAGTTAAACCATTAACCCAGCACTGTCTAGTCCAGCACTAAACCATGTCCAGTACCACATCTACGTATATTTTAAATATCTCCATGGATGGTGAATCAATCACTTGGGCAGCCTGTTTCAGTGTTTGACGACCCTTATAATGAAGAAATTCTTTCCTAATATCCCATTTAAATCTCTTTTGGTTCAACTTAAGGCCATCTCTTCTTGTTCTGTCACTTACTTGGGTGAATTAACCAATCCACACCTCACAACAACCTCCTTTTAGGCAGTTGTAGCAAACAATAAGGCCACCCTTGAGCCTCCTTTTCTCCAGGCTAAACAGCCACAGCTCTCTCAGCAGCTCCTCATAAGTCTTGTTATCCAGATCCTTCACCAGCTTTTTTGCCCTCCTCTGGCTGCACTTGCCCTTCTTTGGACATTAAATTTGGATTTTAAACCTAAATATTTAAATAATGTATTCGCTTCCTCTTTAATTTTGTTTCCTCCCAGTCTCTAGCCTTTTCAAGTAAATTTCCTAAATTGTATGTTTTGTCTTTCCCAAAATATCAGCATAGGGATAGTAAATGTAATTTTCCTGATTTATTAGAGATGCTCAAAAGTTATGAAATGCATATGTATGCATTTGTGCATCCCTTTTGGTTTATAGAATTAAGGACAAATTCAATGGCTATCATAAGTGTCTACTTTATATCTTATTGTTTCACACACAAAAGACGCCCCGAGAAACATTAATAGGGGGCTGGTTTGTAGTGCAATACATGAATGTGTAGAACCCACCTATTACTAATCAGCAATTTCCAGTATTTTAAGACCTTACATCATCTCACATGAACAAAAGAGCAGCTTTCCAGCAAGGACAATGGGATTGGTATATGAAAATGACACAGAAGATTGCACAGAATTACAAAAGTTGCTGTGGGAGTTAGGAGACTTTCCCTAGACATTAGGAACCATTTTTAACTGGTGATAATTCTAGAGAAAAGGTGAGAAGACCATGAATACAACAGATTAGATGAATAATTGACAACAATTAGAATGTCACAGTGGTAACAAATTTTAGAAAATATTAATTTAGCAGGATTTAAAGATGAAGATTAGGTTATCTGTTAGATACTTATAGTCCTTTTATTCTTGAAGTATTATTGGTTTTGCATATATTGGGTTTTAAGAAAAGATGCTGTGCTCTGACTTTTTTAAATTTAAAAGCATCAAATTAATTTGATGCTTTTAAATGGCTCCATGAAATGGATATGCCTTAGTGATCATTATGAAATTATTCTGTTTAATAGTTTTAACATAGATCTTTAATAGCTAGTTAGAAGTGTTAGATACATTCACTGTTTGTACCTAACATTGTTAATTGTTTTCACTCCAATGAGTGATTTCTGATTGCTTTCTTTGCCACAAGGGTGCACTGCTGGCTTGTGGCCATTTCATTGTCCTCCTGGGCTCTCTCCTCAGAGCTGCTTTGCAGCCTCTAGAAATCCAGATGTGAATTGGTGCATGGAGTTATTCCTTTCAAATTCAGGAGACCCATGCATCTTGTCCACATAAGAAAAACATATTTCCACAGCTTTTAAATGTGCAACCTATAGGCTGTTCATTCAAGTACATTTTTGAGATTTAAGAAAAGCAGTGTAATTTCTACAGAGAGAAAAGGAAGTTATCTTTAAGAACTTGAAATTCCACTTTTCTTGAGCTTTGTGAGGTTCCTGTTTTTCCATTTCTCCAACCTCTTGAGATTCCTCTGGATGGCACATCCATCTAGTCTACCTGCCCCTCCTTCCAGTTTTGTTTGCAAAGGTCCTGAGTGTAAAGTGTCCTTTATCCTGATTATTGATGAAGACATAGAACACTACTTGCCCCTAGGGTACACCAATGGTGACTGCTTTCCAGGCGAAGTTCGTGCTGCTAACTACAACTGTTTAAGCCCAACAGTGCATCCAGTTTTCATTTTGCCTCACTGTCCACTTGTCTAGCCTGTATTTTATCAGTTTGTCAATGGGGATATTAAAGTAGGCAGTGATGAAAGCCTTGCTAAAGTCAAGATAAATATCTCCTTATCCACTGACTCAGTCATTTCATTATAGAAGGCAATCAGCTTGGTAAGGCAGTATTTTGTTTTTAGAAAGTCTAAGCTGTTCAACTTCCAGATACGTTCTTGTCCTTCTCTAACAAAACTTGAGTTTTATCAGGACATCCTTGTTCATCTGCAGGCTTCCTGCCTCCTTGGCTTTATTTTCTCCTCATAGGGATGGGCCATTCTTGAGCTAGAACAATGTGATACCGGAAAGGATGAGCTGATCCCTCCTGTCTCCAAGATGATCTCCCATAGATTCCTGCAAGAGGAACCTTGACCAGGTCAAACTCTGCTGTCCTGCTGTCCAGAATTGTGATTCTACTCTTTGTCTTGTTCCTTTCTCTCAGGATTCTGGATTCCACCATCTTATGATCACAGCAGCCAAAGCTACCTTCAAACCTCTACATTCCTCAAAAGATCATTTTTGTATGTAAATATAATATCCAACAGAGCACCCACCCTATATCCATATCCAAATCCTTGCCTGTAACACTTCACTGCAGGTGTGTGAGCTATCCCAACACATCTCTGTGATCCTAACTATATCGGCCCTGAACCTTTATGTGGACCTCTAGTTCCTCCCTGTGTATCCCATTCTCTGTGCATTAGTGTACTGGCACGTCAGAGAAGCACTGAGTGACGCTGATTTTTCAGGAAAATACTAAGAGCTTCCCCTTATGATGTTCTCTTAGCACTTCTTCATTTGTGTGCATAGGCTTGGAGTGGGGCTTCTTCCCTGTTTTGTGGTCTAGAAGGCATTTCACGCCCACATCACCTTTCTTCCCTTGCCTGAAACATGGTGCACTATTTCTTCACTTGTTTGTGAGTTGTCAGCTCCCTCACCCCATCACCCTTGTGTGAAAGGTCTCTTAACCAGATTGTCCAGTCTCTTAGCATGGATTTTCTTAAACACATGGTATATGCAAACTCAAAAAGAGTGGCCATAAATGACATAATTATTGTTTCCTGGAAAACATTCTTTTTTTTTTTTTTTCTTGCAATATTAACTACCATTTTCTCTCCTCAAAATGATGGCAAGTATTAGCCAGTCTGGTTTCAAGTATTATTGCTAATGTCTAAATGTTGTTATTTTTTTCTCCTGGCCGGGCAGTGCTCTTAAAACAACTAAGGGTTAAACTTCCCCATGTAAAAACATCACAATACAAAAATCCCCATATTTAAATCAAGACAAATTCTACCTTTCTTCAAATTAGGAGAGGCTGCATAGTTTATAATTTTGACCATTCAGAGAAGAATACAAGTTGTAATGCAGGCCTCAAGTCACACCTCCAGTCCAAAGCAGGGCCAGACATAGTTTCTCAGATTTCTATACACTCAATTCTTGACATTGAGATTACAGTCTTCCTGAAACCCAGTTTCCAATGATTTTCCCTTTGCTTGAGCTTTGTGAGGTTCCTCTTTTTCTATTCCTCCAACCTCTTGAGAATCCTCTGGATGGCATATCCAACTAGTTTATCTACCCCTCATTCCAGGTTTACAAAGCTCCTGAGTAAAATATATGCCTTATCTGGATCATTAAGAAAGACATTGGATAGTATTTACTCCTAGGGTAATTTCATCTCCTTTTCAGAAGGAAAAGGAAAATTTCTGGACAGAGACATGATATGGATAATGAAAAAATATAAAGAAAACCTTTGCAAAACATCTTACTTTCAGGAAGCGAGAGGAAATTTTACTATTTCAATGGGGATCAATTTTGGCAAGATTTGGTCCATAATCCTGCACTTCACTGAATCCCATGCCTTTTGATGGCTGTCACAATCTTTTTTTTCAGTATCCATGCCGTGTCTCTCATATTGTCCCCACAAAGTTGTGCTCCTTGCCTTCTTCCCGAGCTTTTGCAGCATCTGTGCAGTTAGTTTTGGCTAGTTTGATCCTTTGCACTGCACCTCATTCCACCTAGACCATTTTCTTGTAGTCACTAAATTTCCATATTTCCTTATTTTTTTTCTTCGACTGCAGATCCTTGCATGATATCTCTGTTCCAGAGTGTTCGTAAGTCTTTCTTTTCTGCTTCCAGTATTTTACTGGGGATCAGTTTTGGCAAGATTTGGTGCATGTCCCAGCACTTGATGGCAGACAGGTCTTTTCATGGCTTTTGACTTTAGCAAAGATTTTTCTTTTTTTTTTTTTAAGTATCCATGCCATGTCCCTCATATCTTCCCCTCCAAGTTGTGTCTTCCTCCTTGACTTTTTCCCCTGCTTTTTCAACCTCTGTGAGCTTAGTTTTGGCATGTTTTGGTCCTTTGAACTGCACCTGATATAATTCTGGTCCATTTTCTTGTAGTTACTAAGTTTCCCAAATTTGCTTTTTTTTCTCCTCCAATTGCATTTTCTTTGATCTTATCTCTATTCCAGAGTGTTTGTAAGTCCTCCTTATCTGTTTCCAGGATTTCAATGGGGATCAATTTTGGCAAGCTTCGGTCCACGTCTCTGCACTTCATGGCATCTCACGGTTTTTGATGACTGTGACTTCGGTGAAGAATTTTTTTTTTCCAGTATCCATGCCATGTCTCTGATATCTTCCCCTCAAAGTTGTGTCTTCCTCATTGCTTTTTTCCCCTGCATTTTTACAGTACCTGTGTGGCTACTTTTGGCATGTTTTGGTCCTTTGCACTGCACCTCATTTCCTCCCAGGCTATTTGTTATCTTTTAAATGTTGCACTGATTTTAGTAATAATTATATATTATTTTTAGGTCATGATAATTAGTGTTTGGAAGGGTGTAAGATATTGAAGTTTGTTTAATTAGCAAAGAAAAAAATACATCTGAAATACTGAAATACATCTGAAGGATAGCTCATGAAATCTAAGTTCTTTTTTATTTTTACCATTAGATTGCTACTACTTTTTATGCTTCATAACATGAAAGAGACTGTGATGGTTTGGTTTTTGAAATTATAGTTGAATAAATTGAGCTCTCACTAAAAGATTTTAATATTTAAACTTTGTTGAGACATACAAGTAATTGCTAAATTTTAGTGTGTATTACAGGATATGTAGATTACTGGAATGAGAAAGGTTACGCTATATTTCAAACAATCATTTTGCCTATATTTATTTAAGAATTGATTTCTGATATTAATCTTGTCATTTACTTTAGATAGGGAAGACTGAGCTGGGTTCTTTCTTTTTTTCTCCCAGAGTTTGTCCTTAGGAGCCACTTCATCAGAGTAGAGTATAATGATGAAAAAGTCTCTTGTACACAGCTCTTTTATCTGTGGGTAAGACTTATCCATCATTAAGCCCTGCAGCTGCTTTCTCCTCCTGTTTCTTCTCCAGAAGAACATGCAGACAGAGGAGTTGGAAACTCAGAGAGAGAGGTCAATGAGAAGGACTCAGTCTTCCCTTTGAAAAATTAAGATTTTTTTCTGACTGTGAGCACTGCAAGCGGGGTCCATGCTTTTGTAATCTGAGAAACTTCTACAGTGTACATTACATGGACTACACTTGCAGCCTGTCTGGAAAGTAAACTTGGGCCAAAATGTAGGCACTCAGTCACTACAGAAGAGATTCGGAGATCAACCGGTGACAATGTGACTGGAGAGAAGAGTCAGGTCCCCAGACAAAAAGGAAGCTAAATACAAGAAATACCTATTTTAAAGCTCTAGCAATTAAAAGGGGAAACAGTCAATATGGAGAAAATAACAGACTGTGTATTAAAAGCAAATCAGAAATTCCTTTAAATATTTTACTATAAAATGATATGTCAACTTATATATCAAGGAATAAATGCACCATCAACTGGGAAAATAAACTGGGAAATGCACCATGAACTGGGAAAAGAAACTATTATGATCAGGCTGGTTTTAATCTCTTCTTGTGCCTGAACCTTTATCATCTACTGCTAGCCATTGGATCAGTGGCAGGAGAGTGAGCTAAGATAATTGCTCTTGTCTATGATAGTTCTAGACCAGACACTGGTGAGGAGAAGTTATGTACATGCCTCTAAGCCTGCTTGTTTTGCTTTGCTCTAAAACTTTGCTTCAGGGCTCTAAAATTAAATGGGAAGAGATTTATTAGATTTATCTTTAAGCTATATTTTTGTGTTTTTTTCAGAATACTCAACTTTTTACTCAATTCCAGGATACATGCTTGTCCTTTGGAGCTGTGTCCATGTCTGTGAGAGAGAAAAGCTTAAAAAAATTGAGTTCTTGAAGGCATGTGTTATGAAATACAAAAAAGTATTGCTTCAAGGTTGATTATTTCTCCTTATTTTCCAAGCAGAAGTAAATCACAAATCTGTTCTACATATGAAAGGCATAGCAGTATGAAATTTAGATGAAAGTTTTAATTCTTTTAAACTTTTTGAGATGTGCATATATTAAATAAAACAGAGAAATCAAATGAACACAATTATTTAGAGCATTGCTGCTTAGTGCCTTGGCAATGCTGTTTATTTTTTGAAAGTATACGCATTACCTTCTGTCAGATAATACTTTAAAAATAAGAAGAAAGGACTTTTTACCACTAAAAGACCCCTGAATTGCACTTGACAAATAGTCTGCACTCAAATATTCTTTATAGGAGATAATTGGAAGAAGTCATTTTAAGTCCCACTAGCTGTATCAAACTGAGGGCTACTTACAGAAATATCCTTTCCCTGTAGCTGCAGCAATGAACAGGAGTATATACGTGACAGCTGGAGCTAAGATGAAGTGTGCTTCTACTCCAACCATAACACAAGTGGGAATAGTAGGTACAAGCTCTGTACTATATGCCAAAAGTGAAGTAACTTGAAGAGCTAAGCTGAACACTGATAAAACATATACTCAGTATAAAAATAAGATGCAAAGCATGCAGTAGGAGGCTTACTATGGCAAAAATAATAGTAGAAAGAAGAAAGCGTGTTCTTCTGTTTCTTATCTAATGATTTCAGTTTATAGTAAAGAAGTTAATTGAGCACACCCTATTGACATTCAGATTTTAAACTTTAGGAGCTTTAACTTAGACATGTAACTTAGGGATAAATTTTAGGATGCAATTAAAAATATAGTCTTTAATTCCCTGAATAACCAGAAGAGACAGATGCCTTTGAAGACCTTTATAGAGACAGTCTTTCTGCCTAAGTGTTCAGTCATACACAAGCACAACCTTTTTTCAATGGATTTTCAAAGGCATCCTCCTCTCTCCAGTTATTATTGACACTTTATTCGAGTGCATTGATTTTCTCCACTATCATCTACATTTTAGGCATAAGAGCATTGAGAGAGCCATGCAGGTTAGTCAAGAAAACTCACCATGCATTGTTAGTGGAAGTGGAGCAAATACATTGGTGCTGAGGCATACAGTTTGTAACTATCTCAGGAATTAACAAAATTATATGCTTATCAACAAAATGGAATTATTAGCTTCAAAAACGTTGGACCTAAATATGTCAGACTCAGCTGAAACATGACCATAAACTTGTTCAGTGTTCTTTTGGGATGCTCCAAATACATAAATGACTATTTTTATTATATTCCTAGGTACTAGCCAGAGAGGTAGTAATTTTTATCTCATAGCTTAAGAGCTGCAAGGAAAGAAATTACAAAAGGACAAATCCAATTAATTAATTCTCTAGAACAGCATAAGAAGAAGGCATTACTGCATACAAAAGTATAAGACTCAGGGTTGCAGACATTTTCTGAGATGGTATATTGGACTCCTCTCCTTAGATTGGATGTGCAAATAAGACTTTTCTGATAATTTTTTTAGTTGATTTAAAACATATGACAAAGATTAAATTTTACTCTTCTCAGGAAACATACAGATGTAGAATCACACTGACCTAATGACATCCCTAACCTGGATATTTTCTAGTGTTCCTATTATGTGACAAAGAGATTCTCCAGGAGAATTTATGCTACTGAGACAGGATGCCTTCTCACTCAAAGATCTTTCAGTGAGATAGAAGTTTTTGAACAGAAATTAGAAGTGAGTGAACATTAATTATTTTCAGAATAGAAATTAATAAGGAGGGTAATGAACTGTACAGGCTGAAGTGAATTTTTGAGCATAGATACAATCTTCTCTGTGAATAAATGCTGGGCTTAGCTTCAAGTTGCATCAGATCAACACAATTTACAAACACTACATTCATTACTAAACTTCCATGAAGTTGTGCAGCCTGGAGAAAGAAAACATAGGAGAAAAACTGATTCATAGAAATACATAGCTTATGTAGTTTTTCCACCCTGCAAAAAAATGTTTCAGGAGGGTTAATTCTTCAACTTTACTTTTTGCGTGAAACATTTTCTGAATTTTGTCTACGTGGTATTTAATACAACTCTTAAGCAAGCACCTGGTTGGCAATTATTTCTTCATTCTGAAAGAATTGCCTTTGGATTTAAAGATATTTAAATTGGTAATTGCTAGGATCACTTTCATTATACCTTCCATCTCAATGGCAAAACAGATAGCATAAATATTTTAGAAATGGACTTTATAATAAATCAAAGGTAGCTATTAAGGAACAGTTGTTAAAATCCATAAAGATGCTTTCTCCAGCTGTGCCATCTCTTTCAAAGTTTGGAGAGGAATACTGTGTTTGGAAAATTAATGTTGTGAGTTCTCTGGCTAGAAAGAGATCTGTCTGGCTTAGATGCCTGTCACCAAAATTTCAAGTGCTTAGGACTTGGTTAACAACCTAGGCTGTTAGATTGTTAATCTAACAACAGGTTAAGTATTTCTCAAGGCACAAATTCTATATGCTTATGAGTACAGGAAACAAGGGGAAATATGTCCAAGGGGAAATGGAGGGAAAACTCCATTTTCTTGGGGTTCAGTCTGAATAGACTTTGAGAAGCAATTTTATGAAGGGAAATGCTGCTGTTTCAGGGATGTTGCCTGGCTTCTGCTCTCTAGGTACACAGTGGAGCCATCCAAGGGTAGTGTCGGCAGAAGGTCATGAGACATCTTCACTGAAAGCCACTTTGTAGCCCAAAATGAAAGAACCATATTGACAGCACAGACATCTGTGGTGAGGACACCTAACTGAATATACCTCAGGATTTCATAGAAAAGATATGCATTTCCTGTCAGAACAATATTAATAAAAATAAAAGTCTTTAGGCATACAGGGTACAAGTGAGCATCTTCCCAAACTTTCCCCTTCCTTGCCTGCTGACAGCCTTCAACGCATCAGAAACTAGAATTTCTTTCTGGGATGTAAGACTATGTTCTGTAGGTCAAATATTCTTCTGTTGGTCAGAGGAGATTGAAAGCGCATTCACAAAGCAATTTATTTGCCTGAATGGCTACCCTTCTTAGTCCGTTTTTGCTGTGGGTATGCTGGATGACTGAATCTTTCTCAGAAGAAAAAAAAATTCCAAAAGATCCCCAAGACATCAAATCCCCAAACCAAAACAACAATAAAAAACCCTAACCCACCTTTCCAACAACAAGATCACCACCACACAACCATGTGTACCTCATTTAATATGTAGATTACATCTCAAAAAGCATGGTATTGGTGCATAATGTACTTCTTTTTTCCATTACTGTTATGCCTTGAGGTAATACTACTAGCATATTGAGAAGTGAACTTAGTGGGGGACTATTACAAGAAGTTTGAGTATTCTACTCCAAAAACTTCAGTTTTATTCCATTGTTAGAAATCCTTATAGTAACCTACCAGGAGACTTTCAAGGCCAGTTAAGAATGTTTAATGCGTATCTGCTAAATTTTGTTTCTTTGCTTATAATTCCATACTTCAAATTTATGTTTTCAATTACCTTAATTTAGAAATAATGAGAATAAAACTGCAGTACATTATTTCTTCCCTGAAAGTTGTATTTCATATAAATATTTCATACCAATTATTGCATGTAGGCCTACAATTCCCACATGTATTGTTCCGAAATCATTTCCTAGAGCAGGTCTTCATTTCAACAGGTTTAATTTTTTCCCTCCCTCTTCTATATTCAGTTGGGGGAAAAAGGTCGCAGTACTGGCTTACCTTTTTTTGGTTTAATCCTAATATTTGTCACACACAAACGGCTTTTTTCCAGTGTAATGCATTAGAGAAAAATGCCATCTGCATTGTGAAGTTCATCTAATTATGAAGACTAAATCTGTAGTGTACAAACTAACAAAGGCCCTTGTTGATTTTGCAAATATTTCTTATGCTTTCTATATTAATAGACACTTCTGTCAGAGATTGAACACACTTTTGGATCATTTTTGTAAGCCCAGAATTAGATTTCAGTACTTTTACCTCATGGCATGGAAGACTCCAAGCAGGTTATCTGCTACCACACGAATTTTTCAGAATTATATTCACATTTTTAAATCATATATTAGAGCAGTCTCCTCAGTCTCTCTGCTAACTTCTTTTCTATTATTGTCACTTTCACCTGAGGGTATCCTTTTATGGTGATCCCTCACAATATTGGTTACATATATAGAAACAAAGTATTTGGCAAGTATGCATTAGACTTTGAGACAACTTAATCATTGTGAATACTGATAGTAAATTTAGATTAGGATTTAGAGAGAGACTGTATAGTAGAGGTCCCCAGTAATTACAGAACGGCCTCTAGAATTTGTTTACAAGCATCAGTCTGAAACAATCTTTATCTGATGCCTGAAATGTGGATGCCAGTCTTTATCTGAAAGATTTCTAGATATGCTATTTCTTATCTCATACTAGACTATATCCTCAGGTGGAAGATAATGAGAAATGTGAGCCAGGGTTTACAATTAAATTTACTGAGCCCTCATAACTGAGTTCTTATAATAACAAAAAATAAAGTAATAAATACTAGCAGCCAAAAAGAAAACAAAGATCTGAATCTGTGAGAGAAATTATGAGCACTCCTTGTATTCACCATCACTTCTATATCTGGAGTAGTGATCTTTAGAAATTTCTACTGCTCTGTGTATGGATTTAATTCTCATGTAAACCAGAACACTAGTGGGAAAATGCAATTGGAATGTTAGCCATGGTATGCAGGCAGAAATGGGAGATTGAAAGTGCTCCCTGATATTCTAGCATAAGTTCCCATTATTTCAGCCGAGACTTAATGTTTATTTCAGAAACCTAACAACAATGCAAATAAGCAATTCTGAAGTAAAATCAAAATGTTCCAGAGAGCATAGCAATTCTAGGCGTTCATCTAAAATACCCAATTACCTGAGTTAGTCAGATGATGCAAGGTTTGCCTTCTTCTAAAGCATATTGAAGTCCACATTCATACTGGATCATATCTGGATCAGATTCATACTGAGACAGGCTCGCAGAAGGCAAAGTGTTAGCATCAGTGCTACTTACTGATTTAACACTGTTGCAGAATCACATGAATATGAAACATCAAATCATGCATGCATTTTTGGCAGGGACCTTAAACATCTGTGAGATCCAGTAATATCTATCTATCTATCTATACATCCATCCATCTATCTATCTATCATTTTTTCTTTTGCCTTTTGTAAAATTTCCTTTTATAGCAATTGGAAAAAGCTCAAAGGAAATGGGGAGTGATTCCAAATCATAGAAGTTTTCATTGGCTTAACATGTGCTTTCTTACCCTTTATTTACCCTAAGAGAATAGAAGTCAAACCCAGCAAATTGAACTGCTCCATTAGAAGTGACTGATACTCCAGTCCTACAATTCAAGACCCAACAACCTGAAGAAATTGACTGAAAGGAAAATCATGGATCTCAACAAGAGGAATTACAAAGTCTTGCATCTCAAGAGTAGTAATCCCACTAACAAGTGCAGGCTGAAGAAGCCTGTCTGGGAAGTAGCTCTGCAGGAAAGGGCCAGGGATTTGGGTGGAAAACAAGTTGACCACAGTCAGCAACATGCCCCTGTGAAAAGATCAGCTGCTGCCTTTTAGGCCACAATAGGTTGCCAGCAGGTTGAGGGAGATGATCCTTCCCCTCAGCTCAGTCCTGATAAGAAATCTGGGGTGGTACATCCAGTTTGGGCTCTGAGTACAAGAAATACATGGACTGAAGGGAGTCCAGTGAAAGACTATGAAGGTCTCTTCATGGAACACTTCATACAGGGAGTGGCTGAGAGAGCTTAAGGAAATAAGGCTCTGGGACAATTTTATCCATGCACACAAAAGCTTGATGGGGGACTAAAAATTAAAGAGCCAGAGTCCTCTCAGTAGTGCTCAGTGAAAGAACAACAGGTATCAGACACAAATGAAATACAGAATAAATCCACTTTTTAAGTATGAGTGTGATCAAACCCTGGAATAAGTTGCCCAAGGAAGTGGTGGAGTCTTTATTTTCAGAAATGTTCAAGACCAGATCACACAATACTGAGCAAGCTGCTCTAGCTAACCCTGTTTTGAGGAACGATATTAGAATACATGATCTCCAGAGGTCTTTCCCACCCTCAACTACCTTGTGATTCTTTGATTTTAAGGCTCTTAAGTCTGTTATTTCACTAAAGTTTTACGGCAGTTTTAATGCATTATTCACTCTTCCTGTACTTATTTTTCTGATAGTTTCTGTTCTGTGAATGTTTGTCTGAGTTTGCTGTCAGAACAGATGAATCTAAGTCTTAAAATGAGAATTGCGGTAGAAGTCTGTGAGTAGTAGTTATTGATGATGAGCTATTAATCTGCTTTTTAAATTTCTTAGTTCACTTCTTAAAAACATGCCTATGACAGCAATATATTGTTAAAAACAGAGGAAGTGAACACCACTGACATTAGTTTTCCAAAGTGAATGAATATTTATACACTTTTTTTACAAAATTCTTCACATTCTAGTCATGTCCAAATTTTGTACTATTTTCCTAAATGGAAGATCTTTCCTTTGTATGAAATCTTCTTCCACCAATGAAGAAAGAATGAGTCAATTAATTTTTTAGTACTTCATCACATTGTGGTATGTAGAAAGGAGTCTTAAGGAAAAAGAATGTACATATCTCTATGTGTACATTCAAATCAATAAAAGGAAAAAAACAACAAAATAGATAATTCACCTTAAATATCTTGTATGTCTTTCAAGAGACACTGTGAGGAATATTTTCAAGGTATACTGCCCCTTGTTAGGAAACATTAATGCTTCCAGGGAAGATATGGACTCTCCAGGAAGGAAATCAGAAATTATTGCCATTTGCTTTCCTCTTTTTTTTTTTTTTTTTTTTAAGTCTCTTCACAGGAACAGAGTAAAGAGAAATAAAATGTTATTTTGAATTCACTGAAGAGATTTTGCTGTATTTCCTCTTTTAACCTTCCTGATCTCCTGTACTATGATCTGTGTTGAAGCTGAGGAAAGAAACATTTCTTAAATTTGCTTTAATAACCACTATTTAAAGTGAGCTTCTCACAAATATTTTGCAAATACAGATCTGTCATATTCAAATTTAAAGATAAAAGGTTATTGCATTAATCCAATCTAACACTTTCAGAAAAATAAATCCAGTGAACTCATTCAAGACATTACGCTGCATAACATCTGCATTAAATGCATGAATTAAATATGTGACACCAGTGGCATTATAAGATTAAGATGAATATGTAAGCAGAAGCAGCCATGGTTGTTTAAAGTTTTACACAGTCTAAATTGCAAGGTCATTTCCATAGTGATGAAATCAAAGTGAAAAAAAACCATGAACACTTCATTTTTTTTTTCAGTTTGTGTCTATATTTTATTAATATGCACTCAGATTTTTCTAATCTTTCCCTTGCTAAAACCAACTCTCTGTATTTCTTTTCACAAAATGGAAAAGGACATGATACTTATCTAAAATGTCAAAGTGATTTATATAGTAAATTGTGAGTTGTACAATAAGTTTTGAAAGTTACAAGTGCCATTCCTAAACATGCAGGTTTGATATAATGCTTGTATTTCCTAAAAGAAAAGTGAATCACTTGAGAGAAATTATTTGCATATTGAAGAAATATTTGAAGAAACACTATCTGAAAAGCACAATATATTTTTAATATATTGGTAATCTTGAATCAGAGAGATTAATCCTAATTTATAGTGTATCTCCATATGTTTACCTAGAATTAATTTATGCCTATGATCAAGAAAGTTTGAGTTCTATTTTCAAGGCAGACAGAGGGAAGTGAAGCTTTCCCATTACTCACCTAAAACTGTACAAGCATTCTGTGTATATGTGTATGTATGTATATATATATATACACATATACATTTATAGCTAAACTGGAAACCAGAATTATACATATTTAACAGATGTCAAAATGGAGAAGTGAATTACTGTCACTTCTGGAGAAACTGAACTGTAAATCTATGCTAAACCAGGATATTGGCCTCCAGGATGAATTCAAAGCCCCATTTCAAACATATCTCAGAAAAAAATTACAAATCTGATCTCTTTTATGACCAATTGTCTCACATATATTCTTATTTCAAGCTATCTGAAATTTCTTATATTTGTTATATGAAAGGATTAGGTAGTGAGATCATTGTTCGGTTTACTTTCCATCTAAACCAAAAAGACCTATACAAATTCAGTTCAAAATTCTCCATAAAACTGTATGAAGAATCATAGCTCAAGAATTTTGCTCTCCACCTACATAGAGAAATCTGCCTTTTTTCAATTAAATTTCAGAAGTACACAGATGTTCAAGGGTATAATCTTCAACTTATTAAATAAATTCTATTCTTTTTCTTATTAACAATAAATATTGGCTTGTAGGAAAATAGATTCCAATGTATGAAGAAGATTTATTTTTGCTATTTTAAAATTTTAACATGATGAAAGAAGAAATGAAAAAAAATAACACTGGTACCTAGGTTATACATAAAGAAAAATGAGTCTGTTGATTATATATGTTAGAACAGAATATTTTCCTACTCATAAGACAGTACATTATTTAAATTAACATTACCCTATTGTAATATTCACCATTTCTTGATGCACATTTCAAAAAAAATTCACTTTTAATATTAAAGATTGTTTCCTGGGTAGTTTTAGATGTAATCTCTGAAATGCCCCTTCTCACCTTGTTCCAGTTTTACCTGACCTACAGGGTCTGCTGTCCAGCAGCAGATTTTTTTCCTGGGACCCAGCTGATCTCCACGCTTCTTCTCGGGGTCCAAATTTACCATGTTATGCTCCAGGTTTTAGAATTATTTCCTCTGAACTACTTTTTAAAATAAATTGAATTTATGTGTATTAGTCTTAAGTTAAAACAATTTGGGAAGAGCATGTTCTTCCACATCTGAAATACAATTAAACATATACCTCCATAACCTGTTATTTGTTTTTATCAACTAAATTTTTCAAACTACCACCTAGAACTCAGTAGTATGATTGGACCTGATCTAGTGGAAAGTCAGTTGAAATGAGATGATCTTTATGGTCCCCTCCAAGTCAAACCCTCCAGTGATGCTATGATTTTCTTGCTTAATTCAATTTTTAAAAATTTCTTTTTTCAGGTAAATCCTTTACAAATTCTTCATACGGAGTTTGTAGAAGTATTTTTGAAGGAGGAAATAACTGAAACAACACTGCTTGCCTAACTTTAGCAGCTGTCATCTTGGGAGGGTTACCTCTACCCCCTCTCCCCCATTTTAATTAGTTTGCTTCTTTCTTGAGCTCTACTGACCTAGAAATCTGGGGCATTAACAGAAGAACATAGTGGGTAAAACACTCTTTTAATCTGTGCAGACAAGGATAAGTGTTGTGCACAGGTTGCAGAAGCTGAGTCAAATCAGAGTTCAAGTTTGAATAGAGAGAATATTCCAGTGTGAAAAACCTGAGTTATAAAGGTAAATTTGAATTCCCCCAGACTTCTCACTCTTTATCAAAGCTTACAAGATAGAGTGTCCCTTGATACAAAGAGACATTCGGAGAAGTTCTTAATGTGAAACAGCTGATTTTGAATCTTTTACACATTCTTTATAGTGAAAGTAGCATTTTGAATACCTAGCTACTAAATGTCAAGTCTTTCTGAGAAAATAGAAGGATCATAATTCTTCCCAAAAGTCATTTCAGTTCTCCCTATGGATAGAAGAGTATGAAAAGTTGCTCCTGGAAACTAGATTATCAAACTTGTCTGGAAACAGGTAAAAATAGCAAAAGAAGTATCACCCAAATTAATAAGAAAAACCTGGGTTAAAAAGAAATGCATTTCTCTTACAAATTCCAAGCTACAAAAACAACCTGTGGACACAGGAAATGAACAAGGTTTTAAAGTGTCTTTATCTACGAATCACGGGACAGTGTGGAGGACAAACTCTCTTCTGAGAGAAAGGTATGTTTCTCATCCATGTACTTTATCCTAATTTCTAGAAAAAATTCAGAACTTATGTATATCTGAAGTCTTCTCAGTGCTGGGCGAGCAGTATGTGAAAATTGTTCCTCTAACCAACTAGCATCATCTTCTGCTAATTTTTCTTAATCCAGTTTGCTTCCCTTCTGTTTTAATGAGCAGTTCCTTCCTGGGAGAAAAAAATGCTCCAAGTGTTTTAAGGTTCTGAATACTTTAACATATTTGGTCTCCAAAAGTCAGAATTTTAATGTTGCTTTAGAAGGAAAGTTAAATGAGACTCAGATTGACTCTGCTCTTTGGTATCTCTGGCATCAGGAATTTATGGGGCTGGGAGATGTCAAAAATATCCAGTTCTGAGTGGGTGAGTAGGTCTGAGGTAACTTATCCACAAAAAGTTTGTGCAGGAGCTATTTCTAGACGGAGCAGAAATGCACTCAAAATGCATGAGTGAATCATTCAAAGAGAAGGTCAGAGGTGATTGGCTTATGTCTTATCTAGTTAAATGTGTAGATCTCTTCCATTTTTGCTGCACTGGGTATAATTTTTTTTCCCTGTGTCATGGTATTGCATGGCAGCATGCAAAGGGGAAGTTCAGATAACCTGCATAATTGGTATAACCTAATTCCTATGAGTTGTACTTAGAAAGCTGGTAGGTGTTTGCAGTGTTAGCTATTCACACTAAGCGTTGTTTAGTGATCCATTTTTAATAATTATTATTGATTTTAATAAATCTAATAAGGGAATTAGAACTCTCAGATCTCATTTTCCATTAAGTTCTTCAATGTATGAAAAACAAGGGAATGGTTGGACTCAAATTTCTCCAGGAGTGATATCTGTCTTTTCCAAAATTGTACTTGACATAAAAGTAAGAAAAACATTTTGCTTTTAAATAGCATCATGTATATAATGCTCATTAAGACACTTATCTCCCAATAAACTTGCAATTACTTCTAAATAATACATGAGAAATAAACAAAAGCGGAGTTTTCCAAAGGAATTTTGAAACAGCTGTGACTATTGAATTAACTATAGGAAAGAATTAGTTGAAAGACAGGAGGTACAGATTAGATGTTAGGAAGAAATTCTTTATTGTGAGAGTTGTGAGGCACTGGCAGAGGTTTCCCAGAGTAGTTAGGGATACCCCATCCCTGGAAGTGTTCAAAGCCAGGCTAGATGGGCTCTGAGCAACCTGGTCTAGTGGGGGTTTGGAACTAGGTGATGTTTAATGTCCCTTCCAATCCAAACCATTCTATGATTCAATGATGCTCGCTATTATTTGATTTACCTTTGGAACACACACCTTAGGACGCTAATTGCCATCTTTAAACAAAATGCATCATAACTTAGTTCAAGATTTTAAAAGCTTCTTGGTTTTCCGTTATCCACTTTTTCCAAGATGCAGAAAATATCCTCTCCTAGAAACCAGGTGATTTCTCAGCATCTTGAAAAAGATGTATTTCTTTTCACATTACTTTGAAATCTCTCAGACATGTCATTTTTAGTACTACTATGGCTTCAGTTAATTCAAAATTTAAATATTTTGCTCCTGAAAAGTTTTAGGACAGTGAGCAAAGAGGATGAAACTGCATTGAGCTCGATTTTACTATGAAGCATGGGAGCAGTCCTCCAAAAGCAGATCAAACGCCTGTATTATCCTAACCTAGATAAATACATAGCTCCTATGTCTACCTGTGGATTCAGGCATTCCACATGCCTTCACTCCACTACATAAAAAACAAACGTACTTCCACAACTTTTTCATGTATAAGTTATTGACTATTTATTCAAGCATATTTTTGATAATTAGGAAATTCAGATTTAATTCCTACAGAGAGATGAGGAAGGATCTTTAACAATGGAGCACATAATTCTTTATGGCTTTTGCCTTTAGCTCCTTTCACCTCAATTCTATCTCTTTCAAATTGTGTGAGAATGATTACAATAAATATAATAAGTTACTGAGGTGCTGTCATGAGGGTGCCTTATATACAGCATACTAAAATGGATAGGTTAAGATTAAAGATTCCACTACTTCCTAATGATATAATTAGAAAGCTTTTAAATTTATATAAAACACCACTCAGTGCCCATCTCTGGCTTTGTGTGTGACCTAGAAGACACTGAACTGTGGAGATCATTAAGAACCCATTGAATAAAATGCGAATAGCAAGAAACCAATCAGTGCTGTAAATATGAATGTATATTCCTTTGCCACTTGTCTTCATTTGAAGAATTTTTTGTTTCTCCTCGAGCAGCCAGAAACTATTATCTCTGTTATGGTGATACCTTCTAGATCCTCAGCAAGTGAAATGATCTGTTCTCTCAATCCATATGATAATACATTGTGATAATTATGGCCTATAAGTAACTGTACTCTGTATTTTTACTGTGGCAGCAGAGACCAGGGCAGATCCAGGCAAATTAACCTCTTGTATTAAACAAAAAAAAAAAAAAAAAAAAAAAAAAAACCCAACCCAAAAAAAAAAACAAAAAAAAAAAAGAAAAATTATTTACGTACTTATTTTTAAACCCTCGGAATATCAACAACTGTGCTTTTGTTACCTATAAGGCTGAAGAAAAAAATACATGGCAGAAGTAGTTCCACTGCCTGGGCTTTCAATAATGCTGTTTTGAAGTCAAAGACAATCACTGCAAATGTAGCACATCTCACTCCCTTATTCTTGCTGAGCTGTAATATAACACTGCATAAAATCTTTATGTCACTATGGATCATACAGAACTATGATTTCCAGTTTTCAAGCCTCTTCTTTCTTGTGAGATAGCTATAAAACACACATGTTCTGAAAAAGAAGGTGGCTGCAGAAAGGACTTCTTTTCTATAATTGAGCAAAAATGCAGGGAGCAAAATCTACTGGCAGACTATATGTATCATACTGGGGATTTCAAAGTTCAAAGTTAGTGCCTCATTAGTGGCCTGATTTTGTAGATATTTTGGGAGTAATTGGTTGTAGTGAGTTTTCTTGGGTTGGTGCAATTTTATTTATAGCAGCTCATGATTATGTGCTTTGTATTTGTAACTGAAGCAGTGTGGATAACAAATAAATGTTTTTTTCTGAACAGTACACAGCATCAAGGCTTTCTCTATTTTATACTCTACTCATTCCACCCTCTCTCCCTGTGAGTGGTCTTGGGATGGGCAAGAGCTTGGAGGGGCACAGAAATATAGGTATTTTTAACATAGGAAAGTTAAACACAACAGCATTCTGGATCCTCACCAACAAATTCATTTTGATGTGGGCTAAAGGGGAGAACTTTAGACCAGGAATGAATGCCACATATACAGAGTGAAAACTGCCTCATATTTACCAGAGTCAAGAGAGGATTTGGCAGGAAAAGAGTAATGACACACAATGATTTTGCAAAAGGGCTAATACCACTCGCAGAGGGGTAAATGAGGGAAGTGAGGTGATGCTTGGATTTAGCATGTGCAACACTACTGTTGGAATCATGTATACAGCTGTGCAGTTCCCATTGTTAAAAAGAAACAGAAAATGTCATTATTAAAAAAGAATATTATTGCAAGAGAATATCTTAAAATACAACAAGACCCAGTGACTCAATTAGGTGCATAAACATTTTCACAAGAAAGAGTAGCCATGTGCTACAAGAGATTTTTATCTAGCCAAGACACATAGACAAGAACATAACATTAACTAGGAAAAAAAAGTCAGAGAAATTCAAGGAGCACTCAAAACAGTTACTTGTTGGAACACATCACAAAGGATAATTTTCATATCTTAGTGTCTTCATGTCAAAACTCGATTTCTCTCCAGAAGATGTACTTCCATCAAACATGTATTACTTGTTTAAGACAGGAGTAAGTGAAATTTTATATCCTGTGACCTAGTTGCATTTCCCATTGCAAAATAAAATAAGCACCAAAATTGTCCTGCTGGATATAGACTAAGAGAAGACTGTCACATCAGTTCTGAATAACGAAACTATTTTTGCTTCTTCAGCCTTCCCAAGTTTATTCTCAGTGTCATATCTGAAACTTGCAATAGAGTCTATTTGAGATAGTATCAAAATTTTTTCTTTTCTATTTGTATGCACTGAAAACATTTTTTTAAAAGAAACTGCTCCATAAATGTTGCCTTTTTACTGACCTGTGTGGTATATTTAGAATTCCTTCTTTGATTGGTTTGATCATAACTACATCTTATGCAGCATGAACTGATCTTAACTTTCAGATTTAGTCAAAAGTCACTATTTTTTCTACTCTAATGACTCTGGCACTAAGAGCCATAAAGATGAAATCTTATTAAATTCCTTGCCTTTGTCTCATGTCCTAATATATATGCATCTTCTAAATGACATGATAATTCACTGTAGCTGCAATTCATTAGTTTGAGTTCTTTCAGCTGAAGTGAGAAAGTCTGTTTGAAAATTGCCTGCTAGGGATTAGTGCATCCCTAATACTATAGCAAAACCTTTCCCCTAATGACAAAATCTTAGAAGTTAGTTGTTTCAGTGTCACAACCATCACAGGTAGAATTCAAATTTGGATAAACATAGATGACCATAGGTACAGCACCATGTAGCTGGAGTAGCTGTCGCTACAAAGGCCATGAAACTCCTGTAGATTTTTTGGTTAAGTCTGCCAGTCATGACACTAAATGCATATGCCTGTGTACCTGAATCATTCATTGTGCTTCCATTCATCATTTCTTTTAATGTACACTGGCTCTGTGTTGTGCTTTAGATTTTTCACCAAGACAGTGTTGGTAGCACACCAGTGTTTTAGTTATTGCTGAGTAAAGGTTTGTAAGTTTCTCACTCTGCCACCAGCAGTCTGGAGATAGGCAAGAGGATGGGAGGGAATGCAGCTGGGACAGCTGGCCCAAGCTGACCAAAGGAATAATCCATACTGTATGACATAATATGTAAAAAACTGGGGTGGAATGTGGGGTTTGCAAGGGGTAATGCTTTCAAAGTAGCTATTACTCAGAAACTGGCTGGGAATTGGCCTGTTGGTGGGAGATGATCTTTTACATCATTTGGGCTTTAGTCCTCCTTTACTTATTAAGCTGTCTTTATCCTGAACTATGACTTTCTCTTACATTTGTTCTCCCCCTGCTACAGGGGCAAATGAGCAAGCAAGTAGAGGGTGTGTAGGTGGCAGCAAAGGTAACACACCACATGTGTGTCATGAGAAAAACTACCAATGACATTGAAGAGTCCAGCAGTTTTAAGCCTCTTGAGAAAAGGAGTGCTCTCAGTGCCTTAGTAAATAATTGCACCTCCAAAAGGTGTGGGCTCCTGGAGTGGGGTGATCCTGCCAAGGGAGGGGAAATTAGCCAGATCTTAACCGACTGCAATGCCCCAACTTTTAAATGTTAGGGGTTTACCTGTACTCTGGGTTAAACACACAAGAGAAACACTGACCAGGTATTCTCAAGAGGTCTAAACTACTTTACTGGCAAAATAATCAGGCAACTTTGGCAAAAGGTTTAGTATAACATCAAATCAACATAAAACACTTAGCATTACTATGGCACATTCAACTTACCAAACTTTAAACCTGCTCAATGTTAATTTAGAAAACTTTAAACCCATTTGATATGCTGTTACCCAAAATGTTCCAAGAAAAAATATTCTAATTCCAAGTGAATTAGAAGAAAGAAAAGATATAGAAAACCACACATATAGCTACTACCTCCTGGCTCCAGCAGCGCCCAAATAGAAAGTCCAAGCTAAGAGTGCACCTGGGCACATGCTCAGCCTTAAAACCCCCTGGGCCTCCATGGCCCTCCCCCTAGGTGGGACTTCTGGTCATTTGGCCACTCAGGAGCAGGGTTAGGTGAGAATGGGATTCTGCCCCAAAATGTCTTGAGACATCAATTTTTCCCAATCTCTGACACACAGTTACCTCCGTGACAGGAAAAAGGCAACTACAGCACCACATGTTGTTACCTAGAAGCAGCCAAAAAGCCAGGTAAAGAATCAGTAGGGAACACCAATTATCACTTTTATGCCTCTGTGAAAAACTCAATAGAAACTTAAATGAGACTCTGAATTGGCAATAATCTGTCAAACAGGCATGTTGGAACAAAATAATTTTAGGTAAAATACTAGTATTTTGCACCAATGTTTAAAAAAGTGCTCAGGGTGGAGGTTTATCTAAAGCTTTAAGACTTTATCTAAAGTCATTAACTCTGTTGACTTCCAACTAGAATGGACCTGACTGTAATGGAAACCTGAGAACCTAACTCATATAAAGACATCAAAATTACAAATATCTAAAGCTTGATAAAATAAATCCAATCCAACATCTAAGCTTATCTGTCTTCATTATCTCACACAAAATTAGCAGAACCTGTGTGACTCTTGGGTGCCCAAAATCAAGTGAGATAAATCTCACCATTTCTAAAGAAAGGGCACAGAAATTTTCTTTCATATCACAGTGATATTGTACAAGCCCCAAAAGGTTTCTATCAATATAAAATGGTGAAAAATGTACAGTTTGCATGGTATATATACTACATTTAGACATACACACTGCCTGGTGCAGAGAAAGGTCAAAGAACACCAGCCCAGCAAGACTTTTTGCCATTTTGAGCTGGGAGTCAAAATTTTCCTGTCCATGTCTTTAATCATCTTTTGGTTTTGCCTGGAGGGTGTCTCTATTACCCATAGATGAAAACTGAACATATACTCAATCAATGAATGCAGAAATGCAATGCCTTAGCAATTCTGATTTTATGCTGTGTCTAGTTAAAAATCAAAGTTCAACACTATACTTAATTATAAAGAAAGAATAAAGAAAATGTATGCCAAAAATCAGTTTGATATTAGCAAAATACCCAGTAGATCCTAATACGACTTCATTATCATAGTTTCTTAAATCTCAAATCACAGGAGGCTGAGATCAGTCAGAAAAGCCAAACAGGGAAAGCAGTCTGGATTAGTCTAATTTGAATTTACTCTCTGATGCAAAGGGTATCTTTAAAAAAGCTTGTAATATCTGCTACTTTTAAAAGTTTTTCTTTAAAATTAAAATGATCCTTGAACATTGCATTACCAGGTATTTTAAGAAGCTGCTCATCATTCCAAAGGTTTTAATGACTAAACTTTAAAGATCTAATCCTGACAATAGCCATATTCCCTTAAATCATTCTGTTAATGTCGTTCCCATTTTAACTAACAGCTATTTATGACTAGCCACTACTAGGCATGTCCAATCTGAATTGCCTAATGAAAAAATACAACTTAACTATACAAATTTGTATAATTGCATGTATCAGTAAAATGAGAATTAAGGTAGCAAATTTTATTTCTCACAAAAAAGTTGGTAAATAATTCAGTGTAATATGAAAGTATTCTTTACACAGGCACTTTAGTTGTCAAATTCTCAGTCCTGCAGATATGAATGACCCCAAACTCCTACTCTTCTGCAGAACTAATGTGTGGGTCTTATAACTTATTCATACAGGTGTAATTACAACAGTTATAATGACAGTTATTAACCATCATTTGATATCTTTGTAGGTGTGTGGATGAGTGTTGCCTTCAAATGTCAGTGAACAATTCAGATTTTTCTACAAACAGCACCCTGTAAGCACCTTATACCCCGCCTCCCACGTGTCCAATCCCACCTGTTTATGGCCCAGGGGTCCAAGCTTTGGCATGGCCCAACTCAGGAACCTCAGTTTATACCTCTGAAAAAATGTTTGAATTGTGAAAAAGACTAATGAGAGAGTTTATACATGGCATCACACAAGAGAAGAAAGGTAAAGATAGAAAGAGAGCATTGGAATAGAGATCATTAGCTTTTCAAGGACTAAAGAAGAAAAGGCAAAGACATTTAATAATGTTTTTTTGGGACATGGAACATAATACTGCTTACACTAGCCCCTCCTTCCATCCTGGCCATCTTTTGTGTGAACTAGCTAACAGAGATGATTTATGTTTTCAAAATGAACATGTCCTTCCTGCAGAGTATCCTTATACATGGCCAAGAAAAGTACCTGAAGAAAATGATTTTGATAATAAGATCATTATCAAAGTACCTTTTTTAGGCTATTTAATGATAAAAAGTTATGTGAGTCCTTTAATAAAACTTTAGACATCTCTAATATAGACATCTTCACTAGACAAACCTGAGATAATTGTTTCCTCTTGAGTCAAGGAAGAAAAACAAGCAATTTGAGGGTACAATTCAACTGACCTATTTTAAACATCAATCTTAAGTGAAATCAATACTGCTTTAGAGATACCTCCTTTTCTGACTATTGACGAAAAGGGGGGCCCTAGAGGATTACCATGAATGGAGATGTACCCTTTGAAAACATGTTTTAGTTTAGATGGCCTCCACTCAGATCTGTGAATCTGTATGATTTGTTAAAATCAGCACATGATTAGTTCAGCTCTCTGTAAGGACAGAGAGAGATTCAGTGTGAAGCTCAGACAGACAATCTTCATTTTAATAGATATTTCCTTATCTTAAAGCTTCCTTAAAAAACTGAATTTAGTAATAGGCTCAGTAGTTGGAGAAACACATCTTTTTACCTATTAGTACCTCAGGAAATTTCATATTTTCAATCAATCCATACCAAGAAGGCATGTTGTATTTTTTAGTTCCAGTGCTCTCCTTCATTTTATCTTATCACCCTTCCATTTGATGACAGCATCTAATTTTTCAGGCTTTGCTTCCTTACTTACCATCCCTTTACTGTTACTGGGGTACTGAACACCATGATCTCAGCATTAACCAGATAAGGGGATGAATCATGTAGCAGGTTTTCTGATCAAGTAGCTATTCACTGAAGGCAATCATAATCTGGCTAAATATGTAATGTATCACAGGGACCTTGAATAAATATGCACTGCAGCACTATAAATCTTACCACATGTTTAGACATACTCAAGAGTTTCCTTGATCACTTAACTCTGACTCTGGTAAACAACATATGGTAACTGTGATAGAGTATATTTTCTGTAATTGAATCCTTTAATGTTTTTTCCTATGGGATCAGACACTTCAGGTCAAGTTTGGAGGTGACACACACAAAATGCTGTAAATTACACCCTCAGATCAATGTAAAGAAAAGGTCTAAGTAAAAAATCTCAGAATTTGGCCCCATGGTTATTGTCCTCTGATTATTTGAAGCATGTGTTGTAAAACAATGAATGCCACTGTACCTTGCAGGACGTGGGCTGCTTTGATGTCATTACCCTGGGAAACACCTTCAGAGGAAGTTTTTGCCGTGCAGCTATTGTTTCCAGCTGATGACCTTTCTTGATGCTCAATGGACAGGCTGGAGGGAAAAGAACAGGGTTACACGGACCATGCATGGTCTTCGCTTGTGTCTGCCTTTTCTTCCACTGCACGGTGAGAAAGGCTTCGTGTTTCAGGTCCTAACTTTGCACACTTAAATACTTTATTTGCCAAATCATCTTATGAAAATTGAGTCTGTTTTTTTGTTTTTTAGTGTTTTCAAACTATATAGGCTGAAGGCAGTATAGCTTGGCCCTGGCCTCATCCTGAGTAATATCCTATGTGGTGTTTTGTGAGAAGCCTCTGGTCATAAAAAATAACACAGCAAGTTATAGATCACACCCCGAAGCCTGGTTGGGTTTCACAGGTGATGAAGGTGGAGTTACATAAGAGACCCTGGAACTGCAAACTGCACAGATTTGGAGGGAGGAGGGAATCAGGAGGAGGGAATCAGGGACCTTTTGTGCAGTACAGTCTGGCAAGGTCAACAGCAGCTAGATAACCATGTGAATATGTGAGAAGAACAAGGTAACTACTTGAACAAGACTTTTTGTGGGAACCTTTGAGGCAGTAACCCAAATCTGTCATTCACACATATGTAAAACCTTCTGACATTTTCTCTGGAAAAATTGGTTGCTTTCACAACAATAAAACACTCAGATGAGCAAATTAGCCATCCTGTGAATACATTATTCAGTGGTATCACTGTGCCATGTCCATTCCAGGCCCAAAGGCATCCTCATATACTCATCACTTTCTTCCATAGACTTCTTGAAAACATGCTAATGACAGTGCTTTGTCTTAACACTTGTCTTAATACTAGCACCTTGCTGCTCTGCTACAGTGAATGTCATTTTCCTGCCTAACAACTCTGTGACCTTGTTTTGCTATCCCACAATCAGAGAATCACTGAGGTTGTCAGGAATCTCAGGAGATCATCTGGGCAAACCCCCCTGGTCAGAGCAGGGTCACCTAGAGCCAGCTCTTCAGGCCGTCACTGCTCTCTCTTCCACTCATTATCTCCTCATTTTTTAATGAGGTTGCTATGGAGGCTGATTTGAAAAACCTTGCTAAGGTCAAAACAATCTACATAGGCTGCTCTTCCCTTGTCCACCAAGCCACTCATTTCATCATAGAAGGCTATCAGATTTGCCAGGCAGGATTTCCTATTCAGAAATCCATGGTGACAAGCTCCAATCACTTCCAGTCCTGCGAGTGGCTTGCAGGGCTATATGCTCCTTCACTTTCTCAGTGATCAAAGTCAACTGGCCTGTAGTTCATCTATTCCTCCTTCCTGCTTTCTTCCAGTCTTGGAGAGCTTTCTCAGTCTTCCCAAGAGTGGTTTTGCAATGATGTTGGCCATCTCCATTTGCACTTATGGATTAATTCCTTCAGGTCCCATGCACTTCCATCATAAAATTTGTTTAAATATTTCCTTTCTTGATCCTTCTCTGTTGAAAGCAGTGCTTCATTTCTCCAAAAAGTGCCTTCTTCTTGCTTTTTTTCTTCATGCAGTCTGTAAAAAGATTATTTTGTAACAAAATTGATACTGTAAGTAAAAGAAAGGATGGACCTTCCTAATTTCTTTACTGGAATTTATTGTTTCTCCTCAGAAACAATAAATTCCATCTGCATTCAGCCATCAGAAAATCCTAGACAGAAATGGAAGAGAGTACTGGACTGACATGAAGGAACAACACAATGACAAAACTTGCCTCCTCTTTCATCTCTTTTGCAGCTTTCGGCTTTACTGTTTTATGCTTTTGTTGATTTAAATGTTTTTAAATAATTGCTTGATAATTTGGTCAAGGCCCACAGCCTTTGATGTAGTTCTTCTAGAAATTTCAATTTAGGCTACTGACACTCAGAAATGATCCATTTTTTCAGTCTGCAACATATGTATATGCACACATCTATATTATATATATATAAGCATTTAACAGCATAGGCAATATTAATTTTCAAAATGGGGTGTATTTTTTTTTGTTATTGTGTTTCTTGTTTAGTTTTTCAGTAAATTACCTAAGCTATGAACACTACATGAAATTTAGACAAAGAGAAGTCATCAGTGTTTTGTCTCCTTGAGCTTAGGTCATTCTGATCTTCTTGAATTCATTTGGCTAAATGATGTAACCGATTTTATAACAATGTCCTACAGATGCTGCAATATAGTTTACTGCTTCACAATAAAATGAAATAAAAAATTAATGCTTTTTGATTCATTATCTCTTGAGAACAGTTTTCATGAGGCTATGATGAAAATTCTTCCTTTTCTATTCTGTCTGAAGAAAATTTGGAGCTGCAACAGATAAAAGCTTTTGTTCTCTATTTATTTGACTGCTTTGGAATGTTTTCTTTCAGAAAAATGTGTTCAGAGCCCAAAATTCTTCTTTTTAACACCTTGAAATATTGTGAACTGTTTCAAGATACTAAATAACAGTGACTATAGAGCTAAAATTTAATGTAACACATTGCATAAGAAAGTAAGCTTTCCTTTGAAGCAAAATTCATCACCAATTCTGGAATAACTACATTGAGAGATATGAAATGGGAAAGTATAAAGGAAGAAAACAGCTAGATCAGCTAAAGTGTTTTACTTTACTGATGTTTTAAAATTTTACTAGCTCTTCCAACAAATCAAAACTTACTGTTAAACATCTGCATTATATTTCGATATCCTAACGTGATTTAATTACAAGAGAGGTATAACCTCCTGCAGGAGTGCTGCTTGTAACTGCTAATGAGGAAGAGGCAATAAAATATCCTTTATAAATCAATATGTGAGAAATTAAATATGAGTGCTTGGACTTGGTTGGCCCCGTATCTAATGGAACTATGAAAGACATGATTAATTAGAAAGGTGTTTTAGAAAGGTTAATTAGTTTACTTTTTAAATTATCTGCTGAGATAATGTGTTGGCTAAGAAAAAATTCCTGCATCACAAATTAGCCAATGATTTTTCTGAAGATTCAGAATAAACATATTTTGGACAGCAGGTAAATCTGTTTATTATCTGGCAATGTTTTTCATTGGTGACATTTATTACATCTCTTGTCTTTAGTTATTATTGTAGGGTTAATCTAAATAAGAATTTCAGGTTTGGATTATCATTTTTAATCCTCTTAAAAGTAATTCAACTTAGGTTTTTTATTTGGTTGGTTGTTTTGTTGGTTGGTTGGTTTTATAATATAGTTTTTTAGGGAAATCATATACTTGGAATAATATCTCAATTGACTGGCAAAAATTTAACCTGTAAAACATATTCAAATTAATGTGTAATTTGAGTAGAAAAGTAGAGGAAACTAATGAAAAAAATGTAAAGAATTAAAATACTATAAAAATATTGATTAGCTTGAGAGGGAGTTTTCTTAGCTCAAATAAAGATAATTTTCAGGAATTTTTTAAAAAGTACTAAGGTAGATGTGAGGAGACATAAAGAGAAGTGTGGAAGAAGGGAAATGAGTGTGTATTTTTGAAAGCACCTATGAAGGAAATGTCATCACTGTCAAAATCTGAGAACTTTGCACACTAAATACTTTAGTAGTAGTATAGTATAGTATAGTATAGTATAGTATAGTATAGTATAGTATAGTATAGTAGTATAGATGAAATTATTTTTCATTATACACTAGCCCTACTTTCAAGGGCTAGTGAAAACCCTTGGAAACAAAGATAAGCAGTTCCTGTTTGTAAGACAAAAAATCTAGGGAGTTAATGCAAGGAGAGGGATCTTGTGGACAAAGAAAATGAACGAGCAGTGTCCTCAGTAGAAACAGACACATTTACATCTGTGGAAGGCAAGGAAAGCCTGTATAGCAGATGATTTGCAATGCTGGTAAGAATCTAAACTGCAACTACTTGGACAGAAGGATAGAAACAATAAGATTTATTCAAAACTTGGGTGAACAATTTTAGTAAGTACTCATAGTCAAAGCTAATATTTCTGTTATAAATTTAAGCAATAGTAACTCAGTGCTGTTGTCTGCAGAAGAAAAGTAATTAACAAAATGATCTGAAGAATGAGAAATGCTCAGATGGCTATGCCATATGTCAGTTACTGAATGAGGGTTTATGAACATTCACAAGATTTTAGGAAAACATCAGAGTACTAAAAAGTGACCTTTAAATATGCAGATAAATATGTGAATACAAATCTCATTTTGATTGAACAGTGGCATAAATCTTGCATTTGATTCATTACAACTCATTAAAAGAATAAGTAAAAATTAGCTACGGGCATATATAAAACAATGAACCTTATTTATTATTTATAGCTTCTGGGAAATGTATTGATCACTAGCTAAATAGATAAGAAACAAATAAATCTGCAGAGCAGAATGACAGAAGCAGAGGGTCATCATAAAATGAACTCTGCAGCAGTTTCCTATTTTTTAGACCTGATCCAAATATTTAAGAGATTTGATTTAGACAAAAATTGAAAGTGCATTGGATCATTGTAGACTAGGCTGCTCCTGGCAGGGTCTTACCACATAAAGATTTTCTTTCTTATATTGAAATAAGATCTTAACCCAATTCTTCTATACCATCTTTATAACACCTGTTGAAAACATGGATGTATTTTTTGTTTTTCTGGTATTTACCATCAACACGATTTAACAATGCAATTTCCTTAATCTGAGGCTATTTTTAAAATTTTTATATTTTCAGTTATGTCTTTGATTTCTCACTATCAGTTTCCAATATTCACTTCAGAGTATGTTATTTCCATTCACCACTCTCTCTACATTTTCAATTTTCCTCTCATCTTCTTGCAGTCTAGGACCAAAGCTCTCAAGTTCTATCTCCATGGCAATGTATGCTGTTTAAATTACATTCCACCATTTACTAATACTCACAAAGGGTTGGTGTGGGATTTTTCTTTTTATTCTTTTTTTTTTTCAACTTAGAGCCTAAAATTATCAGATAAATCCAGTGTGAGGATCATCTTTCAGTGAGGGGACACTAAAGAAATTAATTTCTCTCAGTGGAAAGTTAGAAATCAAGATTCAAAGTTATCTGAAAATTAAAATTTAGGTTTTAGAGCGTATCTGTCATGCTTGTCTCTTTCATCATGACATTAATAAAAAAAGTGGAAAAATTATAAAATAGAGGTAAGCAGAAGCATCAGCAGTTCAAGAAACATATTAGATATATTAGATGTTGATTTTATAAATAGTACTGGAATCTGGATTTTTTATGTAAATAATTCTACACAAGAGTTGTGGTTTAACCCTAACCAGCCACTAGGGCCCACACAGCTGCTTGCTCACTTCCCACCAGCAGGATCAGGGAGACAATCTGAAGCATAAAAAAAATTGTGAATTTAGATAAAGATATTCTAATAGGGAAAGCAAAAGCCATGCATGCAAAAAAAAAGAAAACAAGGAATTAATCTGCTTCCCATGGGCATGCAGATGTTCAGCTGTCCCCAGGATAGCAGGGCCCCATCACAAGTAATAGTGACTTGGGAAGACACTGTATATCCATATGTCCCCCTCTTCCTCCTTCTTCCTCCCATTTTATATGCTGAGCATGGTGTTCCATGGTCTGGAATATCCCTCTGTCATGGGTCATCTGTCCTGTCTGTGTCTCCTCCTAACCTGCCATGTACCCCCAGCTCCCTTGCCAGTGTGGCTGTACAACAAGCAGAAAAGGCTTTGGCTCTGTGTAAGCCCTGCTCAGCAATAGCAAAACCATCTCTGTCATCAATCCTTGTTCAGCACAAATCACAAACACTGCCTCATACCCGTCACTGTGAAGGAAACTGACTACTGCAGCCAAAACCAGCGCAAGGCAAATATTTACCTACTTATGAAAAACATGGCTGTGAGAAAAGAGCCGACAAGGGAGTTGGAAGCCCAGAACCATCCATCCCATCAGGCTTTCCATACCAAATAATGGAAAAGACCAGAGAGGTGAGATTTAACAACAACAAAAAAAAAAAACCACGAAAAGCAATCTGAAACCTGCCAATTGACTTTTCAGTGAAGGTAGTGTTCACACAGTTTTGTCTGCACAAAATTGGGTAATAAAACATGTCTAAAAAATGAGGGGTATTCAAAAGGACTGAGGGGACTACTAGAGTTCACAATTTCCTAAAAACTTTGCTCCTGAGTGATTCTACATCATTGTCATTCTTGAAATTCAAGCTACAGTATTGTAGCGTGAACTGAATGCTTTGTCTCTCATGATCTAGAACTCTGTGAGTCTTGTTTTGTAGCAGTTTTCTGCAATCTGGAGGGTTTGAAAATGTCCAGTTAAAAAAGAAAGGAACTTTGTAAATAAAAAAGAGAAGTGGAAAATTTCATCTCTATTATTTACATTTTCCCCTAATATAAATTATTGGGAAAAATCCATATGACAGAACAAATTATTTTAAGGCCATTAGATTTTTTTCTTTTACTTTTTTGCTTAATGATTTTACCAAAAATGTTCCAAACTTACAGAATCATTCCCTTAGGATATCTTCCTTAGTTCTTTGCTGAAAAAGTGTATATTGTAAAGAACAGGACAGCTTTTTTGTTTAAACATGTAATTTATATCCATCAGATTCTCTTTATTGCTAGATTGTGTGTTTGGGGGGTTCATTTGTTTGTTTTGAGGTGATTTAGCTTTTAACAGCAGTCCTGGGCTATATGAAAAACCTGTTCCTTATCCTCTTCCCCCAGCTCATAATGGGATCACAGGTGAGTATTCCTTGAGGAATTTTTTAATTTCTTTTCAAAAATGAAATATTTATTATCTAAGGAACTACTTTCCACAGTTCCTACATTGACATTGAGTACTGCATACTGGGCACAATTCAGGCCAAATCTTCATGCAAATATTTTTTTCAATATGGGATGAAAATAAGAGTGACCTTTTCCATTTTGAAAGGTTTATGAATTAATTCCAACATCTCTTCAATGGTTGACTTAAAGGGAAACACATTGAAAATTCAGGCAATTGCTCCATTATGGTTTGTTATGAGCTTAAAAGTGTGCTTTGTTCTGACCACTAACCTCATTGCTCATTAATGGGTTTACTGTGGTCTTACCAGTAAGATCGTGTAATAGCTGGTGTGATGCCAAATGACAACTAGAAGGACTCATAACTCTTATTGCCTTTCATGTGTGAATGTTCCCTCTTTTAAGGGCTACAAGAACACAGGACAATGGTGTCTAAAGAAAAAGTGTTCTTTTTTAGTTTTCTTACATCCTACTCCCTTGCTCTGATTTTTGAAAGAAGATTAATTAACTCTATACAGGAAAAGTGTATCTGTGAGTTGAAGATTTGACTTCCATTTATGATGACTCATAATGTCATCGTAAGAAATGTCTTTATGGATTTCTTAATTAATATGAATAGAGTAATTCTAATCTGAATATTAGATGTTGCTTATGAAGAAATAGATGACTTTAACTGATTTTCAAGCTAAATAAACTGCAATTAATTTAATAAAGTAATACAACCATTTAGTATAAGCCACTTTGGGAGTACTACAGTGAAAGTATTAATAAATGTAATGCCTAAGCATCACACTATGCAGTACATAAAACTGAGTAGGTACATGCCAACTTCTAAGATTTGGGCCCACAGAATCTTACATTTTTATTCAACAAGTAGTTTTCAGTTGAGCCTTTCCCGAGAAAAGAAATTTTTTCCCTGTTCAAATTAAAATATGTAAAGTCTGCAAAAACCCAATAAATTGAAATTTTTGAAGGGATTGTGGCAAAAAGACAAAATGCCAAAACATTCAGTGTATAGTGCAAGAAGAATGATAAGTCACAGAGCACAAATTACCTCAAGGATATTATTTATGATGTATCTATTTTGTCAGGGAATTTGAACTCATGACCCAGGTTTTGGAAAGTGCTGGGCTTGCCTACTGAGTCACAGAAAAATCTCATTTACTGTCAGTAGTAGTCATTTTAAACTCAGCTGGGAAAGCTTTCAGACTAAGGGCCTTCACCTTGAAAGATTAAACTGAGGATACTATTAAATGAAAAAATCAATGACAACCAGTTAAATAAAAAAGGATCTCTCAAATGCAGATAAATAATTGGCTGAATTTGTCCCTCGTGTATCTCTGTTGCTTTCATTAGAGACACACCAGGACTAGGTTTGTCTCTGTATGCAGCAGAACACTGAAGACAAGCAAATAAAAAAATGTACTGTATAATACAAAATGACAAGCAGTCACCTAGGGAAGTGTTGAGGTTAAAACTTGCTTCATAGTTGCAGATTTCTAAAAAAGATCTGAATTATCACTATTTTCATTTGAAAAACATCAACCAAGCATTGTACAGCAAGGACTATATTTTATATGATAAGTTCTTGGAGTTTCAAGTCAAGGAAAATGAGAAGCAAATCCTAATTTAGTTTTAAATAGCACAGAAATCTGAAACAATAAAGACCATTCTAATAGTGAGCACAGTCAGCTGAGTTCTAGATTATTAGAGGATAAAACCCCTAATCTTTTATATATGTGTATGTATATAATTAAAAAATAGAAAATAAGCATATTCAAAAAATGGGAAAAGCAACAGCTAACAGGGTAAACTGCTTACAGTAGGCAGAAAGATTGAATAGGTATGAGAAACAGCATATAATAGACATGTATCTCAAAATAAAATGGAATAAAGATTCAACTTTTTTTATCTTCAAGCAATGTGTTGCTTCACAAATCCTTTAGTAGTCTCAGAGTCAAAAACTGTGAATAAATGTGATCTAGTCCATACATCATAGTGTGATTTTCAGAAAGCTTATGATAAGGTTGTTTGACACATTCTGAGACGTAAACCTGTTCTGGGAAAAGAGATATATCCTTTTAGGCATTAATGATTCTTTAAAATAGAGAAAAAATACAAATAAGTGGCAATTTTTCAGTTGAGGATAGCATGGTGGAAATTCTTATCCTCATGGATATGAATGTGATACATAAACTCCTCAATATAGTCATAAAATATCAAGGAAAAGGTGGTGATTATTGAGGTAGTAAAATTTGCAAATGATAAGTAATTACTGAAGATCATTAACTTGAAGCAAACTGTGAAGAACTGAAAAAGAATTTCATGTCACTATCTGATCAAACAAATTTAGAAGGAAAGAAAATTCCTATCAGCTAACATTACATATTATACAGAAGAGAAAAAAAAAACCACCCTAATTGTTACTGTCAGTCAGAAAAATCAAGGCTCAGGTGAGTAATTCTTAAAGGATGGCTTTTGAGTGCTATTTAGCAGCCATAGTGGCAAACAAAAAGCTGGAAACTGTTAGGAACAGAATAGGAAGCAAACCAGAAAATATGATTAGGTTACCGTGCAAATGGATGGTGTGTTCATGTACTGGATGCATTTCAGTGTAAAATTCTAGTTGTCCAGGCTCCAAAGAGATGTAGTGGAATTAGAAAAGAGACAGAAGAGGGTGATGGGCTGAAGAAGGGATTACCAGCTCCTCAGCTTGGAACGGAACTGTGGGTAGCAGTCCACAGACACTGAGTTCACTACTTTTCACTGCTTATAATCTGAAAAGTAAACCCTTGAAGTTGTTACATGTAAAGGAAAAAATATTTTTTCACACATTATTTACGATATGAAGTTCCAGATGAAATATGGCAAAAGGCTTTTATGCAGAACTAATAAAAGAAATGTCTATCTGAGTTTTGTCTTGATAAAAATTCACAGAATCCTTAAAGCATTAACAATGGCAATATGGGACACTATCACAGAGAAATTTCAACGTGTACATCTGCTGTGTCTTAGGCTTCAGGGCCCAGATACCTTCAGTCTAACTCTAGGCCTCTGAGTTGGCATAAGTGCCTTTAGATGTTCCTGTACATGAAAGAAAAACAAAACTTTTGTACTGAATTCTGCAAGCCGGAAATTGCTTTGGTCATACTTTCATAATGCAAAATAATTGGTGAATATAACACCTTCATAGCTGTTGTGTTATGCCTACCTTCTCTCTCAATATTCTGCTACTCATTTCTAGCCCCACAGTGAGGCAGATATCAGCTGAGCCCTACAAAGACACATTTAGTTTGGGGTTAGAAATGAAATCAAGTTAGTGATTCATCCCAAGAGAGCCTGTGGTTTTTTTCTTTTTTCTTTTTTTTTCCTTGAAAGTTGCAGCAATTCCACAGCCTTGTTCACAGTTCATCCCATGAAAGGCTAGTGCCAGAGCAGCTGAGAGTGAAGGAAGTTAGTTACAGCACAGTGCTGGAAAGAGACAGGTTGGAAATATCTTTGTTCAGTCGTGCCATCCACTTTACAGTATAAAACCATAGCCTCCAACAACTCAGCCGGATAAGATGAATCATTAATTCAAAGCTTGTACAAAGTATTCAGCATATTCAGATGTAGGATTCATTCAAGCTAGACTTCAAAAATGTGTAGTCTGACCCCTTATAGGTGCTCTCCTGTAAGTGTTTAACTGAAAAATTTGAAGTTAAAGGGGTCTGTAATTATATTCTTGGAGTTGGCTGTTCCTGTGATTTAATGGTTTTGATCTGCAGATAACACATGGAAGCATTACAATGCAGCACAGAAAAGTGTTATTCATATGGAAAAGACCAGACTGTGTGTCATTTGTAAGAGGTATCAGATGTACCATTGCTAGTATTGTTCTTTTGGTGAATGTAGACAGTCTGTGTCAAATGGAAGCCATGGCATGGTACAAGTCTCTGGACTTCATTTTTGATTTAAAAATTTTCATACTTGTTTTTGTTTCTGGTTACTAGGTGGTAAGGGGAAAAATTATTCTCCAGACACCCTTTGGGCTTTATGTGTAAATTTTATGCAAGATTGTTTTCTTATTTACGTCTACATTCTGTGAACACTGGGGATTTTCAAGAACAGAGTTCTATTTATCTGCAAATTATAAGAATTCAGATACCCAAATACCCAAGCATAAAAGAAAATCTGTGTCTGTATGACCTTGCCATTAAAGAAAGTACACCAATTATGAACAGTTATCTACTAGGCATAGTCAGTTCATAGTCAGTTTTTGCCACAATTTATGGGACTTCCTTTTCTTTTAGGAAAAAAAAAACCCAACTTTATTCTATTCCTGTTCAACACGACTCTTCTACTGCATTGTGTCACCTTATGTTTGGTTCCACTGCAGACTGATGTGATAATATCAGGCGTAAGCCAATGGCAAGTCATGAGCAAGAGAGGTGAAAGCTCTCTCTCATGCTGAGAACTACTTCCATTATTCAGTACTGAAAATATTCATCTGATCATAATTGTCTGCTTGTTCTGACATCTCTATGAATTTAATATAAACATAGCAATATGTACCTGAATTTTAATTCAAAGTTGAAATTCACACTTAGATATTCATGGGAGCTGTATTTTTCAAAAGCTGGTAATTATTAATGACTGATTCACAAAAATAGTTTGAATTTTAGAACTTTGAACTCTTCTGGTTAATTTTTATACCACTTTCTGAACTTCTATAAATTGATGAAGTAGTTTCCTCACTTGTTTTCAAGACATACATATTCTACAATGGATCTGATAGATTTAATTTTCCTCTCAGTAGGATTTTACCTTGGCAGCTAAAAAAATTTTGGTAGGAGTATCAACGTTGTCCTTAAATAAAAAAATTAAAAATAAATTATATACATTCAGAAATTAACCAGTGAACAATTTAAAAAGAGAACAGATTTTACAGCTTGTTGATGTAATTGGTTATTCAGACAAGCCTGCAGGAGGCTGAGTGCCTTCTTTATTTTATGCAAAAATTAAGCTTTCAAGACTGAATGAACTATCTAAATATGCCATACTAAAGCTTACTTGACTATAGAGGTACTTCAAATTTAGGGATGCTTTCATCTTTTGCTGTAAAGATTTCTAAGCGCCTCACAAAAGTTTCTAGATTTCAGAAAAGAAGAGAAAGTGAATGTCTCATGAACTGCAAAGGAAAGCAGATAAATGATAGCTCCAATGTACATTGAACCACAAGACCAGATAGATTTTATTAATCTGAAAGAAACAAACTATATTTTAATACTGTCAAACATATTGTTTTATGGTAATTAATAGGCTTCTTTTATGATTATTGGAATACAAGCTAGAGCTGTAGTGGTTTTATATGTTTGGCAGCAGTGCAGAGTGTTTCATCTGTAGTACTGTGTTTACAAAGGTCACTACAAATGTTAACCTTCCTGACCTTTAAAAACTCAGACCTTTGCCAAACACTAAGAAATGTTCAGTGACCAATTTATTCTTCAAGAATTTCAATATACTGAATGTGGTCCTGCAAGGTTAGCTTATCTAACAGTACACCAGCATAAATAGGAAAGATAGCTGATCTGTAAGATTAGAACTGCTAGGGTAAGGAAATGTTGACATGATGCTGAATTCTTGTTTTAGAATTGAAATTATGACTTCACAGAAATCATGTAAACTTGGACTGTTGTGTCTCCCTAGGGTTTCAGTGACAGGGACAATGATGTAAAAGAACCAGATAAATAGTTATTAAAACCAGACTTTTCTCCATGTTGTGACCCTGTGCTCTATTCTTTTTCATTCTTCTCACAGCAGAAACCATCGATGTACTGAAATCACGCCACAATCATTATATAGCAATTGCAATACACAGCTGAATCAGAACACTAAGATGATTACTATTACTGGTCTCTATATGCCAACTATCATGATGCTGAGCACCCACAGTCAGGGGGAAAGAATATGTAGGTAGAGCAAATTCAAGACCCTTGCCCTCTTCAAAGTTCATTTTGTTTGTTGCTCTGTTTTTGTACTCTGTATTGGACTCAGCCATACTCAACATACTGCTCTGGCTGGTTCAGATTCCCTCTGTGTCGATTTTTCTTTCCAACAGCTATGGTTATTCCCTGTACTTTTCCCTGAGCTTCAGGAACCCATCTTCTCTGAACCATCTTCCATTATTGGGGTGTGTGAGTAACTCATAGTCCAGCTCCCTTTCATTGCTCTTTGTTGCACAGCAAAGAATGCAAACACCAACACAAAACATAACTGTTAATGCAATGGGCTCTAGGTCTTTCTTCAGACCAAGAAAATCGCTTATACAGCACAGATTTCAAACAAATAGAAACAATTTTTGAAAAAGAAGCCAAACCATCTTTTTGTTCACTTCAATTTTACTGATGTTCATTTTCTTGTTTTAGAGGGATTTGGAGGTTTTATGTTTGGGTTTGTTTATTTTGTCTTTCATGTTTTGGGTTGACTAAAGATAGACCTACTGAAATGCAATAGAATTGATTGTGCTTACCAAAAGATATGACTTCATTTGTAAAAGTCATTTATTCATGTAATGAGGTGAGTAAAGTGCCCAGAAAATGAAGGTTGGAACTTTAACCTATAGGAAGATGAGTGGCATGGAAGACTGTAGGCCTTTAGAGATAAAAATTACCAAAACCAAAGTCATTATGAAGAGTCTTTGGGTAATTAAAAGACTTTTAATTTGAAAATGCAATAAGAGATTTTGTGATCTGTGATTTGCAGTAAGTGTTATATGATTTTAGTGTTACTCATCACAGATGGATTGCATCTCTAGTTGGAAAATATCTGTATGATCACATTGTGGAACAGCTCTTTAGTTTGTACAGATTGGAGACTTCATTTTTATTAGCTATGATTCTAGCCCAAAGGATTAGCTTTGATAAAAGAGCAAGTGGTCAGCAGCAAAAGATGAACAGACAAATGTAGGCTTCAAGGGATTGGTACAAGAAAACTACAGGTACTCTCTTGAAGGCTTCAAAACTATCCTGTGTAAGTTGCTGAAAGGCTGTGAATCACATTGCATTAAAAAATGCTCAGTACACCTTTGATCATTTGCACTGTACATTCAATACAGATGAATAATTTAAATGCTGAGCCTGTAAAAGACAGGCACAGCATTCTGCAGTAATTTTTTCTTATACTGTCTTTAAGTAGTGCAACAACACCCTTTTATCTCCACCTTTTATTCAGGTAAAAAAACTCCAATAATTTTAGCCTTGTATCCATGCCTCATCATAACTTGCAATGCCAACCTTCCTACAGTTCTAGCACTCCTCTACACCTGTAAACAAGCTGGACATATTTAGATCCCAGGCACCAAACAGGATTCACCAGAGACTGTGGAAAGTGATGGACAATATGAGATGGACAATGTAATTGTGAGAATGTCATTAACTATGGATGGAGCACTCTGATATTTAGAAGAGGTCTGGCAGATGGAAATACTACTGTATCTATCTTAGAAATGGATGATAAGGAACTACAAGTTGGTACATTTCACTTCACTCCCTGGAAAGACCAAGCAGCCCATCCTCTTGGAATCCATTTCCAAGTAAATGAAGCCTAAGATAATGAGAAGTAACCATCAAGGATTGTTGACTGGCTGCGTGGATGAAGGATGAGTGGTGGTCCCCAAGGTTTTCACACCATCTCCCTCCATGCCATTGTTTGAAAGCTGGATGTATGCACTGGATGAGCTGACTGGTTTGTAAGTTGCGGTGCTGGTGGCACTGCCAGGCTCAACCAGCCATAATCAAAGGTTGGGTGCTCATCTGGTGACCTGGAAAGAATACAGTACTTGAAGAATTAGAGCCAAGAACCACAATACTCAACACATTTAAAGGTGGTCTGGATGATCATACACAATACTTTTGGAGAAAATTTGCAGATGACTCTAATGTAAAAGGTGTCTGACCCTTCAGTTCAGAGGGACTTTGATAAATTTGAGGATTAGACTGAATGAAATCTAAGTTCAGTCAGAAAAAAACACCATACCTCTTGAGTCAAAATCTGCTGAATCTGTTTACAGACTGTAGTGATATCCTACTCCATATGGGGAAATTCACAATGTGCTCTAGATATTTTCTTCTATCCCTTCCCTATCCTAAGGTGATTTTACTTTTAAAGGAATGTGAAAGTAAAAAGTCTTGCATTTGAACAACAAGATTTTCTGTAAGTATCTGTAGCTTCAGAGATGAGATCTTCTTGATGGCCAAGGTGCATATTTCTGTGAAGCTAGGTGCAGCTAGGTGGTTTACTAACACAACACTGGACAAAGAGACTGATTGCTGCAATGTCTGCTCTCTTATTGCTATTTCTGTGCAGACCAGACATTTCTCTCCACCATAATAGGTTTTGCCTAGATTGCCTGCAAATAGTGGGGACAATGCAACCAGCATTCAACACATTGAATAGGGCTTATCATAACCTGTGCCAGTTCTCTTCCAACATCTCATTTCATCTAGATGAGGACAGAAACTCTCAGAGAAAAAATGCATTACAGCAAGTACCCTTGTTTGATTGATCTGTGTGGCTTGGACAAGAAAAAAATGGTGTTTTTCTGGGCTGTGGATGCGCATTTATGACTCATGTTGAACTTCTTGTCAACCAACCCCTCCAAGTCCCGCTCCTCAATCAATTCTTGGCCCAGTCTGTATTTGTGCTTGGGATTGTTCTGAGGTGCAGGACTTGTACTTGGCCTTGTTGATCAAAGATTCACGAGGGCTGATCTTGTCAGTGACGACCAATGGAAAGAAGGTGGTTGGTAACCCTGCCTTCCCATGTCTTCTGCTATCAGAGCTTCCCTTCCATTTAGTAATTTAGTAGTAATTTAGTAATAGGCCCACATTTTCCTTAGTTTGCCTTCTGTTACTGATGTATTTTAAGAAGGTCTTTTTGTTGTCCTTAACATTCGTGGCCAAATTTAATTCCAGATGGGCCTTATCTTTCATGTCTTATTTCTAATTATATGCGAAGATTGCAAAATTCTGAATTTGAATGAGAAAAATTAACATCTGACAAGTTGTTAACATATGAACTGAATGTATACTGTTTTCATCAGACAGGTATTTGAAAAAAACCCCAAAATTTTATCATGTTGTGCTATTTTTCCAGTTATTTACAAATATTAAAAATTCATTTAAACACAGGTGATTAAGATAGAGGTATATGATAAAATATCTTTTATATTATATTTATTTTAATTTATTTGTTTATATATCTTTCGGTTAGTCTTTTGAACTAGAAAATATTCTGGCCCACCTACATGGTCCATAAACCTTTCCTTATTGTGTAGCAGTATCTTAGAGTTCATCTGTTCAGGAATAAATGGAAAGACAACCACCAAAGCCCAGTGAAACTATGATGCAAAGCATCAATTAGCTGAAATTTTGTGTTCAGTTTTACAAGCATGTAATGATAAATAAGATGATCAGTACTTTCAAAATGAGGATAGAATGACCTTTATATTTCTGGATTAAATGGATTAATTTGTACCATTGTGCTCTGGTTTTCCCTCGTAGTTGAGCAGCCTTGTTACAGCTTCTATTTAAGTAGGTCACAATTTATTTTAAAAAATATCTAGATTTAGAAACATTGGTAAGTTAATGGGATTTTCAGGAATGCTAAGCTTCTGACGAAAGTAAGTTGGCAAAATCAGCAATTAAAAAAATTCAACTTATTGCTGTCTACATGTGGATGTAATAATAGACTTATATATCTTTAGACAGCATTTTAGGCTCCTGTATTTGTAAAACTTGGTCTTAATGATGCTATTGAAATGCTATTATTGGATTACAGCCTGGATCATGTTCACCTTGAAAGAACCACTGAAAACTTATGGAAAACATAATTACCACAGAAACCAGTATTATGATTTCAAGAGGATAATTATAAAGAGCAGATAAACTCCTGAGAAACCAAGATCCTATTTTCATGTAAATGTTACCACTTGTAATAAGTGAAGGGAAAATGACCTGGAAAAACTGTGGAAAGAAGAAATTGTTTTTAATAGGTTGTCTCTCAGTGTATGCTGTGACCTGTCTTATGATCTTTAGTTCCTTTGTTCTTTTCCTGCGGGTTCTATAAAAGAAAAAGCCCCAGTATTTATTTTGGGAAACTGAAACCAGTAGCTTTTTTTTTTTTTTTTTTTTTTTCCCTGTCACAGCAAGCACAGCTCTCATGTACAGATCAGGGATTTTATTTATTCAACAAGTTATATCATCCTTCAAGAGTTGGAGTTTTTCCCAACTGAATACTGATTTTGTTCCTAGAGTATTACACCTGTGATTCAAACATGGCTGCCAGATCAATGAAAGAAAATACACTGACCTCAAAAAGACACTTGAGTTATTGGAACAAAGAAAACCCACTGATTGTTCAGAATTCAGGCCCCAGACTGCATTTGCCAGAGAAGAGCTGAGTGCTTTCTACTACAGTGCTGCACTTTGCAAGGGGAAAGGTTTGGCATGACTTCCATGCAGTCTCAGTCTGAGCTGAGAGAAACAAAGATTGGTGGGTCAGGCAGTCGGTCTTATGGCTCCCATGGCATTAGCACAAAGAGCACTGTTTCATCTCATGAGTTATATATCTCTGATACCTCTGGAATGCAGAGGTAATACTTTTTTTAGGGAAATGCTTGTCTCAGTAGAAAATCCTTTGATATTTTTTTTTTTTTTTTTTTTTTTCCCAGTGTTGGTAGAACTCACCTACCATCAGCGAGGAAGAAGAGAGAGCTCCTCTACTCAGAACACTTTTCTTCACTTATACCAGCTTCAGGTAATATGAGTATAGAGAACAGTCAGAAAATAAACATTTCCAGAACCTCTGTGTTTCTGACAAAAGAATTGAGTTGGATGTGCTTATTTATACTTTTTAATTGAATGGATTTTTTTAAATTAAATTCATGAGTGAATTTGACCTAAATTTAAAATAATTTTTTTCTGACAGCTTAAATCCACCAATAAATATATTCAAAACTTTCAGTTTTTCTTTATTTATGTATTTTATATATTGAGGAATATTTATATGAAATGGAAGAATGGTAATATTTGCTCTAGAAGAATTTTTTAATGTACTTTGGGTTTTTTGAGTTTCTCCCTATACAATACAAATCTAATTTACAACAGCCTGAGTCAAAATACCACAATATCAGGGGTTGTCAAAATTTCCTTTCAATTTTTTTTGTTTGAATTTTTATTTCATTTTTTACTGTTTGTGTTGTTTCAGCTGTTAAACTCTGATTTATGGAGGCAGTGCAGTAAATCACTGAATTACTCTGAGAAATTACCTTATTTTACATTCTATAAGACTGCATTTCAAAAAGTAAATTCAAAAAGATTTTACTTTCCTAAGTGACTGGTTGACAGCTTGTTCTGCTGGGCTTGAAGTCTTTTAAACAGATCACAGGTGAGGATACATTTCTTGCAATACAAAATGCTCAGGAAAGCAGACAAAGAAACAAGAGGGCAAACTATGCATTGCTAAAAGTCTGTAATACCAGCCGTGGTTACCCATCTTCTTCTCATTAGTCTTAACCATGATTTCCAATTATCCAAAGTATATAGCAGAGGCAAATCAAAGCCAAAAAGAAAACCATGCAAACATATAGAGACTACTGTAGAAAACATGGTCTCTAGATCTTCAGGAATTTGAAACAATTATCTCAGTAATATTTTGCTAACTACATAAAATCTGGGAGTAAGCTATTTTGATTTGCAGCTGCTGTCTGTATCAAACAAAATATACTTGCAAGCAAGAAAACACTGCTTTTTGGGTTTTTTAAATAATTAAATATGCAAATATTCTCAAGTTTGAAGTAGGCACTGACAATGTTACTCCAGGATGTTTAATTCCATTGAACTGAGTGTTTGAGCATTAAGAAAGCATACTCCTAATTTCATAGACATTAACTACTACAAAAACATGATATAGTCAGAACACATTTGGGTTATTTTCCTGACTAAACTGTGGTGCTCATGGCTGAACCACAAGTTACCCCTGACAGCTCTGATCAAATAACTGCAATCTTTTTTACCAACTTTGAAATTTCTCCAATTCTTCTCTGTTTTCCTCTACCACAATCTCATCCCCCAAAACAGCCCTTTCAGTTTAGCACCACCACCACCTTGGTCTCAGTTTTGTTTGCTATATCTGTATCTGTGCTATTATTTCTGATATTCTGATACCCATTTTGTTACTTCTGACACCAGTTCTGGCATTTCTGGTATGGTTGCACAGGTACTCGTGGCTTTACACATCATTATTGCTGAGGTTACATAGGAATTGATGGCTTGAAAAGCCAAACTACACAAAACATCCCCAATACTACTTTGGTTATTCTCTGATATAGTTGTATAAAGAGTATGGCTAGAGAAAATAGTTTGCAGAACCAGGTGAGTAAAGGCAGTGTCTAATTTTTATGAGCAAATTTTATTTGGAGGGATTCCACAAGAGGGGCTATAGCAGTCTGTGCAGTTTTCTACAGGCACTGAAAATAGCAAACTCCAAATAAAACATAAGTAGTAATCAATCATAATTTGTTTCAAGCCATCTTATCCCATGTTTTTTCTTAATTCCATGCTACATTTTGCTGATATCCAGCCTGAATGGGGAATCTTGATAGGCAAAAGAGTAATCTGCAATGCCCCATATGCCTATTTACTGAAACAAACAAACAAATCAAAAGCAAATAAACAATCAAAACCCCAAACAAACAAACAAAAATCACAGAAACACAGAATATTCTGAGATTTAAGAGACCCACAAAGAGCATTGAGTCCAACCCTTAAATAAATGGCCAGTACCAGCTACTTTATTGTTATTATAAGTTTCACTGTAAAACTCTTTTGACAGCCAAGCCTTTCAAGTGACCTGGTAGGATCAATCTGCTCCAGAACAAAACTCTGTTAATAATAGTTTAGCTTCATCAGCACTTTCCTCAATAAAGTTACTTTTAATTATTTGAAGCCTTTCCTGCCTCCTAATCTGTATAACTTTCAGCATTTAATTTAAATATGAACCTAAAATAGTTTAGTAGCTTATCCATAGTTTACACAGCAGCAAAAAGCATTAATGTGCATTGATTTACTGAGTTAAAAAAATGAAACTATAGCATTTTGGGTTAGCATGTTCCAGCATATTTATTTTCAAATTGAAATTGAAAGAAAAATGCAACCAAAAACCAGACTGATCCATAGGTATGCTTGTTAGACAATAAAGCCCATAGGAAAGAAAAATCCTAGAATTTACTGCAATGATAATAGATAAGACAGATTAGACAGATACCTTTGTATACCCTACATCAAACTACCAAAGATGTTTCACGACACTCACCTCTTTTATTCTTCTAAAGCTAAAACTTCTAGCCACTGTATACAATCATTCCTACAAGCATAAGCCAGTATTTCAGGCTGTTCCCTTTCCCTTTTTTTTATCATACCCTCATACTTGCTGACTTTCTCAATTACCTCCTGAACACAACTGCCTGGCTGTGGCCACCCTGGACATTAAAAGGGCAAGTGCCTTACCTATGCACCTCCTAAATAATGTTTGTCTTCAGTTTTTGCAATAAAACAATATTTCTATAATTAAACAGTTTTGGGGGGGGGCATAATACATATGAATAATCAGAAAAAAAATTGGAGAAGGATTTTATTAATTTTCTTCATTTTTGGATGAGGTGCTGGACCCTTGACCTGGGCAGTTAAAGTCTGGTGGAATTTTGCAGTTGTCTAATATATTTCACAAAACTTTACTGAGCATGATAGTTTGTACTTGGATGAGCAATATCTTCCAGAAATACATGCAGACGTCACATAAGTCTTTAAAATGTGACATTATGTGTAGCTGTCTCCGCTAGTCTCTGAATAAACTGATAAAGAGAAGGGTATTTTGACAGTACTGAACACTGAGTGCTCCTATTCCAACAATTCTCAAATTAACTTTTGATGTGGCTGTTTTGTTGTCCCAAGTAAGTCTCACATTTTCAATAAATTGAATAAATCTACACTCTAGTTGTAGAAATAAATTTTTGGAGAATCACCTGTAGACTCTAGAGACTGCTCTCAATCTTAATATAACAGCAGAGTTCCTTACTGAGTAATGTTTAAAGGATTTCTGGAAATACATCAGATGCCCAAAAACCTTTCAGAAAAAAAAATGGGAAAGAGAAATTCTGAGAAAAAAACTGGAGATAATGGAAGTTGCTATTTGTCAGGTCCATTATTTAAAAAGAAAACAGAAAGAAAAAATATGGGCTGCAAAAGATACTGTAGCATTACATATGAATAAACATTAATAAAGAACATTAAACTTGATTAAGGAAAATTCAATTTATTGTACAGATCAAAGTTTCAAGTACTGTTTATCACATGTGTACTAACAAAGACATTTTACATGTTTACATTAGATAAGACCTAAATAAATATTTGTGCCTTTAAGTTCTTCACATTATAGGGAAATTATTCAAGTTTCCATTTTCCATTGATCTTAATGCAGTTACACTAATTTGCAAAGCATTCTACTACTACACGATATTGTACACAATACCTAATAGAAAATATGTTCAAACAGGAATATGTATTATGACTACTAAAGCACAGCATTTAAAGATTCAAATACATATAAGTGAATAAATTTGGCTCAAAGGTTTCTCTGAACATCTGAACATTTTAGTGATTTATTTTGCCCTTGGAAGGACAAAACTGTGATTTGATTGAAATGGTATCTCTTTCTTTAAGGAAAGAAAATTGTCATGGAGCAGAATATTAATCATGTTTTTACCCAAAAATTGTTAGCTTCATTGGTATTTTGCCTATCACCAAATTCTGAGACTTCAAAGAGATGACAAATTATAATTCATTGATTCCAGTTGTTGTCATTTGTAACTGACACATTGCGAAGGTAGAATTAATCATTTGATTGATTGAGATTTATTTTAACAATGGGGCTTCAAACTGGGTTGTCTCTGTTTCCCTCAGAATAATTTTGGTTTACCTTACAAGCTGTTTTCATGCCAGCAGAAATAATTTACAATTTGACATCGACTCTCCTCCACTTTTATCTATATTTCATTGTTTTCTTTTATTGATTTTCTTTGCTTCGTTATCTTAATCATGTGAAACTGAACGTAATATCAGTGTGAAATAGACTAACATAGCCATAAAAATCAAGGCTTTCTTTAAAGAGTTTTTACTTCCTAGAAGTTCATTTCTTTCTTTCTTCTTGCCTTTCTGTCCTTCAATGCCTGGAGTGAAAACTATTCAGAGCAGCTATTCCATAGCCATTTCATATAAATTCCTTCTCAGGGAAAACAAAAATCCTTATGTTTTTGCTTCATCTGAAAAAGAATAGTAATTGACTTCTAAAAGCTTTCCTCTGTCAAGACCTTATCTTATGGATGCTTTAAATCATTATTGTAAATAATAATTTGGCTGCCTAGGCTGAGCTCAAATGAAAATTCATGCAAGCATTCCCTTAGAGTCCTGAAGAATTCTGAGTATTATTTTTAAGGAGCTTTTCAATGAAGCTTCAAAGAGTTCCCTGCTATGCTTCACTACTGTATGGGGTGATTTGGCATTGAATATCTGGGATATAAGTTCAGATATATTCAGGTAATTAACTCCAGATAACTAACTCTGAAGAATTTGAGAAGCGCTTCCCAATAATTGGCTTCAGTGTGTTTGAGGAAAAATAGGAAATCTAAGGGGAACCTGGGGAACTTGGAACTTGTAGCTCCAGATCCTATAATAGTAAATATTGTGTGGGGATTACACATACAAGTAACAGCCAGACTTCCCCCTTAAGATTTGCCCCGTGGTCTGTAAGAATCACAGGCAATTCGTTTACATAGCTTCAGAATAGAAACAGCTCACCAATTTCTCATTCAGAATGTTGCACAGACAATGGTATTTCTAGGGCCAGCAGGTTTTTTTCACAGCACTTTGACTTCCCAAACCAGCAAAACAGAGCTTTACAGCTGAAAATTCACCCAATCTCTACCTTTTAAAGACAAAAAATAAAAATCTAACTTGAAAAAGAAGAGGAAAAAGCCCAACCAATCAACCAACCAAGAAACCCAAACACCAAAACACCAAGAGAAACTATAAACATTTTCTTGAAGAAGATATTCAATGGCCAGTTTTGGACTCTTTCCTTATTATCGTTCAGTTGCTATGCTGGATAATAAGAATTTGAAGTTTTATTCTAAATAGATTAAGAAGAAGGAGATTACTTGGTCTATTTAAAAATCAGCTGATATCCTACGCCAAACCTTACCCAGTAGAATTCTGTAACATAACACGAGTGAGCTGGATTTGGGAGGAGAGCCCACAGACCTCTGGCAACAGGCCAGGCCTTGAATGTAAAGTGCAACTTACTCTATTGGGAGGGGAGGGAGGGGAGTAGAATAGTACTTTGCTTGGTTTTATATAAAACCAATTAATTGTAAATTCTGTACATCTCTATTTGATATTTTATTTACAAATAAAAGCTTTGTTTAAAACAGGTGGGATTGTCATTTGAATTCAGACAACTTTTAATAGTTTCATTTAAGTCAGTATCGATTCAGAACAGTTACCTATTCAATACTGAGAATTAGTACAAATACATACTTTGGTGAGGAGACAATAAAACAGAAGATGTAAAATCAAAACAAGATATCTTTATTAAAAGAACTATAGAATCATGGAATCATAAACTGATAAAATCATAGAATAGTCTGGGTTGGAAGGGACCTAAAGTATAACTAAATGAATTCTAAGAGATAATGAAATGAGAGCCATGAAGGGGAAAAATATAGGAATAAGATTTTAAACATACTTTTTGCCCTTGCCGTTTAATCCAGCACCCTTTTTTTATGTGGAACAATAAAAATCAGGATGACATCTTAGTAAATTTTCTGGGACATTTTAAAGCAAAGTGCCATTTCTATTAAGAAATGTTTTTAGATGGGGAAAAAAGAAAAACCCACAACCCAGATGAAGGGACTGCTTTGCAAAATTCTAACAGTAGATTAGAAGGCTTGGAGATGTACAAACCCTTTGTAAATACAGGGTTTCCATGGTGTGTAGATGCAACTGATGTTACAAACTCATGACAAAAATGCTTCACACACAGTTAAACTTGCAGGTATGTTTGCGCAGTGCTTTGTCATAGATGTCCAGAGAATTACAGAAACCTTTTCTTCTATATCAGTGTAAGAAATATCCTGTTATTTTATGATGTGGATAAGTGATATGCACATAATTTCCAAACAGCTTTTCATTTTCCAGCCCTCATGGAGCTGAAAAAAAGACATTCAAAGACAAAAAAGGTAATCTGGGCTGCCGCCAATAGCTGTGCAGTTTTAGAAACTTTCTGAAATAGGCACCTACAAAATTCCTTTTGTAATAAATGGGAATCCTTTCTAATCTCTCTTCTTTTTGTTTAAACAAAGCTAATCTCTGCTATGTCTGCAATATGTTATCATGCCACCCAGCTATCACATTAATTTTTACTCCCTAGCTTGTTTATCAAACACTAATGGTTCTGAAGTGCCTTAGCATTTAGTTCCAAGGAGTAGGCTTTCCATACAGCATACACTTTACTTCTACCTTGCGGTATAATATATACTTGTAGCTTGTTGGAACTGGACAGATGCACTAATTGAGACATGTAAGTGTTCTTTCAAAGGATCTCTGATGAAGTGGTATCAGCTATCAGTTGAACAGGTATCAAATCAGACAAGTGAGGCTCAATCTCCATAGCAAGTAGTCCAGAATAATGATGTAAAATGCAATAAAAGTTTGGTATTTCTGCTCCCACGTCCAAGCTCAAATATCTTGAAGAAGTCATGGGTATTTTCTGTTATCAATGTTGTGTGCTACCTTTGCAAGCTAAATTAGGAACCATGCATTTTGAAGGATTTGAGTACCAGAACTAACACCAATGAGAGGGCTGAAAACTTCATCTTTTTTTGAGAAACTGATTGTCAATCACCATTATATTGATTAGAAGTCTGTGTTTTGACACACAGGTTTTGGCATGTGCTCAGTTTGCAAATAATATGAAAGGTTACAAGGACTCTCCTAGAAACCATGCTTTAATATTTAAGACTGCAAAAATTGGAAAGTCTCACTTCAATCAGAAATATTTTCAGTTTCCACAAGGAATATTACTTCTTTTTCTGTTGTTTTATTTCCCACAATTTGGTCATCAAATACTTTTACAAACTTTTTTACTAAAAAACTGCAGCATCCCTTCTGACTGCAGCAGAACACTTAATTGGGCCTTTACGTTTTCCAGTGCAACTACACTTGGTGCTCACCCTTATCCTACAGGATGTTTTAGTCAGTTAGAACAAGGTCTATCGGCACAATAAGCAGTGTCATCTATAGGAAAGATTATATCACACAAAACAGAGCATTTTTGGCTTATATTGTCAGCTCAAACATGGGACTTAGACAATTAATTTCATTTTTTCCTTCATTAAGTGTGGATAACTTTACAAACAGCATCCTCTATGCCACAGTAACAGACCTAATATATTTATACCCTGCCTCCTTTTTCTTGGTACATGAAGGCTTATGAAAAATTCAAATCTTTATGGCTCCACTGGGATAGGATAAACTGTCCATTGATCAGATTTTCTCAAGTTAATTCTCTGTAAGACAATATCTTCCCTATAAGATTGTATGCTCAGAGGAAACAGAGTAGCCAGACAGCTTCTTCAGTGAAAGCTAAGAACAAAAGTTTTCTGAGCACAGATCTATATCCACAATAGTATTATCTAAAACCTTGTTAGCCTTTTCCAGAGACCTGTGCAACCTTCCCAGCTTCACTCACTACTGGGCTCTGAGAGAGCCCTGAGTCCGGCTCCTTGCTTAAATGGTTTTGCAATTTAGAGCCAGTTTAGCTGCACAATTTCTCTTGACCCTTTAATGTGCTAGTCTGGTGAACTCAGCAGAGGATCACAAGCAGAGCACATAAATGAATAGCTGTTGATTATTCCTGGAGTTCTGGTAGAGGGCTATTTATCCCAAGCCGTTTTTTTGCTTTTGTCTTTGCTTCCTAATAGCCTCCTTGACATTTTAATCAAACAAAGAGCATCCTAGTGATTAGGCTATGCATGAAACAACTTCATTTCTGCCTTTATTAAAATTCTCAAATCTATTTATTCTTATAATTCACAGTATGTGACTAAGGGGAGCAAAATATTCTCTGCTTATGGAAACATTTGGCAAACATTGGGCCTGAAAGCCCTATTTTTATTGTGAGGAAAAAAAATCACTAAAACCTCAGCTGAGATATTTGTCTACAAGCCTAATTTTTTTAAAGTGCTGATTAAATAGCTTGAATAATTCCAACTAAACAAGAAAAATACATTAGAATACAAATGTTAGTGCTTAAAAAAATCCCAATGTATCTCCTATGTAGTAATTTTTATTACTAAAAAGAGGGTTGTTAAACAAGTAGCCTATGAGAAAACACTAACAGGTGGAATGTAAAAAGCATCCACATGGGGTATTTGTCATAGTCTCCAGCAACCAGATAGCAAATTAAGTTTATAAGTCCAGCCTCTTTCTTATATCATACTATTATGATCTCCATATTTTGCTACTTTAGCAGGCATTCTGTGGAGCCGGTATCCTGTTGTGATCTGTACTCATGTAAAGAAGGAACATGAATAGAAATTTCATGGAAAATTTATGTGCAAATTTCCCAGTGTCTTGGGTTTTAATGTCACGGCCTATCTGTACTGTACATTTTCCAAATATTGTTATATTTTCTTCCAGTATGCAGGATTTATTATAAAATATAATCTAAAAAATTAAAGAAAAAGTATTTGTCCAAAATTAGGTGGTATAAGGTACTAAATTTGATATCTCCTGTACCTTTGTAGGCATTCCCAAAAACTTCTAAAACCCCCAAATAGGTATAGAAGCATATTTATTGAGGAATTATTATTTCATTAAATGAATTTTTCTATGTTTATAAAGAAGTACTAATGTTAAATTAAGTAAGTTTATTAGCAAACATCCAAATAAAAATATATAGCACACATCTCATGTAAGCTGTGTCAAGCATGCCTCTGCAGACCCAATGGATATTTTTGAATTAAATGTGCCAGAAGGATGGCTAACGTATTGCCAGAAATTTTTCTGCTGTTATAGAGATGAGCACAGGTGCACAGGAGATGCCTGTGCTATGGAGAAGGCAATTTGGGCATGCTGTTAGTCAGTGGCTGGAAAAGGCATGTCTAGAGCAGGCAGCCTGCCTGGGCTGGAGGTTGTCCATGTTAGGTTTGCGCAATGGCTGAACCAATCCATGCTTCATTCTAACTCTCCTGCTGCTATCAAATATTATATGTTGATTTTTTTATTCTTTTTACTTTGGAAAGCGTGACATGGGCTATCTCTCCATAGGGCCAGCTGTGGCCCACTGTTTGACTCTCTAATAGGTCACCACAGTGAAGCTCTTCTCTGTCCAAGGCTTCTGGCAGAGTCCTTCCAGCAACCATTGCTCCTGTTATGCTCCTTTGTAAAGTTCCTACAATGTCCCTTTCCTTTGTCTTCTAGTGCAATAGTGATTCCTACAATCTCAACACAGCTCCAGGATCTCACACCAATGAAAGCACTACTCTCCATTCTCTGAAAGCAATGATTATATCTCAGAAATTCTTCTGAATATTAAGCTCTGAGAGAGGAGGAAATCTCTCCAATTTAATTAAAATAATAAAATTCAATTTTCTAAATTCTTGTAGGTTTTTTCGGTTTGTTCTTTTGGATTTGGTTGCTTGGGGTTTGTTTGTTTGGTTTTTTTTTTTTTTTTGATTGGTTTGTTGGTTGGTTTTTTGTTTGTTTATTTTGCATAAGCTTAAATCCAAAGAGACATATGTCTTTAAGTCTGGTTTCTGAGATCAATCATTTTCTGCCAAAATGCTCCTGTTTTCAAAGTTGGTTAGGATCAGATGCTTCTGAAAATAGACCTGTGCTGACCAATTATTGCTCTTATATAAGCTTTAGTACTTCTTTAAAGACTGAGCCTGTCAAGAATTTAATTTGACAAGCTGAATCATACCAGATCATATATGATGGATTTCAAACTAAATTGCATCTGACCATCTGTACACAGTAGAAGAGCACATCTTTATGGAATTCCTCATGTATTCAGTTTTTCTTTTTGCAAATATATTGTTTCATGCTGTACTTCAAGAGATTTATTTTGACAGAGATATGTCTTCTCTGTTATGGCTTTTAAAGTGCAGAAAGGCTGAACTATAAAAACTCTTTCCTAAAAGCACAAATTTGTGGTAAATCATAAAGAATGAAAACAAGTCATTATTTCCTATTTTGTCCTGTTGGAAAAGGACTTTAAACACCATCTTTACTCCAAGTCTGTACTGCAGCAGTAGACCAAATTACAAAATAGTTTGCTCAAATCCACAAAGTCAAGTAATATTTTTTACAAACAGAATTCCTTTAGTGATTCTCCCCTAGATATAAAATATATCTAGTTTATACTCTTTTCCCCCAATAAGACGATTTCATTTCCATGACTGCATAATATCCAGTAAAAGCTTAGGTAACAGGAATTTTAATTTCAAATAAAGGAGGACTTGAAGTTCTCTGTAAAATTCAGGGGGACAGAGTTTGGGATGGTCTGGCAGCATTTCTAAATGTCACAACAACAATGACAAGTTTATTCATATGTTCTGGGAATCAGTATGTTTTAGGATTTGATTAATCCTATAGTAGACCTTTCTAGTGTCTCATATGATTGTATGGGGATAGGAGATGTGGAACAGCTATTGAAAAAACCTTTGGATCAAAGAGTCACAAAAATTTTCTAACATTTGGCTGAATGTCTCTGACTTCATTTAAACACATTTTTCCACAACTTCCCGTTCTCCTGATACCGATCAAATTTGAGATATTTTTTGCTCAAATTAACGAGCTTCTAAATGAGTTTGCACACATTTTAATGTGCATGCTGATACATTCTGAAGATGTGAAAATAACTACTAAACATTTTTGAACTATTTCTGGATCTTACAAAAAAAACCTCTCTAATATGCTTGTACAGTTATCTATCTGCAAAAGCAAAACTCCTACTTTTGAAAATGAAGTGGACAGATTTCCCTGTGTAGGAGCACCTTTCTTTTTGATCCAGTTCTTCCTACCCATTAGGGACTGATCCATTACTTCATTACAGTCTGCTCTGACAGCTAAACTCTTCTTTATACTCCTTTCTCAGTTGTACCTTCTCCAATTTCCTTTACATACAAATGAATATCCATGAACTGAGCTCTTAATATTTCCCCAATTATTGTTTCACCCTGTTTCCCAATCATGAGGTCTGGACTGACTGATACTTCTACAGTTTGGGCGAGAACTGTAAATTGCATGGAAAATTATCTGCAAATTCCCTCTAATGTCAATAGAGAGGAAGAGACTTTTCCAGAGTTTTGAGCCATGAAATAATTCCTCTGTTTTTTTAATACACATAAGAACGCTTGTGTTTGCACTCCAGCAGGTTATTGAATTCTCTGCAGATCATCAGAGTTTAAAGTGAAATGCTATGCGTGTCAAATTTTAATATCAGTGATAGGATTATGCAACAAATACCAGTTAAATTGCTTGATCATTCTCGTGGCCTTTGAACCTGTCTTTAAAGCTATCTGTTGTGCTATATTTTGGCAGTTTGTTTGCATGACAACCATATTGAATTGGACAGTAGAAATATTCAGGGAACAAGACATGAATGCCAACTGTCTGGGCTTCTGTAAAGTCTTGACATGGCTCCAGCAACACCCTTCTCTATAAATTGGAGAAGTATGGATTTGATGCATGGATGAGGAATTGGTTGAATGTGTTCATCGAAAGAGTAGATGTCAGTGGCTCAATGTCCCGATGGAGATAGTGATGATGCTGTCCCTCAGGGGTCTGTACTGGCACTGGGACTGTTTCATATTTTCACCAATGACAAAGTGGGATCCAAATGCACCCTTGGCAAGGTTGCAGATGACACCAAGCTAAGCTGAGCAGTGCAGTGAGGGATGGGATGCCATGCAGAGGGATATGCATGAGGGATGGGATGCCATGCAGAGGGAGATGGATTTGTGTGACAAGTGGGTGCATGGAAAGGTCCTGAAGTTCAGTAAGGCCAAGTGAAAAGTTCTGCACTTGGGTCAGGGCAATCCCCAGTATCAATCCAGGCTGAGGGATGAATGAATTGAGGGCCTGCAGGAGAAGGACTTGATCATGCTGGTGAATGGAAAGCTCAACACAAACTGACAGTGTGCATCAGAAAGCTGACCATATCCTGGACTGCACCTAAAGAAGCATCGCCACCAGGTTAGGGGAGGTGATTTTCTCCCTCTCCTTTGTTCCTGAGAAATCCCGTCTGCATCCAGCTCTGGTGTCCTCAGCACAGGAAAGATATACTGGAGCAAGTCCAGCATAGGGACACAAAAATGATCACAGGGTTGCAGGACCTCTGCGATGAGGCCAGGCCAAGGGATCTGCATTTGTTCAACCAGAAGGAAGGAAGGCTCCAAGGAAAGCTTATTGCCTCCCTTCAATAAATTTAGAGGTTTTAAACTAAAGGAGGGTAAATTCAGACTATATATAAAGAAGACAGTTTACAATGGAGGTGGTGAAACACTGGAACAGATTGCCCAGCAAGATAGTTAATGCCCCATTCCTGGAAACATGCAAGGTTAAGTTGGATGGAGCTCTGGGAAATCTGATCTAGTTGAAGATGTCATTGCTCATTGCAGGGGAGTTGAATTAAATGACCTTTAAAGGTCTCTCCCAACCCAAACTCTTCTATGATTTTATGACTATGAACTAACGTTTTTCTGAGATTCACATGTTTAAAAAAAGTAGGGGGGAGAGTAAATGAAAGGGTGACCACTGGTATCTAATGGCCTTTCCAAACACTAGCTCTGCTCTGATAAGAAATTACTATGATGCCTTGCCAGCCACAAAATTCCACCTTTAGCCATTTTTATAGCAGAACTCAATCATTTCAAGTTCTCTATGTATGAAGTACAGCTCCCTTTTATCTTGAAATGAACTTGCATTTCTTCACTGATACTTAGGGAGTTAAAAGGTCTAAGCGTTATTATTACTATAGAAAAGGAAGCATAAAATAAGTGTCTTTCTGAGATCTGCATTTGAAGGATTTAGATCTCTGCTTTTGGTCATATTGCATGCCTTATGTATCCATAAATTCTTTAGATTTCCTGGAAGAAAAAAAAATTACTGTAACATACAGTAAAAGAAAAAATAAATTTATATTGAAAAATGTAGTATATAAAGAAAAAAGGTGAGATAAGTCACAGATTTTTACCTGGTCTGTATTTTCTGTCAATTGAGCTGAGGATCTAAGTGTAGGTCTCTCAAAGACATAAAATTTAGGAGAAAAAAATCCCTTCTATGCTTTTACAAAGCTTCTAGACTTCTATGCAGAAAACTCTTAAAGCACTTTAGAGCCTACCACTATCAAGTCATAGGAAAACCAGGATGACAGTTTGTACAGGCACACTGCAGGCTCCGGAGTTAGGTATTTGATGCAGGAAAATCTCAAAATCTCAAGAGGGTTCTGTTGTTGAGAGGGAAATAATAAATTTGAAGATAAGCCTACACTGTGTTTTTTCAAACAACTAATTATGAGTCAATCTTGTCCTTTAAGGAAAAGAATAACATGGTGTTTATTGCACCCTCCCCAAAGAGTCGTGAAGCAAGACTCATGTTTGACTCATTTTCTCTGCTATAGCTTAACCCCACAAATTCTACCTCTCCAAACAGTATCATAATCTCTAGGACTGCTAGTTACTACTGTGTAGAAGGGAAAGCAGGAAGAGAGATGCTTCAGACCTTATTTCAGGGGTGTTTCACTGTACTTAAAACTATAAAAGAACTGTGGGGAAGGAGAGAGGAGAGGAGAGGAGAGGAGAGGAGAGGAGAGGAGAGGAGAGGAGAGGAGAGGAGAGGAGAGGAGAGGAGAGGAGAGGAGAGGAGAGGAGAGGAGAGGAGAGGAGAGGAGAGGAGAGGAGAGGAAAGGGAGGAGAGGAGAGGAGAGGGAGGAGAGGAGAGGAGAGGAGAGGAGAGGAGAGGAGAGGAGAGGAGAGGAGAGGAGAGGAGAGGAGAGGAGAGGAGAGGAGAGGAGAGGAGAGGAGAGGAGAGGAGAGGAGAGGAGAGGAGAGGAGAGGAGAGGAGAGGAGAGGAGAGGAGAGGAGAGGAGAGGAGAGGAGAGGAAGATTCCCTACTTTGCCAATAAGGACATTTACTCAGGGAAAATATTTGTAAATTGCATGCCTACCTTTTATAATCTTGCTAAAAGTGTGCCAATTACTATTAACTCTGATGTATGACAACTATGGCACTATGAAATGGAATCAGGTGAATAATAAATTTCTTATAGATGATGAAACTATGTTTTTATGAGTTCATTTAACAGCAGTACTGAAATTGCAGAGGGAAAGGCATACAGCATCTTCTGACAAGTGAGATTATAAAGAAGCAGCTGCCCACTTTTATATCAAAGATATTTATTGTGTAGTATACCAGAAATACTTTCTAATTCTGCTATTTTCCACAAATATAAGTCTCCTATTATTTAGCACAGTGGAAAAATACATGTCTACATGCTCTACAGCGGCATATCTATGACGAAGAATTGAATCAGAGCACCAGCAACCAAAGAAAAAATGTGACTCACAATATGGTATGTGTTTACACCTCATGAGACATTTTGATGTAGGGGCCCCCAGTGTATCAGTTTTTGAAACACAAGAGAGTATTTTTGCATAGCAGTGTGACATTCAGCTATAGCAGCTTTTAGGGGCACTTCAGTGTGCTGCCTGGTAGACCCACACTAAGCCAAAATTATCTTTGGCATAACTGATTAATTGTACTATATTTAGTGTTTATCTCAGTTATGCCAATGAAGGGAGAAGCAAGTCTTGCTGCTACAGGACATAGAAAAATCTATATCTAAATATATCTAAATATTAAAAAATATTTTTAAGAAGAAATAGCTCTAAAGAGTTTTCCAAATCTACACGTGAAGGAAAAAGGGAAATAATAGTCTTTTGAAAAGTTTCAAGAAGAGCAGATCTCTATTGATTTTGTTTTCTGGTTTTTTGGGTTTTTTTGGTTTTTTTTTTTTTTTGTCTCCTAGACAAACCCATAGTACTGGCCCCAGATTTTCTCAGGCGAAGATTTTCATGATGCTTCGCACCACTGCCCCTAAGCAGCACCTTTATGTCCCTGCTGCCTCCTGGGCATTTAGACTCAGCTTCCACTCCCTGCCCCGGAGTGCCCTTCACAGTGTTCTGGTCTGTCACCTGGGAAGGAGTCAGAGCTGTGCCGTGGCTGTGTCTGACCTTCCTGCACGCTGATTGATCTGACAACTGCAGGTTCCACTTGCTCGGTCACTTGCTTCCGGTGGGGATTGACAATGGCCAGTTTTCCCTTCCTTCCTCTCAAGTTAAGCCTCTCGCATCCCCTTGCAGAATGTATTCACCTCTGTTTAAAATTTAAATGGAAATCACAAGTTAGACTGACAGATGGGCAGTGTGATCATGTGGCAGGTGGGCAAAAATACTTTACAACTCAGTACAAAAAGAGTAAAGAGGTAATTTGGCAATTTGCAGTTTCTGTTTTGTGTGACTTTCATCATTTCACTGTCTCTTATGGCACAGATAGTGATTCTAGATGCTGGAGTCCCAGAGAACTCCTAATCTGGGCTACTTTTTTATTACAAGATTGTTCTTTTAAGCAGACAAATTGAATTAAGTTCTTTACAAAGAAAAAGGAGAGAAAGAGAAGGTCATGTACTGTAAGACTATACAAGGCATGGAAAAATGCTTAAACTAGTTTGGAAAATTTTTAAAGAGATTACATCTTGTTGATCAAATTTGATAAAAGCTCTGATCTGTTTGATTTGTTGACTATAAGCAGTGCCTGGGGATATCTTTATGTAATAGTCCATTTCAGGTTGTGGAAATTCAGTTTATCAGATTTTCTGGAAAATAGATTTTAAATAATCAGTTTTGAGGACCTGCCAACTCTGTCTTTTGTACTATGTAAGCATCACTTAGTTTTGGCTTTTAGTCCATCCTCTTTCTGGCAGTCCTTTCTATGATACAAAAAGATTAAAAACCTGTCAAAGCAGGAAACAAAAAAGTTTTTTTTTTAAGAAAAAAATATAAAAGTAATTTTATCTCTTAATATAAAATTCTTATTTGGGCTTCTTTGTCCTCTTTGAAATTTACATCAAACCTATCAAAATATGTATCACGTAATGAAAGAAAAAAAATATTAACCAGAAAAATTTCCCAGCCCATCTGCAGAACACAATGCACTGAGTAAGACATGCCACAATGGTGTCTCCTTTTTTTTTGGTTATCAGATGTTACAAAGTACAGAATTTAAATGCAACTTATATGTTGCATTGTTAGATATTTTATATGTTCAGAATTATTTTGATGCAATGAAAGAACTATACAAAAAAAATTATGTCTAGAACCAGTTTCCACTGCTGAAATCAGTGAATTAGATTATCCTGGATCACCCAGAAATAACCTAAAATATCTTTAATGGTGTTTTAGTGCCAAAACCTATTTAAATTCTGTGGGTGTTTTGTAGTTAACCTCTCTTGAAAGTATGGAAAGTAATCTCACTGTCTTTTGTTCTAATCCAGTGCAGAGATGTCACTCTTCTCACTTAGATTACCAACTTTGTTGTCAATACATATTCAATGTATTCCCATAAGACAGGTTAGTAACTACCTTATATATGGCCAAACTTACTTAACAATTTAAAAAACCTTCCCAGGGTCATTCAATAATTGAAGACTGGACTTTTGACTGGCGGTTTCTTTGTGTAGCTAAGTGGGTACACTTACTCACCAACCTTAAATTCTATTACCCATTCAACGTTGGCTTTTCAGTGACAGCCAGTTGCACTATTTCTAGTTTCAGACAAATAATTGCAGTTGGAATTACCTGATAGGGTGTGGTTGGGAACTTCCTCTTGCACAGCTCATGTCTTCTGTGGCCATCTCTAAGACGTGATTTTATCGAATCATAGAAGTATTTAGGTTGGGAAAGACCTTTGACTCAGTCTCACAGTCTCTCCAATAAGGAGGCTGAGTGCCTGCTCCTGACAGAGAGACACGATACAGAATATATGTACACATATTTGTATATCTGTCCACACAAAGAACAGACAGACAGAGCACTCACATGAACACAGAGAGCAATGGCTCATCGTGCTTCCAGCTTTGGCTGAGCAGGAAGTCTGCTAGAGGGAGGATTTGCAAGATTCAGGGCAGATGCTGGGCTCATCCACCCAGCCTGACCAGTGGATCCCAGCCTTCTCAGATGCTGGCATATCCACACACCCCCTTAATCCTGAGCACTCCCTGCTGGCTCGTTCAGCTTGATCTTCACTAGTGATCCCACACTCGCTCACTCCAGTTCACACCACAGACCCATATACACACGGTCATGGGGTGCAGAGCCTCTTCCTGGAAAACAACTGAAGGAATTTAACAAGGAGACATGACAGATGGCAATGATCAGGGCCAGGGCATGGCCAGAAAGTGTACTCACCAGCTCCTGCTTACCTGCAAATGGACTCTTCTATATCCTTACATCTTCTCTTTCCATACTTGTTTCTTCCCAAATCACATAAATACTTCCCTTTTCCCCACCTTTGTTTATTCTTTGAAACATGCCTTAATAAATTCTGTGTGATTGCAAGATATTCTTTCACCATATTGTATCCCATACCCCTCAGCAGGAAGTTCCTTTAGTTTTAAAGGTGATCCAGGGATCTGGGCCTAATGATTCGTTGTGAAGGGTTTCATACATGAACAGTGGGGCTGAGGCTCTGCTAGGACTATCCTGGGAGTGTGACAGACAAGATGCTTACTCCTTGGAAGTTGTAATTTGGATTTCCTGTCTGGCATTTTGCTGGTGTTCCACACTTGGCTTATGCAGATAAACTTGATGGGTTGATGGCTCCTGGTCAATGGGCCTGGGAGCAGACACAGCACATTCTCTGCATCCCAGATTTTGAAATCCAGAACCTCTGTCTGACACTGTTCATTAGAGCACCCTGCAAAATACCCTGAAATCCTGGTCGGCCAGATTAGGCGCCTTATTTGGAAGACATGGTCCCACATCCAGTCCTTGCATTTGTGCTGTCTGGTGGACAGGAAAATAGAGAATAGGGAAAACAAGCAAACAAAACTCCAAAAGGTTATGTCTGAACTGCCTCCTTTTGTAAGGCAAAATAATTTTACTGGGGAGATATTTCCATTCCTGTCTTGCCACGCACGTCCTATTCCTAATCTAGAAAGTTCCTACACGTACTTTTCATCAAATAATGCTTTTCATCTGTTAGCATATACCAAGTCTAGTTATGTTATCTCCAATTTGACAGGTGAGGAGACTAGTAGAGTAAGAAGAGAGGACACTTCTAGAATTTTATAAGCACTCCTACTCTTGTGGTTCCTAAAATCCAAATGGCATATGATAGTATATATATTAGGGTGAGTTTGTGGTGGGATAGAGAGAGAAAGCATGGCTCTAATGTCTCCCATGCAGGCAAAGTAAGATTTAGGTATTTTTTTCAGTCTAAGGAATTGATTCCATTCTGATAAAGTCCACCACCCCCATACCCTCTAACTGCTCCCTTCCACCTTGACAAATAGGAAGGTACTGAGGTTTCCACTTCATGTGACATTTTGTATCTTTTAAGGGTTGGAGTTTTGGGGTTTTTTAGATCTTTTTGACAGAGAAATTAGGACTAGGAGAATTTACCTGTGTGTAAATTCTCATGCGAGGGCATGAAAATGGAGGGGAAAATGGTGTCTCTCTTTTCTATCACAAATCTGGAAAATAGATAAATTCATTCTTTTCTCCTTTATTGAAGATGCTGTTTTCTTAATCACATATTCAAACAGATAAAATATCAATTGAAGGAAAGATTCTCCACCCCCTCACCATCTAAATTTAAAAAAAAATAAAAAGAAGGGATATATTTAATATAAACGCTGTTAACCGTACTTTCTTGCAGTTTTACTTTCCTGCTAAAGAATCTAAAGTAGTATCTCTATAAAAAGGAAAGACTACTCGATTACAAAATAGGATTTTCTTGTAAATATCCAATTTAATTGCACTTTGTTAAGGAGCAGGAATAGAAGTCCATGTTATAAAAGTTGCAGCTTCAACACTGTTTTAATGTGGATAGGAATTGCTTCAGACCAGGACAGAAGACCACACACAAAATCTGCCCACTGGACAGACAGAATCAACATATTTGATTAATTAGCTCATTTTCTGACTTTTTGAGTACAAATTTGTCTCCTGATGCCTAGTTTTGCAAGTCTGGAATGCAGACATATACCTCTGAGCCAGTTGTCTAGACTCCTTTTATTATGAATGTTGGGAAGTGGGAACTTTTAGAGTGTAATTAATATGACCCAGTTTAAATGTCTTCCTCATGATAAGAGGAATAATAACTCAGAACTGCCTTTTTTATGTTGACTATAAAAAGACTTCAGAGACATAACTCAGGTATTGGTGTTTACCTGGTAGATGCACAATACAAGTCAGATGAAACTTCTCCCAAATGTCTGTTTAATCAAACCATTTTCCACACATGTGGAACATAAATACTTCTTGCCTTAATAACTCAAACCATTATTTTTTAAAAAGTAAATGTGATCCAAGTGAAGATGAGATCTTGTCTCTACCAGTTATTCTGGAATGCATGAAACAATCTTGATATAAAATAAACTAGTTTTTGAGCAATTCATACAAAAGTGCTATTTAAAATATGCTAGCCAGGATGAACACACAGGGAAGTTTAATTAGGTGTCTCAGACTAGGAAGTTTGATAAGGTTTAAAAAAGAAGAAAGTGAATAGCAAGTGTAGATTTTAAACTCTCAAAAGTTGCAGTTTGCAAGTAGGTCTAGCTAGAATGTCATCCCAATAGGGCATAGAAACTTTAAAAAATTGGAACAGAAAGTCTGTTAAGAAGCAGATGCCAGAAGCTGAGGACTTGACAAGACATTGGACATTGCATTGGACATGTGTGCAAATCCCAGATTATCTTCCTTGGAATCTGCCATTTTGTAACTCTTCAGACCAAGACAATACTTGGAACAACAAAATGAAAACACCAGAAAATAAACAGTAAGTTTCTTGGGTTTATTTATATGAAGACAAATAAGCAAGCCAATACTTTTTTATGTAAGTCTAGAGTGTCTGGAACTATAATTCTAAAACTGAACACCTCCATTCTTATCTATTAGTTATAGTTACAACACTATAATATTTTCTTTTGAGTGAAATATTATGTTGCTGAGCAACACATGCAAAAACACCCCAACAATTAACAATACATCCATGGTTCCATGCATATCGAGGTCACACAGAAGACATTATATTATTTTGAAAAGGTGTATGTGCTGTGCTTGTACAGTACTCTGTTCTGAGGGTTCATGTACCCAGAACTGAGCTGGCAAAGAACTTCAACAATTGCACTTGCTTTGCAGCTGTTCTTTGGAACAGTTTTTGGAACACCTTTTGGAAAGTCCCGTAGCTAAGTCCAGTCTCCTCTTTGCTTATGTTTCTTAAATATCAGGCTTCTGAAGTCCTCTTCTGTAGAGCACTTAATTTAATGGAGTATGAATTCTCCTGAAGCGTTAAGGATTTAAGCTGCAATTATCACAGGCTGAATGCTGTTTTTCAAAATCCATTTTCCAATTGGCTGGTTGGAATTTCGATAGTGATATTACCATATTCATGCCCAAGTCCCCCATGGAGCACTTATGTCACTGCTAGCCATTTCTTTATCATTTCTAGTTAATGCAACAGGGTTCTGTACACATATTAGAGGTTTAAAATTTACAAAATTTAGCGCATATTTTCCAAAAGCCAAGGCTACAGGACCCACAGAAGTGTCATAATGTTTTTCCTTTGCTTTTATTCCAAAACCTACCTCATGTTCTGGGAAAGATATAACCACTTAGGTGCTGGCAGACACTACCCGTTCAGCTGTCCACTTTGCCCTTTCTCACTGCCCCATGATTTCTTTGTTTCAGGTGTCATATCATCTACAAAGATTTCACCATTCCAATGGCATTTAAGATGAATCATGGAGACTATAGAAGAAATTATCACACCAACGTCTGGCAAAACCTATAAAAGGACTATGCAGAAAGGCCAGTTTCCAGAGCACTCTTCCTTACCTTGTCCTTGGAATCAGGTAGTGAAATGGAAACATTTCTATCAGATGTTAAATGGATACCAACGGAGCAGATATATATGTCAGAATACTACCAGTTCACAATAATATGATAATTTGATATTTGAAAGATTATTTGAACTTAAAATCTGCTGTATCATCCACTTGGCTAAAGATGAAGATCCATTACAGCCAATACCAGGTCTTCATGTTCAATGAAGATATCAGACCATGCTCTTACACACAAGAAACTGTAAGCTCCAAATGTACATTTAGAAAAAAGAAATCACTTCCTTATCAATAGCCATTAATTAACTATAACTTGATTGCATGTATTAAAGTAAGTACCTTTGAATTAAGCCATATCTTTGTTTCAGATGTGAAATTCTATGATTTTCTTTTTATCCCTTTTGACAACTGCAGTTGTCAACCCTTTTTAACCCTTTTGACAACTGCAAATCCAAATAATGAACAACACGTTCCTCTGTGGAGTTGAGATTTTCTTGTGATTTCATAAAAGAATTAGATTTAATTAGATTCTAACTGTAGTGGGTCTTTCTTTGTAAGTAAAGTACCTAACAACGTTTTAACTGTCTGGCAATGTCTCCAGTTCTTAATAACTTCTGCTAGCAGTTTGTTAGCATCTCAAAGGGCCCAGTGTTTGACCAGACACCTGTTTGCTGTTCTGAAGAGATTCTGCTGTTTGACCAATAATTGCCAAGCATGAAGCAAAGTTTCACACATTTAGGTGCAAAACACACTGCTCTGCTATCAGGTAGAAAGAACGTGGATAGAAATCCTTCCAGTGTCATAGGGTGTTCTTGCTGATGTTGAACTTCAGTTTAAAAGGCAATTCTATGCTTTATCTCTGGGATGCTTTTGCAATTTGTAAGGTCTTTCTTCTTTTGAAAGATAAAAACCAACTACACCTATGAAAATCTCCATTTTTCGGGGTGATAGCCCACAACATTGTTCCAATGTACTTAGGACATGGAAATTCTGATTAGTACCTAATTTTTTTCCTTTTTTATAAATATTATGAAAATTACTACATATTTTCCTCCTCTAAATACCTTCTAAATATCACTTGGATACAAATTTGTAGAAGAAAGCTTTGTATTCATTCTTGTGTAATCTGTGCAGACAGTATGATGCAGCAGCAGATATTTCTAAATAAACAAAGTGTTTCAGATGTTCTATAGTAAGAACATGATGACCTTATAAATTCCAGTCTTGGTAATATTCTTCTGCTTACTTAAAAAAACCTTTCACATTCAATCTCAAAAAAAGTAAAAATTACACTGCAGAAGTATGTGAAATGACTCCTGTCGGTACAAACTAGTATATATCTCTACATTCATATTGATGACTATGACAGTTCATTAAAAGCTGAAAAGAAGTAATGAATGTGATAGCTTTGTGAGAGAGAAATTAGGCTATTTCAGCCAATTTGCTGGTAAGACAAGGAAAAAATTAAATCACGTTAGTCTGGCACAGAACATTCTCTTAACTTGTTTTGTAAGAAAGAAAAATTTCATAAATGAAGATTATCAAGACATCTGCATCTGTCAGTATTTGATTTCCAGAAATATGTGTCTGTGTTTCTTCTCAAGTTCTTTTATTTTAAAAACATTTTTACTCTTCACTCATTCACTGCTCTTTCTTGATTGCCCTTCTGAACCCACCACACTGTCCTTCAAACTGGAAAGAACTGTGATTTCTTTCCCTTCATTTGAGAAAGTCACATACAATTCTTATAAGACACAGAAAATTTCAGTATTGGCAGATTTGCATAACTTTTCATTTAGGCAAAAATTCCTATGAGTCTTTCAGCTCCAGTTCTAAAATCACTGTATAGTGACTGGGTAGGCTTTATATATTGCTGTCTTTCATAACTTTGGATTCATACTGCACAACAATTAATAGAAGCTATTTTCATGAGGCAGGTATTTCTTCATAAAATAGTATTAATATTAACATGAACATGAACATTAATATTAACATTAACAATAACAACAACAACAACATCAATAATAACAATAATAACAATAATAACAATAACAATGATAAAGATAATAATAATAATAATAATAATCTGTCATAGTCCAATATGTGGAATCTTGCTTTTAAGAAGGAATATGTGAAATTACTTGAATCTTTAATTTGAAGACATATTTTTATTTAGAATCTAAAATTCTTTCGTCACCTGCTCTTCTTTTCCTTTCTGCTGAAGTCAATAAAAGGAAGAAATTTCTTCTTTACTAGGAAGAAATTTCATTACAGTATCAATATCAGTTGACAAATAAGTCTCATTTGTAAACTGGTTGATGTTACTGACACACATATCTGAAAACACTTTTCTGATCAGCTTGGAAAATACAGATGTCTCAGAAAGATTTCTCGATGCATATTCTGCATTCTGAAAATCTGATGCAGTAAAGATCTGATTTTAGCTTCAGCTTGCATGTGGTCTGAAAAGTGTAGCATATAAATAAGTAACTTATATGGGTACTCAATAGTTACAATGCAAAAATTATTACATTCCTGAAATATTAGCTGTTAAATGGGAAAATATTTCTTATCTTCCTCTCAGAAGGAAGTATATTTGAGTGTGATATACATGGGAAGATTTAGTCACACAGCCTTGTCTTGATTTCATCTTGTTTTAGTCTCAAAATATTTCTACAAATATTTCACCTGATTCTAGACAATATATTTTTGGTATTAAATTGTGATAAATTAAAGATAATAATTACAATAGGATTTTGAAAACTGAGGAAAAGTTTTAGACAACATGGAAAAATATTTGATTTCTAGTTAAATTGAGAATTTTCCTTTAACAAAAATTTAGATCTTCTTTAAGTTAGTTTTGGTACTATGGAAAAACTCTGACTTTGCCCCAAATAAATAAAAAAATCCATGTCTTTCTAACCAAATTCTAAAAAAAACAAAAGTCTGTAAAAAAAGAATTAAGATGTGTCTGTCCTATAATAGGCTAGAGAATAGAACAGCAATTTATGTAATGGGGTCTTTTTTCAGATCCCTGCTTTGTCCAAGAAATTTAGAGTCCAATACTGATTGTCCTATGATACTGATCAGAATCTAACTGGAAATTTCAGAACTCCTTTAGTAATAGTATTTCAAGCAAGCAGAGTATTGTTTGAATTCTCCAGAGTATCTTGTAGTTTTTCAGTAGACTGGAAAACAAAACCAAAACCAATACCAATCCAAATTCAGTAGTGCTTTTGCCTTGAGACTTTTATATATTGGAGCATTCTATTTTTATTAGTCAGCACATACTGGCATCAACCAAAACAAAAGAAAATATTTTTTCAGTATCTATATTGTGAAACTTGCAACTCTTTTGCCACCCAGTAATCAGTACAATCAAGAACATCCTGAGTCTTGTTCCCTGCAATAAAACCCCATGTTTTCTCTGTTAAATCATCAAGCAAGCAGGAAGAAGGTTTTGAAGCATTTACCCGGTTACTGTTGCTTAGGAAACAAGCAGCTCAGTATTAACAGATATTCATCACAGAAGGTTCACATTAACTAGTCAAAGAAAAGGTGGCCTCATATGCATTTTCAACAAAACCAACACTTGGATCATTCACTAAGTATAACCCTTTGGGGAGTTATTGCCACTCAATGAAAACTTCAGGAATAATAGAGTAGTTAGTGCCATTATACTACCCAATAATGCTGTGGAAAATGATACAGTAAGTTACTGATTTCAATTTTAGTGAAAACAATGGCACTTGAAATACATGGTTTAAGAGCAAGGAGCATTTTTCCAGTTATTTTGAGATAGCTGGCACTAGGAATATTGTGTAGTCTCTGAAAAACAGGTGTATGCAAAACTGCAGATAATTGCTTTCCAAAATTGGCTCCAATGCCCTCTTCCTACTTTTAAAGGAATATTTATATAAGTAGTGTATTTTTGTTTGATTGATTGATTAATTACAGTGAATGGAAGACAATTGTTTACTTTTGGTTGATGGCATGTGAGATCATGTTCAGATCTGCTCCTTGCTCATGTTAGAAGGCTGTAATAAAACCAAGGCACAACCTGATAATAGAGACTTGCCATATAGGAGTAAGGCTATTATGAAGGCTGCTTTAAAAGTGCCACATTAGTCTATAAACCTTTAAAAAAAACCCATAAACAATAGCATTTTAATGATAAACTATGAAGCTATTGATTTCTATGATAACCTTTATAAATTCTATGCAGTGTTGGGCACCATGCTCATGAGCATTGCATTCTTTTAATTCTGAGCATTGTATTCTTTTAATTCCATAGGTGTTAAGCACCATTTTCAGTGGTCCTTGTCATATGTGTGAACAATGCCACAGACAATCTTAGAGACTAGTTTCCTCTTACCACTCTCACCTGAGAAGCCAAGAGGTTTTTCTAGAAAAATATCTTTTCAAGACTCAAAACTTCTACTGTATCCTTTCTTTGCTGTGCATTGAAGGTGACTTCATTTCCTGCCTTCTCTCACTCCTGTTGGAGCTGCTTGCTTTGCCATTTTGTCCACGTCCTATCTACCTACTAGGACACAAAGTGCTCATTAGGACACATGCTTATTCTCTGAATTTTAGTTACCTATCCTCCTTCATCTTCTTTGCTTCCTTTTTTATTCTTAATCCCCCCCCCTTTTTTTTTAATTCAGAAAAAAACAATGAAACAATAAAAACCCCCACCCTGCAAAAAAACCCAACAAACCAATTGAATAAAAAACAAACCTATGAAAAAACCCAGGAAACACCTGCAAACCCCAATTTGGGGTGATTAACTGGTTTGTTTCTACAAATATATCCAGAAAAATACATTATCAGATGTATGACGTACTACTAAACAAAACCCAAGCAACTCAAACATCTATTCCTAAGAGTCTAGAGTGACAAATAATATTTTTTTTTCCTATTAAACAATACTGGATGAAAATTTCTAAAACAATGTGCTGTATGGAAGATACTCAACAGGCAGGAAATGCAACAAATGGTTACAATCTGTCAAATGTGAAAATAGCTACTTTTAACAAAGAATGTCCAGCAACCATATTTCTCTATTACCTTAACCCTCTATCTTTAGATAAGTATTTACCTATTTAACTTTACCCTTTAACTATTCACCTTAACCCTCTATCTTTAGATTAGTATATACCCGTATATAATTTGAGAAACAGGTGACTGTTTAACTTTACTAAACCTTTTGTGATTCCTTAATGGGAACAAACCTAATTAAGAAACATTATTGGGTATCAGACATTTATGCTACTTGATGAAGCATAATTTACTGATTTAAACAACAAAATATGAAACTGTCATATACTGGTTTGAGCAATAATACCTGCTCTTCTGTTCTTGTCTTAAAATAAAGGTCATATTTGCTTAGTAACAATGGGGTTACAGCTACATATCTTAATTTAGAATATTTTGTTACTTGATGGTGTCATTCCTCTGAAGGTTTCAAGATGTTGAAAGAAATCAAGGAGAAATTGGAGGCTCATTTTCACAGGGGAATTATTGTGTTCTAAGGTGGATTGTGAATGCACAGTGCACCATCAGCTCTATTTCTTCCTCTCAAGATGTGGGATCTGACATGTATTTGTAGCAGAAGTACTTAGAGCACTCTGAATGTTGTAGGTATCTCTGGGATTCCTATCACATCAACAGCTTGCACAAATATTCCAGTGAGATGACTAAAGGAGCAAATATGATATCTGGAAGCACATGATGGAAAGTAAACATACTTAAGAAGCATGGGAAACATCTGAGTTTCCTTCTAAAAATACCATGTGAAACACTCCAAAGCTGTCTTGTGGTACTACCACAAGTAGAAATGTGGCTAACAAACATCCTAGACTGTCCTGCAGTGTCTATGTATTGTTTTCTGTGGGGCAAACTTGAATTTTCTGTGAAAGGTATGGTTTCTGATTTAGAATATTGAAATAACCCATCATTTTTAAAAGCAAATATCTGTAATGCAGAATTAGAGACAGCAAACTTTTGTTGCACTCACAATGAGTTTCAAAATTAATCCATCTTTTCTGATAAGTCAGTAGCATACCCAATAGCTGTTTGATAGCTGTCTACCTGTGATAGCAGCTGACCCTCTGTACTGTGATGCTAACTATAGAAACAGAATTTTGGTTGGATAGTAAGTATCCTGAAGCATTTGAAGACTACAGAAATTCTCTCATTATAATTAGCAGATAAGAACTGCATGATGCATCCTTTAGGCTGAATGCTAACAATTGCACATAAGCTACATAACAGCCCTTTGGTGAGAGAAAGATGCAGTAAACTTTTCTTTCCCTGTCTTTCTGCAGAGACTCTCAAATAAACATCTGAGGATAATGTTTTATCATTTTTCACCCAGACACAGGTTACAGCCTCTTTCCATAATCTGTCCCAGCGCTTGATTACTGTCATTGTTCAGATTGTTCCTAATGCCAGTTTGGAATTTCCCCTGCTGCAATTTGTGCCTACTGGCTTCTCTTGCACCTCCAAGAAGAGTTTGACTTGATCTTCATGTCCTTACACAGGGTAGCTGTAGGTAGCAATAACATCTCCATAACATGTTCTTAAGACTGAACAAATCCGGTTTCTACAGACCTTGTACATTTTGTCTCATCCTCTTAACCTTCTTGACAGCTGTCCATGGAACTCAAACCTGTGCATCAAAAACTTTCTTGTACTGGGGACCCAACCTAGATACAGTACTCTTGATGTGATCAGTAGTGTTCTTTGGAGGGAAATAATCACATCCTTCAGTCTACTGCTCATATTCATGCTAATATAGTATAGTATGTGGTTGATCACTTTCACTATAACAACATGTCTTCAGTTCCACCTGATTTTTTTCTGGAAAGCCCTTCCCTAATCAGTAAGTCACCAGACAATATTGTTATTCAAGTTTATTCCATCCCAAATGCAGGACTTGACACTTGCCTTGTTGGTCACAAGGATTTTGGCCACTCATTTCTCCACCTGTCGTTTTTTACAGTGGGTGATGCACCCCTAACACTGACTCTCAGCGTTCCCTTATGGTTCTGAAATGTCCAAGCCAGGCCCTCATTGTTAAAAACAGAGGTAAAGACCATTTTCTAGGTGTTCTGGCAGTAAGCTCGATGCCTCAGATTTTCCATAGGCTTCCTTTTGCTTGCAAAATACTTTTAGAAATCCTTTTTTGTCTTTTCATCTCACTCTATTTCAGCTTCATCTGAACATTTTCTTAACTCCTTCCTGGCATGTGTAGGTTCTTCCCAAGAAGCACACCCCTGCTTCCTCCTTCTGTATATATTGGGTTTTTTGTTGTTTTTTAGTACTTCAGCTCAATTCATCCGTACTGCAATACTGGTCTACTATGGTTGCTTGACTTTCTGTACACCAAAACGGATGATTCTTGTGCTTTGAAGAGCTTTTTCAGAATATCAGCCAGATCTTCCAAGCTTCTTTTTTCTTCAAAGAAGTTTCCAATGATATGTTTTCAAGCCTATCCCTAAGTAAGCTGAAATCTTCTTTCCTAAAGTCCATGATTGTGATATTAATATTCATCTTGCTCGCTTCTCTTCGGGAACTAAACTCTATCTTGGGAGCATTTTTTTCCTGCTGTCAAATTTGCTGTTTACCTTACAAACCTTTAAAGGGAAGACTCAGTCCTTCCTTAATTGTATACTGAAAGTTCAGTGGCCTTCCCCTGACAGCTTACAGATCATTATCTTGTGTCTAAAAGTAAACCTTGATGCTCCCCAGACATTTCTTGTGCTCTCCAGTATTGTCCTTCTGGCATATGTCAGCATGATAAAGCCCTCAGTGAGAGCCATGGCCTGTAACAGCAAAGCTTGTGCAGCAAAGCTCACCACAGTGTCACACACTCCATGCTGCTGTATCCCCTGATCCTTGCCCACAAGCTCCCAGAGGCTTGTTAGCCTCTCCAAAGAACAGGTCAGTTCACTTAACCTGTTGCTTTGTATAGAGAATGACTCATCCAACTCATCTTCCTGGACCGACTGTCCTAATGAGAAAGTGCGACAAAATCATTCATTCCAACAGATTGATGCATGGACCTAACTACAGAACTCTTGAAGGGGTGAGCAACTTTCCATTCAAATCATGTGATCTACGCAAATGGGATCCTATATTATATTTCTGTTCTGCTGAGCATAAGATAAGCTTTTTATATTATGCAACAGTAAACCAGATGTCCTGTTATTTTCGCTCAGTTTTTTGACATTTGTAATAAAAGCGTCAGCTCTTCAGAGCATGGTTACTTGAGCATGTGTGTGAAAGAAACTCCCACAGGACTGAGAGAATTCACCAGTTCAATTAGACTGGTGTTAGAAGACATGTAAGATAATATAATAATATTAGTGCCATGGTTTAACCCCAGCTAGCAACCAAGTACCATGCAGATGCTCACTCACTTCTCTTTCCATCCCTCCCAGAAACTGGGAGAAGAGGGTAAAAAAAGAAAATAAAACTCTTGGATTGAGGTAGGAACAGTTTAATAATAGGAAAGAAAAAAAAAGAGAAAAGCTACACCACAGTGTTTAGAAATGCTTTCATAAGACAAATGATTAATACATTCTAGCACAGGGAAAAAAAAAGAATTAAGGTTGTAATAATTTATTACAGTTCACTGGGAACATTTTTAGTGCTTAAATACATTTCAGTTTCAAGATTAATTGAATTATGATTACACTAATCTATTCCATTCAGGGCTTTCCTGTGAGTCCATGGCCATTTAAGGGAAAATTAACATGTTTGTTTAAAACTACCACATTAGGAGTGTAAAAGTTTATGGGCAAGCTTTCTCTTTCTCATGCAGCAAAGAATAGATAATTTTTGATAAAATTTTGACAAGAGTTAATGAAATTTTTATGAGTTTCTAATTTGAAGTATATTAATGTGTCACAGTGGAAGTGCTCTTTAAATATTAAAATTCTGAAAATGTATTCAAAAGCGTATGGTACATCTAAAAATAATTTTATCATCCAAAGTTAACGAGGAAGCTGTGTGCTATGGCACTCTAATTGTAATGTGTACTGTACTTTTCAGCCCTACTAGAGACTTAGGCCCAACCAGCTATCATAGGAGACAACTCCCACTAAAACCATCTGCAAACCGTGGCTTCTGAAGGCAAAGCCACAGGGAACAGCAGCAGGGAGCATTAAGCAGAAGCATGGTAATACTGAGCCACTATTGTGGTGATTTCCTGAGAGCTTGCAGAACTTATATCTGTTCCTTTTTTGATTTAACTAAACCACTTATCCTCTTACCAGCCAAAAGAGAAAACTTCCAAGTGCAGTGAACAAGGAATGGTCTTTTAATTGATTAGTAGGAAATGCTGGATCACCTGTGAGTTACAGTTTGTAGAAAATAAGAAAAAAATTTAAAGCTTCAATAACAATGTATCAGAAGACAGATAATTTTTTCCCATCCTCACAAGATTGGCAGTTCTTATTCACATTCTTTCAAACTTCTTGGTGCTTCTGCATTGTCCTGTAAAGAATATGCCTCACCAGAAAGGATTTGCAAATTGAGTCTACTCTATATGGGATTAAGAACAGTTTAGAGATAATTCAGCAAGCTTTTTTATACACATAAGGCCACTGTTGAAGAAATTTTTGAGGACAAAAGTGCAAATTCAATTAGTGGGCTCTGAAGCTATGAGTATGTTTAAAAAAATCCATTCTTACAATTTTTACTGGGAAAAAAAGTGGAGGACTTATATTCTTTCTCACAGTGTTTTGGGAAGTTTGATTCTATGTAAGCAGAAAATATATTCTAGGCATTCAGCCAAGACAGAGAATGGCAGAAGAGACAACCAAAGGGAAAATGAAGAGAGAATGTCAGAGTGCAGAGTCCAAGAGAGGGGAATTTAATTAGGTAGCAAGCCATTATGTAAACATTTAGATGGGATTGGTGAATATTCAGAATTTAGTTTCTCATCAAAATGTGAATAGGAAGTGACAGTTAGACTACCAACAGCTGCTGAACGGGCAGCTAGAGATATGGAAAAATCACCTAGATAGAGAAGATAAGCATTAAATTAGAAGTTAAAAAACAATAACTGGCATGGGAACTATAATTAGTTTCTTAATATTTTTTTTACTTCTTTTCAGCTGAGAGCAGTTTTCCTTGGTAGAAAGAGATAGTTAAATTAGCATTCTCCAAAATGTTCTTTATTAAAAAAAAAATTTACAATATGTGTGGAAGAGACACTACAAAACTTGTGATCAGACACAGAAAAGAATAAGTTCATTCTGATTTAGCAACCGTGATAAGCAAACAGTTTACGTAGAGAAGGTATTTAACTGCTTCTGCTACCAAATGTTAGTACAAATTCAGCACTTTTAAAGATATTTGGGTTTTAAGCAATTGGGGCATAGATTCATTGGAGCTTCCTACACATGCCAACATACAGGTTTTTTACAACAGTAAACACTTCTAGCAAATGCATCTATGCCAGTGAGGAATTCTTCACCTAAAATATGCAATTAAACCTCAAATTTTCTAAAACATATATTCTATTAATTAAAAATAGTAAAAATACTGGTGTGCATTCAAAATGAATGTGCAGTATTAATCATGAAAAGTTATTTGATGTTGCAGCTCATTTTTAGATTTATGGGGAAGAATGGGAAAAATCTCCTTGCCTTCTCTCAGGTTTGTTTTTTTTCTCAGTGACCCCATGTCTTATAATTTCAAGGAAAGACAATGCATCATTTCCCTCCCATTTATATTTCTCCTGTCTGATATTATCGTTTTTAAAATATACCTTGTAATGTTATTTAACTTGGTGCCCAGATGCTGGATATCTACTTATTCTGGGATTCTTGTAAATAAATCACTCTTTCAAGAGTGCATGCTGCAAAGCCAGGTTTAGCTGAAGCACCTAACATTTTTAAATTATGGTATGTCTCAATAACATTGCTATGCAGGACAAAACTGAGAATATTGATTTCCAGAATTAAAGGAGTAGATTATTGCTCCTCTACAAATGGCCTTCCATAAATATTGAGGGATAGAGCATCTATTAGAGCAATCAAGATTTGAATAGACAAAATATATCTAAGATCTAAAAATATGGCAGTTTTTATATGACTAATGTTGCTTCAGTTTACTAGTCTTCCTCACAAATGATGAAGAAACTTAAAAATATTTAAAACTCCGCACGGTAAATGTTCCTAAATAACAATATTCTTCCCAGGTGTAGAACTGGCCATTTTCCTTTGTTGAACTTCTCAAAATTACTCTGTCCAATTCTCCAGCTGGTCCAGATTCCTTTGAATGGTAGCAAGAACTTCAAATGAATCAGCCATAACCCCTATTGTCCATCTGGTATCATCCATAAACTTAATGAGGGTGCAGTCTGTCCAATCATCCAGCTCATACCTGAGGATGTAAAGCCGTGTTGGCCCTGATATCAACCCCTGGGTGCACCATGAGTGACTGGTCTCAGTTTGTGCTGATCATACTTTTTTTTTTTTTTAACTTGTAGAACAAGGGGAACTGAAAAAAATAAAGAATTTAAACATCTCTATATAGGTACAATATGACTGCAAATTTTTAAATTTTATTCCACTTCCCAATATACTTGTTGTTTCCCACCTCACCCCTTCTCTTGCAATATCTCTAGAACAATGTCAATTTTAACCATGCTTTCCTCTTTACTTTGAATTTTGCAAACAGTTTTTCTCAGGTTGTAGAGTGAATATGTATCTCTGATTAAGAACTTTGATTCTTTGGTCTATAATTACTCAATAAGGGAGTTCTTTTGCTACTTTAGATTAAGATATATAAAGACTGTTTGTGGTATACATTGTGAATTGCACATGTCAAAATGTGTATAATGAGGAAGAGCTGTAATTTAAATTATCCTGGTTTCAAGACTGTCATTTAGCAATTTCGGTCAGAAAGTCAAGAGGCATTTAACATCTTGAATAAATAATGCAGCATACTTCCTTTAAAACACACTGATCTAGGTAAACAAATATTCCACTACCAGACAGAACAAGTATAAACTTGCTCTGCTCCTTAGATATTCAGATATCTTTCTATTAAAAAGAAAATTATCTGAATAACCACAAAATCCTATTGTGGATCCTTTCATAGTTTACACTTGTCATCCCACCCTAACTATTTTTTTTTCTTTCCTCTTCTCTTCATTCCTTGGCTACTTCCTACTCACTACACTGGCATACAGACATGAAGGAATTTTCACATTAGCAAAACCCCTTAGAGATTGTTCTTCATGTGCTTTCATGAGTAAAACATGAAATAAAAAACCAGCCAGATGGAATCCTTTGATTCTGTTAATTTCATTTCTGGTTAATTAAGAAAGTTTAGCTGGCTGAAGGATAAAGAAAATATTTTTTATCTACCACCAAAAAAAGAAAAAAAGAACGAAAGAAAGAAAGAAAGAAAGAAAGAAAGAAAAAAAAAAGGTGAATTATCATTATGCTTGCAGTTTTGGAGAGATTTTAAACACATATGTTAGCCTGACTTAAGAGAGTTTCCAGGGAGAATGTTAAAAGGCCTGTTTCAGTCATTGGGATCACTTGTGAGACTGCAGCACTGGGAAATGTCGCAGAACAAATGCATAGGACTGAAAGCAGAGGAAGGCTCTGAATAAGCTTTATGCAGGAATCAATAACCACAAACACCAGGAGTGTATGTGCTGTACCTGCTACAGTACATTAATTACTTCTCACAATTGGATAAGGAATGAAAACAAAAGGGATACAGAGTAGGAATAGATTTAAACTCTTGACTATAAACAACTAAGGATAAAAAAAGAACTTCAGTTGTGCAGGTGCTAAAGTTTAATGAGACTGGGGCATGTACAGCATGAATAAAAGACACCGAGAATTCTTGCAGAAGGAAATTTGCTTCTTACTCTACATTTTGGACTAATATTAGAGAATTATGTGTAGAGGAGAACCTGTAAAAGGAATTGAAAAAACTTTTGAAGATCAGCTGATAAAATATCAGTAGACCATAGAAGACAGACTGTCAGAAGACAGACAGGTTTTAGAAAAGCTATTCTGTTTAAAATTATGTCTACCTAGAAGGGATATGTACAGCAAAAATGATCAATTAAATTGGCAATTAAAATGAATTAGTTATACTGGGGTGTAAATTAATTTTGAAGGAACCAAGAAAAGTAGCATATTTTGAGTCATTAAGAAAAGGAAATGGTAGAAAGAGTAGGATTTTTTTCTTTTTTTTCCTTTTATTCATGGTTCTATTAAATTGTTGTTGTCATATCAACAGAAGCAAGCACAGAAATCTAGGAAGATACAGAGATTTTGACAGTTTTCTAGAAGCATGTTTTGTAAATGACATTACTTTTTCTTTGAAAATGCTGACCAGATAAACTTTTTGAAGAATTAGGCACTTATAGGATGACAAAGAATCAAAAACTTTCAGTGAAAGTTGGATGAAATATTATTCTTGGACTTGGTTTTGAACACAAATATTAGTGCTGTATGTTTACCTATTTATTTGTAATTTTACTGAGGTACTCCAAATATGCCTCTGTCTTTACAATAATTGCAAATTATAATTGCAATAAAATTTCAGCATGATTCAATTTTGCATGTATGTGTATAAATTTGCCTTTCCTTTCAAGTTTTATTCCCAAGACATAGATAATAAATAGAGCATTTACTTTCATAATTTGAAGCAATACTACAAAATAAATGAGGTGTTGGTTAATCTATAATGTTTAGTATAAAATTAATCATGACCAGGATAAAAAAATAATCTCACTATCTATGCCTGGTTTTTGAGAAGAAAACCAAGAGAAGCATAACAACAGGATTAGAAATCATCAGTTATTTCTTCTGTAAATGCTGTGTTGAAGAAAATCTAATTTTAAGGCTAAGACATTTATTATTAAGGACAAAACTAAATGAGAACTGACCTATGAGAACTGACTTCAGTCTTGCTGAAATCACATATAGCTAAAACTCTGCCAGTGTTTTAACCCTCTTTATAGGATATGCTATCTGTGTAGAAGAGCTGCATGGGTAGAAACTTGGCTTTTTACTCTATCAGGTTTATGATAATTCTGTGGTAAAAAACACAGTTTTCACTGAGGATCTTATATCAGTGCCATCAGAAACAATAGCTATTTTCTGTTTTCTGAAATTGTTCATGATTGAAATATTAAAGAGATGTGAAATTCTACTCTTAATTTGACCCTCCTTCTGATGAGGTCAATCAGGATTGTGTATGAGTCAAAGAAATGAGCCCTCATGAGGTGCTTTGGAAAATCATATAATTTTTCCATCATTCATGCAGTTAACTATGCCCTAAGGTATAATGAAGTAACATAGTGGTCAAGATAATATAAATTCTGCTTTAGCTGAAGTAGCATCTTGTTTGTTTTCTAAATATATGAGAAGCCATTTTACCATATGAAAGAGAGGGGGAAAGATGGAGAGGACTGGTGAAGAGGAAATAATATTGGTATATAGATGGACTGAAAAGAGAAGCTGTAAATTTCTTTCCAGCTTGTGTTAACTCTGAGAAGGAGTTTTGAAAGAAATTAGAATCTGGTGAGTCTGACTCTCAGGTTGTAGCTCCCTCCACTCTCCTTGCCTGAAAGATGCATAAAGGTGAGTTCACCAGAAGGTCAGTCAGGAAGCTCAATATAGCATTCTACTTATGTAAAGAAATATGTCCTACAAATAGTTTTAGAGTGGCTATCACTTAGTTTATGAATTTTATGTGGAAAGTTGTGACTTTACTTGTAATAGATGTATTTTTTTATGTTATAAGCAATATTTTACATATGGTATGTGTACTTATTTATTGCCCTCTTGTTTCACACATCAGATTTCAAGTTGCAGGGAGTATAGAATCATAGTATCATTGGAACATTTATCTTGGAAAAGGCCTTTAAGATCACTGAGTCCTACTTTTAACCCAGCACTGCGAAGTCTACCCCTAAACCATGCTCCTAAGGGCCACATCTACATGTTTTGTGAATACCCTCAGGGATGGTGACTCAACTACTTACTTCCCTGAACAGCCTGTTCTAGTTTTTCCTCATATCCAATCTAAACCTCCTTTGTTGCAACTTGAAGTAATTTTCTTTTGTCCTATTCCTTGTTACTTGGCAGAAGAGGCTCACCCCCACTTCTCTCCAACCTCCTTTCAGACAGTTGTAGTGAACAATAAGGGCCCCTTGTGCCTCTTTTCCTCCAGGTTAAACAATCCCAGCTCCTTCAGCTGTTCCTTATAAGACTTGGGCTTAAGACCCTACACCAGCTCTGTTGCCCTTCTCTGGACTAACTCCAGCACCTCAGTGTCTTTCATGTAGTGAGGGATCCAGAATTGAGCACAGGATTTCAGGTGTGGCCTCACCAGTGCTGAGCACAGTAAGAGAATCACTGCCCTGGTCCTGCTGGCCGCACTATTTCTGATACAGACCAGGTGCCAGTGGCTCTTTTGGCCACCTGGGTGCACAGTGGCTCCTGTTCAGTCAGCTGTCAACCACTACCCCCAGGTATTTCTCACTGGGCAGCTCTCCAGCCACTCTGCCCCAAGCCTATAGTATTCCATGGATTCATGGTGACCAGATTTGGCCTTGTTGAACTTTCTATATTTGTCCTTAGCCCACTGATCCAGTCTGTCTAAATGTTTTTGCAGAGACTCCCTATCATCTAGCAAAACAAGACCCGTGGCCAATTTGGCATCATCTGCCAACTGGCTGAGGCTGCTCTCGATCCCCTCGTTCAGATCATCAGTAAAAGGTCTTGAAGAGAACTGGCCCCAGTCCTGTGCACTGGGGAATGCCACTCTATAACATTACAGTTCTGACAGGAAAAGTGAAAATATGTTGCTTAAAATCTGGCAAGGAATTGCTAGATTTTGAGTAAAAATAGTGAGGATAAGAGCAATCTGAAAGACAGCATAGCAACATCACACTTCAGAAGGCAGTTGATTCGATTGGTCATGAACTTCTGTGAGTGTGACAACATTAAGATTTTTGTTAGACTAATAAGCAAGCAAATAAAAACAAAGAAACAAACAAAAACTCTACAAGCAACCAGAGCAGAAAAAATTGGCTTTCTCCACACATCTACAGCACTCTATATTCTATTTCTCCTTGTTTGGTATAGGCAGTCGTCCCCCCTACCCCTTCAAAACATATTTTATCTATCAGAAACAAGAATTTTAGTGAGATGAGTATACAGCAGAGAATATTTTACATTCTGCTCTTGCAACCCAAGATTTCTGGACCAGCTGGCCTTAGGGCTAGTTTTGCTTCTTGGGTTTGGCTATCAAAAGAATATCAAAGTATTCTCTGCAAGTCAAATAATGACTGTACTCCAGTACAAGAATTACTCTTCTTTTTGTCTTAGAGAAACCTCTGAGTCAATACACACAGCATCAACAAGAGACCCAAAATAAGGTTTTGTGATTTGCAGATAGAAAACATCTTCAAGAAGTTCTACAGAAAAAAGTAAACTGTGGGAAACACAAACCAAATCCTCAGCTTTGAGAGAACAAAAGTGAATGTGGTCTGAATGTGCTTCCAGATTTGAACATACCTGCTCTCAGCAACAACTGAACTTGAGAGTTTCTACAGTAGAAGAAAAAGTTGGATTGCTTGAAGACAAGAATGCAGTGAGTATGCAGATTCTCTGCTTGCTTATCTGAAATACTTCCCTTTACTACAATGGAGCTGTTCAATCATACAGTTCAAATGGTATCAAGATCACACTGCAGGCAATAAAGGGAAAACCTCCTTTTCTCTTGCAATAAAGACAAATCTGGCAAGGAGTTCTTGAGGTAATTTCCTTCTCTCATTCTGAACAGAAACCTCAAATGATGACAAAGGAAATTTGCATGTGGTAAGACTTAGTGAAAACTAGAGTCAGGATTTCATACTTGACCTAAAAAGAAGGTTTAACATAGATTTTTTTTGCATATAGAAGTTATCCACTGTAACTTGCTATTAATTTTGTTACAGATATTTAGTTTGCTTTTCCAACACTTCTATAGAATGGAAAATCTACAAAAACCTCACATCATAATTAGAGGAACAGAAATTGAGTGAGTTTGGAAGATTATTTCATTTTTTAACTTGGAATTACGAGCTTAAACCTTGTATTAAAAATATAAAGAACTACATAAAATATCCTATGATGTTGGCATATTGTTAAGATTGACCATATTTAAGTTGTTTTACAGTTCTTTGTGAAGCAAGGGAAGAACTATATAGCACATGGCATTTTAATTTATGCTAGAAATGTTGTAAGTATGTTGGAATCCCTAAAGTTAGAGGGTTTTTAGGAAATGGTTAAAAAAGTATAGGCCTCAGACTGAAGTTTTGTTAGCATTGCAAATAGAGCAGAAAAGTTTCCCAAGCAGCATACGTGACAAATTACAATAGGCCTCTGTAGAATTGGCTTATGGATTTCAACAAGGTTATTTAATGTATATCTTTAGAAGGTTAGCATAAAAAGAGCTCTGTTCTTTGTCTCTTATGAACCAGTCTTTGTTTTAACTACCATTACATGTGTTTTGTAAGATTGGATAGAACGCTTGTCAATATGTGTTGTTCTATGTATGATTGGCTGAAATCTAGACTGAGATGGTTTTATGTCATTCTGTATCACCCCACCTTCTCTGGCATTCCTTGTGGATCAGCGAGCTGTTAACATCCTGTCTCCATTGTCTAACAATGTTCTGAGACTGATGTGCAAATAATAAAAAAGGCTCTTCACTGGTCTGGTTTGTCCAGTGTTGTCCATATCTGGACGTTTTGCCGCAGCAAGTGGGTTCCTTTCTTAAGACGTGGGTTCCTGACACAATTGGACATATATTTCCCCTATATACCTGAATCTCACAAAGTACACTGTGACATGAGGTAAATGTGCCTGAGTAAAATGAACAGATGAAATTGTTTCAGTTTTGAAGGCTGTGTTTGCCCAAAATTATATATACATGTAGGCCTTTCCCAAAAACTAGATCAGAGTAAGAATCAATACAAGATTAAATCCAATTTAAAAAAAATCTTTCTTTATTCTATTTCACACTTTCAGTTTGCACCTCCTGTATAACCAAACTTCCCTTTTAAAACCTGGCAGAATTTTGTGCCTTCAGTTTGATGTTGCCTCTTCAAGCATCAGAATCTGTGCTACCTCCTCCTTTTCCTTTCCTTTCCTGGACTCCAACCAGTGAGTGTTCAATGATTTTTCATGCCAATGTTTTTCACTCTGAATTGTCATTGCTCTTTAGTCTAATGACAACTTGGGCAGTTCCAGACTTTCAAGTTGAAGTAAGATGAGGCAAATATATCTTATGTTGTCCAGCACAGATGTAGCATGAGTTTGGGGTGAGTTTAACATACGGGTCTCCGGTTGAATTTCACTAGTTAGAATTACTAGTCTCTTTTCTTTATTTTTCTTTTTTTTTTTTTTTAACTATTCTTTCGTGGTTTGGAGTTTTTGTTTGTTTTTTTGTTTGTTTCTTTGTTTTTGATTGGAAACGAAGCAATGAAGACTGAATTTGGGGCAGAATCACAAAAGCAAGTAAGAAAACAATTTATTATTTCTGAGAAATGAAAATAAATTTATTTGGCTTGATTAAAGACTTCATTAACTGTTCATTTTTGGTTTGGCTCACTACAGTCACAAATATTCCAGACATTTATTTGGTACCAGAGGAGACTTAGGCCTTTTGTCTCTCAATTCTTAGGGCTTCCTACACTTCAATTATACTTGTTCAGAAAACTGCATTTAGTCTGGCTCAGAAAGAAAATTAAAAAAATTTAAAATCAGAAAAAAACCAGATTTAACAGAGTAATAGAATAAATTTCAAAATCAAACTGGCAAACTGGACTTGCACTGCCTGCAAAATGAGATGTTTAGATTTATTTCATCTGCATTAAATCTTTAAGTCTGCTAATAATTTCAGGTTCAGATACTATTTTCCACTGACTATATACAATTCAAGATAATGAGACAGAAATTAAACTAGGGAAGATGTATATTGAGGAACTGATCCACCTATCCCAAATAAGATTAATTCAAGAAAAAATGGATAGCATTTTGAGGGAACATAATATTGACATAGAATATAGCTAGGATGAGCTCAGTAATCTATGATTAGACTTCCCAAAAAACATTTGCTTTGAAACTCTCAGGAAATCAAACTTATTTCCAGCTTCAAGTGAGAAATATTTTGAGCATTTATTTGATGCAAATTTTATTTTTTCAGCTGCAATGTTCAGTACTCTGCTAACAGAGCTTAGATACTTAGGGTTTGAGTTATTAATTAATTTGAGCAATTAATTCAGAGCTAGTAATGTATTTGATGGATTTTACTCTCTTCAGTGCATGAATTTTCAATAAGCAGGCTGTGATTTTTCTCTAATTTATTCAGTATTTGAAATTATTGCCCAATAAATATATTTTGAAAATTCCTGGATGGTAAATGGCTTGGAAGGAGATCATTTGAAAAGATGTATGTTTTCCACGTGGTCTAGAAAAAACATTTTCCATACCAGTCAATTTTATTTTCTACCTAAAAAGCTTTAATTCTTGTCAGGAGAAGAAAAGATGTACATTAAAATCTTTTTAGATGGTGCACACTCCGAGATTTCTGTTGCTCCCACTTTTTACCAAACTTTCTCATATACATCAGCAAACAAACAAATCCTTGAAATTTCAATAGTAATTAAATCCCATTTTTGCTGTTAAATAACTAGGGGAGAGTGAGAATCTCATGGGACCCACGAAGCTGACCTGAAAGATATCATAATGTATCTCCAACATAACCAGCTCTTGGAAAGTCATCCAAAGCATCTCTTGTCAAAGCACTTTGCTGTATTCTTTCTGAACAATAGACCAAAAAAAATTTTTATAATGATATGATATTAAAATCTCTCTGTATATAGACTGAATATTTTACCTGTTTGAAGACTTTTTTATTTAAATACCTTTGCATTTGAACATCAAGTAACTGAATACTTTTAACTCTGAGGGTTTTTTCTGCTGAGTTTTTCACATATAGAAACATGAAACAGTTTATTCTGTAAAGGGATATTTTGTTTTGTCAGTACCTTTGTAGCTCCCTCATTGTTCTAAGTTTTCCCTGTGTTTGCAGCATAACCTGTCTGTGTTGAGAAAAGCCAGGACAGAATTATTCTTGTGTCCCAACAGAGAAAAGATCCCAGACCAGATGTCTCCTCCTGAGACCTCTAATCTAGAGCTCAATGCACACATGAAAAAGTGAGTTCTTTGCAAAATACAGTGGTCATCATTTTTCTTTTACCAAAAGCTTAGAGGTGTGACACAGAAATCTAAACCTCTATGGGGTGAATAGATCTTTCACAGCTTGCAGGAGCTACTGCAGATAGAAAAATAAAATAAAGCAACAATGACGCTTTCATCCATGCTTCAGAAGGAGTAATTCTTGCTGGGTTAAAAAAATAAATTATAAATCAGACCGCTCTTTTTTAATAAAATATTTAATATTTTAATATTTCTGAGATCTTTCTTTTTCTGCAACATTATTGACATAGCCAAGTATATAATTTTCTCAGAGTTCTTCTTTCTGCTACTTTGATTAAAATTGCTTTTAATGAAGAGTTATTAAAACTCATGTTTTTGTAAAAATAATCAAAAATTACGTATCGTGAAACTAAGCCTTAAAGCATCTAAGACACTTGGTGAATCTGCCTTCTGATCTAGATGTGTTGAGTCTGTTCCTGAAAAAAATAGATTAAAGGCATTTTTGAATTACATTATAATATTAAAAGTTCAAATATTAAATTGCATTTTGATATGTATGCTGATACATAATATGTACTAAATTGAAAAAGTTAAGAAAATTATTCAACAATTTCACCCATATCTTTTTTGTCATTCCTTCCATAGATATGTGATCCAGTGAAGGAAGCAGAGAGATGTTTTTGTTGTCATCTGACCATTTGAAGAAAAAACATTAAAATTTGTTTACCGATCTGAAAAATCCTCATGATGTTATTCATAAAGGCTACATAATTTTTTTTGTTTTTTCTCCATGGAAAATTGTGGAACTCAGCTATTCTGTACAGTCTTCAATACTTTTCTGTTCCCTCTCAGCACAGCTCTGTGGTGAAATCAACAAGGCAGATAATCCCCCAGTGTAAGAATGCCCTTTAGATGCTGCAGATTGATGTTCAACATCTTCAACCACTGCTCTGGGTAAGCAACATTTTACTCACTTTTCTGTACTCAAACTCTTGTGAAGCCTTTTCTGACTTGCCTCTGTGCTACAGATCCAACAGTTACATGGGTTAAATTGAATGAGAGGCTATTTTGAACAAAAGAGGAGTAAAAGATTCAGGCTGTCCTTTTCTGATGACGGAAGCATATCTTTATGAAAGACCTGAGTGGGATTTTTGCAAAATTCCATTATTCATTTGAGTGCAATAATAAAATCACTGTATGAAGCCAGCAATCAATAGTTTAGCATAGAGCTTTGATGAACTGTTTCTTCCTGCTTCCGATTTATACCTTAAAGAGGAGCTTTGCCTGTGGAGTTCACTGTGTCCAACTAATACACCAATTAGCTACTGTGACAAGGTTCTGCATTATCAAAAATCAAAGCTTTCCATAGAGAATAATCTTCTTATTGTGAAAAGCTGGTCAGGGAGGAAGTCAATGAAAGACCAAGGATATATACACTCAATATTAGTCTCAATGTAGATTATAAACATTAAATAAGGATAGGAAGAGCATAGCCTCTGGACAGTACAGCAGTATCTTTTGAAGCAAGCTTCTAAAAAAAATCCACTTAAAATGTTTAAATGATTAATGCTAAACATGGCACACTGTGATTTCTTTTAAAAAAGAGAATTTTACATCCTAGGATTTTGGTTGAGAAAGTGGTCTGAGTTATTAGAAAAATGATGAGGTCTCTTGGATTTATCTCTTTACTTATAATTTGATTAACAATTCTGTTATTACAGTATTTTTAAATGTAGTCACTCCATTTTTTAAAATACTTGAGCAAAAATAAAATTGCGGAAATTACAGTTCTCGGGTGGAGGGTTGACCTTGTTTGGCTGATAGAAGCTTGCCTAGCTGCTCTCTTACTCCCCCTCCTCAAAAGGACAGGGGAAGAAAATAAGGTTGAAAACATTATGCCCCACGAGGAAAACAGAGATTGCTGGCTATTTGCCATCATGGGCAAAACAGATCAACTTGGGAGAAATCAATTTAAGGTACTTTCAGTTAAAATAGACTCAGAAAGTGAGAACCAGAAAACTTAAGACATCTTCCTACCTTCCCCCCAGACTCATTCCTTTATTCCCAACTCCTCTATTTTCCTACCTCCAATGAATGTAGAGGTGTGGCGAAACGAGGGGTTGAGGTCGATCCAAAACATTTCTCTCTGCTTCTCATTTCTCCTCCCAATTTTCCCTTGCACCAGTGTGGGTGCTTTCTATGGGCTACTGTTCTTCAGGATAATGTTGCTTCAGCCTGGTGTCTCCACATGATCTAAGAAATATCCACCTACTCCAGTGTGTGTTCCTCCCTGGCCTGCAAGGATGACATCCTTCCTGTCCTTCTTCACTGACCTTGGTGCCTCAAACATTTTTCCTCCTCACTTTTCACTGTCCTCTGTTTTTGTTTTTTAATCCTTTCTTAATGTTTTCCTGGACACACCATCAACTTGGCTGATAGGTTAAGCCATGTCCTGTGGAGGGTGATGCAGAGCTGTCTGGGTCTGGTCATGTCCAGCATGGAGCAGTCCCTGGCCTCTGCTCAAAGAGGAATATTGTAAAGCTGGTGCTCTGGTCAAGGAAGATTAATATGAACCCCAAAGGCATTAAAGAGCACTCAAAATAAGCTTTTCTGACCAGCCCTCTCCCTCTTCATTGTATGCCATATAGAAAAGGTCTGGCACATATTACCAGCATATGGAAAATCAGAGCTGTGTTCATGAGTTGATCCTTTTAAATTGGAAGAAACCTTTCTCCATTCCCCCTTTTGGCAGACTTCCTCAGTTTTGTGGTATTTATCTTCTGATGCAGGAAAAAAAGGTGATTAACCAGAGCAGAACATGACAATCCAAATTATTGTATGATAACACTAAAAAAATTAGAGCATTAGAACCTCTAACACAGGGGACTTGGGCTGAAATTTGACCTATGTCTCACAGCTGTGCCCCAGTTCATGGGGATAAAATTAATGGGATTAGTTACTCTCTTCTTATGATCTGAAATTTGATCAGGTTAATATATAAATATCTTTTGTTTGGGTGCCTTTGCTATGCCTTTCATTCCTGTAAGTTTTGGAGTTGACTGAGCATAACTGTTTCACATGCTGGCTTTTGACTTAATGTATTACAAACAGAAAAAATATTTGGCAGATTACCCAAGAAATGGAATCTGCTTACCATGAAAATTGAAATCAGTCTTTGGCAGATTGCATATCTAATGGTGAAACAAAGGAAAACTAATTGTTAGGAAATGTGAGCGTGAAAATTTCCCATTAACTCACTCACACAACTGGAGAAGAAGGGCTGCTTTACTTGCTTAAGAATTTCCCATGTTTGGTACACCCTGAACTGGAAAGCATGTTTTGACAGTGATGAGGTAACGCTTCTCAATAGAGCCCGGACAATTTACAAAATCATTCTTTCCTTGATAGGAAATGGAAGTCAACTGCTATAATTTTTCTTATATGTCTGTTAATTCCCTGGGCAGTTTGTAGTAAATTTCCTTTTCCTGCTCTTCAGTTGTTTGAAACATTAGACTATTTTCTGCACTATGTGATGCTGGCTAATATGGACCAACAGAAGACTTTATTTTCAAGGGAGAAATATATTCGATTACACTTGAAGCAGAAGCTTTACTTGTAGTACCCAACAGAATGAAATGTGTGATTTATATCAGATAGTAGGTGAAGGACTCATATTTTACACATTCAAGACATAAACAGTTCTCATAATTTTCCTTGGTCTCTCAGATATCTTGATATGTTTACTAATTTTCTATTATTTAATGTTTGTTCACTGTAAACTTAAGGCATCCAAACCATGAGAACACAAAATAGGGTCAAACATTATGTTAATGTGATAAAGAGTAAAATGTCGCTGTGTTTTTTTTTATCGTCAGGCTTCCAAAATATCAGTAACCTCTTTTTCCAATGCCTTGACCTGCTTTGCACATGCCCAAGTAGGATTAAAATTACTGGAGAAAGTAATTTTATAGAAGTGTGTATGTTTATTGAAAACACAAAGGGACCTGTTTTGCATCTATGTTAAAGCATAATATTTAAACAATTTCTAGCTCAGACATTATCAAATTAATTTCCTAACTTTTCTTTAAATATATTTATCAAGTGAAACCAAAAAAAATCCCTTCTGTTGGTGCACTTACCCAAAGATCAGTATACTCTGATAATTTATTTGTTCAACCTAAAAAAAATTACTTCACTAAATCAAATTACAACAAGATTTCTGTCAACATAACTAGATCAGTTCTAAATAGATTTTTTTAGATTGGTACAATTCTTTAATATACACAGGCACAGATATTGATATCTGTGTGCAGTATAAATTTCTGGATAATATTATTAAGAAGTATGTTTTATCCTGCATTATAATTCAGATATCTCTATGTATTTCTTGTGAATTTAACCCCTGGCTCATGCAAGGTGACAAAGTGGATATTTGTTAAGATTAGAATTACATTTATGATTCTCTAGTCATAAATGATTTATGATTTCAAGGGAAGGATTTTACTCCAAAACAAATCACTAAGGTACTTTTAAAGGCAAGCAATTGGACTTGGCACGAGGTGTTTTAGAGAATATATGAAAACTAAATTACATGTGAAATTGCGAGTGAAATGAATTCACAGATGTCTGAAAAACAGAAGGTTGCCTAACAATTCCCCAAGTTTACTAACCACCTTGCCTAGGACGTATGTTCTTTATTGGAAAAAAATCCAAACCAGCTATGCCTGCCAGTCTGGGTTCACCACATTGCTAGGATTGTATTTGAAAACTTTTAATGAAGGTGAGAAGGGAAGTGTTAGGCACAGTGTCATAGTGCTCTCAGGACAACTCTGAAGGCCCTTCTTATCCCTGGATACCACAGAATAATCTGCCTTTACAGAGTGGAAAATACATCCTGTCTTTCAAACAGGGGTAGGAGGGGGAACCTTGAACTCTGTGGCGATCACTAGGGCTGGGCTTGATTCACCAGAGATTGACACTGTAACATTGCATTATGTTATTTGGATGAAAACAATTTAAAAATTAAATGTTTTGATCCAAACAGAAAACTGATAAAAAAGGTCAGAATTAATGAGATCCTTCAGAAATCAAAATACCACTAGTATATGCTGAAAAATTATTTAAGATGTTTGAGAAATACATACTTTTATAGCATGTTTTTCATGTTGCATAAGTTAAATGAATCAAAATCATATCTCTGCATGGATGAATTGCTCCTTCTCTTGCCTGAAATTGTTTGGGATTACTCAAGCTTTAGGAGATCTCTTTTTTTTTTTTCCTATTTCCATGTACTTAAAACCAGGATGAACAGAAATAATGGCAGAGACCTATAATATTCACTGCATGCCCTTTCCCAGCTGACTGCTTACTTTGAAACCATTCCCAGCACTGCTGGCTATGCCCTTTAAGCAAACTATGAAAAAGCAGATAATGCCTACACTGCCTGAAGAGCTACTTCACTCTATGATCCTTTTATTCCAATAAAGATACAAGGTAAATACAAAATAAGGTGAAAACAGAAATACAGAACTTTACTTTCCAACTCACTACCTGCAATTTTTCCTCGCTTATTTTTCAAAACACTTTCTTTGCTTTACCTGGAAATGATTATCCAGAAATAAAAGCTAAGTAAAACATTAGTAGGTCACAGAAACTGTCAGAAGCCAGTCTCTTCTCCTTCAAAATAGCTGCTACAGTGTTTGCTATTGAAGTCCACAGTGCCCATGGTTTGCATGTTTGAGTGCCCTGCTGGCTCTCCAGAGCAGAGCAGCAGGTGGAGCAGAAGGAGAGTGTAACTTACATAAAGGCACAAGCCAAACAAAGCTGCTTGGTCTAATTTTAAGCTTACAAGACCTGAAAATGTTTCTTTTAAGTATATAGGTTATATAAGTTTCTGGAAGCATAAAGGATCTATTCCATTTTAAAAACTGATTTAAAAGTTCACAATTTCAAAACAAGTTATTTGTATTTTTGTTGTAGATTGTGTTTACGAAACATTGAATACAAAACTGCTTAGATTTGTCCTTTAAATAACAGACCCAGCCATTTGCGTACCTGCAATGGATTTCCATCCATTTGTACCTTAAAAACATCTACAGGGTTTACAATAACTAATGATCTTTTTATAAAATAGTTACTTTAAAGATTTTTGGCATTTTCAAGGAAATACACATGCAGAAAAAACACTGTATGCTATTAAAAAAAATCACACAAATTCTGAACAGTAAATTACTTGTTCTTTGATTATGTATGGCAAACTTTCCTCTATGTGTTAAAGAACTCAGTTGTGCAAACACTTTCAGTATTCTTTTTCATATTTCCAAGTGATGCAGGACTTCTTAATTAAAATGTATTTACTCTATTTTCACAAAATAAAGTCTGTAAAAAGTTAATTGGTGTAATCCTTGAATAAAGTGCTACATCTTTTTCCAAACTAATCTCTCATAATAAAAATTTGCTGTCTGTGAAATCACTCAGCTTTGTTTGTTATATCACTCTGTTCTTATGGATGGCTCAGGATGAAGTAGAACATAGGCAATACTGAGAGTACTGTCTGTCATCATTATATACATAAATTTAATCTATTTAAAATTCTTGGTTTATGCCAAGGAAAAGGAAATTTTAGGGATTACGGATTTACAAAAACCTGTGTATGTACAAACACACCTGGACTCACATACCACTTGTTCCATTGACCCTAAAATCCATTTTGATAAAACCCTGGATATGCTTGTGCACAATATAATCTTTTCATATTTTCACAGTTATGACCCAATGATCTTTCCTCCTCAAAACCTTCCACTTTTTGTTAGAAATTTGAGTTTAGGTGTGGATTTTTACTTATTAGAGAGGTATTACTTCTGAGGTTTTGTTTTTCCCTCCAAAGGAGGATAGTGTCATATACACAAAGCATCCATATCTTCCACCTGAGCAAAATTAATGACCACAAAGTCTGAAAATTCCAGCACACTGGCATCTTCAAACTCTGTTCTTACAGTTGTGCTGCACAAGTTGGGGTTTTTAGTGTTTTACACTGATAACACCACCATTAAATTTCTGAGCGCTTTATGCAAGATTGGACAGTTATCACATAAACTTCTGTGTAAACTAAACCAAAATAAACGAAAAAAAAAAAAAAAAGTAAAATCTCCACTATGCCCATCTCAACAATTCACAATACTTAGATCAAGAGAAGAGGAACCTCATATAGACATAACTGAAGGCATTGAAATATTCACTGTTGTAGCTAACATCTCAGAACAAAATACTAAGACAGGGAAAAATAAAATGGTTTCAAATAAAGCCAAGGATAAGGGCAGGATTTAATACATCATTGTCAAAACATTTTCATACAAGTTACAATAACTGGGAAGGAGTCTTTAAAGCTAAGAAATTAATGGTTTATATTTTGAGAAAAACCTCAACATTTTAAGAAAGATACATACAATCAAGACTCTGACTTCACCTTAGCTCTGGTTTCTTATGGTATCACAAAATAAAAACATCACAGACATTACAGTATCTTCTCATGTTCTATGATTTTTATTTTTAAAGGCAAGTATTATTGCCTTATAATACAAGCTGTACTGCTTCATTTCCCCAGCACAGCTTTTGTTTAGAAATTCAGTGGTGTGGTGATGCTTCCCAAACTAGTGTATAGATACAAACACTTTAAAATGCTATTTTTATGTGTCCAGTAATAAATCTTTTCAACCTACAGGAACAATTTCTTTTACATCATTAAAAGCAAAAGAACATTTTTATATGCGGACTACTTAGAAAGTACCTATATGCAAGGAAATCCTCAAGGTGAGGTGATTGCATTAATTTTATGTCACAACACAAACGTAACTACATCAGAATGATTCATGTTCTTGTTTTTAAATGTTCTTTCTATGCTCCCAAACATTTTATATAATGAATGCCAATGGTTAGCTTTATTGCAACCTATTTTCTAGGGACTTTATTTATTAAAAGAATCATAATAATTCAAACTCTGTAAAAAAGTCTGAAAAAAATGGACAAACAACACAGAGATTCTATTTTGAAATCTCAGTTTTAAGTTTGTCCTAATTTGAGAACTTACAGCTTATTTGCAAATATTGAAAAGGTTTGTTGTGTCCTTAGAGTGTGAATTGGCAATTTTAGCAAAGACCTTAAATGTTCTTCTAACCTTTTGTTTAGTAGTAAACCAGCATAATACCACTACATTTCAATACAAATGAAAATGTCAAAGAACAATGTAAAGCATTTTCATCTCTGTAAATGAAATGACATGAATGACATGTCTCCACTTAATCTTTTTCTTGTTTGTACTTTTTGCTTGTTCAGTGATCCGCACAAACATGCATTTTCTCCAAGTTAAATCACCTGGTCTAACCCTCAAGCCATTTGTTCCAATTCCAGGTGTGTTTTTACTTTTACAGTATTTGAAGAACTTCAGGCACAGGCTGAGGAGTACACAGGGTAAATACATACATAATATTGAGTGGTTTTGTATCATCTTGCTGAACCATAAATTTTCAGACAAAGGAAAATATTGGCTTAGGCAACTTGATTTTCAACTGTTCTATATCCTTGAAATCAGAATACACAGGATTCACGTGGATGTGTGAATGTGTGTACTCCATGTGATATCCATGGTCAGACTTTAAGCAAGTGAAAGCCAATACATGAGTTTTGAGAGAAATATCTATTTATTTCCCTGCTGCTCTAGTTTCTGCTACTTTGTGTTTTTCATCATAGTATTCAGTCCCACAGAGCACATCACCTTTAACAGACTGCAGAGTTACTAGATAACAGCATGTGCCAATTTAAAATCAATCAGGTCTGTGTCTTACCATGCTCCCTTCCCTTCTTTTACCGCTTCTCATGAGCAAAGGTCTAGCTAAATTATGGCAGCAGCTGGCAGGGAATGAGGAACAAGTTTCTTTAATGATGAAACTGAGACAGCAGTTTAAAACAGACCAAGGAGTTCCCTCTGAGGGTTTGAAACAAGAACATCCCCAATGGATGCAGATCCACGGGCACCTTAGCTGAAGGTGAATGACCTTTTGGCATCCTGGGAGGAAGTTCTCTCTCAATAGGGACTCTTTTATTAGTGACACATCACTGTCAGAGAAGGAAAGTGTTCAAGATGATACTCCTGTAAGCCCCCTTATGTCCACAAAAAGCAGCATTAGTCATTGTTATTTCCTGTTCAGTGGTGTGCCAGGTATAATGACTGTTCCTCTTTACAGGTATTCACACCTTCTCTGTGCATTATGGCTATCTGAATTTATTCTTCTTGCAGGCTTTACAGAAGAAATTGAAATTTTGAAAGCACTGCAGTGGGCAGACAGTCAGGATGGCCAAACAGGCAGGGAGATGCTTTCTCAGAGATGCAGGGAGGAAACTGTGTAGGAAAGCAGCAGAGGAATGACAAAAGTGAGGCTGAATGAAACTGCAAACTGCCACTTTTTGCAAAAATGAAAAGAAATAGAGTATTCATCCAAGATCTGGGGCATCTGCATATGTCTACTTTCTTTGCTGCACATCTGCATTCAGATCTTCATTTCTCTCATACCATGATTAAGTAGTGTAACATTAGCTGTCATAAACTGGACTTTACTCACAGTTTGAAGATTTCACTTTGACTCTGAACACTTAGCTTGATTTTGAAAGGGTGATACATTAACCCACTATTTGAACCCTAATTTTTCAATGGACGTATGTGTCTGTGTTGTATTAATATCTGATATTCTTAGAAATACTAATGCATGATACCAATTTGTTTGAAAATATGAAAAGCTGTAATTCCTGGAATTCACTTGTATTAAACAGTGATAGACTTGTTAGAGGACTACACAGACCTCTTGTTTGTAGTGCCTTAAGTTACACATGCTTCCACATGAAACAAGTACCTTGCCATCTCACAGCTGAATAAACATCCATCTGGGAGCAGAAATAAGACAGCAGAATAAAACGGTTTTGCTAAAATGAAAATTTTTCATTTTTTTAACACTAAGACTTAATTCACTGAAGTTTTTTCAGAAGAATGTTGAAATAAATTTTGCATTTTGCACTTCATTTCTCTAAAGTCAGCTTAGAGAGTGTTTGAGTGGGGAAGGGCAACTAGAGCTGGGAAGAGCTGAAAGAAGCTGGAAGATAAAGCTGGAGTTTACACCAAATTAATCAGGCTAGAGCTGGATGCAGATGTTTACAAAGGAAACCCAGGTGAGCAGAAGACTGGCAAGGGAATAACCTTGAGGTTATTATGCCTCCAGAGCCCAAATATCTGTGTCCAACTATTCTTCAGTGGTTAGCAAAAGGCTCAAACACTCCTAATTTCTCTATGCATTGCAGCACACCAATGTCAATTACCTGCTGTTGTCACTGGCTTTTATGAAAATTACCTGAAGAAGCCAAAGAGTTAAAATTTTTCAGTCCAGGGGTGGACAAATTATATGCATGATTACACTTGTTTTGGCTGGAGTAGGGTTAATTTTCTTCATAGTGGCTGGTATGGAACTGTGTTTTTGATTTGTGCTGAACACAGGGTGGATAATACAGGGATGTTTTTGTCATTGCTCAGCAGGGCTTACACAGAGCCAAGGCCTTTTTTGCTTTTTGTGCTTCCACTTTGGTGAGGGAGTTGGGGATGCATGGGAGGTTGGGAGGGGACACGGCCAGGACAGGTGAGACAAAGTGACCAAAGGGACGTTCCAGAGCATGGGACATCATGCTCAGTGTATGGCAAGAGTGAGGAAGGGAGGGATGTTTGGAGTGATGGTGTATTGGCCATATGATGGAGCTCTGATCTCCTGGGGATGAGTGAACACCTGCCTGCCTGTGGGAAGTAGTGAGTCAGTTTCTTGTTTTGCTTTGCCTCTGTGCATGACTTTTCCTTTCCCTCTTAAACTGTCTTTATCTCAACCCAAAATTTCCTATCTTTTACCCTTCCAATTCTCTCCTGCTGGTGGGGCAGTGAGCAAGCAGCTGTGTGGTACTTGGTTGCTGGCTGGGGTTAAATCAAAAGAAATATGTATTATGATGGCATAATGATAATACACCCTTTTTCTAAAAGTGTATTTTGTGGTAACACTTAATTTACATGTCCATGTCAAGCCACTTCAATGAAATTCCTGAACCATTTCTTCCATGAACCTGTGTCAGGGCTGGCTTTGCAGCAGTAATGTCTTTACTCTGTAGAATCCATACAATTTTTGTTTTCAGAGGTTGCAATATATATAAGAATGTACAGGCTTGCAGGAGATGGAAAGAAAGGTTTCATCACATAGCTGTGTCAAATGTCACTGACACCAAACTTTCTACAGCATATACTACCCCTTATATTCTTAAGAATGGTACACTGATGAAATATTGTTTCTGAAAAAAACATTTACAAAAAATGCAGGAAAAGGTTTTTTTGGAATCAAAACCTAGTGCTGAAGTCAGAGGGATTTGAACTTTGCAAGTAAATGAGCCATGAAATCTAAGCAAGCAAAGAGGAGAAAACAAAATATTAACTTTTTGCTCATTAAGGGATCAGATATTCTGTGCAGTGAATGTAGGGATAGTTCTGTAAAAACTGCAGTTTACATTCTGCAATTTAGTTCTGTATCATAATACATTTGCATACAACAGCCAAATTAAGCCAGTACTAACAAACTTAAGACAATCAGTACTTTTCTGATTGATATTGTACATACTGCATATTTTTATGTATAAATGGTGTTTGCAGCTGCCTGATACACAGTTGTATGGCACCCTACCACTTGAAATAGATATTTTGAAACTTCCACAAAGTAGTCATTGGTGTGAATCAAAGTTATTCCTCAAATTCAAATTTTTTCCATAGGCACTCCTCCTAATTTTCTCTTTGCCTGTCTGGTGAGTCAATATGCTCTGCTCAGAATAAAGCTGAAGAGTGCAGGCAGAAGTGAAGGTATAATAGGCCCTGAAACTCATCTCCTTAAAACAGATGCATTTCTAATTGCTCCATTGTCAGCTCATAAACCTGAGAAGCTTAGGAGGGTTTTAGACTCTGAACAAATCTACCTTAGAATAGCTTTTAAATTAAAAGAAAAAAAAATCTACACGCATGAGAACATAGTGAAATAATTCCCATTTCTTACAATTGTGGGTATTTATGACTAAAAGAACCAGCACATACTCTTAAAGATTGAAATATCATACACATTTATAAAGAAAGCTGAAATTTTAAGACCATGTGAAGAGTCTAAAGGGGCCTCTCTCCTGCAGACCCAGTATCCTACTCCTCTTGACAGCTGCAGGGATTTGTGTTTCCAATATAATTTGACTTCTGAAGACTCAAGCCAGAGTGCTTAGTTGGGGAAGAATAACAAAGAACTTGTTAGAATTACATCCTTTCCTTTCAAGGACATGAAAGGACCTGCAGAAATTTTCAACCAATACCATGACAGCAATGAAACCAATGTTTCTTGAAAATCAATAGTGTGGTGAACACAGAAAAGGGAGAAGCAAATTCTTGAGCGACTGTGTAAAGGTCTTTCCTTATACTTTGCACAACTAACAGTAGTATGTGAAATCTCTATTCCTGTGAATAAAGTAACTTTTAAAATAAAAAAATTACAGGATCTTTCTCATGCTGCAGTGACCAAAACTCCCTCCAGCACTCGAGGTGAGGCCACCTCATTCCAAAGCAGAGCAGGACAATCCCCTCCCTTGCCTGGCTGGCAGTGCTGTGTCTGATACCCCAGGACATGGATGGCCTCCTGGCTGCCAGGGCACTGCTGACTAAGGTTCAACTTCCCATCATCGAGGATCCCCAGGTCCCTTTCCATGGTACTGCTTTACAACCTCTCAATTCCCAGTCTGAACATATATCCAGGGTTGCCCCATCCCAGGTGCAGAATCCATCACTTTGTGTTGTTGAACTTCACATGGTTGGTGATTGCTCATTCCTTTAATTAATATGTTCTCTCTACAGAACATCTCTGCTTCCATGGAATTCAACAGCTCTTCTTCTTTTGTATCATCTGCCAACTTTTTTAGTATCCCTTTGAGTCCCACGTCCAAGTTGTTCCTGAAGTTGTGGAAGGGGCAGCCATAAGAGTTCCAGCCTGCCACTCCCTGTAGACTGGTATTTTAGGTCCTGTATTGGCAATGAATACTGTTGGGAGGAAAGGGTTAAAAGGGGAAGAATGGCAAAGAGGATGGTAAATTCACTTGAGGCGCCTTGCAACTGCGAATATTAAAGCCTGGCAAATATTAGTGTGGGAAAACTCCATTTATTCTGCCTAATGCTCTGTTTTGAGAAGTAGAATTCCTGTGTGGAGACAACCCTATCTCACCAATCTGCTTGAGCCATCTTTTGAGAGAGATCACAAGCTCAGAGTGTGGTGACAAACTTTGGTGTGTGGTGAAGAACTATGACACTCTGACAGTGCCTGTGTCTCGACACTCTGTGTGTCTCTGCAGCCCAGCATGGGCTGAGGATGTTCAGTAAGAGAGATAATGAAATAAACCTACTATTTGCACTTCAGCTGTGGTTCTGTAGTAACCCTGGTTACCTGCCTGTGCTGAGTCCCACAAATGCCAAGACCCTGCAACAGGTTGGACCAGAAAGAAGAATTTAAAAAGGGGAGTTGCCCTTTATAAATGTGTTGTGACCACTGGACTATGTGAAATTAAAGGAAATGTACTGAAACCTCAGTGCTACTTACTCTGGTGATGGCAGAATTTAGGTTCTGAGTAATAGAGTAGTCTCTATCTCTACAACACATTCACCTGCAAGGCAGAATATAATTGTCTTCTCTCTAGTATTATGTCTCACCTTTTTTAATTTATCTTTGACCTAAATTTACCAATGAGCAATTGAATGCTTACATTTTATTATCCAAAGATGTTTCTTTGTAATTGTTTTTGTTTGTTGTTTTTTTAATGCTTGCAAAAACAATATGACTTCTATCCCATGTATGCTTTATTTCTTTCACTTAAACACTAAAAAATATTATTGTATGGCTTGTCCTTCTTTGTTTCTGAATGATAATTTGAATCATATCAGCAAAATGTTACAGAGATAGTAGGTCTAATACACTTTAAAATATTCATTGAAGTCATCCGGTTTTAGCAAAATCTATTATTTCTATACAAGTGTTAATCCTTTCTAGGGTAGTTACATCTTAACCATCTTGGCATCTTTAAACCCCATTTAAGTATGCAATTTTAGTGTTTTTACATTCTCAGAATCCTCAATATGTCAGATAGCACATTTGCTATATTTCTTACCTGTCATTTAACAGAGGAAAGCAGCAGTTTAATTACTCATAGCTATTAATAACATATTTTAGTAACCAAAATGGACAAAGGATGTCTTTCAAGATGGAGATTGCTATTGAGAACAGCATCATAGCCAAATCATCAACGTGTTACTGATTCTCAGGTGGATGTGCAGGTACCTGAAAGGCAGTGATTGGATCAGATACCTCCAGGGGTAGAAATTGCTGAGACTGGCAGTAGGTCACCAGGTCCAAGGGGTCTGAGGAAGAAAGCTGAACCAGTCTGCTGAGAGATTGCTAATTATTAAGGAAATAGCATTGCTGTTTCTCTCTGCCCTCAGGGAAAAGTCAGCAGCAGGGCCATGTCAGAGATAAATGGCTGTTAAGATCTGCCTGCAGAGGGATTCAGCATGTGGAGGTCAGTCTCAAGCAGGTGATTTTGAGATGAGGTGATTTTTTATTTCCCTTCTGAGAAGGCCATCCAGCAAACTGATGTCTGAAGAGATACCCTGTTTCCCTTAACTCAGCATGAATGGTGGATTATTACACAGGTAAGTACAGGAATTTCACTCACATCTAAGGACAGCTCACACCACCGAGTGGGAAAAATTATTTTCCTCTTCTGGTTACTTAAGCTATGATATTAAAAAAAAAATCAGTACTCAAATTATAGAAAATCTGCAATGCACAAGTGGAAATAAATCAATAAAATATCTTTCCTAACAAAATATGCAGTTTATTACAACACTGGATACTATATTGCTTTTTGCTGAATAGAAAGAAGGTGGATGTCTCTGTTTCATATCAGCATATTTCTATCTTGCAATAAATTGTATCTATAAATGATTTATACTGTAACTTGTCAACAGAGAAATGTGCACTGGAAGCAAGAAATGTATGTGGATATATAAAGGAAATATACACATATTTGTACTATGAAAGTAAAAAAGGGGTAGCAGATGACCAAAAGAATATATAAGGTAAGTCTTTTGCATAGCTAGTCAAAGAAAAAAGGAATAACAGGAACAATAAAAAATATTTTACATAGAAATTAAATATAATTTTATAATAGCTATTTTTAACATACACGTAATAATGAAATTCTCTTAGTCTCCTGTAGAAAGAGGTTAATTGTTTTTCAGAAAACTCCCATGAGGTATTATTAAAATGGGGCATTTAGTAGAGAACTAACAGTAAAAATAAATATGTATGGTAGTTCACTTGTCATAGAGAAATTGCATAAAATTGCTCGATTTTTTCTGGTCAGCAGAAAATTCAGGTAAAAAATGATACCTCTTAGGCTGACATTTTAGGTAAAACTCAAGAAGTTACAGAATGGGCAAATAAAAATATTGTATGTGAAGTAATACAGATTCTAAGTCCATGTCTAGGCAAGCAACAAATCAAATAGTGCTATGGTTGACTTGCCTCTGAGCTATATTCTTGAGAAATACAACATTCTGGCACGCAGACCAATATTTCTATGCACAATCAGCCATATCCCACAAGGAATACACAGTATTTGATGTAAAATCAGATACACTATTCTTCACAGTAGATGAATTTTCATTTATGTCCACTGACTATTTCACTAAAGTAAATATCTCCAAAAGAAAAATGTTGCAAATATTTAAAACATTGCTCTTAAAATGTCTCAGAGGCTTTTCTCCTCTTATTCTTTGTTCTTTAGAAGTGAATAGTTAAACTATGAAAAATTAACATTACTCTATTTTAGCTAAGGAAAAAGAATTAATCTGAAAAGCTGGACCCATAGGATTAGATCTAGAACTCATTTCTCAGATAGTCACTACTAATAATATATAGTTTTCAATCTATAATGAAAATCAAATGGAGATTTTACTCAAACAACAGAGTTTTGTGAAATATAAGAATAATTTACTGATTTTTCTCTTGTGTTGTTATAATTAATGAAAACACAGCACTTTAATGTCAGTTTTCAAAATTTGTATCAGCAAGTAACATCCTGATTGGAAGACTGATTTTAAAGGGAATGTGTCAAATAATCTACTTGAACATATTGACACTCACAAACAATATATCTTTTCTTTGTATTGAAATAGTTTTTTCAACACTGGTGTTTACAATTTTTGTTAATATTCTGTTTGTGCAATTTGGAGTCTGTCTATTAATTGCGGATAATTTCTTGCACACCATGAAAAACATGTGAATGCTTTATGTTATAAACAGGGTTGTAAACATAAATGCAGTAAATAGATCAAAGCAACTTAACATGATTTTCTTGAAGAGTGAGAAAAAAGTATTGAAATTGGAAAATACCCAGATTTACCATATGAATTTAAATGATAATAATTATGAAGAACTATCATGCTGATTGTTGGAGAATTACTACAATGAAAGTGTAGAAAGTCATCATCTATCCTAAAAGACTCTTCTTGAAGTATTCCTTTTTATCTAGTGTAATAGGCTGAATTTTAAAGCCAGTAATAAAGATTATTCCAGTGTCATTCTCAGTGAAACAATAATTTCTCATACACTGATATAGTAATTTCTGTATTAGTACTGTGCTTGCAATAGAAAACAAATTGTGAAAGAGACTGCAAATGATGTTGGCAATAACAGACTTGAATTTCTCTGTACAGTTGTTGAAATAAAGAAAGACCTACTACTTGGAGCTACTCTGATCCTTGGTCTAGCAGGACCTGCAGAACAACTGAAATAACAGTTTTCACTGAAAATAAAATGTTTATGGACATGAATGTGCATTTAGGTTTTCCCAAAGCTTTTGGGCTATGATTCCACAAATTAGTGTATTTTGCTGGGTTTTTTTCCTCTATGCCATTTGTACTGTCCATTTTTGATGAAGCAGATGTACATTAGTACTGATCCTGTCAACAAAGTATTTGTCAAACTACTTCTTGGTAGAATATTTTGGTATGAGTCAACCAACTTTTAAACCACTCAAACAGCATTTGGCATTCAATTTTGACAAATGTGATTAAGTTATTAGCCTTGTTACCTTTATTTAGCCAAATTTATTTTCTATTATTTGCTATTATTTGTAATTATTCTGAACTAGCATGTTCTGGGAATTTAATTCTTCAAATAAGAATTTGACCAAAGCTTTTCAAGAAATAAGCAAAGAATTTTGATTCTTAATATTACACTTAATTTAAATCTCCCATTATTTTTCATGTTTGTGTAAGAACAGGCTCAAAGTAAATAAAATTATATAGAAGCTATGCAATTAATGTTAGTTACATTTTAAGTTTCATATGACTGATTCTTAAGAACCTTTATTCTTTAAATTGCTGCAGAGGGTTCACTTCAGTGTTACTTGACCAAGAAGGCACTGGCATAAAAACACTGAATGTTGTATTTGAAATACTGTTTTTCAAACTGCGTTTTTCAGAGTGGTGATATGACTTTACTTGGGATACAATTTCTCCTCTGCATTTTTTATTTTTTGGTCTCAAAGGTTAGGAAACCTTCCTTGGTGGTAAGACAAACCTCTTTGCATGGAGATTCAACTGATCTGAGCTTTGAACTACAGGAAAATAGGTGCAACATAGAGATTGATACTTATTCCTAGACATCTGCATAATGTGATCTGTCTTTGAAAATTTGGTGGTTTAATAATTGCTTTCATTTGTATCTCACTTGTTGTTTTTAATTATTCAAATAGGAGTTCCTGGTATAGAATGTATTCCTTTTAGAATACCACTCAACTTCCAGTGCATCAGTTGGATATTTCCCTATTTTCAGATCCACAAATTAAAAAGTTCACTATTTTAGGATATTTTTATTTTTCTTAAGGCTAAATTTATTTATGGCAGAAAGCACTACACTGAACACATGCCAAAAGAAATCTGAACTAAATCTGGAAGACAACAGTTGGGATCCTCTTTCTACAATTCTATGTAGAAATGCTAGAACAGAGTTAAATTTTTGACATGTAATTCAAGAGGTGTTGCTGCAACTTCATAACTTGATTTGACTCTGTTCCTTCCTTGTGCGTATGCATATGATTAGGATACAAAAGAAGGATGGACAACTTAAAATTCATTACATGAAATACAGCCTCTATGCACTGACAACAAGCAATTAAAAACCCTGCAACCTTCAATTTGCTGGTGGTCACATACATCTCCAGAGACCAGCAAGAGTGGAAGTCTACACAGTGAATGTGCTCTGACTGTGGATCACATACTTTCCAATATTTTGCTATTACCTTTGCTAAAAAGTTTTACCTATCCTTTCCTTTAAGTGGCACAGAAAGGCTGCACAATGTTTTAATCATTGAATGTACCCAGCTGACTTGAGAAGAATGTAGCTGCTCTAGGTATCACATAGATCTCATGTGAGTACAAGTATATTTTTCAAAGTATGATATGATAGCATATAAAAGAAGACATACTAGCAAGTATAGTTTCATAATAATAAGGAAATACTCCTCTCCCATTTAATCCTGACTATGTTGTGTTATTATACTGTGTATTGTGCCCAGGCACTGGCCGCAGGGGCTGCAGGAGGTCTCTGTGAGGAGAGGCAGGGAGAAATCTGGGCTGGACACAGTTGGATCCAGAGGACTCCAACCTGCTCACTGCAGGACATGGCTGGGCCCCTCAGCCAGGATGGAAGTGCTCTGGGAAAATAATTAAGGGTAAAATACCCTATACCCTTTCAAAAGAGTTATGGTCTGATCATAACCCCTCTTTCCTCATCAGTCTTGCATAGCTCAGGGACAGAAAAGAGATTAAAGAGAAGAGAAAGGAGTGAAGATGAGACTGGGCATATGTGTGTGTGTGTGTGCACACGTGTGTGTGTATGTGCATGCAGGTGTTTTAGTTTTTGTCACTATCCAAACCTATTTTAATTGGCAGCAATGTAATTTTCCCCTAGGCCCTATTCATGGTTTTTTTTGCCATGATGACAATTGTTACATGATCTCCCTGTCTTTATGTTGGCCCATTCACTTTCCTCACTCTGAGAGAAGGATCACATGGCTGTAGAGACAGCTCTCTGATCTACAAGAAATCATAATTCCATCTCACTCAAGTAAATTTGGCAAGAAAAAGGCAAATGAACTATTCTGATTTGGAATTAGAATAGAAGAGAGAGGTGAGGGGGTTTAGGCTTTATAAACTTTTGGTGACTAAATAAAAATTTGTAAGCCAGCTGGCAAGGATGCTTTTGCCCCGCTTAGAAGTCTTCAGTCCTTGAAGGGGGTCCTGTGGTCATAAAAACCAAGCTGTTTTGTTTCCAAGTGCTATTACTGTATAACTGGTACTATGAGGTCAAGCATCTACAAAATACCTAGCCTAACTGATTTGAACTTAGAGCTGAGAGAATCTGCAGCAACAGGTGTCATGTTTTCATTTTCTATTTATACTTCTGTCCAAAATGAGAAGACAATCACCCCCATTATTTAACACTACCTAGACACATTACTTGATGTATCTAGACCCTAGCTACCCTTTTAGCTTCTGAAAGGAAAATTTTCTAGGGGAATCACTGTATGCAGCTTGAGGAAAATGTTTACTGAAATGCATGAAGGCCATTTGGAATTTTCACAACACTTCACTGTAAGTGGTTCTACTCTACTTGACGGCCCACATTTTCCTTTTATGTAGCATAACCTGTTCAACAAAACCACACATAGTCACCAAGTAGTCAGAGACTCCTAACATCAGTGGCAGACCTGATTCAGTGTGTCACATTGCTGAGCCTACTAAATCACTGAGCTGTGCAACAGAGAGATTAAATCTCCCTTTCGATAGTGTGTCCTTTCAGTGAAAGCCACTATGAAGGGGCCAAGGATTCCACTGAGACAGATGTAACAGGGAGCAGCATCTCTGACATGAAGACTCAGGAGAAGGCAAGATGACAGAGAAAACAAAGGCTGAGGTCAGATCTAAATCTATTAAATTTCATTAGTCACAGCATTCTTCACTTCTTTCCTACCTTGAAGGCTGTCTACCTTATTGTGGTAGGCAGGAAAACTACAGGCATTTTGTCTGAGCCAGTCAACCTATTTGGGATCTTAAATCTCTGTTAAAATGAAAATGCATATGATGATTGGAACGATTATGAGAGAATCTTAATTTTAATAAAAATTCATATGAATGGATGAAATGCTTCACAGAAGCATAAACAGATAAATTAAAGATACAGACTTTAGAAATAAGATATAAAACTAAGAAATAGATATTAGCCCCTCAGCAAAATGTAACCACTTCTTAAGGAACAAATATATCCCCCAGTAGTTTGTTGCTTTGGTCAAAAATATTTTAAGTAATTCAATTTAGGTAGTAGGAAGCTGTGAAAAAAGAGAAAACAGTGAGAAATATAGAAAAATGTTAATCAAGATAAATAATAACATGGTAATAGCAATGATTGACATAATAGGAAGATTCTTAGTAGTCACCACATAATACACATTGTTCAGATGGGTGGTACTCGTCAGTTACCTTTAAAGATTGTTTTCAGACTTAACAATAAAAGGCTTCCAGAAAAATCTTGTGGTGGACCATAGTCATAGCCCTGCTCCCTGGACATCTAACATGAACACATCCAAACACTGCAGACCTCAGGACTATTTTTGACCTGAAATCTGTCATCTGAGAAAAACAACAGAAAGATACATAATGAAATATTGAACCAAAGAGAATTTCATATGCAGTCAAAACTTAATCTTTCCATCTGCGTCAACTTATTTCCTTTCAATCTTTAAAAGTGATCCTGAAGAACATCATGCTGGACTGTGTTTTCTGTTTTAAAACTGCAGCCTATGAAGAGTTTGCTTGCTTGCTTGCAAGCAGGTGTCTATTTCTACAGTGATTTTCTCTGTTGTTATTTTTTAGCTCTGTTCCTCATAGTATTTGGCTCTTCATGTGCTTTTGTCAAGACTGTGTATCATGGTATTGCACCGAAGTACCTGCTGGTTTTTTTGAGAGAAAATGGAGAAGAAACAGTGAACTAGAGCTAATGTTGAGGATAATGGGTTCCAAACTACTATTAAAGTACGCAACTGCTTCAAACAGGGTAAGTAAATGTTCAATCTTGTGGAATTAATTGAACAGAACAGATAATACATTGTTTAGGCATTCTGAAAAGTCTTATGATAATATGATGTATTACCATTGTCCTGTAGTTTCCCTTGAAAAACACAGCATATGCTGATAAATAACATTGTCTACAATACTATAAAAACCTTTGTTTTTAACCATTTACATTAGTAACTTTAGAAAACCTTAAGAGATCTCTAAAGAAAACTTTAGAGATCTCACTAATGTATTAAGTATTTTAACCTACTGTTAAAAATTAGTCCCAGGTACTAGCATTTACTCAAACACTCTTTTGAAACAAAAAGAAACAAATCTAATATGTAAAGCTAAGTCACATACATTTTTAGCAACATTGAATTCTTAGCAGTCTAAGTATAGATATTTCAATTACTGAAAAAAATATAGTATTGTGGAAAATATCACTAATATTACAATTGTTACACTCACTATTCTTAATATATACTCCCTTTTCTACTTTTACAGTCACAGTTCTAGTGTTTCTGAGTGATTTCATCCTTGACATGTGGTGAAAGGCTTACAGCAAGCTAACAATTTCCCAAGCCTCTCATAGGGAGGATCATGATGGTGACAGTTTCTTCCTTTCTTTTTAATACAGGGCATTTTTATACATTAGAGCTGTTTTAAAAAAATTTCTCTCATACTTACTGTTTCTCTTTTATCTGTCCACACCTCCATGTTACATCTATATTTGCTAGATATAGCCTGTCTAAATTATATCAGATACTTTTTCTTCTCAAAACCGATTTTACATCATTCTCGATCTCAATTTTTTCATCTGTGTTACATCTCAGTGGTTTCTAGTGTCAACTATGTGTCTCAGCTATCCTCTTTAAATTTTACTCCTCAGCACTGCATTCTGGATCCTCACTTCCAAGGCCTTTGCTGAAATACCACACTTGCATTCTGCACTACATCATTATTCTAGAGTTACAAGTATTAAATTATATGCTGAATATATAATTCTATGCACAGCAATTTTCTTCTAAAGATATAAGTGCATGGTTGTTCCTCAAAATTATATAATGAAAAATAAAACTGATCAGACCTGGTCATTATAAAATGGCCTTTATATCTAAAGAAGTTGAAACAAAATCCCTTGTAGGCCAGAAGATCTTTAGATAAAGCCTGGCAAGCCTCATCTCTGATCCTATGATCTGCTAAAAAGTGGTGGCAACACTACATTTCCTGGTCTACAGGGCTACATTAATAACTGCCAAGGACTGTTGCTCTCAGAAAATATTCCTGATATATTACTGGTGATGTCCTTGCCTTCAACCTGTCTGTCAAGTTGATTTTTTTGTCTCTTAAATACCTTATATAAACTCCTGGCCTACACTGTTTGTTTTCTGAGTACTAATAGTATCTCTTTCCCTTCTAACTCTATCTGAGGTGCATGAATGAAGAATTAACATTTATCTAAATAACTTAATCCTTGCATACCGGTTTTTTGACAAGTTTATTTTCTGACTGCAGTTCATCTTGGAGAAAAATCTGCCTCCAAATTCAGGAAGGGTGAATTTTGGGGTAAAACACTTGATTGTTCTCAAGAATTTAAGTGTTCAAATGAAAATTGCAGTACTTGCTTTAGCTTCTTTCCAGACAGACAATTATCAGTGTGCCTAAACCAAAGTCCCAGCCAGCTCAACACTGATTGAAGAGGAGCACCCTGCTGAGTTAGCAGCACTTCTGCATAAAGGGAAGAAATGCACAGAGAATGTAAATCGTGTTGGATTTGTGCCAAATTCAGAGCAAGGTGGCCAGTCACAGAGACTGTGAACTCCTGCCCCCTCCTCTTGTCACTCGTTCTTATTATGAAATTTCTCTTTTCTTCCCTAATTTTTTATTTAGACGCTTGAGGAGCAAATATTTCCTCTGTCAAATTACAAAAAAAAAAAAAAAAAAAAAAAAAAAAGTGAGAAAAAAAGAGGAAATTATTATGTGAGTACCAGTACCTTCCAAGCATACTGGAAGAAGAGTACTGTAATATATAACTAAGATGAGATTGAGAATTAATTCTCTTAACAAATTTAGATGCTACTTCTTATGTAACAGTGTCACAAGAGTATGACTATTCAAGTTTTTGTCCTGGATAGATCCTGAATTCTTAGGGTAAGTTCTGGGCTTCCTCTGGTTAAAACAAAAACTTGTGATACATTTTGGGCTGTGCTAAATCAATCTGCACCTGATGACACACAGAGAATTTCAGTAACTGTTTTATGACCTTTTTCTCCTTTTCATATAAATATTTTCTTTTACAAAGAGGAAATAAATATATTATTAATTTATAAATTCATTAGTTAAATGAGTATGCTTGAGGCTTGAAATTCTGTTTAGTAAGGACAAGTGACCTTGTTTACCACAGAGACTGTGTCCTGTAACACTGAAAACTTGTGGGCTTCATGGGAAAAATACATTTGCTGACAGACTGTGTGCCCCTGTGGGAAAGGAATACATTAGCTTCAACTGTTTGTATTAAAAATAGGTTCTCTAGAGAAAGAATTAACTCATTGAACTTTTCTTTTCTATGGGTATCACTAAAAATGAATCCAGAGTTTGTATTTGGTTATATGTCTGAGATTTTTTAAATGAAGGCAAACCTTATCCTGCAGGCATCCTGCCTCCTGCAGTCCTTGTCTTCTCTGCAGGCATATAATTGTACTGCTCATAATTCATTAAGTCAGCACATATGGTCATATCCACATTCAAAAAAGCTACTGACAGAAAGAGTGACAGATCTGAAAGGACTGTGTGTTCTCCTCAATATGGAGTTTGAAGAGGACATCAGAGTGAGTATTGCCGTTATCAGACTTCTTGCTAAATAGTTATGGAACTATGACATTAGAACTTCTGATAAAGAAAGAAAATTATTGTGAAAATTCAATCTAGGCAAAAGATAATGAAAGAAAATAAATGAGTTTCTGATGTTCATGAGATACAAAACAAAGATATGAAAATTAACTTTCCTGCCTACAAAGCAGAGTTTCCACTTATGTTAATTCATATCCTATATTTATTTAGAAACTCCCAACCAAGTCACATTTTATGTTTTTAGTCTATACAACTCTTATTCCTGTAGAATATAGGACCATTATCAGACTCCTTTACAAAGGCTACATGATTACTCAAGCTAACAATGACAAAAATAATTATCATTAGATTGCTCAGTACCCTTCCTGAAATTCCTAACAAGTTTTTAAACAGTACCAAGAGACTGATTCTTGCAGCCAAATTGAGGGCAGAGCCAGAAATAATTGATGTTTCTTTGACAATGACAAATAAAAATTTTAAATTACAAGGGAGGATTTGAATTAATTTAAGAAGAAATTGAATGCCCTGGCAAGAGAGATCATACATTGTTATGAGTCAAAACCAGATTGTCCTAAGAGAGTCTATTAAAAGCCAACAAAATGAACTTTGCTCTAATTTAAAGGCACCCTAATGAAATCAGCTAACAGAGGGAGTTGTATACCTTTTTAATTTTGTAGAGAATAGTGGGGAAATTCCCTGCATTACTTCTGGTTTTGTCATTATCTTCACAACATAAAGGGAATAACTACTTCTAGGTCTGGTCCATTTCACTCATTTGAATTCCCAAAGTCTTAGTCTAAAGCCAAGATACCATTTTGCTTTTTTCCTTCCTTCCATGACTTTGGGACCTAAATCCATGTGCAATGTTTTAGAAAACTTCTTTGAAGTGCAGACGCAACTACAGCCCCAAGAATAATATTCTAAACATTTTTGGGTTTTTTTTTTTTTTTTGCAGTATTTACCATGCTGAAAAGTATCTTTTTCTATTCTATGATTCCAGAAACATTGATGAATAGCTGGATGTATCTAATGGACATTTTTACCTCTCATTTTATTTCAGAGGATGTATTTCAAGCTGTGATGGAGAGGGTAGGTTTGGGATTTTCCACTTTCAGAACATAATGTCTTCCTAAAGTGACAATGTGATCAGATTCAGGTCCTTCACTTCTACCCAGTGATGCTATTGTATATGAGAGTAGGTTAAGATCCATTAAGTCCAGATTTAGGAAAAGGATAAAATATTTTTGTCTGGATTGATTTCTTGCTTTGATCCTGGTCATTAATTGTAAATCATTAGGGATTAGAGGCTTCCAGCAGGATGAGCATGGTACCACATGAATCCATGGTAGGAGACCGCACCTGTTCCAATGAGACCCTGTTACCCAAAGGAGTATTAAATAATTAGTTACAAACCATCTTAAATTTATTATTTATTTAACAGTGTTTATTAAATTAGAGGGCAGAAATGCATGGAGTTCAGTGAGAAAATGCATCCACATCATTCATATTTATAGCATACCTTGTCAAAAGGTAAAAAACTCCTTGGAAATTCAGTCATTCCTCCAAAAAGTCCCCCCAAAGCAGTGGCCAACATCTTTGGTTTGACATGAAGAAAAATTCCATGGATAGTGCTGTGATCTGTCTGCTGGCTGAATCCTCTTTGCGGGCAGCTGCCCCTGCACACCCTGAACAGGCTCAGCTGATGCTCCTTAGGCTGTGCCTGGTTGATTTGTGCATTCAGAGCTCTCTTTTCCTCTTCTCTGAGTTAGACCAGGGATTAATGGCCAGTTCCCATTAATCCTTCCTTCTTCACACTGAGCAGCTACCAGATTTGTCCCTACCTACCTGGTAAAACTTTAAGTCATAACAAGACATGCAATGGGAGAAAATTTGTTGTTGCATTCATTAAGGCAATTTCCCAAGGACAAGAACCAGTAAAATGGATGAGCCAAGAGAAGATTCCAGAAGGTTCATAGTGTCATGAGTAGTAGTAAAATCAGAAGACTGCAGCAGACTATCAACATAGCCTTTAGTAGAAAGTGGGAATGCAAGGCAGAACAGATCAGTAAATATTTGAAGAACATACTCTATGGCTATTTTGCATCAAAAGTGAAAGAAAAAATTATCTTCCCCTTCCTTTCTCAAGCTTTTTAATCTAGAAAAAAGAAAAAATGCTCCTTACACATCATTAGCCAGAAGTTTTATTGTATATTTAAAAGAAACTTCACAAAAATTATTTAAAAGGCATATAAAGATGTCTAAAGACTATAAAATAATTGAAAACAAAAGCAAGTCTCATAAATAATCATTGCTGTCCTCTTCTTTTACAATTCTGATTTTCTCATTGAATTACATTTTAGTAAATCAAAACAGTGTCTTTAATTCATGAAACACATAACGTTCCTGAAGTACTCTGAAGTAGAGTCAGGAACCTAGAAGCCATCAAAAGGCAGTTTATTATGTGCCCTCATTTTTCATATACCCTGTATCTTGATTATTTTTTTACAGTAATAAAGCAGCCACAGAACATATAGGTGATCCACACCACTTTCTTCCTCCATCTCCAACTAGATTATTTTTAAATGTGATAGACACAATGCCCTCATCATTTTAAAATTATGCAGAAAATTCTCCCCTGATGGAAATTGCTTTGTATAGGTTCTAGGTCTAGGCAGGCAGTGGGCAGATGCCAAATTCTACCCTTTTCTCATTCAGATAATTCTGCACAGGTATGCTAATGACCAAGTGGAGGTGTTTAAACATTATTTTTTTCAGGCCAAAGCTTAGCAATACTGAACTCTTAGCTCTCTCAAGTTTGATGGCTGCAAAGAGTGTTCTGTACTAGGATGCATCAGCCTAGGAAGTTTACGAATGCTCTGTTTTAAAGTACTTAAGGACATTTCTGACATTATCATTGAAAAGAACCTGCTAACATAATACACTTATCCAGCATGTATTTTTCAGGAGCTTCCATTCACGGATTGAATTGCAATGAATTCAGTGTTCCCCAAAGAAGACTGAAAAATCTGCTCATGGACCTTGACTACACGTAGGAATTGTTAAGACACAATACATGGATACTAATAAAAGTACAGGATAATAGATGTGGAAGCTTAGACATGTCCAAAGAAAAGAAAAACCTTTAAAAATGTCAGCCACAGTCAGAATATTCTTGTTCATATTACTTACTGCTGTATAAAAATTCTGGCATTTAATCATTAAGTACAAGATTTTAAAGATGTGATAAATCTGTACCAGCAATTTGTACCAGCACTTCCGCCAGAGAGAAAACTTGGCAAAAACATCTGAGGAAAAGAGATAGACACAGAGCTCAATCACAATGTTAATCACACTCTAATTATCGTTGCTCAGATTGGCATAAGAATAATCATTAGATATTAAACTGCAGTCTTCTGTCTCAAAAATCTAATAAGGAATATGTTTGATCAATATGCAGAATCATTATCCAGACTGACAGTACTATTTTCCCTTTTGTTTAATTGATAAGAAAAATCTGTATTCTCATCAAAATAGCAGTAACAGAAAGTCTTATATTCTTAATTAACTTGGATTTTTCAGAAAATATGACGGAAGAAAAAACACAACTGTTCAAAAGAAGGCAGTTGAAGACAATTTGTTTTTTTAAAGAAAGATATTTGATTCTCATTAAAGACCTGCCAGTAGAAGGTCTTTAAATAGATAGCTCTCCTTAGTGTTAAAAGTGTAATATTTTTTTTAGTACCTATTTCATTTCAGTTTTCAATGGCCAGTTCCCGACTTAATTTTCTTTCCCACTATTATGTTGAACACCTGCCAGGTATCAAACACTGCACTCCATGCAGATTTGGATACTACACATCAGGCATGGGAGTCAAGATACTGAGGTGTCCAAATTTAGGTGTATAAGCTCCTGCTCTAGTCAAAGGATACCAAAGCAAGCATTTGTAAAAGAGCAATTCAACTGACTGGACACGAGAAGTAGGAGTCAACATATTTAAATGTTGATCTCTGCATTTAGACACTACAGTCAATGGAAGATAGAGAACAATTCAGTTCCGCAGAAGGAGCATTAGGAGCTCTATACTGTTGCTCAAACTTGGGACAGATTGCAAACTGAGGCAGCATGAAACAGATAGGTACAGCATGGCACCAGGTGGAAAACAGGAAAACCGTCTTCTGCAGATTCAGGCCAGGAAGAATATTTCAAGAATCCTAATGTCATTTGGTGCTTGTTACTTATGTTACTAACTCATTAATAGTGTTGCTGCACTCTGATACTCACTGCTGGATAAAAAGCAAGAAAAACTTAATTTATTGGAATCTTATTGTGATGTAATACTTGCACAGAGGATCAGATCTCCAGTCACCTTCTGTGACTAACTATCACAATTCATCACTGTTGATACATTTAAAATGCACACAAAACATCTCCTAAACTTCTACATAGAAAAATTGTTCTATGCAACTATTTCTGCAGGCATGAGTTTCTTCTATTGTCTAAAAGTATCTCACCTGGACACAATTCAATCATGTCAGTAGCAGGAATGACCTGAGTGAGTTCTTTGAAGACTCCATACAGAATGCTAATCAACACAGGCATCCAAACTGAACTAGCCAGAAAAAGAGATGCCAAGCTGTCCAAAGCTTGCATCTGAAGGGCCTCTGTAACTATTAGTGAAATATGTTATTGTGAATGTTCAAACAGTCACCTGGTTTCAAGTTGATCCATTGCCTCAAGCCTGTTCATTATTTAATTTATGCAGGTGACTGACTGAAATGTTCCCAGATAACCCAAAGAATTAACTATTTATGTGTACTGGTGTGCAGAGACCTGAAATCCTGCTCCCCAACAGTTATGACTGAAGAATACATACTTGCAACTCACTTATATCTTAAGTCTCATTGCTCTTGGCAGTGTTTAACAACAAAAACTATAAAAGCATACATTATTAAAGCTGTGTAATTTATAAAAATGGTTTATAAAGGAAGGATAGTCCCTTTGGTATCAACCACAATAACTGATATGACAGAGCACACAAAGTGTGCAACAGCAACTATCTGAATGCTTAGTGAAACGACAGAAAAATAATTCATAATATTACAATAAAGCAATGGAATGATGCCAAATCCCATTGGATTATACTTCAGATAAATGACACATAGGTAGCTACAGATATAATACATTTTGGTACTTGTTGCAAAAATGTTTTGTTTACTGGTGTGATTGGACAAACTGAGAGTTAGGACTCAGCTCTGAAAATATTTATAAAATCTTAATTTTCAATTGACAATTTATAATTTATTCTACTTCTCTAATTATGTCAAATAGTGTATCTTCTCTTTCAATAGACTTAGAAATCCCAAATAAAATTTGTTGCCTTACTCAACATAAAATAGATTTGCATAATGTTAACAATTGGAACTAAACTCGCATGACTCACATAGTCAATAGCAGTTTGTGAAACAGAAAAGCTCAAAGAAAAAAAGGACTATCAATATTTTAAAGTTTATCAGATGTTCAGTTAGTGTCTACTTTTGCAAGTGTTTTTCTTGCAGTATTTTCTTGCAAGTGTTTTTCTTAAACACTAATTATATGACATTTTCTAACTATAGGCTGCATATGTATAGTACATGAGAACTGAAGAGGAGATTAATTTCTCTGAAGGCATAATAAGAACTTTGTTCTTGCCCCCACTGAATTCAATGGGAATTTTGCCATCAGCTTCAATGAAAGCAGGTTGAGGTTTTAGATAGTTGACACAGAACATATTTTAAAGCCACCTGTCCAAATGCGACCACTGAGCCACCTTCTGTTGCTGCTGTTCCACAGAATCTTTACTCTCCAATGGTATATTGCTTTCACCTATGAGCATTTATTAAACTCATCATCTGCACATTTTTAACCAGGAATCATGCTTTTTACACTTAATCTCTGCTAGAATTAAGAACTTTGATTAAATAATCTATTTTGAATTTTTCATGATTTATCTCAGACAGTGTATATGAAAGGGATCACATTTATATGAAAAGTTCACATAAGAAGAAAATCTGTGATGCTGTAAAAGTATGGCTGTTAAAAAGGTGGGGATTGGGATTTTTTGGAAATGAGGAAACATGTATTTTCAGTTTTCCATATTTACTTTACAATTGTACTAAGAAGACTCTAAATATTGAGGTCAAGTTCACATATTTACAGAGGGGTAACAGCCATCCAGCTAGCTGTACCTTTCAGTTATTTGAATAAATGAGAAAAAATATAAATTTCAATTTTTTAAATGTAGGCAGACTATTGTTTAATATTACTACAAAATAATTAGAGGAATAGGTTCTTGCTTGTCATTACATTTTAATGAAAGTTTAGGCAGGATGTTTTCAACTCTTCAGCCAGGATACTCTTTCCAGCATTCAATCCTCTATTTTCATTTGGACGGTCTTAATGGCCCCTTTTGTAACAATATTAACTGTTCTCTTGTAAAAATTCTGCCTTATTTTACTGTAAAGAGAATTGCAGAAGTATTTGGAAATTACACAGCTCCAGTTTTTAATATGCAAGAGTTTTCATGAAGTTTTGATGCAAGGTCTTAGAGATCTACACCAGGGGAGGGGATAGGGTATGTAATTTGTTGCTAATATGGAATGTTTTGGGTTTGCAGCCAATTACTAGAACATTGAAAATCTTTAAAAATTTTTTATACCGTATGGTGCTCAAATCTCAGACTTTGGTACCCCATAAAAAATCTAAATGACAAAATATTTTGTGGGATTTTAAGGTGGGCTTTTTGGAATAAATAGTATATATTGCATTCTAGTAAAGAGGCTGTATTATAGAATTGCATTACAAACATAAAACTCATTTCTACCTTGCTGATGAGTACTTACTGTCTCTGTGAAGAAAGTATTCATCACATATACTGAAAAATAATGCTGATAATACTGAAATTATTGAGTTTTTATTTAAGAACACCAAAAAACTATTTAGCAGCTGCAAACAAAGGAGTAATGGACAATGAGTTGGTTCTGTGAAATCACAATACTGATGCTGTTGATTTAAAAATAGGTAATAGGTTAATGTGGACATATGAGACTATTATTTATCAGCCTTGTAATTTTGTCTCACAGTTTGTAACAGCTAAAATATTTTGAAACTCTTAGACTAAACTATATAATCTGTACACAGTCAATGCTCAGTGGAATATTAAGGGAAAGGCAGTCAAATACAGACACCATAAATATTGATCAAGGATGCTAATGAATTATAATTAATTATCTGCAAATTTCATTTGCCTCATGGAACACTGAATGCATAATAATTTTCTGATAAAAAAATCTCCTATGATTTTTCATTTCTTAGAGAGGAGTTCCAGCGAAGTGAGTGTGGCTTTCTGCAATTTGATACAGAATCAGGACCACTAATTTCAATGACATCTGAAACAGAATCTTACCCTTATGTATTGGTTTTTTCTTGCTAATTTTTCTCATTCAGTACTGTGAGTTGTGATGGAAAAAAATCCAAATTAAAAAAAAATGCAAAAAAATACCCAAACAACAGGAAAAAACTGCAAAATCATCCAGTGTGACATCAGCTGTATATTCTTCCATATACAAATAGCATACGTATTTATAGGTGTGACTGAAATCGTAAACTTTTAAAGCCCCTAAGAGACAGGCAGACACAAAATTGTGTTGCATGCCCGGCATTTAGTCCCTGAATTTCTGCTGGTAGAAATTCTGAGTTACACTCCTTCTCCCTATTTATAGTGAGTAAGGAGTTAAAAAAATTTTAATAATCTGTTAAGTGGAAGGCCACTTCTCTCTGTCAATTTAATGTTCTTAGCCATAAGCTGCAGGCTTCACAATGATTTAACCTCGGCCTTGGGATGTACTGATAATTGTCATGTGCAGCTGTGGTTTGGTTTCACCTGTGACTTCAAAGCATGGAAGTGTAAGACAAGGCTCAGGAGGGCTTTTTCCTGTAGTTTTACACTTTTGCTGCAGTGACTTATTTGATGTAGCTTAATGCTGATTCTGTAATGGTCTAACTATATCTGATATAGGTCTAAGAAAAGTGAGGAATGGCTGCATAATGAACATGTGGGCTAAAAAGGAAAGAAAGGTCAATAAGTCTTTTTAAGAACACATGAAAATAACTCCAAGCAGATTGAACAGGTGGAAGAAATCTCCACCATCAATGTCAGGGAGATTGTGGTAAAGAATAAGGGAACCTGGTGGCACATCTGCGACCCCCTTCTCATTCATTCTTCTAATTTTTCTTGAAGACGAACCCCATCATCCTTACCACCCAGAGGGATAGTAAAAGTGTGAGCACAAAGGGCAGACAGTTTTTTTGTACAAGAATTGTAAATATCCTGAAATAAAAGTTTAAGAAACTTTGTATTAGAACTACTGCTGTATTTTTGATAGGCTGTTAAAGCTTAAATTAGGATAATAAGAGGTTCTTGGATCTACATACAAATGAAATAATTTTTTGCTCTCAACATTATTTTGAGTGGAAAAAACATGATAGAACTATTAACAGAGAAATATAAAAAATAAGGTGATAAATCCCACTTCTGAGAGGTGAAATAATATGTTATTCAGTAAAATCAAGAACTTTGTTACAAAATGATTCCATATATCTCTCTAAGAAGCAGACTTTGCCAGATTTAAAATCTATTTAATTATTACATTTATTATTTTAACCTTATTTCTTACAGATTGTATTGTTAATGTGGATTCTCAATGGCTAGTCCTGAAATTTAGCAAGGGCTCCACACTGGTCAACGACCATGTCTGTTACAATAGAACTGATCAAATATTTTACACAAGAGAACTCTCTCCCAGCCAAAGCCCAAGCACAAGTTCAAACAATACATTACACATCAAGAACTGTGTTAACAAGGAAGCATGAACAAGCTCAACCCATTTTGCTAAGAAAGAAAGGGAAAAATATATGAATGTGAACTTAACCTTCCATTTATCCTCAGGGCCACAGAATAATTCCTTGCCTTTTTTAATTACTAATACATATTTAGCCTGTGCCTTGCCAACCATGCCTTCCCAACAATGCCTCCCAACTTTTCTTACCTTTTAAAAAACTGGATGGTGAAATACTAGAGACTCTAAAATTGTTATGATTGAGGGAAAAGATTTTTGCTTAAGCTCTTCTTTTCCTTTTTCCTTTTTTTTTTTTCTTTTTTACTATGCTCTAATATTGGAGCATTTTGTCCCAATCAAAGGAAAAGCTTCAGAGATGGCTTTCATAGACTGTAGAGTCAATCAGGTGCAAAATAAATCCACAACTTTTCTTAGTTTTAGAACTAATTGTTTCACAGAAACAAAGCAGGATGACCTTCTTTGAAGCACTGTCAGTGATGCTGCTGTACTGCTTTCTTCTTTTTATAAAATACTTCACTGGCTAACTCATTTTTGCAGAACAGAAGAGACCTAGGGTCAGTGCCAGTTTCTGTCTCAGGGAATACAAACTCTCATCTCTTATCTCCTTGGCAAATGCAATAATCAACAAGATAGTTTATTTATAACAGCAGGGAGTGTCTCTCATCTTGTTGATTCTATACAGAAAAGATTATCTGGGATAGAGAAAAAGCAAAGGACAAAGAACAAAAGAGAGTGAGAAATGTTTCTTAAACATTCATTGTGAAATGAAGGAAGTTGCCAATATCAAGATATACATAAAAGACAAACCATTTTATTCAGGACTACTTGTTATGAAACATAAAAAAGATCTTTAGAGCAAAGGTTGGAACTCAGATATCTCCTCACCCACAGGTTCTTTGGTCTGAAATGTCCCTCTGAAATTGTACTTAGTTCATTTTGCAGAAGTACAATTTCAGGAGTAGGGGCTACAGACTGATAAATCCACACAAAGAAGGAAACCCAGCATATGGCTCTTGGTGGGGACAAGCCATAGAATAACATTTAGGTTTAATTCTGCCAAGGCACAGTGAGGTGAGGCTGGCCACGCCCTCAGCAATACGTGTAGTTCCACAAGGTCTGGACACAGAGAGAAAGGGTGATCCAGGTCAGGCTGGAGATCAGCCTGGAATGTGCATCCAAGGTCTGCCCCAGGGAGAGGGCTGTAGGAGGGGCAGAGCAAGATATGATGCACGTCCCAGGATCCCTGCAGGAGAAGAGCCCTTACAGAGTCCTGTTTGGGAGCTGGAGCAGCACCCAGGCATTCCTACAGCATCTCTGAGGCTGGTGGCCCCAGGCTGGTAGGGGTCCTGCGTGTATGGTTAGGATTGGGGGTCCCAGGAATGACTGGGAAGGAAGAGTAAACCCCTTGATGGGACTAAAGTCCAGGGCAGATTTCCTTTAGGCCCTTGTGACTGAGATCTGCTATGTCCTGTACAAGCAGTCTAATTTCTGAGCTAAAGCAGAAAAAGGAAAACAACACTGTTGAGCAGAGAGGTGTTAGAATAGCATGCTTGGATTTAGCCATCAGAAATCCACCTCACTTCAGTGAAGGCTTCTGTGTTCTCTTACAAGTAATGATAATTCCCTGAAGCAATTCTGAACATTTCCTCCCTGCCCTGCAATATCTATGACTGTAAAACCTGAGCCGTTTTTAAATCCTCTAGAAATATGCAGGAAGGTAACATTGTGAGAACTTGGACTGATTTACCACCTTCCCTGCACACTTATTTCTTCAGGGAACTACTGCTGGGGATAATATCAGACTAGCTTTCTATTGAGGAAATCCCACAAGAGAAAACCCTTTGTAAACTAGCATGTATGAAGTTTTGCCAAGAAAGGTAGACAGTAACGTTATCACAAAGGATTTCCTCATCTTTAAGCAAAATATAATTGGATATTCCTTTACATAGCTTTTTATGTCATTGTTTAGCCCAGCTTTTCCCTTTTATAGAGGATCCAAAATTCTCTGTTGAAAGAAATAAATGTCCAGTCACAATACTTTATTTAAGCTACTACTACAAAGAGGACTCTGTAATTGTTTAATAAAATTCATCATTTTCATTTTTAATGTACAAAGGAATATTGCCAAAATAACTTTCTTGTTAATTACACATTTTTTGATAGGGTAATTTAAACAACAAGGTGTCATCACTAGAGACAGGGATGAAAATCTACCAAAAAATATCCTGTTCTGCTGACATTTTGGAAGATAGATTTCTGCACCTCTACCCTGTGAAATTAAGCATTCTTGTAGCATAGACAACAGGCAGTTTCTGAAACATACATTTCTTGTATCAATCCACATGAAAGGGAGACCTGTGATACTTCAGCATTTCCAGCTAGTAATACCCCTGAGTAAATCAAAGCACTAAAGGTGTCTTTCTTTTATCTGTGTTGCTCAAGACACTCCAAAGTGTCATTCTGCAGTCAGAAAGACTGGTAGATCTCTTCTCTTGAGATTCTAGTAAAAAAGAAGGACTTTACTATTGTCCCCCCGTAAGAGTGACTTTCTTCTTTTCCTCTTTATTCTCCTTACAGTGTTACATTTTTCAGTTAGACTTTGTGTATGCATTGTGAATACACAGTCAATATTATGGTGGTTAGAGCATTCAACATGTAGAGAAATATCAGACAAGAAACAAGGATAAGACAACACTTTTTTTAAATTTCAATTAAAAATAAATTAGAAACTACTATGACTTAATAGACTGTCTTGCAGTGGTTTTTCGTCTTTCATTCTCTCAATTAATAACCATTCTCTGGTTTGCACAGGGTATCTATCATTCACAAGGTTGAAAACATTAGTTTTAGGGCTCACATGAGCACTCTCAGGCTTATATGTTAATGAGATCAATTCACTAGCAGAGGACACACAGAAAAATTCTAAATGGATTTGGGAAATCTCAAGTAGTTTTGTAAAAAATGGACAAAAAGTGTTTAATCAGACTATTTAAATTCAGATGTGAGTAGGACTGTCTGAAACTTGAGACAAGAATTTTCTTATGCAATTCTTCATCTGGTCTTATGTGCCTGAAGGAAATGAGGGGAAAAAAATGTTGAGTAGAAATAAACTGATGGGGCATCTCTTCATCATTTCACTAAAAAATGTATAGCCTCATTAGCTGGCTGTTCTTTGCACTTCCTTATCAAACATAGACAATTATTTTTGTTGTGGGGTTTTTTTTGTGTACTCACATGAACCTATATTAAAGACTGTATTTACTAAAAGCAGAAATATGGAAGCAGATTAATCTGTGTAGTGTGCTGTACAGTTAAATCTTTCATGACTTGGCTTTAGGTACTCTGAAACCACATGCAGAATTTTAGTGGATCTGCTGTTCAAGAATATCTGAAGTATACTACAGCTAGTTAGTGGAGAAATTTGTTGATAGAAAGTGAAGATCACACTAGATATTCAGTCTGCATCCTTTCCATACAGAACAGTGGTTCACTGAGCATAAATATAGAGATTATTTGCTTGCCAAATTTCCCTTTTCACTCTGCTACTCTGCTGCTTCTGGTTAAAGTTAGGAAGCTCTAGAGTAATTTTGGTTTTTGTGGGTTGGAAATGACTCACTATACAGAGGTTTAATGGTAAATTTCCGAGTAGGCACTTCTAGTGAAGGGTGTACTGACTCAAAAATGATAGCCCAGCTGAAATAGCTATGCACTTTGTTCTTTCCATCTTCTCCTTAGTGATGCTTCTTAGTGCTTTTCCAGTTCTCCTGCACCAGTATGCTGAAGACAGGATATAGAAAATGACTGCCCATCTTTATTACAAAAATATTCTTTAGTAGTAGTTAGCTTTCTAAGAATGAGTATGTTTCTACAGTACATTGAAAATCATAAATTCTATATCTATTTGCCAGAGTGATTAGATGAGCTTCCAGTTTTCTTCTGACTTATAAATATTTTAGATTTTTAACAAATGTATACCTTTCATTACCTATATAGAAAGCATTAAAACTGTTCAGGTTTTATTACATGCAATGCTAAGCCCCAGGATTGATTGCTTCCTGCTTAGGTAAATTTATGAATCACTATACAACAATATTCCAGAGCTTCACAATGTGCAAAAAAACCCAAACTGAGGCATGTTGACTAATGACATTATGCAGAAAGACTGTTCCTACTTGCCTGAAATTTCACAGAATAATTAATAATCAATGAGAAGAAGAGAGAAGGTTTACAGGAAATTCTAGACATTAATTTCTAATTGGAGAAGATGAATGAATTTTTCAGTGGAAGAGGAGGCATAAAATGATAAATGCTGTGAGATGCCAATAAACTTGCCTCTTCCAAACTGGTGTGGTGGCTGATAGCAGCTTACCAGTTTCATGTCTCCATATTTTCTACTAAGAACTCTTTCATGGGCACTTTGGCTTCCTGCCTCAGTGATGCCAAGAATATTTTTGTGATACGTATTTGCCATATTAAGCTTTAACACAGAAAAGTGACCAAGACTTGAGAATAACAAACCACTCAGAACACAGCTGATCCCAAACAAGAAGTCATCAAACGCCTGGCATTATTTTCCATAACTGCCACGGATTTTTCTGATGAATTTCCTCAGAGGAGCCTCATTAAAAATATCCCATAGATTCCTTTGGCATTTGTGGATTTTCCTGTTGAATAATCACTTTTTGGCTAGATCACTCAATATCTCAAGAGGGATTTCGGGAGCATTGACTCAAGTGTCCTGTCCACTGGAAGCAATTCCTTCACACACAAACCATTGAGTGTCCTCACCAGACAATAGCCTGTGTTGCACAATGCTTTTTCTTCCCCCTGATAAAACTGCTCCATTGTGCAATACATAGTTGTAAGTTGCTTCAAAAAATAAGAGAAGACAAAAGAAAAATTTAAAAAGAACAAAAAGGAGGGGAAACTGAAATATGGCTCTTTAATCTGCTGATTAGGGCACTGAATCATTGCTGCTGTGACCATCTCAATTTTTTAGATATAAAAGGATGTGAACTATTTTGATCTTAATTTCTCAACTCTTCAAATACTTGGTGTTAGTTTCTTAGTAAGGTAGATCAATCTGGGATATGACTCAACCTGTGACTATTATTATTATTATTATTATTACTGTTGTTATTTCTGATATCTCAATCATTATTATATACAGTGAATATATTGTTATTGCCAAGAACTTTAACTAAGCTGGGAAAATATTTGAAATCCTTAATTTACATTTTAAGTTGCTTCAGAATGGAATGAGACTATTCTTACCTCACTCCCAGTTTAAAAAGAAACCCAAATAACAAAACCAAAAACTTCATATGTATATAAGTTTTATATTACAACTATATAAATAATTATTTGTTGAAGAATTAAAAAATTGCAAATAAGAATTTATTTCAAGGTCTGAAGAAAAGCCTTGCATATCCAGACTTGGAGGAATTGTTCAAGAACAGTTCATCCTTCTGAAAATAATTACCTTCATAAAGTTAATTAGCTGCATAAGTGCTGGCTGCATGAGGTAGCACTGCCCAAGGGCAACTTAGCATTCATGAATCAGTGTAATTCATACACGTCCATCTCAGTGCTTTCTCCCTTTTTGATGTTTTATGGCCTTGACAAGCCCCTTTCTTAGTACTGAATCATTTGTCATGCCACCACAGTGAGGAATGTGAGTTTTATTGAGCATACCTAGGGCTGCTATTTTCTGGGACCTTTCTAAAACAGTTCCAGAGAGGTCTGTTTGTAAATGTTTTACAAGTATTCAAGGTCTTTCATAGCTAGCCAAAAGTTTTTGCTATTTAAAAGAAGGACAACCAGAGGAGAAAGATTGTATGTGTTCATACAAGCATGCTGGATGTGGAAGGATCTGTCATGAAATAATAATCCATCAGCCTCTTCCATATGAAACAAATTCAGATGCAGCAATGAAATGAGATTATTTTATCATAATCTATTCTTTGGCAAGAACTTGCTTTGGGTCATATAGAATGCAGTACTAGCTTCTTTTGACATTAAGAGAATAAATTTTACTTTAAAAATATTTAAAATCAAAAAAACTTCTTTAAAATTAGACCCTACTTGAGTCTCTTTTGTACTAAAGACTGAATTTTCAATGGCTGAGAGCCTAAATTACTTGCAAAAAGCACTAGTCACTAGGCACAGGTATTACAAACAGACATAAAGAAGAACAGCCCTATGGAAAGTGTCCTGAAGAAAAAAGGATTTCATAAGGCAGCATTAGCTGTTGAATGGGAACATTAGGATTACAAACTTGATCTTCCATAGTCTCTCACTGGAAAAGAAACTAGCACCTCCAGAAAATAGCTATATCTGAAAACTGAAGTACTTTACTTCAAAGTGAAAATGCAAAAAAGGGAGGAGCTGTAAAATGAGACTCCATAATAAATAATACAAAGCTAAATACAAATTTAAAAATTAATAATTAAAATAAGAAAGCTATTAAAATATATACAATAATTAAAATAATAAAATATAAAAATAAATTATAGACAACATATAATAAATAGTTAATAACAAAAATTATTTGGTGTTTAAGGTGCCATTTGTGAATGCTCATTGCAAAAGAAAATTTTGTTTTAGAGTTCTTACTAACTGTAACTTCAAAAGTAATGCTTTTTGAGGGTATATTCAATATTTGAGAAATAATTCCTCCCTTTTCAAAGCTATTTCATTGACTGCATTTATTAAAATATTGTCTTAAAAATGAAAAAAAAGTGAATTTTATATAAATATAAAATATATGAGTAGTAATTATACAAATTAATAGCTTACTAAAGGTCTGTGATTGGCCACTTATTTGTGACATTGATAATCACATTTGATATCCCAATATTGCTATACATTGTCATGGTAACACTTAAAGGTTTTTCCTGTGGCTGTGATTTCACTGTCATGCCTGCTATATATGACTTTGAGTTTCAATGGACATGATTTTTTATAATACCTTCAACCTTTTCATAGTTTTTGCAACACTTGACTGTGGGGTAAAAATCCACACTGATTCTGCAACTTTACCTATACTACTTTATAGCATGTGTGTGAAATACTGGAAGATAGGCAGGATCTTTTAAACACTTGAATTTCAGAATTTGATGTGTTTTCCTGGAAGTTAATGCCTTCTAGATTACATTTAGATCAAAACCTGCTAGTCCTCTCTCTAAAGAGTTTAATGAGGTAATAAGTTTATCAGGACAGTAGTTCACAATAAGGTTCTAAAGGTTTATGGACTATCAGTGAATAATTTCAGAATGGCTGATGTCCATTGACTTAGACAGATGGAGTATTCCTCTGCCCAGACAGTAAACAAAATGCATCAACCTCTATTTGAATTGTCATATTAATTATTAAAAAAAATTATTTTGGAAACAATAATCCTCAATACTGATAGAGTACATTTCAAAAATGTCAAAATTATGATCCATAGAAGTTTGTATTTGCAAAAACTATGATTTGTCCAAACTCAAACAAGAGAACAGTGCATTTGAGCCCTACTGTCACTTGATCAAGGCTAGACAGGGAGAGAACATCATCACTTTGGAAATGCAGTAACTCTGAAATTAATCCCTCTAAAAATAACTTGGTACTTAACTGGAGTACGATGTCACCTCAACCTGTTAGTGATCCTACAGCAGAGTAATACAGACTGGTCTGATAGTCAAGATCAAATCTTGCTGGTCAATGAATGTAGATATGAGCAACAAATACATAGCAGAAAGAGATGTTCTTTGCTACAATAATCAAGTGTCTGAAAAATTTAGGAAGCAGGATTTAAAAGTTGAGAAGGCTCATGACTGATGGTGAATCAGAAAAGTGCCCTAACTATTAAGTCAGTGGCACAATGACATTGAGGGCGGGGGGATAGATGCTCTTAATCCATCCTGTTGGCCTTTGTATGGACAGTGCAAAATTAATGGGATTTGAGAAACAGACAAAAATAGAAGGGGCTGTCAGGGAGTTGAAGAGACCAAACCAGAGAAAACAGCAGGGCTCCAGCTCTGAAGTCCAGCAGTGCATTGCAGATGCTGTCTTTGAAGATGATTGTTGCCTGGCTTATCTAATAGATCTTTTGGATTCTGTTCTCAGGTGACTAATTTATCTGACATATTCTGCAAATCACTTGTGCATCCACGTCACTTTTAAATTATTCTCCTGTACATGAGTGCTTAAAACTAAGGCACAGTAATGACATCTTTAATACAGTTCTCTGTCTTGCTTCTACATCCAAAGTCAAGCACCCATTCAGACAGCCTTAAATTATAAAGAATCATAGAATGTTTTGGGTTGGAAGGGACCTTAAAGATCATCAAGTTCTAATCCCTCTGCCATGAGCAAGGGCATCTTTCACTACACCAGGTCACTCAGGGCCCCATTGAAACGGGCCTCAAAAACTTCAAGGGATGGATCATCCACAACTTCTCTATGCAACCTGTTCCAGTCCCTCAGTACCCTCTGAGTAAAGAATTACTTCATGATATCTAATATAAATCTCCTCCGTTTTACTTTAAAGCCATTGTTAAGCCACTATCTGCCCATATAAAAAGTCCCTTTCCCTCCATTTTATATTTCCCCTTATAATACTGGATGGCTGCAATGTTTCCCCAAGGGTTCTCTTTGCCAGGCTAAACAAGCCCAGCTCTCTCAGTCTGTCATCACAGGAGATGTGCCCCAGCTCTCTAACCATCTCTATGCCCTCCTCTGGAACTGCCCTAGCAGGTGCACATTTTTCTTCTACTGAGGATCCCAGACCGGGACACAGCACTTACTCCAGGTGAGGTCTCACAAGAGCAAAGCAGAGGGCAAATCACTTGCTGGCACAGAGGACATCATTCCTCTTGATGTCTCAAACTTATCTCAAACCCACAAAAATCAATGACTTTTGATTAAGCCCCTACAACAGCATGAGGAATTGAAGGGAAAGAGAGATTGCAGTTATCATAACTGAGAAATCGTCTATGTCATTTGATATCCAGAAAAAAAAGATTTTAATGCTTGACACATTTGAAGACGCTATTCTTCTTGTTAAAAATTTTTACTTAAAAAGCAAACTTCTGTTGCCCAGTTCTGATTAAAAGGATGAAAGTATATATTGGTTAACTGTCTGTCACTGTACTGTACTCTCTTGTGTTGTATTTACAAAGAAGCAAGAATTGTGTTGGTGCAGAAGAGATCAATAAGAAGTCTGTTATCAATCTACAGGCAAACTTTGAAGTTAGAAAAAAGGAGAACTATATTGCTTTCAAACATCCTTGACAGTTTAACAAAGATGCAGCAAAGAGAGAAAGAGATGGGGAGGAGCTGTAATGACTGCCCTTGGTAGCAAAGAAAAGAAGAATGACTCAGGTGCTGAAGAGTTACACGAATCATGGTTTCATCCTTCAGAGGTTGAAAAGTTCAAAGCTATTAGCTATTTTCTTCTACTGACAATGAACAAAAGAACAAAGCAAGAAACACAAGATCTGTCCAAACAGACTTTCCACATTTATTGGCCTAACAGTTTTACTTTCATCTAAGAAAGCTTGAAATGATAGAGCAAGAAGTCATGAAATATGCAATCTTTAGCCTTGAAAAAGAGTTTTGTTAAGCCTTTAAAGCAAAATCTCTTGATCTTTTAAACATGCAAGCCACATAGCACAACACATTGCAGTATAAGATTGAAGCACACAAATTGCATGTTTTTTTCAAGATCAATTTTCTCATGCAACGTTAAACAGTTCCCTCCAAGAAGTGAATTTTGCAAGATGCAGAACTCTCTTCCTATTAGGATTTAATACATTTTATCCCTTTAAAGAAAAAAGAAATCCAGTAACTACATGATTAAAACAAGGAGGTAGCTAAGCAGTTCACAAGAAAGTCCAAAGTATTTTACTGGTTCTTACACAGTACCTCCATGGGGTATTAGTAGATGTGTATTTCATATGTGCTCTATGGTCTCTTTGCTGAAAACTGTTCTTCTGACCACCATGCAGTACTGAGATTAGCAGCAATGCAGGTCTTTTCCTCTGGGAAATACGTTTTGTTCCACTGAAGAAGTTCCTGCATATTTTTTAATCAAATATAGAGCTTGTATTTCTTGTGCTCTCTCCTGGCTCGATATGAACATGCCAGAAAAAGCAGGAAACTCAACATTTGTGACAGTTTCCTTACTTAGAAAGAGCACACAATATGAGCTCTGCATTTCATTATGAACGTGAATTGTTAATTTAAGTCCATAACCATGGAAAATATTAGACCTTGACAGATGAGTTTGTATTTCTAGTCTCCATGTTTGCAGAGGGATAAGAATGCAAGTCTGGGAGTGTGAGGTTGGATCCTTCAGGTTTACAGCCCCATTTGGGGGAGCTGTTTCTCTGTGGTTCTTGCCTGTGGGCAATGAAGATCCCTTTTGACCACTGGTGTCAGTGATAAAGAATCAGCAGTACAGATGAGGTGAAAAGAATTAGTGTGACTGAACTGATGGAACTGGACACCATAAGGCCTGATCTTGGGAATGTATAGCAGATGATTTGGATAAACAGGCAATTTCAACAGAGGAAGAAGGAAGTCCTGAGTAGCACTCAGAAAGAAAGTCTGAGCTGGATTGGCAGCTTGATTGCTACTGCCATAGGACCTGTTCTGAATGAACAAAGTCTCATCAGAAAGGAGATTAATGGACATGTGTTACTCCAGAACAAAAGGCGGCCCTGAAGTGACCTGTGTGTTTTGGGGTGTTGTGGGGATACACTGCGGAGCTGGGGAGAAAAGGATTTATTCTGTGTGACAGGTATGTAAATAAGGTACCCTCTTTATACTGACATTTTTCATTCTTTTTCCCCTTCTAGCTCTACAGTTATATCAGGAGAAGGCTTGAAATTGTAGGCTGAGAAGAAAAACTGCCTTTTCCTTTTGTTAGCCAAATGACTGAGACATGAGGAAAAAACCCAAAACTCATAAACTCACATCCAAAAGAAAAACATTATAAACAAAACAAAAGAAAACAAAACAAAACACATCTACTACAAAAACCAAAACCAAAAATAAACCCCCCCCTCCCCCGAAAACAACAAAAACCCAATCAAATAAATCCAAAGCAGAATTGACACAAGTGAGGCTGGAGCTGAGAGTAAAAGCATCTAAGGATAAATACAATTTAACCAGGCAAGAAATAGTAAGTTCCTCTAAACATAAGCTGAGTATGCAAGGATTGTGTCTTTATATGAAAAGAGGAAATGAAATTAAGTTTTCTGTAAAAGCTAATTAATCCACCTTTCCTCTCTCCTACTTTTTCTCTCCCAGCTTCTGCAAAACCACTAGGTCAGTTCTCCTTTCTCCCTGGTTTTTCTTGTCTCTCATTAAGGCCTTTAAAGTTCCTGTTGCAGATACTGAGTGAGAATGCAGGTCATTAACTTAATACTGAATTATTGTAAAAGCCCAGAGAACATCTTCCTCCTCTTCTTTGCACTTACGTGAAAGCAAAAAATATTTTGCTTGCTACCATGGGTCATATGGAGAAGTGCTTGACTTGTATTTTTACTGGTAAATGGAATGAAAAACCCAGACAACAAAACCTCTTTTCCCCTCACATTATCTTAGAATCCAAATTCACTGGCTGTTTTGTGCCACAGTGAATTCCACAATAAATGTTAGATCATGTGCCAAAATGAAGCACGATTTCTGTGGCAGTGTACTTGTACAACTACCTTGTCTCTTTACAAATTCTCTTTAGGCATTGTGAACTGGCCTGCCTGTGACCTAGAAGCAGTGCCGAAACTAAACTTAAACCTTCTTACCTTCTTTGGGATCAGTTTTACTTCACTTATAGCTATATTTTCCAACATACATTTTGTGTTCAGGACTTAAAATGTCCAGTTGCCTTGAATGAATGTTTATTTTTAAAGCAAATATGTTCTGTTTAGTTTTATAATCTACTGCCACTATCTGGCTTTATTTTGTTTTTTGAAACTTAGGTTATTTTCTTACATTTTAGATGTAAAGTTGCAGAAACTCCAATTAATTAGGTGGGTAAAGTTGGCCAAAGTTTCGGTTTTATTTAATTTTCTTTTTGGGCATGATTTTAGCTTCTATAATTCCCTAAATCTTTATTTCTTTGGAGTGGCTATCACAGTAAGTTAATTCTGAGCAGCAGCTTCTTAGGATGCATTTTCAAACACAGAGCTAGATAATGGTTGTTGTTTGTTCCTGTTTCTCTGCCAACAGAATGCAATGGCACCGCAAGGTGACTTGAGGACCAAAGGATTCCTCCACCTCCAGTATGTTTAGGTGAAACAATCACTGTAGTATTCCAGGGCACTTTTCAAGGAATTAAATAGAAAAACTATATTCTGACACTGAATGATAGCTGAGTGAATATTTTTGTCAGCAGTATTCCCAGAACTACTGAAGAAATTGTAGTGCATTCCATGCTTCAGCTTAATTGAGTCTTGAAATAGAAAATGGTAACCTGAGTCTAAAAGGAAAAATAAAAAAAAGGAAATCACAGGGACAAATCTGCAGTAGTCTAAAGAAAGTGGAAGTCTGGAAAGAAGAAAAAATTTTAAAAACCTCATCTCTGCAATCCTTAGTCAAAGAGAAATCAGTACAAAATTTGAATGATCAAGCAATATAGGACTGGACTGCGAATCTGTATATTTCTTCTCATATGCCAGTTAAATTATTCATGAAGAATCATCTCCTGCTAATCCCCTTCTTTTTATTTGCTGTTGTCTAAACAGGCAATACTGGATGGCGAGTAATTCAACTAGTTATCACTTTCAGTAAAGAATTCCCTTCACAAATCTGACGGGGATGTCACTACTTTTCCAGACTCTCAAGTCAAATTAAAGACTCACTTGTTTTCCCTTTGCTTTGCATTTTTATCTCCACATAACAGACTGCACCGTATAATTGGAGGAGCCTTACCTTTTAGGTTTTTTTTTAATTTTTGGTAGGATGAGAGAACCAACCTGGATCTTTCTGTTGTTGAGGGAACAACACAATTGAAAAGGTAAAATGTTTTTCATGAAAGAAAGAGGATTTTTCATCAGAAAAACACAATACAGGTTTTCATAGAGGCCAGGCAGTTTATTTTTTAGCAACATGTTGCAGTGACCAGTGGTCTAGACTCTTGAGTAAATAAAAATGTGGGCAAGAAGTTCAACTATTAAATGGGTTTTTGAGAAAATGAGAATATTTGAAAGTGAAAAGAGAAGTACCCCAACTACAGCAAAGCTTTTTCACCATACTGAGATACTTCAAGAATTCTTAATACTCCTCATGCCTTTCTCACCTCTTATCCCCAGAACTGCTTTACCTGTTAATGTAATTTATAGCAATCAAGGAGGTAAGGAAATTAGAAAATCTGCTGGAACACACCAGATATTTTGCTAGTGATGCTTAGTTTGCTTGTGCTCATGCTAGCTGCAATCAGTGAATGAACATAAGGATACAGATGTAATATCAGCACAGAAAATTTTGCCTGCTCCAACTCTGGCTGTGGCTGAAGTTCAGAGAGTCTACTGCCTGGAAGAGTGCATGGAGGAAGCCCCAGGAAGAGTCTGGGATGACCATGACCTCATTCCCACTGCTGGAACAAACTTCTGAAACCAAGTCTGCTGAAGGGGACATGGGACAAAAAGACCACTGCATCATACAGCATTCCCTTTTAGGTAAGCATCAGTTAATATAATAGAAACTTGCAGTCTTCTCTTGCACACTTTCTAATATTCTTTTAATTATTTGCTAAAGTGGTTATACAATATACTGATTATGGAATAAATAAACTGCAATAGACCTAGGAGCCTAAAAAAATTATATAGGTTTCTTAGCTGAGGTCTCCACATGCCGTAGCTGAGGCCTTCACACCTGTTTCCCTCTTCTCTGTGTTTCCTGTCAGAATTGGCAGTACAAGTTCAGGAAGGGTTCATGACTGTCAGAAACTGGAAGATCTGCTTTCTCATTTCTTGAAGTGAGTTCTCTAACTACTCAAGGTAATGAGAAACTCTCTCCCACACATTCATATTATAAAATTAAATAGCTACAAATGCTTTTACTTTCAGACCCAGTCCTGTCATCTTCTGAAATATGTTCTTGCTTCTAAACCATGGTGGGTCTCAAGCTTAGGCAGCTTTTCAGCTGAACAGGAGAAGGCCTTGCAAGTGTTGGGCAATTCAGATCGAACGACTGTGGCACTGAGCAAGGAATGAAGCAACCACTGAAATCCATTTGGGATTTGGCCGCCCAAACTCATCATGAATACTACACAATGAAATCTTCAAGCTTTTCAGTGCCTAGCTACACTGTCCCATCACATTTCCTACTGGTTCTCCTGAAAACGGTATTTACATATATTAGATAGTGTGTTCCTCTTTTTTAGGAATATGGAATTAAAAAATAATAAATTGCTGTTAGATTATTATTTTTTACAGCATTGATTCGCTTTTTTGTTTTGTTTTTTTTTTTTTTAATTTTTTTGAGATGCTGTGTCCCATGTCTATATTAATTTGGAAAGCTTTTTTTCTTTTCAATGGTTATAGAAAATGGAGTAAGTAGTATCCCAGCAGCCTATTTTAACTGAAGTGCAAAATAATTTTTCTAAGTCCATCCTACTGCTTTTATAACTTTGGCAGTAAAAAGAAGTTATTGTTAGAATATCCTTGTTGCATACCAACAGCCCTTGTCAATACTACTTGCAAGGACAAAACAAAAACATAAAGATAAAAGATGAAGCCTCTTTCACATGTTAAAAAGGCATCTGTCTAGTTCCTGAATCTACTAGTATAGATTACTTATTCAGTTGCTTTTAATTGTAGCTGAATGAGGAACAATTCCACAAATTATCTCAAGTAATTTCTTCCCTTATATGAAAATAGCACCAACCAATCACATAGTGTAGTTATGAAAATTTGTTTGAGAATGCTGGAATGACTGAAAAAATACTCTGTTGGCAGAATCTGCTGTAGGGCACATACAGTTTATGTGAAATACTTCCAGGCTACAAGAATTCACACTTTTATTACCTTACCATATAACACACTTCTGCAAACGATGGGCTCCATATAAGCCTATCTCCAAACTCCCACACTTACCATCTATCTTTGTCCCATTTCATGTGTCAGACTCCTTGTGATGTCCATAAACCGTCCACAAATATTTATCCTGACATGGTTAATGACGCCTAGCTGCATTTCCTTAACATATTATTGAAAGACCATATGCTCCCAAATGTTTTGTGAATTTTCATTGCATGAAATACTCTATTTAAAGTATCAGAAAGAATTCTAAATAAGGCCTGGAAAAAACTGGCAAACCTGTGGACTTGATCATAACTCTCACTAATGCTCTTCCAAAGGAAAGTTAGGCAGATTTTCCCTGCATGTCTTAAAGCTTTCTGACTCCTAAGTTAGCTGTACGGGGTGATGGAGAGAACATACGCTTAATATTCCTTGCTGTGACTGAGTGATAGGTGGAAAAGGGAGAAAGGCAAAAAAAATCCAGACTTTGATTTGAAATCCAGACTTTTCACCTTCTGCTATGTGGAAAATACAAGTTATAGCTAGCTTCTTTAGCAGGGATATGCCATAACTGAAAGTGCAGTAGTAAATAGAATTGTTTGAAGCAGCTGTATTGCGGAGTGAATTTTTTCTAAAGATACTAAATTTTTATGAAGAATAATATTAGTTTACACTAATAGAATTAAGTAAGATACTATTCTAAGTTTATAATAGTGAAGTTGAAAAGCATCTGCCATTATAATTGCAATTGCATTTCTAGCAATACAGAAGTTTTCAATAGTGCATATTGACTACTGGTGGAAGGCATGAGCAAGAGCTCCTACAAAGAAGATTTTGATTTATAAGTTACCCATTTTTTAAAGGACTGCTAACCACACATTTAAAAGTTAAAATACAGCAGAGAGTTGATGAGATAGGAGCAAATAAAATTAGATCTTGAGTTGCTGATCATTTTAATAATTTCCTTTTCATGCAAACAATAACTTCAAAATAATTGGAAAGCCTATTGCAGTATGAGTCCATGTCAAAAGACAGGCATTCCTGAAATGCTCTGCAGCAATCTATGTTTTAATACATTCAGTGATATGAATTTTCACTTTCTAGAAGTCTGAACAGTGAACTTTCATCAAGAAACCAATTAAGCAAACAAAGAATACAAAACCAGATGGCAAACACAGGGTAAGAGTGATATTAAACTTGATTCAGCAACTCGTTCTGTGTTAGTAGAAATGACCTTAAAAATCTATTTTAGTATGTAGGCTTAAAACCAATTAAGGAAGAACCTACAGAAATCAGAGCACTGTGAAAATAAGATATGTAAACTGAACTAAGATTATATTTTTCTAAATAGATTTTTATGGAAATTATATTCATAGCATAATTTCTGTGCAGTTAGATCTACAATATGAGGTAAGTGCAAAGTTCCAAGTGGTGCTCAAGTTTTATAAAACCTATAATTAGTTCTAACATTATCAAAGGAAGGAAAAAACCTCTTCCTAATAGGTCATGTACAAGGCAAGAAGACTGACCCAAATACATTTTTTGCTTAAAACTGAAGGGAAAAAGTTATCAGGTTTAGTTTTCTCCCAGTAAATAGTTTAGCTTCCAGTTCATTTAGGGCAAACATATAGCCACAAAAAAAATGCATTTTCAGTTGACTTTCAGTATAGAGTCTGAAAAAGCAATAAACAAAAATATTTAGGTTTAATGGTATTTTATTTTTTTTTTCTTGCTGAAATGAGAGGGAAAAAAGAGCTACATATGTTATTCCACAAGAAAGAAATTACTTCATATAAATTGTCAAGAGAAAGCTGAAGATGACAAAGTCTTGCCTTTCCATGACAAGATAAACTGAGTTTTCCCCCTCTCCTTGTCTCTGAAAAAATAGCATTAAGAATATCAAGAGTAATCACTAGGGTAGGACAGTCATTTTCCCCCACAAATATCTGGATCTGAATTTGTCACTTTGGAAATTTTCTTAAACATTACTAATCTGGAGGGAAAAAAACCCTAAACCAGCAACAATAAAAAAAGCTGTTTTCTTTTGCTGGGAAACAGTTCTCCACCTTTGTTGGAGCAGAAACTAGCTGACAGTTTCCTCATATCCTAATGTCCTTTGGAGTCAGCTGGGTGTTTATATACCCCCTGGGCCTGACAGCAGATGAGTTTGATTGATAGAGAGCTTAACAGATGACAGGATAGAATTGGTGTTGAGTAGGTTGATAGACATCCAGATGGAGCTATCCAGAAAGTGATTAGGTGTCGTAGTAAACATGCTATCAAAGGATGGAGCCATTTCATTTGTAAAGGACTATTAAAGTATTTTATAGGTATTGGAATAGCTCCAGCAAAGAGTTCTTCTCTAGGAACCTTAAGACTCTGGTGTGTAAAACCTTGACTTTTGAGTTAAGGAATCAAAGTTCAAATCTTTGTCCTGAAGCAGGAAGAAAGTGAATTTGAGATCATTTCTCATACCTCTTAAGCAGATATCTTAATCAAAGGGACATGATGTATTCTAAGGAAGCATTGCCTCTTGCTGGAGCTAATGGAGTTAATAAACGTTAGCTGCAGCTCCATAAGCATTAAGTAATGCTGATGGAGCTGCAGCAAACATCAATCCTTAGCTAAAGCAGATCTCAGTAGCTTTCTGACTGTCATGTTATCTGACCTGTCACTGGTTCCCTCTTCCTGAATAATGCTAAGTATTCATAAAATGCAGCTGAGTAAAAATAGATTGTTTTCTTTCATGTGCCCAGGAATATAGAGTTGGAATGGCTGATTAGCCATGGTCAGAGAGCACTGAAAAAAATTCAATAATATATGGTTTAGAAGGTTCTATCTATGACTAAAATCATAGGAGGAGAATAAAGCCTTTTCCATCTAAGAGCAAATATCAGTTTAAAGATATAGCATTTGATCTCCAAGCTTTTCTACTAAAAGGTCTCACAGAGGTAAGATTTCCTAATATGATTCCAGAAAGGCTCCTATGTATAAGTTAGGATCTTGCAGTGCTACCACAGATGTGACATCCAAATGTAAGGCAGGCACATACTTGGATGAAAAACAACCTGTCAAACCTTAGACTAGATGTAAACACAGGTAGGAAAGCCAAAGGATTTGGCAACCAGAAAAAAACTCTGTCTTTTAACAGGAGATTATAGAATCCTGCATCACATAATTAAAACAGCACAGGGTTTTGCAGCCCCCAGGTCACCAGTTAGGTTTGCAGTTACTTGCAGTAATTAAATATTGTGAGAGAAATACTAGCAGAGATGGCCAGAAAAGGAGTTTTCTGCCAAAGATGAACTTTAAAAGTATTATTAGTCTTGTTAGTTGGCGTTTCTTGTACTAGCAGCTAAGCTTTGATCATTTCACTTTTTTGTATTTTATACCACTACATCTTCATTTAGAAAGTGACAGGCCTGAAATAGATCTTTCATGATTTGGAGAACTGCAGACTTTTTTAATGAAACATGCAAGTATTGTAAAAAACCTTTCTGCCATTTACAAAACCATATCAGGATAAGTTTATATTGCTAGTGTCAATGTTTATTATTCTTTGTTGTTCAAACACAAAGTAAAGGAGTACACAGACTGCTTTTTTTCCCAATAATTAAAATGTATAATTTAATACCAGAATTTCTTTAAAATAATACTAATTAATATAAAGCAGAAGTAAAATCTTAAGTATTGGTTACTTCAATAAAGATTACAAGATAGTTAAACTGTTGTAATTTTTTCCTAACTATTTTTGTGGGGTTTTTTTTCGCTGTGGTCTTAAATGCTTACAAAAGTGAATCACAGAAATTACAATAACTTTCTTTTTTTGCCTCAAATTGAAAAATAAAGATTTTGGATTTCATAATTTTTAATTCTATTTTCGTTACTGATTTCAGATTAAAATAATAAATAAACAAATGACCATAACTTACAAAACTCACATTAAAAATAATAAATTTCTTCATTTAAAAAATACAGCAGACTTAATAAAGGATTTGTAGTTAAAAATGCATTTTTTATAATTATTGAACGCAAAATCATGAAATATCCATAGATGGGTTAGCAAGAGCACTATAAATGTTAAGTCTTTTCCTAGTCTATATAAAGAAAATCACTTAATACCTACAATATCTATTTTGTGTTTGTGTATTTTGCTTGATGATCCTTCAAGGATAGTGCCATTGAGATTTGTTAAACACTTATGCTAGCAACAATAAGTAGCTATTTCTTTGTGGCATTGGAGAAATAGGATTGAAATGAAGGGTTTTTCTTCATAATTTACACTTAATTTTATGTATGACTTGCATATTCATTTCATCTATAATAAACTTTATTTGCATTACATTAGTTCTTGATAATCTAGATAATAAATAAAGGATCAAAAATTTTGATTACAGCACACTGTAATAGATTAAGAGTCAGACTAATGGAATTTAGGTGCATGATCACAGTGATTGTACTTTGATAAAGAAAGGTAGTGGTAATGAAACATTGGAAAATCTACAAAATTTTTTGAGAGTGTACCCAAGGAATGAACTGTAGGATCTTCCTCTTCACACTGTAGTATGAATTATCTCTGAAGATAATTCATTCAAGATAACTCAGAAGAAATTCAGAGAAAGACCTCACTAGATGTCTACAGGAAATGCAATAGAGCAGAGAGGAGAACATCTGGGAGGCCTCTGGGGAGTGTGGAAGGAAACTCCCTGACACAGCAGGTGTGTGAGCCCCTTGGGAAGGGCTGGACCGGTTTGCTGTGGGCAGGGAGGGACCTGTGGGTGGTGGGATGGCTGGAGACCACCCTGGGCAAAGTGAGTATGAAACACACATTCTTCATTGCTCTTAATATGAGACTTTCAATCCCTCTACAACTTTGACCTAGAGTATATAATCCTAGCTTTTATTTCCAGAGCTTAGATGAGCAGGTTAATATTTAAACTCCTTGGATTATCTCTACCATCATTTTGCAAAGCTGCCTGATTTGATTTGCAATTCCCTGGATTTCCAGAGCTTTTTTATTAACCAATATTGTCTGGAAAACCTGGAAAAGAAACCAGTAAATAATTAAACACATAACTTTGTTCTCTCTCTGTCATACAGTTTCTCCCTTTTGCTGAGACTTTTCAGGATAGCAATTTATTTTTGTCTAGTCTACAGTATTCCTTAAAAAAATGTAGTGAGATGATGAATCGTCATCAACAAAAGTCCTTTGAGTTTCTCAAAAAAATAAGCATTAAAAAAATCTTACCTGCCATCTTTGTCAAGGAGTTAACATCATCACACCTGACAACGAGGTGTGATACATTTAAAAAAATAATTTAGGATTAAGTTGCAGGGCTCATAAGCAATACCTTGGGAAGATAGTTTTCTTTTTTTAAATTTTTTTTTTTAAAAACCAGGTTCAACATGGACTAGATTTTTTTTCTAAACTCCAGTTCCTAGGAGAAAATAGCAGCTAAATGTTCTTCCCTTTCCATTCACAGAAATACCAATCATGGTACAGGAAAAAGCAAAAATGCACCTAAAATGTCTGTGTATCCAGTAATTCTATATTTCCAAACTGGACATTTCATTATATCCAGAGCACATTTAATGTTTTCAGCACAGATAAATATAAATATTTTATCACAGTACACCTTTGCTGTCTTAGACTGTGACTATGAGGAAACATAATTTTTTAAACAAAAATAAAGGAAAATTGATTTCTGGGGAGTTATCTATTACACTGCCATAAGTATACCTGTACTAACAACATTTCAGAACTTTCTTCTAGCTATAATGCTTTTGAAATATTTGAAATCTTGTAATACTGTAATATAAATGCAGTGCATTTCCAGTTCCTAGAGAAATGTTGAAAATGTAATTGCTTTCATATAACTGAAATTCAAGATTGAAAATATTTCAAAAGCACCACTGTAGGAAGAAAATATTGAAATACTGTAGGAGAAGAACTGGAAAGAGAAGAAAAATAAATCAAGTTTAGAAGGGAAAGATTAGGCATTTTAGTCAATAAGCTGGCATAGTCAAAAAGAGAGACTTCTCAAAGCCTACTGAGGATGAAAAAAGTGTTAATTGGGTACAAGATCATGTTTATGAGGGAATACAAATAAATTTGAGCAAAACATGTAAATTAACAGCAGAGCATTTGATACAGGAAGTATTCCTGTGACCGTGGTGGATCTTATATTGAACAGTAAATGAGAAGGCAACAAACATCAGTGAACCCTGGAAGACCAAAGACACCATGGGTTGGAATTTTTTATTATTCACTGTGCTCCAAAGTTCAGTATTTCACTAATAGATCTTTTCCATAAACTGGTGTACAGTATCAGATCCATCTTTCTGTACGGAAAGAAATAGTTTATTTAAAAGAAAAATTAACTATAAAATTAATACATTCGATTTTAGGTAAAATACTGAGATGCTTTGAAGTGTTGACATGTCAATATTTTGAAATGAAAAAGCTTGCTTTTTTTATTTACCATCGTTCAGAATTATATTTTAAATGTAAAATATTCTAATGATTTTTAACCCACACTCATAAAATATTATCAGAATTATTAGGCACTTTGAAAGTCTTCCATTAATTTTTTCTGCAGTGTTTCAAGTACATTAGAAAAGAAAATTATCAGACGTATGGCTTTTTGTTAATTTCAGGGATAAAATCAGAGTGAGTTTTCCAAAGTTTTCACAAGTCATAGAATTGAGTAAGAAATGGCTCATTATAGCTTGATTCTAATAAATATCTTCATTATTTTTCCAATATTAGACTAACCTAGGCAATAACTGCTGGTTTGTTTTCAGTGGGTTTTTTTTCAGAGATAGCCAAATAGGGCCATTTAGGCTTATCATCTTGTTTTTTCCATGTTAAAGAACAGTAGAGAGGTATATAGTCCTCCAACAGTTACTGGTATGAAAAAAATCTGATTGGTTACCTAATTTTATTAGGTATGAAATTCAGGTTTATTAGATTCTAGTATGTCTTGAACAAATATGAAGCATATTTTAATTTATGAGTTATTCAACCATAGACAATGTGCTTATACATAATTTAAAACTCTTCTACCTGTCATCACAATTATTTCATTAATGCTTTTCCATTTGTTATTGTTGCAGACAAATCATATATATCCCAAGATCCATGACACAGGCAGAAAAACTTTGACTTTATCCAGCTCCTGAAACTCTAACTGAACTCGCTGCCCACACAAAGAAAAAAACACCATTTTCTTTAGCAGTACTTCCAACAGGAGCCCACAAACCTATAAAATATTTAATACAGTGAAAATCTGTTCTAGTCACATCATGAATTATAACTCAGAATCAAACTACAGTCATGGGTGGGCATCTGTTCAGTAATTATCCTTAATTCAATATTAGTAAACTCAATAAATATTAAACAATAAGTTGCCCCACATCTTTCTGAAGAGTACTGTTGATGTAAAGTAAACATTTAATGTGACTGATCTTTCTACAGGAGAGTTTCTTATGCTGTTTTCCATTTTATTTTCACACAAATAAATTTTAATGGCATTTTTCCTTAATTGTGGTCTTAGGGTATTTCTGGTGCATCATAAATATGTATTTATTACTCAGCACTAAATTACATTTTGTTACTGGCCTAAACAATCAAGATTCAATTTTTATCCTAGTATCCACTGTTCTATTTACTAGATCCAGTAAAAGGTAGACATTATACAGGGAGTTGATGCAGAGACTGAATACTTTTAGCAATAACAAAGTAAGATAAAATTGAAACAGTGTGAAGATTCATGGATAAAAAATAAATGCTACAGAAGGTGAGTGGGAAACTTTTACCAGCAGTTGTTTACCTTTAGTTAGTATTTGAGGACAGAGTAAAAAATACTGGGCAAGAGCAGCAGCAGAAAGTTTCACAATTTAATAAAAGGGCAGTGGCTGGAGGCAGAGCCTGAAGGCAGAAAGTTTGGTGTGTGGCCCAAAGGTCAATAGGGATGGATAAGGAAAATTATCTAATATAGGAAGGAAATAACACTTCCCAGAGGGGAATCCCAGAGAGGTTTTGTTCCTGATTATCTCTGCTCCAGTCTTATTAAGTAATTGCTTTCATTTGGTAAGTAAAATCAAAATACTCTTGAGCCAGCTTCTTTGTCAGAGCAGAAAAGTTGACATATTTCCTAAGGTTTTAAGCTCCTTTAATTAATCTGGGAAATTTCTAAGGGATCAATTACTGTGGTATGCTAAAATATTTTCAAATCATAATTGTTTAAAAACACCCATAATATTATGAGTTTACATCTTTGTAGTCTATTTTAAAGTCACTTTAGAAAGCAGACTATTTTCTCAGTTTCACAGATGGGGATGATAAGTGCTTATGTGCTTTACTTATATTACTCACTTACTCAAAGACCAAGCTGAGAAAAAAATGAAATTCCTCCACCCTAGTACCTTATTTATCCAGGTAAAGGGAGGATAGGATGGAAAGAAGACATCTGATGTTGATATCGGATATTTTGGGAACGTTCAACCATAGACAATACTCTCCAGCTCTCCAAACTGGCAGCCAGTATGAATGGTGCAATTGTGTCAGTTCAGTAGTCCTTCCTTCTTATCTTTGGAACCCATGCTAAGCTCTGGACACAGAACGAGGAGCACTTCTGTGTGCTTTAGAGCCAAAATAGGCACTATGTAAGGCACTCCTTGAGACAAACTATTGTTGGTATTTATGTCTGAGCTAGAATAATTAATGTCTATTATGACATACAGTTCAATGAATGACTGAGAATCTACTGGAGTTGGAAAAGCAATTTATCAATGTAAACATTTCCTTGCTTTGCAAGTAGCTTCACTGTGGTTGGCAAGGCCCTGGGCTCCCCACTTCAAGAAGGACATTGGCCGGAGCATGTCTAGAGAAGGGCAGTGAAACAGGTAAAAGCTCTGGAGCACAGGTCTTGTGAGGAGCAGCTGAGGGAGCTGGGGGTGTTTAACCTGGAGAAAAGGAGACTGAGAGGACTTTATTGCTCTTTACAAAGAGCAATAACCTGAAAGGAGGTTGTAGCCAGGCGGTCTCTCTCCCAGGCAACTGGTGACCAGATGGGACAACATAGCCTTCATGCTCTGTAGGGAAGGTTCAGATTGGACATCAGGAGGAATTTCTTAATGTAGAGTGCTGCTAAACATTGGAAAGAACTTCCCAGGGAGGTGGTGGAATAACCCACCATAGAGGTGCTCAAGAAACTACTGGACATTGAAATTAGTGCCATGGTCAAATTAACAAGTGGTGATCAAAGGTTGCACTCAATGACCTCAGAAGTCTTTTCCAAAATAAGTGAATTTGTGATTCTGTCAAGAAATTGAATAATTTGGCACACAATTAATAGTGCTGTGGTGTCAGAAAAGGAAAAGACATCAAATTGCTGTGGTGATGGAACACAACATGGATACTCTGAAGGACTCTTCCACATCTAGAAATCATCACAATAGTGAGCTTCTTCCAGTAATTCAGGAATTTCTAAATATTCAGGAGTAAACCCCATCATGTTTCAGAATTTTCCTCTGTAATTTTCTGTAATGATTTGGTAGCATGAACATCTTCAATCTTTTGAGCTATGATGTTCTATTTTGAGTTAAATTTTTGAGAGCCTTATAGTAATGCTTTCTTTAAATTTAGACATTTTGAACATATATATTTCTTATACCTCTTTGCAAGTTTTATTTCCACCTCCTTTAATGAGCAAGAAATGACCTTTAAACAAATCCTTAGAATGAAGATAGGTTGATTTTAGTCTTTCTAATTTCTACTTTCCCCTTGTAAAAGACATTCACATTCATCTCCTTCAAGAAAGCCAAGAAGGAGGTATTAGAACATTTCTAAAGGAAAATTCCATGGAAGGTCTATGAAATAAAAGTTTGTATTTTTATTATATAGTATGGCTGTATGATTATAAACATTAATAGGTATTGCTGTAGTTTTATTTTTCCTACTACTCTTTTCCTCTACTTATTATAGAAATTCTATGACAATGTGCTTAAGCATTTTTCAAAAGTGGTGAAGCAATCACTGAGACAGTTCAAGAACAGAAGGGAAACATTCAGTGTTTAAAGTATTTTCTGCTGCTGAACAGGGTGTTAATTCCTTTTTCTCCAGAAACCCTGTGAACCTGATAATAAATACAATGATGCAAGAAACAAAAGGAAGAGATAGAAGGATAGCCAAGAATATTTTGATAAAATTTTCATGGTATATTTCTTAGGAGCCTAAAACAAATGCTATAATCTCTGCTTCACCAAAGTTCCTTTTGTTTCAGATTCTTTTTAGACTTTTTAGGTGACTACCCTGAGACAATAAAGGGAAGGCACATTCCACTGAAAAAGTTCCCAGTCTATGAAAGTTTGGAGGTTAGGAGAATATATAGAAAATATATTTAAATATTTTGGCCTGTTTCCATAGTATTTTCTGGGCATCTGCTTGCATTCACCACACCAGATAGAAAACTGGTGTAGAAATAGCTTTGGTCCAGACTTCCAACCTGGTGTGGTTGCTTTTATATTCCCTTTCTCCCAGCTTCCATAAAAAGTACAGGAGAAGAGAATAATGCATCTTCTATGTCCCTTCTCAAACAAAACCAGTACTTGAATAGAGAATTTAGAAGCTTCTTATAGTTCAATGTTGAATAGACAAAACTCTGAAAGAATAATTTGAGGCAATCTGTAAAAAAAAAATATATATATATATATATATATATATATATATATATACTTTCTAGAAATATATATCATTACCAAGAGAATAAATATCCTCACTGTGAACCCAGAATCATAAAAATCTTCTACAGCAGAGTAACATGACATGACTTTACAAAGACTTCAAATTTGTCCACAAGTAAACTACTAGAAATATAATCTTTAGAACAAATTACAAATGACACTCCAAGACAGTACTGGAACGTGTGGATGCAGTTTTCTTGGGCTTGCCTTTCCATCAGTCTTGTTGTAACAGCCCAGTGTTGAGCATCATAAGGAGGGTAAGATACAGCACAGTTGTCTTACAGTAGACATTTAAAGTCCTTGAAGTGATTGGTCCTTGGCCAAGACATTTACAGACTGTACACAGAAAATTAAAATTTAAGAAAAAAAAACAGAAAACTTTATCAAACTATATGCAGCTGAAGTTGTCTATGCGTAAATATAGGGACTTATGAATATTAGCATAATATTATAGTGCTAAAAATAATGTTAAAAGAAAAAAATCTGCTTTTTTTCAGTGTTACTCTCATACCCATGTTTTTTCCAGTATAACAATATTGGTAACTGTTCTTTTATATAACTGTACCCAAATAAAGGTCATTATCAATATATCAGCCTGGGTGAAAATGTCAAACCTATGCCTAGTATAGATCCATAAACTCAGCAGCACAGGGAAATACAAAGATCTATGAGGGGTTTAAATGAAAAGGGGAAATTAGCTATTTAACAACAACAAGCAAACATTTTGTTGAAAGAAGCCTTGCATTTGTGTAAGCATTCTGACAGTGTTGGATCAAATCCACCTTATCAACGTTTCTCACCTTTTTAACGGCAATAGGAGAGCTCACAGACTGACTTACTTCATCACTTGGAAGTCTTGTAATTTTAAAATTTGAAATAACCTAAATCTTTACTATAAAAAAATTCCCAGAAAATGTCGCAAACAAGCCACTGTTAAACAGATTCCCAGTATTACACCTGTTTTGCATAATCCCAGCTAAGAAGAGCTGGAGGGGTTCTCACTTTTATTGTCTGGAAAGTAGGATGTTCCTAAACTAAATAAAAACAAGTAGATGAACAAAAAATATTTCTAATCTTTGGGAAAACAGAATGAACGCCTGCTCCTCCTTTGCTGACATGGTATGTACCAGTTCCAGTTTTCTGGATTTTATTTGGAAGCAATATATGAGGTCTTAGAATAGCAGAAGTATTGTGGAGATTGACACTATACCTTTGCTTTCACAACTATTTCTTTTCATGAGTGGCTATGTTGTTAAGTGCCAGTCCTTAAAAATAATTGTGTTAGAGCATGAACATGTGAGTAAGAGCAAAAGAGCTCTGCTGGTTTTGGCTGGTGTAGAGTTAATATTCTTCACAGTAGTTGGTGCGGGTTATGTTTTGGATTTGTGATGAAAAGAGATGAAAAGAGTATGGATAATGCAGAGATATTTTTAATGTTGCTGAGCAGTGCTTTCACAGAGTCAAGGCTCTTTCTGATTCTTACTTCACCCCACCAGTGAGTAGGTTGGGGATGTAAAGAATTTGGGAGGTGGCATTGGTGCAGCTGACCCTAACTCAGCCAGGGGATATTCCATACCATATGCTGTCATGCTCATCATATAAAGCTGGAGGAAGAAAGGGGGGAATGCTGGAGTGATGGCATTTGTCTTCCCAGGTCACCTTTACACCCACTGGAGCCTTGTCTGCCTGTGGGACGTGGTGAGTTAATTTCTCTGTTTGCTTTGCTTATGCGAGTGGCTTTTGGTATACCTATTAAATTATATTTATCTCAACCCACAAGTTTGCTCACTTTTACACTTCTGATTCTCTCTCACATCCCACTGGAGCAGGAAGCGAGTGAGAGTCTGTGTGTGGCTTAGTTGCTGGCTGAGATTAAACCACAACAGGATACAACTCTGTAGCCTGCCAGAGACTGTTTTTGGGAAGGATTCTCTACAAAGAAAGAAAAAGTAGCAGAAACAGAAAGAGGAAATGAGATTCAGATAAAATAGACAAAACTGTTCTGGCTAAAGATGAGACAAGCAGCTGTGAAATGGCAGCAATCTTCAAACCTACGAGCAGCAGAGATATTAATCTTTCCTGTCTGGACTTACTCTCTCAAGACATTTTGGAGTAGAACTCATTTCAAAAGAAGAAACGTGTTCTCATCACCAGTGAATCTCTATTTTAAGAAGAGCTTGTCAACAAAAACTGGTTTGCATTTGACTACAAAGATTGTTGGAAGCCCTGGTTGCTTTTCATTCAGCAACTCAGTGACCCATTCTAGACTGTCAGACAAAAGGAATGCTGTACTTCTCAACTTTAAAGCTGGACCACTCATGACAGAAAGTAAACAACGAGAATTTAAGGATGAAAGTCAGTATGACACACTGCCATTTTTATCTCAATCAAACTTTATAAGACAAGTATATTTAGACATAACTCTCTTGCTTCCTTGAGTCATGTTTTTTCACTTAATTAGTCACAGTGGTAGGGACTAGAACAGGTATATAGGAAGCAGTTAGATAGAGACTTATATCCCACATGCTCTTTCTGATAAGAGACAAAAGTGGGTGCTTGAGAAAAAAAAATGAAATTTGCAGAATGAGCACTGGTAATCCAATGTCATAGTCTTCAGACTGATTTCCTGAGATAAGGTAATGTCTTTAGATTGACTAATTATAAGAAATTGATTTGAATCCCGTATATTTTACAGCATTCCTGGCAATGAGTTAGTTATATTTTGTTCTGGATGAAAACACATTTAGTTTTTTATCCTAGTTAGAGACATTCTAGTAATTTCATTTGATGTTCTCTGGTTCGTGTCTTGTGATAAAGGCTGAAGAAAACTTTTTTATAGGTCACTCATATGGCAAACATAAATTCAAATTCAGTTTCCTCTTCCACACATCATTGATTAGAGGTGTGAGAAGCAGCTCCTCCCTCTCCGTATGGGAGTCCCTCTCAGTCTCCATCCTCCAGATCCAAGATAGAGAGGGGATGGGGGTGAATGCTGGGCCAAATAACTGACCAATAAAAATCTGTTTTTGAAGGCAGGGATGTACCAGCAGGTCAGTAACTAGAGCCAACTGCAAAAAGGAAACTGAAAAAAACCACAACAACCAATAAAAACCCTAACACCACTGAAAACCAAATTAAAAAAAAAAAAAAAAAAAAAAAAAAAAAAAACCAGTATCCTCAACCAATTCTGAGAGATTCCACTACACCCTTCAGCAAGTTCCTCTCCCTGACACCTCTCTCTTAGAAGATTTTTCCTCTTGTATGGTTTATTCATGAACCCAGAAGTGTCTCACTCATGGCTCTGCAGTCCCACCCTCAGAGCCACCTGATATTTCCGAAATGAAGGAATGACTTTCAGTCCAAAAATCAGGCAATGCAAAATACTCCTTGGCTTAACAAAAATGAACAGATTCTTGGTGACTGGACTGTAACTTCGTATCTAGCTATTGTGCACTTCACTAATCATCTTGAAAGAGGAAAAAAAATCCCTGCACAATGAAAAGGAAACTTTATTTACCTTAAAGGTATCAAGATTATGTGACAAAACATTTTAATCTTACTAAAAACAAGAATTAACAAAGAGAAGTAGGAACAGAGGAATTTTGACCTTGAGTACAGACTAGGAAGACTATTTATTTTGGAGCTGCTGAAAGCATTTCTTATCTTAGACTTCAGAGATATTCCACCTAGGGAGCTGGAGAGCAGTACAGGCACTGTTTCTTTATTCCTTGATGTATTGTTTCCAATCACTTCTTATTTCACAGTTCATTATCAAGAAACATTAACTTCTGTAAGAATGAAATAGAGTTTCCATGGAAGCTTGCTTACACTCAAAAGATAATTCAGATGAAGAATTACATGTATGATTTTTTTATTCCCCATGCATTTTGGCAGAAGATTTCAATGAAAATCTAAATAAAAAGAAACAATCAGAGACTTAAAAGCAAAGGGAAGATTCTGCTCATCTGTCAGAGACTGGTTTATCACCTAACTTTTCTGGTTGAATAAATAAGTAGGAACTGTTGAGTTAAAAAACTTATTTAGAAAATGCGAATGGTGTTTGCTCATATGGAAATTACATTTAGCAACTGATATTCTGATTCCCGAATTTCTTGTGTGTAGTACTACATAACCCTAAAGTATTCTTATTAAAATCAGTTGGATGAACTATGTTTCATCTTCAACTGAAATAAGCTTGAATCATAGGTTGTAAAGATGTAAGGAGCTCTCTATGATGATTAATACAGGACTGAATTTTAGAAGACTTTCTGTTTCAAGGGCCTGTATCAGGCTGTATACAGTTCTATGATACATACAAGAGAGAAAAAGATAGGGAAATAAAATCAGATATTATGTTGGTATTCAGATAAATTAGCACAATGTAGAGTGCCAGACCTTGACCATTGTTGACATGTGTTTAAAGGGTTTCTTTAAATTATTGACATAATAGCACTAGGGAAGTGATGGCAAGGTCCTCACGGTTTTCCAAGAAAAAATATATTTATCTACAGATATAGATATATACTCCTTGCCAAAAATAAAGTGAGAGCACCTAATATAGGACTGAAGCTTTTCTATTCAGCCTTATCATAAATGTACAAAGACTCAACCTCTGAATAACAAATTGAGTTTTGTTGTTTTCAAATTAAAATCCTTAGATAATTTTCACTATGTCACTATATCACTATTATTCAATGAAGATGTGAGATACTAGTAGTATCCTTTTATTTACTAGTGAATATAAAGATTCTCTGAGACTTCTCTTCAGTACAGTAATTATGAAAACAGACTGGACAGTGGCAGAGTCAGAAAGCATCTCCTCATTTTAAACTGAGACAGCGTGAGATAGAGCAGGTGTTTTTTTATGGATATGCATTCTTAAATATTGCATGGAATATGTAATGCATCATTCTAACAATGAAGGATAGGCTTCTTTGTCTGCAGAGAAGAATATGTAGAATTAAAGTAACCAGTATGAGCATAATTTCTTTATTGTTTGCAATATAATGACAAGAGAGCAGCAGCTGCTGAACTGAGCCTTCCTTTATCCCCCACTGCGAGGAGAGGGAATGAGGAGAATGCAGATGTTGGCTTGAGTTCTGTACAAAAGCAAGAGATAGCATCCAGTACAGAAACAGAGTATCACAAGAGAGCTTTCATACAATTATTATCTTTGTTGCCCCTTCAAAACTGCGTGACAGATACTGTAGAAAAGCAACTGCAGAACTTCACTCTGCGATCAGATTGGTTATTTCAGCCAGTAATGCAAATATAACTCAGCACACAGAAAGCTGCCTTGGGAAAGTAGAAACCTTCCAGGGTTAAGCACCCTCTCTTCCAAAAGGGCCCAAGTTAAAATGCTGGGTTTGACACCAATTTTCTGTAGGACTTCAGGCTACTCATGTACTTCCTCTGCTCCGACTGTAATATCTGTGAAAAAAGAGAGAATACTGACTCACCTACCTCAAAGGCAAACTAAAGATTAATTAGTTTGTGCTCGTATAGAGCTTTGAAAATGTCAAGGCTATATAACTACTGTTAAATAAATGGCAAAAAGTCAGATTGGACAAGTACAGAGCAGGACTGCAAGGGTTTATCACTGTATCTTAGCAATTATCTTTAACACTTTCCAGAAAAGATTTCTTATAGTAGATACAGGTAGTTAGAAGAAAAGTATGGAGCTGTTCTATAGCAGTACTTCTTCAGAGAATATAAAAGGAAATGAGAAAGCAAGCAGAAATTTTAACTTTTCTGAGCTTTTAAATTCAGCAGGGCAATATGTCAGTGCTCTATCTCAATTGGTTAATCTTTTACTGAAGCAGTATTCAAATACTATTGTATAATACATCTGGAAAGGTCCTGTCCACTTGAATGGGAAATAAAAAAAAAAAAAACAGTCCCTCTGACAGAGACTAGGGCCACAGGTCTGAATGTAGTTAATTTGCTTCCACTCTATTTTATACAATGAGGAACATCACCATTTTAAGCCTGAATTTTCCTGAGAAAACTGCAGTAATCAATGTCCCATGATGACAGTTTGAATGTGATGTGTTTTATTCATAGAGTGATTACTTAGAAACTGCACAAGAAGATCCACCTTCCTCTCTCATCCCAAGTAGTGCACAAAATTTCCTAAATATTCTCATTGACTCTCACAAAAATTCCCTTAAGTTTCACATTATTTTACCATCAGAAGCCACACTGTTCTTATTTTTCAGTTTCCACTGTTCATCTTTGCAGACATCAGATTATTTGAATTTGCTGGCACAGGATCACTAGTCATTTAAAAGTTTCTCTTTTCTTCCAGTGCTCATTACCCACTTCTAAATATTCTGGTATTTAGAAATACACCAATTACTTGATTGGGGCTTTCAGGTAATTTAAGCCTGAATTAGGAAGATCATATAAATTAGATGGAGACAAATAGATCTTACACTTATTATGTTTATCTGGATTTCAATGTAGAAGCACTTTTGTCCAAGATTAACATTGCCACGGAAAGTTACAATGCTGCAGATATTCAAAGAAAAACAGAGTAAAACTGAAATTAGGAAGTGAAGTTACTGGAAAAGCTACATTTGGAATGCTAGTGGTAGGATTTTGTTTGAAAAAGCAACATGAGATTTGTGAAAGAATACAATTTTAATTCTTTGATTCTTAAAAAATAAAAATCAAGCCATGCTTCTCCATTTAAAATTGCTGGTTGTGCAGAAATATGACCTCTGTACTAGCAGGATGAATTATGAGCTGAATTATGTGTAAGAGTGACTTCCAAGGGGCATCACTTCTCACATAATTCAAAGTTCCTGTATTTTAGATTTTTCTGTACATAAACACACCCCTATACATGAACAAAGGCAGTGTGTAGATTTACAGTGTCAGCAGAGAATTCCACATGATAAATTAGATTCACATGAGAGGGAATCTAAAACAAAATAAACTTATTTTTGCTAAATGTTCATTCTACCATTTGTTATAAACTCACATGGTCTCTGCACATTGGTATTTAAGTTCTTCATACCTGCAGGTTCTCAAAATAAAACCTCACCAAGGGCAAAAATCAACAGCAACAAATCTAAGACTGGCAGCAGAGCTGAATGATAGCATAGCAAAATGTAGAAGTAATAACTCCATGGAGTAGAGCAGGGAGCATAACAGACTCCCCCAAATGCACCAGATTCCACACAGTCATCACTCCAAACACTACACCCACTGACACCTACCCCATGATTATCATCTCAGGTTATATTCTTCACGAGCATCATGAATATTTGATTTATTTGCGCTATTAATTTATCCATCCCGCCTGTGTTCCCTTAGATATTTAATTGATTGCCCTTAATTGATCTGGCCATCTGTGATATCTTTGTCATTTAATAGATTGTTTTCATTGATCTAAACACCTTGCAGCTTCATTGTCACCTAGATGGATCAAAAGTCATTGGCTGGTACCATTTATGTCTCGTAATGTGCATCTATGCACTTTCATCTCCCGAGGCAGATGGGGCAGAGGAGGACAACAAACACCTGAAGTCTCATTATGTTCTAACCTGTCTGGCCAGGAGTTGATTTCAGTGACACTTTTCCCAAATACTCAGGCATTAGGGCACTCATTCTCTTCCTTTATTCTAATAAAACATGAACAATAAAAAAAAAAAGAAAGTAATTATGCATAACAACAAGATTTGCAGCATGGTGGTAAATCCTTTTATCCTGACCTGCAATGCAAGTGAATTCCATTGTGTTCTCTTTGAAGAAAACTAGCCCAGCAGCCAAGCACTGCTGACAAGGAAATCATAATTTTGCTGATTTTAGCTCTCTCACAACAGAGCACCACTACAAATAGTGGGTGTCATAATGGTATTCTGAATAATGAATGGCATAAAGGGTGTCTTTTTCACTTATTAAGCCTTTGGGCACAGAATTAAAGGCATAGGAGATTATACCTGATATAGCAAATTATATGTAAAAATGAAGTTTTATGTAAAATTATGTAAAATATATGTAAAATAGATGAAAATCTTGTTCTGGCTGGGACACTTAGATATAATCTATAAAATGTGACAGCTCTGGTGAAGGCAGACAAGAAATTTGTAAGAATTAACAAAGGACTCAATGGTTTCCTTTAACAAGAAAGTATTTGATGTACTTAACACAGTCTATTGCCTAATTATAGCAGTTCATAATCTAACAGTTAGTACAGAAATACAGATAAAGAAGAGAAGATAATAGTAATCTTTCACCTGCTCTGCTGCATGCTTGGAGCCTCAGATCAGTAGGACCTGCAAACAAACAAATAGAGAAAGGACACAAGCATGCAGAAAACAGAGAGGAAGAACTGAAATAAGCTCACAGTAATGGAAAGCAATCCCACCCCAAAAAAAGAAAAAAACACAAGAAAGAAGTGAAAGTGGGCGCAAATTTTAAGCTGAGTCAGAAAACTGTAGATCTCAAAAGCAAGGAAAATCAGAAAAATGTAAAATAGAAAGTCTAGACTCAGAATAGGAAAGAAAGAGCAGATCACAACACACATAAAATTATCTTCCATCTTACTCTTGATTCACAAATTCTGTAGCACAACTCTGGCACTGGCCAGCAGTGGAAACCACACTGGAAGGAGTAAAGCCAGAAGAGAAAAGAGTTCTTGCCTTCCTAGCTGCTAGCTGTGCCTGAAAATTCTGTATCCTGATAAGAGTAATTTCTGCAAGTTGCTACAGCTGCCATCAAAATTCCCCTTGTTACTGGCAGTGTAACTTTGACACATTCAGAACTGCAGCGCCTAAAATGATTTGCCCTTACCTGCAACAGTGTTCACAGGGGTCCGAGGATGAGGGAAGAGACAAGGAAGGATCTGACTCCATGTTTCAGAAGGATGATTTATTATTTTATGATATATATTATATTAAAACTATACTAAAAGAATAGAAGAAAGGATTTCATCAGAAGGCTAGCTAAAAACAGAGAGGAAGAGAATGATAACGAAAGCTTATGTCTCGGATAGAGTCCAAGCCAGCTCACTGTGATTGGCCCTTAATTAGAAACGAGCACATGAGACCAATCACAGATGCACTTGTTGCATTCCACAGCAGCAGATAACCATTGTTTACATTTTTGTTCCTGAGGCCTCTCAGCTTCTCAGGAGAAAAAATCCTAAGGAAAGGATCTTTCATAAAATGTGTCTGTGACACTTACCAAAAACATATTGACTTGTTGAGAAGCGAAGAGCTCCTCAAATGCCCAGTGGCCATAATCCCACAGTGCTCTGAGACCCAAGCCTGGTCCTGATGGGCCTGCCCCACCTAAGTGGTCTTCAAGAACGCCAGCCTGTGGACCACTGCTATGCAGAAAGTGGCCACTGTGACCCTGAACAACTTGTCTGACTTATATTATCCAAGGAAAAGTGAATTTCAAAAGCTGTAGTAGGGTTTCCCAGAAACTGGAAAAGTACACTACATTTATGTCCATACCATAATGGCCTAAACTGACAAGTGGAACGGAGTCCTTTCCCTCTAAGGCCTGAACCTTGTCACAAGGCTGCCTGGATCCAGGCTTGATTTAAGTTTGAGAGTTCTGATTTGGATGCAAATACAAGCTCACACTCACATGCAACAGAAAACAGCTTTTCGCAGCTACTGATGTTTACATTTCATTGTGACGCAACACTCAATATACAACAGTTCTGGATGTGACTCCTGGCCAATGTAAAACACATTTTCCTCTGTTATTGAATTTTTAATTTGTAATTCTAGTATTTATCTGGCAATGTTCACAGAAAAAAAAGGAAACAAAACCCACAAAAGTTTATATTTTGTCATCTGTCTTTCTTGGTTATACCATTTTTCCTTAGACAGTGGAAAATAACTCCAACTGTTTGAAACGTAGACATTTGCTTACCTCTGTTTCACACAGCTTTAATCTCTTGCTTTTCTCACATTGTTCTCTGTCTCACAATTTCTAGATTTCATCTCAATTGTAAACACCATGAAATGGTTTTTGGTGGTGAATTGGTTCTCATTATTTTAATTACAAATAGGTGGGTTAATGGCTATTGGAGAAAAACACTTTAAGAGCAGGAAAGCAGGCTAACACACTAACACTCCTACCAGTCTAGCAAAAACTACTTTGTGCCAAACAAAAAGTTAAATTTCAAGGAAAGCTTTTGAGAAGGCCAAGTTGGGAGGTCAGTGTTTTCAGGGAAGAATAATCTTGGAGACAGACAGCAAAGGAAACCACTCTAGATTAACCAAGCCTCTGTACTCTGCCTGTTGTCTTCAGGGTCAATTTATCAGACACATATAAGCTTCATCTGTTTTTTTCCTTCAGGGAAAAGATCAAGTATAGTGATAATTAAATCCTCAACAAAGCTTTAAATTGTCTTTGTTACAAATAAAATGGTGATTTTGTCCTTCATCTTTGTGCAACAGACCAACATGCTGGCTCAAATCTACTTCTCCCAAAAGCAGGTTTTTTTACATTTTATGTGATCATTCAAATTTCTTAACAAGATTTACATTTCTATGAGGAAACACAGTGATGTATTTTAAATATGATTTTGAGTAAAAATATCTAAATTTGGCTTTTCTCATAACACTCCAATTTTCATAGCTATTGCTTAGAAACTGAATTTCAGCTAAGAAACAAAGATTCATAAACTGCAAAATAAAAATATTTTTTAAAAACCTTCTTTTTAGAGAAATATTATGTCGACTGACCAGTCACCTCTAACAAAAGCTGGATTTCTATTTTCTTTAACTTTACTTCAGTTATTTCATAATGTACATATCCCAGGTAGGTCTGCTGTACATCTTCATCTCTTTTTTTCTCCATCTCTTTTCTGCCTATAATGTGACTTAGGCTGTCAAGATGTTAGAGCCACATACTTTATTAGCCTGTATTTCAAATAATACAGGTTTTTCTTTGTCCTGCCCCTTAGGCTCTATAAGAAGAAAGCAGGAGCGAATATTACTTTACAGAAAGGAAATAATTTACATTTGAAGCCTGTAGTGGAAATGTTACAGTGGAAGCCTTGGACTGATTAGATTGTTTCAAAGCTTTTCTGTGACTTTGATTGATTGAATTTGCCCATGGCACTCCTAGTGGTAATGATACTGTGATTATTTAAGCAGAAAGTAACTTAAGGATAGGCTGAGCATGTTAACTTTGAATTTCCTAGCTTTCAGCATTTTGCATTTTCCACAGTTTCTATTCAAGAATAGTGCAGTTTGCATTGTGCGGTATTTACCACAGCTGTCATTCATTTACTTTTCTTGTTTGAATTTTGCAACGCATATTGGTGGAAATGTGTAAGCTCCATGGGTGAGGCCCCAGACAGTTCACTCAACAGGGCTTTTCAAAGGGGTTTTGGCTGTTCATATACTCTGAGTTAGACACACAAGAAAATACCAAAAAGATATTCTTAAGAGGTCAAAACAGCAAAAAATACTTTACTGGCAATTTTAGTAAATCAGAGAACTTTGGAAAAACATTTAGAGCAGCATGCAATCAACATGAAACACTCCTACAAAGCATTAACCCATTCAACTTAGCAAACTCTAAGCCCTTTTGATTTTAAGTTACTCAAAAATTCTGAGAAGAGGAAAATAGAAGAAAGAAAAAGTAAGAAAGACAGAAAAGATATAGAAAAGAGCAGATGTGGCTACAAACTCCCAGGATGCAGCAACATTCAGCAGATAGAAAGTCCAAAAGGAGGTAGGATTAAGACATATATTTGCCTTGGATTCAGCTCTAAATACTTCCTGGACATCCTGGCTTTTCTCCCAGGTGGAACTTCTGGTCATTTTGCCAGTTAGGAGCTGAGTTAGAGGCTCCAGGGGCAGGTGTGGACCTCTGGTGTGTCCACGATTGGCAGCCACTTCCAGGCAGGAATACTGGCTCTGGGGAGGTGACATGAGTGGGGCAGTGCACTGCCTTGCCAGGTCAAGGCCAGGCCTGCCCCTTCACCCACATGCATGCACCCCAAAATGTCCCCAGAGCTCAGTCCTTGCAGGCTCTCACTCCCTGCTGGCTGTGTGATGTGGATGGCCAGGCACTTTCCATGGCACTGGCACTCTGGAGCAGATGGGCCTCCTTGCCTCCCTTCCCCAGAAGAAGTGTTTAGACAGCACACAGGTATGGCTACTTGTGAGGAAATAGGATAAGGAGAGGTCTTGCAGTCCCTGAAGAAAGTGTTGAACATTCTGCAGGACTTATCAATACAGCTTTACAATACTGCATCTTGTCCTTTTATAGCATCACACAAGTCACTCACCGTCAGAGCATTTCCCCTCCTCAGACAGTACCTCTTGTACAGCCATATGACAAGCTCTCTGCTTCTTCTGGGGGATCCAGCAGGTGGACAGAAGGACAGGAACCAGTATCTACCTTTGCTTTGGGCTAACTACCTCAATGCCCAGAGCATTTGCTTGCCCTTGTCCTTCAGTTTCTCCTTTTGTCTATAAGCTCTTATTTTGTTAATCATCCCAGTTCCTCCACACCATTAAGAAACAGTAGCTTTTTACTTCTGTGACACTACACTGGTTTTATTTCTATTTGTAGCTCTCCTTTTATAACTGTCTTCACTTACATCCCACACACAGACATCTCTCTTGTATGCAGCATAGTGCAAATAATAATTTCCTGTCAAGTATTTTCTACTTGAATGCATTTTTTCCAGTGTAAAAAAAAAGGTATATAAATATCTTCAATTTTATTTTAAAAATTCAAAGGACAAAGTTATTTTTACTTGTGTCTGAAAAATACATTGTGGTTGTGACTGAGGGCAATTGATATTAATTTCTATATAATTGAAGAAGACCATGAGGAATGTGATCAAATATTTTTTGAAGCTGCAAGATTTTAAAGATGACTTTTACACTTGGTTTTTCTATCCTTTGCCTTTAAAACATTCACAACACATGGCCACGTGGGTGCACTGCCCATGTGGCCAAGAAAGCCAATGGCATCCTGGCCGGTGTCAGGAATAGTGTGGCCAGCAGGAGCAGGGAGGTCATTCTGCCCCTGGACTTGACATTGGTGTGACCACACCTCGAGTGCTGTGCCCAGTTCTGGGCCCCTCAGTTCAGGGAGGATATTGAGGTGTTGAAGTGTGTCCAGAGAAGGGAAACAGAGCTGGTGAAGGGTTTGGAGCGCAGGTCCTGAGAGGAGCAGCTGAGGGAGCTGGGGCTGTTTAGTCTGGAGAAGAGCAGGCTCAGGGGAGACCTCATCACTCTCTATAATGCCCTGAAAGGAGACTGCAGCCAGGTGAGAGCAGGTCTCTTCCCCAAGGTGACTAGCAGTAGGACAAGAACACACAGGCTTAAGTGTGCCAGGGGAGATTTAGGTTGGACATTTGGAAGAAGGCATTCACAGAAACAGGCTGCCCAGGGAGGTGGTGGAGTCACTGTCCCTGGCGGTGTTTGAGACTGGACATGGCACCAGGGTCCAGTAGACAAGGGCTGTTCATACATAAAGTACATAAAGGTGCTCTTCATACATAAAGTGCACTTGATGATCTCAGAGGTCCAACCTAGTGGACTCCACAATTCTCTGATTCTGTAACACACCTGCTTCTTGAGGTGTCTTTTAGAGGCTTCTTCTCCCTTTGGTTTCCGAACGGAGCAGAATTATTTGCAGCTTCCCCACAAAGATGCTAGTTTTTATTTTAGCTTTCTGGTTTGTGTTTTATCAGGTATTGCAGGAGCTTTTGGCAATTTTACTGGATAGAAGACATGCTACTGAACTATGAGGATATATGAGGTCCAAAGTAATTTAATATCAGAGGCTACAGAGACAAGTTGTTACAAGGCCATGGGACATGGCATTGAAGGAAAAGTACATTTAGAGCTTGGTAAGCAGTTTGACTTGCATTCATCTTCCTAAAAATCAAATCTAAATTTATATTACTAGTTCAGAAATTCTCTGGCTACAATATACATGCATAAAACAAAGATTAATTGCTTACAAAGATTCTTTGGGTTTTGGTCCACTGTTTGAAATAGAAGATATCAGAATGCAATAAACTATGAGAATATACAGAATCTTAGGGGACTATTGAGAAAAAAGATGAAATACAAAGTCATAATTATGACAAGAGAAGAACATGATCATCTCATGGGAAAAATCCCCTTCCTGACTTTTCACTAACCATATAAAAATGGCCATATCTTACCCAGGCTAGCAGAAAGAAAAACTTTTTTAAAAATTAAATTTCTTGATTAATTAGCTGCTTTTAATGGCAGAACTCTCTTATGTTTTATTCTGAAACTGGCTCTTCCAGAACAGGTGCATAATATGTGATGTTGGAAATCATGTAAAAACATTCTATTGACCATGACAGTCCATTCTTTTACTGTTGTGTCTCAAAGTTACAGAAGAAGCAAGGAGGGCTCTCTTTTCATATATATGTATGGAAGATAGGCATCAAAGTCACATGAGTGATATATGTGAACATATCTTAGATGTGTACAAAAATATACCTGGATTATTTAAGATAAAACTCACTAAAACACAAATTTAGAAGTCTGAATGTGTTAAAAAAACAAAGACAGCATTTGATGTTTCAATGGTACAACATTTTCTGCAGAGGTTTCATGAGAAATCTTAGTGACTTAACTGCTTTGTTTAGCAGATACAATTCCAGAATTATGATTCTTCATTTTGCATTGACAACAGCTGATTACATATCATTAGCTTTAAATGCAGATGTGAAGATTTTCTACATTTCAGGTTTGGTGGTACAAAGTCATAATGCCTCTTAACTTCAAAGTGGAATTTCAAGTATAAATTATGAGAGTACTTAGATCCTCCAGAGACAATACTTTGCTATTTGCACATTATTTAGGCTCATTCTTTGTAAATGAACATCATAAAGAGTGGTTTTTTATGTGCCTATTTAAATCAAAGCCTAGGATACAGAGTGGGACAATTTTCATTGATCTCCATGAAAGAAGTACAAAGTACCATCTGTAAGCAGAGTTTGAGAGTATGAAGAAGCAGAATTAGTAATAATGGAAGATACAGGAGATATAACACCATTATTAACCTTAATCTTAATCATGGCCCATTATCTAAACAAATAATAGAAACTTATTAAACATATATTGTGTATTATATTCTATGAAACAACTGTTTCTTCTGTGTGTCTAAAAAGATATTCAAGCACCTCCATTTTCATATGCATTCATAGCTTTGTGTGATGGACTGACAAAAGAAGCATGTTACGCTATGGATTTTAGAAACAGAAAGCTGGGTATCAACATGAAATTGCTCCAAGGCCACAGATTTGTACGCCAGGTTTAAAATTACTTAGAAGCCCTCCTAGAAAAATTAAAAAGTAAAATAAAATTAAAAATAAAAATTTGAAAGGACAAGATCAATCTGCTGCTGCTGCTGAGACAGCAATAATTTCACTTTAACATTGGGTATGTGTATTTCTGCATATCTGGAGTACTTGAACTGGCATGTCTCAAATTCACATTATGTTCATTGTTATTATTCCCAATGAGATGTTTTCAAAATGGCACATTTATCTACAACACTGTTGCCTCTTTCTGCTTTAAATAATCCTAAAATTTTTCTTTACACTTGCAGTAACTATTTACCTGAACTACTCAAAAGAATCCTATACTTTTGGAGCTATTTAAAACTGCATTTCACTGCTAATAATATCACAAAGATATTCCAAGCTAGGTCTGAAAGCCAGACCTCCTGCACAGCAGAAATTATGCTTAAGTATGTAAAATTATTTTTCTTGCCAATATGAACTACATGAAAGCTTCCAGAATAATTTTGCTATCAATTAGAAATGATGAAACATCTGGTTTCTTGCAGTAAGTGGGCTTCTTTTGCAGCAGAATTTTGATTTACTTTTAAGAAATAAAGGAGAAAATTTATAACCAAAGTTTCAAGTGTTTGAAAAAAAACATCATTCTGTATAAGTAAATGAGATACCTCACATGAAATTGTGTATGTTTTAGGTGTTTGACACTTTTGACAAAAACTGGTGAAAAATAGTCCCCTGAAGCTTTACTATGTGTAGCCTGTGGGATGATTTTAAAAAACAACAGTTAAAAACTCATGACATAAAAACAACCTGACACAACACTAACCAAATCTCACAAGTTCTATTTGTGCTAAAACATATGCACATGCTTTGTAAAGTAAAGCATGCAAAATCAGGCTATATAAATCTGGGGCAAAGAAAGTTTAAACAGAACAGCACAGGCATACTCACCTTCATGGAGTACATGAAAAAGTAGAGACAAAAATACTGTTCACATCAGCAAATATTTCAAATATAGGTAGTCACTACACATTTTAAGAGACATTGTTGTCTATTTCAGAATACAACCAGAAAGAATTTAATGAAATTATTGCAAAAATATCTATTGCATGTGGACTTCTTAAACATTTTCTTATGGTAGAAATCTGAGCAAGTTGCAAGTGATTATGAAATATTATTTATATATTTAGGTGAAAAAAGCAGTAAATACGCAAGTATCATTATCTTCCAGTTACAGTGAAAAGAATGCAAACTAATCTAAGAAACTATTTTGTTTTTATTTTCACTCTAGAGATTCTTCTAATCTTTGACTGTTAGTTTTCTGCTCCGCACCTGGTGAAATTGATAAGAGGCACTATTGAGCAGGCAGATAAACAAATGCGGTATGACAATGGAGTAAAAACACATTCAAATTTCCAAGTTGTTTGTCTTACATGTTAATTTAAAAATTAATACATAATGATTCCCCTAAGAACTTATGTGATTTAATACTGCATTTAAGTAGATTCCTAAATTGTACCGCTAGAATTGCAATTAATGCATTTTTTTCACAGGAGCAGGTTTTGATGTTGGCAAAATTAGGTAAAACAAAAATAATCTCAAAGATTGAACTGAAACAAAGCAAGGAAACAAAGGAGTCTGAAGTAAACAATTGATGCAAGTATATGCCCATTTCAAAGTCTGCCTGCGTGAGAATGTACCAAATATCAGGAGGAAAACAACAGGTGAGGGATAGAAATAAATGAATGGCCTCATGCCTGTGTTCAACAAGTGGGGTATGCAAAGCTCAAATACTCAATTAACACACGTACCCATGGAATCTGCCTGGAGATTCCGATCCCAAGCTCTTCCTGGTCGCAAGGAGTTTGGATGGTCAGACCCAGGCTGACTGTTGTGTGTCTCTTTTCCAGCTGACCTGGACTGGTACACTGAAAGCAGAAGTGCATTGAATCCTCTGGATAAAATCCTTACCAGGAAAATATATCACAGCTCCATCTTGATACTGTGTCAAACCATGTTTTGATATGAAGAAAAAGAGAGGGGACAACCAAGGGAAAAAACACACCAAAAATCCCAGTTCTTGGTGTAGTCCATGATAAGGGTAAGAGATCATCTGGGATAAATGACTGATAAAATAAACATGAGAGAAAAAGTCATTCGGGGTGGTAATAGCTGGGAAGTGGGAGTGCCAAAACAGTGAGGTGGATAACTAAAGAGCTGAAAAATACAAGAGTTCCATTCAGTATGGAATATTTGCTGATATCCTTGTGGGTCCCTTCCAACTCAGAATATTCTGTGAATCTATGAAAAGAGAGAGAGGAAATTAAGCCAACACTAAATAAAGCCATTGCCTGAATCCAAGACATATATACAATTTTAATTACTCACATACATTTTCAAGGAAAAATTATTTGTTTGGGTATCTTTATCTGTAGGGTGCGCATGAAAGGTATAAATTGCATCGAAATTTGGAGGATTTTTTTGCTGTTTAATTCAATCTATAGCGCTGCATATATACCTTGATATTCATCAGCTTTACATAAACCACCCCAAAGTCCTTGTCTGTCAATGTAGTAAAAATGCCCATGTTTTGATGTTTTGTTTTGTGTTAGTCTTCCCCTTACCTGCTGGAAATAAATGTTTATTTATTTATTTTATATTAGTAATTCAGCTGGGATATTGACTGAAAGGTATTCTTGAGAAAATGCTTTTCAACCCAAATGCTTAATGATATGATAGAGCATTGCATGATTTCATTATACTCAATAATCATACTCTTTTGAAGCCTTCTATGCATGGTCTATATATGTAAAATGACTTCTGGAAACTTCTAATACTTCTGAAAAATACCATAAACTCCCCATAAATATTTAGTATCAGATTTTCTTACCATTCCCTCTCTTATAAATACATAATTTTTTTTTTGTGTAAAGCTGGACAGCAAAGAGAAATTAAATCCCTACAGAAATCCTGGTTTTTATTAATATAATATAATATAATATAATATAATATAATATAATATAATATAATATAATATAATATAACATAACATAACATAACATAACATAACATAACATAACATAACATAACATAATATTTTTTTAAATTTCCTTTTGAGGGGAATGAAACAATTTATATTAAAAGAGAAGTAATAGGAAAAGAATTGTCTTTTGCTTTAGTGTTTCGGACATGTGCTCTTATATCACTGTCTTTCATGCATTAATCCTCTCTGGATTAAAGCAACAATGCTGTTAAATATTACAGAGAATTTACACAGAGAATTTTGAGTGAGTTTGAAGAGATTTTTGGTGTTGGGGTCTTTTTGATACTTGTTGTTGTTATTGAATTGGTTTGCTGATAGTGTGCTCAGCAGCATCATGGACATACAAGCTGATTTTTCACCAGCCAGCCATAAATAAAATTCTCTAGCATGAATAGACCTGTAGCAATGACTGCAGTGTGCAATAAAGTATCCCTCAAGTTTTTCACAACCTTGAATACAGGAAAGTGCAATTTCCAAGGAAAAATCGTGTCTTACAATGGTAATTTAATGCATTTTCCAATGTATATTTTTATAACTGGTCAATTCAAGTCACCTTTGTCTTGTATTCAGACCATGAAAGTGGGAGTCTCATGGCAAAATCTCTCATCATATAAACCCCCCCCCAACATATCTTTATTCACTTTGTTTTGAAAATGCAACTATAGGTAGGTAGGGATGTCATTTTGAAATTCAACATTTCCATTAAAAAGGAAAAAATCTGGATAAAATTACACTAACAAAATGACAAGCTAAAATATGTAGCGTTACATTGCAAAGCAAGTCCTCCTGTCATATCTGGCAGAGGGGCCTTGGCATCCATTCTGCTTTCATCTGCATTTCTCATTCCTTCATCAATGAAGCTTACAACTGCCACTGAAATAATAGAGTAAAAGCATTTGTAAATCTGAATTCATAGGTAAACTGCATCCAAAATATTTGCAAACTGAAAGATTTATATAAAACTTGTATATTTATGTTTTGGTACTCAGGAACAGCTATGACAGATACCTGACAAATCCTGTTAGCGATTTAAGATGATAGTATCAAACTGATAGAAGAACCTTATTTTTAAATAAAGTAAAAATATCTCTGTGGTCTCAAAAGGAATAAATCATTAAACACATCTTTATTGAGTCAGTAGGAAGGATGAGCAGTAATGCACACATGTGGTGACTCACCCAATCCCCGGTAGCAAGCACAAGACCACAAGCGATGCCAGGGCTCCAGTGGATTGCCAGGGACTTGGGGTGTCCAGAGCATCTGCAAGGAACAGCCAAAGGTGCAGCCAATGGTACCTTTTAAATGTAAGAGTTGAACTGCCCCTTGTGTCCCCAGAGGTGGTGGGATCACAGAGAAGTGTACCCTACATCTATTCTGTGTCGGGCACCCTGCCTGGGGTGCAGGTTTTGGACAGGGCAGGCAGCCTATGTTGCCAACACCAGTCAAGGGGCAGGGTGTCAGGATGTAGGTGTTCAGTCTCTCAATTCAGTATTTTCACATCCAGTAAATATAAATTTAAAAAAAAATCAAGCACTGAATCCACCAAATACCTAACAAAAATGCTACACTATCCCAGCACATGGTATGAATTGGTAATATCTGAACTTTCAGGGTGCTTTCATGCTATCCAGAGTCTTGTGTTATAAATATGTATAGAAATATTATGGCCTTTGTTCCACAAAGGACTTCAATCTATATCCTGTGTTGCATTGTGTTTTCCAAACTGTGACGATTCATGTTTGCTAAATTTAAGCCACCTGCTTCAATGCTCTGTTGAACAAAATTCTACACAAAAAAAATCCCACAATAATTTAATATTAATTGGTAAAACTCACTGGTCCTGAATCTCCATGCAAAGTCTTCAGCAGCTGGTAACCAGGATTTTAATGCCAACCTGGTAGCAGAATGGAGTCCACTCACTATTTATCCATTCTCTCCACCTTCTCTTGCCATGTCCTTTATTTAAGCATGAAATCTATTTATGCATCTTTTCAGAGGACTTTTAGTAATGATTGAAATTTCTTATAGCCTTAGTCTTTTCCAGACAGTACCTGGTGTTGTCTGCCTTTTCTGAGAAGTATTGATGAAAAGATAATGAGACTACAACATGGGGAAACCTTCGGCTTCTTGGATGACCCTCAGATGTTTGAGAGAAAATCCTGGCAAAAGACAACAACCCAGATGACCCTTGATCTTTTGCCAGGACAGCTATATTGAAGCTTGTGTGTCTTAGCAATGGAACTTGATTTTTGAGAACATTTAGATACAAAGTTCTGTTTACACCACTGTGAGATCTGGAAAAATGCCACTCACAAATTGATATGGTTCTTTCATCTCAGGTCTAAACTGTAGAAAAATGTCAGTCAACCTCCTTCTACCTCAAGCAAATTGGAGGGGAGAGTCCCACAGGGTTCAGTCCTGTGACTTATTGTGTTCCAAAATTTTTCTCTCCATAGCTGGAGATCTGAGGAAATTCTGAGTTTGTACATATTTTTACTTGATTCATCTAGTGGTTTTTATTCAGGCTTTTTTCAGTCTGGCAGAGTTGAGGCCTGGATGCTACCCAGTTGGCTGAAATTCAATCCAATTAAAGACCCTATTGTAATAAGCAGTGGAGGGAAACATTTCATGTTTCACTGGCAACGTACTCAACTTCTCAATCAGATCAGGGTTCATGTCCAATCAGTGTCAAAGTACCCCAGTGCTATGTGGGAGGCCTTGCTGAATCTTCCACATTACTGCTTTGACCCTGTGATCCATTCAATCTTTATTTTAATGCTTGACTTCCTTCTACCGGTGGCCTGATTCAATTCCTGGGAGTCCTTTTGTTGCTTTCACTGGGGACTGGATCAGGATCTGTCCAGAGAGCTCCTTCTTTTAGTCCGATTTATCTCATTCCTCCTGCATGAGTAAGGGGAGAGAGACAAAGTTTCACCTGGGCAGTGCAATGTTTGCAGTGTAGTAAGGTGTGTGTGTAAAGTTCAAAAGGTTAACCACGCTCTAAAAGCTGAAGTTATCATAAAATAAAAATAAAATTCTAGCCTCGGCTTCCTATCATATTGGAGGTGTTCTATCACAGATAAAAATCATCAGAGATGGAAAAGTCAGGCACTCTCTGGACCTAACCTGAAACAGAAACATACTCGCCTATGACCATGTCTAGACTGAGACAGAGCTCCAAATGACTTTGCTCTGGCTTTCGGCTGATGGGGAACTGTAATATCCAAGGCATTTAGCCAACTACCCTCTTCTTTCAGTGCTCTCACTTTGCTTGCAACTTCATACACAGACGAGGGCATGGAACCTTGCCTTTTCAATATAAAGTATTACTGCCAAAATTTCAGTAGCTAACTACACACATAATAAATATAATATTTGCCTTCAAGTATATTATTTTTCAGAAGTTTTAAGGCAACCTATAAAGAAGTTGGATTGCACTAGTTATTTTACTAAGTTATGAAGGTACTTTTACCCTTTTTAAAGGAAAATCCTGCTATCACTTTTTTTAACAGTATTATTCCTTTCCTCTATTGTTCTGTACATCATGCTATGACAGAAAAATTAATTCAGCTCACTAAACAAAAAGTATTTAGTGTGATTTGAGAGGCTGTAAAATACTGAAGTGTCTACATGAGACTGGCAGATATGATTGAAGACTTCTGAGAGGTGTATTTGCTTCTTGAAAGCTGAAGAACAAAATCACTACTGTGACATTGAAAACATACATGACAAAAATTGAAACAATTCAAAAATTAGGCAAATGGATAGTTTATGCCTTCTGAAGCATTTTAAAAAAAATCTAATAATATTAAATTTTAAGGTGGAACAGTTAAAATGGTGATGACTTGTTGAATAACAATCATCAGACTTGTTTCAATAATATTTTCAGGATAAGAAAAATTATTTTTTACACCATACCATGGTATTATTGCCTTTTTCTACCTTTCCAGCCCAAACTGTCCCTTAATCCTTAATATCAAACAGATAATCAGTGTTGGAATATCTGATACTGTTGTCCTGAATGTGAATTTGAAATTCTGACAAATCAAAGAGATTGAGATATTCAGTGCTGTCCTTAGAATAGAAGAGCAAGGTTTCTCAAAGTAGAGTAAAAAATCAAAGAAGATCCAGAGAACAGTGTTAGGTATATTTTGGAAATTTCAGCATGTGACCCTTCCTTCTGCTTGCGTGCCTTGCAAAATTCCTGACATTATCTTTTCATGCTGCCCTGATGCTTTGATTTGCTTTTCTTTTTTTCCTTTAATGTAATTATTTTTTGAAAAATTCACCAATGATCTTACCTAAAGATTTTTAACTTCCAAAATGTTGTTTCTTTCTTAAAAAAACCCAATAAATTAAATGGATTTATGATGTATGTTTTACTGGTTGAGATCCCTTGCATAAAAACTGTATATAATTTTCCTATGTATGTGTGTGAGCACTGTACCAAAAATATTTAATGGTGAGATTATAATTGTGGTTGTGCTACATGAAGGTAAAACTTCTTCAACGAGGTGAAAATAATATTTTATCATATCTTTCTAAAAAAACCCAATAACCTGCCATTTTCATTCCAATTTATGACTGTATTGGCAAGAAGATCAAAAACTGAAAAAAACATACATTCTACTTCTTCTTCTTTATTCCAGGCAGTCAGGATGAAGAGATAGCTGCAGAGCTATCAAAGCTTGTCAGTTTGATTTGTTTGAGTATGGCTTGGTGTTCTGATTTTTTTTATTATTTTGTTATTGCTGTTTTTTCTTTTTAATCCTCACATGAAGTGGCCTTAAACATCAGAGTGCAGCAGAAAAGATTTTTCCCCTCTCCTCTGAAGGAGCTGGAAATCTACAGATACTAGTCTTGCTATCTCTTCAATCTATCTTCTGACATGTGAGTTAGAGCTCTCTAGAGTCATGTAATACTGTTTCAGCAGCAAACCCCAGTTGATTATTATTCCCCACTACACAGTTAGTCTTCAAAGCAGGATGGTTTTAAATAAGCACAAAAGACTCAACAGAAATCTAACACAGAGACCTTTTGCTACCAAGTTTTGTACTGGGAGAACAGGGTGCTGACAAAATACTGCAGCTGGCAACAACTCATGGGGAATACAGCTACAGTGTCTGAAGTGCACTAGTGGTTTTTTTTGTCTTTTGGCGTTGTTGTTTCTCATCCTGTTAAATACTGCTAAACTCCCAGCTGTTCTGTCATGTGATCAGCTGTGCTAACAAACAACACTCCCGTAAGGCTGTGGTTTTTAAGCTGCCAACTTCAAGTGTTACTGCAGCTCATAGCTTGTGGTAAATACAGAGAGGTTCTTGGAAGCTCTAAAGGAGATCAACTGCTGCCTCCTTCTTCAGAACATCAGTCAAAAGTAATCTTACAAATATTCCAGGCAGGCTAACATCTAGCTGCTGCTCTTGTGGATGAAGCATTGGTGATAGTGTTTCACTTGGTAAGCTTGATAGTGTTTGCTGTCAGAGTTTCCTGTTTATTTCTCTCTTAAACCTATTTCATATCTTATCTATCTCCATAACTAATTTTTATAGCAACAAGCTCACCTAAAAAAGTGAAGAAATCACATCTACACCTTAAAGCATGTCACTGCAGTAATACATGTAATACTTCTGAGAACAGATAGAAAGCAAGCAGAGACAGGCATGACTGCAGATAAAGGAGGCCCTAATGAGAAAGATGAGACTAGAATTCTGATCTCTGTTTCTAACACAGTTTCTCTATTTTCTCTAAAACCTGAACTGAAAAGCATTCAGAATATTACAAGAGTAATCCGTGTCATTGACAAAATCTTCAAAAGTAATCATCATGATTTTGCTGTCCCATCGTGCAGCTTGATTTTCCCCAGGTGCCCTTTGTGAGAGCCTGCTCCAGGAGCTTTACAGAGCCAACTGCAGCAGGAGTGACAGAATGTGAGACTGAACACCAAACTATTCAGCAGTGTCTCATGCCAGTATGTCTTCGTGGAAAACATACATTTAATTATTCACGAGGTTTGGTGATATGCAAGTTATGATTTTTTTTTAGATCTTGGGTATGTCTAAATTTGGGAATTCAAGATATTATCTACTTACCTACAAGGACATCTTGCAGAATCTGGTCCACTTGACTTGCTTGCAACCTCAATAAAGTACTGTTTTGGATGAGAAAGGAGCTGTTTCTGTATTGTTATGTTATCCAACAGGATATCACTCCCTCTTTGCTCATAGCCCTCAGTCCTTCCAGCTAGTAATTGTGTTACATACCCAACACTGAATGAGAATAAAAAAGACACTCAACTTTAAAAAGTAAACTGTTCTTTTATCAAGAAAATAATTTCAAACGTCCTAAATATATGCACATTCTGTGAGAAAAATCTAGCTTTTCTATGTGGCCATCCCTGAGATTGTAGGACATTTACCTTCAATTTCTCATGCCTTCACATTATTTAATCTCTTCCATTGTGACCAAATAGGTCTCAGAGGGGGGAGAATTCTGTTACTTAATTGTTCCCGAAAAATATTCTCCTTGGCAATGATATAATAAATTAAAAACAAAGGTATTGGTCCTATCATGTCTTGGCAGTAAAAGACATGATAAATTAGTATCCATGAAGAATACTGACAATCTGAAAGATAGAACAAAGTCTTGATCTTTGAATCATCATGTATTTAATTCTTTTTATTCCATGGACCTGAAAAATTAAGAAGTATTTACACTGGATGTAAGGTTGCAAATGCGTCAACATCCTATTTGCCAAATTATTTAAAATACATTGGTCAATGTTAAAACTTAAATCACTGCTCATCAAACAGAGAGCATTCTAAAGCCTCTATTTTTTTTTAATATCCATAACTTATCCACTGGTTGCTGTTATATATTATATGCATGTATTTAAACCAATGATACTTTAGCTTAATTTGACTTTTTTTTTTAAAGCAAATGAGAAAGCATTGTAAGATGCTTTTAATTGAGTTCAGATTGGTTGACTGGACATAAAATTATGTCAAATGAAATTTAAGTCTACAGCTAAGTGAGTTTTTAATTGGCTGTAAACCAAATTGGCTCAAATTGTTAAAAGTTAGACATTAAACAGGTGAAAATCAAAAGCAAATTAGCTGCTTTTGGATGGTGAATTGACATTTTTAGCTGCTGTTTGTTCTGTACTTGTTGCTAATATTAGTACAATGAACTTATTAAAAATATTATAGATGAGAAAATAGATTTATGATCACAATAATAGAGTGATTTTAGGTGTAGTGAAGTATAGGCTTCTTAAGAGTAAGTAGATTAATATCTACATAATATTAACACTGTGATCTGAGCCCTTGATATAGTTTCTTACACAGTAACCATTACAGGTTATGGAGGAGAGGAAGAAAATTCAACAATTACTGTTTCATCTAAGTACCCTATCATTAGGATAAATTTGCATTAGTACATAAATCAGCACTCTATCAGGTTTTTCTGAAATCATATCTGCTGAAAATATTTTCAAATGTAACTGTTATAGTTAGTTGTTCTCTGCTTTGCACATTCAGAGGTGCTTACACCTGCATAAATTAAGAGTGAGAAGTAAATGATAGCATTAGGAAAACCTGAAACTGTGGAGAAGAGTGACTTTTCCTGTCCTTGATCAAACAGTGATTTCCTTCTGTCATGTGAAAGAACAAGGAAGGCCACATCACTGCAAAAGTAGCTCTTGTTTTCCCATGGGGCACACTCTAACACTTAGAACAGTTTCCCATATCCACTGCTGTGGAGTATCCTGTCCAGTAGGTAACCTGGAGATTCCACTGTTCTTAAAAAACCCATAAATCTTTGAAAGTTTGGATTTTATTACAAACTGAAAATTTAGAAATATGAAAATAGCCTGAAAATAATGCTCTCTATACTGTGAAAGGATCATGAGCTTTATTAAATTGAACTGATTTTAGTTTTTAGAAGGCTACTCAATTTCTACATGACATTAAAAGAAATAGCATATAAAATAAATAAAATGGCTACATAATATGAAAAGAAATAGCACATAAATAAAAGAAGTGCTTTGATAGTGTGACTTATAAGAATTTTTTTCTTAGCATTAGAAAAATTTAGTGTAAATTGCAGTGCCCAATGCAACTGACTACAAATTCATTACACAAAAAGAGAAAAGGGACCTCACTTTTTTTTTCCCCCAGTAATAGGCAGTCTTGTCAGAACCTCCCCTGCTATGCACACCTAGTTCCAAATGCATTGCTGCCTGTGGCACACAAAAACACAGCAGCAGCCTGTTTCTCCTGAGGCCTCTGAGCAGGCAGGCTCTGGCATTCCATGCACTTCATGCTCCAAACCAGGCAAAGGTGACCTTGTCTACCTCAGTGACGCATCTCTGTCCCACCAACTCGCTGACCTTTGGGAGATCCCGCCTTGGGAGAGGAGACACGCACTGAGGATGGTTACAAAGGATCCCAGGAGAATGCAGCATCACGTGCTCTAAATAAAAGTTTATAATTAACTGAAATATAGATTGCATATTAAACAGAGAACAAATTCAGACTGCCTCCGAGGATAACTGAGATGTCAGACTTCGAATTTAAGGATCATCCTAGTTCAAAGCTACTCAAAGGACTGGGCAGCTTTGTTAAAATGTATGAGTAACACATGAAAAATATTCCTTGAAACACATAAACACATTTTTATTGTATTCTAGAAATGGTATTTGGAATGTACTTCCCATGTATATTAGAAATTGCAGTTTCTTCAGAATGATACTTGAGAAAACACAAACTATGTTTAGTTGAGGAAGGTATTTTTTTAATGATGCATGTGGTAATTTTATTATTTCAAGTTCATTTTATAGATCTGTGAAAAGGTTAAAATTGATGCATTTATGACAGCATAAAAGGAATTGGGCTTTATTAAAGTGCAATTTCATTCTTTAGAAGCGTTTTGTTATTAGAACATGCATTATAACCCATTTTATAATAATTAATATGCAAAAATGATACCGTAATTTATGACACCACGGAAGTGCACTTCCAAGCTCTAGTAATAATAGTTGCAAATTTTCAAGTATTTATTGTAATAGGTCAGCTCATGCTACTGAAATATATATTGTATTGCTGTTTCTCCTATAACAACTCTTTAATTTCAGAAGTTTATAAACCTGTCATAAAACCTCTGCTCCTGCTTTTCTTGAAGTACTTAGCTCAAACTGAATTAAGGAAAGGAAAGCAAAGAAAAACGTATTAGAACTGGTCTGGCAGTCAAGATACAAAAGCTTTTTCTTAACACAATCAATAGCCCTCACTGCTGGAGGACTGATGGAATAAAATGCTACCTGTAATTGTATATGTACAGGATCTGGCCTTGAATGCATGGTGCAGGTTATAAATACAGTCTATAGTGACAGAGTCAATTTCTTATTTTTGGTCTTACTGTCTCTAATTTGGGAATTTAGACATCATCTGAATTTATATAATTTGTGCTTTTGTCTGAGCAGTTAAAAACAGTTTTGATTTTTACTGGTAATATTTCCCTATCTACAAAAAGCACATGGAAATCCATGTAGCTGGCAAGTAGAATCACAAATGTAGGAGGGAATATTTTTCCCTGTGATTGGAAATCATTGACTTTTAGGATTTTTTCAGTATTTTGATTTGTTTCGTTTCCTGAAGTACTTATATCACAAGTGGTATAATATACAAGCTTTTTTCCCCGCCATGTTTCTTAAAGCTTTCTAAATTTAACGCCAAATTCTGTGACATTTTTCTTATTTGATAACCTTAAAAAGGAAAAGACAATTATCAATTTTTTTGGCTTGGATCTGGAATCTTCAAAATTAAAAATTAAAATGATCTTTTCCTTTTATTTATGTATTTGTTTTTAACATGACATAATTAACAACCTAGGGGTTTTTTGTTTTTGTTTTTCCTGAACTGATCATTCAACCTTGTTATGAAGAAATTAATGCTAAACTAAAGTCTTATGTGCCTACAGTGAAATATAAAGGAGAGAGTTCCCATATTCAAAGAAACTAGAGAACACGACCATATCCATTCACACAGCTTTCTGTGATTAAAATTATTGATTTTTCAAATCAAATACTTGGTAAAAAAATACAAAAAATAAATATTTTACTAAAAACATTATTGTGTTCTACAGTAGTAATTTAAGGAAAAATACGTGCATCAAACTCTGAGGTTGAATATCTTCAAAACCAGTTATACAACTTCAAACCCAGATTTGATTTTTTAGGGAAAAAATAATTATTCAAATTACAGATTTGAAAGTTTTTTAGAAAAAAAATTAAAAATTGTTCTCTTCTTAAGTTAAAGTATTGATTTTTATATGATAATAAACAAAACATAGCAAGCAGATATAAAGAGTTTTCAATAGCTAAGGATTTACAAACTAGATTATATTTTTCAAAATTTGAGTTGCAGTTGTGATCTAGACAAACTAATCCATTGCAATGGTGCTTTTGTACCAATGCTTCTCAAAAGCAAACGTATCACAGACAGGAAAATCCACTTGGGACTCAAAAGCAAAATGTCTGGCAAATTACCAATTCCACACAAAGAAAATTACTGCTTAGAATGTATTTCTTAATGTTCTTAGAATGTAAACTTGGAACGTATTTCTAAGTAAAAGACCACAGCAGTTCAGGCTGAAATTTATATAACAATAAATCATTCAGTGTTGTCGCTACCATGTGTACTTAGTATTTTTAAAGTTTAATAGGTCCATTACCATGCTTTAGAATCCTAAGTGATCCAAAGACTCTTCACATTTAGGAACAGATGGCGGCATATACACGTGGTCATGGTCATATTGTTGAAATATGATTGCAAACTTCAGTGTCAAATTAGGAGTTTGCTTAATCAGTTCCATTCTGTACTATTTGCTTAAATTTTGACTTTAGCAACATTCAAATTGTCTACTTCCTCTGTGTTTAATGTCATAAGTGTTTAATGTCATAATCTCGCAATTTTTTTTTCTCCAAATATTGGAGAACCATGCAGGTAGTTTCATTGGTTTGTACTGTAAGCTTCACTCTATCTAAAAAATTTTTATGGTTTTCAAAATAATAGACACATATTGCACAGTTAAATTTTATTGAATTGCATTAAATTGGCATATTTACTGCCCTATAACTTAGCAAAACCACACTTCACTTATTGGTAATGGCTCATTTATAAACACAGTAAGCCAACAGTATTGTGGTGGATAAACCTTCAGAGAACAAGAAATTACACTGATTTTCAAGGGCTATTTTCAAGGTCAGTTTCTGGTCACCCACTTCATATTCACCATGACAAAGGTTAATCCTCTCTTCAGACTTATATGATGGAGCACGGAATTGGTAGGGGCTTCTGGCTTCCAAGGTATTTTTCTATGATCCATAGGATGTTTTTCATAAACATATTTGATTTCATGTTATAAGATGTTAAGATCTTTGCACTTGATTCACTGTCAGTATGTTACTCTGAAATCTATTAGTTTGTTGCTCAGAAATTTTAATAAAAAAATTATCACTTACTGTAAAGCTTTTCAAGGTCTGAAATAAGAGAATATTTGACAGGAACCATGAATGGGAGGGTATTGTGACTTTGAGAAGTATTCTCATTTTTATGGAAAAATGATCTCCAAATCAAATGTCCCAGATTTTCTAGTGTGCAATTGTAAAAAAAAAAAAAAAAAAAAAAAAAAAAAAAAAAAAAAACCCAAAAAAACAGAGGAAAGAGAGAGGTGAATTTGAATCCCAAAAGGGCCATCTATGGAGGCCCTAGCCAGACACCCTCATCTGAGTGGGATTTCAGTATATATAGCTGCTATAAAACTGGATCATTAGATAACTTTGTATGCATCCCAGCATGGTATTTACTACTTCAGACATTTGAGAAGCTGCATGGATGGAATGCAGCCAGACGTATATTTAAGCAGATTTATCTCCTTCCTATTTGCAATGTGATCCTTCTTCTGGTATTCTTCATGGAAAGGGATCTAAATATACAAGGAGAGAGATACAATTGTCCAGAAACAGCACAGAAAAGTAGGGAAATGACATTGGCAAATTATTCTGTCTTGACTGGTAGAGTGAGAAAATGTTCAGAGTTTTTCTTATAACTGATGAATTTACTTATTGATGAAGAAACCTACTTATAATCTTCCCTTTAAGTGTTACCAAGTTGCTCACCCTATAACGAGATTCTTAACTTTCAAGGAAGAAAGGAGACATTTTTTACAAACTACCACATAACATATATGGAAATTGAAGTGCATCAAATCAGTTCAGCTTCTTTCTCATTTATTACCTATATAAATTTAGGTAATATTTTTCCTGCCCTAAAACATTTTAATTTGGCTAGCATCATGATAGATATTGCAACATGCTGAACAATTTAATACTGAAATTATATAGATATTAAAATACTCCTTCAAGGTGTGAATAATAAATACACATTTTGTGCACCTTAGAACATAAAAGTAAATCTCTCATTTCACTATAACTTTAACTAAGAAGTTATTTTGTTTCATGCTAATATATTACAATATTTTAGTTAAAAATACTAGAAAAATATAATGCCAATTTTTTTCCAGTTAATTAGCAAGCAGAAATCTTGATGAACAGCAGGCATTTTTATGTTACCCATGAATAGTTCTATCTACTGTGCATGCTTATATCTATCTTCTAAAAAAATCTATGAGCAGAAACCAGCTGCATACCAAGTTATTGACAGGATTAAAGGAAGCACACAGATAAAAGAAAACAATGTGCCTGCGGAAATGAATATTTTTGCCCATAAAATATAAATAATATATTCATAATTGGAATGTGCTTTGAGATTTCTGTTCTTCCTACATTATATAAATATATGCAGTGCTACTAGATTTTGTGAATGGATTTGAGAAGAATAAAGTCTTTTTAAAAGTAGTGTAAGAACATATTATTGATTTTTCCTTTCTTTGCCTATGCTGTATGTTAGAATATCACCAATATACTGTACTTGGCTCTTTAAGCAAGTTCAGTAATGACAGAATGTCATGAACTTCTCAAAGTATCATCAAAGAGGCAGTGGTGCATTGTGTCAGAAAAGCGCACTGAGCCAAGTTTCAGCTGTGCAGATCCCTCTAGAAAAAACAACAAAGCTATTTGTTTCATTTCTCATACAAGTATTTAATAATTTATTTGCTGACATTTAAAACAGCACTCATTAAAAACAATTTTTTTTTCCCTCAGCATCAAGAAACGAATTAGCACTCAGACTACTATTGATTGAGTAACTTCATGGAAGTCATTTGAGACAATCATTGGGGAAAATGTGGACCAAACGCACCTAAGAGCAGCATCTAGATTCTGGCTGTTCCTGGGTGCGTTCTATAACTTTTTAACAAAGTTGTCACTATTTTCAGTTTCCCACTTTCACTGGAAAAGTTGTGCATACTTCTCTGCAGAGCTCAGCAGCTCTGAAGAGAGCAGCTGACTCACTAGGCTGGGGTTGTGGGCAGCCTGCTGGGGAGGGCACCGAGGAATGTTGGGTTCAATTCTTTCAAACAGAAGGGGCAAATGGCCTTGGATCTCACTTATTTTGGGATAGTGTTTCAACTAGTAAAGTATAATGTACAAGCTCTGCAAAGCTATCACTGCCACTCACTGCCTGCTGTGTTTAAGTGGGTAGGTCCATCTGAGGTTTCAGAAAAAAAGGAAAAAGCTCAGCTGTATTCCTTTGAAAGAGGGATCAGAAGGAGATGCAACCGTTAGACAACTAAGCCTGTATAAAGATGGACAGCAGTCAAGACCCTGTCCTGTGGTCAGCATGTCCCTGCTGGATGGCTGCAAGCCCTTTCAGCAGCCTCTTTTCTCTGGGGACAGGTCTGTCACATATAAAATTTTCTGTGTATTGTGTATGGATCCTGTGATTACAACCCAGGGCTCTGCATGCCAGACACCTTATATAGAAACAGTAGGCATTTAAATCCCTGATATTATGGTGCTTACCTCCTTCTTTAGAAGCAACACAAAGACCTAACTTAAAGCACTCCTCCCTGATCTTTTTTTCTCTTTTTCTGTGCCTCTTCTTTCAGATGTCCATCTTTCTTGTAAGTTTTCACTGTAGAAACATGATTCGTTTCCACATTTTTAGAAATATATCAGTATTTTCATTAAAAAAAAGACTTTGAGTGGCTTATAACATCATTTCTAAAAATGGGTTTTAGTAGAATCATTATATATATATAATGATTGCTTGGTCTGCTACATGGTCTGCTTGGCCTAATGTAGCATGAATTTTTTCATTCACAGAATATGTTTAGGTATATGTGGTAGGCTTTTTGAGGTTACCAAAATGGAAGAGTCCATGTGACCAGAATGCCTAGTAAAGCTACTTAGTAGTACAAAATAATCCCAATTTTATGTTGTATTCTGTAATGGATTAATTTAATTAATTGTTCACTGTCCTTACCAAATATATGTCACCTTGAACAAATTTTATATAAGTAATCTAAAGCAAAAAAAATAACTAGATGGAAATAAAATGCAGTGTGCTGCCATATCAAACTTTCAAAAATTTTCATACTGAACTGACATTATTTTCATGTGTGATTTGGAAAGTTCAGTGTCAAGGTGGGTGAACCGTGTTTCTTGTTCCTTAATTTCTGGATTGGTAGAAATGAATCTCTAGAAAGTCTGTCTTGTCTCTTGGTGAATTGTCCCATAAGCAAATGAAGGAGAAAGCAGCAGGTTGCTTTTTTCAGACTGTTCCAGAATGTTTGGTTGCATACAATATTTGTAATAATAACCCTTGTGAAATTCTGGTAATTACTGATGACTTTGGGACTCTGCAGGGCAGTGGATTAAGGTAACTGGGAAAGTCTAACATAGACTAGAATACATCCTGTCCTTTACAACTGATTTAAAAAAAAAAAAAAAAAAGAAGGATAATACAAAAATGAATTATTCTACTTGTGCTTTGTCTTACCTGGAGCTTTATACTGCCTGCACTTTGACATTATAGTCCTAGTCTTACTCAAGGTGTTTAAATATTGTAAGAAATTACATGAAGGACTCCTCTTCTTGTTTTAAACCCTGAAGCAAAATCCTCAGATTTATCAGCTCAGATTGATTAAAAAAAATGGGCAATTCATATTATTTCATAAACATATCAATACTAATTTTAGTGTACTCCCTGCATAACTTTGACTTGTAGTAATTTGGGTTTATTGTAAATGCTATGACAGGCCATGTGTTTATCTGTGCAGTTGGCTGATTCTCCCTCCTCCTGATTTTGCAGAAATCTTTGCTTACATATTTAACACAATCCTGCTTATGTGATAAAAAATGAAACTTGGCTGAGGTGATTCTGCTCTTAGTGGTTTAATGTTACCTCCCTCGTTCTCACCAGCACCAGTCTTACTATGTCTCCTCTTGAATTTTTCACATTCAGAAATCTCCCAAAGAGCACTGTAAGGTGCCTGCCAGAGGGGATTGAGCAGGATCAGGCAGAACAGAAACATCTCTGTAAATATCATTATATTATAGGTTATATATTTTATACATATATTTATATTATTATTTATATGTATGTTGATGCAATATTTATAACCTTAGGATGCCAAAATAACTGGTCTTTCAAATCCAGATGAATACTCAGAAGAAATCCATGATTTCTCCCTGACTCCATAATAATTCCAACTCTTGAAGCCTTCCAGAAGGTAAAGGGACTGCACAGCTGACATCCTTTTACTCATTGATGCCTTAAAGAAAAGATTTCAATTCCTATTTGTTCAAACTAAATCTAATTACATAATGTATCATTAAGGTTTGTGCTGGTTTTGCACAGCCAGATTTTTGGTAGCAGGGGGGCCATGGAGATGGCTTCTGTGAGAAGCAGCTGGAATATTTCACGATGCCCAGCAGAGCCAATCCCCGATGGCTCTGAAGATGGACATGCTGCTGGCCAAAACTGGGCCAGTAAGAGATGTTGGTAAACCCTCCGTGATAACAGATTTAAGAAGAAATCAAGACAAAGGTGGTGGCACAGTTTTGATTCCAACCAGAGAAGAGGAGGAGGTGAAAACACATGAGCAGAACAGCAGGACAACACTGAGGTCAGTGGAGAGGGAGGGGGACGAGGTGCTCCAGGCACTGGAGCTGAGATTCCTCTGCAGGCCGTGGTGAAGCAGCTGTGCCCCTGCAGCCCATGGGGAATGCAGAGATCCACACGCAGCCTATAAGGGAGATGCCCACAGCAGTGTAGGTGAATGCTTGGAGGAGGCTGTGATCCAGTGAGAGTCCTGGTGGAGGGAGAGGGCCCCCCGCTTCCAAGCTGGAGCAGCCTGTGCTTGGGGGCTGCATCTCATGGAAAGAGAGACCCACACCAGAGCAGTTTTGGGAGGACTGTGTGCCAGTGGCAGGGACTCACATTGCAGCAGTTTTGGGAGGGCTCCTGTTTGTGAGATTGGAACCACGGTGGAGAGTTTTGTGAACAACTGGCTCCTGTGGAAGGGAACCCCACAGTCTCACAGGAGAATGATGTCCCAGTTAACATCATTACCTTTTTCTGGCAGGTGGAGGTCTCTTTTTCCTCCTCCAAAATGTTGCTGACTGTCCCTGTTTAAGTGCCAAAATTACTGTAATGGTTTGACCTTGGCTAGGTGAAAGCTGCCGACTAAGCCACTCTATCACTCCCTTTCCCCATGGGACAGAGGAGAGAATAAGATGGAGAAAAACCAGAAGGTGAGATAAGGCAGTATATTTCAGTGAAAGAAAGAAAAACCAGAAAGTTTTGTGTACGCATAAGCAAAGGGAAAAGTCAATCTCTACTTCCCATCAGCAAGCAATGCTCAGACACTTCCTGGGAAGTAGGGCCTCAGCACCTGCAGTGGTTTCTCCAGAAGGCAAATATCAATGAATCATGAATGTTTTCCCTGCCTCCTCTCCCCCTTAGCTTTTATGCCTGAGCTGACATCACACGGTACAGAATATCCCTTTGGTTAACTTGGGTCAGCTGGCCTGGTGCTGTCCCCTCCCAGGACCTTGCCCACTTCCCTTGATGGGCAGAGGAACACCAGAGGGACAGCACTGCTTGGAAGTAGCCAAAACACTGGTGTGTTATCCGCAGTTATAACACTGTTGTGTTATCCGCAGTTATAACACTGGTGTGTTATCCACACTTTTCCAGCTACCACTGCAAAGCTTTGCACTGTGAGGGCTCTGAACTACCTCAGTCAGACCCAGCACAAGTGTATAGAAAGAAAAAAAAATCCTCTTTATATTGGTAAATTGAATTTAGCAAATGAATTAAATGTTTGAAATATTTGAACAATGCCCTCTATAAAATGCTTTAATATTATTAATTACTAATTAATCACTACAACTAATTAATTAATTATTGCTAATAATCTTTAGTCATCCTGAAGTGGAAAGGGAGTTGGACTAGATAATCACTGTAAGTACCTTCCAAATGAAATAATTCTATTCTATCAAGTCTGTTTTTAATGTTTGTTCTTTCCTGTTCTGCACTACTTCTGAAGGTGAATTTCTTCTCTACTTGAAGTACACTCTGTAACTACCACAACAGTACTGTTTTATTAATAGTAAAAAAATGGAACTGTAAATCTAATTCATCTTTATAATAAAGGTCAAAATACACCTATGAAATATATACATAATATGTAATTACTGCAATTTTCAAAATGTCCAGACTACTCTAGTATTTCTAAAATTATATTGTTATTTCTCTGACAAAATTAGTTGAAGAATTTCTCTGAGATTTCTGATGAGTTTCTTGATAATGAAAATTGAATTTTTTGAAATGTGAATTATTAATTAAAATCTATTTATACAATCATGCTTATAATGAAGATCTTAACTGGTACATAGTCTCAAATATTCTTGAAAACAAAAGTTTTCAAGCTGCACTAAATATAACCCTGTCATTTTTTATTGACATCTAAATTTTTTTCTTATAAGTCACCTTCCACATTTTTGATTGTGTTTAAGAATTGTTTACCGGTGCATAGCTGTGTTCATTTCATATTGCTGGAATAATGTGTAACAGGCATGCTGTTGCTAAATGGACTTATGGTTTCATACACCCAATTGTCACTATCAGTAAGTCACAAATTGCCAACTGTTACCACGTCATAAAATCCCAGAGAGATGTACTATGCTAAGTGCAGTCAAATGACTCTGGTATCTAAGATACCACTGCGTGGTAACTTTTGGCAGACACTAACAGTTTAATAGCTCTTAAAAATCCCAATAATTATTACTTAGCCTGCTATCACAATTGGTAACCCTGCTGACAGAGAAAAGAAGCCAAAATCAAAGTAGTAATGCAATCCAAAGTAGTACCATGTAAAGTCAGCCAATTTCATTGGTTTCAAAATAAACAAAAAAGAAAAACTATCATAGGAAACATAGTATCCAATTATCAAAATCTGTCGAAACATAGTGTCCTGTGCCACACAGAATGTGTCTCCTTAAGAGATGATATAGGTCTGCATCTGGCAGATAAGTAAACTATAAAGGAGTATTGGCAAGCACAGAGAATCCTTAAAGTCTGTATACATATGTAACAGTAGATTTAAACAGGACAGCTATTCATCCTACCTTTCTGATGGAGTTAATTCCCACATCAAGGTTTGCTAAACATTTTAGGTGTCAGCTCCTGGAACTTCACAATGCTCGATATGTAATACGAGGGTGAAAATATTTGAGATGGTTAATTCAGCCTGGCTGAAATGGGGGGTGATGAGGATTTGTTTCATGGGCCATCCAGCCAGTCATCCTACAGGACCAGCAGACTGATGCCAATGCAGTTGGAGGCAGACGTGAAGCAGACATGCCGCTGGTATCCCCTATGTATCTGTGATCACATAAATCTGAGCTTTGCTCATTAGAGAAGTTATGCTGTTCTCTAACTACCATTGCAGGTGCTTAGGAAAACAATGCTCACATGTGCACTTTGTCTATTCCATGTGTAATTTGTCTATTCCTTTCAGTTCAATTCAAGGACTAAAGAGCTCAGAGACAAGGGATAGATTAGGTACACTGGGGTTCAGTGCTGTCTGGAGTTAAAAATGAGTAAAGGAAAAAGATTATCAACCTAGACCAAGATGAATACAGTTTGGTTTTAAGGATAAGGGATGGAAACTGTTCTAGCAAAAAAATCTATGTAACCCTTAAAAGCTTTTCTAAGAATGAAGACAGCAAAGCAGGAAGAATTATTAGTATTTCAGTCTCCAAGTTGAGAAAATTCCAAGACATTGGAGCTGTACAAAAGTACTTACAGGGGGATTTTGACTAACTTTAGTTTTATGCACAGAAGTGCATAACTAAAAATTATCCCTTACCAAAATAGGAGTGAGCAACTGCAGGTCAGCAAATTTCATTACTCTTAGAAATCACACATCTTGCTTCTGCATCTGCTTGGGGTCTTTAGAGAAACCATACAGTAGCAATTGCAGGCACCTGAAGTCCCTTTTACATGACCCTTCCACCCCATCTCCAGTAGGAACCTGAAAGAGAAAGGAGATCAGTGTTCACCAAAGTATTACACCATGAAGAAATGCCACCAGCAAAGGAATACTTTGTGTTATTTTTCACCCTCCTGACACTTCTCAAGCAATAGATGAAGGACAAAACTGAATTAGAAACCTCACAGAGCATGCTTTCACCATGAGAAGACATGGTATATGACTCAGCTCCTCTTATTTAGCATAAAATACCAGTCAAGTAGGGCAATCTGTTATTTTCACAGAAATCAGGAACTGTACTTAACCTGCGAGCTTTTGTTAATGGCTTTGTCTTTGCAGTGGTTTTACCTTGAATTGGTTAGCTGTCATTCAAAAATACCGCTGTGTGTTTTATGACTAGGTAGCAACATAGACTCCAGCTACATAAAAATCTCATGCTCTTAAAAAACAATTTGATTTTTGAAAGCAAATGATCAGTTTTGAACATAATTCTTGCACTGTAGTTGAAATTTTAATAAAGAATAGCCTAAAAATTGGAAGAAAAATTGTTCTTTCCTTCCTACATGATTCTACAGGTTTTTCCTCAACTTAATTGCATGCAACTTCTCCACAAGACCATCTTTGACTTAGCTTTATAATATCATTTGGATAATTACCTTTATTTATGCTATTGTTTAGAGCTCTGCAGAAACTGCTGGAGGCTGGTTTCTGGAGATTGCAGGTTTGCCCAGCATTGTGCCTATCCTCTATTTTTATTTTGTTGCTATTCTATTAAATCACTTTGCTGCAGAACAATTTCATAGTTTCCATGTTACAGTGGCATTTCACAATGCTGTTAAAATGCTAACACATCCCTGGAATGTCAAGTCAGGATAAGACATATTATGTTCACATAGCAGGGTCAGTAGGAATTCTGTCTATACAGCAAATATTTTACTGCTGGATAATCATTAGTTACACAGTTGCAAGTTATGACTTCTTTTACTCATGTGATTTTACTGTGAATAATCTGAGTCTCACACTCAGTGTTGTTTGTTCAGTTTCTAAAAATATTAATATCTGAAAAAGTTTGGACTCTGCACATGGCACTTTGCAGGTGAACAGCTGACTGAAAGAATGTGACAGCAGACCCTGAGGCACCAACAAAAGGACATGCACTCATGAATGTGGAGTGCTCAGTTGATTTCATATTAATTTCCTACTCTATTAACAGTAGAAGTTTATGCCACAGTTTCACTGGGAGCAGGTGTTTCTCCTGTGCTTACAGAACAAGCAGTTATGCACATTTCAGTCAATGTCTGTGTACATGGAGAGAGAAAAAATGGTTTGAAAAGTTTTTCACTTCAGCCATGCTACTTCTTTCGGTCACAGATTATATTATGTGCTTTAAGAAAAGTTTTTGCTGAAATGTCAATGTGCCTTTATCTATCCATCTATCTATTGAACCATAGAATCATAGAATCATTTAGATTAGAAAAGACCTTTAAGATCAAGATCAGCCATTAATATGGCACTGCCAAATCCACCACTAAACTATATCCTTAAGTACCACATCAACACATCTTTTAATTATCCTCAAGAATCATGACTTAACCACTTCCCTGGGCAGCCTCTTCCAATGCTTGACAACCCATTCAGTGGAGAAATTTTCCCTAATATCCAGCCTAATTTTCTCGTGTCAGAACTTGAGGCCATTTCCTCTTGTCCCATCTCCTGCTACTTGGCAGAAGAGACCAACCTTCACCTGGCTACAGTCTCTTTTTAGGCAGTTTTGGAGAACAGTAAGCTCTCCCCTAAGCCTTGTTTTCTTCAGGCTAAACACTCCCAGCTCCCTCAGCTGCTCCTCACAAGGACTTGTGTTCTGGACCCTTTACCAGCTCCACACCCTTCTATGCATGTGTCCAATGCCTCAATGTCTTTCTTGTCATGAAGGGCTCAAAACTGACCACAGGATTTGGGGTGTGATTTCACAAGTGCTGAATACAGGGGTGCAGTCACTGGCCACACTGTTGCTGATCCAGGCCCGGATGCCCTTGGCCCTCTTGGCCACCTGGACATGTACTGGCACAAGTTCAGCTGGCTGTTGACCATGCCCTGTGTGTTTTTCCACCAGCTTTTCAGACACTCTTCTCCAACCCTGGGGTGGATCCTATCTGGCCCCAGAGACCTGTGCATGTCATATTATGCCACTGACCTTTTCACTTTAGGTTATGGAGATTTTCATCCTGATCCCCATCTTCCAGCTCAAATAGCTGGCTACATACAGAACAACTGGTCTTGCTGTTAAAGACTGAGACAAAGAAGGCATATAGCCTTTTCCTCCCTCTTTGTCACTATGTTTACCCAAACATACAATATAGGAAGGGGATCCTTCTTTGCCCTCATTTTTTTGCTAAAAATATTAATATTACTTTTTTTATTGTCTTTTATGGCAATAACCAAAGCTCCAGTTGTGCTTTGGTACTTTTAATTTTCTTCCTGCGTAATCTCACAACATCCTGCTAGTACTCCTGAGTTGCCTGCCTCTTCTTCTAAAGGTGATACACTCTCCTTTTCTTTTCCTGAGTTTGAGCCAAATCTCTTTGTTCACCCAGGCTTCTCCTCTTCCTTGCCAGACCATCTTTTCACACACAGGTACAGCCTGCTCCTGTACCTTTCAGATTTTCTCCTTGAACATTTTCAAGATTTTCTGGATTCCTTTGAGCTTCAGTACTTTCTCTCAAGGCACTCTCTCAACCTAAATAGGCCAAAGTCTCCTGTCTCAGAATTCCAAATTAGCAGTTCTGATGAGCTTCCAGCCCTTCAGGGCTACTTCCCAAGGGATTTTGTCAACCAGATCCTGACTTTCTATGACTCTATGATTCTACAATTATCTGTCTGTCTATCTATCTATCTATCTATCCATCCATCCATCCATCCATCCATCCATCCATCCATCCATCTATCTTTGTCTCAGAGGCAGAGTTGCTGGCAGCCAAATTCTGTACACCTGTGGAAGCAGAGAACCAGTCAATTCCCATCTCCATAATGTTCTGCAAGATTACTCCAGGAGAATTATCCAGAGTTTATGCTGCACGGATGTCATGGAAATCCTAATCCTCTACAAGAAAACTGTTCTTGAGCTAAAAATAATTACAGTGCCAAAGTGTTAAATTATTGTAGCATTTTTAGCAACTAAAACCAAATCAGCTAAATATTCTGGATCAATTTTTCAAAATTTATCTCACATATAAATTCACTCAACAAGCTGCTACATTCTGTAAAGCCATAAGCAGAGAGTGTAGTCTATTAAATTAAGACAGGCAGACAACAAATCTTCAGCTATGGATTATACTCAAAAGCTGACAAGTGAAACACCATTTTAAGGGATAAATGTTATATTTCCTGTATTGAGTTTTAAGCCGGGTCAGACACATAAACTCAATCTTATTCTACTAAATTTCTATCAAGTATTTCCTTAAATGTGATTATTCTGGCTTTTCAGTGGAATGCAGCAGGATAAGGAGAAGCTTTAATATCATCTCAGCACATCATTATTCTTCCTTCTGGCAATTGATAAATGTATAGAACCAAAATAGTGCAAAACCAGCAAAAACTGTTACAGGATGCTGAGAATCTTCTTTCTTAAGGATGAAAAAAGGAAATGGTCCCAGTGCTCTCCTTTTATGCAGGAGATTATTGTAAACAGAAACTTCTATCCCTTCATTAGAATTTTAGTGTGGATATGAAATTTTAGAAAGTGTTTTTCCCATTTTTATAATTTGGTTTTGAAAAATCTTCCCAAACACAGACAAGACCTACTATTGTGTCATTGACTGATTTATATTTTTCAAGCTTCACCTTTGTTTTTCAGAACCTTCTACAGTCTTGTGTTTTGCAGTAATTCTCCTCTTTCTTTCTTGTTTTTTTCCCCATCTAATTCCTTCTTTTCTTGATGACTTTCTCTTCAGACTTGTCAGTTTTCTTCCATGTTGTGTGGAAAGAGAAATTTCAAAGAGGTGACACCTGGAAGTCACCAAAAATTTTATAGATGGGTAGATTATAACTCCTTATTCCCAAGAGTGTCATCCATACACAAAACATGAATGTGTGCAATTGGATGACAATAAAAAAATGGGAAAGCAGTATAGAAGATTAAAATATATTTCCTAATCCAATACATATTTATTCTTTTATTATTTTATTAATCTATTCAACTAGCTATTTGCATTAAGCATTAATGATTTTGCTACTTGAAAGTAGAAAAGTGCACAGTCTACCATTCTCTTTCTGTGATATTTAAGAGCAAGAGGCAGCTGCATGTTGTAGCTGAATGTATTTTGGCATTAGTGGTGTTAAAATGAATGTGTTTCTGCAACTAGAATGGCAACATAAAATCAATTATCTACACAAGTTATATGTTGGTCCAACTGCATTTCTCAGTGCAAACACACTGTAGCATACAGGTGTAGGCAAGAGATGTTCAAAAAATTAAGCCATTAAAAAGCATCAAAATAATATTTTCCACAAAATGCTGTTTCTAAAGTAAGAATATCTCCAAGAATTATTTTATTGTATAAATATCATACCTGTTATCTACCTATTAGTGTAGTATACATGTGTATGTATGTGTATGTGTGTGTGAGTGTTCACACAGGTTAAAGGAGAAACGCATGTAGAGCCTTTTTTATTTAAAGGCTAATGAAAATAATGAATCAGTAGAGCATTAGGGCTTTCCTAATGCTTTAAATGAAGGAACATCCCAGATTTTTTTCTATTCAAATATATTTTAAAAACCTAGAGGAAAAAGAAATCCATCTTTGGTGTTATCTCATTAATTAATACCTGGGGATAATCTGCTTCCTGAGAAAAGACAATTATTTAAAAGTAGGAGAAATAATTACTTCTTGAAAGTTCAGGGAATGATGGTATAAATATTTGTAGAGAAATTGCCTGTCCACAGTGTTTATGGATGTGGGGCTAGAAAATCTCCTTCATTTTCCACTTTGCTTTTCTGTTCATGACTCAGTCCTTTAATTAGGATGTTTCTGGCGGCATTAGCAATACCGGGAAGCCAGTGACGCAATAAATCATATGGAACAGAGAGATAGAAGCAAGAGAAAAGATAAATAATCTGGGAAAAAAGCAAGGCAACCACATATATCTAATAAATCATTGGGAGGTAGAAAACTGAGCTTTGAGAGGAAGGAAAGGGCAGGAACAGTCATAGTCCTTCCTCTTCCTTCATATGGATTCTAGGGTTGTTATTATTATACACCTGGACAAAGATTTTTAACGAAACAATTTTACAGAAGCTTCTCTAATGCAAAGATTATAATTTTTCATGTCCCCAAGTAATATCATAAAATCACGAAATTACAGAATTATTTTGTTGGAAGGGAACTTAAAGATCATCTAGTTGTAACGTCTGCTATGGGCAGGGACACCTTTCACTAGACCAGGTTGCTCAAAGCCCCATCCAATCCTGACCTTGCAAACTTCCAAGGATGGAACATCCTCAGCTCCTCTGGACACCTTTTTTCCACTGCCTCTCTAACATTTGAGTAACGGATTTCTTCCAAATATCTGGTTTAAATCTCTTGTTCTCCTTGCCCTATCACTACATATCCTTGTACAAAATTGCTCGCACTCTTTTTTATAAGGTCCCTTTAAGTACTGTAAGGCTGCAATGTGGTCTCTCTGGAGTCTTCTCGTCTCCAGTCTGAAGAACCCCAGCTCTCTTGTCTTCCTAGGAGAGGTGCTTCATCCCTCTTGTGTCTTCATGACCCTCCTGTAGACCCACTCTAACAGATCTTAGTCCTTTTTGTGCTGAGGTCTCTAGACAAGGATACTGTTCTCCAGATGGAAGAGAGTGGAGCAGAGGACCAGAATCACTTCTCTCAACCCACTGACCAGTCCGCTTTTGAGGCAGCCCAAGACACTGTTGATTTTCTGGGGTGTGAGTGCACACTGTTGCCTCATGTTCAGCTTTTCATCCACAAGAACCCCCAAGCCCTGCTCCACAGGGCTGCTCTCAATGAGGTCTTCTCCCAGGCTGCACTCATGTCTGGAATTGCTCTTTCCCTGAAGCAGCACTTTGCTCTTGAAACTTGTTAAACCTCTTTAGTTTCTCATGGATCCAACTCAAGCTTTTCCAGCCTCCCTTCTTTCTGTTGCGACAACTGGTAGCAGCTTCATATAATCCACAAACTTGTTGAGGGTGCGCTTGTCTCATTGTCTGTGTCATTGATAAAGATGTTAAAGAGCACAAAGATAGAGCCCTGAGGGACACCACTCATCACAGCCTTCACCTGGATGTAGAGCCATTGATTGTAATGGCCTGGCTGTGTCCATCCAGTCAATTCCTTATCCTCCCAAGATTTCACCCTTCAGATTGATGTTTGTTCAGTTGGGAGATAAGGATGTCATGTGGGACTGTGTTGAACACCTTACGGAATTCTGGTAGAGGGCATCAGACAGTTAGACCCTTATCAGCTTTTGCAGTCACTCCACAATAAAAGACAGCAGTGTTTAATGTGGAGTAACTTAATTTCAAGTCAAAATCTTTTCATCCTATGAGATGAAATACACTGTACATCCAGCAGTAAGATTGCAAGTTGTAGTCAAGTAGGACCTATATTTGCATATGTTTTCATACTGGTCATGATCTCTTTAAAATTGGTTGGGCTTGTAATATATGACAATTTATAGTATTTGTAAAACGTGACATCCTACCTTACATGAAGATGAATGAATAAAGAATGCTGCCTTGAATGAAGGTGTTCTTATAAATAAATATCTTCATTTATTTCCATCTGTGCAGCACTTTTGTATAAGTGAATATCCATTATCTCCTATTCTGAACCAACTCTATTTTCTCTGACTTTAGGTCCCTGAAGACGTTCCTAAATTAGGGTCTTGGTTGCCATGGGTTCTTTATTTATGATACTGATGAGAAAGAGAGGCATCCCTGGAGGAAAATACCTTGTCTATGATCTGAAACTCCCCCTAGAAACTCCTCTCTCTCCTTGCTGAGTACACAGAGAACATCCATTACCTATGCTTTTAAATGGAATGCCTGGAGATAGTTGGAATGAATCAGGACCCCTGATTCATTCTTTCTTTCACTGTTACGACGTTTTATCTATTTGCTCTACTTAATCAAAAATTCTCTGCAGAAGTGACTGTATCTTCAGTCTTTTCATATCAAATATCCTGGAAAAATGTTTTAAAAAGAAAGAACTTTTTTTTTTTTTTTAAGAATTTTGGGGTTGTAGGACTTACATACTTCAGAGATACCATTTTCATTGGAACTTCTCAATAAGTCTGTACTTTGAGAAACATATTCTCCATTTAGTTTATAGTCTTGACTTAAAGCCTTTCAATGACTTTAGTCAGAACAAGCCTGGACACGTTCATTACATGAACATTTTATTCAATCAGCTGTGGAATAGTTGTAATTTTGGTTTATTAAATTTGGTGAAGCTGAATTGGAAAAGGATGACAAAGCAAGCTGAATTTTATGTGTGTTTTACGCTCATTACTTGCAATAACTTTTGTTGTAGAAATACAACAATACTGCAATCTTTGTAGATCTGAGATCGCATCAATCATTTGCACCTGGTGTCTTTCTTTGACAATGCTTGATTAAAAAATACCCAAGCCCAAATAAACAAAATTATTATAATATACAGCATTTTAGAGAGAAAATCTAAAATTAGAGATATATTTTTTAGATATATATCGTTTTACTACTGTTTACATTCATCAGGTTTTGCAACCCAATTTCTGAGGTAGAAGTGCATTGATCCTAACTGTAGGTCATTGCTGTATTTATGGCACAGCAGAGCTTTTCCATCCTAGTGCAGAGGTGTAAATCTACACTCTTAACATCCAAGACAGTAATTCAGACAGTAAGCTATATCCTACTCTTCTCAACAAGGTGTTATTTTGAAAGAAAATATTTTTAGATGAAATTTGCATGGGAACAGTTTTATCTTTATGGAACACTAGGGCATTCACCAGCATATTTTACAAAAATGTCATAAAGGTGAAAATGTTCCAGCCACTTGCAGTGAGGTACTATATATTTAATTTTTTCTTAAAGTCTGCCATGCAGTCCTGTTAGGGCTGTCATCCATAATTAAAATGTGTGATGAGGTCTGAAATCAAAATTCCACCAAAGATGTTATAAAGGCCTGAACTAAAAAGGCCAAAGAGACAATTATGGTCAAAGAGACAATCAGTTCATAGGAAACTCTTGCTTGAGCAAGCTGAATAATTTTGTAGAGTAAAAGTCATGAAAGATTTAAGTCTTTAACAATCTTGAAAGGAGCTGTTTATTTCTGATAGCAAATACCTGAAATGTTCTGAAGCCAATTAAAAGAGTTATTATTTAACTTGTCTTGACAACATTATTTTAAGCTGCCTTCTTATAAATCCTACAAAGCCCCTGCAGAGTGATTTACATTTTTAAGGTTATCTTGAAACCAGATGAGATACATTTTAAAACTTCTTAAATTCCAAATTATGTTTGGTAATCTCGCCACAAAAGTTTTAACACATCTTTGCTGAATCCAGCAGGAATGTCTCACCAGTAAAATTTTTTTTAAGTAAGAAGGGCTAAGGAGATATTTGGTTGAAACCTACTATCAACAAACCTACTACCTACTAGGCATTAATCTGGACTTTCTGCATCCAAGACAAAACAGGAGGGAACAGTGAATTCATAACAGGCCGTAGCATATGCACTCCTCTAAAATAAAAACACCTAATTGTACACTACCAAAACACAGATGACCTGAAACTTGAAATATCATTTTGATTTTTAACAAAAGATTACATTCTGAAGAATGGAGCCAGTTCAAACTGAAAAAATCAAGTCTATAATCTAAAAATATGTACGTTGCAAGATAATGGCTTTGTGGTTGCTGTATTGAGTTTTTTATTATGGCAACAATAAAATTTTTATTAATCTTCATGCAGATTTTATCATATCCTCTAGAATTTAGGAAGCCAATAAAAATGTTAGAGTGGCCAGCCCAGGTGGCAGAAAAAATCAGTCTGGAGAATGTAGAAAGGTGCATGCGTCAAATTTAAAGTTGGTGAAAATTGAGGCTTTCATAACATAATTGCAATATCACTTGAAAACAGCAGGAAAGTAATATGAATGAGCTAAAGAAAGATGCAGGTGGAACAAGAATGTTAGAGTCAAAGAAATAGAGTCAGTTCATAGCCTTTTGTCTTGGGCTCCCACTCAGAGCTCAGTCTGCATCTCAATCTGCTTTTTGCACTGCAGCTTGCAAATCAAGCTACCTGCACCAGGTGTATTCCTCTCAATGACAAATTTGGGGGTATTCACTGAATCTTGGTAGACTATTGTCAGTTCACAAAAAAACCCTTTTTTAAAAAAATGTAATAATGCATTTTGGAGTCAGGGTGAGGAGTCAGCACTCAGAATCTTGCATACTAATGCAAAAATACTGCAGTTCAAAGCAGATTGAGGTAAAAAATTATTATTAATTTCATAGACTATGGCTGATAAGTCTGATATCGCATTTGTGCTAGATAATATACTTTTTTACTGTATAACAATCTCCAACCAAGTTAAAAGGTTTTTAAAGTTCAGCCTATTCTTCTTAAAATATCCCTTCTTTTTAAAAACTTAGGTTAATTGTCATCACATGTGACAGTAATTGTTATTCTTACAGTATATTTTATTAAAAGAAACATATTAATGTTTTAGAAGAATAACTATACATCCCCATTTTTTTTCTTTTGTATATTTGCTCATACTCCTCCAGAGGAAATTGTGTGGAAACTTTGGGGGAGTCCCACCAATAAACTGTGTCAACTAATACTAGGCAAATAAATGGTATATTTAATCTGTTTTACCTCTAGAGAAGGCCTGTGTTTCACACCCATTAGTTAATTACCTAGCCCATGAGTTGGACTGACACCAATTTAAGGGGTTGAAAAGACAGATTTCTTTTCACTTGCAAGTACTTTTCAAAGTCAGATTATGGTGTATCTATAACTAAACAACAATTTTCACCATGGATCTTTGGGAACGAGCTTTACCTTTAAGGCAGAGCTTTTGATTTACTAGAGTCAATACATAAGTTGCTAATAAACCCCTTAATTTTATTCTGTTTGAGAGCAAGACAGTGAAGGACATAAAGTAATGTACTTTTTCATGTTGAATGCCTAGAGGAGACTGCAGAGGATCAAGCTTCCACCCAGCCTCCCTAGGACTTTATAAATGTTCTACACTCTGAGCTTAAAATCTTCTTCACAAAGGTTCTCTAGGACCTGATATTTGCAGGAATAAAATAGGAATGTCTTTTAATTAAGGTGTCAATAATTTTTGTATTCATACACAATTTCGTCCTTTTTGAAATATGTTTGACGGTAATTTCAATTTCCCGGCTATCTTTTACCTGAATCTATCCCTATAAACATTCTCTTTCACAGCACATATTTTGGTTAACTACTTTCCCAGAACTTTGGACAGCTTCTATCAACCTTTGATAACATCTTTCAGGCTACACCAGATTGAGAAGAATCACATTTCAGCCAATAAATGTCTGTAGCAGACATTTGAGATTTTTACAATTCACCTTTTTGTTGATGATGTCTATCAGGTCCTTTAGAACAAACCTGACAATCAGTTCAGAGTGTATTCCAAATGAAAGGGGAGGAATTGTTATCCAGATAAATAAGGACAAGGATGGGTAGAAAAATTCTGCCTGTAAAACTATTATGGGTTTTGCAGCCACTGTTACAATTTCTGTTGATTAATTTCAGCAAAATGACTGTACAGCATTGTGACCAGATCTCAGTCTTCCAACTTCTGAATCTTGTGGCATGAAAAGCTATTTCAGGAAACAAAGCAGAAGCTTGTTGCAGAAATTTTCTATTTCTTTTAGTTAATCAAACTCAATTCAAAGCTTATAAATGTGATTTGGTTTATAATTCAAAGCTTATAAATGTAATTGCCTACTGTAATTGGTTACTGTTATGGTATAGCCATGGTAGACATGTTTTGAAGTTACTGCTTTTTTAGTTTACACTATGGTACTGTGATAATGTTCTAGTCATAGTTTTAGTTCATTTGCTCTGAACGATTATATGCAAATATAATCTGCACACAGACATTTGTCTGTATACATACATCTGTCTGTATAAAAATGTCTGTATTTGGGAAATCATTTATTAAAAAAAGGTGATCAGTATTCAATATGGTCAATATGACATCTGATTGCTCACATGGATTCTTTCTGTAGTATGTCAACAGAATACAATCCTTCAGACTGGATCTGGATTTAGGGAAGTTTATCAGAAAATTGTTGTCTACACTCAGAGATTATAGAAATATGTATAGCTCTGGCAAAAATTATATAGATTTAAGAATATTTCTGTGCCTCAATTAGGTAGCTAGCATATATGGCACAGAAATCTGTTAGTGAAATAACCCTCTCACCACGCTTACCAGATATTATCTTTGTTTGTCCATTTGTTTAATTAATTTAACCATTCTGCGGGATCGAATAAACCCTACCATCACAAAAATGGAGGCTATTACTTAGAGAATAAATGGTATTGCCTCTAAATACTTCTGGGAATGTGAGCACTCTTGTGTGAAGCACAGAGCTTCATACTGATAAGACTTGAAGTATGACAAGAGATTGCAATTTCTGTCTAACACCACATTCTCAAAGATGGTGCAACACATTCGAGTAAAAAATAATTTGGTCTTTATGCTATTTCTATCCTGCAGCTCTCTTCAAAAGAGACAAATTGTGATAAATTATGTGTGGTAGAGCTCTCTTGTGACTGATGGCAAGAAAAAAAAATCTAGCAATTTCGTTTAGGTGCTCACTGTGGAATAGAACTAAGCTTATCAGAAATAAGACAAACATTTTACAAGTAGTCATCGAGCTCTGCTGCTCAGTCTAGAAGCTCTCTTTTTAAGTTCCAGCCACCCCCACTACTCAATAGGTTCCACTTTTTCCTTTCAGGGGACTGGTAATTAGCACAAGTACAGTTATTGTACAGTGATTATATGTTCTAAAACTAATGTACTTATGTGAACCAGAGGGTAGCTTGCCACATGAACATTTGATAAGCAAACAGGTGCTTAAAAGATTTAATGGGTTTGTAGCCATCTGTAGTGATTAATGATGTTTAAGTATCTCACGGCAACCCATAATATCATCATAAATGAACACTAGGGTTTTTCAGTTCAAAAAAAGAAGTGTAAATGATTCTTAGATTTTCCTGCTCAAATCCCTTTGGCTTAGTTACAATTTTGTATTCCAAAGGGCAATGAATAATTGAACTTTCCCAGAAGCGATAAAGAAAAAAGAAAAACTCCTCACTCTAACTTCTCTCCATGCCCACCTTTTACCACAAGGTAGAATAAAGTATCTTTTCCCACATCCAGAACAGAAAGTTAGAGCAAATTTTCCTTCATTACAAGCAATTTCTTGCCTCTCATTTCTCTTACTAATCAGAAGCCTAGACTGAAACATTTCTGTTCCCTATACCCTGTGGAAATGTTGATTCTTTTGATATCAGCAACCAAAGTCATGCTGTGGCCAGATACTACTTGCCTGGAGATGGAGAGCCAAGTATGAATAAAAGAAACTGCCCCTGTCTATGACTGAGAAGTGGTTATGACTGAACAGCATTAAGCTATGCATTATACTATATAGGCAAATTACCCTATATTTTCAAGATGATGTCCCAAGATTTCATAGAATCAGTCTAACAGGGTATATAATTTTTTTCCCATAAATTGGCATCCAACCAGCAATTTGGATGTATAATTTTAACCCATATTTTTCACACGTTTGAACCGCCTTTAACCAACCTAGTTTAAGTACTCTCGAAAATATGGCAGTACAGCTTCCAGATGTGCCCCTCTGACACATCTTTATGAGGTCTAAAGCCAGTGACTCTGAAGTGTCACCTGCTATATCAGCTAACTGATAGCCAGATAGCTCTCAGTAGTCAAATAGTCTTGTAATACAAAAGAGACATTAAGAGTAACAGGCTGTAAGCTTTGTGCACCCAAAAGACTAAGGCCTGGCAAGTTTGCTGTGCCTGAACCTTTCTCGACCTACTTGCATCTTCATTTCACTTTGTTTATTTATGATGGCAGCTTCTCTTGTTGAACAGGCGGCAGTTGTACTTTTTGTTAGGTTATGTGATAAAATTCACCTGCACACCCACAAAAGACCAGAGGCACAATGGCAGGGGAGTGAGTCTATCCTGGCTGTTTCCAGTTTGCTCCCAGGTCCATCGCCAGGGACCCTTTAGCCCATCAAAATCTCATCTCTGCAGACCCAGAGAACAAGAGCACAATGCAGAGGCCCAAGGAATCCAAATTAAGGACTCAGAGGAAGGGGCACCCTGTACATGTCCCTCCCAACAGAGCCTCAATCCCACTGACCCAGAGTGAAACTCATCGTGAGGGGTCATTGGGACCAGATCTCCATCTCACCTTTTGACTTGAGAGAATTGCTGCCAAGGGGTGTGGGAAACCATAAAGGAAGCAGAGAAAGAGGATGTTGAGATTGCCCAATATTTATGAAGGCATGTTTAGGAGAGGAGCCAAAGGTGAGAAAAGGGAGAGGTTTAGATGATTTGGGGAGAAACAAGTATGGGAAATAGAGGGATGAGGGTTATTTGCATGTAAGCAAGGGTTGGTCAGCATGGTTTCTAACCCTATCCTGGGCTTAATCATACTCTTTACTCCATGTGCAAGTGAGTGTACAGGTCTGTGGTGTCAAGTGGATGCAGGTGTGTAAGTAAGTATGGGGTCATTAGTGAAGATCAAACTGAGAGAGCCAGCAGGGAGTAGTTTGGGATTAAGAGGGGGGAGGGATGGGTGTCTGAGGGCCAGCTCTGTCTGTGAGAGCATCTGTGGCTCTCTAAGGGTGAGAGCACAGAGAGGTTATCTATGGCACCAGCAAATCCTGGACATTTCTGTGTGTGTGTGATGGTCTGCTCCAGGAACTGCAATAGGATTATGGTACTGTGACCTTTTGGGTTCATATGTCCAGGTGTCAGAACTTGGTAAGACTGGGATCTAGGGACAGCAACAGGTGAGGCTGGGTGTTACAGGCCAGCTGCTTGAGGGACGCACTGTACATATAAGGAGACATATGATATATACTCCTACTGTCATATTTCCAACCTGCTCAGTCAGAAACAGAGAACAGGAAACCATTGCTGCTGTGCTTGTGTCAGTGCTCCAAGCGTCTCTCTGTTATTTGAGTGGCCAGCTAAACACATTTGTGGTGTCTACGTGTGCAGGTGCCTAGTGGGAATACATTTTCAGGCTCACTATTTTTTAGAACTGAATGCATAGAGCTGCAGAAGCCTTTCCTCTCTCAGGTTGTTGGATCTAGTATGACATTTTCCTCTAACATTTTTGTTCATCCTTGTGTGGTTCAAGCATAGTTTTATATCAATACTAGTAATAAGGAATCATTTTGTGTAACATAGAAACGATTTACAAGATCAGAAGTCTGAGAACTACAGCTATATGATGTGGCACGAAGCAATGTGGGACTGGCATGGGGAGAGATGAACAGCCTTGGCACTGGGGACCCCACAGCTCTAAGCAACTGACCAGCATTGAGTTATGGAGAGGCAAACATGGAGCTGGACAAAGCTGGTTTTAGGGACAAGAAGGAGAGCAAAAAAGTGTATCAAACATACAGAAAAGGCAACGTATGTTGTAAGTTTGGGGGTAATGTGGTATGGAAACCAATGAGCAAAGAGAAAGACATAAAAACATTTGAGCAAACATGTCAAATTGACTCATAGTGACCACTGAAGAAGGAAGAAACCATTCACATTTCATAAATCCTGGCAGAGAAGTCCAGATGTTGCTGGCTTTCCCTAACACCTCCAAACCCTCAACCCAAGTAGACTTAACCCATCGATATTAGGACTCAGAGAAGCAGAAGGGTGAGCATAACACCAGGAACAGGAGTAAAAATTGTGCAAAACAATTTTAACCTAATTTTTATTCTTTTTTCAACAATTAGATCTAGACTAGTAATGGCTGAATTCTTAATATTTCCATAGTACAAACAATAAATTAATGGCTATATATATATATATTTGCTTCTTCTGTGCAATTTACAAGATTTTAAGCATAATACTGCATATGCTGAAAGGTAGCTGACCTTTAGAAATGTCTATCACCATAAATCTAGCAAAGAGTGCGGGCACACAAGAAGGATATATTCTGGAACACTGTAAGAACTAGGTGTGGAGAAAGGCAGAGAAAAAGAGTGATTTTGCAGTGAAGTACTCACAGAGGAAAAAAGGGCAAGAAGAAAATGCTATGGATAGAGGGAGATGTTGCAGGAACAATATCTGAAAGAAAACACTGTACATTAAATCAAGCACCTTTGTCCAAAAGTTTTAAACAAGAATTTATAAAAAAAAAGCATTGTATCATTCTATGAATGCTAGTTGACAGTATTCTGTTAAGTACAGTCTCTCTGCTACCAAGCTATGAAAGCTGTTCTAAAATCAATTGGATCAATAATATAGTCTCTAAAAATAAAATCTCCTCCTGTTCCTCCCTTTTCAGCTGTGAATCAGAATGCTGCTTTATATAGATGATACTTACAATAATGCCACTTATATGGGTTTGAATGGACAATGCCAAGCTCAGCACAGAAACTGTTCCTGCTCTAATTTGAAATTTGAAAACTTGCAATTCTAAAATTTTAGACAGAGAATACAAAATATTCTTTGCTTCTTATGAGATTACCTACCATCTTCAACTAGGTTCACAAGGAACTATTTACTGAAAATAAACTAATTGAGATCTAAAAACCTGTCCAAATGTTGCTACTACTCTGACCAAGATAGCTACTCATTTGAGTGTGCTTTTTTTTTAAAAGGCCAGAGAGATGTGGCAGCACTTGTAACTGTTCTTAATTCACAGGCAGCGTTAACCAGCATGTTCTTAAATCTGCTACTCTATACAGCTATGAGCCCCAAATTGCTTGGTCCTCACAGCTACTGCCACAAGCACTCAAACAACATAAGCACAGGATCCTTTTCCTCGGCCTAACTATTCTCAGTCCCAAATAAGTTGATAACATCTATCCTTAGTGTCAAACCTAATATTTGCTCATTACCTCCCAATTCTTGAACACTACTGATTGTAATCATGTTACCTGTCTGGTCACAGACTTTTTGAAAAAAATGGAGCTCCCTAGTGAACTTCACATCATCTCTTATTGACCCTTCTAACTTGATACATATTGGAACAGCCTCTCTTTTGTTTCACTGTCACTTGTAGTTTAAATATATATATAGTTTAAATATCTATCTTTCTTCCTATAAACCTTTACACACTTCACTGGCTGGACTTTATTTGTTGCTCTGCCCAGTTGCCACACTTCCTATCCTTTTATTCCTAGTCATTCATCATATTTTACGGCAAGCATATACTCTTTCTAAAAGGTATGTCTGTGTCTTTATATATATATATATATATATATACACACATATACACACATTAGAATATGATCAGATCAACATGGGCAATGCCTAGATATACTGGTTTTGACTGGGAGAGTTAATATTCTCCATAGGAGCTCATAATGCTAGGCTCATTTTTGGACCTGTGACCAAGGCAGTGCTGATAACATGGGGTGTTTAAGCTTTGGCTGAGCAGTGCTTGAACAAAGATTTTTGTCTTTCTCACACTACCCTGCCACCATGTACACTGGGGATGCACAAGGAGTTGAGAGGGGACACAGAGAAAAACTTCAAAAAGAAGAAATCTAGAGAGGATTTGAATCTAGATTTGCATGTGGACTAAGTTGGCTTCTCTAAATTTCTCTCCTGGTATTGCCACAGGGAAAGCTACGACATAAAAGAAGCTTTTTCTGTCTAGTAAAACAAATTTTAGGAGAACCCAGTGTCTGGAAATTGAAGTGACGAAAAAATTTGCAGATTTTAAAGTTGAGATATTAACTATTGGAAAAGTTTACAAAAGATCACTTGGCAGTATATTGCTTAAAATACAAACATCAAGACTAATTTTTTCCTTAGGAGATTTATTCTCACTTAAAATGAAATCATTAAATGACATAAGTTCCTTTCAGTCTGTTTAAGAGATGGCTATCCCATATCCTGAGCTGTAAAAATCTGGGATCTAGATGCTTACCACTTAAAAAAAAATCAGATTTAAACAGCAACTAGTTAGTTTTATGAATCTGAGAAAGGTAGACAAATGGTAGTCAGAAATAAGCTACTTTCCAAATGCTTCCAGGTCTAATAAGATATAATAAAGAGCTACAGTAGTGGTATTTTAAAAAATAAATAAAAGAACCAAGAAATAAATGCATTTAAAGAATCAGCAGGAGAAGAACATTTTCAGACAGTTTTGTAACTGCTGAATGATATTTAAGTATAGAGAATGTTAGGCCCAGATGGGCATGCTGTGAACTATCCATAATGTTAAATGCTAATATTCATAAAACAATAGATTTCACCCTTTATGGATTGAAGTACGTGAAATTGTTACCGGCCTATTATTGTTGCTTTCATCAGTGAACCTTAAATAGGTTTAGACTTTAATTGTTTGTCAGCTGAGAATTTTCTCCTCTTGTTCTTCCTTTATCATGCAGTAAAATCATAAGTGCCTAAGAATTAAGATTAGTGATCTGTGTGGGCTTGAGTTTCAAGATGTGAATATTGTGTCACTGCTCACCCATGGCAAAGGAATGGAACAACCTATTCCTGCATTTTCATGACACAGAGCAAACACAACCCACATGCAGGCCAAACCTCAGCATATTTGGTATGGTTGCTGCTGCTTCAAAAGACATAATTACCTCAAAATCTGTGTGAAATACTGCAAAGTATCTATTACTGTGCACAGTTGAGTAGAACACCAAAAATAACACACGTCACTGTCACATTTTTTAATGGTGACTGAGCACTGTTAATGTACTCACACTATCTCTTTAAAAGGAAGCAAACCACAACAGTAAAAATGAATCAGAAAAGGCTAGAAAACAATTTTCTTGGAAAAAGAAGGTAGGGTGAACCAAAACTGTCTTTACCTGTATGTTGCTCAAAACATAATTTTATTTATTATGTTAACTGCATACACAGCTCAGAGGTCGCTAATCAAATTATTAAAGCAAATAAAACCAAAAATCACTTTGCAGGGGCAGGAGGTGAGGTTTGAGGGGCACTAATTTTCATTGCACTGGATGGCATAAATATATCTAGTCTTAGCTGAAAGAAACAAACTCTTTTTATTGTAATGATTCATGGGAGGCACGTCTGATTAGGTTTGTATCTCCATTTTCTCCTGTGGTCTCAGTTCCCAAACAAGCTGCCTGTTCAATGATTCACTGGCATCACAGAACGATACTGCATCATAAAAAATGCAATCTGGTCAGAAAGTTTAATCCAGTTGATTGTGAAGACAGACAAAACCAAAATCAGACTACATTACACTACAATATTTCAGCTGGAAGGGATCTACAGCCATCATTTTGTTCAACTGCCTGACTAGGTCAGGGCTGACCAAATGTTAATGCATGGTGTTAAGGGCATTGTCCAAATGCCTCTTAGATGATGGCAGGCTTGAGGTATAAACCACCTTTCTAGGTACCCTGTGTTTGACCACCCTCTCAGTAAAGTAATGCTGCATATTGTTCAGTTGAAAATTCTGATGTAGTTTTGAACCATTCCTGTCACTAGATTCTAGTGAGAAAAGCACAGCATCTTCCTCTCCAACTCCCCTCATCAGGAAACTGTACAGAGCACTGAGATCACCCCTCAACATCCTTTTTTCCAAACTAGACAAACCCAGGGTGCTCAGATGCTCCTTACAGGATATCCCATCCAGCCCTTTCACAGTTCCAACTTCCCTGATCCACTCACAAATTCAACTGACACCAGCTCTCTACCTGTTCTCAAAGATATTAGTAGCTGCTTCCACTTTCATAAGTAAATTTTGTATTTAGTAGTAACTGCTGTATAATTAAGGTCTTTAAGGAGCCATGCATGAAGAAGACTTTGAAATATGCAAATGAAGCCAATTTCTTACTCACATGGGGAATTATATTTCTGCTCCTCTTCTTTCAGCTAGAAGCATATAGTTCATATTCTATAGCTCTACATTAGGATTTTTCCACTTCTTTTCTCTCTGCCTGTTTTAGATATTTCCCCAGCATGCAGAAGCACAATGGAAGGTTTGCTTACATGGAGCAGTGTTTAGTCAGGAAATGCTTAATCAGGTCACCCATTTTATCAGGTTATCTTTGCAGGTGTTGGTAGGCATAGTGATAATGTCAGTGCTTAGAAAGAGAAGCTATTGCGCTATGTTATATTTGACCAGCGTAATATTTTAAAGCTTAAAATATTTTATGTATCTTTATGGACTTCATATTGCTAGCAGCATCAATTAAGATGGTAAGATAAAGCAGATCTCCTGCAAGAGCTAGAGACTCTAGGGACAGTAGTTAATCCCCACTGCTGAAGCAATGTTTTCTTCTTGGGGTTTATGTGCATCAGGCTTCATATGCCAGCAGGAAGAAAAAATCAAAGTGGATAACTCTATATGAAAAGCTAGATGTGGAAGAGAAACACAGTCTAGTTTAACACAAAGGACAATAGGCCCTGAAAAAGAGTATGGGAAATTCAAATACATTCAGATATTCAAGGGAAGAAAGTGATTATGTAGGAAGCTCATGCAGACCTAGTCATACAATCAGGTTTTGTGTTAGGTTTATGGAATCATAGAATATGACCTTGTGATAATTTAAAGCAGAAGGTGTCTGTGGATATTCCTAGTCCAAATTCCTCCTCATAACAGGGTGACCTCTGCACTCAGACCAGCTTGCTCAGGATTTTGCACCACTGGCTCTTGAAAACCTCCACGGATGGACTGAGACTGCATAACTTCTCTGCTTGCCACCAAGCTTTCACCCTTTGCAGAAAATGTTTGTCTCAATATCAACCTTATTTTAACTGACATCCCTTGCCTCGTATCAACCTTCCATGCACCCCTGGTCAGACACTAGCTCTGTCTTCTCTATAACCTCCTCACAGGACCTGGGAGGGGCGTCTATTCAGTTTATCCACTTTTCTGTTTCTCTAGTTTAATCTGGAGAAGATCTTTCTTCTCCAGGTTAAACAGGACAGGCTCCCAACTTCAACCAGTCTTGGTGATCCCTTGATGAACTTACAGCTTGTAAATGTCTATATTATATTGCAGGGCCCAAACTGGACACTGTATTCCAGGTGCAGTGTAATAAATAGCGAGCAGAGGAGGAAAACCTCTCCCCTTGAACTACCAGCTCTGTCCATGTTAATACAGCCCAGAAGGCTGTTGGATTTATTTTCTGCCAGGGCATACTGCTGGATCATTTTCAACCAGCTGCCTGACAACACCCCAAGGGCCTTATTTCACAGAGCTTCCCACCAGCTAATTTGTCGCCAGCCTCTGCCACTGTGGGGTTTTTCCTGTTTCATGTACAGGTCTGTACATTTGGCCCTGTTCAATTTCATAAAGTTCCCATTAACCCATTTGTACAGCTCTGCTGTCAAGTCCACAGACTAGTCTCCTCAATTTGATAGCATCTCCAAAGTTGATGAGGGCACACTCCACTGCCTTTTCCAGACCATTGTTAAAGACATTAAGCAGAACAGTTCCCAGGTTAGACCTCTCTGGGGCTCTATTTTTATCAGTCTCCAATATGACCACAACCCATTAACCTTTGCCTTTTGAGCCTGATTGCTCTACTAGAATTTTACCCATTGGTTGTTCACTCACTAAGCCTTTAGTGTCCTATGCAAGAACGTGGGAGAAGGCAGCGTGGAAAGTCTTGCTGAAGTTTATGTAAATGACATCACTCATTCTTCTTTCAGGTGTCAACCCAGTCATTTTATCACAGAGGCAACCAGGTGGTCAGGCATGATTTGCCCTTAACAACCCAGCCACCTTCATCTCCTCCTTCATGTGCCTAGAGGTGTGATATATACGGACTTTATGATATTTCCAGAGACAAAATGAAATTTGATGGCCTGTAGTTCAACAGATTTTCTCTTTTGATCCCTTTTGAAGATGAGTGCTTTTCTTCATTCACACCATTCAGAATCTCCCCACTCTCTGTTACTCTCTGGGAAGGCAATACAAAGCAGTTGTGCAAGGATATTATTCAGTTTCCTTAGCTTCCTGAGGTGCAGCCTGACTTAAGAATGTCTACAGATGGAGGGTTTTCCAGATAACACCAGTTTTGATTCTCATCTACTGCTAATTTTTCTTATCCTTCTTCAAACTTCAATCACAAGAATCTGAGAGACCATGCTGCTGACTAGTGAGGCAAAAGTGTAAGAAACAAAAACAGTAACGAAGTCTAGTTTGTATCCCTTGCCTCTGCATCACCTTCCCACTTCAACATTTCTCTTTTCAGTCTTTTGCTTCTGCTGTACAAAATATTTACTTGTTACTTTTTATGTTTCTTGCCGGCATCACAACTCTGTGAATTTTAGCTTTCCTAATACTATTGCTCAACACCTAGGTAATGGGTATTTCTCTGCAGCCTGTACTACTTCCACTTTCCTTTTTTGCATTGAGACAGTGTCCTCGCACAGGACCCCATCAAAATGTTTCCTGAACACACTTAGAATACTGATGTTGGACTTCAGGCAAGTATACTTTTCTCTTCTCTTTTGTCACTCTCTTTAGTATTCTGAGCTCCACTGTTTCCAGGTCACTCCAGAACAGTGTGCAGTGGATTACCATCTCCCCAGCCAGCTGTTCCTTGCTTGTGAATAGAGGAACCAGCTGTGTGTCACACAGGGCTGGTCCTCTCCATACTTCTCTCCTTCAGAAACCTGCTTGAGTGCTTGCATCCTACAACATTGTCATTCCAGCAAGGAAAAGAGAGATCAAACATTCCATAAGAGCCTGTGATACAGAGACTTATCCAGGAATTATTCCCCTTTTATGTTCTTTCTAAAATACTATTGATTTGAATAAATTGAATGAAAGAAGTCTGACCACAAAACAACCTTGTCATTGCTGCTGAGAGAGCAGATGCTAAACTTCAGTGATGTCCTGTGGTGAAAAAGACAGATTCTCAATGTGGAGTCCAGGGACTGCAATCCTGACAAACACAGGCTTGGAAACTAAGTCTGTCAGCCATTTCAGCATGTGAGGGGGACTGGCAGTGCACAAAAACAGCTCTAGCCTGCACTGGGAATGCAAGCAGTTCAGAGAAACAGAGAACAAGATCAGAGTCCTGGCGGAGCTGGATCTGGTGGCTTGTATTCATGGAGTCATAGGATATTTAGTTGGAAGGGCACCTCGAGCAGCATCTGGTCTGACACTTCTTGGTTAAATCACAGTCTAGAGAAGATGGCCCAGCACCCTGTTCAGCTGAATCTTTAGTGTTCAACACCAGGAAATCCACTATTTCCCTGGGGAGATTATTCTAATGTCTCTTTGTTTTCATTGTGAAAAAATTTCCTATTGTGTTTGACCAGAGTTTTCCCAGGAGTAACCTGTACCCATTACCCCTCATGTGTTCCACATGACTCCTTGTACAAAGGGAGTTTCCATCTTTTTAGCTGCTGTTTACATACAGGAACATGGTCATAAGTCCTTCCCTAAGCCTTTTTTTCTCAAGGCTGAATAAATCCAGATTTCTCAGCCTCTTTTCTCACATTAGCAGGCTTCAGAGTCCTTTGATAATCTTTGCAGTCATTTTCTGGATCCTCTAAAGCCTGTCCATGATCTTTTTCTTTTTTTTTTTTTATCATGGGGATAAAAACTGAGGACAGTATGCCAGGTTTGGCCTGAAAAGCACTGAGTAGAAGGGGATAATTACTTTATGGTGATGGCCTCATTAATTTAACCCAATAGCCTGTTGGTTGCTGCACTCCAATGGTCACTCATATGGAGCCTTTGGGGATTTCTGAAAGATTTAATTTCATTTAAAATTATTTAAAAAACCAGAACCACCCCCTCCCCCCCCCCAAAAAAAAAGAACAAAAAACACCAATCCCAAAAACCCAAAACAAACCAAAAAAACCAACTCTCCAAACCATCCATATTCTCAAACTGTTTTCCATACAGTTTTTATTATATGTTTCTGTTAAAGTTGGCTCCAAAAAATTGTTTAAAATTGGATCAACCAATTTTTAAAAGAAGAATTTTGAAGACTCAGATCTGTTTCTGATTTAGTCACTCTTCCAGTACATTCTAACAAGCAGCCAATGAGGGTATTCCAGGAATCATAGGATTTCAGTCCATTCTTCTCAAAGAGCCAGACACTTTTAAGTGTACCTAATCCACTGAAAACCGGTTTGCCCTGTCATGTAAAGACAGCAATACCACTCTCATATGGAAGGAAGAACAGGCTTCAAGTAGATGCAGAATTCCAGATAAAACATAATTCTTTCTCCTTTCTTAATTTTCCCAGTATTTCTGCAGAAAGAGGGGGGAAAGTAACAACATAGGGATGACTAAGAAATCAATAAACTTCACTAAGATTTAAACTTCCCAATTAATAACCTACCCTGCTTTATTTTTATGTGTCCAATTAACTAGTATTACTTTGGCATCCAAAATCTTTCAAATCTTACATTAGCTATTACTTTTTATGGTTAGCTTCCTGTAAATCCATCAGAGTTATTAATAAGTAAGAATACTTCACAAAACGAGTACATTATCAACAAGATTGTTCTTCTCTCCACAAAACAAAAATAATGTGTCTCAGTCCTATACCTTTTACTTCTTTAAACAGCCACAAAAAACAAAGAAATATTATAGAGCTATAGCAAAAACCTAATGGCCTCCTAAATTGCTGTTAGCATTTTCAGAATGAAGCTTAGAACTCATAGGTTTCAGAACTCCCTTTGTTTTCTTCCAGATGAAGAACAAAGTCAAGGAAATGGAATCATTCCAGCTAAACTCAAAGAACAGTTAGATTTTACAAAATTTCTCACAGGCTTTCATTATCTGATCATATGTTTATGGTTATTTTGTGTCTCAGATTAATTTCTTGGTTTTCTCTCACCAAAAAATAGAATGAAGTGAGTGTTCAGCATTTTTCAACCAAACCAAGTAATATTAGCAGGGATACTTCTCCCAATCTTCCTAAACTGAATATTTAGAATCTTTGAATACAAGCAAAATATATATTTGATTTTACTAATATTGCAGGAGGCCGGCAAATGCAAAATAATATTATGGCTCTCATTCTTTTCAGCAATCCGTTTATTCTAAGAAGTCAAAATATTTTAAGGCCACTATTTAAGTCTTGAAATAACTACTGCCTAGCTATTTCTGTTCAAAAGATGCAGAACTAAGACCCCATGAGATTTCATGAGCTGCCTGAAATCAAGCAATGAGTCAGAGAGGATTGATAATAAACTTAAGGGTGTTTGTGAGAATTAAATTACTGGAACTAAAAAAAAAATACCATAATGGTTAAATGGCAGTCAGAAATTTAGTGTATAAATGGAGCTGGGGATGATTCAAGATTTGATTCTGTCTTTTCAGTGACTAGGGAGGCCGCAGATGGGGCAGCTGCTCTCCAGCTGATTTGCTGCACATTCCCCTCTAGCAATGAACCCCGGACCTGGATACACTGTCTCAGATCCATCACTCAGCGGACTGGGAGACATGGAGGGGTTGTCATTTCACTTTGCTCTGTGGACATACTTGGGAAGTTAACCAAAAACTGAGTGCTAAAGAAACCAGAGAAAATGTACTGCAGAATATCAAAAGGTAAGAGAAATGCAAAATACCCTTTGTTTGCTCTAATTTCTGATGATTAGAGTTTTATACTCAAATCAAAACTAGTTAAGAATCAAAAGAAATGAGAAAAAGCAGAACAAAAAAAATCAAACAACTAATTAAAATTTTCTCATTTTTGGCAGCTGAAAGTTTTTTTTTTAAATTCAAGTGTCTTTCATTTCCAATTGCATTTTTTTCTGAATTTTTTACTGACTAGCTTTCCCCTTATGATGTATTTATTATAGAATGCAGTGAATACTAAGCTGGAATTAATTTTGATTTAAAAAAAAGCGAGGGAGAAAAAAGAAGAAAATGAAAGAACAAAGGTAAGAAAGAACTGTACTATGAAAGAAAGAAATACAGCTGCCCACAAAAATTTTCACAATTGTTTCCAAAGTTATTTTCAATTTCATAAATTCAAAATTCAATCTAATCTATGAGCTGACCATTTTCTTAAGACTACTGTGTACCAATTATTCAAGGCATCCATTTTTTTGTGGCATTGTCTAGCAAGATGCACTTTTTTTTCCTGTACCACTATCAGTTTCTTCCCCAGCAGTACCAGTTCTCAAAAGAATGACAGCAAGAACACAGCTGTCAGACTAATTTGTTTAGTCTAATTTTGACAGTGAGAAACCCAGAGTATTTGCTATTTCATGAACAGTACAAACATCCCAGCTATTTTTAACTCATGTCATCATGATAAAAAATAAAACTTACATGAAGTACAGCATGAGCCAAGCAGCTTGGATCCATTTCAAAAATTGCACCCCTTGGGGTCTCTGTTCACATCTCAGCCAACTGGGTAGAGCTTGAAGGCACAGGGACAGAAACAGCTGCCTACAAAATAACTGATCATATTCACCTCATATGCCCAAAGCTAGAATCATCTAAAGGTCTTGTCTCCAGTAACCTATGGCTATCTGAGTTTTCTGTTTTCTGACAAGCTATTTTAAGCAATGAAGACAACTTAAGAGACTTAGTGCTGTGCTATATGAAAGCCCAGAAAAAACATCCTTGCGCCATTGGGTAGTCTAACAGCTTATTTTCATACAGTGGTGTCCTGTATCATGATTCTATAATGCACACCTAAAATCATGATTCTATAACACACACCTGTCTATTTTCTGTTTCCTAAAATAAATGCAACATCAGGGAAAAAAAATATAAAAAATTATCAAAACTTATAAAAAGTTCCAGAACACAAAGTGCAACATGTATCAGTCAGGAAAAACAGACATAAATCTTTGTTTCCTAAAATACTTTCTGAAAAAATCTATTGGTGATATATTTCTAGTATATAATTAGGCAGAAACACCAGCCAGTTTTAAATTTAGGGATATGTGATCTCATTGCCTTTACATTCTCTGGTATTGGAAGTAAATTCAAAGTAGGACACAGCCTTTTTCAGACAGTGTAACATCATAGTTAGAGAGAGCAGGATCGAGTTGAACAAGCATAAGACTTTCTTGTATAATCACTACATTTATTTTATTAGATAACTTAGATGCTTTCTGGCTTCATTAATATTTTTATGACCAATCTCATTTGTAAGCTACAGGTAGTAGTTTTGTACACATACATACATATATAAATAGATACACATATATATATATATATGGCCTTGTTCACAATACGCTTGTAAATATCTCAAAATATAATGCTCTTCCTATGCTATAGTGTTGTAAACACTTCTACAGGCACAATAACACTGCTGGAAACATTAATGGAGAAAACATGGAGTATCTTTTGTCCCCTTAGGCTTACACAGATATTGTAAGAAATATATTATCGTTGATTTACAGGAAAACTGCATTCCTTCCAACATACTATAAAATCTTCCCAGAAAGTGTCAGAGAAGCAACACTTTCAGAGAGTGGTTTAGCAATACAGCAATTTCTGTAACAGAGAATGTATGTTTAATGATGTTTCACTATGTTTTGACAAGAAATTTTCATATTCATTTATTTTAAATATGTAGTGTATATGCTAAAAGATAATTCCCAAATCCAAATTAAGAAATCTTTAAAATGAATTTGATTGCACTAAAAAAATACAACACTAGTAGTAATTGGCATAAGTAGAATTTAAGGATGAGCTGAAGTGCTCTGAAGACATTTTAATAGTGGAAGAGGAAAGCCTGTGTGACTCCCTTTCTCTGTGAAATGCCTTGACAGGGGGCCATAAGTAGACACATGGAGCCAGGCTCAGTGCCCGAGCAATTGCTTCTTACAGTAGTGAATCCATCAATTCAGCCAATGACTAGTGAAAATTCAAGTTCATTGAAGTAATTGAGGGAATTCACCTCATGTTGTGTCACTGTGTGATTTTACCACCTCTGAGCTGAGCTGTGAATCACGGCTGCAGTGTTAGAGCAGGTCTGAACTGTGGAGAAGTAGGAGCAACTCTGTGAGGCTTTCAGCTTTTATTGAGCCGAGCAAACCTTCAGGGTGTCCCTGCACTGCTCTAAGCACTTGTGTATAAAGGACCCGGATAGGATCATGAGTGAAAAGCGGGAAATCCACACATTAGGCCCTCAGTAAAATAATTTTTATGATGGCTTAGAATGACTGCTTTGAAGAGACAGCTAAAAGTGAAACATGGAGGATGCATTAAAAAAAACAAGAGGTTTTATGGTAGGTTGGTTGACATATGGTAAGTTGACATATTTACTGTAAATGAAATGAAAATTAAGGATATACTAGAAAAAATGTTATAAAGTCTCAAAAACAGATGCTCTTTATTCTGCACAGGTTGAAATGTTAACCACAACAGAAGCAGAGAAAATACATAATGATATTGCTAGGATGATCCTTTCTGTGTTGAATAAAAACCATTTACTTGAAAGATTAAATTGGTGTTATAAATGCATTTTTTTGATGCAGTAACATTGACTCTATAGTCTGTCTTTGAGGAAAATACAGTAATGTACTAAACTTAAAATAAATAGTGTGTGAAGTGGCTTTAATTTGGGGAATTAACTTAATTCTTTTCACTAAATTTGATTAAATCAAATACATGGATTCGATATGGGTTAGCCAATGAAGCTTAGATTCACATCTTTAACTAATTCAGGCTGCAATCCTTGAATGTAATACACACAAAAGTTGTAACTGATGATGACTGAGGCTCAAGGGGAATTAAACAAAAGCACTAAGTGCCCTTGGTACCATGAATATCCTTTGCATTTCTTCCTTATCTTCTTCCCATAATTTTTTAAAGCTAAAAGCTAGGCACTTCCTTTCCTATTAGACTGGAGACTTTTTTTGGTTTTTTGGTACTTGAATGGGTCAGAGTAAAGATTGAAGGCTGTTCCAGGACTATTGCATAACCTCTCACTTAGGGCAAACTGTCAATTATTTTGCTTAAGGCTTTAAAACAATCCTGCTGTTAGTCTGGCTGAAAGAAACAACCAGTGAGAAATGTTTTTACACATGCTATAGAACATACTAAATTCTTGATATTGCTTATACTCCCTTGGGAGTCTAATTATGACTTTACAGGGCTGTGCACTTTTGTGAAAACTAAGCCCAGATAATAACTGTACTCCCTTTCATTGCTGTTTTTAAGGACTATTGTTACTATATAGATTTCTAAAATCCATGTGGAACAAGTTGTTTTTTTTTTTTTTTTGGACAAGTATTACAGTCATGTTCTAAAATTGATGTTAAGCCATTCAGGGGTTACTTAAGTAACAGTTACTTAAGCTTATTTTCCTAAATATTTAAGTGACAATAAAGGAGTAAGCATTGTATCAATTACATTAAAAAAAAAAAAAAAAACTAAGAGTAGTTGTGAACACAGGTGAAGCTTAAAATTACTTAAAGAAATGCACTATGAATAATTTAATTTGTTGAAATCAGGAGACAATATTTAAACTGGGATTTTCAATTAGTCCTTGGGTCTAAAAATCTCTTCAAATTTCTATGTTTTCAATTTAACATGGCCCATGTTGTCATCTTATTGCAAAAGATCCCATACCTTCTAGGTGATTTCTCTCCTTGCAGCACTGACTCCTTCTTCCTCACAACTCGACCAACAAACTCCAACTTCCCCCCTCACCCAGCTAACCCACTCTTTTGTAGCACTCAACCTTATTGGACACAGCTGTGGCCTGTTAAGGGCAGCCTGTTCCTAATCTTTGGTGATTGGTACAGCTGCAACTCCTCAGGGGTGAGACTGCCTTCTGCACTATTCTCTTACATTCCATCCCTCCACAGGCCCAGGAAAGAAGTCAATACTTCTCGGTTACTACTTCATTAATTAATTAAACTGGGCTGAGAACAAACTTTTTTCATTACTGTTTATGTAACCTGGAAGAAATTTATAAGGATTTAGAAAGTGGAGAGAGATATTGATTCAAATAATTTTGCTGTAAAAGTTTACATTAATGCCAGTGTACCTGCCCATTGGTTTTGGCTATGGAAGGTACTACTGTCCTGGGTAGTATATATAAAAAAAATCCAAAAAACCCAAAAGTTGAAAATATTAGCCTGTGTTTATGAACTAGGCTCTGTGTGTGAAGTTTCTGAGACACCACAAAGTTATGCCAACTCTCCTCTCATAGCAGACCCTAAAAACTTCCCAACACACCTTGATGTCCTGTACTGCAGGAATACACATGAGTACTTGGACAGGTGCTGGAAGCACACAAAATGAATCCTGAATTTTTCTAAACCAGCAATATTGGCCAGGTGGCAGCTCAGAACACCAGTTATATAGTTTATTTACATCAGGTGGGAGCCCTCCTCAAATATGCCAGGTCCTCTGAGCTCTAGAGGTTGGTCCAGTTGCCATGAGGGTCGCAGCCTGTGGCACTGAATCTACATGAAGTCAGAATGGCTATACAAGTAAACAGATCAGTCCCAATAAAGATCCCTGACACGCAGACCAACTGGTGCAGTCTCAGAACCGTATGACTGAGATTTAGCTCAATCAAGAGTACAATACATGCCATAATGTGCAATTATCATCTCAATATGTTCTCTGTTCAAATTGCTGAAAAATAAATTCACTGGAACGGTCTTCAAGATAATGTCCAGATTCTTTGTCATACATAGAGCTATCTCAAGCCCTAGCAAAACCAAAACAAACCTGAAAAAAATCCAAACAGCCAAATTATTCTACAATGTGGACAAAAGGAGATCCAGTATGTCTAATTTTGCAACATATGGCAACACAGACATGTGCTCTGTGTATGTAATTTGGCTCAATAAAGTGATCAAAGGACTCTGCTCTCAGCAGAACCTATATGTATATCTAGATACAGTTGGGATTGGACATGAACAATGACCTGGGAGCAATGGGGAATGTTCTGTAGTCCAGGCCCTGATGCCCTGAGTAATACATTCTAATCCATTTATAAATACAACTATCTTTATCACAAAACTATGTATTCATGGCAAAGTACTTCCTCTTCCAAAAATTACAGAAAATTATCATTTTGAAATTTCAAATTATTGTTTGTGTTTCTCTCTAAACTTCAGGGAATGCACGTTCAGCTATTGTTTATTTTGCTTAGAAAACATCTTATAACCATGATGATAAAATGTGTATGCCGAGTGGCAGTTCAAATGATGCTTAGCTTGTGAGAATTGCCACCAAGCTCTGCTGCAGAGGAATAATGTATTTCCTGCTCACATACATATTTTGGTCAGCACTTCTTGTTTTAGTGTGTAGTAGAGCCAGACTTGATACAAGTACTGTGCTTTCTGTAAGAGGACCCAGGAAGGTTTTCCTATGGATTATAAAATTTTCATAGGGTTGGACCCTGTGTTCCCAAGGTAGTGTATACTAGTTACTCTTAAAACATCGGAGTACCACTAGAGGAAAAGAAAAAAAAGAAAGATAAGAAATTCCATTTTTTAGAAAAAAACAAACCTCTAGTGTTTTGTAACATGGATATCAACATATAAACAGAATACATGTTTGAAAGAGACAAATAGTATTTTCATCTTCTGTTTCTTGGAACTGTAGGACACAAAAATTAAGTAGACTACTTACCAGACAGGAAAATAGAAAGTTCATATGTAACTGTGACATTTTGAGAATGAAAAATCTTAGTATGCATAACAGCTCCACATCTACGTTGTGCATTCAGTGGCAAGAGGACATATGGAAAAAATAGAAATGTCATTGCATTAGTCATTGAATTAATGTTGTGACTGCCTGTTAGTATCAAGGTTATGACTTATACAGGACAAACTCTTCAGTCTTTTTGTTTATCAGCACTAGTTATACTATTTACATGTCCTTACTTTAACTTTGATGACGGCAGAGATGTTTCCTCTAGACTTTTATATTTATCTGCTCTAGCAGAGTTGCAGAAGCCGTCACTTCAAATAATAAACTGCAACAAACATTTCTACGTGCAATAAAAATATTCAGTTCATGTTTGATCTAAAGCACAGGGAGATTTGGAGAATAGATCCTTTACTATGGAAAACACTGTATGGGTACTTTAGTAATGGCGTCTGATAAACTAAGCAGTTTAAACTGCATTTCAAATTAAGGTGCTATATTGATAGCAGTATGTACAAGTTTGAGGAAACTTACCAAATTTCTTGAAGAATATTGATATATTTTATGACTTCTTCTCATGGTTTTCTGCCTTTTGTTCATGTAAAATATGCTTCAAATCTTATCTTTTAGACATAGAAATTAAAAGATTAAATAGTATCACAGTTCTCTGAAGTAAGTGTTGTTTCACACGCCAGTGTATCTGTAAAACCGCAGATACAGTATTGATATTTTTATATTCATATTGGTTGACAAGCCTAATTGCCTTTCTGAAAATGTTTGGCAGAAAATTCATCATGTGAGGTATACTACTTATATGAGTCATCATGTATTTAAATTTACATAAGGCATATGTATAATTTTTTAAATGAAAATGCTAGCACATTTTATTAATTCTACCTTGCGGCATTTATGTCACCAATTGTTTTAAGTGGACTTATGTACACAAGATACAGGAAAAGAGAAAAATGCAAGATCACTTATTACTGGACTTACTTTGCTTCTAAAACTTTGTCAGGGTTGCAGAAAAAAACATGGCATTGGCTTAGATCAGTACTAATCACAGACTTTTTTTATTTATTCATTTTTATTAAATAAAACTTTACATCCCTTTAAAAAATTCAGAAATTAATCTTCGAAATTTAAAAAAGTAGACCTCCAACTTTCACATGGTTACGCTTACTAGCAATTTACAGATTAATCCTGAAAACAGCATACAATCATAAGCTATTATACCTTCTACATGACTAAAACACAAGTAAAGCTTTGTACTGAGCTGTGCACAGTCTTGGAGAACCATGAGCAGGCAGGACACTGACATGAAATAGACTCAAAGCCTGGAATTCAGGCAGTGCCTCAGGTAGCTAATGATCCCAAGAATGAAGATCATACAAGACTCTACATTTAGCCATCACTTAACACGGAACTGCAAAAAACAGCTCCTGTGCAAGCAGGGGATGGTTTCTGAGCTGTAAAGCTCAGCAGCAATAAACAGTCACATGCCCATGGATGGATCTAGCTGGATCCAGTTATAGTGGGTGAAGCTCAATTCACTCAAGGCATCCAGGCTACACCTGGCAGAACCAGTTGTCTCTGGAGAGGCTGATCCCCAGTAGAAGGACTGGTGAATATCAGCCTGTGCAGCCGCCCAGGAGTTTGAGCTTTTCTGGGAAGCAGGTCAAGCCCTGCCAGTTTAAAATCCAGAACCCTCATTTCTTATAGGGCTTTGTTGTCTTCCCCTGTTCTGTCCTTTTTCTCTCTTTCTTTCTGTTCTTCTCCTAATTCCATTTGTATTGATTTTCAGCTAATCTCTTGCGTATGCAAGAGACTTTTAAAGTCAGTGGATAGTGACAAACACTTTATTTAAAACTCCTCCGACACCACAGAGGCTGTGGCTCTCTTTCTCCATTCCTGAGGAAGGTTTTCCGATTCATCCTGCCAAGCAGACAGCAGCTCATTAAATACTACCAGTCCTTAACTATCCATAATAGAAAATGTGACTGTAAATAGAGAAACCAACAACAAGGTCCAATTTTACACTAGAAATCTGGAACAGACAATAGAAACAAATTAAGACCAGCACCATTTAACTTGCCTTCGTTGGCTCATCAAAACAACTTTGCAGGATTTTCTTATCACAAAATGGCATGCATTTTCTGCCTGTAAGCTTTTCCACAAACTTTATTTTGTTTCTGCATATATATAGCTCTCTCTACTTTTTAATCTATGCTTATTGCTACCTCTAAAAAAGTGAGCAATTCACTGAAGAAATTAGGCTGTGGAAAGGACTCTGAAAAATTAGCATGAATGTATTACAATGCTATGTCTAACCAAAGCTTTGTGCAGTAATTGAAAGGAACAAAACAAATAGTGCAATTCAGTACAAGGAAAGTCAGTTTATATTGTTTGGATGTGATTGGTTTTTTTCAAAACTAACAGCATAAGATGTTTTATAATTACACTTTTGTCTTTCTGATATGTTTGTGTTTTAGCTATCTTGCACAACTGCTAAACAATTGTATTGTCTTCAGCAACATTTTGAAGGTGTTAGAGCTGCTCTGTATTGGGCTAAAAAGGGAATATGTCTGGCTGCAGTACCATGGTGAGAACATTGTATTGATGCACACAGCAGTGTCACAGAAAACTCCAGTGTTTTAATATAAAGGAATTCAAGCCTGTAAAATAGAAAGAGGTGTTCAAGCTCAGAGCCTGGTTATTCAGCAAGGAGATCTGCTGTGGCCAGATTTCAAAAGCAGCTAATCTGGGCCCAGCTCTGTTAAGGTAGTATGTGAAGCTACAGCATCTCTGTATCCTTGAAAATCCCTCAAAGGTGATTAAGATGATGTATAGAAGAGGCAGAGGGGGTGGAGGGTTGAGTCCATGAAGAGGCAGAGCAGTTCTGTGCCTGGTCAGAGCACTCCACCAGGAAAGGCATGAGAGGCAGAGTCCTTCAGAGACAAACACCTGCAGTGGGAAGCGGGACAGGATAGAAAAAAACCCAAACAGCTTGTGTGGAGGCTTTACCTATAATAATTTCTGTAATCTGCCAAACCAGTCCTCAACAAGGAGCTCTCCTAAATTCTTAATCAAACAAGTCAGTGGTAATCAGAAATGCATGCTGGGGAATGAAATATTCAGCCTACCAATTGGAACACCTTGGGGATAACAATACAAACACACTGAAAAAAACCCACTGGTACTAGAATCACTGGGCTTCTGAATTATCCATGAAATGAAAAATGGCTCCCAGAGCGCTTTTTTTGAGGCAATTACCAATTACATTTCTCTATGGAAGAGAAGAGTTAAAACCTTTGGGCAGTAAAAGTTTTAAATGCTAGAAGCTATAACAAATATTTCTGTATTACGGATTGCATACAATTTTCTGTGCAACAAGAGCTGAATATAAACTGTTATATGATGCTTACGTACGACTGTGTATAAATAACACAAAGTTCATATTATGAAGTTTATGTACAAAATCTTTCCATCTCACTAGCTTTTCATGCTTACAATTGTAGCAAATTGAACCACCAAAACCAACCTGAAGGCAATCAAAAAAGAAAAGCAAATGAAAAACCATGATACATGTCACATAATCCAATTCAGAAGAGTAAAATTTTGCATATTTTCACATCACAAGGGATCTAGCTTTCAAGACATTAAAAGTCTTCTTCGTGCAGTTTCAATCACTTTGTAGCATGTCCTAGTCATACAATCACCAAAATGGGACTTACATTTAGTGGTTTTCTAGGGAATCTCAAAAAAGTATTCTTGGCAATTCTTGCAGAGAGAGATGAGAGTTTACTTTTTCAACCATTGGATCACCTCTTCCATTGTGAGACACTGGAAGAATTGCTGGCTCAAAGCATTTCATGTGTGTTGGGGAAGGCGCAGGTCAGGCCTTGCCCTGGCCTGGCAGTGCCCTGCCCCAAACACCCCAGCCCCAGAGCCAGTGTCCCAGGCTGGCAGGAAATGCAAATCCCTGGAATGCCATGGGCAATGATCCACACCAGCCCCTGGAGCCTCTAACCCAGCTCCTCAGTGGCCAAATGACCAGAAGTCCCAGCTGGGGGAAGGGCTCAGGAAGGCCAAGGGTATTTAAAGCACAAAGCAGCGCCAGCACGTGTCTTGATCCTACCTCCCCTTGGTCAGCTGAACACCATTGGAAACAGGAATGGTAGCTATATTTGTTTCTTTCTTCTTTTACTGCCTTCTTCTCTGAATTTTTATGCAATTAACAATTCCATGGGCTTGGAGTTTGCGTGGTTGAATGGGTCAAGTTAATGCTTTGTAGAATGTTTTATGTTGATTGAATGTAGTGGTAAACCTTTTTACAAAGTGATCTGATTTTCTGATGCTGCCAATGGAGTTTTTGTTTTGTTTTGGGTTTTTTGGGGGTTTTTTTTGGGTTGTTTTTTTTTTTTTTACCTCTTGAATATCTTGTCAGTATTTGTCCTTTGCATTTAATTAAGAGTACATGAACAACTGTAAACCCTTTTAAAAGTCTCATTGAATCAGCTTTTGTGCCTTACATCCATCAGCCAGGTTAATACTCCATATTCGCACCTATATTTGATAAATGTATTTATAAACTAACAAATATGTGAAGTTCAACTATAATAACTCAGTTTTCCCTCTGATCTTTACTTTGTATAGATAATTATGTGTTCAATATGCTACATCTTTTATTTCCCTCTATGTATTTAAAGCATTATAGTTGTAAAAAATTATTAATGGAGTATTATGTTTTCCAACAGAGCAGTCTAACAGATTTTGGAAAAGAGGTCAACAATGTTGATTCATCTTCTATTACAATCTCTGGGAGTCCCCTTTCAGTAAAGATAAACCATGGAGCTATTTATAACTTCAGAATATTTTAACATATTGTTTTACAAGTCCCAAAGGTTTCCTTTCACACTTCATGTTTTCTGTTGTGATCTCTACAGATTTCAATACTGTGCTACAGGTATTGTATTCCAGCTAAGACATTTGCATAGGTCGTATTTTCAGATGTTAGTTTACTTTAAATTATCAAGTTCTGGAGGAATTTATAACTTGCTATATTGTGCCACAGTTTATTCACAAATGAACTTATCTGTTTCATAACTAAAAATAGGCAAGTACGTATTTCTGCTCTTTATGACTTAGGACTTGTGTATTAAATTCGATTTCTGAGCTGTTTAGCAGAAATACAAGAACTGCAAGGATGTTAAATACTCACTTTTAATTCAAGGAATATCTAGTAATCCTAGAGCTTAGCTAAGAATACATTTCATTCTACTCCAGGCTCAAAAGGGATTTCAGGCATTTTTTAATGTTCATTTAAGTACAGTGTTGTTAATTTTAATACATAAATACATATTCTTCTTAAGTAGAGACCAAGTCTTATGTTTGCTTGGAAAACCATTTTCTAACATCTCTCATTACTAACGCCCTGCATCGCAACAGTGCTGTTATTATTTAGTGATTGTTATTTATCTTTTGAAAATTTTAAGTATCGTGAGTTCCCTAACGAAAGTGACATAAATGTGGTTACTTTTGAGTAATAATTCATATTTTTTCTGGGAAAGAAAAACCACACAAGAATGAATTTTCAGGGATCATTTCTTGTTCTGCCCACCAAAAAAAAAAGGGACATGCCAACATATCAAGCACTAGAGCCTACTTTTGTGCCCCTATTTATGGCAGTGTTTGTGCTGTCAGAGCAGATGTATCAAGGCTGCTTTTTTGGTTGGTTGGGGTATGTTTGGTTTGTTTTTTTTTAAATGGTCGCCTTGCCAAACTCTTTGCAGCAATGTTCAACAACAAAATTGTTACAGTGATAACAATCTGCAGCTTGAAAAACTAAGATTGGGTACTGAGAGGGGGAAAGGTCACAAGGTAGGTAATACTTCACTGATATAAGTTGCACAGAGAGGCTGTGAAATGTCTCTCCTGGGCATCTTGAAGATTCTGCCAGACACAGATAGAGCTGTGCACTGCTGGCAATAGCCCAGGTTCAAGCAGGAGACTCCAACTGACACTCCTGTTATACTATGAAATAATTTCAGTCCCTTACTACATCCCAGAAGTAATAATAGCTACTGTCTAGCACAGGAAATAACTCATTGTGTGCCTACAGATTGCATTACCTTTAAACCCTAGTGTGTTAGAAATAATGCAGAAAGAAAAAAAAGTTACTGATTCATTGGGTTTCACTGATTGTATTTATACCCTTAATATTATTTTAACAATGCTATTTTGTGATTTAATAAATGCTATCTTGTGTTCATCAAAGTGGAAAAAGTCCTTTATAATGGGACCTGGTCTTTGAATGCTGTAAATGCTGTACAGTGTGTACTTTTGATCAGCAAGAAAAAGTAATGCATACCAGCAGCTTTTGAAAATTACAGATATCTTGTAAGAAAATAAAAGCCTATTGTGTAGACAATGGCAGAGAAGTTCAGGTCATTATTGATTTGACAAGAATGATCCTCATGGTTTGATTTTCCAGAAGAATTGAATGATTTGAACTCTCATATTCTCAATAATTACCTTTACTCAGACATGAAGTCAGGTTGGAACGGCAATGAAAAGTATAAAATCAAAAGATCTGTATTGAGGGGATCTTTGTTCATTCATGGTCTATGAAACTGATTACTTCATAAATCCTTATTGCTCTAATTTTTAAAGGTCTTCCTTTTTCAGGATCTGCTGACAAATGAAAACAAACTCATAATCGTACACAGACCACAGTAAATAGGTGGAAAACTGATGGAATTTGTACAGAAGTACATTGCCAGGAGATGGCTTATAATGAGGAGTGTTATTCCCCACTGTGGAGCAAGGGACAGTGAGTCAGAGCTGACCATGCCTCTGACTCTGTCGCATCAGTCACAAATTCTGTCCCTGGTTTACTCAGTTGTTTCTGTATTCCAGCAGACGTTCTGCAATAAGGCAAATAATCTATATAATAATACCTTTGAGCTTGTTTCAGTCAACAGAGTAAACACAGAAACTATTAGTATTATTAAATGTTGTTAATTACTGTATCTGTAAAAATGCTGTAACGTTTTCTGATAAACATAAATCTCAGTTGCAAACCAGCTTTAGTTCTATTGACCTTTTGCCCTCATTTATTCACTTCCCAGAAATAATTTAGAAAAGGAGTTCACTGGCATATGTATTCATAGAAACAACATATTTCCATAGGGTGTTTCAAATTATTGGAAAAGAAAAATCAAATTGGAAGTAATCTCAAATGGAACCTGTTCCAAATTATGCATTTGGCCAAAGAGGGAACAGGAATACAGAGCAAGGAAGACTACCAAAACAATTTCTAGGATGTCAGTAGTAACTATGATTTTGTGTAAAGCCATGTACTGCAGCAAAATTCACTATCCCATCCCCAAAAAAGATGAAAATTTCACAAAGTAAGTTTTAGGACTAATTTATCCATTTTCACAGGTGTCTTAAGCAATGAAGCAAAAAAAAAAACATTGAATGAACAAAGCTCAAGCTTCTTTTTTAAGATACTTTTAATCAGTGAGTATAGAACATCTAGAAACAATAAAGTATATTTTAGGCCACAGTGAAGAAAGGTACTTGCTTACTGCACAGAGATTTATATATGGAAATTTAGTCAGTTTGCCTTTTGAAAATTTATTATGGTTTGAGCGGATAAACTTTCTTGTAATCAATGGCCAAGAAAGCTATATATTAAAATTATCTTGTTTAAATGGTAGGCAAGCATTGGATGAATAATAAGTTCATAAATATTAATTGGATTTTGTATGTAGAATGTTTTTCCAAATAATGAAAATACTGATAATAAATTTTCTACACAGAATTTTCCACCCTAGTTTCCATCCTAGTTTTTTCTACTGATGGTTAACTGTTAGGCTTTCTAGAAATAATGAATAGTCATTAACTAATCAGCATTTTAACCATTGGAATATGTGTAGTTTTCTGTAACCACTGTATAAAAACAGATGAGCATGAATTTAGTGAATCACAGATAGAGATGGAGATGGATTTTGTTAAAATTTTCAAATTGATATGAACACCTGTTAATTAACTTTCTTAAATGTCAAGTGCCATTCAACATGGAAGATATTTTATGTCTTGGGTACTCTTGCGCATCTAGGCCTAAGATAATTGGCAGAGAGCAGACGAGGGCCTGAACCAAGCAGGGAATGACCTAAAAATAGGGACTTTGGAGAAGGACATGGTAAGCTGTGGGTATGCTGTCAGAATACAGACTGGCAAGGAAAAAGAAGCACCCTGTGTTTTCACTATATAGGGAAAGGTGTCAATTCCTTTAAAATATATAATGTTCTTATTCTTAAAAGAGCTGTAGTTGTTCTGAGTCATTCCATTATTATTTTATGTAGGAAAAAAAAAGAGATTGGTTTAAATGACTGCTGATGTCTTTAAACCAACAGGATTATAAGTAGTGAAGGTTACAAAAAAGATGGTACTTTTATACAACACGAGAAGATAATTAAGAAGTGAATCTGGCAACCTGGCAACCTGGTTATAATCAGGATTAAGAGCTCTGTATTCACCAAAGGTATTGTTTGCAGCATTTATTAACATCACTGCATCTGCCTACTTGCTCATAGACATTTATTGTAGCTTCAAGAAACTGTGGAAATTCTGATTCTCATTGCTGCTTCTCTCCTCTTGCTTACTGGGTATGTAAAAGTTTTATTGCTTAACCACTTCCTTCTCCTCTTATCTGTAGAGACGACAGCCTTCAAATATTGAATGGTGCCTTTTCGTCCTGGGATAATGTTTCCCATATCAAGGGTACATTTAAACAGACTACGTTCTTGGAGATCTTCAGCTGAGCATTTTTGGAACAACAGCTTTTTTCTTTTCTTCTTTTCCTTGTAAAATATTGTACAAAAAAAATATATATATAGCACTTGGTGTTGGGGGGAATGGTGGAGGGGAGGAAAAGAATAATTCAAAAAAATAAGAAAAATGTGTCAGAACTGAACATATATGTACCTTTGAATGTCAATTAAAAACAACCAGAAAAAAAAATCCTACTTCAGATCTGTGGCATTTTCTGTATCTGAAATGAACTTCATTTATAAAAGCTCTCACACCTTCTGAGAGGCCTGCTTGAATTACCTGTGTTTCTTGCCCTTCCTGCTGAAGTGCTGATTGAATGTTAGTAGATAGCAAAGCAGACCTTAGGAATGTGACAGACAGGTCACCCTCTAGCCTGTATTCTTGTTTCATACAGAATCACTTTGTCCAAACCAGTAAGATGTGTTCTGAAAGGTTCTTCCCTTCCACCAACAGCTGATGTACACTTTACAGATGTAAATTTATTGGTTCAGTTCAAGCCCCAGTTCATGTTCAGCAGGTATAACATTAATTGCAGAAACAGTCAAGACACCTCTAATTAGGATAAAATCCATCGACTGCCTATAGCTTTTTTGTAAGTGTTGCTGAAGCAGGTTAATTGGGAATTCCCTGGTGACAAGGGATGCGTCTCATGGTTGCATTGAAATGCTCCTTAGTGCAGTAAAGCAGGCTCTGGCAATCAAGAGCCATCATCAGTAGAGCTTAACACTGCAGTGAGATGAAAGTTTCAGAAGCAATTCTCTTCTGTGCCTCCAGCATTAACCCTATGGGGGAAATGGTGGCAGAGATGGCAATAGCTATCATACTGATCAGTGTAGCAGTCTATTTGCAACCCATCAGATGCAGAACTGTTTGTCACAGGGACTGATTGCTAAGGCAACATGTAGCAGCAACACCAGATAGTCTAGACTTCCATAAGCAACTTCTCATGATTTCAGCAGTCCCTTCAGTTTACATTTAAATTCAATCAGGAAGAGCATGATGGCACAGCTGGAATAGCCAATAAGCCAATACTGAAATGTCCAGTCCACTTTCAGGAGAATTAAATTCATTACTACTTTGTTATGCTTGAGGCACTCATCATATAAAGCAGAATATAGAGACAAAATATAGAACCACTGCAGGCATGCTGTTTTTCACGCAGTGAAGGCAGACCAGCTCCTTCTTTTTTCTGGGCAGAGATCTCAAGAGCACTGCTGGTACCATCTGGTGTGGGGCAGGGAAGGAGACTGATATAGGTCTTTAGTGAGGGATTAGATGATCTTGCCTTCATACACAGATTTGCCAATATAGCCATTTACTTTGGAACTGCGAGTCTCCCCTGGGTTTATATTAGTGTGCTTGCTCTGTGCTGTTAACCCCATCTGAATCTGATAATTTCTGGGAGATAACATAGTTGTTTTTTTAAGCTCTCCAAAGATTTTTGTTAGAAAGAAGCCAATCTTAGACGAGCCTACTGTGGAAAAGACATTTTCTCTTCAGACTAAAACTTGTCTGACAGAAAAGTAGGCAGTTCCATATCACCTATGAGACACAAAGGACCAGGGGCACATTGCTCTCTGTAATGTAACTTCAGACCCAAGTGACACATAAACATGAGCATGATGACTTTGCTTATGCAAGCAGTGTCAATTTTGTCTCTGTTTGGATAAATACATTTGAAATATTCAGACTCCTTAAGGATTCCCAGCTCCTTGGTGCATCATTAGAGCCACCTTTAGAGGAATGCCTAGAGGACATGTCAGAATGACAGTACTGGTGACACAGGGTATATCTCTGGTAGAGATAGGCCTTATGAAAGATACTTTCTGGGCAATCTGCCACAGAGCAGTTTTTTTATTTTTATATTATTTTTTGTTGTTGTTTTGGTTTTTGTTCGAGTAAGAGAACTTCCTTGCTGTAAGAGTTATCCTGTTAGGCATGCCTGACACTAGACCTTGGGAGGCCAAGTACTCTTGCAGTGGGGCCTTCAATTTTCTTTAGTGGGTGCTTAAAGGATGGAAATAATACATGGAATAGCAAAAGGAAGCAGCGTTTCTAACTGTGGCCAGAAACATGAGTATAAAGGTATTTTCCATCAATGTTTTATCATCCCATAACAGAAGATGGGATAATGTTAGGTAAAGTGAAGGTTATCTGCAGTTAGGATGGCTTCGTGGCAGCCTTGCACAACATCCTGCTGCAGGCTACAGTGTGACAGGATGATTCAAAGGGCATTTGGGATACTCTTGTTCAGGCTGTTCCTGGCAATGCAGTAGCTCATAGCTAATTGAATGTACCCTTGATTGTCACATGATAGGAATTGAGATTCAGTTCCGTTTTTCCTTAAAAAAACAAAAAAAGGTGAACAAATCTCTTCCCTTCAGGCATTTGAAAATGCCATTCTCACATATAAAACATCAATTTTTGATTGAGCACCATTAGTGGCCTGAATTTCTGGGTGGAGAACTGTGTGACTAATGACAGCAAGGCATGCAGATCATTACCTATGCAAAGGTAATTCAAGTCCTGTCCACAGACAAAATTGCTCCACTGTGTGCAGTTTAGGCCTGGGAAGTTTTGTAACATGTAGATGACATATGTTTTACACCTGTGGTAGATGGGCACTGTTCATAATACAACATTCATCACTCAGGAGGGTCTAGAGAGTCAGAGAGTCATTTCCCTGCTGACAGAGCTGCTGAGCAGTGTGTGGCCACCTGTTTGAGGAACCCTTCTGAAGAAAACACAGAGCACAAAGAGCAACAGAGTGCTTTCCCCGAAGGAATTATTACTCTGATGTTGGCAGAGAATAATTACTGGAAGGGTAATCAGGTCTCCCAAACCAAATGGTCAGCTGCTGTTGGGACAGTCATGGGGGCCTCCATTGAAAGGGTTCTTGTGACATTCAGCTGCATTGATTGAGACTTTCCCAACCACTGTTCTACTCAATTTTTATAAACCAGCTGTTCTACTATGCATCTGCCCCAGCACATGGGATCAGATGTTTTAACTGCAGAAAAAACATCTCTCAAACATCTCTACAACTTAGAAATGACAATTTCTTCATCCTTGGGTATGGTTTCTATTTACAATTAGCTATGTACAATCTGTGCAGCAGCAGCTACCTGTGAATCTCTGGAGGCTCTTATGCAGCGTGTTAATCAACACATAAATTAGATTAGTCATAGCAGGAGCTGTCTGGGGGAATCTTGAGAACTGTCCAAAAACCCATGTCTAGAGTTCCTGTAACCATTATTCAAATACTTATTTGTGAAGGTGGCCAGGAGCTGATCAATCTACAAGTCACGTCCATTTTCTCAAACCAGACATTTGCATTATATCTATGCCAATAACTTGTTGTCTAATTTTTGGACCAGTTACAGGGTTCATATTTTCAGAATGCTGGGTGTGCATAAAGGCACAACCTTCATCATCACCTATACCAGAATTACAACTACTGAAAAAATTTACTTTCACACATACAACTTGGAGTTTTAGTTCCATATCTCTTGCCACACTATCACCATATAAAAAAAAAAAAATAGATCTAAAATATCATAAAACTCTGTTTACTAGTCAATAAAATCCTAAAAAAAAAAGTTTCAGTTATTTATATTCCATGTTAGAATCTCTTTGCTCTTGCTAAAATTAAGCAAACAAAAGTGAACCAGTGGTGGTGGGGAGTTACACAGCCTTCCAAGCTCTAAAGCAGGTCCCCTGTTGAAGCTGATTTTTTGTGTGCATTTCTCTTAGCACCAGCTGAGGGCAACAGACTATAATGATCCTTCAATGCTGGTTTTCTCAGCTAAGGGGAGACTGGCCTAGACAAAAGTGATAATCTAGGTCGTCTCCTGAGAGGAAGACAGAAGCAGTTTTGTTATTAGGATAGTATATATTTCCATCATTGTCAAGGATATAATAAAAATCCTATTCTACTTATCTTCTATTTATTTCTTGTGATAAATAAAGATGAATGAATTCTGCTAGCAGACCTGATTTTAAGTCACTGGTGCAGCAATGGGCAGCATTGTTTGGCAGGGATTTTAGTAGAGAGATGATTTTTTTTTATAGACTTATGCTGGATAGATCCTTGGGTGTGTGTGAAGGTATATTGGCCACACCTATGGCCACTTGCACCAACATGTGAAAGGCGTAATCTCATTATCATCACCCAGCAAGTCAATACCAAACTGCTGCATAGATACAGGTAGTGAGTGCTACAGTCACAGTAGCATTTACACAAGCAGTAAATGCCCTTTGATCCATTAAAGTAAACAGGTACTCAGGCACTGCTATCAAAGGCACTATCGGTGTGAGGAGAGCTTCGTTGCCATCATCCCTTTAGAACCTACAACACAGAGAATAATCACTTATCTCTTAATATTACTGTCAGATTAATTCGATCAGTAAGAGCCATAATCATGGATTCATGGTTCCAAAGCAATCTTGAGTGCAGGTCTACTGGGGAGGAATCAGGGATTTGCAAGGTTGGCATAAATCTAATTTATCATAACTTATTACAGATATTGACTTGAGACTAGGAGACGACAGATGAGTTTTGTCTCTTTTGTAACAATATTTCCTTATTTTACTCATGAACAAACATTAAAATTACTCCATAATTGTTTTTATTTCAGTCCAGGAGTTGTCAGTGTAAATGAGTTACTCTGTATTTACACAGGTACACCTGAAATCAGGAGTTTCCTAGCAACCTCATCTTCATCAAAACTTGAAGGGAAAATAATTATATTTAATAGAATAAAACTTTACTAAATGAAAGGATATGACACTTCAGTTTAATTTTCCTAAAGAACATTCACAGTGCTTTCCTTGTTCTCGTTTCCTAAATTTCCTGTCAGTTACATAACTCCTTTTTTTAGTTCTTAGGCATCACCATCTACTATGTTAAAAGTGCTCTTCTGTTGAAATTCAAGGTCTCTGTGCCATGATACATCTTCTGTACATTTTCTTGAGAGTTGTTCAAAAGACAGAATTAAGACAAACATGCATTTCAGAGCTCAAAATATTTTCAGTGGATTCAAGTTTAAAAGTTGATACAACACATCATTACAAGAATTAGATATCTCTCTACTGTATTATTTAGATATATTTCTACTGTATTATTTAGAATGCCAATCTTTATAATGCAGAAGCGCAACTGGTTTTTTATTATTATTTTAGTAAGGTTTGCTAGAAGAAATATTTTGGCTTTATGCTTAGCCCTGATGTACAGCATGACACCTTGATCAAGGAGCTCTAAAGGAAAAAAAATTCTTTAATGTGTTCATCAGCAACTTCTGTCAGTCTCTAGGCATGGAGGAGCAAGGAGACCATTCCAGATCTGGGAGTGGAGCTTGGCTGTCTGTTTGCTATGGTATATGAACCTGCATAAAATAAACCCAAATTTTAATGGGCATGGAAAAAGAGAAATTGAGGCTAAGAAGAACTTTCTTAACAAAGAACCTGAACTTGGATGACTGAATAAAACACGCACAGTATTGAGTCAACTTATGGGACTGAAATAAAGTAAGATCAGTTAGCCAAGTCTTTTGAGAGAGAAAAGCATAATAACCTGGGAGCAACCATAAATTGAAAGCCAGAAAATTAAATCAAAAGTGCAAAAGAACCTCATGAATATGAAGTGCTATTTCTTTTAGTAGGCTTCATTGCATATAAAAACAAAATAAGTAGCTTTATTCTTTTGTTTCTCAACTGATTAAGTATGAATAATCACAGAGTCATAGAATAGAATTATAGAATGGTTTGGGTAGGAAAGCACCCTCCAAATCTTCTGGTTCTGACCCTCCTGCCATGGGCAGAGACAACTCTCACTAGAGAGATTGTTCAATGCCCCATTCTGCTTAGCCTTGAACACTTGCAGGGATGAAGCATCCACAACTTTTCTGGCAACCTGTTTCAGTGTTTCCCACCCTCACCATAATTAATTTCTACCCAATATATAAAATCTAAACCTACTCCCTTTCAGTTTATAGCCATTACCCCTATCTTATCACTACCTGGCCATGTCAAAAATCCCTCTCCATCTTTCTTGTAGGCCCTCTTTAATTACTTAGTCAACTCTGTACATCACTAAAATATCTTCTGTGATCATCCTTAGTAAACTGGCCATCTCAGTGAAAATATAATGAAATATGCACACTTTTCAGTATAAAAATGTACATGCAAATGTAATAAATGAATTAGCAGACAGGTAGATAACTTTCAAAAATTTGTTAATCAAATTGAAAATGCTATTCCTAACTGGGGAGGGACCAGATCGAAACTTTATCTAGATTTAATTAAAATTTTTAAAAATCAGTTCTTTCCCCTCATGATTGGAAAATTGTATTCCAAAGGGCATACCTCTGGATATGTTGGACTGTTGTGACAGCAAAATTAGTTTATTACAATGACTGTGGAAATAGAGTGTGAGCAAAGAATTCTGCTCACAGCAGGAGCCTCATGTAAGAATAAAATGTGACTTTGTGAAGAACACTTCAGGATTTTAATGTAATACTGGTTGCAAAATAACTACATGAGCATCATAGGCCATTATTCAAGATAAAAATTGATGGCACTTACTTTAAGTAGTCAGGTTTTCAAGTTACTACTTAATGCATATAATTTGAAAGTATTCAAATAACTTTGGCTAAGACTCTGACCTCACAAAGAATCCCCTTAGGGCACTGAGGATCATGTGTAAAAAGTTTATAGCTAGATCTGAAACTGAAGGATCTCCTTAACAACCGTTTGCTGAATGTCATTGAAGATATTCCTAGCAGACTTTCTGAAAAATTCAGTCATTAAGAACTTAATCTGACACTAGCTATATATATATTTGGAAATCACCCCCTCCTGAGAACAAGGAAAGGTCTTTGTGAGACTTAAATTTCATTTAAGAGCTTGAGGCCTAATGGGATTTTAAACATTTTACTCACACAAAAAATTGCTTTAGCACAGCTATTCCATGGGTGGGGGGCTTTTCTATTCACACTCAAGGTTTTTGTTGTTTTTTTTTTTTTTTTAATTCCAATTACTTTTTGCTTCTACTACCAAGTAAAATAGAGATTCAAGGCAGATGAATTTTCATTATAATTTTATACTCAATCAGAAAAGTAATGAATAAATACTTTTAAAAAATCAATAACATGTAGAAAGTTCTTTAAAAAGTCATTGGTTTCTATGAATTACAACAATATAAACATAAGATTGGGTTGCTAAAAAGCAGTAGACATATTAAAGGGGAGAGATGATTCCATAGAAAATAATTATATATTTGTTTTCCTATAACATATATGTAGTTCTTCTCATAGTTTTGTAGAAAGGCATGAAAAAAAACCAAAGAAAATAAAACCCATATGTGATCCATGTTCTTTTATAAACACTATTTTTAATATTTCAGTAATTTAGTATTTATTTGCAATATAAGCAACAATAACTTATAATACTTTGTAAAACACTGATGCTGGAATGAAACATTTCAATGGCCCCTATTATCCCTCTTTTTATATACCTATAAATATAGTGCTTCCTTTCTTTTTAGTTATTGTTTTATTGGAAAATGTAATAAATGAAAGAAGAATGAATGATTGTTTAAGTGTTGCTGGCTAATCTTAAATGATTGGCTCATGAGTGTTTTAAAAACATTAAAAATTTAACATTAAATTGCATTTTCTATTTGATTTATAGCAGCATAAAGAGAAATTGGTTTTAATGTGGTTGATCCCAGCACTAGGTATTATGGAAATTGTCTGTGAGAAGTTCCCTAAATCCCCAAAAGTTAATATTTTAACAAGACATAACAGAATGAAAGAAATTAGTTTTATCTAGTTAAAATATTGAGGGACTAATCCTGGTGTTATTACCACTGAGAAGTAAAAAAATACTGACTCTAAAATAAGGTGGAGGAGGGCTGCCTGCCACAGGTAATTTGGCAGTGACTGTGACTTCGAGGGTTGTTTCAGTAATTGTTCAGTTGTCTCTAGTGCAGCCTTTGCAGGCAGCTGGGTGTATTTGTCCTTGGAAATGTCCAAGACTGAGCAAGTTTTGGCAGAGTTCCTGTTCTGGCCTCCTGTTCCTCTGTCTGGGCTCCTCCAGGCACCACAGGTTACTCCCTCTGCAAGGGGAGAGGGTCCAGCCTGCTCCTTCTCCATGGCCATGATCTCCAGGAGTTCACAGCAACTCAGAAAAATGCCATTTCAAAACATATGGAGGAAGTCTCTGTATGTTAACAAAAAAGTACCTGCTGTTTTTCTCCTTTGTTTCTGTTTTGTTATGAATTTTGAAAAAAAAAAATTTACAGATGTTTTCTTATTTATGCATGGCAAAGCGTACTGGTGCTAGCATGACAGTCAAAACCTTCAAAATTAATAATAACTAATGACAGCCAGACCATGCTACTTCTATTGCATTTTCAGTGTACTCTTTTCAGTATACACTGTATAATTTACTTCAATTATGAATATATATTTCAGAATACAACTATCCTAGAAGATAGAACCTTTTAAGGTTTTAAAAATGTGACCTTAGAATAATATGTTCTACTTTTCCTTCAAACTACTAGTTTTGCCAGTTTTTACAGTGCATATTGAATGCATTTACACAAATCTTTATGCTTCAAAATAGAATGACTTCAGAATTCATCAGAATCATGATATAATTTAGCATTTTGGAAAACCTGTGAAAATATGTCTTGAAGGAGCTCATTAATACAAAAGCAAGCTGTTTTGGCCTGTCTCTGTAGCCATCTTAATAAACCTGCACTCTGTAGAGGCTGACATGTAGGGAGCTAGAAGGAAAACACTACTTCAAGAGCAAAATAAAATAATGTATTTTGTTCAAATAGCCCTGAAAGAGGTGTTCAGTAAAAATAATACAGCCTGGGAAAGGACTTTTATTCTAATTGGATTTTGGTTTTGTTTTCCGTTCTATTTTGGTGTCTCAGTTTCTTTTGGAGAAGACTTTTGCTGTCAAATTACTTCAGCTTTATCAGGGTTTCCAGCTGTGTGCAGAAGGAAACTGGAGTGGCCACTGCCCTTGTACTTAAATAGGCTGGTTGTTGTAAGAAATCTGGAAAAATTAAAAGACTTCAAATGAAGTCAAGAACTCACCTTGGGCTTGTGGGCCTAGACACAGTAAGTACATTGAGAAGTGACAATTTGCCCTCAGATAGTTCTTATGCATTCCAAGTTACTAGCAAAAAGTTATTATTTAATTATAAAGTGTATAATGGGCAAACCAGTGTCTTCCTATCATACAAGACAAGAAATGGGCAAAGATTATGTGACTTAACAAGTTGTTCAAGGGAAAATAATCTTTTTAGAATTGTCTAGTGTCTTCCTTAGTGTCTTCTTTTTACTCTTCAGACATTTTCGAAGTGCTTGCTCAAAATCAAAATATATTACAGAAGTTAATAAGAATTTGAAGACATTTATGTGGTAATATTATGTGGTGTATATGAGTGGTTGTAATGTTCCAATCTGCCTACTAAGATCTCCAGTAAGAAGGTTGTAAAGCTATTTTCTCTGCTAAATATTGCTCAGTAATAAGCATTCCCTTTGCCTTTCTTCCTCCCCCACCATGTCCCTACCTCCCAAATGCCAAGGACATTTGAGATATGCAGCTTTTATAAACGCTTAGTAGTCATAAGTTTTTAGAAGTGTCACGATTTCTCATGTCTGATTCAGGCCTCTTCATCATTTGGTTTTAGCAAAACTGCAGATAGATTGATGCATTAAGCTGCAGAAACAGCGAATTCTCTCAGCCTTGTTTCAGTTTGTAGGAGATAAATATTTTCCATCTCTATACAGATAGATGTTCGCACAGAATCTAAACTAAACATTATTTATCAGGAAGAGATGTCCAGATTTCTATGTATCCAGACAATATCCTTTCATGGAAATGTAGCTTAAGACAGGGACATTTGTACTCAGCACTTAAGGCTGAATAAAAACCCAACAGACCTTTTTATAGTGAATGAAAATAGGAAATATTTTTCTATTAGTCTGGAAAAATAAATCTGCAACATAGTCTAGAATCTAAGAATGTTATTTAACTGAAGATTAAGGAAAACAGTAGACAATCATAAAGTCAGGCAAACCAGCCAGCAATTGCAAAAAGCATTAAAGGAAGGAGATTCAGAGATCGGGATTGAAGATCGAGAGCCTAGAACACATCTGTAAGTAAGAGGCATATCACACAGAAATCACAGTGGATTTTTTAAGTGGATGCATCCCACAGGGCAGCCCATTTTTTTTTTTTTTTTTTCAGATTAATTACAGCCAGATGTAGCTTGATTGCCCAGGTGGAACTGACTGAGACACACACAGGCTGAGCTTCCAGTTTCTTTTTGGTACAGAGGTTTCACAGAATGTTTAACCTAATGTTTCTTTTTCTCTGAGGACTGGTTTTATTCCCCCTCAGACAATTCCAAAGAAAAAAGTCTGAGGTGGTTTGAAGGATAGTCCCTCTCTTTTTGTTGCCGCTCAGAATCAGCAGATGGAAACAGCAGGCTGCAGGAACTGAGCTCTCGGTGTCTGAGCAATTGTCTCATGCCAAGAGAATTGAGAAGGCCACAGAGGAACCAGCTCCCAGCCAGCATTTGGACAAAAGCCATGCCAAGGTGGTTAAGCAGCCTGCAGGGAAATCTGGCTTCTGCTAGTGTGTAGATGAAGTGCAAGGCACAGTGAAATGTGACTCCCAGCTGGCACAAAGGCAAAAATCCATGCCAAGATAGTTGATCCAGTCACAGAAATCGGCCTTCATTGGTACCAGGCCAGGGACCAATAGCACTGAGTTGGGAACAGCTTTCAAACTCTCTTGTCTCTTGTTTCAAATATGAGTCCCTCAGAGCAAGCAGAAAGGGTTCATTACCATTTCCTGAATCTCAGGGGAAAGTAGAGTTCCACCATTGTTTTTACAGCAGCCAGAAGGAAGAAATTTTTATTCCCAGACAGAACATGCATGAGGCCAGTGATGACATGCATAGAAAGAAAGGTCCATCCTGTACATGCACATCCTTTGATTCCTTGAAACATTCTTAACTCTTCCTGACACCAATGAGTCATTTGCATCCAATGGCTATGGTTCAATTGTCATTCTGTGAGGTTGCTTCTACTTCACTGCCACCTCAAGAAGAATGAGATGGTAGTTTGTGTTTCCTGGGTTGGAGACAGACCAGCTTCCTTTTCTCCTCATCTCAGAGGGATTTATGGTATGGCTATAGCTCTCCCTAAAATACACTCAGACAGGTTCACAAACTGCTTGCAATTTCCCTGGTAAAGACATTCATAAGAAAGGGTGCCCTCTTTAAACTTTCATAAGTTTTACAAGGTGACCAATGAATGTCTCTTTCCAAAGACAACTTCTAAAGGGGGTTACTTGCTTCTGGGATGCAAGCATCTCCAGAACCCTGTGAAGCAAAAAGATATACTTTTCAGGCTGGGACGTTACTGATGCTATCAAATATGCAGCTAAGATTTTCATTCAGGAGAAAAAAAGAATGTAATTTCATGTGTGTTTTCAGAAAATAACTTTCCCATCTTCCAAGCATAAATATATATTTTTCTTCAATTCTTACTACCCAAATTTATTTTATTTATCAATAGAGCAAATTAATTTTAGCCAAGTCAAATGTCTGATGAGAACTGGTAAGTGATGTCCCGGTGTCAACCCATTAGCTTTGCCATCTTATTTTCTATCCCATTCTAGTTGAGAGGGTTAAGAGATTTTTCTGGATTTGGTCTGGCAGCTAGCCAAGACCAACACATGAGCATTTACTTTGTTTTCTGTCCTGATTTGCTAGAGGAAAGGAAATTGAGCCAGGACATATCCAGGAGCAAATCTAAAGACAATTTTTCTCTACTTTATGTGTAGGAGTTTTTGTCAAGAAATCAGATTTTTTTTTCCACTTTGTCAGTCAGTCATAATTATAATTGCTACTCTCAGGCAGACAAACATATCACTGATGTACAAACATGGAGTAATGTTTATGATGAACAAGTTTGGGTTTATGAATTGAGATGCTCAAACAATTGTTTTGTATTTGTAGAATTACTACAATGAATACTTTGTAAGCTCTTTAGTCAGAAAACCACTTCAAATTTTGTGATTATCAACACTTCAATACATTTTAGAGTGCCAAAAAAATAATTTTACTGAAATAACTGGTTTTCAAACTAATTAATGTTTGTTACAGATGATATTCTTACAGTAGGTTTCTAAATACTGCTTTCTAAAATCCTTTTTCCCCCTCTATTAGTACTTTCCTAAAATTTTTGCCTTGGAGATTAAAATTTTTCAAACCTAGCCTAAACCAGCAGTTTGTTTATTTTTCTGCAGTGTTTGGATTAATACCATTTAGTTCTCTGGAATATAAGTACACTGAAATTGACTTCTGTTATAAATTGCCTTATGACTACTTGCTGAAAAACTGTACTGATGAATCAGCTGAACCTAGAAAATTAGAAATTGGCAGATACTTATGACTTATTCAGAGCAGTGCACTTGAGTGTTCCAGGAAAAATTGGTTTTGATTTAGCTAAGCTGTGGAAGTTTGAAAATAATGCCTCTAAAATATGCCTTGTGCATGGAAACTGAGTTCTTTTAGCATGTCTCACCAGTATTCTGAGTAAATCAGGTTGCACTGACAGCCAGCAGACAGCCCAGAGTGCAAGAGAAGCTCAGAGTGCTTCTGAAAGACAAGATGGTTCCAAAGATCCCTCCCTATTCAATCTGTATTGGCACACACACTGACAAGAACATGCAGCGTGTGCTCAGAGGCTTCCCAGACACTGACTGCATCCTGCTTTCCTTTAGGGCTGCTAAGGAACAAAGAGGTGTGTCTTCTACAGTTCTGGTTTTGTGATAGTGCCAGCTGATTTGCTTTATTATGCATTTACAATTATGTTTATGTTACTTTAATAGAACAGCAAAAAAGAGCCTGCTGGGAGGAGAAAGGGAGACATTTCCTTCCCTGAGGGACATTCTTAGCATACTCAAGGCAGAGGATCTTGGAGACAGGAGAGTCAGTTGCAGTCACAAATAAGAGCTTGACACTCATGAAATGACATTTTACAGTGGAGAAAAAGTAGCAAAAATATTCAGACGGGTTTAGAATGGTCTGAGACCGGTGCTGTGCAGATTGAGTAGGGAAAAGGAAAATAGATAAGTAGGAAAACGAAAATAGACAAAGGATATCCCTTTTTTGAATATTCCTCACTTAAATAATTAAACATTTGCTTTTTATTTAAAGAAAGTTTGTTCTTTGAGGGTTCTAAAATATTCTGGTTTTACAGCAGACCCTTTAGATGTGAAAGACCCAGTGAAAATCCACCTTGAAACTTTGGTTTTGATGACACCAATAACACAGCTACAACAGAACAAAAATTTCTGGCATTTTGTGGAAGCCAAAACATTTTAGGATTTCATTCACAGCATAAAAAAGAATACAATGAATGCTGCAGCCAAAACTCTCTCTTTGAACAATGGTAATGTTTATATTTATCAGTGTTTTAAGTGAAGGAAGAGTCAGCATTTCATTAAATAGTGCTGGTTATAAAACAGCAGAAATATATTCACAAAATTCTTTCACCAATGCTACAGGATTACCATGAGGAAAAGATCACTAAATGTGGCACAAATTAGATTGTGTCTGGTTTCACTCTAGCCTACAGGACAAGTTTAAAATTATTGAAGAGAATATTGATAGAGTATTGGGGTAACAGGGTAACTAGAGGTCCAAGTGTGCCAGGAACCCACGTCTTAAGAGAGGAACCCACTTGCCATGGCAAAAATCCAAATATGGACAACACTGGACAAAACCAGACCAGGGAAGAGCCTTTTTTTTATTGTTGGCACTAGGGATTCCAACATAGAGTATATGATGTCTTTTAGATCAAATGCAGAATGCTTAAAGAGTTTAGAAAATCACAGAATAGTTAGGGTTGGAAGGGCCCTCTGGAGACTTAGGAACGAATCCAGGAGGGTTTTGAATGTCTCCAGAAAGGGAGACCCCACAGCCTCCCTGGGCAGCCTGTTCCAGGGCTCTGCCATACTCAATGGAAAGCTCTCCCTCCTGTTGAGGTGAAACTTCTTGTGCTTCAGTTTAATGCAATTGCTCCTCTTCCTGTCGCTGGCACTACGAAAAAGAGTCGGGTACATCTTCTTGGCACCTACCTTTGAGATATTTGTATGTTCTGATCTCCTCTCCTCTCCTCTCCTCTCCTCTCCTCTCCTCTCCTCTCCTCTCCTCTCCTCTCCTCTCCTCTCCTCTCCTCTCCTCTCCTCTCCTCTCCTCTCCTCTCCTCTCCTCTCCTCTCCTCTCCTCTCCTCTCCTCTCCTCTCCTCTCCTCTCCTCTCCTCTCCTCTCCTCTCCTCTCCTCTCCTCTCCTCTCCTCCTCACCTTCTCCACACTGAACAGGCCACACTCTCCCCATAACAGAGGTGCTCCAGGCCTTTCATCATTGTTGTGGCCTCTGCTGGATATTCTCTGGTAGTTCCTTGTCTTTTACTAAGGAAATCAGAACTAGAGAAGTTTATGCAAAATATTAATATGTAGTAAAGTAAAAAAAAAAATACTCATTACTCATGCAAGTATTGGAAAGGTAAGGGAAAATGTATTTTCTTGTTTTTTTCTTACAGTTTCTGAGTTACAAGTGAATTAGATATTTTTAGTTGATAATAAAGAGCTGAACAACATTTATTATAGCAACTTTATTACAGCAGTTATGCAGAAAAACCTACAAACAGACTTTCAGAGTTATAGTTTTTCTGGACATAGAATTCATTTTCCAGCACAAAGTCTTCTGCAAAGTCTAAGCTTGACTTCTATCCCACATAAACCTTATTAAAACATCTTTAAAGAAATGTGGTTTATTTATGGATTTGGAGAAAGTTCTTGAAATGTGGTTAACATTTGTGATGATACAAATGTAATGCAGGTTAAATCTCCTGACAGATATACAGCTATTAAAAAAAAAATCAAATTTATTCCTCCTCAAAAAAATCAAAGAAAGAATAGAAGAGTACTATTTACTGCAGAGAACAATTCAAGAGAACTGATCTGATTTTGATTTTCCATCTGTCTCTAATTTAACTTTATCTTTCTGTTAGACTGGCATTCCTTAATCATATGATCCATTGGCAGTGAGAGTGCCCAAATTCAGTGTGTTAAAGGGCTATAACAATTTTGCTGAGATGCGTACATTTTTTTTCCAAGATCCATTTATTCTCTCTTGTGCTGGACTCACAAATAAGTCAATCTCCTAATTTTCCCAAATAACTTCTGACAATATAAATACTAGATTTGTGTTCAAAAGTCTCCTGAAGGTATTAAGATTTTTCTCATTTTTAGCCATATCAATTCATTTTTGCCTAAAAAGATTAAGATTATCAGGTCATTAAATTCTCTTCCATTTCCTTTATCTGTAATAAATACACTTTAGAAATTGATATCTGTAAGCTCTCCACTTTTACTGAGAATATGCTGGACACAGAGCATACTTTGATCATATTTCCTTTCTTCTGGTTTTTGATACACCACCTTTTTGTAAATGTCATCAAATCTTAATGAAACATATGTGTATATATATCCTCTTCTGCTTGGAAATTTCCTGTAGTGCTGGCTAGATAAATTCTCTGAATGGTTCTTCAGAACAGGCACATCAGAAAAGAGGAGACTAATGCATGCTGACCTGCCATATGGGCAGGATTTCACTGAAACCCTTTTTTTCTTCTTATGAGACATACATACAAATCCCAGAAGCTGTGTACACAGTTTTGTGTTTAATAACATAGTGCAGCATACTGTTCACAAAAGTATGTAGGCACAGATGAATCATGAACATAAACAAGGGGAGACAGATTGTATACATTGAGCCTCTGTGCCTGACTGTCACACGGAGCGCAGCGGATGCCAGCCCTTATGCCTGAGGCAGCAGCTACCCACAGAACCTCTACCCTGGTCCTCAGAAGCATCTTATTAACCCCAGAAAAGCCACAGAGTCTGTATTAGCTGCTGTAAGTCTCTGCTCTGTAAACACCTGCAGTCGCCCTGTGGGCTGGGCCTTCGGCATGGAAATAATATTCGCACCAACCTTGAGCAGATTTTCAGCTTCCCTTGAGTTACTGTCACAGGCTCTGCTCCTCACCTTGTCCCTCACAGCAGGATGGCAGTATCAAAGCTGGTAAATTTTGGTGTGGAATCAGCGGCTGGGTTGCAGACAGGCACAGCAAATTCTCTGCTAAAGAATGTTGAACAGGGGACCAAAAACTACAGTTAGTGAAAGAAGACAGATTTTTAAAGATGGAGAGAGTGGATAGGAGATTACAGAGACAAAGGAGGAGCAATGTGCAGAAACATAATAGCCAGAAGACACCAGTGACAGAAGTAATCTTAAAACTGTAAAAGGATGCGACAAGAAAGCCTTGAGGGGGATATATTTTTTAGAAAGAGCAAACAAACAAAAACCCAAAGAACTGGAGCACAGCCATCCATCCTGTACATTGTTGAAAAAAACAGCAAGCACAACATTCCCTCTTTCTGCTAACATCTGGCCACAAAAGGAAGCCAAGAACCAGTCAAAGAAGAGCAGTTCACTGGCAGACACATGCCAACATTCTTGCTATCACGACCATACAGCTCTGGTCCTTGTCTCAGGCACAAAGATTTAATGACTATGTGACTCCAAGGAAATAAATGTACATGAAAGTACTTATTTTTCCCTTAAAATTATGGGGCTTGAGGTCAAACAAAGAATTTCAACTGAGAAAGAAGACAAATAGACAATGGTGTGTAGTCAAATTCAAAATGTTTCTCAGCATGGAGCCTTTGGGTGAAAACTTCCAGAAGAGCTGGAGATCCCAAGATGCTGCGCTGGAATTGCCTCCTCTCAGCGCACATGACATGTCTAAATATCCATCCAACCACAAGATGTCAGCACACTCAACGGGAATTCCTACAAAAACCAAAGTCTGTATAAATGGTTATTTCTGTGTCACAGATCTCTCCTCCTGCTATTAATGGAAAGAAAAAGATGTTTCTGAGGAGTTACATGAAATCTCACATTCAGGCTGTGCCTTCAGCGAGGAAATACCCGCTCTGTCATGGTCTGACCATAGCGACTTAATGAGAGTAAAATGCTGAAGCAGAATGGAGAACATGGTTTTCTCTTCCCATTCTGAAGCCAATGGATGTTAGACAAGAATCTAAAATAGCTCATAAGCACATGAATAATATTCAGTAAAAGAATTTAGGCTCTGGCCAGCAGCTTAGACATTTTAGACTGCGCAGTCAGCTTTGAAATCCTGCTTCAGTACCTCTCCAGAAATTATTTCAACTTAGTAAAGTGTCCAGATACCTGTTTCATGGCCTTCCTAATCACAGTATCTATAAATCCTTAAATACAAATTGTACAGGTGGGTTCTGGCTGGTGTACTAAATACCATAAGTGTAGACCATATGGGATCTGGGCATAGCAAAAAATAAATTAATCATGTCCACTTTCTTTAAAAAATAGTTCAGACTCAAGATGTCATGATACCAGAAGTCTTTTGCAATTTGCATACTGACCAAATACTCAGTGAGTTGTTACTATTACTGCATTCCTATCCAGAAATATTCAAATTTCACCTCGGGCAGGAAAATGCCCAGAATCTTCCTGTAAAATATAGTCAGTATTCCCTCTATGTTATTTGAATTCTTTCAGCACATCAATGTATCCACAGCAGATGGTATATGAGAGTTTTTCTGGGGAGATGGGGGTAGCTAGATTCTCTGAGCCTGACTTCCATATTAGGTAAATTAGTAGTCAAAATGTACAACAAAATTACTGGGCATCTGGATAAATACAAGTTCCTTGGAAAGCCCAGCATGCCTTCTGCAGAGGAGAGTTTTGCGATGTGGATGTTTTAGTATTTTTTGTGACAAAGTCATCAAACATGAAATAAGAATTATTTAGTTGATACAGTCTGTCTGTATTTTCAAAATATTTGACAATGCCATTTCTCAAGCCTTTTAAAGAAGATCATAGACTCTCTGAATAATAGAATATGCTGAGTTGGAAGGAACCCATCAGGATTGTTGAGTCCTGGCTCTGTGCAGAGCACTCCAAGGATCACACCATGTCACTATGGACTTTTACAGGGAGTTGAGGTGAGACTTGTGCTTTACAATGACTCCATGCAAGTCCTTGAAAAGGCATTTTGTAGGGAGCTTGGAAAGTTTGCTGTTAATACTAAATTATTCAGAATAGGAAAAATGCAGACTGACTGTGACGAATTGCTGCAGAAACTTATGAGGCTGATTGGCAATAAAATGGCAGATGAAATGCAGTACAGAAAAATGTAAAGTGATGCACAAGACCAAAAAAACCCACAAATTCACATATAAAATTATGAGCTCCAAGCTAAGTGCTACTTCTCAGAGGAAAAATCTTGAGATAATGAGAGTTAGCTCCACAAATATGTCAGTCCTGTGCTGAATAACAGACAAAACCTCAAATCAAATGTTAGTAACTGTAAGGGAGAAAAAAAATAAATAAATAGAAAACAAGATAATTCTCAGTTGAATAAATCATGAATCATCTTTAAAACACAGTTATGACTTCTCTCACGTTGACCTTCCATTTTCAAAAGGATATAGCAGAATTTTAAATTATTAGCAAAAGGAGTTTAGTAAAAAAATTATTAAAGATGAGTATTTATTTCCAAGAGGGACAAAACTGAGGCATATAGAGTGAGCTAAGACTCTTCTATCTAGAGAAGAAACAAACTAGAAGAAAGAGAAAGCAGGTCCATGAGCTCAGGAAAAGATTGAGCAGAGAGATGACCCCCAGCTGAATGGCCCTTTCTGACTGACCTGGCAGAGCCATTCCCATGTGCTGACCATGTTCTGGCCTGCAGGTAGGATGAATTGATAAGAAGCACTTTGTCTATTAATTTAGCTGTTGGCTAGTATCACTTCCAGAGCTTTTATTGCTTGTGGTGCTGCCATTTATCATGAACATTTTGATTAGTAAATTCACCTTTTGTGAAGAAAGTAAGTAGAAGGCATTTGAGGGCAAAGTTTAGGAATAACATAATGATGATATTACTCTTATTAAAAATAGAATTGTAATATCTATAATCTGGTAATCTGCCCATTTTAATGATTACCTAGGTAAAAGTCTAATAGAAATTCATTAGCATTTTCTCAAAGGAATGGTTTCAGGATTCTCTTCTACATAGATTATTTATATCATGCTCATCACCATAGTTTCTGAATGTGTTCCAATAGTACATTAAGCAATGTGACTAACATCTGTCACATGTTTTTTTTCTTCAGTCTCTCTCCAGGGAGATAAATATATGCAGTCGAGTTGTCGAGTTTCTTGTATCCAATAGGAATTTTGCCAGGTGAAGAGAGGAAGAAAAGTGAAAAAAAAAAAAAAAAAAAAAAAAAAAAAAACAAAAAAACAAAACAAAAAAAAACCAGCAGGGAAAATAGTTTGTGGGGTTTTTTTCTATTAACATACAATTTACTTTATTTTTGTATAACTGAAATAATTGGAAAAAAATGTGTGCTGCATTTAAAGCTTGCTATTTCAATTTTTAGCTTCACTTTTGAGTATGACCTTGATGCTGAATTAAGCTTCAAGTAAAATAGAGTTATATCCATTAATTTGACTCACTTTCTTTTCTGAACTAACAGTGGTAATCAGAAGACAAAAGAAAACCATGAATCATTGATTGTTAATTCAGAAGAAAAGACAAAATGTCACCAATCATGAAGTACTGATGAGTTTTCAAGGATGACAATTGAATGGTATCTAGCTACTAAGAAGCTATGTTAACATTTTAAAATATTTAATTACTTTAAATTGCAACTGATTTTTAAAATAAAATATTTCATATACATGGATTAATTAACAAAAATTTGCAGTGAAGTTTAGCAAAACAGTACCATTCAGTGTTTGACTTGGAATATATCTGCATAATTTTTGAACAATACAAATTACTATCCCAGATTTATATATCATTTTCTTTGCAAACCACTTCAAGATAGTTTTTTCAAGGAGTAATTACTATGACCAAATCTGCATTTTACAGATGTAGTTAGTGAAAGAGGCAGTGACTCATGTAGTGAAAATTTGAACTAATACCACATTCTTGGTTTCCTGTGGACCATATTGTTTCCCCAAACAAAAGAACAAAACTAAAATAATTAATAATAGACTATCATTGTTTGAAAGCCCCCATTATCTTCTTTTCAGAGTTTGCTATAAAAATGGCTTCTCCTTCTTTATTTGGAGAAGAACAAGGATTGTGATTTTACCAGCAGATTAGAAGTGGAGTAGAGTGCAAAGAACCATCCCATCTTGGATGTGACCTTGGCTGGCCCCTCGCAGTTAAGATAGTCAAAACCAGAGGAGGATTTCCAGGAGGTGTATATGGCCCACCCACTGGTGGTATTCTGCAGCCCATAAAATGATGAATGTCATGTGTATTATTGTGCTGAAGAGTTCAGGGAAATATCTCAAGATTGTATCCCAGTAGCACACAGAGAAAAGCAGTGCTACAGTAGTTTGTCAGGCTTTTGTTACAGACCTTGATGAAATATTGAGTTGCTTAGTTCCATAATATTAAAGGAAGCTTGGCCCTGCTGATATTAAATAGGTCTTCCTTTTCTCAGTGACAGACTTCCCATTCTAGCTAATGACAGCAAACACATCTGAATATTTATTATGTGTTGAAAGCACAAATGTTGGATAGCGACAGAATATAATAATGCCTTTTATTTTTCTTGAGGCGATCTGTCTTGGCATTCTAAGTGCCACAGATAAAAGCAGCAATAAAAAAGGAAAAAAAAGAAAGAAATTAATATCTCAAAATAACAAAGCATTACTGAATAAAGGCTAAAATCATCCTAATGCATCAGGCTGAAAGCCATCCAAAAATGACCTATGAGAGCATCCTGTAAAATTAAAAACCTATGCTTTTGCCAGAAGAGTGCCTTCCTTAAGCCTTAGGCTGCAAAGGTGAATTTTCTCAGAGCTTAGCTCTTGAAATAGTTCCTATCTCCTAAGAGGGTTAAAAGGCATAGAGAGTGCCAGAATTTCTGCAAGATGTAGAAGTTGCATAATAAAACCACTGACTATGGATCTGAGACTATACCTCATTTTCTGTATGTCATTTGGTATGACTATGTGCAGAACAAGATCAGAATTATTCATGCTGATGAATACCTAGGAATTTCCCTATGGCAGATCTGCATCTTGTATGTGCCACATACACAAGTCTTAGACATGCAGTTTAACGGGCTCTAGTGACCTTTAAAATCATGCCTGTTTTTCAATCATGAATCATTGTTTTGTTTAGCAGATAATTAATGTTCATTCACATTTCTGGCCTTTGCTGACCTCCTTCCAGCCTATGTCCCTTATTGCAGCAGGTAAATGTTCTGAGGCAAGTGTGAGACAGGATATAAAGCAGCAAGTTACAGCTATTCAGTGACTATTTTATTTAAATATTCACAGTGAGCTTAAACTCCACACACACACTCAAACTGTAATCACACACCTACCTGGAGGAGGAACAGGGAGAATTTTTTCCTGCAAACTTTGATAGTGTCTCCAAAATTTAATTGATTCATTTTAGATAAAAATGGACTGTGAAAGACCGAATGTCTCCCTAGTCCATTTCCCTGGTGAAGAGAGTGCTCTGGTAAAAATCTAATTGCCAAGATTTGATATTTCTTCCAAAGGACAATTCTTGCTAGACAAATTGTCTGATGATTTTGGCCTCCTGGCATTACTTTTTTCTAAACCAGACAAAGATTATTTTGAGCAAAAAGAAGCACCAAGTGCAAATATCTTTGCTATTTCTTTGCTTATTTCCCCTTCAGCTTTCATTCTTTCACTACTTTCCCATTTTGTATGCTCAAATCATATCTTCCCACTCTCTTTTCCTCTTTTGTGCTGTTGTCATTCTTCCATTTTGCTTGTGCAAACAGCACTTATTTTTGTTTTTGCACTTAACTTCTTGTGTTCACTACATTCCTTTTATAGAAGTCATCCTGCTGTGTCTTGCTTCCCATTGACCTCCCTCCCTCTTTTTAAGTTCCTCATCCCTTTACTTTCAATGTGACTCTTTCTTTGTATACTCCCCAATACATCCTCTCAGTGTATGTATGCATATAGAACAGATGATCCCATCTTTTATCACACCTTTTAAGCTGCATGGAGCTTCCAGCCCTTGATCTCCTTATCTCACATATTCTGTGCCACGTTTTAATGCTGTGATTAACAAAAAAGTCTGTGTTGGAAGCTTTTAGTTACATAATAGCAAATAAACCGACACTTTGCTTTGTTGGGGTTTGCTGATGGACTATCTAAAAATTTAATAAACTATCAACCTCCACACAGCTTCTGTTCAAAAACTGAGTGAAACTTTACACTTTCTGAATGTATCCTGGCCCTTCGAGTAGCATCCATCCTAGTGGCAACTTCTTGCCTAACACAACTTCTTGCTGCATTAGAGTCCCTTCCTTTCCACCTTCCTGCAGGGACATACTCTTGGTACAAGTGATCCAGTGTGATGAGGCTGAAGTCAGTCAGGGGGCTGAGCTGAGCTGAGCTGAGCTGAGCTGAGCTGAGCTGAGCTGCCAGATCACTGGCGTGGTGGATGGTACAGCCCTACAGCAATCACCTCGTACAGTGGGCAGGGAGTTGTAACACCTGTACTGGCATTAGGCCAAAACACAGCCTGCTTACGGCAGTATTCCAGTCAGGGTCTTCCCCAAAATACCTAGATCTGGGGAAGATGGTTAAGTATTACACTTCCCAGTGACTTTCATCCCTAGTATCTGTTTACTGCCTTAGCAACAGGGCATCAGAATTTATTTTTGAAAGCTGAGGTAAACACTGACAATAATAAGACTGAAGTTTTTAGAGCTTTTTCAAACAAAATCCATCATATCTGTCTTTGCTTAGAAGCCAGTTAGACCTTTGTATGTATACTTATTGATGACCTGTATGGAATAATAGCATTAAGATGAAAAACATAATTCTCTGTGCTCAACTAGTAAAAAAATAAAAATGCTTTCATCCAAACGTCAAATACATAATTTGGATAAATCCACAAGGGTAATGTTCACTCTCTGCAATAGACCATCTGGCAGAGAAGACACTGTGCCAATTAATATAGATGGAATGACTGTTAGCACTACAGATAGTAAATATTTCAGACTAATCTTTTTTGTCATTTATCAGCTACACTCATCCTTCAAAATTTGCAGTCAGAGTCTCCAGCATGTTGAAACAGATTGGTCACGTTCAGACTTTTACTATCCTGAAAAGCCTTTGCCTTCTCTAAAATTCTTTTATAATTCTGGTTTTTACTATTTGTGTGAGGGTGAAAGATTATTGTAAAGCAAGAGCACAGTTAGCAGCATTATTTAGCTGATTTATCTGCCTATCTCATTAATGTATATGTATTGCCTTGCTAATGTTATGTTTAATCCAAAGATTTAATCCAAAGACATTTTTCTCTAAGGAAGAGATAAATACAGTTTGAGTAATACAACCCTAATGGCTATTTCAGAAGAGAGAATAATACTATGTTTGCAATATTAACTTACAAGTTGATCCTGAGGAGGCTTGGTCAACTTTTCACCTCAACAAAAATCATTTACTACGACTATATTTCAATTATATTTCTAAGAGACCCAGGAAATTCTTTTATAATACCCAGGAACTATTATTTTAATGTTATTCAAAGAAAAATTTTGAATGTAATTTGTTTTCCAGAGCTCTAAACAAAGCTGTGTAGGAGCTGAGCATTTTCCAGTGTTCAAAGTGCTTCAGAAACACCACAGTTTTGAATGTTATACTTTAATGTTGGAAACTTAGTAATGAAGCATTTAAAACCTTTCTCATTATAATGCAGTACCAGCAGTAAAATAAATTGTGTGATGGTGGAAGTAGCAGATCAGGATTTTTTTGTTTTTCAGAACATCACCTCATGGTCTAAAGGAAAAAAAATTAACAAAGAAGAAAATTATCAAAAACCAGTCAGCTTTGTCTTTCTATTTTTAGTTACTTTTAAAGGTGTAGAGACACAGGCAGAAACTTTGCATATTACTCATATGGAAACTTGGGTTATGCATACAGAGCATGCACATTGAGCCTCTGCAATGTGATCAGAGAAGGGTTTTTTGAAGATGGCTTCAGCATTTCTCACCATATTTGACCATATTTTGCATTACATCACAGGAAACATTTAAGGCATTTAAAAAAAAAAAAATTAAGTATCAGGGTTGAAACACACGTTTATGAATGTGAATAGTACAGGATCGTAGAATCAGAATCATAGAGTGGTTTGGGCTAAAGATCAACTAGTTCTAAGCCCCTAATGTGGGCAGGAATACTTGCCACTAGACCAGGTTGCTCAAAGCCCCATCCAATTGTGCCTTAAACACTCCCATGGATGGGGTGTCTGCAACTTTTCTGGGCAATGCCAGTGCCTCACCACTCTCACACTAAAGAATTGCTTCCTAGTACCTAAACTATACCTACCATCTTTCAATTTAAAGCCATTACTCCTAGTCAAATTAACAAAAATATTACAAAATGTCCAATCTGAAAGTTTTCTGCAAGTTCTGTTATAACTGAAATCACATACTGATTTCACCAATCTGACTCCCACTGTTATCTGAGGCCAACAGCTTCAGTAATGCAACAGGAGTTCTCAGTAAATGAACAGATAAGTGTGTTTGGCTATTTCTGGAATCTGTAATGCAGACATTCATGCTAAGCAAATTGGTTTTATTCTGCAACAAGTGCACCACAATGCTCTGGGAGGATTCAAAAATTTCTTGGGATTTGAGACATACACACACACAAAGAGGCTTTATGAAACACTAACTTGTGCCAGTTTTGTTTATATTGCCCTTGATAAGCTGCTAACTTCCCAGAAATGAACCCACTCTATCATTTCTAGGGCAGTTATTCCTCCATGCATTTGGTGGAATTGAAAGAAAATTAAATATAAGAACAAGTGGGAATTTAGACAAAAATATCCCACTTTTTTTTTAAATCTGTCTCAAATATGTGGCATTGTTTTCTTTCAGAGAGAAAGGGCAGATGCAAAATTACAGATATTTTAGAAAGTGACAAATCAGATTTTTACGTCCACATTATAGCACACATGCATGTCTGTAGAGTTTGCAACTCCTGTTACCATAAGTAAATTTGTGTTTAAGCACCTAAAAACATAGCTCAGGGATTGATGAAATTATAATGAATAAATGTACATTCCTAGAACATAGTCACCTATGCAGATTTTGTAATTCAGCCATGTCCTTATTTGTCCTCAATGACCTACAGGCCAGCTAAGTTTTTAATTATAAATACTCATAGCAGAGACATATTCCCTCACTATTTTCCTTCATGAAACTTTGATTTCTAATATATCTTTATCTTTCTTTTTTGTGTCAGGGTTGATTTGTTTTTGTTTTTTTTTTTTACTTTCAGCATACTCATTGAATGTTTGCAAGTTCCTGGTTTTGAGCTATGGGAGAAAAGAGAAGAATTCAAATCTCTAGGACTAATTTATCTAACTTATTTTAGTTTTGTTTTTTGGTTTTTGTGGTTTTTTTTTGTTTTTTTTTTTTTTTTGTTTTTTGGTTGTTTTTGTTTTTGTTTTTTTTTTTTTTTTGGTTTTTTTTTTTTTTTTTTTTTTTTTTGTGGAGTACAAGTATACAAACGCTATATTGCAGAGCTTTTGGAGAGTACCTAAAAAAGGCCAGGAAATCTTAGTTACAGAGTTCACTATCAAGATTAAGATATTCTTTGAAATATCTAATTACTGTGAGCAGTTTATCTTACTAGCTTTAACTCCTCTGATGTAGTGAATAGCAGTTTTTTAAGCTGAGAACAAAGATCTGCTGGTCATAAATGAATAAAAAATGAGGGTATAATTTTTATTATCTGACCAAAGGATAAATAAATTCCCCTGTGCTGATAGGAATAAAATTATTGAAAATGTTTATTAGCACTGTCTTTTGACAGCCACCCATTACATTTTTCTGAACAATATAATTGTTTCCAATTTCTGCTGTTCTTTACCATATACTAGTATTTAGTGTTGAGAGTATAAATATTTTTATAGTGCAAAGAAACAGTGTTCCTTTGAGTGACCTTGTAAGCACTATTACATTTTAAAGAACAAATAGCAGATGTGAAACATTAACTATGAATTTATGAATTCCAGTTTACTTGGTAAAAAACATTTTCATTACAGCCTTCACTTTCATTTTAAGCTCCATCGTGATTAAGACATTTAAGGCCATGAATCCACAAAAACTGTTCTCAGTGATAGAATGGCGCATGTAGTTCTGACCTTCTCCTGCTCTTCCACTGTTCACTCCTATCCTTTCTCTCCCTTTCAATTGTACTATAATCTTTACAGAAGGGGACAGCCTAGCCTGAAGTTACTGCTGGTTGAGAGTTACCTCAACCAAATCTCACAGGAGCATTTCACAGAGGTGTAAAAGGAGACTTTTTCCAGCCAGAAGTGATTTATGAAAAATCAGATCAGGCAGAAAAGAGATGCTATGAGACATTACACAACTTGTAAATCAGAATCATATGCAAGAGTGGCAGGATACAGGCAGAAATTTATTCAGAGATGGATTTTTTTTCACAGTCTACACAGGCTTAAAAAATTTATGTATTTCTCATTCTCTCACCATGTACCCATATTTACCTCTAACTGGGAAAGCAGAGCTCCCACAGACCAGTGGTCTCCATGCAGAGCATATGTTAACACAAAATCCTTGGAAGAACTGTGACAGCTGTCCTGAAATGATATTCCTGAAATTCACAGTGTTTGGAACAGCAACCATCTCTATCCTTAACTCCAGAGCTCAGGAGGGGAGGAAACTGAGGGATTGGATCCATGCACAGCAAACTGGGACCCAGAGTGGACATGTGCATGGGCAAAACATTTCTGCACTACTGCTCTTAAAGGCTTACCTGTTACTTTTTTAGCATCTTGGGATTCATAATAGTACAGCTTTTTCATAAAATCATGACAATACAAGAGCACAAAATCAGAGTAAGGAGCAACAAACTTGGCACAAATGAAAAATATTAATATTTCTGTCCCAGGTCATGTTTTCCCAATCATTTTAATCTGCTTAGAGAATTACCCCTTTGCTGCAGGAATAGATAAAAATAAGAAACAGAAATATTTTTAAAACAAAAACTGAAATAGAAGGTATTTCTCAGTGTATATTATCTTCACTGTATCCTGTCTTTTCTGAAAATTTAGCCCTGGGTTGCTAGACTGAAGAAGGAAAGAGAAGATGGATTCTTTCACATGGGCTAGAAGGAGTTCTGAAAACATGGGGTTGACTGGAGGGAAAAATGTAAAGTCAAGTGCAGAAAGGAAAACCACTAGGAGCAGTAAAGAAAAGGAAAAGAAGGCAAGTGAATAGCATGAGGGGGTGTACAATTATTTTAGCAGTATGATGAAATGTAAGGAGGGATGGAGTTGTGCTGATAATAAAATTAAATTAGAAGACTTATGGAAGACTTAATATGTTCTATTCTTACCAGCAACAGATTGACATGAGATTATTAAAAAAACAAAACAAAACAAAACCAAACAAAACAAAAAAAAACCCCACCAGAAATCCCAACCAACCAACCAAAAAAACAGCCAAAAACCAGACAATAACAACAATTACACAACCTTTTGGTACAATTAAAATGTCACTAGATATTTCTTCTGAGAACAACATTGTGCAGAAACACAGTGCTTCTTCCAAGTGAAAGGGAAGGGAAACCTTGGATGAACTTGCTTCCTTCTTCCTGCTCTCAGGAGTACAAGCCTCAGAGTGGGATGGTCCTTGCTACCTGCCAGCTCTAATGTGAGAAATTTCTTTCTGCAATTCAGGAACTGCATGATAGAAGGAGGCTTTTATGAGGAGAGGTGCCAGATCTTCTGTAGTTCAACCAGGTACCAAGATCTTTGTTTAGCAAACCCCAGCTGTTTTCACTGCTCTGAGAATCCAGCCAGAAAACCTTTGTCGAAGAGAAGAACACAACAAAGTCCAGCAGGTTCCTTGAAGTGTGGGTTTAAGCAACTGAAAATAAGAGAGGCAAGAATTCCTGGAACTTCTCCAAGGACTGAGGCAGAATGTGCCTTTCCTCTTTGACTCTCTGATTCTGGTTTTCAAAGACCACAGTCACAGCAGTCCTTCTAAGAAGAGAGATCATTCAGTCTACTTCCTCTGCCTTAGAGAATTCTCTGATCATCCATTAATTCTTCTCCCCTGGTGTATAAATGCATGCCACAGGCAGTAGATAATGTTTAGGATATTTGTTTTTTTCTGGATTTCATCTGTTTTTAAACATGTGGGCCTAATATTCTGGTAATAAGCACACTGACATAAATAGAGTTTTGTACATGCACAAAGAGGTTCAGATTGCTCTTTGTTTGGAGGAAGTCCTTTTCAAGGACAGATGCAACATACGGGAAGTGGGGAGGTGGGACTAGACTGCTAAGTAGCTGTCACAGACTTGTTTAGGATCTGTGTAGAACCATGGTACCCCAGGGAAATCATCACTGAACTCTGTGTAGGTATTACTTTTAGGGCACAGGGAAGACAGTGTTCTGGCTCTCAATTTCCACCCAACATGTTCACCATTTATCCAATATTACAGCCTTCTGTGGGTTTAAGAAAAGGACTTACTATTTTTAGTGGCCTCCAAGAATCTGAAAAAGGTAAGAGTGTGTCCTGATGAAACAGAGCAAATCCCATCAGATGAGGCTGTGCCTGGTGTCTGACTGCACTGGTGAAATGGGAATGGAAGCTGTTAAGTGTCTGTCATGAGAAGGTCAGGACAGTCCAGGATGCAAGTTACAACAGCTGACAAGTGCAGAGAGTATGGCAATGGGGTGACCTGTGCTGTATGTTCTTGCTAAGGCAGAAAGCTAAAGAAAACAGTTTGCTGCATTTTTAAAAACAGTTTCTGCCAGCTAAACTAATCAAAAAGTTTCAATTAAGAATTATTTTTAAAAGCTATTTTTCATTGAAACTTGCATAAGTTAATTTAAAAACAAAGGTATATTCCTCAATATCTACAGTCTGTGTATTTTCCCAAGTGTAAGTATCAGAGCCACAAAACTTTGGTACGGGAAGAGATTCTGAGAGCCTGAGAAAGGGAACAGACTCAGAAGGACAGAAGATAATTCTGAGAAGAAAAATAATAGACAGAATTAATCACTGAAATGACTCATTCAAATATTATGACAAGACAAAAAATGCACTCTAGGGCAGACCAGAGTTTATTAGAAGAGAAGTAAAAGCAAACTATTCAAACGACTGTGGAGTTACCTGCTTAATGCCCTTCATCTCTCATGTCATTTTATTCAAGCAGTCTCAGACTATGACATATTTAGATACAAAACTTACCTCTTTATTTCTAGATTATTGTGGGGTAAGTGAGAAGAGACAAGGTTCTCCTCAAAGACAGTCCAGAACAGAAGCATTATACAGGTTTACACAGGTTTGTAGTCCTGCCTTGCAGTACTCCTTGCTTCACTCCTCCTCTGGCTGTAATTGTCTTTACTGTAAACGGCGTTACTGACACCTGTGGGTCCCTTCTGAAGTGAATTGCCTTCTGAGAGCAGCCCAGTAGCAATGGGCAGGAGAATCTCCTTGTCTTGTGCAGCTCCATCACCGGCACAGATGGCCAGGGACAACCCTTGGCACAAGGTCAATGTGAGCAGAACTTTCAGTCCTTTCCCCTCATCTTTCATTGATAGGTGGAAAGCTAAGTTGAATGATGTGAAGATTCATAACAACATCTTGAAAAAACATTGATGGCAAGTTTTTAAATTATTAGATAAGTTTTATAGAACTGATCTCTGTTTTCCTCTTAGTGAAGATAAATAATTGATATCTGGTTGTAGGGACAGGCTGAATATTCCAATTTTTTGTTTTCAGAAAACTACAATCATATGACTTTGTTTTATAAGCCAGTGACAAATAAAAACAGAGAAAGAAAGCTAAGCCATAGGCATCTGTGCAAAACTCATATTCTTTAGGATTAGCAATCAAAGAAAATAATACAAAGGCAAAATACCAAAAGTGATTGAAATGGAAAGGCTGAAATCTTCCAGATATGATGTTCAAATAAAATAAGATTTGATGTCTTCTAGCTCTCCTATTTGACACTGTTACTGGTATTTAATGAAACTGTGTCAGATTACACTTCATTTACACTTCTGAGAGTTGTTGTGTAAACAAAAGACAGACATATCACTCATTAAAAATTAAATATAATCTTTTGGAAACCAATTCTTAGGCAAGGAATCAGTTTTGAAATGAATTCCACAACTACAGAATCACACAAATCACCTTATTGAAATTGTTGCTCATGTAATATGTTCATGCCCTATTCATTGGTAACTCCTTATAAATATGACGACAACTATACAACATTTCTGAAATTTATACACTTTCAATTCAACCAATATTAATTACTATGTTGTATGTTCTGAATCATATTATGGTGTCATGTGAAAGCTTTGCTTCTGCATAGTTCATCCTTCCATCCAAGCATTCAGTCATGGATGTGCATCACTCTTGCTATTTGCCATTTATTTTCCTCTTTTCTTAAGGCTAAAGGGAGTTTACACGTTTTGGAAGTAACCACTAATGGAAATTGGAGCTCAGGAGGGTGACTCTTATCATAAACCAGAACAACTGAACTGTCAATCCTGAACACAAGGAACAAAGCAGAAAATTGATAGATAGGCATCTCTAAGGAATGTTGTTGACACAATCTTTTTCTTATGTCAATAGGTGGAGGCAGAGTCTATATGCACTAAGAACTTAAGCTAATAAAATGTAACTTAATTTATTGCTTCTGAATATTCAATATATTGAATGAAGATTGCCACAGCTCTGAGATTTAATACCAGCTTCTTCACCAAGGAAATACATGCAGTGGAAAGAAAATAATTGACCTTCCTTCCTTCCTTCCTTCCTTCCTTCCTTCCTTCCTTCCTTCCTTCCTTCCTTCCTTCCTTCCTTCCTTCCTTCCTTCCTTCCTTCCTTCCTTCCTTCCTTCCTTCCTTCCTTCCTCCCCTTCCTTCCTTCCTCCCTTCCTTCCTTCCTCCCTTCCTTCCTTCCTTCCTTCCTTCCTTCCTTCCGCCACTTCCTTCCGCCACTTCCTTCCGCCACTTCCTTCCGCCACTTCCTTCCGCCACTTCCTTCCTTCCGCCACTTCCTTCCTTCCTTCCGCCACTTCCTTCCTTCCTTCCACCACTTCCTTCCTTCCATACATCAGCATCTATGTCTTCTGCAAAATATTTTGTTGAAGAATACTTCTGTAAATCTGCTTGCTAAACCCATGTGGTTCTCTGAGATGAATAATTTAAACCATACATATGTTAGTAACTTGACCCAAGGAGTGTAAGAAATCTAACAAAAATGCTCATATCATGCATGAAAGAAACTATGGACTAAACAATCTATTGTTCTCTCACAGGTAAAAAGATTATCTTATCATCATGGATGACTTGCTGTAACATAGTATTTTTCAGGAAAGACCTTCTTTGCAAAGATGTTTTTGAGGTAGAAAAATATACCTTTTCTCCTTTTAAGACTGAATACTATAATTTCCTAGAAAAGCTTTCTATGATAAAGAAGATGTAAAAAATTGGAATAAAATAATTTGAAAGGATACTAACACAAAAGACAAAAAAAATAGTTGAGATTTGAAAGTATTTTTAACTTGTAATGTCATCTAGGGGGTCACATCTGGCACAGCAGGACAGCTGATGCCAGTAATTAGAATTACTCTAATCAATGGAACTTATTTTCTTCCTTTTAGTCTGTGAATCACCCACAAACAGACGGAATCGCTGAGGCATTGAGGTCAGCAGTGACCTCTGGACTAGGCCAAGAGAAGGATTAGCTAGAGTGGGTTGCTACAGATGGTGTCCAGTCAAGGTTTTAAGTGTCCCCAGGGAGACACTCTGGGCAACTTCTACAAGATTTTGACCATATTCACCAAAAAAACCTGAAGTTTTGGTCTCATGTTTAGGTGGAATTAAAAATGTGCCTACTGCCTCTTATCCTTGGATCATCTGATACCACGAAGGAGAGACTGGTTTTCACTTTATTTAATGTCCTCAAAGATATTTTTAAACACATAAGATCCATGAGGCTTCTCCAGGCTGAACAGCCCCAGCTCTTACAAAATCTCGTGACAGATGCTTTAGATTTTTAATCATCTTTGTGGTCCTTGGCTGGAATCAATCAGTATTCAATTCATCCTTTCTTCTGCTGTGAGCTCAGGACTCCAGATGTGTCTCACCAGTGCTGAGTAGAGGAGGGCTGCCCACTTCACCCTGCTGGCAGTGCTTTGCCTGCGGCATGTGAGAGGCTATTGCTCTGCTTTGCTGCGAGGGTGCATCCTTAGCCCATGTTCAGCTTGTTGTCCCTCAAGGAAATAAGCATAACAAAGGTATTTATATATATTTTTTTTAATCGAGTTGACATTAATATGCAGCCATCATGAATTGCAGGACTTCAGAGGAGTTTAAAGGCAGTGTAAGCACAAAGGTCTTCCTATTAACAGTTTAAGCTCAGGTTCTTTAAACTATATGATCAGCTTTTTGAACTTTGCTTTAGCTGGGGGAGAACTCAACCATTTCACAAAGATGAGTTTTCAATCAAACCATTCTTATTTCAAAACTCAGCTCCAATCTGGAGAAAAAGAATAACGTTTAATTACATACTTCAGTGCACTTCAGAATAGAAATGAGCTTTTGTTAATCACTACTGCAAGCTCTCAAACAACACTGAGACTCATGATCATCATTTTAAGATGAACTAAATCCATGATAACAGGGAAGTGTCTAAATAGGGAAAGTAGAAACCTAAATTCTATTTTGGATATAATGTTGGTGTTAATAAAGCAAAATACCAAGCATAAAAATTTGGGAGCTTCATTCATTGTTCGCAGAATATTTTAGTACTCACGCTGTGAACTATAAACAATCATGTTTGCTTTCCTTTTCAGAAGAAATGTCTAGTTCAAAATAATATGTCTTTAAATGAATTCTTAAGATAGTAGCATTAAATCTTTATTTCTTAAAAATCATAGTTATGGTTTTTGGATTTATTTGTACAGAGTTAAAAAAATCTCAGAGTACATTTTGAATATATTTTTTAAAAACAAATTGGCAAGCTGTGAGCTTTTTGGAGCATCATGCTAGTTTGTTACCATGTACAGGAACATGCTTGGAAATGAACAGAGTCTGGGCTCGAAATTTCTAAACAAAATTGAGTTGTCTGACATCTGAGATCCCAACAATGACTAGCTGTGAGAACGAGTTTGAAGTATAGTTTACACATATCATCAAAAGAGTCAACTAAAACAGAGGAGATGTGCAAGTAGAAGAAGCAAGTAAGGTTAACAACTTTTAAATGTCTGTTAATAGTTTGTCAGAATTGTTGTGTACGTTATCCCTTGTGACTAAAAAATAAGCAACATAAGAAGACTGTTGAATACTGAATGAGACTTCAAAGTCTCGTCTATGCAGAGCAGGAGAGAGTCCAAAATCTGACAGAGAGGACTGGCAGATATAAGAAAATCTTTGATATATACATTAGAATGGAAATAAGCTCCAGGAACCAGTAGCATTTTCTGTTGTTTCTGAAGTGAAAAATAACATTTACATTGCCTTACTAAGTAATAAGCATCTCTTACTTTCATTGTTCAGTGTACTGAAAAATTTTACAACTTAAAAAAAAAGCGAAAACCAAAGACATGGGTTTACTACAAATTACTGCAATTTTTCTTGGGGAAAAAGAAAAGCCACGCACACACCTTCAGGTTACAAGCTGTTCCAGGCAAGGCTTACTCTCCAAGCACTCAGCTGAGACTGGGCCTCCTTTTATTTGCTGGCTCTGAGTTGCTCCTTACTGAGGACATTGTAACACTGGAGTAGGTTTGTAAACTCCAAGGAGTCAAGGGACAAAAATAGTTTGCTAACCAAAGTAGGTACTCATAGACCCTGAGAGGGGTTTTACTTCTCTCCACTGTCTACTTTCTGAGTCTAGACTGCTGATTTAGGTGGTTTGGATTATCCGTCTGAGGCCCACTAACGACACTTTAAGTGTTGCTTTGGTGAAAGAAGTTCCTAACATAGTCTGAATAATGCAAGCAGACATAGCTCACAAACTTTTCTGGATCTGCACCCAAATGCCTCATCAAAAACTGTGGAGGAACCTTAGTATTGATAGTAGCCTGAATGAAAGAGTCTCTTACACCTACCTGAAATTGCTGCCTTCATGTATCTGTCAGCAGAAGTCTGAAGTAAAACTGGGGTCTCTGAGTACTGTATCCACATATAAACAAATCAGCATACATCTGTAGAATTAAGCCGTGATTTATTTAGTTCAGTTTCCTATTCATGTTTATTATTTTGATGATAAATCTTTCCAATGACAAAGAAAATTACCCATAAATTCCTCTAGGGAGGATGGTCTATTAACATTGCTTGCAGGACCTCCCACTAGAGAGACAAACCAAATAAAGCCACAAAGAATATGCAATCAAGCAAACATTGTGTGGGAACTGTGAGGCAGCAGGGAAATTTAAATATATATTCCTAGGGAAGAAAGAACAACAATAATCAGCACATGCACACACACACACGAAGAAAAAAAAGCATCAGCAGAACTGGCTTATAAAACTACTAGAATAATTTTGGAGCTATTCTGGCAGAGCTAAAGATACACAAAACCATAAAGACAGTTCTAATGTGAATGTAGTGCGATTAGAGTAGAATCTTCAATTTAGTCATTGTCTTACAAACTGGTCTAGGAAAAGCACAACCTATATCAATGTCTATCTTCACATTCCAAAATGTAGAGTAACTACTCTCATCTTCGAGGGTCGCAGACCTGAAAATCTGCAAAATTTAAAATAATTTTCTTGCTTTGTGTGTTTACAGACCTGTGAACTGACCGGGTTGTTTCTGCGATCTTTAGGACGAGCAATTGAAGAGGAGAAAGAGAAATGTGGGGTAGGATTCAGCTCCAATTCAAGCATCTACTTCTAGACAGTCATGATGAAAAGGTTCTGCAAATGAATCAGAGGTCTAACTCCAGTACAGCCAGAGACAAGGCAGAAAGCACTGCCAAGGAACCATGGAGAATAATTTAACTCATCCTATGGAAAGCAGATCGTCATGGTCAGCTCTAGGCTACACAGACTGTTAACGATACTGGTGAGGAAAATAGGAGATTAAATTCTAAGCTGTAGACATGTGGAGTCTTCCATTTATATATCACTACCTGTGAGCTGATTCCCTGTCAAAGCATCTCAAAATCAAATACTTACATTCCAGATTCTGTTAATCCTAAAAGGAATTGAACCAATATCTACTACATCCAAAACCACAGGCAGGAAAAACAAGCAGGGTCTGCAGCAGAACCGTGGGATGAATCACTCTCATTTTACACTTCAGCAGCCCCCAATTGCTTTGTCAGAGTGATAACCTCATGGAGTAAAGAACTAAGAAAATTATCCTCAAGGGGCTTTGCGATCAGTTCCCGCCTAACTGCGATGTGCTCATCGAGAGGGTTCGTGTCCGTGGGCACCAGATGTGCTCATCGAGAGGGTTCGTGTCCGTGGGCACCGTTGGCCCTCAGCCTGCGGAAGGAACGGGAGCGCGCGCTGGCATCCACGCCTGCAGCACCCGAGACACGATTGCTATGCAAAGCCTCAGCCAAATTGTTCCGTCACCAATTTGAGCAAGGTGCGGGGGGAAGTGAGAGGAGAAGGAGGAAAACCGAGCTTCTTTATTTTAAGACAGTTTGGGGATAACTGAGAAGTAGAACAGGACAAATATTTTCAGCTGAAATATACACCAGGCTGGAAATGAGACCTGAGCAAAGCTGAGCATTTTCTGAAATTGATTGAGGTCACTTCTGATATAAGGAGTCAAAAGTAAAGTTTTTCTTTACAAAATAAAAAAAAAAAAACCCCTTGAATTTTCTTGCTGGAACTCCCTTCAATTTTACATAGAGAAAATTATTATTCTTCCAAAAATGAATTTTTGTGGAAATTATTATTCATAAAAAAATGTGTAAAAATTATTTAATCTACTGAATGCTTTTTCTTTTGTAGGACTGGCAGAAAATGTAAAAAAATATGTCTATGTCTGCAGAAGAAGAGTTAGATTCACACAGCAAAACTTTATTTGATGTAAACGTTTCACTGATTGACTGGAAAAATTAACAAACCAAAAAAAAAGCTCTTTGTGACACTATAATCTTATTAAATTACTTAAAAATTTATCAAAATTTAAAGAAAAAAATCAGAAGAAAAAAATCTTGAGAATACAAGATATGCTGCATCAGAATTCAGCCTATTTCAACAAAGTTTTACTCTTAAATGAGAGGAACTAAATTACCCCTAGATAAATTCACTGTATTAAAGTTGTTATAAATAAATAAATCAGCATTTCCTTGTTAGTTTTAGGCTTGCAATGCACATGTACTTCAGTAAGAAAGAGATATTCCATTTGAACTTTATATTTAATTTTGCTTTGATAGTAGAACTTGATAGTTGGTGTTATATGGATTATATCACATAGTAATGCAAAGACATAAAATTAAGTGCAGTAATGTCAAAGTGCCTATTTTTTTTCAAATTTCTCCATATTAAGAAATATCTACACTTTCATTTTTCAATCCAAATAACAATTAAAAAAATTACATTATAATATCAGAATTTTCTGTGGGATGGGAATAAAGTTTTTGAAGCAATTATACTAATGAGAATATAAGGACATTTTACCCACTCTCCATGTTCCCACAGGAGATATACTTGTTTATTTTAAACTGCTGAATGCTTCATTAAAATTAGACTAATAAAAAAATCTATAGCTGAGATATCTTTTTAAATCTTCTAACATTGAACAAATTAAGGAACTAAGAACATCTATATATCCAATGATGTTAACCTCTTTGGATGGAAGATAGATTTCCTAACAGTTATTGAATTCTTTAAAAATGTATTGAAATTTTGTCCTTTCCATTGGAAAATGTCATTTTAAGTGCTCTTATTGACAGCAGCTGTTGGGAACCAAAAGTGATATAGTATAGACTATCTTGATTTAGCTGCTTCAGAGTACAAGACAATTGTTTTTCTTGACTTCCTTCTAAGTACACTGTTTATTTTAATAAGACTATATTCCAGATAGAAAATCTCATTTTAATTCACAACCATCCAGTGAGAGGAAAGACTTATTCAACTTTGGTGTACTGATGTTTCTGAGAAAATATATTTGCATGCCACTCTATGATGGTTTAGAAGGTTAGTACTACCAGAACTCTGACTTTGTCATATTATTGGTGCATTTTTATATGATATAAAGATGCATTTCCTGGTTGGCATAAAATTGCAACAGTATGTGCTCTGAATTACACCGATCAACTATAATCACTCAGTTATATTGAGAAGGGAAAAGAAAAACAAAACAAAACAAAACAAAACAAACAAACAAACAAAAAACCCAAACCAACACCAACAAACAAAAGAAAACTTGGTATTTGAGATCAAGAACCTGTAGCCACCACCGGAAAACAAAGCAATAAGTTCTATGTTGCATACTTTTCTATTGAATTAAGATAGTCACTATAATTCTCTTACATCTCAAAGGGTATGGAAAATGAGATAGAGGAACTAAAACTTTCATAAAACACATATTCTTTCCAGAATATGGAGTCAGATTGAAGATATTCAGATTTTGTGATAGAACATTTTGGTCTTAATCATGGGCATCAATTACTAAAAAAAAAGTTCAGAACTGCTGACTGTGATACAGAATTTCACATGGAGAATAAATGCAGCCTATCCAATTATCTGAAAGAGGCAAAGAGATTCTTAGTGTAGGTGGAAAGAATTCTGCTAATAACACTAAATATGTATGAATATTTCTGAACTAAAAAACACAGTGAAATGAAAAGAGTTCTGTGACAGATATCTATTTAAAAATAAAAGTCAAATCTAATAAAACTCTGAAACACACTTTAAGTAAAATATGCGGAAAAGTGCAAGAATAACACCTCACATTAAAACCACAATTCTTTATTATCTGACTTCATTTGCTCAAGAAAAGCTATTTTTCTTGATCACTTTGATACAGTAATTTTGATAGATTAAAATTGTGAAGCTGTTGGATCCTTCTCATATATTTGATCTGTGTAATTATATAATTTCTTCTAAAATTTGTTATTTGTCTGTAACAAGATTAAAGCACCTGCTGTTACAAGCTTTTCATTCCAATTACACTGATGGCAAATTCACGTTCTTCAGTTACTCAACACAAATCTGTTTTAAAGAGAAGAAACAAAACACCTTACTGATGTCTGGGAATGCCAACATGTTCTGATTAATATATTAATTGTGTTGTGATCTTTTTTATAGACATATAATAAAAATCTTCAAAAGAGGCATTACCACACAGACAAATTGAGCAGAAATCTATAGTAGCAAAAAAAATTGGGGACTCATGCTGGCAGTTCTACCATTGATGAAGCTTTACCTAAAAACACTCAGACATATCTTTATAAAACCACACTACTAATTTCTAAATGCTTCATTTGAAAGTACTTTAGGTGAAAAGCATTAAAATTACATAGTTATCAGTTCACATAAAAAAAACTAAGTTGGGTTGGGGTTTGGGTTCATTTTTTTTGTTTTGGGGGTGTTTTTCTGAACATTCAATTGATTTAACTGGTTTTAATGATTAAGGAGGGTGCTGATGTCAAAAGGGGCCCAAAAAATTGTTTCTGCATTGGACTTTTGAGATCTGAACAACAATACTTGGTTCTGGAGCTAGTAGATACACTTTTAATTTGGAACTGGTAAAAAATTCCAGTGATGTTCTATTCATTCTTCATATATACTCTAAGCGTTGTCACAGATCTCAATTAAGAACAAAAAAAAACCATGTTTGTGAGGAAAAGTTTTGGTATTTTTGGTGTGATACAGCCTTTAGGCATTGTCATACTCAAAATCAATCAGATTAAAAAAATATATTTTCAAACTCAAGTGACAATCATATATTCAGAGCCACATATAGATGGCAAATTGATACCTTAAGAACTCTCTTTTGTGTTTACACCCTGAAAATATATAGTGGAAATTTTGCTGAATGTTTACTTGCTAGTAGATTAGTATTAAAAATTCCTACTGCCATCTCAACTCAAAATCTGTCTTTTTCCACACTGTTGGTAGTTATGTCTGCATGCAACAGAGTTCTGCAACCTTGGGATTTTACATATAAATAAAACCCTCCTCCCACATGCAAATGAGGAAGATTTAAGTCCAATAATTCTTAATAAAAGTAACAAAAAATACTATACAGAAATCAAAGGTGATGTTTATTCAATATTCACAAATGCATACTTTTGTCTCAGACACTTGTGTCTGCCTTCTCTGACCCAAAAGGCTGAAGAAAATTCTCAATAAAGACAGCATGCTCTGTATCTCTTGTATTGAAGAGCCAGAATTCTAGAGGACAAAAAAGGAGAAAAGAACATACTAATGCCTCAGTGATCTTGAAAACACAGGGCAGGGAACTGAACCTTCAACAAGTGTATGAAATATGTGACAGGTCTGCAGAAATGATGTATTGGGTAGGGTGTGTCACCTCAATATTCCAGGATAAATTATTACCTGGATGATTAGGCATTAGTGGCAGAATGAACTTATGATCTGTAACATTGCTACAGCTGAAAACATAAGGAGTGAGAATAAATATGGATGTTAATATATTATAATTTCAAAGCCATACATAAATTTTCCCTTTTAAAGTAAAAATTTGGAGTACAGCAGTGCTGTATTAAATATGAAAAATATGTTTATTGTAACAGAAATACAGAAAAAAGGTCAATATTTAACATAAAGAATTCTGCAGCCACATCTTAATATCTATTACAGTTTTCAGCTAAACATTGTAATATGGATTTCCATCAAAAGTACTGCACAGAAACATTACTGTACTGTTGAATAAACTGCTTCTTGCGATCTTTTCCTGACTTTCATCTACTAATCGTGGACTCATTCCTCAAAATAATAATAATAATGGCCTTGTCAAAGAATTGTTCCAAAGCAATCGAACATAAAGATACATGCAATTATTCTTTGCCTTCCCAACTATTTCAGCTCTGCAGGGAAGGACACAATGTCGTTGTCAGCAGGTGTAATTATTACACGTTCTGTCTGCTTCCCAAGGTATCAAATGGCCACTTGTGATAAGCTAAACTTTAAAAGTATCAGCAACCAAAAGAGGTAACTTGTGGTAATGTACATCTTATGTGCTCCAAAAATCAAAATAGAAATATCAAGGGCATTTTGAACCAGTTTAGAGAAGATGTGACAATTTTTTCCATCAATACTGTTTTGTTGGCATTCAGTAATACAGATACTTGCCTCTCCTCTACTCTCCTGAATGAGATTTGTTGAAAACTGTTATATTGACAAACGAGTATTACTCTACACTGTTCTCTGACATCTGAAATAGTGGCTTCTCTCAATAAATACTGACCGTATGTTCCCATATAAAAGCTAATGGTTGGGTTGGAATTATGGAGATGAAAGTAAATAGGATTTTTTTTTCAACTTCCTTTCCTCCTTCTTAGTTTTATCTTCAGTTACAACTTTAGTTACAACAATGGCTTGGGGTATGGGGTATGATGAATATGGTTGCCTCACCTGACAGTCAGATGTGGCTTCAGAGCACCTCTTTCCTTTTAAGTACATTTCAGTTTTCAAACACAAATTTGGGAATGGTTGGGAAATAGAATACAGCAGTAATGATATCCATGATAATCCATTAATACATAGTGTTTGTGGTAATTTCTTCTGGAGTAAGAGGAGGAGCAAGCACCAAGTGCCAACTGCAGGGGTATTTCAGCTCCAGCATCTAGAGCACTTATCCCCCTCCTTATTCACTGATCTGTGTGTCTGCCAGACTGTTTCTCTGACATATTCTCACACCTCTTTTCCAACTGCTGTTGCACAGAAGTTTTTTTCCCCGTTTTAAATACATTATCCCAGAGGTGCTAACACTGTCACCAATTGTCACAGCCTTGGCTCAGACATAAGGGAAGCATCTAGCAGTTTTTCAGAGAAGTCACCCCTGTAGCTCCCTTGCTTTTCCACATAAAGCTAATACAAACTCTTGGGAAAATACTGGGCTATTCTGAACATATTGCTGTTTATTACCTGCATTTGTTCTATATAATATATAATATTCTAATAGCATTGATATTTTGGCAGATAGGAAGACATTATGCTAAAGCCTTTATGGTACAGGAGTAACGTTCTGTAAGGCTTTGACAGATCTGAAGAATCTGAGATATGAAGTATCATTATATCTTAAATTCTGAACAACTTTGGTGCTGAAAGCAGGTCTTGGTATAAATTGTCTTCTAGTGACCTTCACATGTCATGATAATGTTGTTGGACTGTGATGTCATCACATTTGGCTTCCTTAAAATTCTTTAAGCTATAGAGCCATACCAAGGAACATTTTTGTCTGGCCCCAGGCAGTTGTACCTTGCATAAGGTACCCCTTACATTGGCATTTGAGCAGAAGTTATCTTCCACAGTTCTGGTACCCTGGGATGGCTCTCCAAAGGCTCCCAGTGACATGAAGGTGGATGCAGTGACCTCAGACAGGCCACAGAGAAGGATTACAGATTTTATCCATCCATCCATCCATCCATCCATCCATCCATCCATCCATCCAGAATAATTTCAGTTGGAAGGGACCTAGTCCATCTAGTCCAACCTTCACGGCAATAAGAAGGAACATGTTCAACTAGATTATCTATCTATCTATCTATCTATCTATCTATCTATCTATCTATCTATCCATCCATCCATCCATCCATCCATCCATCCATCCATCCATCCATCTATCCATCTATCCATCCATCCATCTATCCATCTATCTATCCATCCATCCATCCATCCATCCATCCATCCATCCATCCATCCATCCATTTATCCATTTACATACTAATTTAAGACAAGTATTTGAGGCTTAATCAATCTAAATCTTTTAAAAGCAAAATATTAACATATTTGGAATATGTTCCAGATGCTCATTCCTTATGCACCTTGTACAGGTATTTTAATTAGGACAAAAATCATCTGAATTGCAATTTCAGACAAATTTCAGCTGCTACTCTTGTTTAAATGACAAAATATTGCTTTAAGAACTAATAAACTCTCCCTCTGCTGGAAAACAATGATTCCTTTAGCAGACTGGCTAATAATGCAATACTGTTCTGAACTTGATAAGCTTTGTAGCAGATGGTAGAATGAGGAAGTTTTTTTTATGTGTTAGGAATGCTGAGCATTATGTCATGACACAGGCAGGATTAGTTCCCAATGTGCTAATCAGAAATGTGTCAAGCTTAATCTTTTTCTATTTTAAAATAAGTCCAAGATTGTACTTTCTTTCCTGTGGTTTCAGAAAATTACTGCTTAAAATGCTGCCTTAGTTTTAAAATATATTTGCAGTTTTACCTAACATGCCTCCCCAAAGTGTTGCTTGTTTTTCATGTTCAGCCACCCTCTTGTGGAAGACTCTGACCCTAACTTTCAAAATTGCATTTATGCCACACTTTTCAATCTGCATGTTATCGAGAGATGCTTGTATCTAATCTATGTGCTGTTGGGTAGAGGATTGATATTGTGATTATTTTCTGTGTTCCAGGCAGTTACCACTTGGGATTTCTTGTAAATGAGAGGCTTATTCTCTTGATATTTTTTCACATAAATAACTGAGATGTATCAATCTGCTCTAAAACAATTTAAGTGGTCAATAAGCAGGTTTTTCTGTTCAATTTGCAAGTACTGCAGGCAATTTGCTGCTCATCATCTGTCCTGATGGAAGAAATCAGAATTTAATCACATTTAGTGGTAACAGCCTTTAAAAGGCTCTCTTTTGTTGAGAATTTTCTTTTATGTAACTTCACACAATGCCATCTCATTTAGTACACTTAAATTATTATAATGGAGGGTAAAAGAGGGATATATGAAGTTTTAATAATTAATACATCTCAGACTTTAAAAATGGGTCCAATTTCTATGTACCAAATTGTGAGTAGGCTGAGAATTTTCTTAAAACTAATCCTAACATTTATTCAGGTCTCTTCATTTTACTCAGAGTCTGCCAAAATATTCAATTTGGAATCTTACGTTCTATTTAGAGTAGTGAATAATGGCTGATATACTCTGGGATTTTAAGACCTAAGGGGCAGTAATTCCAGCGTCTCTAAATAACTGTCTGGATTTATTTTTGCTACCCTAAGATAGTATGCCTGGCTTCCCACTGCTTCTCCATTACAAATCCTTATTTTTGCAAACCGGGAGGATTCCTTGAGAACTCCTTCTTCTTGATTGCATTTGTGCAGTTTGGCTGTCTTCTATCAGACTCTCCTCATAGCATATCTGTGCTCTTTTTCTGTTTTTCATATTTTGTGTTGCCAGGGATTTTATTATTTTTGCATTTTACAGCCCAGGTTCCATCACTCTACACCACCAAGAGAAGTCATGGGAGTGGTCAGTGTCTAGAGGAACGATTGCTGAATGCATCTCACTCTAAACATTGGAAGGAATTTTCTGGCAGAAGAAAACACTGCTCTGTTCCATCAATATTACATTGCTTATGTCTGTGGGAGCATTTTCCTCATTTCTCCACAGAATCAGCTGATTCTCCTCCTCAAGGGTCCTCATTATAAATCTGCCAACCAATTCCATGATTCCTTCCAATTCCAAAAAACAAATATTCTTTATGAGTTTTGTAACTATTGAAAGTAAAACTTAGGTTAAGTCCTTCAAGCATGTTTTTCTTGTCATCTTGTCAGAGTCTTTCATTGACCTTGATGGGTGCTGAATAGTCATACCTGGGTCTCTGTCAAGGGAATTCAGTAAAGGTTTATAATCCTTCATGTAATTTAAAGGATTATTTCTTTTAACTGAGAGAAGATGTTTTACAATTCTCAGGTATTTTCTTTATTCTTGTTCTCTGAAAAGCTGTGGATTTTTTTTATTTCTTCCTTTTATTAGATTTGAGCACCAATGCTCTAAAGTTAAAGCTGACAAAAGAAAGATGCTCAGAAGGTAATTGAAATAGTTTTCTATCCAACATACTCTTGCACATATTCTCAATTTTTTTCTAACTCTCCTGTTCTTCTGTTTCAATTTATAAAACAGAAAGAGACAGCAAGGAAAGCTTTTAAAATTTCATTTAGTTCATTACAGTATATATGTTTATGGTTAGCACTTCTGCATTTTTCCATCTTCTGTATAATAAATGTTTAATATTTTGCTTATGTATTTTAACTTTTTATGTTATGTACTTTAATTTTGAAATTTTTTTCCTAAATATCATGTAGAGCTGTCTATAAACCACAATTGCCAAAGATCAACATAGGTTCCTCTTGAAAGGCTCTTTCTAAAGGTTTATCTTACTTCATGCAATGAAAAATTTTTGGACATATTTGCTATAAACAGATCTTCATTTAGCACTAAAGAATTTGTTTAATGAATGAGGCTATAGAAATATGAACCTTCAGCCCTAGGATGCCTTTTACTTATAGACATTAGAACCTGCAAAAAAAAACCCTAAAATTTTTTTTTTTTTTTCTCTAAGGTAAACCCTCAACTTCATTAGTCTAAGCTTCCAGTGTGTTTCTTTAGCTCTGTAATTCGTCTATGAACACTTTTCAAGACTTACAGTGATTATGTATCAGTCACAAGCACTCAACTTTCATTTATAGCTTCCTAAATATTCATTAAGGTATTTATATCCAACTCAATGATGTGATAATCTAAGTTGAGTTCATTTTATTTCTTCTTGTTTAGAACCACTCTGTTGAACTATAAGATACAATTGAGGTCACAGAGTTCCTTCTGTTGCTCTGTCATTACTGCTAAGCATGGGGTTGCATTAATTGAAATAAATTACAAGTTCTGTGAATTGTACAGCCTGTCTCATGTATCAAGCAGACAATTCAAAAATCTTTGATGGAAACAGCTTTAGGTAAATACAAGCAAATTTGTTTTCCACATAGTGTATTTCTATAAATCAGCTGAATTTACAGGCCTGCTGTGCTATATGGGAGAAGAAACATACACTCCCTCCTTCAGGGAGTCTTTGTTGATTTATTTCTTGTTTTCTTGTTTCTCTAACCCTGCAATAAAAGTCATACAGAATGCCAGTGTTGTCTACAGGTGCCCTTCAGGTGTGGAGACACATGACAGCTCTGGTTACAGACACAGGATTGTGAACAAAAGCAAGGGATTCAAAGAGAGATTTCTATAAAAGACAGTTCCAAGAAATCACTGGGTTTCCACAGCACTGGGTTGAAAAATGTAGGAGTTAAAAATATTTTCTATACTAACTATATAAAGTAGATTACAAGGCTTGGAGAGAGTTTTGTACCACACCCAGTCTTTCTGTCTTTCCTGGATCTGTTCTTTCAGAGACCCAAATCAAATGGCTACATAGGAAGTGAGGCTGCTGTAAAACATGCTCACCTTCTTCAATAATTTTACAGTGGAAGGACAGAAAGTCCAGCACACTTCCACAGCCCAACTGTGTCTCAGCATGCAGGATGAAGTTAGAGCTGCTTTCAGTCTCTCTGAAGTGCACCAATGCTGACCTGGTACCCAGACAGGATGCTGACCTCTGTCGAGCACACACTGGGAAGACAAAAGTATTTGGTTCTAATTCTACGAGTTTTCAGCAGTACATTAAAGGGTATTTTTTTACTTCTTTCAGCTTAAAGAGATTTGACATAGGGCCTTCGTACAAGTGAAAGTCTTTTTGCATATTTAACTTTATTTTTCACATGCTACACAAACCAGCAAACCATATAGCCTCTGATTACTCACTAGATATGTTCAGATTCCTACCAACAAACAGGTCTGTCTCAAACCCCTTTTTTATTTTGTTTGCCTTTTCTGACATTAAGATTTTATATTTATTCTCTTCCGGGAGAAAATTAATAAGTAAGATCTAACCTTATTTTTTTTTCCTCATAGCATTCCAGAATAGGATAATAGATTAAAGTGAAAATAAATCCTGAAATACTGTGGAAATAAACTTTGGTTAAGTTAAAATGCTGACTTCAGATAGAATTTTAAGCACCATTCATATAAAAAAGAATTATTTTGGAAGGCATGCCATCAGTCAACAGCTGTGTCTTAAAAGTACACAGAGCTCTTTAATCCATTAGAAAAATTTGTCATGCTTGGAGTGAACGAGAAAATTTACTGACACTACTGATGTGATTCCCCAGATTGGTGAAGATGTTAAAATATGCAGGGGATACAACTGCAAGTATTGTGTCTGGAAATGAAACCTTATCTGTTATGAGAAGCTCAACTTATGATCATGAGTAGTAACATTTATGAAAACTCACCTGTCCCAAGCTAAAGCAGAATAATAACTCTAAGAACTTCCCATGTTCTGCCCTATGGGCTCTCAGAGTTATTTACCTACAGAGAATATCCATCACTCGTTAAAATCTCCTATAATTCCTGGCCCTCTCCATTATTCTGATGTTTTTCTAGCTCCACAGTATGAGAATAGAGATCAAGGGGGAATTTTGGGAAGATGGGTGAGACTGACAGATTGGGATCCAACAACTAAATTCTTAAGATTAGAAGTAAAGAACAGAATCACCTATTTTTTCCTTTGTTATTTCTTATTTTACTGCTATATTTGAATGGTTAGGCTTTTTTTTTTTTCTCATGCACATTATTTCTGCATTTATGATTTACTGATTTGATTGAAATAAGACTCAGCTTCAGATGCCTTCTTGATTGGATTGTAAACAACAATGTATAAGTACAAACATTCAGCAGATTATGTGAATGAAGGTATGCCAAGGGTTAAAGAGTGGAACTTTGTTACTTGGATGGGAGTTTTGTGAAAAGGAGCCTAACAGATAAACACAAAAGGAATCTCCAACCACAAGCACAGACAGGCCTTAATCTATTCTGTTCATGCTCTGAGCAAGCAGACAACCTCATCCTGGCCAGAAGCTGCAGATGTCCATAGTGTTGTGTTTGGCTCCTGAGAGGTCAGGTTTGTTAGTCCAGGCTCAGTGATGCTCCATCACAGCCACATGGTTTTTGGATGGGAGCTGGAGTAAGGCCAGACAGCTTGCAGGGTGGGCAGAATGAATTTGGGCTGGCTGCATCTGTCTGTATAGATGTGCCAGATGCTTTGAAAAGGGTGGGTTTTGCATGCTGGAACAGGAACCACATGTGGAAAGCATGGGTTGTTTGTTTTTTGGTTTGGATTTCATTTTGCTGGGTTTTTTTTTTTCTTTTCCCCAAATCTATTTTCTTAGTTGAGGCACAACATAGGGTTAAAACGGATACTTCCCTTAAAAACAAAAGAACCATAAAACATGTGACTGTAAACCCTCTCTTCTTCTTAATTCAGTGTCTAATAGTTGAGGTATTTTTCAAAATTATTCCAATAACAGAAAATTGCCTTTTTTTTTAAATGTCACAGATTTTGAATGATGCAGAATACATTTACCAAGAACAGCAAAATACTCTTTGAGAAAGAAAGAAGAAATAGAACAGCTCTGCTGCAGGGAATAGCTCTGACAGGCCTGATAGCACAGGAGATGCTGAGGAATCTCCCTGTCTGACCATCCAGGAGACACTCTGGCAGTCACACCCTGAGCTGGGACCGAGGCCCCTTCACAGCTCACCCCCACACTCACACAGGCGCTCCAGGCCTTCTTGACCACCTCAAACTCAAGTTTGCCATAGCAGTGTCTCAGTTGTCTCAATCCTCAATCCTGGTGCAATAACAAAATAGCAGCTCCTGCGGAGCCCCTGAGGAAGCACCTCGAACAAAGAACCCCCACAGATTTCATACCCTCACAGGGCGAAAGTCCTGCTCCTTCTGATTCATCTGGCTAGGCCCCAAGTCCCCATGCCTTTTGTTAAGCAAAATGCTGGTAGTTCACTACCTCTTGTCTGGGGCTCCTGACACCCAGAGTTCCCTCTGCAGCCGAGCTACCTGCACTAAATGTAATCCTCAACAGAGAAGGCGTGGCAAGATGTCAAATGCAGCATCCCATGAACTGTTGTCCCCTCCAGTTAATCCCCAAGCCCTCAGCTCTACAATCAAACACCAAAAGGAGGAGAGCAGATGTTGCTCTTTTGTATCCAAAGTTATTGTCTCCTTTAGGAGAGTTAGTTGGTTAGGTAGCACAGGTGACTGATGGATTGCCCTTTTACACTGGTGGAGTCCACCCGGATGTGATGAAAAGCAAGGAGCTGCAGGTTTTCTTCTGCTGGATGACACAGTAGGTTAGCTGGCTATGGCCCAGAGCTCCACCTTTGCCTTTCCCTCCTCACCCACACTCAGCAATGTGTGCCTGGAAACAGAGCTTCCTCATGGCACACCCAGGAATCCACCACTAATTGGGATCTTATTTCACACACGAGGAGGGGAAAGAAAACTCATCTTTTGCTTCTAGAGATCAATCATGGCAAACAGCAAGAGGCAATCAGATCTGCTTTTTGAGTAATGCCATTCCATTTACATCTGTTAGAAGAAAAATTAGCATAATCACAGATAACCCATACTGCTTCCACAGATTGGCATATCCCTATTAACAGTGGCAAAGGAGACGACACATACTTTGATAATAACTGCGTAACTCCATGTCACAATGTACAGAGGAGCATGAAAATCCAGTGTGGTATCATGATTGCCTTCAACAGCAATGCCTGAAAAAAAACCATTGCTCGGATTCTCTTTCCTGGGAGACCACTCCTTTATTGCCAAAGTAGGCGAAAAAAAAAGAAAAGGAAAATAAGAGTGCTGAAATGTATTCTTTTTATATTGTGAACAGCTGAGAGATTTGGGTTTTTTCTTAATTCGTGTGAATAAGTTCATTAATAATGAATGATTATTTATGAGGTGGTACATGGAAAATAACATACAAAAGAAGTGCTTAAAGTTTGCATTTGAATTTCATGAGTTTCATTAAAATGCTGTTAAATTAAAAAGCTGGCCAGACTGAAATCAGAATAGAAAAAAGGAAAAGTATTCTTGATTCTTGGCAATAGTCGTAAGGTCGCAGAACAGGTTAAATGTTCATTTTTAAAAGGGGAGAAGTTAAAGTTACAATCAGCAAAGAATTTTAGCTAAGCCAAAGTCAATGTTATGATACCTCATTTCAGTGACACCCTGTGCTGAAATGGAAAGCCTAAATAAGACAACTGCTGTAAATTTGATGCAAACAACATATATAATTTTCTGCCTTAACTGGCTTTAGGCAGAAAACTGTTTTTTGACAAGTCCATAAAAGCACCATGTTGATAGCATGCAGTTGATAGGGATGCAGAAAAATAGATAAGAATTTAGATTCCACCTCTATAACATTTTTCTGGAGAGAGCTTTCTCTCATGAACTGAGAAAGCTTTTCTACCATTTAATAACATAAAAGTAGTACACTCAGCTCAGCCTGAATGGAGCTGAATTCCCAAGGATGTTCAGATCCCGTCACTGTACATTAATCTTGAGAAGGGAAATTTCTGTCAAAGCTGTGCTCCTCAGCCAATAGAAGTCATGACTCATAGTTTTATACTAATGGCTGAGGACTGGGGCTGATAACCTGAGATGAGTTTGCTTCTACCACCATTTTCTCCTTTTCTGCAAGCCTGGTAAATGCCATGTCAGTAACAGAGAATAAAAAGGGCGCTTAATTTTCACACTCCTCCACGCTGAGAGTTACAAAGCCTTTTACACCTGGTCTCTGCACTTGGGATAACATCTCTTTTAAAAATGTTACTCTAAAATGCTTTTTCTTAGTACAGTAAGCTATTTCTTATTTGAGAACTCACGGCCCAACTTATTATCCTATTAAAGGTCCTATATATCTAATACCAACATTTCAATGCAATTACCAGATGTTTTAGTTTTATATTGTATTAACTTAATATATACACGCACACATATATACATCTTTATATACATATATATGTATATACATAAATATGTATATGTATATACATATATATATATTTATACATATATATTAAACAGGATGGATGTAATGCCAAACCTTAAAACCCATAAAATAACAAAAAGCATAGACCATTATAATTTTTCACAGCTCAAAAGGCCTACATGGCTTCATGTTTTAGCTCTGGAAAATTTGGAGAAATTTTTTCCAATTTTTTTTCCAGTTGCAGTCAAAATGTAATATGAATAATAAGTGGCAGTGAAATACTGCATTTCAGACAATTTTCTTTTACATATAAGGCATAGGTTTGCCTTAAATCAATTTGTGTAAACTGGTGGAATTGCAATAGATCAAACATTTTTAATATTAAATTACTGCAATATATCCAAACAAAAAAAAACCCCAAAAGCCGAGAGTGAAAGTTAATTCTTTCACATTGCAAAGCCGTAAATTAAAATGTCCTTAATACTTTTTGTCAGTGACAGCACTTCCCATTATGAAGTTTTTTAGTTTAAAGCACCTAAGGATTGTAATTTCCTGGAAAACAAAATCATTTTAGGAATGTTTAACTGGAACCCAAAACCTTCACACCTTTCTTTTTTTTTTTTTGGTACAGTTCAGTTGATCCATTTATCTGTGAATAGCCAGGTGGGACAGATATGTCAGTCTCAGGCCATTTCTAATAGAAAATGGTTGAATATTCACTTGGTTAGATGATGTAGGTATATTATTTTGATAGAAGAGCAGTTATTTAATGTCATGGGTGATGAATGGCACAAGAAGAGTTAGAAGGGAAATAATGGTGATAATTTGTCAAAGACGCAAAGAGATAGAGTGGTAGGGCAGGTGAGGTAGAATGATACACTATGTAGTTAGAATAATATGATATAGTGCTGGAGGGTTGGAGAATAACTTAGTAGGAAAGGAAAAGAATGAAAAAAGAAATGGGCCAACACTGCTTTTTACTAAAGGACTGAGAAATATTTAGGAAAATATGAGTGTTTGTATTCTTCTCATAGAGCACAAATAAAGACTAAATACAATCTGAATTATGCAAATAAACAGGGAAAATAAGATGCACCAATTAGAAAGATACATTTGAGAAAAGCAGAAAAAGGGATACTCCTCATGTCAAGGGAGGGGGGAAATACAATGCAAAATCATTTTATGCCTCATTCTTCCAAATTAAATCTTTCTGAGTTACTCCATTTACGTGTCTCACTACAGTAGGAGGTTAGACAAAGTAAAGATAGATAAGAACAGAAGGGCATGTTTCTGGTAGGTTTCAAGCTATTTGTGCTTATTTCTAGCTTTTAAAAATCTCTTTAAAGATATTTATGACTAATGAGGGCATCAGAGGTTTTTAAAATAGAAGAGGTACTTGGAAAATAGATTCTTGTATTAGAAAAACAAGAATAAATACACCTGAAAACTCAAGTCATGTGAGATTTTCAATACAAGCTGCAGAAATTTAAAATAATGAAATGCAGGGGGATGAGTCACACATAAAACAATAGTTATATGGAAACAAGATAGGAAAAGACAAGTAGGAATTTGAGCAGCTGGTAAAGTTGCTAAAAGTCTCATCGTTGTTACAGGAAACATTCCTGTGAATTTAAAATATACAAGATGTAAAAGGAATGATGAAGATTTTCTGGGTTTTTTTTTTCAAATTTTCATCAGAGAAAATTATTTCATGAGTAATTTGAACCCATAACATCTCAGTTTCCCCAAGGCAGTGCAGCCTTTTTTCCTAGACCAGCTACATGGACTGTAACAGGAAGAAAGTAAAGTCTCTTCAGTCTCAGAATTTTCTCATCCTTTTAGGTGATTGTATCCTTTATTGCTAAGGAAACTCCACACTTTCTCAGATGTGTGGACTGCTCACAGAGTTCTGAAACACAATACCCAGGCTGGCTTTTCTCTGTGCTCATAGTTCATGCACTGGGATAAAGAAAGGATTATTCCTTTGCTATAAATACAGTTTCACCACCACAAAGTCAATAAGACAGAAAAGTCAGGTTTCTCTTTCATTACCTCAACAACCATTGTCCACTTTCTTTTTTGACTGAGTTCATGCTGATAACTAGAATTCTTTCTTTTTGGAGTGAGGGGCAGGGGAATAATGAATTTAAGGTGTTAATGATGATGACATACATTATGACACTATTCTTCTCCCCAGTCTAGAATGATAAACCTGGAGGTGTATGTGCAATACAGATTCCTAAATCCATTCCTGCATAGCAATCTTTCCTGCATGTACTATTTAAGGATTCTTCCTTAGATACAGAAGTGTCAACAGGTGTAATCAAGTGTAGGGAGTCATGTTGAGAGGGAGCCTTGCTGTGTCAGAGCAGAGGCTTCCTACTGAAGAACCAGCACTTGCAAAGCTTTGCAAACAGCAGAATTTACTTGGCACCTATGCCCTACCAAAGCTGACATACCACCTTGTGTATGGGCACAGTGCCATCCCGACAGATGGGGACGAGTGCAAGCAGCCAAGAGACCATGTCTGAGCATGAAATATGTTTGTGGAGGGCAGGATTCCCAGCTGGAAATGTCAAAACAGCTGTTTGTCCTGAGTTTTGTGTGCCTACAGGTTAGATGGTCTACAGCTTTGCTAATTCATCACTGAGATTGATTAATTTTGTGAGAGTTTCTCCTATAGCTGCCAGTCGTCAGTATTTCAGGCTATTGTGTGCAAAGAAAAATTTGTCCCTTCTTTTAGATTGCTCATGACAAGACTGAAAGTAGTGACACAAAAGGATGGAGGAGTTTTCCTAAGGAAGAAACTCATTCTGTGCCTTCTGCAGTCTCCTATATCATTTTACTAAATGCAGTCTTATAATATTTGATATTCATTCATCTCAAATCCAGCACCTCTAGTCTTCCATACTCAAACCCATTAAGAGCTGGAAGAGTTATTTAAAACAGTTTGTCCACAAGAAAACATGTCAAAGAGTAATCAGAGCAGAAAATGTGGAAAATGGTAGATCTCTAAAATTATACTGTCTCAACTTTTCTCTAACTGTAACAATATCTACAATTTTCATTTTCATAAGAAGAAAATATATTCTCTCCCACAAGCCAGTAGAGCTTCAATAAATTACTGCTTTTTAAGTAAATCTACTTTTATTGCCTCTTAACCATCATTTTCAGAACTGATTTCAGACATGAATCTACTATGACTACTACTAACAGAATTTCTATAATTTGTTTTTGAAACACCTCAGTCTCTATGACTACAGTGAATAGCTTCATAATGACAGTGAAATGATTCCTTTTTGTTTAAGGTTGAGAAGATTGCCTTTCCATAGGTATTATTGCAATTCCTACTTTCTGTGATTTTTAAAGATTCAAATGCAATGCACACTAATATTTTTCAAGAATTTAAAAATATCTACTATTGCTACTTCCCCAAAATCTGCAGTCCTTAATATTTCCCAATATCAGGCTAACCAACTAATGTCATTATTATTTAAATTTAAAAAAAAAAGAAAAAAAAAAAGTTGTGCTTCAAAGACTTGTTTCACTATAAAACCTTGTAGAAATAATGACCTCAGATAAAAAGGTGCAATTTTTGAACAGAGAGGACATTCTGCATTGTAATTTATGGAACAAGGTTAAGACTTTCCTACCCAAGCTTCTAAAAATGTGTAGCAAATGACCTGCCTTCATATTCCCTGTCATGTGACATTTGTTCCCTTTGTAAAATCTTTCATAAGGAGTATGCTGACCTTGAGCAGCAATAGAGAACTGTATTTCTTAATGGAGATGTAAACCGTGCTGACAACTCAGTCTACTGCCGGCACCAGTGCTACCAAGGGGACAATGTTTAGGCCAGGGAATGAATGCATGGGGATCATAACAGTTTCTGAATGAAGAATGTAAGAGATGACAAACAGTAAAAGATCATGAAATTCAGATCTGTGTGGCTTAATCTGCGGCAAGTACACCTCTGTGGCAAGGCACCACAGGAGACCCAGGCACCAGACTGCTTGAAACGAAGGCTGAGCAAGCAACCTCACATTCTTATTCAGAAAATAAAAAGCTTACTGGAGGGGAAAAAATCAAGTTCATTCAAATCATAAAAGCTGTATGGGGATTAGAAATCACTTTGTTTTCTCTATCTCCTCACTTGAATGGAAAGCTTTGATTTCTGTCAATGCACTCTGCCAAGAATGTTCATAGCCACTGACACATATGCTGAATATGGGGTTGATTTCTTAGTTAGATAATTGTGGCACAGTTTTTGACTGGCATTTTGGTAACTGTTTTTTATTGTGAAAGGATACCTTGGCTGTAGCTTCTTCCCCTACCCTGCTTGTCATCTTCCACTCCCCCTCCTGACAGCAGGACTTTTGTCTGCTATACACTGCAGAGCTGTGCAGTGCATTATTGCAAGTGTAGCTGTGTGCAGTAAACAGTTATATCAGTATAAAGCCTTTCAGACTAAAGAACTGGGTGTATCTTTCACTCCAAGGAGTAACTCTGCAGTTCAACCTATAGTTGCCATTTTACCAACACTTCCATACAGACGCAGTACTTCAGGGAAAAGGATATTGCTCATTCATTAAATACACAAGCCAAAGAAGGGTGGACAAACGTAATTATACATTACTTGGGACTAAACATCCATAGATACAATTATACCAGTAAGGCTAGATAAACTCTGACTTTTGTTTTCTTGTTTTAACCAGAATGTACTAAATGGTTAAAGCAAAAAATCATCAGTGATCAAAAAGGAAAAAAGAGCCTGTCATTTCATATTTCAGAAATAAAATTACAGTTTATTTCATAAAGAAAATGTTTATATGTAGGAATTTTTATAATAAATGCAATAAAATATAACATATAGTTTTCTTTTGAGACCAAAAAGTCAGGGTACTACTAAAAACCAAAGTCTCCCAAAGTGTGTCAAATCAGAAACTCAGCCAAGTACAGAGGAAGGCAAAATCAATTGGCAAAAATAATTTGGCAGAAGCCCCAAAAAAGCCAGAGTGGGCTATTTCACCTTGCAAGGCTTTTTCAGAGCTGGTAGAGATCATTGCAAAGACAAAGGTCTACAAGCACTGTAAGAGCAACTCTTCACAGCAGAGAGCTGCAACAGAACTGAATGAAATACGAACATAAAAATATTTAGGACACAAACTGATTTGAAGAAGAATCCAGACAGAACTTATTAAAACATTTCTATTAGCATTTAGGGAGTTACCGTCAAAACAGCATAAATAGGCAAAGCTAATAGCTCACTCCAGTAATGTTTTCTCCTTTGCAGGAAATTGATATGTAGACTAACAAGATGTATTGAATTGAAAATTGAATAAAATATTTCCTTATCCTATTACACACAACATTATCCAGTTTTGTCAAGCCCTTGATCGCTTCTAGAGAATGAAGACATGTTACAGCAGAAAAGAACACATCAGAGAAAAAATAATCTAAAAATAGATGCTGGGGTTGAAGCTCTTGGTTGCTGCATAAATAAGGCTTTTTTCATTCCAAGCAAAGTGACCCAGGGTCTGCACTGGCCTGGGCTTCCCTTGCCCAGAGCTGGGCTGGGCTGGTTTCAGCTCCTGCCTTGGGGCCATGTACCTGTTGCCTGCCCTGCCTGAGGTCTGTGTCAGTGTCTGCGAGAGGGATCTGACAAACCCAGGCAGTGTCTGCCTGGCAAACAAGAGCTCTGGGAGCTGAGCCTGAGCGGGCTGCAGGGCCAAACTCACACTCACCTGGGAGCAGCCAAAGGCAGCAGCCTGGGGCAAGGAAACGTATGACAACACACGCAAGCAGGTCCTGGGCCTAAAGAGGAAGATACCTCCACCATTAATGTCACTCTTCTCCAACCAAAGACCTCCAGACATTGAGAGCTCATTAAAAATACACCACTACCTGCAATTTTTCTTGAGAAAACTGGAAGTTTTCTCCTTAAGACCCAAAAGAACACTGAAGAGACAAGTACAGGATCAAGGGAAAAGGTAAATACTAGGAAGTTTTAGGATGTTGGAGCGGGATATTTTTGTTATAGCAATTTACACTGTAAGAATTCTCTGTGTTAGAGAATTTCTACTATTAGTCTGTTAAAACATTAATTGGATTAACAATAAATCCTTAGCTCCGCATATACAGTGAATTCTTCCTTGCCCAGTACCAGGACTTGGAATGTAACGAGTGCACAGGGTAGAGATGAAAGAGACCAAATTCCTTCAAGTTGATATCCATTAATAAGTTCTTCTCACTCTAAGATGAAAGAGAAACAGGATAAGCTTGTTGTTCATAGGAAGTTATAAAATGACTAAAATAAATAACTATGTGTAAACTTGTTGGTAACTGTAAAGAAAAAACGTGGATATCTTTGCTTATTACTTGATTCACCAAAAAATATATATACTTGTCTCTACAAATAAATAGTTTTCCATTGCTAGAGTGGGAGAAATTCTTGGAATGACAGCCAATACCAAATATTTTTGTGTGGTGCATAGACAACATTTTTAAGAGCGGATAATACAGCATACAAGACTCAGGAAAATTGCAAGTGCAATAACAGCAGGCTGTTCAAAACTCACAAAGAATAATTTATGTATAATAGGTACCAACAAGTTATAAATACTAGCTTATTACCATATACATGAAAGAGAGAATAAAGTTCTAGCCTTAGGTTGCTGAATTTTTATTTTTTAATATATATATAAATAGACAAATTATCAGAAAAATGGTCATACAGTAGTTACTGCCACTGCCAGAAAATAATACCTCCTCTTGGCAAACAAATGGCTGGAATATTAAATAAAACATTAGATATTGTGGTTATGATATACCATATCATACACACATAGCATAACTGTAGTAGGACAAAAATTCAGAGATAAGAGACTGTAGGTGTCATGAAAATGACAGAATTATGAGCCAAGACCGGCAGATTTATAGGTTCAGATCGAGTGCACATTGGTTTATTATTTTGTTTATATGATAGACAAACATAAATAATTTCTCTTCTTGTCTTAATGACATTTTTTGATTGTTAGTCTCTCTGCTTTGGGTAGGGAAAATAGATATGGGAAGTTTGTCTTTGAAAATCTCTACAGAGAACATCCTGGATTGCTCTTTCCAGATCGATGCCATATGAGAAGTTACTAGGAGTCAGAAAGAACAGCTGTGACTGGATCCTGATTCTTTTAGATTTAACTTGGTGCACTGAATCACTCAAGTAAGCCTCCTATTAAGAGTCAAGTTAATTTTTGTAATAGTTCTTAGAGTAGTAATCTCAGGAAGCTACAGAGGCCTGAATTCCTTTCTTGCCATTCCCTATCTCCCACCTCTTGGGACAATGTCCCTTGAAGAAGAAAAGATTTTCTGCCAGGTACAACTCCCAGCCCAACATTTAGAAACCAAAACAGTAAAGAAAGAAAGTCTATGAGAATGATTTGATGATTAATTAGAAGAAACTCACTAGCAAAGAGGAAAACAAAGGAGAAGAAAGAAGGTTTGGTCCCCAGTGTTTCTGCAATTTATACCCAGTTTAGACTTTATGAACATGCATCTTCATTCTCTCTTTGGTTTGTTTACACTTTATGCAGGTCAGGGGAGAATGAAGATTGACTCAGAATCTGTAGTCAGCTTCTCAGATGAGTTAAGTGGAAAAATATCTCATTCCTGACCAGAAAGGCTTAAGAATCTAATTTATGAGCTAAATACTAAACTGAACATCTTTGTTAAGCTACAGAATATCCTAAACATGTATGAAAAACATTTGTCAGCATGTCTTACAAAATTAAGAATTAATTTAAAATTATTTATTTACATAATTATATTTTATATATCTAGCCTGAATCTGCTCTTTTTTAGTTTAAAACTATAATTTCTTTTTCTATTGCTACAGGCCCTTCTAAAATGTTTGTCCTCATCTTTCTGGTACGCCATGTTTAAGTACTGAAAGGCTGCAATCAGGTTTTCCTGAAGTCTTTTGCATGTTGAACAACCCTGCCTGTCCCAGTCTGTTCTCATAGGAAAAGTGTTCCAGCCCTGTGACCATTTCCTGGGCCCTCTTCCAGTCCTGCTCCCCCAGGTCTGTCCTCCCTGTCTTTCCTGTGTTGAGGGCCCCAGAGCTGAAGAGAGTCCTTCAGGTGGGGTTTCACCAGAGTGGAGTAGATGTGTTGAAATAATACTGACACAGGATGCGCTGCACAGCTAAGTAGGTTCGAGGAATGTATTATAAAAATTTGGTTTTTTACTCAGAAAACATAGATTTGATTTAATGGAACCTCCCTGAGTTTTTAATAAATATTGGTCTTTGTAGGTTATTCCATCAAACTGATGGACAAAAATTTTGTAAGGATAGTGTTTACTTAAATAAAAATTCTCATTAAAATAAATAGATGTTTTGCTTACCATATAAATCCTTATATTTGTTGACCACACTTTTTATTTTTCATAAATTTATTCAATGATTTTAATTAGAATGGACCAAAAAGGAAATATAGAGTACTTCTCATAGAGGATCCAACAGACAATATTTTTGCCAGTACCAAATTATCTCTCTTTCTTTCTATGAAAGCGAGGCAAAGCCAAACAGATTCCATGAAAGAGCAAAATAAAAGTTTCTAATTAGACAGACTCATACATATATATATATATATATATATTTCTTATATGAAGATGAGAAGAGAAACAACAAACAGCATTTAAAAGATAAAGCACAGGCTGTCATTGATGAACAGTGATGTAAGACCGAGAGAGAAGCTTCAATCTACTGAAGAGATAAAGAGAGGGAAAAAAATCCAACCACCTTTAAGAGGGTATCCAAATCCATTTCCCCCCTTTTTTGATATTTTTCCCACTTTCTGAAGCAGATAGATGGTTCTGCTAGTAACGAGATGTGGCTCAGAAAGCTGAGATTCAGTCATCACCCTTGACAGGGCCCCTGTGCACTCATTGAAAAGGCAACAGTTAATCAGTGGACTCCTTTCCCAGTGTATTAGTCAAGGGTCACAACACTTGCTTTCTTCCTCCCTTACCTATACAGGGATGTGGAACAGCTGACTCAGATCAGGCAAAATTGCCACTAGGCTGTGAGAGCTTTGTGCCTCTCTCAGGAGACACAGAATATCTCTACAGATCCTCTTATCACATGTCCCAGGATCTCATTTGAGGAACTCCAGTCTAAGATATGAATTTGCTATGAAAATATAAAGATTAAATGCTCATTTGCTGCTTCAGTAATTTATGACTTTCACACACAGCAAACAAAATATGCTAAGCAATAGAGGTTACTCTAAAAGTTTAGACAAATGACCAAGGACACTATTCTTTTAACACAGAAATTAATAACATTTCTGTTTTCTAATATCCTGATATTTTATCAACAATTTAAAGATAAGTTTTGGTCAACACCACCCAGCTACATTGGCTGACCAATAGAAGGCCCAAACACATCCTGAGACTGTGCCAAAAAATTCTCACTCTTTCACTGTGAATCCATCTTACAGTAACAGGACTGTGTCTGAGGGGTATCAGAAACAGCTAGGCTTATCTCCTTTGCTTGTGATGTTTTCATTTGTGATGAGTAAAAACACATCATCACCTAGAGAAGGCAGGAAATTTAAAAAATGTTGTAGGTATTTTGAGAGGAAAAATCTTTTTTCATAGGTCGTCTATGTTTTATGGACAGTGATTTGCTTAGAAATATTTCCTGCAGTGAACTTTTATGGACACAGCTTAGGCTGTGCTTCTGTTGATAAATGGTAAAGAGCTATTTTTCCATAAATTAGTGAGAGAAAACCCATAAAATTTGTCATCAGGCTTCAAAAGTGTGATATTTTCAAACAGTACAAATTGTGACTGGCTCAGCACCATATGGTATTTAATTTTCTGTGATGTATGCATGTGCACAAATTGCATTTAGGTAACTGGGATGCTGTCAGTCTCAAGATAATTCTGCATATACTCAAACAGGTAGAAAGCAAAGTTCTCTGACAATATCTGAATAATTTCAAAAGATGGACTCTATTTTTGCACCATTCAAGTAAACACAAACAAATGAGAAAGGTTAGGAGCTGGGTTCTTGGCTAGATCTGAGATTTTATTTCCAAACTATGGCTCAATGCATAAAAGAAATGCCCAAAATAAATTTATGTGGTTTCCAAAAACATTTTTCTGGATTTTTGTCATATACAACCTTCATGGAAACCTGATGAGTTGCTTCAACGAAGAACAACATCTATATTGTACCTTAACATAGTAACATGGCACAATGTAAACTAATTTAGAAAAAAACTATGAGATGTTTTACTGCTTCAGATATGATTATTCTGAAAATATTTGTTCTGTGTTTCCTTCCTTTTGCTCTTTGAAAGGGTTGAAAAGTAAAATACTGTAGCCAAAACTCAAGGTGGGATATGTAGGAATCCCTGCCTTTTATACAATTGCACCCTCATGTACCACCTAAGGGTCAATTTGGCAACATTTAACTGTGGATATAGGAACAGACTTCATTATTTCTATTTACTTTAAAACCCCCTTTTTTGTTTACTTTATTCTTTACTAATGATTTAAGACTAGCCAGTTGAAAGTGGTCTTTAAATCATATTTTAGAACTAACATTTTTCTTTCGGATAATTCATATTGGCCTAGGTATCCAGAAGACATTAGTGTGAGAAAATTACTTTGCTGACTTGAGAGGGAGGATCATGAATGACACGGAGGAATGCCAGTTGACTTGTGACTGCCTCTTTCACCAACTCAACCCTCAATCCTTCAATCACAAAATAAATGTCAGGAAAAGAATCAGAATTTGTTCAGGAAAAAAAAAAAGACATGAATATTTGATGTGTAGCATAATGATATAATGGAGAGAACACAAATGCAGGGGTATGGCATACAGGTTGGAATCTTATAAAAGAAAAGCTTTATAGAATCAGGGCTTAGGCCTGTTACTTTTCTAAGTCCAGCTAAGCAGCTAGAGAAGTCCCCATGTGAAAGAATTTTGAGAATGAAAATCAGTTGACACAATTTAGTCTTGTGAAGAAAATAATTTTGCACCTGTCATAACAAAAGACCTGTCCCATGAGAACCTACAAAGATAAATATGTAAACACCTGTGAATGGAAAAATTCTTATCAACTACACAAAAAAACACCTTCTAACCAATGAACTGAGTGGCAAGAATTGAGTAGCCAATTGGCGTTGAACACGAGGTCTGTAAAAACTGTATAAAAATGAGTTATATGAATAAAGAATTGGCTTTTTCTTCATGAAGAAAATGAGTCCTCTCTGCATATTACTGCAACACAGGGGAAAAAATCTTACCAGATGACTGATAAAGAGATGCTCTGCTTTGTACTTGAGACAGCTAGGAAGGAGGGGAACTTTGAAGTGTAGTAATAGCGCTTGTATTAGAAGCTGTGAGCCAGACAAAAAGAAAAGTTCTGAAGTCAGCTAACAAAACAAATCAAACTCCTTTCATAACATTCTTGCAAAGGGTGAAATAAGGATTCTCTTCTGGTGTACATAGTACATGGAGATATAAAGGAGCATTCAGAAAAAAAATTATTTTTCAAAAGTTGAACGTATTGTTTTAACTTATATTCATCATTTTATGGTGAAGGTTTTTATCTGGAATCCCTTGGCGTGTTTGGGGATTGAGGGATCTATGGAGTGGCTATAATTGAAGTTGAACTAACATGGTTATACAGAGACAGAACAAATGTCAGCCACTCACCAGAACAAGGTGGTATTCACCTAGGAGTTCAAATAAATTCAGTGATGAAACAGATAAACTACTAAATCTAGACGGTAGCCTCTCACTTGAAGCTCAATACATGAATTCTGGCTGATAGCATTTTTATTAAATAATCTTTAACTTTAAAAAGTAATTTAAAAATCCTTTCATATGAAGCAAATCAGTAATGAGAATTGGAAAGGATAAATTTATTGAATGTCTCTGCTAATACTGGGGTGAAAATAAGATCCAGAGACTTCTGTAAAGAGAATTTCTGCCCCCAAAGTCAATAATCACAGAGACAGAAATGGTTAAGTACATATAGCCTGTCTGAATTTCCAAAAGTCTTCACAATGATCTTTATTGCAAAATCTTAAGGAAAACAATGAGTGTTTCTTTCATGGATGAAAGTAATGAATGAATGATTGAGAGAACAGAAATGCAAACAGGAGTGAAATGTTAAATCCTGTGGTATGGGGAGATCAGTAGTGGAGTCCTGTGCCATTCAACATCTTCATAAATAACCCAGTAATGACATTGAAGAAGTACCTGTGTTTCTGATAATGCTAAGTAATTGAAGATACTAATGACGATGGCAGATTGTGAAAGGTAACCAGATATTCTAATAGTAGATAAAATACAGTGCACGTGGGTGAAAATTGATAGACACAAGGAAAAGCAGTATCAGATTAATACGCAAAATGAGAGGCTCTCAGCTGACCAATGTCACTCAGAAGAAATTTGGGGATATTGTAAACAATCCTATAAAAGCTATCAAGCCAGAAAACATTACATACAAAAATAAATAGTTAAATAAATTATACATGCAATGTTCTTTTTATCCCAAATATTCTGTTAGGAAAGGGGGTAGTTCCTAATTCAGCAGGTAAAACTGTAGTCCTCCTGGCAAAGGATTCTGTGAATATGAATAAGTTTTGTGAGTTAAAAGGTTGACCATAGAGTTTTCTGCAAGTGATATACATAGGAGGACACCAAGAGAAACTGCAAGAGTCTCAGGAATCCTCCACAGCTGAGTGAAAGTGTACTAGGGACCATTACTATATATCTTTGTTTTCCTCTTACTCTTCCTCAGTGTCCTCTTCCTTGACACTTCTTTATCTTACTAGATGTTTAGTGTAACTCAGAATGCAATAATTATATGTTACTTTGTTTTTTAACCCATTCAGAAAAAAAATAGAATAGCAACACTGTAAAACAAAATCAAGTGGCACTCAATATAACACATTTAGGAAAAAATTCCCTTAGGTTTTCCGTACTAGTGACTGCCTATGCTTTGAAGACCTGCTTCCGTTTTAGGTGTGACATGAAAAATAAATAATTTTGGAGGTCTCTGACACATTAACTTTTGTTAAGAAGATATGCAACAGCAGATCTGAGAACTTAAGGGATGGATGGAATTTTTTAAAGAGGTTCAAGTGAGAGATGATAATATTTCTTCTCTTAAAAACACAGCTAACAGAAAATTCAAATGAGAAATAAAACATGTTCAGCAGAGACTGCAATAGGCTAAAAAAGTCTTGAGTAAAGGATTCTTTATTTGTTTTAGATGAAGTCTTGTGTTAAATGATCATGGATCATCTTTAAAGAAAGTGTGTCTTAAAGAAATCCCCTGAAAATACAGCCCTTCTACTAGAAATTTCATTGCATCAACAAGAACATTGATTTATAAGAACTAAACAGTAAGATTCTCAGAGGTCACTGTGCAGAAGACTAAGTAAAGCCTAATGTAGTTCATAATTTCTCCTGATGTTTATTGCAAAACATATAGTCAGCATTTTATTCTCTAAAATATATCGGGGACCAAAGGCTAATGTCAGAAAGAAAACTCAGATTATACAGATCAATATCAAGGCAAAAATAGAGGCATTGCTTTTTAAAAATTATTTTCTCTTGACATCTCTCTTTTTTTTTAAGACTGGTGCAAGAGAGAAAAAGAAATGGACTATAGTATATCTTAAATACCATCCTTAAAAGCAGATTCACAGGCTGTTTCATTTTTCCAGATTTCAGAGATGGTCTCTTGGCTTTCATTTGCCTCTTGGTTTTCCTTTTAGATTATTTTTAGCCTACATGAATATGAGCAAAACTAAACCTACCTAGTATGTTTATAGATGTTTTTAAAATAACTTCCCATTGACAAAATTGACAATGTTCTTAAACAACATGCTGTATTTATCAACGTCACAAAGCCTCACATACTCTAGAGTTTGTCACTAAAGACATACATAGGGATCTTTAAAATATTATCCTGGTCGTGAACAAGATTATATTCCAAAGGAAAAAAAAATCCCAAACTTCAAATTCACTAAAGGCAATTTTAGACATAGTCCTCCTAGGTTTGAATTTAAGGGGCAGCTCAGAATTACAAAAGTCACACTTCTTCCAATTCTGTTTAGTTATATCTAATTACTGAAGGGATCTTGGACTAAGCGTGTCTGATGAAGCTATTGTGCCTTGAGTTCATTAGAGTGAGCTCTACTTTAAATGTTAAATCCTTGGTCACAATCTGGCTTCCTGATATATAAAGAGGACAGCACAACATGTTGTCAAAAGCAGCCATAGCCCACACAAAGCAAAGATTTGTTGTTTTATTTGAAAACCTGTCAGTGTGTGAAAGCCAAGTGATAAATGAGGAGTACCTAGAAAATATTCTTATCTTTATCTCAGAGAAATTCTGAGGATTGGAAATAAAAGAAAAAAGATTTCCAAATCCATTTGAATGCCTTGGTGAAATAAAATGTGAAGAGGACCTACAAGTAGCTCTCTTATCACACACAGTGGGCAGGAAACTCCTGAAAGTATTAATTCATTTTATTAGAAACCAATTGAAAATATTCCACTTGTAATGAAATCCTAATACTTAGGAACTGCTGTAGTCCAAGAAAAGTATTGGGTTCGATCAAAATCAGATCCTTTCCTTATCTACACCCAGGGAAAGAGCCGATAAGACATGTTAAAAAGCTGAAAGGGGGAAATAAGTGCCAGCTTCAGAAATACCAAGAATAGAGTGTTCGTGTTCAGAGCTCCTGCTGAGAACAGCCTAACTAGAAAATAGTGAAGGAATTTCAATCAGAATTCAACAACAACAACAACAACGAAAGTGTCATAAAAACATCACTAAGTCAAACATATGGGTTAACAGTTTCATCAAAATTAGGAAGAGAAAATGGCAGATAAGAAAATCTGTATTAAGAAGCATTCACAAGAGAATATCAGGTTTATCTTGAGATAGCATCATCCTATCTGCACAATAGCTGATATGCAGCACCAACAAGTGGATAAAAACATTTTCATTGACAACAAGGACAGGTCCTGGCAAGCCAGGTTACAGAATCAATCAGCTGAATTGAGCAATTTCAAACCCTATACAGCAGCTGCAAGATTATACATTTACCTCTTGCAATAGACTGAAATAGGGGATGTTTTAATAAAAGAGCAAAGAAACACTTACAGATAGTTTGGACAACAACATGATGAGGTGATGATGGCTGTACCAGTCCCAGATGCACAGAGACACTGAGGAAAGTGATGAGTAGGTTACAATGATGATATACCAATTCATCCTGAAAAAATGCCACCCATGACAAAAGCATTCAAACACATAGGACACTTATACTAATCAAGTTACTTAATGAACATATTGAAGCTGTAGCTGACAGGAAAGCCCACAGAGTATGTAGATGTATGTAGATCCTTAAGAATTTGTTGTGCAGTAATGTGCAAGAAAAACAGGTTTAAATGCTCATTTAAAATTGCTTTGAGATACTACAGCTTTGCAACAGTCATGAAAGAAACAAAGCTTTGAGAAAATAAAAACAACACTGCCATGTCCCTGTTAAAGTCTGATCATTTGTTGCCAAAAATAAACACTTTTTATGGAAATCACCAGAAAAATAAATCTTGAGATAAGTAGATTTGCTCAACTAGTGTGACTCACATAAAGAACAATTTCTGCATAAAATCTTCACGGGTTGTTTTGTTCAATTGCACAAAATAGTTGAAGGTTTCTTCTTTTTTTTGTCCAATTGGTTACTGTGTGTTTGGTTTTGCTTTTGGTTCTGTTTTGACATATAATACCCCTTTAAGGATTTTTTTTCCACCTTCCAAAATTTTAGTCTCCTCCTGACATGTCAGTCCGTTCTGCCACTGCTAAACAGAGTGTTCTGTCTTCAGCACATGGCATCCCAAAATAGGTATTGAGTGATCTCCTTGTGCGAGCAGAGAAATGCTTGGCTTATTATTTTAGAACAAGAACATCCAGACTAATGAAATGACAGAAAGAATGTTCAGATGGAACAATCTATGATTTGCTATATAGCTGCATCAGAGAGTAGAAATACTCTGACTCATTTAAACCTGAGAAATTAGAAAAGATGGGCATGAAATACTGTCCTGCATGGTCACTAGGTGATGGAAGATGACTTTTGTCATTCCTGTGACCCACTGACTCCAAAAAGCTTATGGTGGGTTAATGCACTTATAACAAAGACAGAAATGATAATATGGCCAGACAGCACAGCAAGGGTCACTTTCATCCTGAAGATTAAATGCATGTGGAAACTATATACACAAATGAAGGTTACAGCTGGAATGTGAAAGGTACACATCTACAAACTGGCAGCTGAAACTGGGACACGTTAGAAGAGTAAGAAGCCCACCAGAAGTGTTTGTGTCTGAGAAATGAGATGATTAGGTAAGACTTGCAAAGGAACATTAGGAGCATCTGAGGAAAATCAAGAGTTAGATGGGCTTGCCAGCCTAGTGTGGAGAGTTGCTGGACATCTGGAGCTGTTTGGCTATGTTATCTACTTTTGACTGCCACAAAGAGCCATTGATCATAATGCTGCCTCAATTAATATGATATGCTACCCATGTCTCAGGCTAGATAGTGAAGACACTAGTAAGCTGCTTAACAGAAGGTTTTCTAGGAACACGGAAAACAAATCCAGTACATTGTCCTGTATTTTCTTTAGAAATAGCTATGAGAAATCACCGGAATACTACTGTGAACAGAAAAGTCTTACATGATTTAGATACTGAGTCTTCTGCACTGTGGTACTGCTAAAAGTTTGTACTCTCTGCCATATAATAAGAATCTGTGGTCCAAAATTAAATAGCCTCAATGGCACCATGAGATCTTCACACAGTGAAGGTATGACATTTCAAAGCAGATAGTCTCTCTTCCTTTTTTCAGTGTAACTGGCAAGTCTGTGGCCATAGAGAGATGCCCCAAAGTGCAAATATCATAATTTAAGAAAGCCTAAACAACCAACAACAGCTTCATCCTTCTTGAAGGACTTTATTAGTTTATTTAATAACAATAGCACAATCTAACCGACAGAACACAGAACTGTGATTCCAGACACATGCTCTGCGCCCCTTTCATTCGTGCTAAGGGAATGGGTTTCCATCAGTGGCCACAAACCAGTACTTTCAAAAGTGTTTGCTGCCTTTTTCTCTAAGGCATAATTTGGGATATATTATGGCCTCTAATTAGTGCAAAAAATTCTATATTTTCAAATACTTTTTAAGGACAGTAATACTTTCAAATACTTTGAAAAGTCAAACTTTTCACAGCCAAACAAAAATAGTGTGTATGTCTCTAAATGCATACAGGGAGGTGGAAAAAAAGAGGATAGAAGGTAAGAAAAAATAGATACCGTCTGGGATGGGGGAGAGGAAAGGAGGGAGGACAGGAATGGGACGGTGCTCCAGGGTCTGCTGCAAACAGTAAAGAAAAATATTTAGAGATGTCACAGAAGTAGAGGTGTCAGAGAATTAAAGGTGTCTCCAATAATATAATCATTTGAATTTTAGATAGAGTATCTGTAGGCAGTAAGGTAAGGAGATGTCATGGAAGGGAGTGTGAAAGAGTTAAGGATAAAAGGAAATGCTCAGGATGGATCTATCTGTGAATTTCACAAACACAGGTTTGCTGCCATTTTAAGCACCAAGTGCTCCACTCAGCCATACTTTGAGATCAAGTTCCTGTAAAAGCAGGTATTTAAGCCTGTATAAGGACATTATTTCACACAGGAAGAATTCAAGCTATTCCTGCAAAGACAAGATGCTCAATATTTGAGATATAGAGTGGTTCTGCAAGAAGACCTGTTTTCTTAGACTGATGGACTTGAAATGCAAATGTGAGTACAATGTTTCTTGTGACATCTATATCTGGAAGTTTACAGTAACCCTGAGGTGATGGCCCTTCTTAAAAATTCATGAGTGATGTCAATGAAGGACCAGTGCCTGGACTGGTGAAGCTGCTTACCCATATTTTCATAGGAGATGAAGCTGTGTGCAATCATCTTAGATGAGTGTTTCATAGGACTTCCCGTGTCTGTTCATGTTGGGAAAACAGATTGCCCACGTGAACTGAGCATTGAGTCAAGAAGGCCGCACAGCAAAAGAGAGTGGAACAAACTATTTCAGTTGGAAGAGTCCCACAACAGTCATAGTCACAGAATTATAGAATGGTTTGGGTTGGAAGGGACTTTAAAGATCATCTAGTTCCAATCATCCTGCCATGGGCAGGGCCACCTTCCACTAGACCAGGTTACTCAAAGCCTTCTCCAACCTGGTCTTGAACAGTGCCAGGCATGGAGTATCCACAACTTCTCTGGGCATCTTGTTTCAGTGCCTCATCAGCCTCACACTTCAGAATTTCTAACATTTCATCTAAATGTACTCTCTTTTGGTTTAAAGCTATTTCCCCTATCACTACATGTCCTTTTAAAAAGTCTCTCCAGCTTTCTTGCAGCCCTCTTTTAAGTACTGGAAGGTGCTGTAAGGTTTCCCCAGAGCCTTCTCTTCTCTTGAACACCAAAACTCCCTCAGCCTGTCATCACAGGAGTGGTATTCCAGCCCCTTGTTCATATCCATGGCCTCCAGCAGTCCCATGTCCTTCTTAACTAGTTCAAATGTTTGAATCAATTCAGGGCTGATAAAAATGTAAAGAATGTTATTAAGTTCATTGTCCAAGTACTTCTCAAACACTGACAGGCTTGGGACCATCAATCACCTCTTTAGGAAGCCTGTTCCAGTGTTTGGCCACTCTCTCTCAGAAAAAATAGGCTTCCTAAAGTTCATCTAGCTCAGTTTTTAACCATTTCCATGTGTCTTATCCCTGGACACCAGGGAAAAGAGATCAGCACCTTGGTACCCACTTTACCTCCTCGGCTGTCTGTAGAGAGCAGAGTTTGCTGCTCAGCCTCATTTCCTCCAGCTGCCAGCACTGCCAGGTAATTACCCCTTTTGACAATTAATGATGCTGTGTTTCATGTGCCCCAGCATGGGGCTTGCTGGGGACACCCTGCTGACTCCTACTGACCCTGCTGTCAGCCAACACCCCCAGATCCCTTCCTGCAGGGCTGCTCTGCCACCACTTCTGTCCAAACCTATATTTGTGTTCAGCTATACTCAGTCCAACTCCGTCCTAGAAACTATTCCTGGCAGCAGTGAGATTCAATTCATGTCCCCAAAGATGGAGCCTTAAATCCAGTACTTTAGACTACTCTGCCACACTACCCTGCTGGCAATTCCATCTCAATCTCCAGAGACAATAGTCCCCAGCCAAAATGGTTTTAAATTAATTTTCTATTACCTTAATATAGTACAAAAAAGGACGAATAAATGTGCTTTCTACATGTACAGGTACATGTACACGCACTGCTCTACACCAGATATTTGTGGTTTAATCACTAGATGTCAGGAAAATCAGCTGGAAAGTACAAATATCTCCTTTCCTATGAAACTCTGATCCCTTCCCAAGAAAAGAAAAGATGATGGTATACTTTTTGTGAGGAATGACTTTGTCTTGACTTTTCGTTCAACTTTATATTTTTGGAGTGTAGTGAGACTGGAGCATGAAACATCTGTCCCTTTATGAAAAGACATGAGGTTACATTTGTGCCTTGACCTAGCAGAAAGTCAACTGCTACAGCTACAAGATGCTGTCCCCTGGAGCTGAGTATTGTCTACAGAAAAGCAAGTGATCAGGTTGACTTTTCTTTTTCCAAATTTTTTTTTCTTTTTAGTGTTAACCTCTACAATTCTGCACAACCAGCAGACTCTACTGATTATGTCCTCACATGCTTCTGCTAAGTTTATTTGGCCTATCTCGGCTTTTATCCATGTATCTACTTATGCAAATTAGAGGATACATATAAAATATTTTCCAGCCTTTTTGTGAATTTATCAATGTCAATACATTGCTTTGCATTGAAGAAGTATTTCAATAAGTTAATGAAAACTGTCAGCATTATACAAGGCAAGGTAGAAATGCAAATTAGAGGGGAAAGTTGGTTTTAAGGGCACAGGTGATTAGGGCCAGTCATGTAGGTTAATTTTGATATCAAGGCCACAACTTTGACCCAATGCCTGGGATTTTCCACAGAAGAATTCAGTCTGGCTTTGATGACATTGAAATATGAGGCATCTACTCTTTTCTTCATGTTTTGCTTTACTGGATACTCACTCCATTAAAAAAAAAAAAATAAGTATTTTCTGCCTGAATTCTTACATCTCTTGTACTCATAGCATTGTTTCCTGCTAGATTAAACACTTCTTTAATATCCTGTACTTTTACCCTGTGAAGGCAGCTAGAAATTATGATCAAAGAACCCCTCAATCCTGTTTTTGAGGAGATAAGTACATTAATCTCTAAAAGATCTATTTAAAGAATAAAACTTGGGAGGGAGAGGGCAATGATCATTTTACTTGCATGCTCCTGTAATTACTGATGCCATGGGAAAGATATTTATTACAACAATATGTCTGGAACTGTACAAAATATAGAAAAGTGTGTGCTCCCAAAATTTACTTTGATCATCTCAAGGTTTTTCTAAGACTACATTTATCTGGTGTTGCCTGACTGTCAATACATCATTGCTTTTACATTCTTAGAGAAGCAAGAATGAAGATGATCTTAAACGACATTAGAATTCCAACTGGGATTTCTTCCAATGTTTTTCAGCATAAGTAATTGAAATGCAATATTGTATTTTTATATACTCTGTAGCATTTCTTCCAGGAGGCAACTTTCTATTCACTTATTATTGTGTAAGTTATAAATGGTATTCTGCATTTCTTCTATCAAAATACTAAGCTAGTGATATTTAACTGTAAAGAAATATATCCTTGGGCCATGAATACAGTCAGAAATTACTAGGTGAATTTAACCAAGAAAAGAATGATCCTATATTGATGTAATGCATAAATTTTTGAGTGTGGGACAATGGCCCCCATATATTAACCTTTTATATCCACATTGAAATGCCTGACCTTGCTTCAGCAGTTTTATGACTAGCAAGATCTCTGGAAGTTCAATTTTTCCCTCTAGAAAAAGAAAGCAGCTATGTCAATAGGAATAAATACAACTCAGATGTATTTTTTCCCTGTTTTTCTTCAGATGAAGCAAAAAATTTTAATACCTCTATAGCATAACAATTCTGATAATAAAAAGACCAACAGCTGTAAAAGTGAGGAGAGGAAATACTTTGAAATAGATTCCCTATTATACACCAGTGAGGCACTGAAACTAATTGTGTAGTTATGTGAATACCTAAAGTATAGGTAAAGATTCATGTTCCAGATGAATATCAGAACAGCTGGCCAGGCATGCAGCAAAACCTTTGGACAACTAGTGGAGTGCAAATGAATCTCAAAGTTTGTCACCTAAATCTAGATAGGTTTAGGAAACAAACTCTAGGAAAAAAGAAACAATTTAAGAAAAATGAGGATCACATCCTTAAGATCCTGAAATGTTTAATATTTGAGGCAGGTATTTGTCAATATCAACTCTCATGACCTTTCATCACTTTTAAATTGGATTTAAAGAGCAAGTAACTGTGAGAGCGAAGTAAGAATTGCCAGAAACCTTTTCCAAGGGAGGTGCTGGGTAGGTCAGGGCTGGAAGTGAGGCCAGGCCTGTGCTGGACAGGACCTTGGTCCTAGAGCAAGGCAACCTCTGTTCTTGGGAGACATCTGAGCAACTCCTTACCAACGCACAAAATCTGCATGTCAGAGCTTTCCTGTAATGCACACGATGTATCTGGAGCACTGATGCCTAGTTTAGCATGCTGGGAATTGCTCTCCCAGAAGTGGGTGCCTGATTTATGAAGCATCATAATTCCCACAGGTTTTGAAAACCACAAGAGCACCTTGAAAATGGTAAAGCAACCTGAATAAATCTAAACTAAGCCAGCTAACAATGTAAAAAACAAAACAAAGCAAAACACAACAGTCCTAACATTACACAGTAAGGAAAATAAATTTGATATTTTATCTGAAAATCCAGAACAACTCTTATTCACCACTGAAGAAGAGCTGTACTTTTACATAGAAAGTTAATTTAGTATCACCACCTGACAGATGGACTCCCCAGCAGGTACTTAGCCGTCTTTTTTCTCTCCTGTTTCACAGACCCACACAGTTTTAAAAGAAGTCTGAGACAGTGACAGGTGAGTTTTCTTTCAGGATGAAGCAGAGAGCCAGTTTCCAGACAATCAAGTACAAAGGCAACTTGGTAAGTCAAACCATGACAGAATAATCAATGGGGTTTTTTTAAGTGATCCGAGCTACAAAATAGAGCAAGGGACTGTTTTTTGTTCTGCACATTGAAAATATGTCTGAAAGGATTAAGAATTGTGTACTCCAAGTATCATCACATTGTTCCTTTTGACTTTTTCCTTCCAATGACTGCTTTCATTAAACAGAAACAGAGGTTGAAACTGTTTAAGGATCCTTAAAACAGCTGTTTGGTACACAAATCTAAGACATTTATCAGTTCTGAGACTGCCAGTGGGAGTCATAATCTGTTGACTGTAGACAGTTATCCAGAAAGAAAAATCAGTCTACGTGATTGTCAAAGTTGAGAATTCAAGAGTGTGCATACAGGGCAGAAGCAGTAGTCCAGGACAAGTACAAAAAAAGTCATTGTATAGGGAGAGGGAAGAAAAGACATGATTCACAAGAAGGACTGGAACTGCCCGAAAATGTCTGTTCCAGAAGCTACCATCTAGGAATTAGCATTTCAGTGATCTGGTACGAATAATGCCAGACATAGCCTTCACTGAAGGAGAAGTTAGATAAACTGGGATAAAGCTAGATAAACTCATTAGCATGAAAAACAGGTGTGATAGAAGTCTACACAATCATGAGTAGCAGCACTCAATAGGTGAACAGAGTACAAAATTCCTACTTGATATACCAAACAAATTAAACTAAGTGGTAGTTTCAAAATAAGCAAGAGGTGTCACTTCTTCACATTATGATGATGATTAAGTAATGGAATTCTTTTCCACAGGATGCTTGACTACCAAAATATCACATGGTTTCAGAAACATTTTTACATACATTTTTAGAAGAATGATAATTCAAGATTATTAAACCCAAAGATGCTATCTTTAATATGCGTAACTTCGAATCACAAAAATTAATGCTTAAGAAAATATCCATGAATACTTATGTTCCTATATTCATAGAATGATAAAATGGGTTGGAAGGGACGTTTAATGATCGTCTAGTCCAACAACCCTGCAATAAACAGGGCCATTTTCAATTTTTCATTCATTCTCAGGGCCCGTCCACCTTGCCCTTTGATGTTTCCAGGGGTGGTGCACTCACCTCCTTCTGGGCTGCCTGTTCCAGTGTATTAACACTCTCATTATAAAAAAGGATCCATGTCTTTCCAGACATTAATTCTGACTGCTGTCCATGAGAGCAGATTTATTTATTTACTGGAAATCTAAATTACTCTGTCTTGGTTTGCTGTATGTACCATAGAGGATGTGAAATGTTAGCAGGGATGGAAGATCCATAGTAGGTTTTAAGAGATTCATAGAGCACAGAAAGCATCTAACCTGAGTTATTGCCAAACACACATAGCGCTTATCCCACAATTTAATTAAAATGGAGCATCTAAAAACATCTAATGCAGACAAAAGGTTTCAAGAGCTGGATGCTTCTTGAAAAAATGACAAGCCAATTCAGCAGACCTTCTACATGGAATTCAGCTCTCACTTGGTAGCTTATTCTCTGAGGACATAGCTAAACATTACAAAGTTAGTCTTGAAACACTGCCATGAGAGCAAGGTTTAAATAGGGCTAACTATGCATTTGCTCACAAAATTATCGTTATCATGCAGATGCCATCTGCAGAGATACTAACATGGACAGATCTCAGCATGCTTATTTTGATGCCAATGTTCTTCTGAAGTTGACCCATTGAATTGCATTGGCAGAAGGCCTGAACAAAGTAAGAGTTTATCCTGTGAGCAAAAGCATATTGAGAATATTAATGACATTATTTTGAAAGGAAATGGGAATATGATAGAATTAAATTGTGATTTAAGTTGTACTCTTGATCAGAAATAAGATAAATTGCAGTAGCTTTTGTGTTTCAAATACAGTATGAGTAAAAATTACTAAAAACTTGAAAAAGAGAAGTTACACTGATGAATAAAAATATTGGAAACAGATCCAACTAGTTGAAAGTTTATCTGGCTGAATATCCTTTCTCTGGACACCATCCTATAATGGAAATTTCAAAGACTTTTTAAACAATGGCAAAAAGAAGCTTGTATAGATGGAGGAATGCTCTCTAAACCATAAGAATATTACCATTAGTATACTCTTTTAGTCCAAAGATAAGCCTGGGCCAGTAGTACCCATCTTTTAACCATGAGTAAGTAGCAGGAGATCCTTGGGAGAAGGGAACAGGTGTATGTGAAAATTACTTTCATTATCAGTTGTTATTCTGGTCTTTGCTGTTCTTGAGCCAGAACTTTTTTCCCACAGAATTAGTAACCTCCTTTTACTGTTCCCATTCAAATCTGTTTAATCCTTAAACATACTTAAGAGTTTCTGATAAAAGAGCTAGAATGAAGTTTATAGTAGAATATTTTAATAATTTATCTCCTATCCCATTTTTATATGTCAGTTCATCTTAGTTTGAGGGGGAAACTATGACAAAATGTTTACAGAATGAAGATTCAAATACACGAATATAAAATAAAGCTTACATGAATACTAATTTGTGTGATCTTTAGTTTTGTTTGCTATTAAATTTTTCTCCACTGCCATCTGATAAGTCATCATTGGTAAACTAAAACAGAAAGCAGATGTTCATGGACATTGAGCTCTTTCATGGGTGAGTATATAATTTCACTGGCTGGAATTTAACACGGTCCTTCCATGAGAGGAATTTGCAATCTAGCTTTCAATAAAACACCATTCATAGAAAAAAATGCTGAGCTTACTATGCTTATCACTTTAATAATTATCAATTTGGAAAGGTGGGGGACCAATTAAATTAAATTATACTTAGAATAACATCATCTACTTAATCTTGTAAACATTTTGAAAGGACTTAAAAAGCATTTTGATAAACTGATTTAGGTTAAAAATGGCAATGGGTAGTGTTAGGATTGCAGGCAAATGATTATGGCACATTCTTGTCCCTGTCTGGAAGCCAAACTAACTGGCTTGGGCATGGAAAACTACTGGATATGAAACTGTTGGCCATAACAAATAACCCAGGGATGTTCTGACATGAGATATAGTTAGTACCACAAGGGATGGCTGGAATTAATAGGTCAAAGGGAGATGCAGTCATACTGCACAGGTACTTGAACAGAAGAATTGTGGACCTGTTGGGGAGGAAGTGTTGCAAGACCAGCTGGCCAAGTAAGTGTACCAACAAGGCCATATAAGAGAGGGATTACCTAGGTAATGTTGTCAGAAGTAACAAATTTAGGCACTGCTGCAGCACAGCTGGGAAAATAACAAAAAAGTAAGCATGGCTAGATTTTAACTGGGAGGACACAAAGGCATAGAAAGAGAGTTAGAGCTACAGTGAAAATCAGGTCAAGAGATGTGAGAAAGGAACAATAAAGTATGTAGCCACATGACTGGTTCTGTCTGAGAGTACCTGCGGAGCAGCCGTGTGCAGGAGACTGGAGGAATGGTTCAGTGGCTCAGAACAGCCACATAGGAAGTGGCAGGGGTCAGGGTGAGCTCTGCACAGCTGGGATGGTGCTGGGCCTCCTCCCTTCCCCCTTGAGCCCTCTCACATGGCGCTATGTAGCGCTTGCAGGTTTGAGAAGTCAGACACTGGTTGGCACTGTAACTGGGGATAGACCTCATGGACCTGCCAGGAACATTCTGGCTCTGTGTAAAATTCAAGCACAAATTAGGCTTTGCCAAGTGCATTATCCTATCAGAATGTTCTAAATTTTGCAAATAAAGTTGTTATTGAATCCCCTGAGACTTCTGTTGCTTTTCCTGCAGTAGTCCAAAGTAAATCCAACTACCTTCCCCTAAACACACAAAACTGAGCAAGGCATTACACTTCAAGCTTAATCACCACACTTGGAGCAAGACAAGAAACCAAACCTGTTGTTCTGTACACATAACACAAGTGAAAAATGTTCCTGCTAACCAGAGCACAGGACTGGGAGTATTGTGAAGGATTTCCCTGACCACAGAAAAAACGTTGTGAGAGACAGTGGAACACCGAGCTACCACTGTGCTGATTGCCATTCCATGGCATTGTCTCATGGTATCAGTGGCTACTTCTTGCTTAGACTATTACCTTGTCTGCATTGCAAAGAAGAAAATAATGGGGAAAACATTCATCTGCCCAGGTATCCATTTAGCACAGTCTCCTATCCGACTGTGACCACTGACACCAAATAGAGAAAAATTTTAAGAACAGGTCAGGAAAAAGTGTTGTTTCCTCCACTAAGCCTACTTCTCCATTTATACCTCACTTGAAAATAATATCTGCATTTCAACTGTGAATAACCCCATTTGTGTATTAACTGTCCATCATATTGTGTGACCAAGAATCTGGAAGCTTAGCTGTGCATTGCACAAAAACCATCTTGACTTGCACTGCTTGATTATCTTGATTATTGCTTCTTCAATAAATTAAATTATGGGGGTCACATTATACTGACATCCTTACTCCTATTCACATTTTGATTGTATTTGAAAGTTTTTGTATTAGAAAGAAGAAAGATGTGATAGTGGTTAGTTCAGATGTATCATGCATGGAGCAATGCACTGAAGTCCACATCTGACTCCTAAAAAACTAGGCCAATTATTATCCACCAAAATCTGTAAAGAATTAGGAAACTTCTCATTCAAAAATCAGTAAAATATCATTTAAAACTGTTTATTATCTTAAAAGGGAAAATCAAATATATCTACTTTTGCATAAAGAAAGAGGATCAATTACTATTTTAGGCCTAAATTAAAGCCCAGAAGACTAATTTGAAAAAAAATTAATTTCTAAGACTAGAACAAAAATATTATGTATCAGACTCTTTATTTAAACATAAAAGGGACTGAAAATAAAATACATGGTGTTAGTCAATGAAGGGTTTTCTCATACATGTTCAGTTTCTGGAATAATGGGAGAAAAAAGTGTATAAATGGTGCAAGAATGCCATTATGTCTGTCTGTTCCCACAGCCTCAAAATTATCAAATCTTTTTGTTGCAATATTACAGAAGATGAAATGAGAAGAGAGGAATTGCAGTTATAACATAACATCCCACAGACTTCAAGCAACTGGTTCACCAGTTTATATAAGTAGCAGCATTACAAAAAATATCAGAATATATGATGTGCAATTGTTATTACTGTCTGATAACCTTACATAAAAAGAATAGAAGTAAATCTAAATAATTGGCAGTCAGTATATTAAAAATAATCCCAATCCCAACAAAATACAAAGGCTGCTATATGCCAAGTTTTTTTAAAAAAACAAAAACCAGAGAAGTAAATATCAAAGAATTTTAATTTTACCTTCCTGACATAAAACATTGATGTTAAACAAAACTTACTTGAAGTCCATCCATACACACAAGGAGTCTAGCTTACAAGTTAAATAAGAATATATTTTAAAACATAATTTAGAATATTTCTCTGAGTTGAAAAGGACTGACAATGGTCTTCCCATGGCAGAAGAGCCAGTGATAAAATAGAAATGTTGCTCATGAAGTAGTGAACAGAGTTTTGGCGTCATTAAAAAAATTAGAACTATGGTTCTAATGGTAAAATATTTCAAGAAAATGTTCTTCTTATAAATATGAACAAAATTATTAAAATGTAGGAGTTGTACACTAAATAAAGAGATAAGGAGAGAGACTGAGTCCTTCCAGTAAATCCTAACTCATATTCTGAAAGACAAAGAGACAGAGAGCCGACTTGTATCACTGAGAAAAAAGGGTGTGGAAAGGAGCATTGCATCAAAATAGCAAAACTTATTATGAAATAAACTGAATTGGGGTTTTTAAGTGAATATTATTAACTTGCATGCACACAAGTCAGCTTCCATATACAGCAAGGAAACAGGTAAACAAGATTGAAGTGCAGAGATGAGAATCAAAACACCCAGAGCATGAAGTCAGCACTTCCATTTGAAACACGCTAGACTGAAAGTAACTCAAGCTGCACAATCTTATCTACGGCATGTGTCAAGCTCTGTCACCTGCTGCACAGTTTTCAGGATATTAACATATTTGCTCCTAGGAGGATGAGCTCTGAGAAAAGATGGGCTGGGTCTTGGAAAATCACTATAGTTTTGACTGAATAAAGTGCTGGCTTGAGGAGAGAATAGAAACTACCACATACAATTGCCAACTCTTCTCACTGTTATATCTAATTCTGTATAAGTAATGCAAAAAAGTAAATCAAGTATTTAGAAAATAATTTCTTGTATGCGTATTTGTAAGGGTAAGAGGCATGTATTACAGCTTCAGAGGAAGCCACAGATATTTGGAAATTCTGAAAAATTATTCTCTCCATATTTATACTTACATCTTAAAAATAATCACAAAATAACTAATATTAAGCAAAATTAAATCAGTTAAAGACATCCTGCAATTTGTGATCTGCAGAAGAAATTGTTTCATTTAATTCATTTCAGCTAAAATGCTTATTCTCCACCTTATGCCAAACTTATGCTAATAGCCTCTTTCAGTTCATTTCTGATCCAATCCCAAACTAATTTTCTATCTTTTATTATTCAGAATAACATGGAAAATTCATCTATTGCCCTCAAAATAAGCTCACCTATATCATTATCAGGCTCATAGAAGTCCTCCAAATCAAGTCTCCCTACCATTTCTTCACTGGGTTTTATAAATCTTTTTAATTTACCAGTTTCAACACCCTTAGTGCTTTGAGTTTTGAATGGTCTGTAATTCTCCCCAAGTCCTCTTAAATTCTGGAATCTAGTTCCTTTTAGGTTTCTGGCAACCCTTTCTTCGCAAGCAGGAGTCTTTATTCCTGAGGCTTTGATTTTCTAGAGTTACATCTTTTGAACTATGGATAAAAGTAAATGGGAAGATACCTGTATTTCTTCCAGTTTGCTCCTAGATGAATACATGGGGGAGGGATTTTTGATTGGTTTATTTTTTTCTTTGTTGATTGTTTTGAGGGTTTTGTTAGTTTGGGTTTTTGTTTTTGGTTTTTTTTTTTTTTTTAGACTCTCAATTACCTTCTTTAATCATTTGTTTTCTTATTCTGCGGAGTGATTGATTCTCAGAGTTCACATGTAAAAAGTGTCATTGGTCTGAATGACCTGGGACACAGAGACAACTCAAATTCACCAAATAGGTACATGTCTGCAAAAACCTTACAAATGGTACCACTTAACCACTTCAGAATATCATTTACTACTGTTTGATCCTACCTATCATTCATTGTTTGAAGTCTGAAACACATTTTCTTTCCCAAAAAAGCAAAACAGGTAGGGAAAAGACTGCCATAGATGCCCCTTGCTTCCTGATTACTTTGTACTGTTTAATGCCTTTCTGCAAATTTATAAGAAATCCATTAAAATATAATTAAATCTCTCAATTCCAAAATTTAGTTCACATCCCCAGATTTCTTTGGCATATCAACCAAATAGATTTTGTCTTGTGTTCCACATGTGAAAGGTTAATAATTCTTTTAGATGTTTTATAATAAACTGGCTCTTTTTTCCCTTTCCATCTGGAAAACACATAATAAATTCTTCCAGAGGTTAAAAAGCCCTTGAAACTGAAGCACAAGGGAATACCAAACACTAAGGCAGTGAAGATCTCAATGGGATATAGAACACTACAGTATGCAAATCCATATGCCTTGATTTAAATAAGATATTAGCATACTAGTTCGGCATAAGTATATAAATCAAAGAAAACTGACCCTTAACTTTATCTATTATCCTTGAATACTACAGAAACAAAACAGATGCCCTTGCAACTCCCTTTCCCAATTCCCACACACTCTTTACAAAAAGATAGAATTTTGTAAAGCAGTTAAATTTAAGACCATTCAGAGCTCAGCTACCTGGGGCTAAGCTCTGTCAGATTTCAGAATTAAGCTCATTAAGTTGCTTGTAAAAGCCCTTTTCTCCTCTAGTAGGATGGTGGTGATAAATGCTTGTGTCTGAGGAACTGCAAGTGCCCTTGATAGACAGCCTGCTTCAAACGAGTTGAAGTTCTCTCTTTCTTTCCTTACCCTCCCGGCTGCGAGGGAGAACGGTGTTACAAAATGCACTCTCCTACTATTTTTTCCCTTTGAAAAAACTCCTAGAAAGTGGCCTTTTTCATTTTTTTAATTTCATTTTTATGTAGGATCAGATTAAAATTAAGAATCAGCATCCTCAGACTAAAAATGATATAGGAAAACATAGAAAATATGTCAAAAAAACAAGTTTCATACTGTTTATTTGAGCAAGAAAGTTTGCTTTGATCACAAGTAAGAAAAATTCATATTCTCCATTCTGGACCCATGAAGTTAAATATTTTTTTGGTAATTTTCACAGCATCTCCAAATGAATGTGTGTATATATACACTTTGTCCTTAAATGCTATTTGTCTGTCAAGGTACCAACTGTGTTTGTACAATATATTTATTTGGACAAAAAAATCTGCTTTACTTTCAAAGTCATAGTATGACTTGACTGAGGAGAAATTTCAAATATGTTTTCTGAGATAAAAATGCTCTTTAGAGAAGAAGTTTTGTTTTATGAAATTTTATAAGACAAAAATGTACAGAAACAAAATTACCCTGTCTTTTTTCCAGTACTGAAAATTCACAATATGAAGGACTGTTGGTGATGTATTACAGCCAACCATGAAACAGATTTACACAACATGATTCTAATAATGTATTTGTGGAAAAACCAAAAAAGGAGTAATAAAAGCTTATTTTTTGATTCCAATTTAAATTTATAACAAGGGCTGAAGGCAGATGGGACAGTGAAATATTTGAAGATTCCAGCTACCATCTGTCCATAATTTATTATCCATCTGATTGTGGGTTATTATTGTTTTCCTGCCATCATTAAACACTTGTTATTTATCTTGTTACACCACTTCTGCATTTAACATTGAGACCTTCATAGATTTGAGTGCTGTTATCTCCAGTGACCTATAATTTATGTAAGTCCTTTTGGTGTCCTTACTTCTATTCACCAGGCATCTAAAAGTGAATATTGCTCTCAACTTAGATTGCTAATTAATTAATTTCTACCTTCTATATCCCTGCATTGCAGCCTTGGGTTGTGAGTTTAAAGTAATAATTCACCATTGCATATATTTTGTGAAGTTAAATTCTGCAAACTTCTTAGACAGTCCAATTTCCATGCTACATTTAATAGCTGGTCCCTTAGAAATTAATCCCTTTCTATTTGTGATTTATTTTTTCTTCTGCTTAGTGACAAAAATGGATTTCTCCCCCCAATCTGCTGTGACCTGGCTGCCTTTCCTGCAGCGTTCAGTGTAAATGACATGACTCCATCTGCTATTTTTTATTCCCTTGCAGAGTTTTAACTCTGAAGACTACAATGCAAGTTGGAATGTCATAGCTATGGGAGGCAAAACTACATCAGCTCTAAATAGAGGCTGGTAGCAGTGGCAAAGTTTCAGTACTAACTTAAACACTCCCTATACTTATGCAGATATGAAATCCCTCTTCCAGTCCCTAGACACAGTGTGTCCACATATCACCCAAAAGCCAGCTTTATTACTATTTTCAGTAGCTCAGTAAACTTTATTCTCATACTACTGAACCTTTGCAACTAATTATGAATTCAAAGTAACCCACTACTTTCCCCTTACCACTAACATGTACAGTAAAGGTGAACAATAAGTCCTCTAGAAATTATTCTCATTTGCTTATAATCAACCTTCCTAACTTTTCCATATCTATAATAAGGGCCATAACTAAAGATCTGGATTTAAAATACTACTACTACCTGTGGAAGTATTTTACTTTTCAAATACTAAAGCTACTGACTGCTCTAAGAGAATGGTGTACTCAGGAAAATTAATAAATTTTGGAATATTTTGTTTATATTTTTTGAATGAACTCTGAATATCACTACAAGCTGGACATCCTTCCAGGTTTCCAGAATCTCAAAAATTTATCTCAAGAGTGATTAATCTCATTTCCCATGGTTCACTACAATAATTTCAATAAGGATAATATCACATGGAAGGAGACTTCTTTGTAACCTTCAAGCCTTATTTTCTTACTTTCAAGTCTAACAATTTTCTTGTTCCATTTTATAAACTACCACTTCTGTCTGTCAGCACAGACCCTTTCCCTCAAGCTTTCCATTCTTTCCCTCTAGTTCTCATTTCCATACCTCATTGCCACTCCTGATCTTCCTGTCCTCCTCTCCAAAAATAGAAAACTGTCTCATTCTGTGCCAACTTCAAACAACTAAACAAGGAAAATTTCTGACCTCAATGTGCAGCACATCATTATGCTAACATTTTTGGAACACTAAATAGAAATAGAATATAGTTGTATTTGTAGACTGTTGATCTTTAGATTTGATTTCTTGTCTACATCGTGCAAAAGTGAATTCTTTCCCCCAGAATTTTCTTTCTTGATTTAATGGAAAAAAATCTAGGTCTAGTCAGGACCTAAGCATCAAACCACAAAATATAAAGAAAACTTCAAAAGATGTTTATCCATGTTATCAGAGAACTGGCTTCAGCAGTCACTGGCTAGTGTCCCAAGCATCATCTATTATTGTAAGGTAGGAAACTGGTTCTAAACAATTTATAACCTACTGGAGCCAGCAGACATAATGGGAGTTCCCAAACCACCACACAGATTAATTCTTTAGCTAAAAATGTAGTCCTTGTTTGCTGGTAAAGTTAGGACATTCGGCAGCCAGGACTTCAAATGCCACAGAGACAGGAGAAGGTAAGAGAAGTAAGAGTGATCAAAATGTTACAGCCTTGGGTTGTGGATCTTCTCAATCCTTGCTCCAAGATTAGCATAATTTTAATCCAATATAAATTATGTTTATACACCTAGGAACAACTTCTAACTACATAAACCTAAACAGCTTTTGAAATTTTGATTCTTTTATGTCTTGGTTTGGAATAGAATACAATTGGCTTGACAATCCAGAAAATTATTATAACATATTACTTGTATATATAAAGCACTTATACCCTCTTGTAGTTTGCAGAAAGCACACCAAGATCAAGTGATGTCAATGCAATAATGTATTGCAGTGATATTATGATGTCAGCTGTAGCGAGCATTTATGGAATACTGAGCTAAAGACTGAAATACCCTGAAAATTTGCCACTGTTTATCACAGAGTCATGTAATCATAGAAATGGTTTGGGTTGGAAGGGACCTAAAAGATCCTATAGTTACTCATACCATGGGCAGGGACATTTCCATAGAGCAGGTTGTTCAATGCTCCACCCATCCTGGCCTTGAACAGCTCCAGGGTAGGGCAGCTACACCTTCTCTGGGCAACCTGTTCCAGAGAGTCCTGGTTTTAGCTAGGCTAGAGTTACTTTCTTCTCAGTAGCTGTAACTGTGCTGTGATTTGGATTCAGAATGAGAATGGTGTTGATAGCACACCGATGTTTTAGTCTTTTGCTAAATCATGTTTCTCCTAAGTCAAAGACTTTTTTTCCTTGTCTCATGGTCTGCCAGTGAGGAGGTGTACAAAAGAAACTGGGTAGGAGCACAGCTGGGACAAGTGACCTAAAGTGATCAAAGGGATGTTCCACACCATAGAATGTCATGCCCAATATACAAACTGGGGGCAGTCACCCAGAAGAGGGGATTGACCTTTCAAGAAGAGGAGCTGGTCATCAGTGAGAAATTGGTGCATCTTATTTTTTCCCATATAGAGAATCAACTGCACCACCCAGTTTGGTGTCATACACAAACTTATTAAGGATGAATTCAATCCCACTCACTCTCCCACACAGAACTCTTTTATTCAATCTCCTTTATTCCCCATATTTTAATTTCTGCTTCCTCAGTCTAACCTCTCTGTTATAGTCTGTATTTCCCTTAAAATGTTGAGGTTGTTTTAGGATATCTATCCTTGGGAATGTTCAAGAATGCCTGCTGCTGGAGATTTTCAAGGATCAAATATAGCATTCACCATACTAAATCCTGATGATTTTTAAGACTATAAATATATTGTTCTATTTTAGGAAGTGAGTAACTGCAGGAATCCAAAACTATTTTTTTATGCTACAAATTAAAATTGTGTTATTTTAGCCAAGTATTATAGAGCTATCTTATTTAACTATTTTTCTGTCATGCAATTTTTGAGCTACATTGTACAACCTTCATTCAGGTTGATTCAAGACTAATTCAGCAGCATAGGCCCCTTTTACTAATCCATGAAGCTTCCTTGGTTTGAAAGAACCTACTCAACTAGTACAGAATATGACAGCACAAGGGTTACACTCTCCAGTCCTTCACCAAAGCTGTTCCAGTTTAGATTTTTCTATAATGAAAAAATACATTCTTTTTGTTTCACTTTAACCTATGGCATTTATTAGTGGGCTTCTACTTTATGTTACTCTGTGCAGTTGGGGAACACTTTATTTTAATAACAATTATAATAATACAGAATGGTATAGTGTGCTTGGGGATCCATATTATGTATTCTCTGGAAAACAAATTGCAGGCAGAATGGAGTCTCTCCTTAGAAAGCACTTGAGCAAATGGTGAAAAATGCTGCATTCTGGAAATAAATACAAAGCAGGTGGATGGGGCAGCAGGAAGCCATATTGAGGAGAAATGGGCAGCTTCAGTCTCTCATTGCATATTCATCAACTCCACCTGTTTATGCAAATGACAGGCAGATATTAATACATGAATGGAAAGACTGACTTCCCATTGAAACAAAGATGCTGTTTTGAAGTTGTAGATGAAATTTCCAACTCTTACTGGTAAAGATCTCTTATTTACCTACAAAATATTTATTTTGAAGAAGAAGAAGCATGACTGCATTGTAAGGTAAACACTAAGCTATGGAAACAGTACTGTGCTGAAACCTAGCTAAAGATCCTGTTGCTTTTTACTCTTGGCCACATTTCTCCCTTCCTTTTGCCAGGGGCAATCTGTGCTGAAATTTAGTAGGGGTGATAATATTTAACTTGTTACCACCAGTGATCTGATTGCCTTTCAAGCATTTCCTAATCTGCATATTCACTGCATGAGTGGTATTCTTCCTGGCACAAACTTTTAGAGCAGCTGAAGCACTGGCTTCCTGAGTGCTAGTATCTCAGATTAGATTTAACTGAACTCTGTTTATATTTAGAGCTACACTTTATCATTAGTTAATTAAACCAGCAAACATGGATTAGAACTCTGTATATATGTCAATTTATCCACACAGTACAGTCATTTTGTTTGTCTGCTGGTAGAGGGTTTATTCCATTTCTCACCTGAGACACCTGCTTTGCCAGTTAATTAGACAGTTATTTTATATTAGTTTTTAAGCCACAGACAGTACTTTCAGCTTTAGTTAATCCAAGTTGTTTGCTTCAAATTTTTTCTAGTAAGAGATCCTAGAGTTTTCTTGGAGATTTATCCCACTTCTAATTAAGAAGTTTTATGATTCATTTCTCAAGGCTGAAACACAAACAACTCTACATCAGAAACACCTTCTGGGGGAAAGTGAGGCCAAATTCCACTTACTCAGCTGAAAGAATGACTTACTAGTAACTTGGTCTGGCAGAAAAATAAAATAGGCTTAATTCTCTTAGAGCCTGGAATAAAATATTTCTGTTGTCTAGAGGCATGTTATTAATTACCCTAAATCATTAATATTTTAAAAAAAGTCTATAAATCATCTTAAAAACCCTCAAATGAAACCATGTATAAAAGGACAACAACAAATTTTCCTTTCCTTTGGTCTTCTAGCCAAGACTTAGAGACTTCAGTGCATAGTAAGGCATTAAACCACAATCCTGAAGTCAGTTCTAATCCCATTCCTGTACCAGCCTTACCTGACCCATCTCAAGTAAATTGTACCACCCAGCCTCTTGCCCCATAAATGAATTGCATGACTGAGGAAGTAAGATCAGTCTACACAACTGGCAATTTCTCAGGTATTTGAATAGAAATTAAAACATACACCATAAGAAGAAGAAAAAGTTAATACCAGAAGAAGGAAAACACATTTATTCTGCCCCACAGGCAGATGCACTCTTTGGAGGGATAGAATGTAAGAGAATAGTGCAGAAGGTAATCTCACCCCTCAGTAGTTGCAGCTGTACCAATCACCAAGATTAGGAACAGGCTGCCCTTAACAGGCCACAGCTGTGTCCAATAAGGATGAGTGCTACAAAAGAGTGGGGTAGCTGGGTGAGGAGAGATGTTGGAGTTGGTTGGTTGTGCTGTGAGGAGATGTCCATGAAAAATCACTGAGATAGTATGGAGTTTTTGCAGTAAGATGGCAGCATTCCCAAGGACAGATGAAGTTCTTGTAGAAGTTTGCTATTCTCTGAAAGAGGAAAGCATCATTTTTTTTCTTAAATGCCACTGAAATTCCTGATGAGTCCTTGAATTAGGCATATATTTTGTCATTTACAGAAACTCTATCAATTATCCAGATAAAAATAGCTAATGAGCGCTGAGGGAGGGATTCCTTTTGATATCAGTTTCTCTAATAATTTCTTTCTTGTTAGGGCTAATACTATGAGACTTTCACAGAACCTGTATGTAGAATCAGTAGGAACCTTGTCTGAACTTCATGACTAAGATCAAACCTTAAATATCTCCTTTTTTTGAAGAGCAGTATCTAAAACTACTCATTGATTTGTTTTTACCAGTCAGTAAATTAGTTATTGTATCATGATGTGCTGCCATCAGTCATTATTTAAATGAAGCTGGGTCTCTTTTATTTTTCCCTGAAGTCTACTTCTATTGCTTAGAACAATATTATATGTCATATTAACACAGCACCTTTTCTGAGTGAGAATGTCAAAGTGATTTGCATACTTTACATACAGAATATTTAATCAGATGAAGACACCCACCTTTTGAAAGTAAGGAAAGCATACCACATTCTTAATAACATTTGACATGCAAAGCTAAGAAGCTACCCTGTCAAATGGCAAGTATAAGAAAATTTACGACATTCTATTGGGTTACAAGTTAGTAGAATTCTTGGGTTTATGAAAAATTATGAAATTTCTTATCAAGGCAATTGATAGCTCTCTTTTAACTTGCTTTCAAAAGTAAAAGACCTTAGAATTATTATCATTGTCATTACTATTATTATTGAAAATATTGTCCCATGTATTATTTTGGTCTTATAATAAGACAAGAAATAGTGCCAGATCTGATAAATTATGAGGTAACCCTCTATTTAAATTTCTGTTTGATGGTCTTAAGTCTAAAACAGAAGAAATGTCACAGTTACTATCTGGACGTGCAAGTCTAAGCATATTCATGTTTTCCTCAATGTTTCTGAAAGGTTTTCACAAAACTTCTTTTTCTGCCGAGTTCAGAAATAGAAAAGTTACCCACAGGCTGGGTCAGTTTGGAAGGGATGGCAGTGGTCATCTGGTCCAACCTCTCTGCTCAAGCGGGGTCATCCTAGAGCACATTGCACAGGATCGCATCCAGAAATTTCTTGGATAATTCCTGTAAGGGAGACTTCACACCCGCTCTGGGCAATCTGCCCCAGTACTCAGTCACACACACAGTAAAGAAATTCTTCCTCATAGCCAGGTGGAACTTCCTGTGCAGCAGTTTCTGCCCATTGCCTCTTGTTATTCCTTGAAACCACCAAGAAGGTCTTGACTCTATTCTCTTGACAGAGAGAGAGAGTATCTTCCCATTAGAGACTTACAAACATTGATGGGTTCGCCTCGAAGCCATCATGTCTTGAGACTGAACTGATCCAACTCTTTCAGCCTTTCCTCACAGGAGATATTCTCCAGTCGCTGAATCATCTTTGTTGTCCTCAACTGGCCTTGCTCCAGGAGTTCCATATCTCCCATTTTGAGGAGCACAGAATTAGATACAGTGCTCCAGATGTGACCTCACTAGGGTTGAGTAGAGGGGGAGGATCAGTTCCTGCATTCATTGGCATCAAGATTTCATTCTCCCTGCACAAATCAATTCTTTGCTGGTATTGATGACCTGAGAAGCTTAACCCTTCTCAGCTCACATGAGTGGCAGGAAGCTGTAAGAATATTTTTCTCAGCCATGCCAAGACCATGCACACCCATGTAACTTTGCTTATGGTAAGAAAGGAGTTCTGGGCATTAAGAGTTTTGATAATTAAAAGATCATCTTTTAAAAACAGTCTGATCTATCTTCTGTGTCATGGTTTGACCAGGAAGGAGTGGGAATTCTGGGAAGCTGTGGTCAAACCAATGAAGGTTTTGGGTTTCATACTGACACCTGGTGTAGCCAGTGGGGTTTGGACACACCTCCAAGAATACACAGGGGTTAAAAGCAAGGCACTGCCCTGGCACTTCCTCTTTGGGACATCGTCGGGCGAAGAGGTCAGATCTCTTCCCCCGCCCAGCCCGCTGCTGCTGGGCGGGGGAGGGGCGGCCATGCGGTAGGCCAGGGGCCTGGACAGAGGTGGGGGTTGAGGGGCTTTCAAGGATGGAAGGGTGGCGGAGCCCCAAGAGACATCGAGACATCGGGCAGCCAGCCCCCCCCCCCCCCAGGAGAGAGAGAGAGGGCCGGCCCAGGAAGAGAAAAGGGGGGGGGGAAAGAGTGCCCGGCCGGCCGCAGCAGCAGCACGTGTGGGAGTATCATCTCGTCCCAGGACAGACAGAGACTGAAAACTTTTAACCCTTTCTTGCATGATTGGGGCCTTGCAAAAATGCTAATCCTCCTCGAAGCTGAATAAGAAGGGAGATAAGAGATGAGATAAGATAAGGACCTGGCCCAAAGAATGTGGAGATGATTGGATGGGGAGAGATGATTTGGAGTGGCCTTTTGGCTGGACTTTTCTCGTGGCTATGGACTCAGTTGTTCCTGTGACACAGACTGCATTTAGGGGGAGGCAGTGCCTCAAAACCAGGAAGGTTCTTCGTGAGGACCCCCCGGCCCCAGGGGGTTGGAAAAATATGGGGGGGACAGATGTCCCAAAAGCAGAGACTGTGCCTTTTTGGAGTGAGACAAGGCATCCTTGAAAGACAACCCTAAAAGCAGCTCTGGTCCATGCCGTCAGTGGTGAGAGCACTGGGCATGGAAGGACGATGTTACAAGCGGCAGAAGGACTTTTTTTCTTCCGGGCGGTGCCGAAGTAACAGAGAAGCACACGAGGTTTCAGTGTGTTTCCAGGAGAAGCCTATGGAACGAGAAGGACTCCTTTCCTCTTCATGAACTGATGTTTGAGTATACTAAAGTGTCGTGCCGGGCTGGGCAGTTGTTTTGGGAGAATGTATTGGATTGGGAAAGTCAGGTGGTGGGGGAGGAGGAAAATGGTTTTTTTGTAAGGTTTTCAATTCTTTTCTTTTTTTTCCTTATAGTCTCTCCCTATTTTCCTGTAGTTTAAGTAATAAAGTGGTCTTTATGTTTAAGTTAGAGCCTGTTTTGCTTATTCCTGGTCACATCTCACAGCAGACACCAGGGTGAGGCATTTTCATGGGGGGCACTGGCTCTGTGCCAGGCTCAAACCATGACATTCTGTAATTTGCAATGCGTTTACATTACTTGTCAGAAGTCAGTTGTTCATATGGAACTATTTATATTCTCTCAAGACTTATCCAGTACTTCCTTCTTTGTTTAAAAGATGTTACATTCCTTTTTCAAGGGGTTTATCTCAGGCTGTATTGTGTCACATCTCCTTGTTAGATGGCACTGAACCACTTCAGTTTTACAAAATTTGGTTTTCTTAAAACTCCAAAGGTGACTGAAGAGGGTTAGAGGGTTTTTTTTTTTTTAATTGATGTTGGGTTTTGCTTTATATTACTCAGGAAACATATTTTCAGTTGATCCTTTATTTAAAATCCTCTCCCCCACCCCAATTTATAAGTTTCTGGGGTATTTTCGTCTGATTTTTATAGCAGATAATCTCGAAAACATTCACCCAATTTGATTTGTACTTTCCAGTCTCACTTTAAACAGAAATACGTAAAGCATTTTGCCTTTGAATTTTTCCATATCTATAAAATCTTTATTGTGTATTGTTATTGCTGTAAATTAAGTTCTGAGTCAGGGTTAAATTAAAATATTTAAAACTTGGAAGGAGATGGAAAAGGAAAAAATATCACCCTTTCCTACTTAACTTAATTTTTTAGCATATGTAGCAAACACTATGTAGAATCCAAGTCCAATGTTTCAGCAAGCACCATAATGAGACTTTCTGTCCAAATGGAGTCATAATATTTTGTTCTTTTCATTTCTGGCTCAGTAAACTTGAAAATAAATACCTAGTTTTGAAAAGCAGAAAATAGTGTTTGGCTTGAATGAGCTTTTAAAAGTCTTTTTTCTATCATGACTAACTATACTTTTCTAGCATGGCTCATTTCCTAACTTGTGAAAAAATATTTTATAAGTTTTATTATTAACAAGGAAATATTCATATTGGTTTCAAAGAAAGCAGAGAGAAAAGCTTTATGATCTAAAGATTTTAAAATCCTCATTTTTTACAGCTTGAACTTGTATGTGTAAGTGGTTATGCCAAAAACTATTCTTTAATATTTTCCCTGGCCATAAATCTCAGCAACTTTTGATGTAGACTAATGGAGTAATCAGATAAAGATTTTATGAAAGTCACTAATACTATCTGTAGAGAAAATTACAAACTTTCATTTTTTTTCCTCTTTGAACACACAAAAAAGTAAGTTTACCATTATCTTTTTTTTTTTTTTTTTACACTGGCAATGAGCAATCTAAAGCAGATGGAAATTGATAAAAATGTCCCCTCCATTGATCTATTGAAGGATCTAGACAGGGGAGAGCAGGTGGTTTAGCTTGGCTTGGTTGGCTTTGGGTTTCTTCTAGAGCCCGGGCTGCCAACATCTGTCCAGCATGTGACACCCACATTCAGATTTCCCAGAGTCAATTCAGCCTTCATCTGAGTCTGCTTGTACTTGCCATCTGATCTTTCAGCAGGCTACATCCAAGCCTCTGCAGGAAAGTCATCACAGCATCTCCAGGGGGGAGTCAGAAATTGCTTATTGCTCCCACAAAGCAGACTGATGACTAAAGTTCAATAAAGACTTTGTGAATATAGGAGCTGTGTTAGCTGTCAAAACTAGCCATGAATACATTCCTGTGGAAAAGTGATATGCAAATTTGGCTAACCTGGCCTGGAGCACTTCCTTTGAGCTGTGTGCATAGCATGACAAGCAGGGAATGGCTGATAAAAGTGATCTTACAGAAACTTCTAATAGGACATCTGTCTTCATTCAGCTCAGGTTTTGGTAGAAAAACACAATTTCACATGAATGTCAAAAACAAAAGTGAAATAATTCATAAACTGAATGTTTCTACAGATGGTCAGAACACCCATAATTACGGAGAAAACAGAAAGAATAAGAAATAATTCTAAGCAAAACTTCCATACTTATTGACTCAACATTGCCATAATCCAAATATTTGGCAACCTGTCCCTGTTCCTCTCTCATCCCTCATAGGGAGTTCATTTACCATCTCTCCTCTAACATCTTTCACTGAGGCAACTGATGGAGGTCACAAAAGCTGAAATGATGCCCGGCTGCATGGTTCATACATCTGAGCATCAAACAACCAGTACTGTCCAACCATAATCATAGATGCCTCTGGAATGGACTCCAGAGGTTCTATAACACATCAGACTGGAAAAATAACTCCTACCAGAAGCAAAACTGAATAAAAAATAGGAACTGTGACTGTTCTGATGGATAATTAAACTTTTGAAGAAAAAAACCACAAACACTTCCTTAAGCTTCCAGTTTTCTAGATAATGCTTATTTTCAGGGTCTTAAAAAATATCTTTCATTACATCTGGAATTTATGTCTGCTGATATTTATTTAAGATCATGTGGGAGAAAAAGTGGACATTATGCCACGAGTAACAGATTGCATGAGTTTTTTCCAACTCTTATCTACTACTGACAATGTGTTGGTGGTTTTTGATTGTCATATCAGTAATAGTGATCTTAACAGAAGAACAGGTACTACTCATTTTAATTGATCTCCTCTTGATCTTTTGCATTTCTGTCTATTTTTCTGCTGAACCCATCACTTGGTCCTAAGGTGCCTACTTATGTGATCAATAGAACATACTTCTGTTGTGGTAAGAGGCAGATAAAGCCATTTTATAGCCCCACCTGTGTTTATTTTTCTGGAATCATCTGAGATGTTACATACAAACCTGGCAATCTGTGGCAATCTACTCAGAATGTAAGAGTGCCTGTGGATATTGTATCAAGTTGAGAAGGAAAGGGAGTGAAAAAATGAAATTTTAAGGCTGCAGAGAGAGCTTACAACACTATAATATATTTAAATAAAATATGCAGTACCTGTTTGCAGTATTTGTGGTGGTTTACCACCAGCTGGGATTTAAACTCCAAATTTTAAACTCCTTTCCCCCACCCAGCTCTGGTGAGAGAGTGCAAAGGCAGAGACTATGGATTGAGACAACCATTTTCTGAAAGCCAACAGCAATGGAATAAGGAACTCATAGCAACAGCAAAAATATTAACAACGAAAGAACAAAAAAGAGAAGGTGCTTTTCACACAAAAGGTGTTCACCACTTTGACTTAGTTCTGCATGGCTGCTGAGACAAACACAAGACTACAGGTGCTCCTGTGGGTACCATTTCCCATCCCCAAGCTCCAGACAATGACAAACAATGATGGATTAAGCCCTGGAGAGCTGGATCATCCACGACACATGGCGCCGCTGCTTTGGAGTGCTCTGCTTGGCTGGGCCCAGGGTCAGCCTGGCTTGGCTCTTCTCAGCCAGTTTGCTGCTCTGTTTTTTCTGGAGCTGCATCCTGGAGCTTCATCTTGGATAGATTTTATAAATCTCAGAACCACATTTTAGAGGAATGGGAGGGCAGGGTGGCAGAAGTGGAGGAAGAGTCTGCAGCGCTGGTCCTGAGAGTCCACAGTGCCACCACACTTACCTTTCCTGATCAAGAAAGTGAATAAGATGCTGCACTTCTGGGGATAGGTTCCTTTGTTCTTCCCTCCAAAATCTTTGCTCCCAGCTATGAGGTACAGGACACATGGCTTTAGGCTCCACCCCTGCTGACCAAAGGTAGGACAGCATCTGAATGTGGTTTACTGAATATGTAAGGTTTGTTCTTGTCCCAGTATTAGCAATCTCATACCAAAAAGTCTGCAAAACCAAATAGTCTTATGAAATATTCTACTACTGGGCCTCTCATACAGTTTAGTTTCCACACAAAGCCCCTGACATTAGAGATAAGCAGTAAGGCTCAGATAGAATAGGATGTGGCTAATCCAAAGTCATTAAATAATTTTGACACTGCAACTGCCCAGAGTATGACTAACACAAAAATAATTTAAATTTCTCATGGTTAAGTATACAGGCCTTGCAACTATTGGAAGGAATGACCTGAAACTACTGTATTTAGCCTTTCTCTCTCTGACCTGTTATCAGTGCTAAAATGAGGCAATAAAAAGTCAAGAGTGGAGTTCATTTGTGCTCAACCATTGGGCAGAGTATATCAACTGCTTTACTGCAGTGAACTGCCTGGTTGGAAGTAGAAGCTAAGGCAAGATTGCCAATTTATTTTTCTTTTTTTTTTTTTTTTTGGAGTAGAAATGTGGAACAGAGTATTAACTGAATTTCTTTCAAACATCTCTTGGCTGCTTTAAGTATACTCCCTGGATTCACCCTGGATCTCCACTTTCACTCCCTCCTTTCTCTTAAAGTACAAAACTGATCATTTCAAAACAAGGATTTATATTCAAACCATTAATTACTGTATTACAGAAGCCTTAGCTTTGCCTAAGCCTTTTTTCCAGCAGCTATTAACTTCATTCCAGTTTAAAAACATTCTTGGTTTGCATTTCCTTTGGTCACTTAGCACTTTTTGGGAAAGTAGGTTCCTACCAAGAAAAGCTGCTTTGCATTGCCCGGTCAAATGCCTAATGCTTTCTTAGGAACATTACATGAGGCTCAAAGTGAGACAGCAGAAAAAGATCAAGTCAGAGAAAAGACTTGCATCTTATAATTACAAGGGGATGGTAAATAAAAGTTCATTCTAAGTAGCTGGGACACTATTGTAGATTGTTTTGTTAAAGAGGCATAAGTGTAAACTTTTTAAGGGGAGCTGGACCATTCAGAAGTCAAAAGGTATTTGGGAAATCATATCCATGAATCTAAGGCCTGGCTCTTTTCACCCTTTGATATTGCTGTTTAGTTAGCTTGCTCTCTTCCTTTTGTTATTAAATTATCTAAGAGGTGAAGATGTACTTTTCACAATGCTTTTTCTTCTTTCTATCTTCTCATGCATTGCATGCAGGGTTAGATTTTATTTAGGAGTAATGGGCTTAGCCCCCACCAGAAATTTATATCCTTTGCCTCGGAGTTTTAATTCACTCTTGCAGAAGCATTAGAGCTGCTGCTGCCTGCAGGCATGTTTAGCTTCATTTTCACCAGTGTACTAACTCTTGAATCCCTGTAGTCCTTCTTCCCCTCATTACTCTGTGTTTCTCTTCTACAGCTGGTTTCAGAACTGCTGGGTTATGCATAAGGATATGAGGCCCTTCCTCCTGGAAAACTAGGTCACTGGGATGTAAAATGAGTCCCTTCTACTCTTATGAGAACTCCATATGTTGAAAAATACAGCAGAGCTACTTTAAAACATTTGTTTATGGTAAACAGGATGGAAGCCTGCATTTTTATTAGTTCTGCTCTTGTCCTGTATCCCAGTCACACTTCCTTCTCCCTAGCTCTTATTTTATGGAGCAGAATCTGCACAACTCTAAAGCAGTATTTTGGCAGCAACCACAACATTTCTTCAATTGTAATTTTAGGTTAATGGGAAATGCAGCAGCAAAGGAAATTCTGGTCAGCCCAATTACTATTAAGGTGAGACTTCAAGAAAAAAGGGGTCTCTGCAGGCCTTATCTGGCTACATGTAAACATATATATATATATGTATGTTTGTGTATGTGAGTGTGCGTATATATACCTATATATATTTATATATTCACACATAGATATGCTGAGCACTTCCCAGAGCTGAGAATTTATTGCTCGTTTCAGACTGTCACCATGATTGCAGAAGGGCCCTAAGAGTAAAGAAAAATCTTATTCAAAGTAAATTTTTTTGTCCTTTCGTGTTCATTTCCTTATAATTCACACTGTAAAATCATCCCATGCTGAGTCCGTCCAATGCTCCAGGGCAGCAGTCAGCTTACTTAAGAGTTTCCAAGGTAGTTAGAAACACTGGCACTGCAGATTTCAGTCTGGCTTAGCACTGTAAATCCTTTAAGCTCAAATAATCTTGGAAACATTATTTTCTTGCATTTAAAGATATTTTTAGTTTGTAAATCATGTGTTAAGTCTGATAGAATACTGTGAACAATGAAGAAAGAATGCCTGGAAAGCTAATAAACAACACACCTAGGAAACCTACTGCTCTTGAAACACAATTCACACTGATGTTTATTTACAATGGTTTTACCTCTTTCTTGTACATTTTAGAATAGATGATCTATTAATCAATAGCAAGACTATCCAATGACAGAATTATCTCTGCTCTAAATTCCCATCTGATTATTGCATAGGTCAGAACTTTTTCACTTACCAACATAAATACTAGCACATAACTGTGCATATTAAGGGGGCTTTTCCTGTAAAGCTTATTAAATCATGTAACTTGAGAAGCAAAATAACTGCTTTAACAGCTCTGCTCTCTAACAAAAAACAGCAAATCCTACCCTTCTTTCACATTCTTCATCTTCCAAGAAAAACCTATTAATAGTCAAAAATACAGTAATTTTTATAAGATATATAGTTGTATAGTCAGTTGTTGTGTCAGTGGCTGTTTTACGGTAGGAGAAATTCCAAGGAACTTCATAACACGCAGTTCTGAAGTAACTTAACAAAAAGAAATTTCCCTGCTAACTTCATAAATCTGTGATTTATTTGTGGCTTATAGAAGAAAAGACAAATTATTCAGGAATTTTAAAAGAATTAGTGGCAATAGGATATTCACCATAAAATCTTGTACTTTCTTTTAATTTGCAAAGCTTTTAGAAGCTACCATTGATAGATCTTGCTCCAGAATTTGCTTCTACTATTATAATAATCAAAGCTTTTCTCTCTGCTGTGATTGAGTGTTGAAACCTTTTATCTTTCCTTCTGCTCCAGCTAGGAGTTGTCTTATCTATATTTGACTAATATAAAAGAAGCTGTCTCTTAAAGAAAGGTTTTATGAAAGTGTGTATTGTTGCTCCATAACCTCTAAGCCTTAGCTACTGTAAGTTTAATAAAAGAAAATGTGGAAAAATTACTGATAAAGGTAAATTTAAGCTATGTTTACAGCTCAGCATGTAGTCATCTTCATTCACAATGCTTTTGACCTATTACTTGAACTTTACCAGAAATTATCTGTAACGTTTCTTAGAGAATTGTGGAGTTGATTTGTCATCATCTCAAATTTCCACTGCAAGTTGGATGAACAGGAATGGTGCTCTAATTGATGCCTGCTACTCTGAAGAAGTGGTATACATACCAGGATTCATCAACTGAAGGGCCATGCTGTTATTCTTCCTAAAATAGTTGAACAGGAAAACCAAAAAGAATTTAAATTATTTATAGTTTTTAGCGCAATTGCAAGGGTTTGAGCTAACTTTTCAGCGACTAGTGAAAGTTTCTCCTTCCCTCTGAAACAGTATGAGATAACTGATAGACACTTCTGGTTAAGATGTCATCTAAGTGTGCAGTGGTATCAGTATCTAAGGGATCTAGTTTCAATGATTTCTCACTTACTGGAAATTCTGACTTTGCTAAAAGAATAAAAAATTCTTCAGTGCTCCACAACTTCATGGGAAGCGTTGCATGTGTAACATGGGAGATTTTGACTTACATTACCAGTCTTGTCAGCATAAATTGAAATGTGGAATATTGCATCTGTCATGTCTCTGAATCCTGTGCTCTAGGCATAAGAGTGTATATAAGTTGTTTGGTTTATTTCTTTTTTTATTGAGTAGAAAATCTCATGGAAAAATCTATGCACTGAGTTTTAATTTTCACTTAAATGTTTTTTAATGCTTGCTTTTATTCCAGTCTGTAATTTAAAAAATGTCAAAGTCTTGAATGTTACTACAAAACAGAACTGGCAACTTCTGCCAAAGTCTAATCTGGCATATTCTGTTTAAATTATGCGCAGAGGCTGGATAGTTTGGCAATAATAACCATAAAATTTTAATGGAACCAATATCTTCATCTGCAGATATTTCCCCGTGATAAGCTACATTTAGACCCTTAACTGTATACCAGTGTTCTGAGAAGTAACAGTCCAGGATTTATAAAACATTCATAGTACAAAATTATGCATATGCTTATTATAGAGAATGTGATTTAACCAGAAAAATAAACGTAATCTTTTCCAACTGAGCATATTGATAAAAGTATAGACATAGTTTAGCTTCGTATTTTTCAAAATCCTTTATTACTCTGTTGACTTACAGGTACAGTGACATATTGGAACTTGCTCCAGTTTCTTACTGCATTCGACTGGATGTGAGGAGGCTTAGCTAGGTTGAAAAAGTTCTATAATTATGATCCATTCAAATGTAGTATTTAATTGCTTGGGTTTAATGTCCCAATTGAATCTTGTTTATAAGGTAAACAGGATAAAATAAACAGGCAAAACATTTATTTATAGACAGAAAAATGGGACAAAAGTTTAATAAATAAATGAGATAAATAGTATTAGTGGTCAGGGTAAATGCATCCTGAACATTTTCTTGGTAACCAGACCTCTCTAAAGAGGACACACCACCTGAGAAAGTAGGAGAAGAAGCTCCTGGGATGGAGTTGAGTCCTGAAAGGGAAAAGGGTTCAGACTTCCAAAGTTGCAAAGGAACACCCTTCTGGAAGCCCTAGCGGAAACAGGGGAGCTGTTCATCATCTGAGAGCTACACAGGAGAAAGTTGTTCTGAAAGGATATGTGAGAGATAGAGATGTGGTGATTTATAAATGTTCTATATCTATTTAGTCTCCTTGAATTTCCTGTTATTTAACAATGTTAAATGTTTTAGTTTATGTTCTGATGAAATCTAATCTAATTTAAAGACTCTGCCTGAAGAGTCTATTCCTTCATAAGTATTTCTGTCTTTTGCTTGCATGCTGGAGCCCAGATTCACATTCCCATTTTTTGGATGAGACTGTCCTTTATTGTGGATTAATACCAGTGTATCTAAGAAAGAGGAAGGAAGGAATCATCATTCTCCTTCCTTGTAATCACTTATGTTCACGTCTCGGGCAGTTACTAAAATCATCATATGAGTGTCATAATTTAAACCACCACTATATTTCTGAAGTAGTTAGTGAATGTTCTCTTAAATGGTTTTAACTGTTCTTAGGTGACTAACTTGAGCTACCTGCCAAAGAGTATTCTGGAAGCAGTCATTTAGTGCTGCTTGTTTAAAAATCCTACTGAAACCTAATCATTAGGTATCACTGTGAAGTTTTAGGTTTAGCCTTTTTTTTTCCCCTTTTTTTAAGATGCAGAAATTTTTCTACTAAAAAGTTGCCATTCCTTTTAAAATTATTTAATTATGACAGTGGAGTAGAACAGAGCAAGAAACAGAAGTGATACTACACAAAAAATCACAAATAATACCACAAAAATTCTGTAAAGGGATTCACGTAACAGTATGTTCAATATTTACCTAAAGATACAAATTAATTTGAAGGATTTGAGTGAGTGTAGTTTGAAAGTTCAGTAGCTAAAAAATTAATATCAATTATCCATTTTCAGTTACCCACATTTCTGGTTTGACACTGGAGTATTGTAACTCACACTAAGTTATAATGCAATGGACTCAGTTATCTATCTCTAGAGAGACAGCTTTACAGTCAGAGAAAAGCTGATACTATTTTGACAGACAATGGAAAAGTCCAGCATACTTACTTTTAATAGGCTCAGTTTTTCATTCTTATTCTATATTATGGATATATACCATTTAATGGATAGGTTTCATATACATAGAATCCTGCAAGGTTGTTTTCTTTTCCCCTCAAAATCTTAGTTTTGAACAATTGGTAAAAAAACCAAAAAATTCTTTTCTATCCTAAGTTTGCAGGAAAAAGTTATCTTTCTGCTCTGTGAGACATCTCATTTTCATTGGTTAATATCAACTGGAATCCATTTTACCTTGACATTTTTCAATGGATTTTGACAAAAGACAGTGGCAATAAATGACAGGCTTTCAGAACTAGGACCTTATGCAGTAGCAATAGCGTGCTTTGTATTAAACTTCAAAAAACCAAAACTCCACTTGGTATTAGTGAGGAATTCTGCAACCTCACTAATGTATGTTAGAACAATTCACCAATTCATACACACCCACTGAACTTTGTCCCTGAAAATTATCTATACGTATGGACACAGTGGTCACTGAGGGAAGGGAATGAATTTGACATTGTCTTGTGCAGATTTAACTTCTCTTGCCTAAATGTTCCTCTGAAAGTTGTGCTCCTGAAAATTCATGCTTTTTTTTCTCTTAAAGAGATTCCTTTTATTAAACTGATACTTTTAAACAAATGCTTATTTCAGACCCATCTCTTCAATTTATTTTCCCCTCCCAGCTCAATTTCTCAACCCAACCAACATCTTAAATGACTTTAAAATTCATTTGGTTTCCATGGTATTTTAAAGCAAAAGTAATGAAATATATACAAATATTTGGTATCTAATGTGAAACTTTTTTAACTTTTTTCTAATTATTGCTTATTAGCTCCCTCTGGAATCCTACTGCTTGTTGCTGTGAAGTTAAAAAGCTCAGCTTTCCAGCAGGACCTAAGTAGGTAAAGACTTCACCCCTTTCAAAGGCAGTATGAACTGAGCACAGAGCTGAATTCATGTATGGAGGCAATAAACTTTTTCATTAGCAATCAACCATTACTTCTGGTTCTACCTCACTTATCATTTCAGCATTTCTATTCACTCCAGCTTTAGCTAAAGTTCACATTTGTATTCTATCAAACTTTGTCATGTATGCAGTTCAAATGCTTAATGCACAGGGTTTACTGTGATGGTGTTAGGTTACCAGAGAGCCTGTTTTGTAGCAGGTAAAAATGTTGGCAGATGTATGAGAATTTTGATGAAAATTTTATGCTGCACTTAAAATATTTTTGAATCTCTTTCAATGGCTTCCTTTCGGTATAATAAAAAAAAATTAAAAATAGAAGAAAAAAAAAAAAGATGCATTTTCATTCCAAGAGCAAAAACATTGCAGTAAAAGTTCCCAGTCATTGGTCAGCAAAAGGCTGAAGCAGAATTACTGTCCCTAGACAATTGCTCACCATGAGTTGTTCTCCTTTAAACTATGGTGAAAGCAAATCTCCTTACTCCTTGTCTCAGCCAGCATTGGTAGCACCCTCATCAGTGTTTCTTACATGCATCACTAGAAGAAGATGTAGAATCATATGTTTCTTCTAAGGACATTAATAATTTTTCTTAGATCAACTGCTTATGTAAACCTTGGGGTTTGTCAGAACTAAAGATGCAGAAGTTGCTATAGGCCTAAATCTGCCTGGTAAAAACTTCTCTGGTCACTGACAAGGTCATTCATCCAGAAAAAAGAACAAGTGCTAGCAATGCACTTAATGGAGACAGATTGAAGTAGCTGAGGTGAGAAAAGTTGAAGATGTTGTTTTTTGATGCAGGCACAGTTAAATCAACACCTGTTTCAGCTGATTCAGAGCAGACATTTGTATCCACTCACCAACAACTTGGATGAATACCCTTATTGCTAAGCTGCTGAATAGAAATTTTTGGATCTGTCCTGTCTCCCTTTGTTTTTCTCATATGCCTGAAAAATAGTAAAAAAGGTACCTTTCTAATGGAGCTTATTTCGTTTGGCAGTCAAACTGAACCTGTGCCATTTGCAGCACACATGCTGCTGATCCCTGTTGGAAGAGTTCAGATTTTTTGACCCTTCCAAGAGAGGCAATGTGAGCACATTAAGACAAGGCTCTTGCTGCAGGAATGAAGCTGTTCCACTCGCAGTAGAATAATGGGTCCAGCTGTTTGTTTATTGCAGCCCCATGTCAGAGCAATGAGATTGACAAGAAATGGAAACAGCAGGCAGTGATAAGAATTGTGTTTTTAAAAGACAGTGGTGGTAGTTGAGTTGGAAGAGAGAAGAAATTAATCATTAGTTTTCCCACCTGTTCCTGTGCCAAATACTGGCATTAATTTGCTAGTTCCAAAATGCCAAGCAGCTGAGCACAGGAGGTTCAGTCTAAGTGGTTTAAAGTGCTACCTGGAGTTTTATGTTTTTCATTCAGTAAGACAGGAAACTTTATTAGGAACACTCTAAAACATACTTGAGTTAGGTCTCTCAGTCCCATATCTTCATTAAGAGAGGATTTTCCTGCTCCATGCTTTTTTGGTTTGGCTGGTATGTTTTTCACCAAATTGGCTGTCAGATTCATGATCTCTGACAAATGTGATATTTTCTTTTAATTTTATACAAAGAATAATTGTTTTTGAACAAAAGAGAAATTAGCAAGAGAGTATCTCTCTTTTCCCCTCATAATTCCATGTGCTTTCAATTTGGCTTACCATAAAAGTTTTGTTGTGGTTTGTTTGTTTTTTTTCTCTGTAATTAGCTTTAAACTTTATTTTTTGTTTTTCCCTACCAATAACCATAAGCTGAATATCTCAAATAAGAACTTTCTCTGATCTTATTAGTTTACAGCAGAACTCCCTCTGGCTGTTAGTCTTTCAGTATTGCATTTCTTTTCAGCGATGTTTGAAACTGAGCAATAGTCAGAGCAATAAGGATTTTCTATTCCTGACCTGAATTAAATCAATTTTTAAGTGGTTGAAATGTCATTGTGACAACACAGATGGAAATCCACAACCCAAACTATTTGGATGAAATGCAAACAAAAAATCCTAATTGTCTAGCTTTTTCTTTATATTAAACAGAATGCAAATCTACAGGTTTGATTTCCAGAGATGTAAACTGGCACAGTTTGCATCAGCTATGAATGACCTCATAGTGTTGTACAGGTGGACTGACTCCCAGTATCAGTAACTTCAGAGACCAGTAGACTCTACTGCCATATTTAAGGTGTGCAAAGCAGTTGTTTGTTTGAATTGTGCATCTAGTGCTGCTTTCAGGAGGACACAGGGGAGTTGATTTGTTTTGCCACCCTTCTGTTGTTGTCATCTTTGAGTTTTCTGCTAACAAGTCTCTCAGACTGAGGCACAAGTACAAAGAAACTATATATTAGTGAACAAGAAGAGGAAATAAGGAGCAATCAACCATGAATCAAAGTACTTTCTTTCCATTGTACCATAAGTGGCATACTTGGATTTGTCCTTCTAACGGATCTAGGAATTTATTAATCTGCTCTAGATGGCTTTCCTGGTTTTTTAATATTTTTTGGTTGCTTGGTTGGTTGGCTCTTTGGACACCACCTGTCCAGAGAGGAAAACATTTGCTTCTACCCCCTTTGATTTTCCTTGAGGAGTGGCCATACTGCCCTACAAATACAGTGGTTATATCTGACCTCTGGGCATCAGGTAATTGTTATTTAAGAAAGAACTAATACTCTATAATTTTCTAAAAAAATGTCCTGCCCCCACTAGTTTAATTTCTCCTGACAGTGATACATGGAAATAAGCCATTGGAGTAGTCATTATCAGGATTCATGCTGATGCTTTCAATTTTTTGTTAGGCTTTTCCCCCCAGAAAACCATATAGCCTGCCTAAAAATTATTTTATATTTTCTGCAGTGTGAGGCATGTTCATCAATGTTTGAATTAGAAGTGCAAACCTATAATTACTGTTTCCACAGACAGAAAAAGTGAAGTTTCATTTGTGATGATGAATATGCAGCTCTTTTAAAATGTTCCTCAGTTTATTATTAGAAAATGAAGGAAAGAAAGAAACAGAGGGGGATTTGTCTGACATTTATACTAGGGAAATGGCAGTTGTATTGAGACATTTTTGTCCCTTTTAGCAGCAAAACATCAAAGACTTTATATCTTTTCTTCAATGTATAGGGCATGAGAGAAGAGAGTATATATAATCTACTTATGATAACTTCATTATAAAGAACCTACCATCTATATGAAATAAAAGTGTATTAACAGCATTGAGATGTGCATTTATGTTTTTGTACAGAAAATAAGAGCGTGCTTCTGTGTAAGAGTATATTCTATCCATTGGCTAGGACTAGGAAGTTTTTAGGCATCAAGTGTGTCCAGCTTTGGGGTTTTGCCTTAGAGTTTTAAAGTTCTGAAGAGAGTGGTGTAAAGGAAGAACTATACTTCAGAGAGCTCCAGTTTCATGCTCCCATTTTCAGCTCAGAGCCTCCCTCAAGGAGGCTGCACCAGGTCTGCCCCTCACTATTGCATCCTTGATTTCAGCCAGCCAGAAGCCTTTGCAAAGCTTTGTGCTTCTCTGCCTGATCTGACTGCATTGAAGTTGTTCCTGCTGTACCACAGCATAAGAGATACTTTTAGACCTCAGCCACCGGGCACTGTTCTTGATTTGATCTGGAAATGAAAGTACTTAGAGCACAGGTTGTCTCCATCACTCTCAGGCCCAAGCTCTGGAAGGAATCAGAATCCTCTTGGCTTGCCTTCCTTTTCTAAATCTATGCTAGGTATAACTCCAGTGACTATTATTTTCTGGTATCCAGGAACAAGAGGTACATCTTGTTGATTTCTTCTTTGACACTATCAGTTTAAGAAATTCTGTATGAATTGTTTCCAGTATAGTGTAGTCTATTTTGTACATTTATATTTATATTTTATGTACATAAGACAGGACAAGGGGAAATGGTGCAAGTTTTTCCAGAGGAGATTTAGATTAGATTGCAACATATTGCCCAGGGAAGTGGCTGAGTCCCAGTCCCCAGAAGTGTTTAAAAATATCTGCGTTAGCACTTGAGGACATGATTTAGTGGTGAACATGGTAGTACTAATTCAAAGTTGGACTCTTTAGTTAAAAGTTAAACTCTTCCAAAAGTAATGATTCTATGATTCTACTTAAATTTTATTCTGCAAATCAAAACTAAGCTGTGACCAAGCACATCCAAGATGTAGCCAAAGTGAGATAGTGGAGAAAGGCTGCAGCAGAACAGGTGTGTATATAAAATAATTTTGATTCTACAGAGAAATTCACAGTTCACAACAGCCAGGTATGTGTGACTCCCATGCTATTTTCTAGTTGGCCTCTGTTAAATATGATCTGGAAGTTTCTGCTGCTTGTGATATAATGGGGAGTATGTGGTATTGAGAGGTTAATAAACAAGATGCAGTGGAAAATGAAGGTTACTGAGTAAAAAGAGTCATTGTCAACTAGGTTTATAACAGAAAAGTTACTGTTTGTAAATAAGTGGTAGGTCCTACATCTCAGTAGGTGGAAAAGACTGTTGAAAGGGCGGACCTCAATTCTTATTCATAAACTCAGAATAGTTGAAAGTCAGGCAGAAATAAACCTTGCAAAGGCAATTACAACAAGTGAGAAAGGTTTTCTAGTAAATAGGGAGAAAAGTGGAATAGCAATGTGTTAAAAGTGGGTATTATCCTAAAGATAATATGGATCTAGCTCAAAAATTGAATGTTTCATCTCTGTTTTCAATAAAGAGGACTGTATAATGCAGTGGCAAAAGCAGAATGGCTAATAAGAATAACTATATAGAAATGCAAATTACAATAGCTGAGGTTAAATAAAACTCAGATGACTGTTGGTGTCAGGAAGATTGAATAACCTTTATCAGAAATACTGAATAATTGACAAATGAAACTGAGATCAGTAGCATGGATTCCTATTAAACCTATCAACAAGTTTTATACTTAATTATTGAAGAAAGGCAAAATTAGTATTTGCAATTCCTCTTTTGCAATTTGCAATTGGAGAGGAATAAAATGTAGGAAAGGAACTATAGGAGAGGAGCTATAAACAATTTTGGTTTGATAAAATGTGAGAAGAAGAGTATGTTAAGGAAATAATCTATTTGGCTGTAGCTATTAAAATAAATCCTGATTTACCAAAAGTGGATTTTATCCAACCAGTCTGGCATTTTCCTTCTAGTTTAAATATTTGTCTTAATGAGGTTCTCAATATTAGCGCTGAATATAAAAATAGAAAAATATTTTCATGAATAATCATGTAATTTTAATAGCTTTTCCCTAGTCATGACCAACATGAATAACCACCCTTGTTTTATTGGCATTAACATATCACACTGGTCAACTGTACTTTTCAGCAGGCATTTTCCTCTTTGTAAACACTATCACCTTTACTCCTTTAACATTAACAGATTGTAAACTCACAGCAAAATTGTAAGTATAGGAGGGAGACATCATTTCAATTTTGGAGACAACAGGTGAATTATCACAGGGTGTATAGGGAGAGAAAAGAATAAGCCTAAGAGAATGGGGAAGGAAATTTCCTATGAGGAAGGATTTGAAAGAAAGATTCACTCTACTCAGTTTCTTCTCTTCTAAATCCTGCCTTCTTGCAATTGTCATACAGAAGAAGAAAGAAAACATTCTCTCCCAGTACCTTTTCTATTTCCAAACTGATGACTTCAAAATAGCTGTATTTTTTTTTCCACTTGGGTTTGGGTATAGCAGCACTACAGTCCCCTTCTGCCAGAAGTACCTGTGGATATGTGCTTAGCTTCAAACTAATTCTAGTACTAATCACAGAGTAGCTGGGGAAACATAGCACTGATTCAAACACTACCTGAGAAGCCAGATTTATACGAATTTACTAATACTTCAGTGATTTCAAAAGTATCATTGTAAAGAAAAATTGAGATCGCCTAAAATGAGGTTTCCACACATAGGCTAAAGTTCCACACATAGGCTACACTATCCTAAATGTAGATGTTCTGGAGTATCTTGGTTTCTAGTTGCCAGTCCAGAAGGAAATTGACATCTCAACATGTTTCATGCAAGAAATACTATTTTTTTAAATTTTCAATTTAAAATTAAATTTTTCCTTATTTATAAAATACAGAATTTGTTTCATCAGACTTGGTTCTCAAACTCACTAACACTCCAATTGAGAACACAAGCATACTAGGCATTTCTTCTATAGAAGACCAATAGGAGAAAAGCAAGTACAGACTTCTGGGAATAAATTTAGTTGAAAAATCTGCTTAAAATTTTGTAAATGGCAGTTAAATTCCTCAGAATTGGGTTTTTTTCCCTCAAAATTCTGAACATTCAGGGAAAATTCTAGATCCTAAATGCTGACATTTCTATGTTCCAAGTAGAATACTACCTAAACTTAGACTTGCAGTTCTTCCCATTTTGTTTTCATAATTTTAGTGTTCATTCTGAGTGTATGAGTTTTCATTTTGAAACCTGAGTACTGAAGAGTAGTAGTCAGTAACTTGAAAACATGAAAACTGCTTACTTAAAATTGCTGCTTTGAGAAGTCCTGTTATTCCTTTAACACTTCTTTTTACTCTTTTCTGGGATGAGGGTCTCTTATGTGTGTGTGTAGGGGGATGTGACTGCAGCCAGACCACAGGTTGGAGAGCCTGTGTGTCTGTGGTGGCAGCAAACGCCAAGAGCCCAGTGAGTGGGTGCCAGTGCCAGAACCTGGAGTGGGACAGATGCCCGTGGTGCCAGCCACTGGAGCAAGTGTGTAAATTGAGTGTGTGAGTGCCAGCTAAGATCAAACCAGGCAAGCCACCACGTGAGTGTTGTGATTGGGAGCCTGGGGTGAATGATTCTCTAGGAGTGAGACCACAGGGATGTGGGACAATTGTTGGGAGTCAGGAGAGCCCAAGTTCACTCCATGTGTGAAAGCATTTGCGCCAGCAGCTGGGCAGACTGGGAGTCAAAGCCCAGCTGTGGGCTTAGACTGAGCTCACTCTGAACACGTGCAAATTTACATTCTCCCAGGAGCAGATCTCCATCCTGCTCAGCAGAAAAGGGAGCAGGATGAGGCCATTCACATCATCTTGCTCAAGTGATTTCTCTGTCAATTTGTTGTGTTGGTATGTGTGGCCAGACCTGTAGACCTCTGCTTTTTGCTTGTGCTCCACAAACCTGCACATGCGTATTCTGGAAATGAGCTCAGCCTTGCTACCTTTCGAACCTGAGAACAGGGAGCTGAGAAAGCCTTGTCTCCCTTAGGCTTGCAGATGTAGTCTAATTTTCCCCTAACCAAGCAAAAAAAATCACTAAGTCCTACTTTTTGAACAAATGGAGGTTTTCTTTGGCATAAAACTGAGGCTTTTCTTTTCCACAGATGAATTTGTTGTACCAGAAGTCAATACATGTGCTGCACTTGCTAATAAATAACTTTTAATTTCAATGTTAAGCTCTTCCCTTTCTTTGGTGGCTGCTTGGCATTACCAGCTGATGGAAGTGATCTTTCATTGGGCCTCTCTCTGTCTGCACCAGCACTAAAACCACAGACCAACATTAAAAGACAATAATCATATGCCAAGCACACTTTATTTCAGTCAATTTTGTGCAACTAAAAGGTTGAGATTGCTGATCCCCAACCCCTTCCTTGTAAATGTACTACAACTTCTATTCTTCCTAATTGCATTCTTTAGAAAGCAATTAGGAAGAATAGAAGTTGTAGTACATTACAAAACTTAACTTTAAGTTTTGCAAGAACTTACAAACAAATGAGGAGGTTTGAAATCAAAAGACCATCAGCTAATGGCAGAGTAGGCAAGTTGTTTCACCAGAACCCTTCCAGAAGAGTGTAGCAGTTGGTGGAGGGGAAAGGTTAGCATGTACTGCTCAATGCTTTTACATTTTTCTCCTTTGACACGTCAAATAGATATCACATTTACTGCCACCACATGGTGCTGGTGTTAATGGTGAAAGACTGAAGACCTAAAAGGACATCTTCGGCTTCACTGATTGGAATGGAAATATGGAATATTTTTACAGAGTCCATTGGTATTCCAAATGGATTCAAAATATAAATAGTGTTTCTGCCACGCTAGTGTCTGATTATTAAAGTAAATTTTATCTTATCTTTGCTTTTCAGAGGCTGGAATTTACAATTTGCCTTGGCTTGTTGGCATATGCCCCACCACGTTTAGAATGGGTTGCAATTTTATCTTTAGAGAATTTTTTAACTGAAAAAGGGACATTTGGTATATATGGTTCAGTGGTGTCATTTTGAAGCTGCAATGTCCTTTTGAGTCCGAAATGGTTTTATATAAAGGGATTTTCAAATGGGTTCATTTATACCTTACATGCTCAATATTCTGGATTTATGCTAAGAGAGAGCCAAGGTTTCTGACTTTATAAATCTCTGTCATGGCCTTAAAATGCCAAATAGAATTCACCAGTCAAAACCTTGATTCTTCAAGACCTAGGGAATGTTTGCCATTGAGTTTAATCAGCCCCAAATTTAATCCTCTATAATATCAGCTTTCTGTTTTATGACTACATATCAAAGGTTAACAACACATTCATGCAGCAATGTTGTGTTCCATGAATATTGTTCTGAGCTATAAATTTTTCAGTTTTAAAATTATTTCCCTGGTATGTGACAGAGTAGAAAGTAAGTAGAGAAAGGAGAGAGGGAGAGAGTGCCACTTCATCAAGGGAAGATGTGTTCTCAAAAAATTCAGACTATCTCCTCTTCTGCCATAATTAGATTTACAGGACTAACAGGTACCTGTACAGCACATATTTATCAAATTCTCAAAGTCAATTTTCATAGTTCTGTCACTCACTCAGACTCTAAAGTTCACATTTAACTTTTAATTAAATCTAGAGAATATAATATTGAATAAAAGTTACATTTATCAGTTTAATTTTGAAATGCTTACTGAATATACATTATAGCTCTGTGTTTCAATTGAATTTCATTTAAAGACCCTTTATTCCTGCTGTAACTACTTAGACTCCCACAGCTTCACAATTTCTTAAAAAAAACGGGGGTTGATTATGTAAGCAGTAAGTGGTCTTCATTCCAGCTGTAAAATATATGCTAAGATTTCTTTGACAGCCTAGCCACTTTTTGTTCTATAGCTGTTCACCTGTAGACCTCTGTTGGTAATAAGTTGGTCTCACTGCAATAAGAAACACATTTAATGTTTTTCAAATAATTGCCACATTATCAAATAACAGACCCCCTTTTTTTGGTAACATGTACTGCTGGAATCAGTAAATTAATTATTACTGATTAGAGAATTAGGCATGGAAATGGCAACATATAGATAAATTGTTTGCATATTTAATACTTATATTTTGTTATTTTGTATTGGCTGCAGGAATGCACGGCAGCTTGCATGTATGCTATCTAGATGAATGAAGAATGAAAAGCTGATGTTGTGCAATGGAGTATCTCTGCTGAGCAAAGAGGTACCTGAGCTGCTCTAGGCCGTTGTTTTCTCTGGGCTCCACTGCATATCTCTTCTGAGACCTGTGCTGTCTTTCTCTATCTTTGCAATTTCCTTTAATAGTAGATGTACCTAAGATAAATAGAAAGATAATAGTAACCAACAATAAATACATTTCATTTTGGTCTTCTGTGGAAACAAACTGGATTGTTCAAAATTACCCATATTTTGACATCACTTTCATCTTTGATGAAGTTCTGAAATTCAGTCTGAAGGTCTCTGTTGCACTTCACTCACAATACAGAATCTGTCCTATGCTTCTGGACAAAAGCTTAGGAGAAAGAAAATAAAATTATCTTTACATCTATGTCAACAGGCTTTTTCATTTTTACCTTCTTTCCTTTTTCAAGGGCATTAAGTTCTCTCAGTACCCTTTGATTCAGAATGCCAGGTTTCATGGAAACAAATGGGATGACTTCACTCAAGTACACCAGACTCAACCCTCTAGTCATTCTCTATTGATTAACACCCTGCTACATGCAGTCTCTAGCAGGTATAGTCTCTTCCTGCAGTGCTATGAACTTGTTTCTACCAGATGTTGAACCGTGCTTATGGTTATTCCTGGTCTTTACACATCCATAACCAAAAGGGTGGGAAAAAAAATTGCAAAGGAAAACACTCCCAATAAAGGCCAATGAAACCAAAAAGACTACAAAAAAACATGAAAGTTGCTTTTAGAGATATTTCAATTAGCTGGCAATTGTCTTTTCTAAGTTACTGTTTTCAACAAAACAACAATTTAGTATCATATCCTGTGCTCCAAACAGAAAATGAATGTGTCATTGTAAGTCAACTGCAACAGCAGAAAGATCTGCTTCATTGAAGACTATAAAAATAGTCGAGGTAAAGAAAACAAAAGACCATCCATCCAGAAACACATTTTCAAGGAAATAGAAAATAAACAAAGTAGAAGAATAGGTGTTCTCTGGCTGAATCTCCTCCAGATTTTAGGAACGTCTTCAGATGTGTTTTATAGATAAGAACTTTCATAATGTTTTCAATTTTTTTTTATTTTATCTCATCTTGTTCCGTAAAAAAACTATGGAAATGAGTTTTGCAATAAGAAAACTGCCCACAGCAAACAAATACTCAGGAGACTGTAGATAGGAGGGGTTTTTTTCCTTTTGATGGGAAACTAATTTTTGTTATCCTCTGTAAATACTGAAATTGAGATCTTCATAACCTACATGCCCAAGCTTCCTAAAAATTGTTTGGGTCATGATAGATGTTCAATACTAAGAAGGAACACCATAGTCAAACCATAATAACAAATCTAAATTGGTATAATTTCCACAACAAGATGTGTAGGAAAATAATTGTTTGATCGGGTCAACAATTTTTGCTTTCACAATAAACACACAAAACATAGAAATAACGAAGACTCAGTTTTTGTTGTCCCCCACTTCTGTTTCTCCTCAATTTTTTCAGTTAGTCAGGACTGGCACCAGCACATTTATGATACTAAATTTTCTGTTGCTCTGCAATATTTTGATTAGAAGAGTCGTTTGTCAGCTAGCAATTGTGAAGTCATATCTACTCTCTGCCTTTTGTTTTGTTAATAATTAAATTTTCTAAAAGCGCAAAAACACAACAAAAAAACCCCTAAGTCACCAACCAAAAAAACCCCATCAACAAAAAACCCCAAAAAACTTTCCACCACACTTTTAAAATCTTTGGCTTTGTTCATCTGTGTAATAGTAAAACTTCAGATTTTGCAAAGATACAAAGGATAGAAGAATATTTTTTCCTATACTGCATGTGGCTGAATTTGTGGGTATTTTAACTTGCAATTAGCAGACAAAATATATCACAAAATGGACCATTAATTGCTTGACTATCCACTGAAATCAGTCAGTACATGCAAATATTCTGTTCTGCCCTACTTGAATTTTACCAATTCCAATAGACACCCAGAGGACCTCCATCTTTTTTTCTTTTTACATTTCAGTAACAATTGTACTTCACACCAATAAAATCCATTAATTTGAAATATGTTTTTTTAACACACATCTTCCTTTGAAGTATAAAATGATGACATTGAAAGTAACAGATAACAGAAGAAAAATGGCCAAACTATTTAGAAGTTTTGTATAATGCTGTCTTTTTTTTTGTTTCTGCTTGATAAAATACGAAACACTTCTGTATTATAATCTGTCAATCATTTACTCATTGAGGGGGATTTAAATTATGTCCTTTGGAAGATCAAAAAATGTTTTCATGAGTAAAAAATACATGCTCTTAGTAATTACAGCCTAGCATATACCTCATTACTTCACCAATATTTCCTAAAAAAGTAGTTTGATTAATTAGCCTTTTTTTATATTTCTTTTTTACGTATTTTTATCCTATTTGCTGATTGGATTTTTGAGGGAGTTATTGTCTTAAATGGTAAATGAAGTTTTACTATTTGTAATCAATACACTCACTAGTTTTCCTTAAGATTCCAGAAAACACTAAAATGACCAAGTTTTCCTCTTATTTGCATCCAGACATGATTCTATCTAGAATAATTTTTGAATTACTTACTCTTTTTTAAAAATATATATATTTACAGGGATGTAAAAAAGATTGTAGGCAAGATCAATTAAATCACACAACAGAAACAGACTGGCTGGAAGAATATGACAAGGGTAAAGGCAGGCCTTGAGCAGCTTGACAGGTCATCATTTACCCATTTGCACACTCTTCAGACTTCATAACAGCTTTGCGTGTTAACTTTTACTGAAATACATAACTCATTAAATCAGTTTTATCCAGCAGGAAGAGTTTTCCATATTAGCTGTAAGCATTGAAATCACTGACACAGTAAGTTCAGTAAAAATATTAAGGCCTTTTCTTTGGTTGTAGTTTGGATTTTTTTTTTATTTTAATAGATTCTACTTTAAATTATAATAAATTATTAAATAATAAATAATTTCTACTTGAAATAATTGTAAAATTTTTAAACTTCTCAATATATGTTCTTTCTGGAAGAAAGAAAAAAAGAAGAGAAGAGAGAATGAATGAGCCAGCCATCACCAAGTTTTGCTTTACTTCTTTCCTAGTCAAGATAACCAAATACACTGATAGGCAGCTATAGGGAAAGCAGAAAGAAACACTTTTACCAGGTGCCTGGAAAAAATCTTTGGGAAAGCTGATATATGCCTCAACAAACGTATCCAAAAGGCAAAGTGGGGATGACAACTTCCAAGGCACTTGCCATTTTTGCTACTGTAGGTACTTCCCATTAGGGGGATGAGGAGAAAGATAAGAAATAAGCAAGCACATGTTTTATTCTTGTGATCTGAAATATATTAGTGATAAGTGGGTTGGTTGTTTTTTTTGGTTTTTTTTTTCAGTTATTTAGGCCAGTTTTATGGTTCTCTAGATAGTTTCAGTTAGTTCTATTCAGACCTAACCAAGTTTGTACCCTTTGATTTCTTTTACAAAACAAAGGAAAAAAGTGAATAATTAAGTATTGATATTAATGCGGAAAGTAAGATTTTACTCCAAAATGTAAAAAAAAACCATAGCTGTCCCTCATGTGGGTCATTTAGAACACAATTTTGCATTTGACTAGTTGTGGTCTTTCATGCATTCTTCATAAAGTTATTTCTATTCTGAAAAAAAAAGGATCTGGGTCATATTTTTCCCAGTCCTTTTTTTCTGTGAATTACTCCATTTACTGTTCCTCATCTAAAATAAGAATTTAAGTAAATTATTCCTTTTGTTCTCGTAAACTTTTAATATAATTGCCTAATAAAATTAGTAATTATGTTTGCTTTTAACAAGTTCCTATCCTCCATGGTTAGGCCTCCTTTTAGTTTCACTTCTGTTAACACAATCTATTAAAAAGTTATTTTCTAAAATACCTCCATGTACAAATTCCAAATTTTCAGGTGATTGGTTTCCAGTTGCAGTAGCATTTTTTTGTGATTGGACAATCTAATTATTAGAGTGTTTTGAGAAAGAAAAGGAACAAAAAAACAGACTGCTTAAATTTGTAGCTAATAATGGCTCTACCAACATGAGCAATGAAAATAAAATTTACTTGCAGAAGCATAGTTAAAGAAAATATACCACAATTTGTATTTAGGAGCTAGATGGAAGGTAGGTCATAGCTTTGAAGCAGAATTTTAAGTGACCATAATGAAAAAAATAATCCCCTTCCCATCTCTAAAGCTGCAGCATAAAATACCCAAATGCAAAGGAAACCCAGCTCTTCACAAAGGACATCCTGAGCCCAGGGGATTTGTCTTCCACCTCAGCTTTGCTCTGGCCCCTGTGTGATGCCTTCCCATTGAACTCTCCAAGCACATTCATGCCAGGAAAATGGAACACCAATGGCTTAAGTCTCCTAAAATAATTCTCATACCATGAGAATGTAATGTTGGGTTCTTTTGAACTGTTACTCTTGAAAAGATTATAACAAATGAGAAATTTGTAATGCACATAAAATGTAGAATTTGTTTTTATAGTTTGGGGGTTTTCTTTGATTAACTTTAAAAATCCTTCCTGCTAAAGAAGAGATTTTATGTATTATCTGGACATCTCTTAATACACATGACACATAAAAGGCACAAAGGAAATATATGCACTTACAACTTAACCTTTTTTTGACTATTAAAGCACATTTTTCTAAAGCACTGTTATAGGAAATCTGAATTAGATCAATTGGAGCACAATCATTATTATTATTCCATTGAATATTTTCTTATGCTATTTGAATGATGTAATTGGAGTTTCATATTCAAATGTTTTTTAAAAAAATAAAAGTTTATAGATGTTAATTGTCTTATAGAATGACCAAACTAATCAGGTATAAAACATCTGAAGTGATAAAATCGGAGGGACTAGATTATAATAGCAATTTGACAGGGATACATAGTTTTCAAACATCAAATGCAATAGTTTTCAAACATCTGCTGAAAGAACAAAACCACACCTCCACACTTGGCACACTATAAATTCATTAATTGAGAGATTAAGAACATTAAAAATTACTGCTGGATGTGACTCGCTGCTTATACTATTTTTATAAAATTTGACATTTTAAAAGCTCATGGCTTTGTGATTATTTATTAGTACTCCATGGAAACTACTGAACTAAGAAAGATATTTTTGCTGCTAATCTTAACTGTAGAGTAAACCAAGATATCTAGTAAAATTAATTTTTTCCTTTCAAAAAATAACTAAAAATTAAATACTTGAAGTGTTCAACCAAAAAGAATACAACCTATAATCTACAACATTGCAAAAAGGAGGAAAAAATTATGCATTACTGTTAATGGAGAAAATTTTATCTTGTACTGAGTGTATTTTTGATGAAATGATAAAAGAGGGTGATAGTACTTGTGCAAGACTTCACACAGACAAAGGAAACTAAATGTAGAGTGCATCTAAGCCTTCTTCAAACTATCATAAATTTTGAATAATTTTGTGAAACCCTGCTATGAACAAAGCCACACAAAGAATGTTTGATTACATGACAGAAGGGAAGGGAATGAGAGGAAAGCATGGAATACTTGCTTTGTTCAGAGAGAGTTAAAGGCTATTTGCGAACAAAGGAACAAAAGTGAAAAAGGCCCAAAAGAAAAGATAACAAAAAGACTCACATACAAAATTGAACAAATGTAGTGCCAAGACATACTTAAAGCAGCAAGTTCTTTTCCTATCACCCAGTCAATAAAGAAGGGGAAGCTGCATGAAAACCAAAAATATGCATCAGCAGGACATTTTACAGACAGCTTCTAGAGATTTATTTATACCGGTTTCCCAGGCCAGGCTTCAAAGCATGTATTAAATTTGCCCTTATCCTTCTCCCTCTCTCACTCTCTCCCAACAGAACACGTATTGAGGGGAATTCTTAGTACTTTTTTGTCCACCCTCACAAGTGATTTTAGTTGAGGGTCTTCTGACATTAGTGAAGAGACACTACAAGCAGGATCTAAATAACTCAAGTGAACATAGTAGGTATTTTTGGTAAACACAGTAGCTTGCTGAGACTTCAGCATGTCAGTAAGGAAGACATTAATAATCTCCACTTACCCAGCAAGACAGGTGATAAGACTGGGTAGGGTTGTCAGCTGTCATTCAGGACTGAAAGAGTTGATTTTCCTTGTACTGGACTGATCTTTCATGTTGATGTAATGCTCTTTCTTGAGTCACTGTTTTTCTTCTTAGGAGTTTGCTTCTTTTCATGCCAGTATTTACCTTGTGAATCCATCTGCTAACAATTCCCAACTTAGCAATTACACTTCTGTGGTTTTACTTTTCTTATACTGTGTGGTATAGTTCATGTATGCTTACAAATTTTTTTCCCAAGAAACAATTTTCACAATAAAACTGAGCCATGGACATATAACCATGCTTTAACAAAAAGGGGTTTGGAGCACAGACAGCTGAACTCCTGAGATGAAGGATACATGAAGAAGCCTTGCTCTGTTCCCACATCTGTCTCCATGCTGCTGTGTAACCACTGGGGCTCAATCACAGAAGGCTTCTTCAGTATTGAAACTCAGACTTTGATGCTTTTAAATAAAAACATTTTACAATAACTTCATTCCTTTGGTTGTCCCATAGATTCAAAAATCTTCGGGTTCTTTATTTTTCCTACATTTTACAGAAGCTAGCTCTGAAGGACTGAGATATAAATACATACATATTGGGTTTCACAGCCAGCTTATCATATGATTGACAGAAAACAATTCATTCATCATTCATTTCAGAGAGCTCTTCTGACTTGCAAATGTGATAGTGCATTGGAACTGAATGCCTAGCAGATACCTAGGCTGATTTTCTAGCACTGGGGAAAGATTTATGGTTTCTAATGGAAACCAAATAGAAATCAGTGAACTTGACTCCCTGTCCTGCCATAACAGCGTTGGCAAAATTACTCTTGAATAAATTCAAGACATCAGGGTGGAGGATCCACCTCTATGGGTTCCACTAGAGTTTGCTTTGATTATCTTCTAAACACAAAGTGAAATATGAGGAAAGACCTACAAATGGAGTCCATGCAGGTCAGAGTAATAAAAGTCACAAGAAGCAGCAGTGAATGTAAATTAGCAGGTTTGATATGTCTGTCATCTTGAGTTGAAAATACTTTTTTCTCCTGTATTAAATAATATAATAGCCTCTTTTTTATTAAAAAAAAGGCAGAAAAATCTATACATGCCAAAGAAATGTAAGTCTTGTAGCTATCTATTCATATCACCTCTGAGCTTTCTCAGACTTCAGCTATAAGTTTTATATTAACAGTCACATATTTAATTTTCACTTAAAATAGCTTTAAGGAAAATTTTAGTCCCACCTTTCAATACAAGAGTAAGAGAGATTAAGAAGCAGTTATAAATTACAGAGTTCATTACTATAAAGTACACAGTCTGCTAACAAAATAATAATAAAAAACAATCACTTCCATTTTCAGATGTAACCACTCAGTTGAAGTCTACACTTCGTTTTAGTTGGATAATATAGGTGGAAGATGCAGCATAGTCATTAAACATTTCCAGATTTAACACACACACACACACATATTTTCTGAAATATTAACAGTAGTTTATACTTTGTTGTATAATCCTTTCTAAAAATAGAGCTTGTGATCTTGAGAGTTACCATCATCATTAGATTTCTTTTTTCATCTCAGTTACATTACAAGAGTGTTTCTTTAAAGGTTTTTTAAGGAATTTAATGGCTATATAATTAATTTAGCATTATAAAATATGATAGTTTATCTGACTGGAATAATAGTGTGAACAAATTGTCTAAGACACTTTAAAAATATCCTCTTCATCACAGAAAACTTTGAGTTCATTCCTTAATAGTTGTCATCAGTGCATATATTTTCCTCTATGGAACAACTTAGAAAAGGTCTACCCTTAAGTAGCAAGTTTTAATTTCATATTCTAAAGAACTAGGTACTTTCAGTTTCCAAAAAGAATTGTGTAGCATAACATTTTTTATTCGGTGGTCTATAAACTGATATAATTAAATCACTACATATTGAAAAAAACACATGAGATGTGGGTTTTTAGAGAATAGAATAAAAAGATTCATGTCCTTGGAAATTCTAATATTTTTCATATTCCAACATGTTCTAGGAAAAAGAATATATGTGATGTTTATGCACAAAGAATTCTTGCAACATCTCATTTCGTCAAGTAATAATTTAGTCTTTGCTGTTGATGCCAGAATGGCATTTTGGGAGGTAAGATATAGAGTCTTATCTGTATCACGTTCTCACAGAGTGTAAGATATTGCTGAAACAATCCTAAGTTGTCCCAATGACCCATGTGGCTCTTTCTTCTCTCTTTCTTCCTTCAGAAATCTCATCAGTCTAACACAAAAGGAATTGCTGCACCAGCCAGCTGGTAGTTTTTCTTCTTTTCTGTTACTGAATCTCTTTTTGACAGGCATCTCAGGAATCTGTGAATTCTTTTTTTAATTTTAACATATGCAGCATACCTCTGAAACTAGGATCAAAACATTTAAAATGCAGAGCACATCAGTATTGCAGCAAAGTTGATATTATTGTATGAAATAAATAAGCTCTGTTATGTATATTTGAAGTCTGAGCTTATGACTTTGCTTTTTTTTATACAGCACCATACCCACTTAAGAACTTTTCTTATAACACTGCCAATTATGAAATGATATTCAAAGCATAAAGTCTAACAAAGAAAAGTATTGCATGAATTTCAAAAAATGTACCTATCATCACTGAAACAGAAAACTAAAGGAAGTCAAGGGTACACATACCTAGTAATTTTATAATGAATTTAAATTTAAGGTATTAATTCTGTATGTTCTACATCTATCCTCTTTAGGAGCTTCCAACAGTAGTCCTGTGCCAAAGGCAAACCACTGGACTGTTTTTATCAGATGACCAAGATCCTAAGCCTGATCAAAGCTGGTTGTCTCAATTTTATTTAGTACAAATACATTTAGACAAAAGAGTGTTCTTCACTCAGCTTCCTTAATGAAAAGAGCGTTCCTTACATACATGTTTACGGCAAATCCAGGAGAAGATCTTACCCTGGGAAGAATGGATGCACACTCCACCTGAACTTTATAACTCACATTAAAATCTTTGTCCTGTTTTTATACTGATGTGAAGGGGGCATACGGTGCAGTGAAGGTTTAAGCAAAAAATATTATACAAAAAAAGAACATGAATTATTCATTGTTGATACAACACTAACAGCAGAATACTATGTACTTGCTGCTTACTGGGAAACAACAAAATGGCCAATACCTGGTCAAGGACTTTATAACTTTCTAGCCTCTGTTTCCCTCTTTCTGTGGGCCTTGGAATAGCAATTTTTTCCTGGAGGGTAATGCAAAAGATAAGAACTATTTTAATTTCCTGTTCTGCAGCATTCGTTCCCTAAAATTATTTTGGCAGTATGTAAACAAACAGTCATAATTAACTTATTCAAAAAAATGTTATCCTCTAAAGAAGGCAGTGTTTGGCTATTAGAAGATAAAATTTTACAAGCAGGAAAATTATTCTAATATGTCAAGGTACTCTAAATGGTTTCATTCTCTGTTATTCAAGTTTCTTTGGTCAAGTCTTTTGCCCCAAGTGGCAATGTCCTAAAATTGAAGAACATAACTGTATTAGAGAAATTGAATGCAAAGAAAGCCCATAAAATGTCTATGGAACCATTATATTTCATTGGCTCACTCTTAGCAATAATGCTCATTACTCCTAACCTGTTCTCACCACCTCTATTTACTGGTAACACATTCTGGGTGAATGGTGAGTGACAGGAGAGCTAATACTGTGCTGAGAATGTAACATGAGATTTACCGAAGAGTTTAAAATTCAAGCCTCTAGCTCCCTCAAAGCAATCACAGAAGGGTAGGAAACAATTACACTGCAATATAAACTGGATTTTTTCTCTGTGTGTTGCCTTCAATTCTCCTCCAGAAGATTTGGGTCACTTTATTTCCATGTGAGACTTTAAAGCATAGAAAACAAAACAAAACTAATTTTCTGACATACAGGCTATAAAGTGACTTAAAAAACCCAAAAGCTAAGTGTTTGCTTTCAGGGTATGTCTTTAAAGCTTTTCTTTCCAGCCAGAAAATAAAATATGAGAGTAATATTTTGAAAGCAATTCATATATGTGCTGGAAAAATCATCTGAAATAAAACAAAGCTATGCAAAGAAAAGAGCTTTTCTGAATCTCACAAGCCTAATGCAGAACTGTGAGAACTGCCATCTAACACAGTAAACTCTGCATTGCAAAATGATTAGTTAGGATACTTTCAGTTAAAAAGAAGGAAGAGGGAATTTGCAATAAGCTCCTGGAAAGCAAACAAAGAAAAAAACCTCACCCAAAACAAGATCTGTTGAAAAAAGGAGGTTTTTTAATAACTTCAGATGTGAACATAGATGTGAACTCTAACTACAAAGAAACTTAAGGAACATTCATCACACTGGAATTTCAATCTGTCCTGCTTCAGCAGGGCAAATTCTGGATTTTCACAATGTCTTTACCCCCCTCCCTTCCTTATGTGGCCACTACTATGATATTACATGACTCACTGTGCTCAGAAAAGTCTTACAGTAAATGACAAATGCAATAATGGCAGTAAAGGTCATACACATCATGATAATACATGTTATGGAAAGAGCTCCAAAGAAAGACAATCAAAATAGCAAAAGGAAAGAAAAGGGAAGGAATGGGACAACAGGTACCACAAGTAATACATATCGGCATAGAAGACATTGAGACTCAAGAGGCACAGTATCAGCACTCAAGAGACAATAATCCCTAATTGCAGTGCTGCCAGTCATACTGAAATGACTGACCATTGTTAGAACAGTCTGTAAAAAACAAATACTCAGCTAAGGAAACACATATCAGTGCCTCACCAGGCATTTACAAAAAAAAAAAACTGTATCTGGTGAGCTCACAGCAATTGTAGATAATTATATGCTCAAGTCACATGCAATTCTGCGTTCAAAACTTGTGTCACAAAACATGTTTTTTTCACAGTCAAGGATTTCAATAAACAAACAGGCAAATAAATAAGGAAGGAATAAGTATTGTGGTTAAAATATACAGTAATAAATAATACCAGAAGATCCTATGGTGGTATAATCCTCCCCCCCACCCCCCCATGCTTTCCAGGCCACGTTGCATCTGAGAAATGATCTTTAGGCCCAGGCCTTGACAAACAGCACCTGGGCTCACATCTTCCAGAGCTTATCAGAAACATTGTCTGCTCCCAGAAACTGCTGTCCCTGGGACTCCTGCTCTCCTTATGACCAACCTTGGAAAATATTTTCCTTGCCTAAACAGCACAACATTCCTGTTCTCACTGTTTCAAAGAAAGTGCCAACCCAAACTGTGGCCAGGATGAAACAATGTTGTAATTAAAGCCTCTCTTGTGACCCTGTAAGTAGTCCAAAATGGGCCTGCAACCAGCAACCTCCCTCTGAGGGAGACACCTCTCAGAGCCAGCAAACTCCCACATTTGCCGCACTTGGAGAATCACCAAACAACGGCAAGTCCTGGTTTGATACCCTCACATCACAGCATATGTTGCATTTGAGATGGTCATGATGCACAGAGTATCATCACAATTTTAGAAACTTCAACCCATACAGAGTAACACCATACTACATCAGAATGCTTCAGGAGTCTGCCCATACAGAACAACATTGTGTCACCTCAGAAAGCTGCAGGTGTCCACCCTTCTTGCTCTTTAGCCCAACCTTTCACACCCCTCATGTTGATGCACTGCCCTGTGTGCCCTCTGTTCCCTTTGGTGTTCGTCAGTGCCCTGGGCACTCCCTGGCTCATTGCTGTCAGTGCTGCTCACCTGCTGCTCACAGCTGTGCCCACTGGGGATGGGGCTCAGCCCAGCCCCATCCCAATCACTACAAACTGTGTCCTTAACCCTCACGCCTACAGGCCCAGCCCTTCGTCTTTTGGGAGATGCAAAGGCATCCAAAGTGAGTATTTGACTGACCTTCAGGGGAATTTTTCACAGATTTCTTTCTTGCACTGATTCTTTATGTCTCTGTGTGTGCACATGTGTACATGCTACAGCAAATCTAGGAGAAATGCTCTTTTAGATATTAAGTACTTTAGATGTCTAAGAAAATTAGGCCTCTAAGCTTGAGGCTTAAGACTTAATCTTACTTAAATGCTGCTGTCATTTTTTCACTAGGCAGCTAAGTATAAAGTTATTGAGTTTAGTTAAATGCTATTAAGTGTTAGTTGTATGTTATATTGTTACAGTTAAGTTATAAAATTAGGGTAGAAATTAAGTTAGATATAAGTTAGATGTTGTTCAGTTGTTAAATTATTAGGTTTAAGGTGTAAGTTAAGTTAAAATACTGTTAATATTGAGCATTATTAAAGTTTAAGGCCATTTTTCTTTTTATCCCTGACCTCACTGTCTTTTTGTCTCATGAGGCTCCTGAACACACGCAGACACAAACACACACATAGACCCACTAAATAGTCCTCAGTGCATTTCTGTTTTGATTATCTGGATTTTGTTTGGGATTGCTGTTGCTTGTTTTTCCTTGGTAAACTTTGACTGTTTTGTAAGTAGTAGAGTGAATCTTGCCAACAAACTTTGTCTCGCTGTCACTTAATATTAAATCTGTTTTTCAGCTTATACCCTTCATTTTGTAAGCACTGTTGGGCACTCATTTGGAACAGATGCAATAGGGCAAAACACAACAGTTACCTGGCTTTTGGTTAGAAATAAACTAATCTTTGAAATTTTTAGAAAAAGAGAATTTATTATTTCTAGTATTCATCAGTCACCAACAAATAGTGATCCTTCTGCTTGCAGATCTTCAGGGTTTTAAGAAGGCAACATTTTGTGAAAGTTCTATCTTGGTGATTTTTTCTGAAAAATGGACTAGTTTTACTTTTCTCTTTGTGACCAGGCAATTATGATAGGGAAGCAACATTATTTTGGCCTCAATTTCAATTTATTTGTTCCATAATTTATTATAATTACAGCCTACCATTCAGAGATTTTCAATTATTTCATTTCTACTACCGTAGTGAAGAAAAATTCTCCGTAATATTCTGTGAGCTCTACAAACTATGTAAACTATTTAATTTCTACATTTTAGCTTGATGGTATACATATCAAATACGCATACAGACGTATCCAGCTTATCAAGACAAAATATACACTAAGAGGGGTTATACTAATTTCATAGTGATGTTAATACTACTGGCAGCATATTGGAGTAATAAAAAATGGTGAAGAGCTTTCAATAGCACATTATAATTTCTCTAAACTCTTGTTAAAATTATATAGTGGTGAGACCAGAAACATTTCAAACATCCAACTGTTGCAGCCATCTCAAACTACCTTTTTCATTGTAGGAAGCTTCTAAGGAAACCAAACTTAAGTCCTCAATATAATTTCAAACTAGGTATTTACCTTAAAGCAAGCTATTTGGGAAGAAGTGTAGGAGAGTAAGTTAGGCACTTAATTCTTCCTAAATTTCAGTCCTTTTTTACTGTTTTTAAAGTCTCACAAAGAAATTCAATGCTGTTCTATGTATTACTATACAGTACCATAATTTTCAGAGTCTGAACGCAGAGTACTTTTTTTCACACAGAATACTTTCAATTCTGCACTGAAGGAAATGGTAAACAAAAATCTTCACTTTCAGCTGTTTCTTTCTTTGCTTTCACTGCAGCTTGTCATTCTTACTTATGGCCAAAATGACCATGAAAAATTTACATGACTAATGCACAGCTTATTCAAGCAGGCATATAATATGCAAATTGTGCCTGGTGACTGATGGACTGACTAGGCCCGGATGTAAAGTTAAAAATCCTTCTGCAGGTTTAAATTTTATTTATTTAAAATCAAGATCAAGAATAAACTCTTAGAATACACATACTGAACCCTTTTTGAAGAATATGCATTTATTTACTCTACACTTCAATTTCTACCCCATGCTTTGGAGCCTGGTAGATAATTGCATGAGTAGTCCTCAATCATACAAGCCATGTAATTGAGATTTATAAGGAGAGTTTTCCTGATTAAAATGTATTCACAGTCATTAGAGGTACATCATATTGAAAGGTCCTCTTGAAGAAAAATGCTTTCTGAAGTTAGCTGATGATTTTACCTTTTGGAACTTCCACACTAATGGTTTGGTTGTCTAAACAAACTGAAGATTTGACCTGTCATATATATAATAAACCATGTGATTCAGAGGGAGATACGTTCCATCTTTTGTGCAATGATTCCCAAGCTGTCCAACTCTTGGCTTTTAACTTTCCAAAGCTTTAGATTACTTTCTGCGAAGGAATCCTAGAGTGATGGCAAAAACTGAAAGATTTTGATTAGCTTCCTCAGCCAGCAAAATAAGAAAGCAAGATAACATTTTTATAAATAATAAATGCATTTTAAACTGAGATGGTGGCTCCCTCCTCTCTATGATAGTCATGACTGTGGATGACTATGTGCAAAACTCTTTAGGTTTAAAGGTTTAACTGTGGGTTTTTTTCAGAAACAACAAAACACACCAAATTAACTTTCTTTCTAGCCTCTTTAGTCTCATGAGAAGTATCTAGAGAAGACTGAAAGACTATATTCCATATCTAATTTATGCTAGCATGATAGATCATTCCCATTTCAATCAATTCAGCTATAATTCTGTAACAGGTCTTATGGGCTAAATAACACTCTAACTATCTCAAGATAAATATGGTGTAAAGAACGAAGCTAATGAGATAATGATTTTATATTACTTTATCAGACAGAAGAAGTTCCCCCATGGGTTATATTTTATCATTAATTTATTTCATTTGCTTTTCCTTTGAGTCAACTTATTTCTCTCCCTGAAAGAGGGAAAAAATCCCTTTTGAATATGAAGAGGTAAGTACAACATTATGTGAGACCATTTAAAGACACAATATGATTTTATTCAGTGAATTTCATTTGTTATGATTCTAAATTTCTTTATAGTTACAATAAATAATAATAAATAACTTTTCTCTATTTTCTTCTCATCTTCATCCCTCTATTGCTGCACACAAATGTCCAGAAGAGCAGTAGTTGATTTGTAAATATTGAGCAAAATCACTATTAGGCTTAGGAAAGAAAATGCAAAAGATAATTAATGTTGAGGATTTAAGAAGTTTCTTTAGTGAATGAAAAAGTTATTGGGGAGAATATGTGAAGATTTTTTCAGCTATAAGTAAAATGTCCCCATTACATATGAGATTATTCCAACACTTACTGTAACTAATATGCATTCATGATGAAGTAAAACTCAAAATCTAATTTTAAATTAAGAGATCAAAAGATATACAACACAGTATATTCTGACAGTATTCATTTAATCACTCAGATAAATGCTTGGAGGTCTCCTTTGTACATATATTTTCATACAGATTGATTCAAACTGTTAATTTCTTATATTCCTGTGAAGATTTTGCACCGTGAGTTTTATATTACTTACCTATAGTATGAGTTTGCAGCTTTCCATAAAGTTTAAAAATGGAGATGAGTTGCCCTAAGTGATTCATACACAGGAAAAAAAAAATCATCAATACAGATGGAGCAATAATATCTAACATTAACAAATTGCTGCCTCCTAGTTTGAAAAATTAATTAGTATAAGATTTAGAGCAAAAGTATTTACTTTCTTCTGTTTTTGTTTTTCAGTGCATTGTAAATAAATTACTTCATATCACTGATTTTTATTCATTAAAATGTCATTAATTTATGGCAAGCATCCATTCTATTAACCTACTGTCTCCATTGCAAAACAATCTAGTTGGGAAAGAAGATTTACATTTTTAAGAGTTTATGTTTTTATATGCAAACTTTAAGTATGATGAATGCAGATTTTAGTATTATACAGACACAAAGATCAAATAATAAGTGCAAATCTGTACTGTTTTTTAGAGCTGGAACAGAAGAATCCAGAAGAGCAATTTCACTGAATGCAGTTCTCAGAGACTTTGGTGTAACATGTCACTTACATCTGCTTTCACGAAGTATCTTCTTTTAATTTAGGGGAGCCATAAAGCATTGGTAAGAAAAGAACAAATCCTACATTAAAAGGAGTATCACACTTTTTCAGACCCAAAATCAATATTTACCAATGCCATTCCAGGGACCTAACATAGAAAGGCTTTTTCCTCACTATAGGCAGGTGATTTTGTAATCATAGCAGCTGCAGATTAGGTCTAAGTCCTGCAGTATATCTTTTCTTCCTTATGGATTTACCTCACCCTAAGACTGCTTTACCTATAGTAAAGAAACTTATCCCTTGAGCAACTCCATGGCTTTTTTTTCCCTGTGAAGCTGTTCAGCAACGCCACATTTCAAAGCATCATTATGAGAAAAAAAGAGTACTCAGATATCATTTTATTTAGGAACCATTGATTTTTTCATTTTTCTTGTAACAGTTTGCTAAGAAAGCAAACAAAACAAGAGGAGCAACAAAGCATATGAGACGCCTTACATCCATTACCTTTATATATATATATAAATATATGTAAATATCACATATAAGCTTTATATATGTTTCAGACATATATATGCTTTTTCTAAAAATAAAAACCACAAAAACAATAAAACAGTATAGAGATACAGGGTAACTTCAAGGTTTTCAAAGAATGACTAAATGAAGTTACATTACAATTATTTGGACACTTGAAGAATGAATTGAAAGTTTCTAAAATAAATATCATTCTCAAAATCTAACTGCAAAAGAAGCTTGAAATATTTTTTTAAAAATCAGGACTTCTCTGCTGTCATTACAGGAAAAAACTCCAAAACCTTATTGTCTTCTAAGTGTGAAGAAGTATTTGGTATTACAGCAAATTTGTAGATTTTTCTTTGTTCTTTCTTAGCATTGCTGTCTACTGTTTGTGTATAATGGCAACATTAACAGCAAACAAGTAATATTTTATTCCAAGTAATGCAATATTTGGCAGTACTCCCCAAAATTCCTTTTCCTTTTAATTCTTCCACTATCCCCACCATACTGGTGATGGGCTGATTATTTGTTTACACAAGATGAAAGACTCAATAAGTGAGTTTTCAAATCTGCAAGCAGAGACATTTGTCATTTAAATAGGAAGTTCTGTGCCTGCAGCAGAATTCAGTTTGATCTGCTAAGGAAAAAAACTCTATTTGGTTAAATATGCTGCTGAGGATGCACATTGCCTCAGCAGAGGGAATAGATTAAGAACAGATATACACTTCAGCTCATCTGAAAATATCAGAAAACATTATGACATATATTCTAGCAAAATACAGTCTATACGATATTTCAAGTGAAAACATTACAGAGCTCAACATTAGCATGCATCAAACACATCCTTTAAAATGGAAACAGAATGAACAGAATGGTTTTTGGTTTGATTTTTTTCCTGATGAACATATTGTCTTGAGCACTATATTTAAATTTAAGGAGATTCAGTGCTGTTCATAAAGGAGCCAGTACTGAATCTCCATTTAAGAAAACCAGCTGCAGATTTGATTAGAACAATAAATATTGTAGTGAAGCATTGTAAATAAAGTAATGTGTTGCCTTAAACAGCTTAAATGGTACAACAGAAATCAAGCAGGGAAAATAATGGCACTCAAACCTAACTCTTGTGGAACAATATCATTCTATTTTCATTTACATTTTCTTCAAACTGAAGTCCCATATTTCAACTTAGCATATATTTAGACTTTTTAAAATCAGAGATTTTTCAAATACATTTAATAACACTGTTGGCTTCCAAGTGACAGATTTAATAGAAAATATGAGGAATGTAAAACCTTTTTCAAGGAGATCCAAACCCCTTATTTTATCTCTTAGATTCCCTCTAGTTTACATGAAAATTAAATTAGAATGGTATTACATTAGGATTTGTGGTGTACTGTAGCATCTCATATACAAAGCTACACAGGTGGTGTAGGTGTTTGCTCAGTATTCTGTGTATAACAAGCCTTTTGGGACTGAGGAAGACTTTAGTGTGTTTTTTGGCCATGATCTGAGTGTAGGGCTCCTCAGAAAATTCAATATTAGATTAGTAGTAGATGTGAAATAGATGTCCCTTTACATGGTTACAGAAATACACTAAAAAATGATCAATGACTACAAAATTTTAGTCTCATCCAGCCTTAGAAACCGAAATGCAAGTTTTCAGTATGCAGTTTGAAATAAGCTGCCTCTTCTCATTTTCAGGTAGGGCTTAAGATTTTTGTCTTTTGATATCAAAGTTAACAAAGGATCTTTACCTACAAAGAGATCTTGAACAGAAATTTCGGTTTTCTAACTTGTGAGGCGGTATGGGCATTGAACTCAGGGGTGTTGGGAGGGAGCAGGGAACACAAAGAAAAAGTGAGAAAAAGCCCATAGAGCTACAAACCTGAATTTCTGCTTTTCTCAGTTTTGAGATATTAGAAATAAATGCAGGAGGAAGTGACTAGTGATCTCTTCCTTTTAAATAGAAAAATGTCACTGAAGCATCATAATTTTGAAAGCTGTTTCTCACTCAGAAAGGTCTGTAAAGATTTGTCTTGTCAGATTCACTGTCATGAACCCACAGATTAGTATGAGGGGCCATGCAGCTTCCTGGATTTAGTCCTATAGAACTTGATATTGATCCAAAGGTGAAAAGTGATGTCTTGAGAAAAATGTACCCTGGATTTCAGTAATAACGAGGATGATTACATCGATTCACTTCCAACCTATACATGTAAACAATAAAGCTGATGATAGTTAGAGACTAAGTAATGAATATCACTGTGATTGCTTCTGTAAAATGTAAGTGATCCCCGAACAGATAATAAAGGTCTCCACTTTGCTGGCACCTCTGCTCTCAACTGCTCTAAATTGAAATTTTGATCAAGGGAGCAGAGGATAAGTACATCTTACATTTCCGTTTTTTAAAATCTGAAGCTGACCATGGAACCCCTAATGGTCTTATTTTGTGTTAAACCAGGTACATCCTATCTTTAACTCTTTGTAATACCTTAAAGGAACATGGGACGGTTCAGAAAGAACTTCTCTACAGGTCATCAAAACAAATTTAAATTAACTAATTTAATTAGTTAATTAAAATGAACTAATTTAGATTGAAATTAAATAATAGGTTAATTGAAATTAACTAATGAGTTTTTCTCTTAGCTTGGAAACACTGTGTCCTGAAATCTTCACTCCCTGAAAATTCTGATAGGAAACATCTATCAATGAATAGAATAAGACAGAAACTTTGGTAAATGACCCATATTTTATTTTAAGAGATTAGCATCTAAGTTTGAATAAGTTTTATTGAAGTGAAAAGGGGAAAACCATTAAGATGATCACCCAGTTGACTGAGTCAATATGGAATAAACTAAACATAAAAGAGAAAAAAATAACAAATAATTTAGCTCTGAATATAAATGTCAAGAAGAATTTCACTATGTCACTATTACACATGAAAACAATATGATATTTCATGTCCTATATATCTGCCAAGGGATGAACTAAAATTCTCACTGTTTAGAAGTCAATAAATTGCTCATTTATGAGCATAAATTCAATTGTGTTGATTTAACTGAAAAGTAGTAGATAGAATCATGGGATTAAAATATCAAAATCACAAACTAGAAATCGTTTAGGAAAGCTTAAAGCAACAAATTGAGAAACAAAACAAATGTTGAGCCTTAACTTATCAACAGTTGAACTTGATGGTCTTAGAGGTCTTCACCAACCTGAATTATTCTAGTCTGTGTAGGCTAGTCTAGTGTAATATATAATCACCTCAGCCAAAACTCAGTTCCAAATACTCTTGGATACTCACAGATTGCTACTGTAGTGGATAAAACTGAAGCTGTGCTAAAGAAGGTGTATGCTAAAGACCCATTAGATCCCATTAGGAAAAAGATGTGCTCATTAAATACTCTTGATGAAGCAGAGTAAAAAAGACATGAGGAACTTTAGTCTGTGGTAAAAGCCTGGGGTTACTGGTTCTGTTCTTTGCAATTTGTAAATGCTTACATCAAATAATTGCTACATCTAAGGAGAATCAGTATGCAAGGATCTGCATACTCTGACTTAAATTTTACCTCAAACGTCATTCCATGAAACATAGGATGCAGATCACAGAACTATAAGTTAGTTTTTGATTAGTTCCAAGGGGCTGTAACTTGTCTACATTTGCAAAGAGCCTGAAGTGCCTGTTTTATACTCTGGGGAAAATGTGCTAGTTTGTTTGCTTTAAACTCTAGGATGCTGTGATGGTTTCATAAAGTGGAAAACATAAAATTATTAAGGCAGTCACACTGAGAAAGAAAATAAAACCCATCAATATAATTAATATTTGGGAGCTACTTAAAAGATTTTATTAGATTCCCCCAAACCTTCATTTTTTTTCTGGTATAAATCAGCTTTTACTAAAAGACAAAGAGGAAAAAAACCAATAAACTTCAATAAAGAGAGAACTGGAAGTACTTAGATAAAAATTTCAGAAAGCTCATAAGGAGAAAATACAGACAACTCTATGGCCAGCAGAGTAAGAGAGGATGGTGAGAATTTTAAAGAAACCATTATCAATGGCTAACTACCAGATAGAAATAGGCAATTGCATCTAATAATATCATTCAATAAATGTTTTTGGGTTTTTTTCTGTAGCTGATGAAAAGTCTGATTATATATATATGTGTGTGTGTATATGTTATAAGTATTTGGATAAGATCTCAATGTAGCAGTAGTTAAGAACATGTTGAACAACAACTATTGAAGCTGGCCATCTCTTGATCAACAAAACTGAATAAGTTTGATGTAAGAGTTTTAAACAATTGGATTATATCTGGAAAATTAACGTTGCATTTTCAAACAAATGTCTTCAGATAATGGTGTATAGATTTCATTTATAAGTGAAAGAAACTCTGACCTTTAAACCCTATTTTTTCTCCATTTTATAAAGTGAAAAATTTGTATATTTCAAAATTATAAATAATTAAAATTACCTGAAGTAATGTCCATAGGTTTTGCTTAAATCCTTCAGTTTGCTCTTTAGTACACCTGAAATCAGTCATTAGCTAAGTTGTGATTGCTGCACTAGAGACAGTGGCTTAAATAAAAGGTAGGGCACTTATCATTTTACAAACAAAAATTTCCACCAAAATCATTGTTTGGTGAATGATAAAGAATGTAGATAATCTTTTACATCTTTAAAAGATACTATTCAAAACATTTTTTAAAGAATGCATAAATAGCTTTTGGAATCTTTCCATTACAAATTAAAGTTAATTCTGGGCAATCAGTAACTTCAGATTATAAATATGTATGCTGGTGTTATTAAAATATAAACAGCTATGTTCTCTTTTTCAATTTAATTCTGAGGTGAGTAAGTTTTTCTCGGCAGCCTGACTCTTTCTGGAGGTACCTACATTCCTCTGGTGAGTTTACTCTGAGAGTAGCTTGCAGTTTCCATCTGACAGCATAAACTGAAATTAATTATAATTTTAGAAGATGCAGGTTTTGCATTGTGCAACATCTGACCTTTTCAGACGTCGACATATTGCCTGCCATGTTTAGAACCCTTCTCCATTTCATTAACAAAAATGGATGCTCAACTTTTACATTTGAGCTGCCCTGCTTCTAATTTGCTGTCTCACTTCAGATGGCCACAGTCTTACTGGCAGAATCGATGAAAACTCAAAGTTATTTTGTGTATTCATTGCATCTAAGATGCTTTAAACATGGGAATTAGCATATTACTTCAATTAATTATTACAATAATAGATATCTTTCACATAATGAATTTTGATGTCATAAGATTCCAGACTGTAATGTGCAGCTCTGCCAATGTAGTGGTACCCCAAATAAGCACCAGTAGCTGCTTTAGGCATGCTGAAAGTACAGCTAGCTAGATATTACTGTATCAACTTCAGTTTTCTGCTTTTTTAAATCTTGGCTTTCTCTTGTTTCTACGGTTTTCCTGAGCAGATTATAAATTTATTCCAACAGAATATTTAATATATCAGCTGCTAAATTCCTAGAAGCTTCCCCAGAACTAGTGGCCCTTTTATATTACATATTTCACAGGCTGTGGAACTTGGTAATAGCTATTGTTCTTGAGTGAGATGAGTGCATCACAGATGGCTTGTGCACCTGCAGCAAATATTTATCTCAGGCTACTCATAGTTGGACTGTTTTGTACTGAAAAAAGAATTGTGTAATGGAAGAAAGCGTGCCTGACAATACCTTAATAGACTCTTTCATCTTGGAGTTTGGTGCATGCTTCTGAAAAGGGACTTTATGGGATGAGTGATATTTTTACCCTACAAAAATCTCTTGCAGAATGTAACTGAAGTTTACAGTAATTTTCTTACAATTTTTTCCACAATTATGCATTAGAAATAAACCCTTAGTTAGATTGTAAGAGATAGTATAGTAGGGAGAAATGAGGTGGGATTCATAAGTACTGCTAGATTTTTACTTTCTGCAGAATTTTACATTTCAGCCTATGAGTAGATTTACATAGTTTAAATTATGACTATGTGCTTGCCAAAACATGATGATGTGGTTTCTACAGATATGGATTTAGACACTGATGGTGGAGTGCTGTGCAGTGTCAATTAAAGATGAGGAGCTATAACACTAAAAGAAATTCTCTGAACATATATCCCACGGCACAATTGATGCCTTGACCTTCTGGACTGACAGATGACTTACATGATATTGTATTTATTGAGTTAAGAAAAACACAAAAAAAACAAATACCACAACAAAACAAAAAAATACAAAAACAAAACCACAAAAAAACAAACAAAACCAGAAAAAAGCCTGAAAACAACACAAAACAAATCCCAATGAAATCTCCACACAAAAAAATTTTGCTTACATGTTTCTGACAATTGATAAGCTTAAAAGCTCTTTAGCAAAAATCTTATTTAAGTGTAACAGAGATTTGCCTAAGTAGAGCCAGTATAAAGCAGAACATAGGTTAATTACATCCCTAAAAGTAGGTAATAAAATGGAAAGTGAAGCTCAATTGTATTGAGTGTTGGATCATATTCATATTTAGGAGTAACATATATTATTCTACAGTACTAATAATTTTAAATTTTATGTAAGAAACTATATAACTGTTCCATTAAAAATTGAAATTTTGAAAATCAATTGTTTATCTCAAAAACACGCACAATAGTTCATTTAAAGAGCCTTAAAATTATCATAATTGAACACTTACCAAATCAAATTATGTTCTTTTTTCTAGTGGGAGAACTACGTCAAGACTGACCAGACCAGCCTATGTATTCAATGATTTTTTTAAAATTATAATTTAAAACAAATCATGTCCCTTATCTCTTTCCTTGGTATACATCTGTGAAACAATGTTTCCTCTGGAGAATAGTGACTTGCCCTGTGTAGGCTTAAATAAATTTGCACTGCTACTCAGAACTACTAAAATTACGCATCTGTATTTATTGATGCCTGTGTTACAAACGTTAATTTCTTTCACTATGACAGATAGTGAAATACAGAAATACAAAGATGTTCAGCTTTCACACAGTTATTGAAAAGCAAAACCAGACTGATGCAAGTTTCTTTTTTTTTTTTTTTTTTTTCCATGTAGTACTCACTAGTCTAGTGGACTTCAAAACTTCTAGAGGCATAAACACATGGAAGCCTTCAATTAGGAAGACCAAGAGCTCCACCACTGGAAATTTTGCTAACTTTTCATTATGCCTGAAGTTTTAATAGTTCCTCTGTGACCTGTTAAAGGTATGAATCTAATCTCAGAGATTAAGTACTTTCTGAAGATTATTTCAGACAGAGATGGAAATGAAATTCTTGGCTCCGATGTAGGAGAAAAAAGCTCTGCTGTAAAGACTTACAGAAAAAATATACTACATTAAGTTTGAAGAAATTTCTGTATAGGCCTGACATTCAGAGCTAAGCAAAATTTATCTCTAATATTCGTTTCATTAAAGTGCATCTATTCTGTGATTCAAGCATAATTTAGATTTAATCAGTTCCCCTCCCAGTCAATTAATTTTAATACATTGGAGCATAGAAACCAGGTCTCTGTCTTCTCAAAGTGACCAAGTGGCATTGCTGCTGACACAGGTTCAGTCTTGAACTTCCTATCCAAAGCAATATGTTTTGAGGTCTTTTCTAACTGGGCAGGACATGGATAAGGGAAGTGCCAATGCAGGCATCATTGGGGATTGAGAAATAGATTTGCATTTACTTTAGCAGGATAGAGCCTGCAGTGAAATGGCTTCTGTCTAAATGTGTATAAAAAAATATATATATATATTTATATAAGCAGAAAATCTCCTCCTTTGACTTTATTTTATCAGAAAACATTGGATTCTTCTCTTCTTGAAAAGTTGCCTTGTATGCACAACTCAAGGATATGGATGTGCCCCGTAGCCTGAAGTAAATATCTAGAAATATATTAGAAATTGCTTTTAACCTCACTCTTTTGAAATGTTGTGTGCCAGTTTTTAGGTACTGACTCTTCTGAATTTCTGTATCTCAAATGAGACTTTGAAGTCCTTGTAACTTATGATAATGTTTTGATCCCTACCACTAGCCATCATCTAAATCTTAGGATCATCTAGTATAACTATTAAATATTTTATTGACCTTTATGAAATCATTGCTTCCAGAAGAAGACACACACACACACATATATTAAATATGATATTTAAAGACCTTTTCATGACTAACCTTCTGACTTGTTCATTTTCATAGAACAGCTATCTCAAAAAAAAATTAATCATGGTCAGAATCTGACAATTCGCCTCATCATATTTAAACAGTTGTATAACTTAAAAAAAGAAGAAAAATCCAGAAAATCTATTCAAACTCAGAAAATCTATTCAAAATAAGAAGAGTTTGTTCAAGGCCTTGGCATGGAATGATGGCCTGACAGATCTGCTGTTATCACACTGCATTACTGCATAGGACATAGCAAAATATTTGTTTCTTCCTGACTCTCATAAATCCTCCTGAAGTAGCTATTTTGAATAATGATTAATAGGGTATGGGAAAGGAGCTTCTCCACAGTGCTTTGTTTGTACTAATAACACTGCAGCTCCATTAACAATTCAGTTTGTAGCAATAGCACAAAATTTAAATAAGTCCCTTAGCTACACCCAGTTCTGACACAGCATTTCAGTGCGGTAGACGTTTTAATGTGCTCTAACTAAAATTCTGCAAGAAGATGTTAAATGAGAGGTTTCTCTCTACCAAATGCTTTCTGTCACCCTACTCATTTTGGCTGGGGCAAGAGTTAAATTTCCTCATAGTAGCTGGTATGGGGCTGTGTTTTTGATTTGTGCTACCAAGTTTTGATAAAAGAGATGTTTTCTTTACTGCTGAGCAGAGTTTACACAGAGTCAAGGCCTTTCCTGCTTCTTGCCATACTTCACCACAAGGAGACAGTGGGTGCAGGAGTTGGGAAGGGACACAGCTGGGACAGCTGACCACTACTGACCCAAGGGATACTCCAGAGCACATGGCATCACACTCAGCCTATAAAGAAGGGAGAGAAGAAGGAAAGAGCCAATATTTGGAGTGGAGATGTTTGTCATCCCAAGTAAACATAATGATATATGTAATGGAAGCCTGCTGTAATGAGCATGGCTGGACACCTGCCTGCCCATTAATTCCAAGTTTTGCATGTACAAATGTTTTGCTTTCCCTATTAAACTGCTTTTATATCAACAGAAAACTTTTTTCCACTATTTCCCTTCTAATTAATTTCCTCATTGCACTGAGGGGAGTGAGTGAGCGAGTGAGTGGCTTGTTGGCTTGGTGTCAACACATCAATCTTTCTTTTGACTTTATCAGCCACCATACGGAGACTTTGGTCGACAGCCCTAGACTGAGGATTGGCACATTTGGGTGCAGACTGCCAGTAGGCATTGACTGTTTTGCTTGCCATTGACCAGGAAATTGCAGATAACAATGAAGATGTGATCTTAACTATGCATGTGTGTGACCATGTTCACAGGGGTCCCAGGATGAGGGAAGAGATGAGAATGTTGAGTCCATGTTTCAGAAGGCTTGATTTATTATTTTATGATATATATTATATTAAAATTATACTAAAAGAACCAAAGAAAGGATTTCATCAGAAGGCTAGCTAAGAATAGAAAAGGAATGATAACAAAGGTTTGTGACTGACCGAGACAGTCCGGACAGCTGGACTGTGATTGGCCATTAATTAGAAACAGCCACATGAGACCAATCACAGATGCACCTGTTGCATTCCACAGCAGCAGATAACCATTGTTTACATTTTGTTCCTGAGGCCTCTCAGATTCTCAGGAGAAAAAATTCTAAGGAAAGGATTTTTCATAAAACATGTCTGTGACACATGTGCATGTATATAGCAATAAAAAGGGTACTCAAAAGTTTTTCTTAAAAATATAATCACAGGCTTATACTGTATGTTTCTATGACCTAAATGTAATAATTTATTCTATTACATTTGGAAGTCATAAAAGTAAATTTAAATTAACAGTAGATAATTATTCACCTTCCAGAGACATTATAAGTGAAAGAAACAGTTTATTTCATAGAAATAATGAGGTAAGACTACCTACCTCCTTTAAATCAGTACAATAGCTAATATTCAGCTATTTTGATTAGAATCATAGCCAGCACCATTCAGGAACTTCTTAACCTAATGGTGAAAAGTTAAAGTTATTAAAAATAAAAATAACTGTATGGATAAGCTGATTTTTGGGAATGATTTCTTCCTGCAATAAAGGAACACTAGTTTGTTTGACTAACTTTTCTACCTGATTTGTAGATGGAAAAAAGCTCTTCAAAATATTGCATTCACGTCTTACTGACATATCATGTAGGTCTGTTACATGTATCTGCATTAAAAGTTGGAGTTCTTTTGTTTGTTGGGAAAGTTGTTACCAGAATCAGTGGTAACAGAATGTCATAAGAATTAATACAATCTTGTGAACAATTTAAGGGAGTCATTAACTCTGTTTGTTAATCCCGTGGGAAATTTCCTGGTTCAAATAGTAGGAAAGGATAACATGGATTATAATATGGAAAATATTCTCTCTACTGTGTGATTGTTTGCTGTCACATGCAAATAATCATGAATACATCAATCTACTAATTGCTAATCAGCCCCCACGCTGTTTTAATAAATTCATCTACTAAGGTTGTTCTGTCAATATTTAATTAATGCAGTTTAATATAATGACTGTTCTTGTTAACATCTGTTCATAGCAAAAATGGGATTCAGACATTTAGCAGCACAGCATTGCTTTTCTTCACAGGCAATTGCTGTTTAAACAGTGTTTTCCTTTACATAGCAAATATTATCTAAGATATCCAACAGTTTATGACACCATCCATTTTTAAAGTAGCAGGAGCTTATATAGCAGCCTTGAAGCTGCACCATTTTGGGTACTATAAGCATACTTTTAAATCATTGGTTTAGAAGTTAAGTTTATCACAAAACTTATGTTACAAGTTACATAACAAAATTATATAACAAAGAACAAGCTATTCCATGGCATAATGCAACTGCCTGAAAATGTGTGCCCATTGTTCAAAGTGCTTGTTATTTTGTCACGTGGTGACCCCCCAGTTTAAATGTTCAAATAAAGCCAAACAAAAGCAAAACTTTTGTGATGTGGAATACACCAACTGACATTGGATTTACTAATTTTTTTTTAATTCACTGCGTGTCTCTTACAGTGTAATTATGCAATATCTCTATATGTATATTTGTGTATTGACCACATTAATTCTCCACCATATGTAAGATCCTTGGGATTTTATTCATTATAATGCAAATTGGCTGTCAAACCATCAGTAAAAAGTATCAGATGTAGTTCAATTAAAGCATATAAATGCAATTAATAGCACTTTATTCACTCCAAAGATAAGTGACCACAGGAAATCTTAAGGAATGATCATGATTTAGTTTCATTAAAAGTTCAACAATTGGAGAGCTCACAACATCTAGCACATTCAGCAGTTATTTTTGCTCTGCTAATAGAAATAGGAGTGTCTTTTGAAAATTAAGTTTGTATTTTTTCAAATACTCATAATTATAGGTGTTGTTTTTATTTAAGTACATCACCAGATTTTAATAGAGTCATAGACTGTATTGTTGTTGTTATATATTCATTTTTATAAACTGATGAAACTTCAGCAACCCTATGTACATGGGACCTCACCCCTCTATTTCCACATCCAGTTTCTATAAACTTTATCTTCTTTTTTATTTCTCAGTTTCAAAATAATTTTTATTCCATTTACTTTATATTGCTAATGGGTATTTATTTTGTTTTTACTACAGAGTTGTTTGTTTTTTAGAACCGAGTCACAGTGCACAAATCACAGAGAAATTCTAACTTGTTTGATTTGGAAACACAGTAGGAAAAATTCACAGAAAAACTTCTTTAAATTGTTGCTCAGACAGATGTCTGTGGAAAATTTAAACAGGCAGAAAAATAACTTTGTTACAGTTTGATAGGGGGCATGGTTGTTTGTGTTTGCTCTGTTTTGGTTTTTTACCCTAAAGCAAGTACAATATAAAAAGTAATGAACTGACTAGGGTGCTGGTGAATGAAAGGGTAAATGAGAATATGGTTCTGCTGCCAAAAGTGCGAGTCACACAAATGCCTGTTACCCTTATCATGTGTATGCAAAATAAATACTTTCTCTATTATATTATGTACAAAATGCTGTGTCACTCTTGAAAAAGTGAATTGCAAGCCCTGTTAGACTCTGAAGAATCGACTAAACCAAACACATAAATAAAAGGGTCATGTCTCAGGAAAGCCTTCTGGGAGACAAAATGTCCTTTCTTCAACATTTAACTGAATTAACTGATTTAAAAATAAAAACAGGTAAGTTGGAGATGCTATGAAGTTCTCTGAAACACAGAAGGAGGGACAATTTGTCCTTGGAAATCCCAGCCTCCTTGGTCTAAAGTAGCAGTTCCTCTCATAGCTAGTTAAGCCACTGGACCAAGTAAAGAAGCACTGCAGGTCTTTGCTATTTTGCTTGTGGTAAGTCATTCTAATTTTGTAATAAAAAGTTAATTAAATACTGGGATAGACTTCTTCCATAAATTTAGCTGGTGTTATGTGTGATAACAGAGGTTAATTTGGGAGAATAGTACACAGCATCTGTTCAAAACAAAGCATGAATTGAAATCAAATGTTGTTGCAGGTTAGCCTGAGATGTTTGCAATTAATCCCTTACTTGGGTGTCTCAGGAAGCAGTATTTGTTTCACATCTTTTTGCAAGTGAGGATCAAGCTGTATCAACTATTAAGCTCTCCTAATAAACATTATTCACTGGTCAGATTAAGGCAACTCAAGCAGGATATGAATGTTCAAAGAGAGAATGCATTTTTATATACATAGGTGTAGGAAGCTCAGCTAGAATAAATCCTACCCCTACTCACTACATGATGACACACAGACATTTCTTCAGCTTTTCAGTTCTGCAGTCTGAGAAGTACTCATTTTAAGGCAGTATAACTTAGAATATTAACTATAGTCTCTCATGTCAAAACTTGTTAGGATTTAGTGATTTAGATGCATTTTTGAAGTAAATTTCCCAATCAACCCCTCTAACCAGATTCACAGCAAGAAACAACTTCAAAAGGTATAAGTAGGATTTCTTTCAGAGTAAACAGAGCCAGAACATGAGCTACTGGAGTACAACCAGTGCATGCCAGCTTCTATGGGCTGGCATATCAGGCTGGCATGAAGAGCTTGACTTCTAGGCTATGTTCTGACAGTTTAGGATTGAAGTATGCCAGGTGTGAATCAACAGGATGTGCAAGAGCCAGAAACACACAGGGGTTTGACTCCTAATGTATGGAAATGTTATTTTCTAATCATATGCCTGTGACCAGACACTGTCCAGTCAGAGTATTTAGTTCTATAGTGTCTCAAGAGTCAGGAAGTTTGAAGCAAATCTAAAAGCCTTTTCTTCTGTTATACTCCCATCACTGTTCTCTGTTCTTTCATCTACCATTCGTAGACATGAGAAAACATGTGAATCATATTCTTTTAAGAGAGACAAAAGAGAGAAGATTTTTTCATTGAAAAAGAAGAAGCTACTGTACATGGCCACCAGAGATGGAACAAACATTAGAACCATCTCTTCTGCCGATATGGATGACAGTTTGCTACTCATTGAAACACAAATCTAGCAGTCCAAATTTTTTTACCTTCATCCTTTAAATGATCCTGCTTGTTCTGTTTGCTTCTCTACCTCAACCATTTTCATCTTGACATCTTTTATTCTTTCAGAGTAGTCAACAGTAATGTGGAAGAAAAGTTTAATTCCACGATTTCTGTATAGTTTTTTTCTTGAGCCACCACTGAAGCAAGAAAACCAGTAATTTCTCAAAGTAATTTTATTTCCCCTTTCTGAAAGAATTTTGAAGGTCTTTCTTGTTTGGTTTTGTTTATTTCTTAAATCAAAGAAGCTCTAGAATAAAGTGATAATAAAATCTAGGACTTTTCCTCTTGATGAAGGCTATCACAAGCAAAATCTTGTAGCTACAATAGCAGCCATTGGCAAGCTCTAAAGTCACTTTAATTATTAATCCTCAAGGATTGTATATAGATGAAAAGGACAAAGGACAACTTGTACCTGTCTGCTCTTCCTGAGATCCAGTAAAATGACATCTGGCTGTGTGAAACCAGTACATAACCTCCATACTCAGCTCATTTATATACTGCTATCAGGAAAAAAGCTCTTGGTCCCTTTGAAGTGAATCTTCTGAGATAGTGGCAGTCAATAATGCAAATTGAGGTTTCCATATGCTTTTTTTCTGTGACCTGTTCATCTTTTTTTATCAGCTGGAGTTATCAAGGCTGATTTTTCAAAATGTGTTTTCCTACGCTTTTTGACAATAATGAAAGCCCATAAATTAAAAGACGGAGGTTAAAAATGCAAAGAGGGCATGATTCTTAGGCAACCTATGATGTTAATGATAGATTTAAACAGTCTTTATACCCGGAGATCTTTGAGTTGATATATGACCTTGCAAAAGAGCAATTCATTACAGTTTTTCCAACGGCAGCTTCAAAAAAGTCGTCCGGAACTTCTTGGCAGTTAAGACAAAACTGTTAGAAGAGACAGCAGATAGCATGGTCTTACAGTCAAGAAAACACTGGAAAACATGCAAGTTTCTCTCAGGGATACACATTCAATTCTGAACCAATTATCTATTAAAAGATAATTGAATAAAATATAAAGCTATTGTATTAATCTAGAAAACAAAACAGTTTCTTTGACATTATATCTGTATTAATCTGTTATTCATATACTGTATGAAGGATGAGGTACTTCCATCTCTATTTAAATGTTCCAGTTCACTGGAGTACTTGCTTAATTAGGACATCTCCTGGAGAAAGTATTTGGCTGAAAGTTAGTGTTCTACTTGATTCTTGATATGGCTGCAACCAAAAGCATATTTTTCTCACTGAAGGAAAAATTCCAGTGATTTCACTTCTTGAAGAAATGTTTATAAAGTTGATGAGGAGTGAAATAATTATGAAGATTCTGTACCAAAATAAAATGCAGGGTACTATTTAGTCAACAGACTCTTGTTTCCACTGTTGTTAGCTCACTAAATCTGATGTTTTTCTCCCTGCTGAGTGAAATGATTTTGAAAAAAGAAGAAAGTGTGTACCTGTGTCTGTTTGAGGTGGTTTCAGTTCTGTCATTATTTCTCACCATCTTACATTATTTTTTTTAAAAAAATTAGATTAATTTCCTCAAGTCAAGTATTTTTTTACCAATGACTGTAACTGGTAAGCAATCTCCCTTATCTCAATCCATGATGCTGTTCATCTCATTTTCTCTCTCTGCCCTGTTGAGGAGGGGGAGGGAGACAGTGGGTGTCTGGTCACTAGCCAAGGTCAATCCACCATAAGAACAACTAATCAAACCACTTAAAACCTGCAAGCTAAAATAGGAGGTGATGTGAATCATCTTTTCTCCAAACTTTCCCATGTGGGCTCAGGATTGTGCCCGAGGTTGTCTGGAAGTGAACCAGCTCTTCCTATCAAGCAGTCTTTTGCTCAGTGCCATTGCAGACTTCATATAGAAGCTACTCCCAATCTACCATTTAGATATTGCATTCTGAAATGTGGGACAGTTATTCAAAAAGCTCTGTGCAGTAAAGATAAATTAGCTTGCAGTTCAAAGATTGGCAGTTCTCAGGTAATATTTAATTCTCACAAAACTTAATTTAAAAATGTCTAAGCTCATATCCCTAGTCTTACACTTTACTCCTTTTTTCATTCATAGTATATCAGTGAATAACTACTACCCAGTGCCAGAGAGGACCTTGAATCAAATTTCCCAACCTAAACTGCCCTTTCTAATAAACTTCAAGCACGTCTCCATCTTACCAAGCTGTTTGCCAATTTGTCAGTTTTCCAGTTTGCCAATTGGTTTATTTGTCAGGTTTTGTTTCTCAATTTGTTCATTTGTCAATTTGTTAATTGCTTGCCACTTTCACAGTACTTACCCAGTTGAATTAATGTCTTCAAAACAGTGATTGCAGTGGAACAAAGCACAGATACTCGGTTCAGCCCAATACCTTAGAGTTCTGTTAGAAGGGTATGATATTGATGTGTAGTATTTTAAAAACCTCATGTTGTATGAATTTGTAAATATTTTAAACAATGTATTTTAGTTTTAACTTTATATGAAGTTACCCAAATACACCACACAAGCAATTTTTAAATCTATGGCTTCTATATATTTGCATTTTATAACTCTATATGCTTTGGCAAGTCCATTGCATGCCTCCATAGAATCTATGTTAAAAAAGAAAAATATAGAAACAAAACAACACGCTTATGACTGTAGTTATAAGATAGAATACCAAGTTGCCAGGAAATTTTAGTTTTCAATGAAAGACCCACTTTGATGTTTAGGAGCAGTAACAACAGTATAAATATTCAAAACAGAACAAGAAAGCATAGGGGAGAAGCAGAATCATTTCCTGAACATACTTGTCCAGTACTATAGATTCCAAAGCACTATTTTCTTTTTTTAAGGATCAACATTCACATCTCCTGACTCTTAAAAATGTGCTCTTGAGTTGCTCTGTTATTGTGGCATTATCAAGTTAGTCTGCTGAAGGCAGTTTCTTTGCAGAAAACAATTTAAGATTTATTGGACTTGAAAAAGTGAGTTTTACACTATAGTGCACCAGTTATAGCCCTTGCTGTGAAAAAAAAGAGATCATGGGCTGCTATCTGTGCTCCCAGTCCTTGTTGTTCAAAAAAAAAAGTAAAATCCAATAATGTTTAAGTACTGTTGTGACATGTGCTTTTAGTTTTTTCTTGTTATTACTCTTTCCTTCATGTAGTGTCAATTTTTCTGAACACAGCTGTTACTCAAACTGTCTTGGCAGAAAACCTGTTTTTCATCTCATCTCGACACGGCGGTCAATTTGATGACTTAAGACATAGAAACAGAGAAGCAAGATGGTTGACTTTATCGTCCTTTAATTGATGCCTTCTGATGCCATGGCATGTAACATAGACATGACTGGGACTGTTAGTCTTTGATGAAACCGACAATCACAGCTTAAAATTCCCCCAGATGCCTGTTTATAAGATCAAAACACCAATAAAAAGAGGGAATTAGGTAACTGTATGAGGGAGAGCTTGATATAATTTACTAATTTTTAATGAATGTTTCAAAGTTTATTAGTTATATGAAGATTAATCATCACATAAAAATTTCTGAAAAAATTAATTTTGTGCACTGAAGGTAGAATGACTGTGACAATCTTCAAATGCTCGGTCTGGGAGAAACTGCAGAACGTGCCTAACCACCTTCTATTTTGTCCCTACGAATATATTATTTATAATTATATACACTATATTGTGTAGGAACAAGGAATTGATTCTTCATTGTGAATACACCAGGTTACGCCTTAAATTATTGGTTTTGTTTCCTGCCCAATAATATATATCCTTCTTGAATTTCTACATAGGTGATTTTCTTAATTCTGGACCATTTTTTTCACAGAAAAAAATGGTCTAGTACCTTTCTCATAACTGTAGAAATTTGATACTGCATTGTTTTTTGTAGAAGATTGATTTTTCATTCCAGAATGTATTTGACATATTTAGAGAAGTACAGTCATACATATTAAGCCGTCAGATCACTTTCATCATCTGTTTGTATTCAATTTATTGCCTCTGCTCCCTTCCTTGATGCCTATTGTATGTGCAATTTACTATTTCCTTTTTAACCTTATATTTTCAAATAATTTCCAATAATCATAAATGAGAAACACACAACAATATTAGGAAGAAGTGAAATTACACCTGTCAGAAGAGACTATTTTTGCAGACATGTAATTATCACATTTTATGAAGGTGTGGACAAACTGTCCAATTTGTCAGTCGGCAGTCAAAGAGAAATAATCCAGTTCCTCAGAAAAGACATCACAAAGTGGGCCAGTGAGGTGAGAAAAAAGATTCTCATAATGTCCTTTAGTTCTAAGTTCCCTAGGTGTACTGCTCAAAAAGTAACACATTTATATGGGTGTCTGTCCTTTGGTCATACCTCTCAGGTCTTGGTGGTGGTTGCTGGAGGGTGACTTTTGTGGAATGAACCAGGAACTTCTCTGAAATGGACCTACATAACCTATCCTCTGCCAAATATGATGCCAGACCAAGGAGAATCTAGTGCTGCTACTCAGACATGATTAAGAGCACCACACATCGCCTCTCCAAAGGAGCAGTGTATGATTGAGTGTAATCTGTGGCAAAAACAAAGGAAGCTGAGGAAATCAGCTACTTCATGCTTTTTTTGGCATTAGAGTAAAAAAAACCCAGTACATTCATGAACATTAATATCTGTATGAATTTAAGAAAAAAAAGTAATAGAATATAGGTTAAAAGTTTTCTGGTATAGTTTTTCTTATAGTATTTTACAAAGAAAATAATGATTTTAGCCAACTATCAGAACGGAAAATTGAGGCTTAATGATGATCAGTTATTTATTAAACATCAATTATCCAGTAGCTGGTAACACAATATAAGTCCATTTTGTTACCTTTTATCAGCTCATCAATGTAACCACTAGTTTCAGGTATCTCTATATTAGTAAATATAATCAATATCCATGTGTTCACAATTCCCTTCATATCTGATATGGTCATGGAAAATAGACTACGTAGGAAGAAGAAGAAGAAAGATTATTTTTTTTTTTAACTGAGGAATTGAAGCTAAATTTATAATACTGAAAATGTTCAAGTACAGTTGAAACTGGCCAGTGTTGTGTCAGAAAACAAGAGGCTTTACAAAGTAAAATCAAGAGGTCTAAGGAAAATATTAGACTGATACCAAGTGGTATCAGTTTCTTCTGGTTGTAGCACCAAACCTGTGCCTTGATGATGATCTCAGTCATATGGTTCATGTTTAGGTACTTGTGCAAGAAGCAGGGAGTTGGGCTCAATGATCCTTGTGGGTCTATTCCAACTTGACATATTCTGCGATTCTATGAGTCCACAACAATAGAAACAGTGGCTTTCCATTTGTGGACACTAAAATTCTAAGGGATCAGTTAAATGTTCATAAGTCTGTATGGCTGGATTGTGATACATCCCAAAGTACTTGAAGCGTTAGCAATGTTACAGCAGGAATGTTCCTTGTCTATCAAAAGTCTTGGCTGTCTGGGAAAGTCCCTGCTGACTGGAAGCTTGCCAACACTCTGTTAGTTTAAAAGAAGGCATAAGGGAAGACCCCAGAAACTATAAATTTAACTTCAGTACCTAGAAAAATTATGGAGTAGATCATATCAGGTGCTATTAAAAGAAATTTAAAGGAGGTTTCAGTCATTGGGCATGGTCAATATTGGTTCAAAAAAGGAAAATCCTGTTTAACTAATCTGATATCCTTCAATGTAAAGTCATCTCTCTAATAATGAAGGGGAGAAAGCAGATGTAGCTTTACTAGAATTATTAATGTTTTGATACTGACCCTCATAGTGTCCTTCTGGACAAGCTGTCCACCTGAGAGATGAATGGGTACACAGTGCACTGGGTGAAGAACTGGATGAACAGAAGGGCTGAAAGGGTTGTGCTGATTTGCATGAAGGAGGCGAATGCACCACTAGCAAGTTTTTTGACAATAATAAACTGGGAGGTGCTGTTGACTCTTATAAGGAACCAGATGCCTTGCAGAGGGACTTAGATATATTGGATCATCGAGCAATTGTCAATGTTCTGATATTTAACAGGAACAAATGCTACGGGAGGGAGGACGATCAGCTAAAAATCTAGACTGAGAGAAAAGCAGCTGGAGAGCAGAAAGAGTTCTTGAGGTCCTGGTTAGCAGCAGCTCAGTAGGAGCCAGCAGTGTGCTGTGGCAGCCAGGAGGGCAAATCCTATCCTGGGTGCATCAAACACGGCATCGCCAGCTGGTCAAAGGAGTTGATTATCCACTATTTATTATCCCATTGCGCTCAGTGTTGGTCCAGTATCACCTTGAGGATGGCGTGCTGTTCTGGGCCTCACAATTTAAGAAGGATGTGAAGGTACTTAAACGTGTCCAGAGGAGGGCAGCAAAGCCAGCAACAGGGCTGGAGGGCATGTCCTGTGAGAAGCAGCTGAGGACTGTGGGTTAAACTAGTTTAGAGAAAAGGAGTCTCAAGGGCAACCTTGCTCACCACAGCTTCCTGAGAAGGGGAAGTGGAAAGTGAAGTACTGATTTCTTGTGTCTGGCAACCAGTGATAGGATGCTAGGAAAGAGTTCAAAGCTGCGCCAGGGGGATTTTAGGCTGGACATTAGGAAGCATTTCTTTGCCAAGAGAGCGATCAAACAGCAAAACAGTCTTCCTAGAGTATAGCAAATACTCCATTCCTGTCAGCATTTAAGAGTCATTTGGAAAATGCACTTAATAATACACTTTAACTTTTGGTTGGGAATTGGAATGGATGACTGCTGTAATTCCTTCTAACTAGAACTATTCCATTCCATTCCATTCCATTCCATTCCATTCCATTCCATTCCATTCCATTGAATTAAATTCTTAATTAAAAAATCAAGCCATGTAAATATTTTGGCTAGATTAAAGATATTCACTGTACAGGTAATATAGTGCTGTTGTAAATATGTCTTGTGATGAATCATCTAATTTCTTCTCTTCTCCTTAGGACTCCTGTCTGCACAATATCACAGTGTGTATCCCAGATCCGTTCAATAATTCACATTCTCCTCAATGTCCGCTGCCTGGTCTCCTCCCACTGAACCTCTTAGTTATTTTCTCCATAAGACTGAAATCCTGGTCTGGAGAAGGAATTATTAATTTTCCCAGAAGTGTTTCTACAACATTATTAGAGAATGTGTTACTGTTTCATAAACATTAATAAATTAAATTTCACATATAGGCACTGTCACCAACTTAGAGAGAGAGAACTGAAACACCAAAGGAGTAAGATTAAAAAATCTCTAGTTTGAATACCTACAACCTTATTTTTCATATTATTTGCATTAATGGATCTTCATATATTCACAGCATAACAAATCAACTTTAATTACCTCTCTGAACAGTTGGTATTGTTGTTACTGAGGAGCAATATGTTCTGACTATAATGAACATGCACCTTTAGAAAGTACTGTTGAAGTGATCTATCAAATACAATGAAAATCAGTAGCAGAGGCGTAGACAGAATCTAGTTTCCATACAAATATTCAGCTTCTGCAGATATAACATCAACCTTCGTGTACTTCAGCTTTTGCAATGAACAAAGCATGACACTGTAAAAGCAACAGTCCCTCCTGTCCTTTTGCCAATCTCTTCCTCAGTTGTGAGACTCCTTACAGGTATTGCCCCTCTTCACCCTTTGTCTCCACACTCATTCCTTTTCTGTGGACTATCTGCTATGAGATCTCAACCTCTAGAAAATTCTAGCAGCTTTTAACCATAGCTGCATTTTCCTTCTCTGCTCATTTCTTGCCCCCAACAATACTTCTAGGAATTTTTATTAGTATTCCAATTTACTGACCAATTCTCAGACCAAATTTCCTGTAGCTTGAGCCAGTAAGATGTACAAAAATCAGGATTTAGATGTCATTTAAGTGCCTGGTTCAAATTCTGAAAGCTTCAGTCTAAAACCTGGAGAAAGCTAGAATGCAAAGGTACACATTTGCATTCCTATGCATTATTTTACTTTCCTGATTTTCTGGGACATATCTTGTGCTATAAGTGATCATAAAAGTCTTATATGGCAACAAGCAAGGAAGTTGCTGGGACTTTTCATGTACTGAAGAGTGCTGGATAACATTATGCTATGCTGGCAATAACACATTAGTGAAAACAAAATTTCAAAGGAATTATCTGTACTAGATGAAAGCCATATGTACATACATATGTACACAAATGTGCACACAAAATTTCAGTTCAAAATATCCTTTCAAGTCAGGATGTTACCAAACATTGCAGGTATTCCCATGACCAAATCCCAGTAAGACTACTGATTAAAGTATATATTAATGTCAGGCAAATTATGTAGTCAATTAGCAAATTGAGCAATGTGTAACAATGTAATTATATAAGAAGGAAATTAGTCAAATTCAGATTTTGGAATCTGGACAGTTATTATGTCTCTTGGCTGAAGTTTGACTAGTAATATGACATCTTACTCCATTCTGCTAATTGCCATACTGTTTGAAGTCAGGAAAATCGAGTGACTATTCTTGCAAAATATCAGGTTGCAGCTGAAATGAAGGATTTATATTGATGGGAGGGGTAGACCTTGGTAGAAAAATTACCTAAAAACCATTCACTCTAAAATCAATAAAAATATAACTGCCAATGTCTTGACAGTGTAGTGGAGCTTGAGCTCAGGACTAACTGGAAGCCAGAAGATAAACTGTCCTCTACCAGTATCCCCAAGGACTTCATGCAACATCGATTACCACAGTGTAGGCTCCAGCTCTTGAGATTCTGTGAGAATGGGCCTCAGGCTGTTTAAGAGATCTGTTTCCATACTGTCTTTCATCTATTAGGTTACATTTTCAGGATATTAAGTAAATTAAAACCAATGTATGGGCAATTCTATTACCTATATTCTCCATCAGTAATGAAAAAAACTTTTTCATCTCATTCTGGTTTATTCTTCCAAGATCAGTTAGGAAATTAAATGAAGAGGGTGTTTTAACCTCTGCTACTCAAGAATCTGTCTGACCCTCTCTCAAGGCTCCAAGTTCATGATTACTCAAAGATTAATGTTGAAATATCCTTTATCATCCATGTGTTTATTATTTAGAAAATGTGTCGGGTTTCAAAGTGGTAATTGATGACATATGAAGCTGCCATTAGCATCTGTGACTTTTACACTTCTTAGTAAATATCTAAATAGCAAATAAGAAAAGGACTTCTGTGCTGATGGGCCCAGGTGCAATAGTTGGTTATTGGTCTTTCAGCTTTAAGTTTTTATTGAAGAACGCAGCACATAGTTCTTGTTCATTTGGTTCTTCTTTAGATTTCAAGATTTTTTTAGGCCTCCATAAAATTATGAGTCAGAAATTGTTTGTCAGACATCATTTTATAAGAATAGCCATCTTCAGTAATAGAAAGTAAATAATAAATTTTTTTAAAAATATATAAAAAAAAGAAATATAATTAACTCAGCAAAGATTTTGGAGTGGACTTGGTCTGATGTTTCACACATGATCACAGCAGAATTTATGGTAAGAAATTAGCACTGGACAAATCCTTCTAGGAGAAGAGTGGATTATTATTGAATTCTCAGGAGAGAATTATAATGGTTTAACCCCAGCCAGCAAGTTAGTACCATGCAGCTGTAGATCACTCACTCTTCCAACCCACCCCACGTGGGTGAGAATCAGAAAGAAAGATAAACCTCATGGGTTGAGATAAGAAAAATTTAATAATCTAAATAAAATATTATTGTAATAATAAAAATAGCAATATAGATAATAATATTCCTATGATATGATTAATAATAATATTAATTATAAGGAGAGAGAGATAGTAACAGAATCCAAAAGAAGCAAGTGATGGACAATAAAATTGCTCACCCCCTCTTGACTGAGAACCAGCCTATCCTCGAATACCACTGGTCCCTTCTGCTCAGCTCCCCAGATTATGTACTAGCCATGAAATTCTATGATATGGAATATCCTTTTTTTCAGTTTGGGGCAGCTCTCCTGGCCACACTCCCTCACAGTGTTTTGTGCACCTGCTCACTGACAGCATGAAACACTGAATAAGTCTTGACTTAAGACCAGCACAACTCAGCAAACACCAAAACATTTGTGCATTACCAATATTATTCTCATGCTAAATCCAAACTGCAACACTATACTAGATATTAAGAAAATGAACTCTGTCCCAATTCAACCAAGACAAGTATGATAGTACTTAGTGAGATGGAAAAAACCCTGCATCTCATCCTTTTTGTGCCAGGTTTCATTGAATGTTTTCTTTGTAATATAGAGCTGACAATGCAGTCAAGATCTGTTGAAAATATAACAAAAAAATGTAGATCTACCAATTGCAGGACATCCATGTTGATAATGCTGTGTGTATACTCATTTTTGCAAGCAGTGTCAAATGTTCAGCTGAAATTTGGCCCATAACAAGCATTTAAAAGAAAAGTGATACAGAAAAAAATCCCAGCCCTGAAATACTATGGTTATTTTCTATTTAGAAATCACGGTGCTATAGGGAAAGTAAAATAAAAAAGCAAGCTTATCTTTATCAGAAATAAAATGGATAGGGTCATGTAATGAAAGCTAAGACTTCTTTTATTTTGGCTAGTGCCTGTTGGTTAAATGCAGGGTGTCTTTTTAATAGGTTACACACTGCCTTTAGCCAATATGAGTTATGTTGAGGCAATCAGGTCTTTACTGGGACAAATAAGCAATAAAGTTAACAAGAGTTCCACAGTGGCAGCTATTTCCACTGACTTGAGAATCTTGCTTTAGAAATATGCAGAACTTTGAAAGCTTTGGATTTTTCCTGTATCCACAGTCTGGCTTCTATAAAAAATACTGTTTTTCTGATATACTACATCTGAAATATTGCTTATATCAACTGCAAATTTACATATTAAAATGAATGTTGTCACTGTAAATTTTAGCAATGTGTACAGTTGTTTACATAAACTTTTTTAAAATTTCCTTTCACATGAAATATTTGCTCTATGGAAGCTGTATTTTATGAAGTATCTCTCAGTGATCTTGGTTAAAAAGGAGCCTGGCTTTACCTTTCCCTCCCCACAAAAAAAGCAGTTAATCACCAGATTACTGCACTGCTTCAGTGATGAGTTAAAGCCAGAAGTGGCATTTCCCTCTCCACCCTGTGCTCATGAGACCACATCTGCATTCACCTGCTGCATCCAGGTCTGGGGTCCTTAGCACAATAAAGGCATGGACCTGTGGGGTTGAGTCCAGAGGAGGCCACAGGGATGATTGGGAGGATTGTCTCCTCTGAAGACAAACTTGAGTGAGTTAGAGCTGTCCAGCTTGGAGAAGAGAAGGCTTTGGGGAGGTCTCATTGTGGTCTTCCAGCATTTAAAGATGGCTTATAACAAAGAAGGATAGTGAATTTTTGCCCAGATAGATAGGATAGGGATAGGATAAAGAGGAACAGTTTTAAACTAAAAGAGGAGAGATTTAGATAAGATTTTTTTACGAAAAAATTCTTTACTATGAGTGTGATAAGGCACTGGAACAGGTTGCTCAGATTTGTGGTTGCCCCATCCCTAGAAGTGTTCAAGGTCAGGTTCGTTTGGGCCCTGAGCAGCCTGGTTTAGTGGAAGATGTTTCTGCACATGGCAACAGGATTAGAAGTACCTGATCTTGAAGATCTCCTCCAATCCCAAACTTTCTATGAGTCTGTGACCCATACTGCACAGTACAACAGCCCAGGATTACATGGAAAGTATTATTTAGTCATATTAAATTAATATTTAATCCTGTTTTGCTTTCACATTCGGTCAAAAAAACCCCCAAAAAACTAAACCAACCAACCAAAAAAAAAAAAAAATCAAAAAAACAACCCCACAAGAGGGAAAAAAGATGCTATTAAAAAAAGGTTTTCATTTTTACATAAGCAATCTCTAAACAGCATGTACTGTACTTTAGACTGTCATGGCTTTCAGAAAAATAATAATCAGCATTTAGAAGCTGTTTAGAGGCATTTAGAGGCTCTTAAAACAGATGTTTCTCCATCTTTATAATGTGATAGCTGATTTTTCTTGACTTGCTTTAGTCACTGAAACCTTTGTGAGTACTGTTTGGTAGTTCAGAAGATAATTTTGAAAACAGCTGTAATGGCAACAAAATTTGGTTACTTAAGGTCTTTTCAGCACTGTTGAATTACATCTATAATCCAAAATAAATACAGATTCTATTTTGAATTAGAAAGCAGGGTAGTTCATTTTAATTCTTTTAAGACTGTAGTCAGAAGCTAAATGAAAACAATGGAACAAAAGAAGTGATCCATAGCAGTAGTAAAAAAAGAAAAAAAAGAAAGTTTGTTTAGTTGTGCATGAAGAATGGAGATGGATTGTGAGCAAAGGCACTGCTCCAGTGGACTTGAAAGGAAGAAGACAAGAAGTTGAAAAATGGTAATGGAAATAGGTAAATGTCATTAACAGGTACAGTAGTTTGTAATACATAGATATCAAAGCAGGAATAAACACAAATGGTTATTTATTTAATGAAGACTCCTGTGAAATGCAAAATTACTTACGTTGCAAATAACATAAAACTGTAAGTAATTTACACCTGTAAGCAAAAACTCAAACACTGAAACCTTTATTGCACCTCAGGGGATTAGAGCAGCTCCTTCACATCAGTTATTGCTGTGTTACTTCCATAAGAAAGAAAAGCAGGTTTTCATGAGCAGTGTGATGTTTTGAGTCTCCCAAATATTTTTGAGAAAGGCAACTAAAATAATAAACTTCATTCAGAAATTATGAATCCACTTCTCATTGGATTAAAAATATAGCAGTTCCAATATCCTCAAAGGGGGCACGTTATGGCACATGTACTTAGCACATTACAGTGCTCTGAAAACATGCATTTCTATAGTTTCTCTACGTGACACTGCAGTACACTATGTGCACATGTGCATTTACCCCAGAAATTCAAAGTATCACTCAGAATCACAGTATCACAGGATAATTAAGGCCAGAAGGGACTTAGGAAGTCTTTAGTTCAATGTTCTGCTCAAAGCAGAGTCAGCTGTAAGATCAGGCCAGGCTGCTCAGGGCTTTATCCAGTCAGGTCTTGAAAGCCTCCAGCTGTGGAGACTGACAGCACCATCTCTCTGGGCAACCTGTTCTACTGCTTGGAGTTATGGAAGCATGGCAGATGTGAAAGCCAGCCCACAGGCTGACCTCTGATATCAGTTGTAATGAACCACTGTATGTACACAACTGCGAAAAACTGTTTGGTATATTACTGACCGACTTCTCAGTGTATTTCCATAAAAGAAAAAGGAAAAAGGAGGAGTTTAGTGGAGAAAAAAAATTGCTGAGGGTATTCTGTGTAACACAGATCTTACTTTACAGAGAAGAAAAGCATAATTCATCAAAATTCTACTCCATGTTTTGTGTTTGGATTTTTCTAATGAGTTTGACTAGATGCAAGGCAGGGAACAGAATGGTAATTGGACAGCTTGAATTCAGAGGACATTTTGCATCAATTATATCAAACGAAAAACAAAAGAAACATATTGAAAATTTGCTATGTAAGTGGAATTTTCTTCTTTCAGGGTACTTTAAAACAACTTTGTTTCAATTCATATTTTTTGCTTCACTGTTTATAAGCTTACAAATTAATTTGCGCAATATAAATGGCCAAGCTGAGGATTCAATTTCTGAACTTCACTTTAACCCTCAAAACCTAAGCAATATTAAAATAATGATAATCTTATGGTTTGTATTTCATTGATTACAATCTCAGAATAATGTAACTTATATTGGTCATACCACATCAGATGATTTAGACTGAAAGACTCAGTTTTGATTATATTGAATGAGAGAAGCTATATACCTTCTCATAAAAGGACTGTGAAAAAGAAGAACATATTTTTACTATATTGCTTTTCTGTCTAGAGGGAGTTCTATATGTGCAATATATATTTTTGGAAACTCTGCTTTTTACTAAATTTATGAGCAACAGAAAGCAGTACTAACTGTATATCCAAATTTATTGCCCTCAGAGCTTACACCACCCTGAACAAAGAAAATATATGGTTCCTATGCATTTGCAATGCAATATATGTATTAAAAATATTTCAGGATAAATTAGTAAATGAAGTTTGCTGACTTATAAACAATATGCTGTTGAACTTTCTTTGTTTTTTTTTCCTTTCAAGATACTGAGATTAATGCTGTCTTCATATCAGTTAAGAGTCACCTATCATGCACTAGTATTACTTGCTATTGTCAATTGTATAAGGTTACTGGCATTTTGTCATCCTTTTGTTTGCCTTCAAAATAATACAAGCAAAATAAGTGTGTAAGGCCAATTGATAGGTAGTATTCTATGCAGAAATATACATGATTTTATACACTTACAGAAATACACAGGAATGAAAACAAAAAATCTAGTTCAAACATCATGTAAACATAAAACACCGCTAGCTCAGCCTTTTTGAAGAGGTCAGGAATACCTTGTTTTGCACAGATGATCTGTGACCATGCAGGTTATGACTGTGATGTCCTCAGCAGTAGTGTCTAGGTCCTGTCTAGACTTTGAAGTCTGAGTGAACAAATTGGCTGATTCCTCTCAGGCTTCAGGGCTACTCTGATGAACACCAGTTACATATAGATTGTGCATATTACAGAGGAATCCCATTTATATTCCCACATTATGGATTGAAAAGCATTAAACTCAAATTTCATTCTGCACCAACTTGTATTATAAAATTTCTATCTGAATCCTTACATTTCTGGATTCTGGAGGAAATGCTTATGATATACAAATAAGTATTGATTTTTTATATAATTATTGGTCTATTAGCTGGATCTTTGAGCTGTGTTCTCTGTGTTACGCTGACACTGTTCTTTAAGCCAATAAAATCTTCAGACCTAAGCATCCTCTGAGATTGCTTTTGGCTTTTTAACTTCAAGGATTGGTTGTTCTTTATTTTTCTTATCTAAAAGCAAATATATTTTACATGGTGATTGATGATAGATACAGTATTCGTGGAGATTAGGTAGCAAACAAGAATAATTTGTTTGTGTTTTCCTAAAATGCACTTGCATTTAAAAAGGTGTATGCATTACTTTCAACAAGAGTGTGAAACATCTGTTCCCAAGTAATGAGAATTTGAAAGATGATTCTGTTTTTAATTTCTATTTAAGTGATTCACATACAGAAGAGTTCAGAATAAGCACCAGCTCTCAGACAAACTAATTTATTAACAAAGTGGGCTGAAAAACTAGCACTATTATTCTCTTGTAGATTACACCAAATTATATTAATTTAATTAAAACAGAAAATCATGTTTATTGATTAATTTATTTTGTTGTCAGTCAGAAAGATTGAGCAGCTTCTTTAGTTCACAGGCTGAAAGCAATGTGAGATTATGTGCTGAATTAAGAGAGTAGACAAGTTAAATTCCTAATACATTGCTTATGCCTGTTTCTTGGTATGGCTAATGTTAAGTACATGCCAGATTCCTCACTGTCCCTAGAGGTTTCATTAGAAAAGCAGATAAATAAGGACAGAAAATGCATTTCTTCATATTTATCACAATTACTGTTATTCTTCAAGTTATCCACATGAGTTGCAGAACTTGATTCCTTCTCAAAAACCTTTGGGGTAATTTCTATCATATATTCCAGTAGGTTTTGAATATATTTTTACATTAATAAATGTAAGGGAGATCCTTAAAGGTATCAAAAGAGGTCAGTAAATGCCAAAATTTGACATAAAGTGCACACAAAGGAAAATAAAATGCACATTTCCTTGGACATTGTAATAATAACAATTACAAATTAAAAATAAATAAATCAATAAATAAATAAATAAGGAAAGGCCAGGATATTGGGATTTGCAAGAAAAGTAGAAGACAATGATCTCTGATTATACCAAACACAGAAAACTGAAATATAATTTGTAATGATTGAATGATTGATCAGGGTATTTTAACCACTTTTACTAGGGCCTTGTTATATTTTATTTTAACACTTACTAAGGAAACAGACCTAAAGTAAACCAGTCTGTGTGTAATGGAGTGTTCTCCATTAGCGGGGTTAGTGGACTGAGCATGTCACTTCCCCTTCCCTTATATGTGTCCTCAAGAGACCTATTTTATCAACCAGAGTTTATGGTGCAACATTTGAAAATCATTTTTCCTGATTCAAATAAACATTATGAACATTTTTTGAGAATGCTAACAATGCTCAAAAGCAAAGTGTCCAGAAAAGAGTCTGAAAATGAAGATTGTGGACCTACTTCCTCTCCTCAGATTCTGACATAAGGGAAGTAACAGCAATTCTTTCTGTCTTTCTTTAAATGTCTCCTCCCTAAGCAAAAGGGCTACAGCTTTTCTATTCAAGGTATAAGGGCACAAACTAAAGTGACTCCCGAGGTCACACTACCTAGTGCATCAAAAGATCACCTCACCATCACCAATTCAGAGTTTATCCCTACCATATGGTCAGATGGCCTTCCTGCCTATGAATACTGGTATGAGACACCTAACGGAGAAGGTAATATGTACTGTGGCCACAGCTCTCTTCACAGACAACAGCAGGCACAACTCTTCCCCAGGATTTTTCCTGGGAAAGGCAGTGAGAAGCTCAGAAGAGAAAATAATTCTTATTTCTATTCACTGCTCCTGTTGTTTGGCACATGTGGAATGTGTTATGGGGATTGTTTACACAAAGTGATTTGTTAATTGGACACCTGTAAGGGTTGTTTGGATTGATTGGCCAATTGGGTCAGAGCTGTGTCTTGATGGTCTCCAGACAGTCACAGGTTTTTCTTTATCATAGTATTCGTTAGTGTAGTATTCTTTAGTATAGTATCTCTTTAGTATGTAATTTAGTATAATATTAGTGTAATATAGTATAGCTTAATAAAGCAATTGTTCAGCCTTCTGAATCATAGGATCAGAGAACATTATTCCCTGCATTGGGGTCTCCCTGTATCGATAATGTACGTACTAGAAAAATTTATCACATTCCCAGAAAAGAGTGAGAGATGCCAATGTACAAATTATTTCTGATTCACAGTTCTGAAAATGGTATTAGACCCTATGATTTTGCATGGCTAACAAAAAAATGTAAAATTTTTAGTATTTTATCATCTTATTGCAATATTTTAAATAGCATAGAATAGGACAGAATGTTCTTTCAGTACACTTTGGTTTTCCACTTTTTGCCTACTTTTGCCTCATTTTCTTGACCTTGTCAGTCTAAGAATAATGACACTACGTTAACTCAATTGAAATTGTTTGAAGTGAAAAACTGCTCATCATTAATCTTATAGTGACAGTCCTTATTGTAATTAAACTGCAATGATATGTAATTCCTTGTTAAGAAAGATTTTTTACTGTTCAGCTCACAATTCAAATTCATCTATTTTTGTACACTTTGCCATTTCATGGTAGTAAGTTGTCCCTTCTTTTACCTGAGTGCTTTAAATGTGTTGATTTTTGATGTCGTTTATGCAGCTGTGAAATTAAATCAGAAATGAAAAACCCTTGTAGGTCAGTAAATGAAAAATAGTGATTTATTGTATTTGTGAACAACTAATGCCATGAATAAGTAATTAGGTTTTCATTACCAAGATTTTAAAGATATGCTCTTATAGCAGTCGTGCCATACATATGTAGGTCACTTTTGACATTTTGATATTCTATTGCTAAAAAAGAGAAGGTGCTTCTCTATAGCAGAGAACATCTGAAAGAAAAGGTAAGAAAGAGATAATGATGGTTCATTTCTTTAAGCCATCTGCAATGTAATCCATACACAACAGATCTGTGTGTTAAATAAATGAAGGGGTTATTGGATTCCTGAACACCAAGAGAAAAATAAGAAGTGCAATATTTTGACTTTTAAATTTACTACAATCCATAGTGTTTTAATTTGAAATTAGCTTGTTTATTCAAAAATAAAAAAAGGGAAGTGTATTGTCATCCTTTTTTTTTCCCCTAGCGTAGGTAGGAAATGTCAAAAAATGGCTCTTCACATTAATGTTTCTTTATTTTTCCTTGCCAGATTCTTTTATCTTTGTGGAAACAATGTGAACAGAAAGGTCATCAGCCCAGAAGATCAAGATGCATGTAACCATTCTTTCTGACAAAGACAAACTGACCTTTTATGTTCCACATACAGGTCATTAAATGTCAGGGCACTGAGGGGAGGAATGGCCCTCAACAGCCCCATGCAGGCTCCCTGGGGCTCCCACATCCCCGTTCCACGGCCCAGGGCTCTGTTTCAGCCCAGCCCAGAGCTGTCCGTGGTGCTGTAGGGGTCTGGCTCTCCAGCCACACCACAGCAGAGCCAACCCACAGCCTGTCATCCCCATGCCCACAGACTCACCTGGGGATGCCCCAGCTGCCTTCCTGGCCTGCCCTGCTCCCTGTCCCAATCCCTGGAATGTGGCCTGGCTGGTGAGGCTCACAGGAATCCCTCATGTCTCCTGGTACCTGGCTCCAGGCAGCTGCCAGCTCTCATAGCACTGCCCAATGAATGTGTGTCATCACTAACCTTGGCAGGGTTTGTGTTCCTCTCTTCTCCACAGGGGGAAAGTTCTCAAAGCAGAGATCTCAAACAACTCATCTACAACAGAGTGCTTAACCCCAGTTATTTTCCTTTCATGGAACTGTGTATAGTGGTTTGTCACCTCAAAACAGACCCTAATAAAGTAATGTTGTGGTCAAATCTTCAGGAGATCTGAGTACCACACAAGAGATAAAATCACTTTCACTTCAAGGTGCTTTGCAAGACAGGTCAGATACAACATCCATTTTTTTACAGACTAGAGTGTGGATGTGTTACTGAGGTTCCACTGCACTTATCTCAAACCTTGTGTCCTGTTGGTCTGTATGTTACAGGTACTCAGATTCTTGTACACATCAGCATGGTGAGTTTTTTAAAGGATAAACCTTCTTAAATGGCACTTGAATCAACATTTACTTTTCAGGGAAACAGGATAACAGCCCTGCAAAACTCACACTAGAACAGGGAAATGCCTGTAGTGACTTGATTTGACTTCTAGCAAGTCATAGATTCCCTTTCCAGATTTATTGTAGTTAATATGTGCCTTTCTCAATTAGGTAATTTCCCTTTTATTCCAAACTAGTGTTCTTCAGTTCTGACTTCACTTCCAACATTTTTACTTTCTGCTAATAATGAAGTTCAGGATTTAAAGTACACTACATCAACAGTGGCTTTTTCATTGGCCAATGATTCATTGCCCTATCATTTTACTCTGAACATACCACAGCCTATAAAGAGATCAGCATAAATAGAAGCAAAAACTTTTAAAATACTTCACACCACTTAAATCTCAATGAATGAAAAGTCCTAGCTGGGGAGAGTCAAAATATTATTACATATAAATATTACTCATTAAAGGCTGAGATGAGATAATCCTATCTTTTGTAAATATGAAATGGAGGTAAGCAATGAGGGAAACCAATCTCTTTTAAACTACTTAAGTATAAACAGATTTTTATTTACACATATATATATATGCATACACCTAAATATATATATATATATATACATACACAAAAAAATTAATATTTATGGGCTGTTAATATGAGGAGATTGAAAATTTAATTCAGAATTTAAATTAATGTTAAATTCAGAAAATTAACAATTTTCCAGGGGAAAAAATATGGTTAACATGTTAGTGGAACTATTTTTTAAATAAACTCAAGAAACCAGTATAACATGGCAGAAATTTGTTCACCTTCTTTCCATGGTTAGTAATTCCAAGTGAGACTAATGTTGGCACTTCACTAGGAACTTCATAGGTCTTGGATGAACCCCAGAAGAGACAAAAAATGAACAAATTTTTCAAGGACAATAATTTCTGATAGATTCTGCTTATACATGAATAATATCTCTATTTTTACTTCTAATAAAACTAAATTAATTAAAATGCTTGAATATAAAATCCAAGTGATTGTTTAACTGCTGGTATGCACCAAGACTAAATTTTCAAACTGCATCAGAAAAATAGTAACTCCCTGAGAATTTAGAGAAGAGACACATCCAAATTCTCAAACAGATCTGAAGAACATGATTACTGTGGCACTCACAAATGCCACTTCCCCAGTGCAATTATTATTTTGGCCCTTCTTTGACCTAGATTCCCTAACTCTCACTGTGCTTATGGGCTAAATGATGACCAGAATTGTGTATTGTGGGACCAGATAGCAATCAAAGCCTTTGCAAAGGAGAAATTAAACTCCTCAGAGGGGAATAGCTGCAGACAGATCAAAGATGTCACCTACTCTGATCCATGTAGTCTGGCCTGGGTATATCAATGTGGGATCCCCAGCTGCAAAGTCCAGTGCTAATTGTCTGAGGTGAGGAAAGAGATATATTACAGTGATCTGATGAGGTCTTCAGGGTGAGAAAAGTGGACGAGAATCTTGTTTCATGATCAGAAGGCTGGATTTATTGATATATGATATATAATTCATTATTACTATACTAAAAGGAATAAAGAGAGAAGTTGCAGAGGCTTGCCAAGCTAAGAATAGCATAGAAAAGAATCCATAACAAAGTTCTGTGTCCAGCAGAAAGCAAGGACAAACTCTCCTGTGAGTGGTCAGCAAATCCAAACACTCACAGAAGACCAATCACCGCTGCACCTGTTGCATTCCACACCAGCCGATAACAATTGTTTACATTCGTCTTCTGGGGCCTCAGCTTCCCAGAAGGTGAACAAATCCCAAAGAAAGGATTTCTATGAAAAAATGTCTGCAACAGAGATAGGCTTAGAAGTCCACCTCATCTCAGTTTAAATGTCTGTAATGTCTGATCTAGACACAGGTTGGCTAGCTTTGCAATCAAGAGAAAGAATATTTAGTTCCCAGCTGAACTTGCTGTTGCTATAAGCATGATAAAACCTTTGTGCTAATCTCCATTGATTATAGTGACTAGTTGAATACCAATTTATTAATTTTAAGCATTCTGAACTGACCCCAAGCAGTGTATAGTGTTCTCTGTTCACTTCATAGCAAACTTCTGCTCCTAATGTAGCTGCTCTGATTTGTGCCAATGCAGCTGAAGTAGCCACACAGTGACCAGAAAATGGTAGCATGTAAAAAAGTAAGTAAATTACAATGTCTTGTGCATGATGCACAATGGAATAATAGTCTGTGAAGTGCCAAGAAAGGAAATTTCTTTCTGTTAGAGGGACTCCTACAAAACTAACTTTAACTTTGCTATAACTTTTATTTGCTGGTCTTTAGACTCAGTAGAGTGCATCATATTCTTCTGAAGAACATTAAAAAGAAGGATGCAAATGAACATGCTCTCAGTCATTTCTCTTGATTGCTTAGTTTCATTCTCAGGACAGTATTTGAACTTAGGTCTGAGAATATAAACAAATATTAAGTAAATAAAATCAAAGACAAATACTGCCTTTCACTGAATTGTTCAGTCTACATGCTCTGAGAATATATATGCATCCCTTTTGATTTTCTTTGTTATGGATATACAACTACTAAACTATAGTAAGTGATTATATATATATATATATATATATATTCATTTTATTCATTATTCTTTCCTCCTTTTTCTCCTTCCTCCCCATGCAGTCATGAATGGAGTGAATAGACTGAGAGTTACTGTTTGGTCCACTGTCATGGTTTAAGTTCACTTGACAACCAAACCCCACATAGCCACTGATTCACCTCCCTGCAGTGGGATAGAGAAGAACTGGAAGAGTGGAGTGAGAAAACGCATGGGTTGAGACAGAGACAGTTTAATAATATTAAGAGGGGAAAAGGTAAGGAAAAAAACCCCAACAACAAAGAGGGAACAAAATAAAAATTAAGAAAAACAAGTGATGCAAAATAAAACAATTATCCCCCACCAACTGATCGATGCTCAGTCAATCTCAGAAAAACAGCAGCTCTGGCCCACTTCCAGCCATTCCAGTTTTATTGATGAGGAGAAAGTGGTATGGAATTTTTCTTGGGCCACTTGGGTCAGCCATCCTTGCCATGTTCTCTACAAACCCTTTGTGCCCCCCAGCCTCCTTGCTGGCGGGATCAAGTGAGAAACAGAATATTCCCTGACACTGTGTGAGGACTGCTCAGCAAAAATGAAAACAGGAGTGGGTTATCAACGTTATCACTGGATTTTCAACACAAATCCAAAACAGCCCCACACAAGTTAGTATGAAAGAATTTAACTATCCCAGCCAAAACCAGTATCTAGAAAGAATCAAGCAGTGTATCACCTTTTGCCTGCCTATTGGAGAAAAGAGAAAGAATTAATCTTTTATATGTAAATGTGGTCAACACTTACAAAATATTATCATAATCAATTAATTTTAGAAAGAAATGTCATCAAGTATTATTATACTTGGACACTTTTGATATATGCATTTTTAAATTATCACTTTCATCAACAATATCAAGATGTTTGGGTAGGAGTGTAATTATTTTAGTTATTTTATAATTGAGAAATTAAAAGATAGAATCATTAAATGAATAAGGGAAGCAGTACTTAAATCTTGGGCTGCATATAAATGGAAGGAAGGAAGGAAGGAAGGAAGGAAGGAAGGAAGGAAGGAAGGAAGGAAGGAAGGAAGGAAGGAAGGAAGGAAGGAAGGAAGGAAGGGGAAGTGGCGGAAGGAAGTGGCGGAAGGAAGTGGCGGAAGGAAGTGGCGGAAGGAAGTGGCGGAAAATGGAAGGAAGTGGAAGGAAGTGGCGGAAGGAAGGCGGAAGGAAGGAAGGAATGGAAGGAAGGAAGGAAGGGGAAGGAAGGAAGGAGGAAGGAAGGAAGGAAGAAGGAAGGAAGGAAGGAAGGAAGGAAGGAAGGAAGGAAGGAAGGAAGGAAGGAAGGAAGGAAGGAAGGAAGGAAGGAAGGAAGGAAGGAAGGAAGGAAGGAAGGAAGGAAGGAAGGAAGGAAGGAGGGACCCATATGGTCACAGAGAGAGTTACTCTCCACTTAAAAATGTTTTCTGTGCAGTAAAACTTGCTCATTTTCTATGGAAACAAGAAAGGTGAATTTGAAGATCTGAAGCTGCTTTTCTGGTGAAAGGTTTAAAACACAAGTTATCTCAGGTTTCATGAGGGAACGGTCATAATTCTTTGTTTAATATTCAAAGGTGAGAGCTAACACCTTACCCTCTGTATCTTGATAATAGGTTTTAGAAAGAATGCAGACATGATTCCACTTTATCATAGCTCTTTTGATAGTGTGCATTTGATATGCTGTGAGAGTACTTAGCAGATATGAACCCTGCCATGGCTGTGTCACAGATTCAGCAGGTCACAGGAAGAAGATGGGTACTTGACCCAAGTAAGGCAATTCTGATCACGTGCAGGTGGAGAATTCTAAAGCCTCAGTAAAAACTGAGGCAAGCTAAACAAGAATTTGTCTGCTGTAATTGACTGATCCTGGGATGGATGGCAGCTAAGTAGTAATTAACAAGGTTGCAGTTTTACAGTAAATCAACTTTTTCCTTATTTCAGTAACCCACACTTCAGAATGCGGAGACCTCAATTATTGCTAGACAATTCCCATTCAGTCAAAATGCATTAAAATGATGATGGTCAAGAAGGTCTCCATGAAAAATAGCAGTTTACTCATGGTCTGGAAAATTTCTAGTCCACTTTGTAAGGCAACTTGTAAAAAGCTTTTACTTTTTAAAATCTTATAAATAAATACACCCTCTATTCAAATATACCAATGTAAGTCTATTCAGTATCACTATTCTTTATTATATAGCAGCTTATCTTTATTGTAAAACTATAAATAATTTGGTTTTCACACAGTTCTTTTCCTTCTAAACAGATAAATTTTTGTCATTCATTCCCTATAGCCAAGGTGTTTCACAAATTTTATGCTGAATTCAAAAAAGTATCTTCTGATATTTTTATATGTACATTTGCCCACTTGACAGTTCTAGTCATCTACCATAACTTTGAGTGACTCAGATTAAAACAGAAGATATTATATTCTGTGTCTTGTGTTCTTTGTCCTGACTGTTCTAATAGTGGCTATCAGCAATGTTAACACTTCTAATTATTTAGAACCTACATCCTCAGCTATTTGGTTAATTCCTTGACTGATCTAAATTCTTTTATATTATTGTGAAATGGAATATTAGAATCTACCCCATAAAAGAATAGCATGGTATTTTGAGCAGAGAATTTTATTGTTATAAAAAATGTGCATAAAACTGTTTACTCAAATGAAAAATTCAAATCTTTTTTCATATTTAAATTACAGGGTTTTTTCTCTGCCAAAGTTTATAAACAGAAATACTCAAGCAGTCTACATGCACCTATAGAGATAATTTCACTTAAATCAAACAGAATTGTGTGTTATGAATCAACACAGACCTGTGACCTGAAATTCTAACTGGAATTTAAAATATGCCATATGAGCCGTCCTAACTAAATACATCCAAACAGCATTTTTGTTTGCACTCTGAAAAATAGCTGGACCTGAGACCAAAAGAATTTTATTTTAGTCATCGTAGTTGACATTTTCCCTTCTGTTTTACCTCCATGTAGGGGGAAAACTATGATATATAAAAAGCTCTGAAGATAGCTCTGAGATTGATTTACCTCAAAAAACAGCATTCAAGCACTGAGCACATGACTTTTAGAGTGCTAGGCCCAGGCTCAGTTACCTTCTGGAGCTCAAAGTAAACAGTTTAAATCCAGACCTCCTAATTTGCCCTGATCACAGAGTGCATCTCAATTTGTCAAAGTCGGTTAGAAATTCTATCTGGACATTAAAAAAAATCTTTTTTATGAAACTTTTATTAAAAAGATAAAGATTTCTGTGAAAAGCTTTGGTTTCATCAAGAAAATATTTTCTCATGAAAAATGTTTTGTCAAAATTACTTCCACCAGATCTTCCTTAAAGAGGCAAGATAACAATTTTCTGACATTATTTAAAAGATACCTACTATCTTGCTTCTCATTTGGCATCAGAATAACTTTTAAAAAATGTGCATGATTCTGCAGTATTTGGAAAGTATCACAGTTTCTGAGAATGCCATCTTAGTTTATGGGAAATCTCACAGAGAATGTCATCTAAGTTTAAAAGTAGACCAGAAAGAGGCTAAGGTAGATGGAGTACAATTAAATTAAAAGAAATAGGTGCATTGACAGGCTTTGTTCTTGCCATATTTTGCCTGTAATGGCCTTGCAATTCCGTGAAAAATCTAGTGATTCAAAAGCTATCTCTTAAAATTATATTGGAACTAAAATTGGCAAGACAAAAAGAAAAGACTACTGAAGAGAAAAGCTTCATCCAGCACCACCGTGAATCATGAGAGAGGAGAAATAACCTCTGAGGGCATAATCAAAATATCCTAGGCAAAAAAAAATTCCTTTATCTTCAATTTTTATCATTTCTGAATTTTGGAAAATGTGCACATCAGTCAAAATCTGCAGTTTTTATCCTCAGAATTTCTCAATTTAGTATTTTAACATATATAAGGATTTTACTCATTTTTTTCTTGAAGCCAATTCTTCTTATGACTTAAATGCATAAAATATTATCCAGATCTGACATAAAGCACAGAGATCTTTGTGTGAGAGGGGGCATTTTGATTACAGTACGTGATTTAGGGGAGGGCAGAGGAGCAGTACAGTGCAACTTTAAGTCACACAGATGACAAAATTTCTGTCATCCCAGGTATCAACACTCAGCATGCTTGAAAGTGAGCCTATGGACATGGAGACATTCACATCTGACTTGAAGTGTCATGTTAGTTTCATGTGAGGTCCAGATAATAAATAAAGACATTGTTAAGGTCCTTCCTGCCTGACAAAGATGGTTCACACAGCTGATGAGATTTAAAAATTCATCATGGAATGAGCATCACAGAGAAGTCCCTAATGATGAAGGATGGCAACTTGTCAAGAAATTTTTCTGATTGCCTTAACTCATGATGACACAAAAATGTGTTTGGGTTCCATTTTTATTGTCCTGCTACCCTCAGTATAAGAATAGAAGTGAATTAAAATATTCATTAGTGGTCTTGCAAGTATGTTGCTTCCTCATTTTAAGCTAAACTATTTTTAAAAATTTGTATACCCTTTTTTCAGTCCAGTACCTAAAAGTGTATTAACAGATTCTGTGGCTCACGCTGCTCCAAACACAAAACAGTTCCATTCAACTGGAGATAATATTGCAGGATATTGTCATGATGGAGGAAATTAAGCTCCATAGGAGAGCAGCAAAGCAATGTCTCAAAGAGACACACAAAATCAATATTCTCAGGCATTCATTAGCATGCCCAACAGGAGAAAGAACCAAGATGCCGTCCTAGGGTGCCAAAGAACCAGTCCTAATAAGCTGAACATGTGGCAAATAACCAATTATCAGTGTTGTGAATCAAATGGGTACAGCATCCACCTCTGGGGTCTTCAGCACTGGAAAGATGTGAACTAAATTGAGAGGGTCCAGTGGAGGGCCACAGAAATGACTAGAGGGCTGGACATTCCATGAGGAATGTCTGAGGGATTTGGAGCTGTTCAGCCTGGAGAAGAGAAGGCTCTGGAGGATCTTAATGTGACCTTTCAATACTTGAAGTGGGCTTATAGGAAATATGCAGTCAAATATTTTAGGAGGACCTGTTGTAATAGGACAAGAGCTAAATGTTTTAAAATTAAGGAGTGTAGATTTAGACTAGATTTAAGTAAGAAATTTTTTTACAGTGAGGGTGTTGAAGTGCTGGAATGGATTTCCCAGAGTGGCAGAGGACCCAGTCTTGAAAGCATTCAAGGTCAGGTGGGACGGGGCTTTGAGCAACCTGATCTAGTTGAAGGTGTCCCTGATTATTGTAGGAGGGTTGGACTAGATAACCTGCAAATGTCCCTTGCAGACCAAACTATTGTGTGATTCCATGAAATGAGTTTATGCCAAGTTACTACACGCAGCTGAGCCATTCTTTCTAATGCTGGTATTCCACAGGTCTGAATATTATATACTTTTCTATAATGAAAAGAGATAATACTGTTATCTTGCCCTCTGGGCAAGTTTCACAAAGGGTTGTCTCCCCCAGCTTCTTGCATCTATCCAGTCAGCTGCAATCAAAATTTGCACAGGATCTGCAGGCATTTGATGCTGACACTCCTTTTTGCTGCAATGCCGGGTGTTCACCCCTCAGCTGCACCAAATTTGGCTCTGAAAACCCAGAACCTCACAAAGGTGAGGCAGAGATGGTGGTGTCCCCATCAGAGCTGGCACCAGTGGTGCAGTGCCACAGGTGTGGCAGAAGAAAGCCTGTCTGTATTCCTGAGGCTCCAGTGTTAGGTATGGGTTCTGTGCAAACAGCAATATATGCAGAAATTTTGTGCAGAAGTATATAGTGCTACTTAAATTGGATTGCAATAATCCCAAACACAGTGAAGAAGCATCTGACTTCTCATATTCCAACCCGCAGATTTTAAAGGGTAAACAATCAAGCTGTGGAGAAGGCAAACAAGTTTTAGCAACTTGGTTTTTTTTTTTTTTTTTATGGAAAGTATTATTTCCAATAATCTAATGAAGTGTTTGCATTAATAAAAGGCAAAAAATAGTCTGGGTAGGATAAAAAAGAATGTGAGCCTAAAAAAAGAAAATGTTCAGTGGAGTGAATAACAGTGTATTAATTATAATATTTGTTTGATCTCTTCAGAAAACACTGTTATGAATACTAATGTAAAAATTTCTTTTTTTTGCTTGTTTAATGAAACCTGTCCTAGATGTAACTATTCAGAAATTTGCCACAAAGGCTACATACTTACACTAGGTGTTACTCAATTTTCAGACAATGCATGGAAGCTAAGTCCTAGTAAATTAAGTTTTCAGATATTGGTCATTTTCAATGGCCTCTCTTTTTTGTAATTGAGCACATTATGCAGTCATAGGTAAAATTATACTAACTGTCCTGGGATCTGGCAAGAAAAGATTGGTCTCCTCTCAAGGTGAGTACCCACATAAACAGTTAGCTACAGAATCAGTTTCACTTCTATACTTTCTCCTTCTGCCCTGTAAATCTTGATTTATTACATGAGCAGCGACATTGTTTCAACAAGGGGATTGTAAGTGCCCCATTATAGAACCATTGATTGATGCAGATTTGCCCCTGGCAGAGAGGAGAACTGAACTGAGCTCCCATACATCCTGAATAAATGTTGTAATGACTAGGAGGCCTTGAGGATGTGGTGTGACACCTGTCCTATTGCCACCACTTCATTCTCCTCCAAACACAATACTTGGTTAGAAGGAAGGACTATAGGTAACAGCCTTCAGGAGTAGGTTATCCAGGTGGATAGAAAAGCACTTAGAGTCCTAATAAGAGGACAGGAGTTGCCCTTGTCCTCAGGTTTTTTTTAAGTGGATATCTCCATGTTATTTCTTAAGCTGCACCACTTGCTGACTTTATGGCCAGATCCTGCACTGAGGTACCTAACCCTCCTCATGCTGTCTGAAAGCACAAATGTTACTTGGTGTCTTAGATAACAGTCAAATACCTTGAAAAGAGGCAAGGATAAAGAACTATAATTTTAAAATATATATTTATATATATATTTAGCATCATTCAATTACTTTTTAAAGAGCGGTTGAAGGTGGTAAAGACCTATGAAATTTATCTAGTCTTACCTCCTTGCTCAAAGCAGGCTCAGTTACACAAGACTGTTCAGGACTTTATACAAACAGAATTTGTAAATTCCCAGAGATGGAGACTGCACAGTGTCATTGCACAATCTGTTCCAGTGTATGATACCCTCAAAGTGAAATATTTTTTTCTTATAATTAAGTGGAATTTCCTCTGTTTCAATTTTTACCTATTGTCTCTTTTCCTTTCATTGGATAGGAAGAGTCTGTCCTGCCCCACCAGGACCCATTAGTAAGGCATGCACATACACACACACACAAAAACACACATATCCCCACACCCTTCTCTTTTTGATGATAAACAATCTCAGCTCTCTCCACCTGCCCTTGTACAACAGATACTCTGATTCCTTAACCACTCTCAGCTCTTTGTTGTGCTGGAGAGAGAGCTGGACATACCTCTCCTGTGCTCTCCTGTACTACCTCTTGTGACAGCTCAGTACAAAGCACTGCAGATGTGTCTCACCAGTGCTAACTAAAGGAGAAGGATCACCTTCCTTGACTCGCTGGCAACACTCTGCCTAATGAAGCCCAGGAGGCTGCTGGCTTTCTTTGCTGCAGGAGCACATTGCTAATTTCTGGTCACCTTGATGCCCACCAGGACTCTCAGGTCCTTTCCTGCAAAGCCACTTTCCTCATCATTAGCCCCAGTCCATAGTGGTGCATGGAGTTAATCCTCTGCAGGTCCAGGACTTCAAGTTTCCCAATTTTGAACTTTAGGAGATTACTGTTTCCTGAAAGCCAAATATTTTACCCAAAGTAATGCTTCAGCAGTGCAAAAATTTTGCAGGATGTACATGGAAGTGACAGTTTTAGAATAAAATATGTCTACCCCCTTATGAACAAATAGCCTTCTCTAATCCAGCATTTACTGCCATCTCACCACCTCTTGTTCTCACTTCCTCTGCCCCCTATAAAAATCTCACCCAAAGTAAAAAATCCCAAACTAAAACTTATATTACCAGCAAGATCTCCAGTAAATTGCTCCTATTTGTAATTTACTGTTGTCAACTTCACCTTCCAGTAGCCTTTTTTTTCCTACCCTAAATCTAAAATCCTATTTTATATGATAGAAACAGATAGTGTTTGATGATGAACTGAGCACTTCATCTCACCAGAAAAACACTGGCAATTTCAACCCTTGTCTGCTCTTCAGCAGTATCGTTCAAGAGACAGCTTGTCTGCTTCTCAAAATAAGTCCATCAGGTTCACAAGTTGCAGCTTGTACGCTACAATTTAGAGTAAACCAATAGTTTCTAATTTCCACTCAGGAAGGCAACGATTTTTTTGAGGGCTTTCTTGGTTGCAAAAAGTTAGCTGATGTCTGAAAGACAGGATACTGATGCCAGAAACATTTCTTCCTGCTCTAAAGAACACATAGTTGAACTGGCAAATGAGACAATGCAAAGGAACTTCGCTCTCTGTTAGTCTAATCAACTCTAGATGAAAATTTCAGCTTTTAAATCTGGAGCTATGCATGGTTTGTCACAATTTATTTTCCTAAGATTTCCTACTATTCACTGATCAAACATATTGCTGCATGGTGGATTTAAGAATTCAAGTATCAGCTTACACTCAGCATGTCTGAACTTACTGCATCATAGAGATGAGTTCTTAAAAACACATTTTTTAAATGTTTGTAGATTACCTCACCTTCAAACAGAACACTTAAAATATTTTATCAAAATTCTCTAGATTTTTACAGAAAAAAACAAAGCAAACCAAACCAAAAAACATTAACAATTCATGGTTCCAGCAGCAACTAAGGCAACAAGAGACATTGAAACCATTATCAACGAGCTACTCGGAAAATGTATTGGCTTCATCATCAAAAGAATTCAGCTCTCAAACATAACTCTGTACTCCCCCTCCAGACAATACTACCTGCTTCTTCTCCTGTAGCAAGGTTTGTTAAGAAGGGGCAAGATTTTCAGAAAAAGGCAAGAAGACATAGCCCCATATGCCTTTATGTCTCTTGTGTGCGTGCTAAAATGTCCAAGGAAATAAGGACTTACATAGCAAATCCATAGGTGGCTTCAGAGAACAGGATCCTGACAAGATCCTGAAAATCCTGGCTCCCTGACAAACAGGATCATGCAGTTGCCAGATCTGCAGTGATGCTTTTTTCTCCCAAATGGGTACTTGCTGATTGTATATACAGCCAAGTATAGGATACTTTGATTTCTCTCTCCTACAGAATACTGTGTAGGGAACCTAACAGACACAGGACAGAAAAAAATAGAGGACTGACCAAAAAAATCAGGTATTTGTGACTGTACACTTCTTAACATGTGTAAGTGTCAAGTGTGTAAGCTATCAAATTGTGGTACGTCACTGAAGGAAAAAAAGTAAAAGGAAATTAGAGGAAAAAAAGGACAAAATGGAATACATTCCCAAGCAAGTAATGTACTCTTTCCTCATTTTAAATATATTGTAAAAGAACTGCATGAGTTATTTGTCATGTAATCAAAAGCAGATTTTTCTGGACACTTTGAAACAGGCACTGCATTCAGCATCCCTTTCGTTTGATTGCACAAAATTAAACTAAACTCACAACAGATCTGATCTGATTAATAATTTATGTAGTTTCCAATACAAAAATTTGCTCATAGTCATGATTTCATATCCCTCTCATTTTCTATCTATTTGCTGTAATGAAAGCAATTTACCATATTTGGATTTATTTTGGGTTTGTTTGCTGTTCGATGTTCTGATTTCTTTCCTAATATTTTAAATAACTCACCTCCTAAATTATCCATGTATGCAAGTTAGTTATTTTTGTTCTTGCTGTCAAATCCAGTATATTACATCACTGTAGCTCAGGTAATGACTCACTTCTGAATGATTTGGTAATTTGCTAAATTCCAGAAACTTTTATAACAGCATTTAAGATACCCCCCAATTTTTTTTTCTGAACTAGTAAAGGTTGCTAAGTGACAGGAATGTACTTATTTGCCACATCATTGTAGGCATTTCAATGCAAAGAAACAATTTTACACACCCACACTATAAAAAATAAACATTTTATTATTACATGCTATGAAAAGATGCAGTTCATTTTAACCCAACTTTAGATGTGATATTTGCACTTGCATGACAACAGTAAAGTGGTTTTTTTCCAATCTCTATATTTTTAGGACCTAACTGAGAATGCAGTATTTTTACAGAAAGTTCATTTGATCTCTTTGTCATCAACAGCTAATTTTTTTTTTAATGGCAGACACATTTTGAAAAGATATAATATTGGTTTCATTTTTTTAATAAAAACTACAGATTTCTCTTTGTCACAAAGTGGAATAAAAATGCACTTTTAAGTACTTCTCTTCATTGCTTTCATGCATTTTATTGTAAAGTCTACAAATAAAATTCAGTCAGGATGATAATGTGGATGTTGTGACACCCCATCAGCAATACAGACAGGTATAAAAATATTTTGTATTGGCAACATATTCCCACTTTCACTTCCTTGCTTTTTCAAAATATTTGGCTTTACACATAATTGGACAGGTTAATATAGCTGTCAGTGAACAACTTCATAGATTTTATTTTACAGGGTGAGGATTTCCCATAACTTATGAAAGCTTTCCCGTTAAATTAAAACCACATACTGCTTTTCGAATTGCATCTATATCACAAAACATCTATAACATCTTTGGGAAGTAATTAAAATTAGGGAAAAAAACCTAAACCCAGCTAAATTAATAATGGCTAGAAAAAAAAAACCACTATTAAATGGTACCTTGTTAAAGAAAGATCAGTGAAAAGGCACAATCTACAAGTAACAAAGCTGTAGTTTTACATTTTAAAAATCAACAAAAGCATTCCTCAGTGAGAATACCTGCCATGCAGACAATACAATGCAATAAAGCAACATGACTTGGATTTGGTCAACGGCTTCCCTCTAAATATATTTTGACTATGCATTAATGGAATTTTTATTAAGAACCTTACTGTTACTGACCATAATAAAGGCTCTTTCACGTACATGTATCAAAATATCTCTGCACAAATTTTAAAGTACTCTGAAAATGAAGACTTTTACTGAACTAGTGGATGAGAACTAAGTTTCTTATGCCACAGTTTCAGATGCACGCAGTTTGCTGCCATTTAGACTAAAATTCGATTTCTGTTATTGAAGAACTGAACTCTAAATTATAATTTCATAATGAATTAAACATTCAAATTCACACTGAATCTCTTTCTTTCTTACTCTTTCTTTGTTCACAAATACAATAATTTTCTGCTTCTTGTAAATCAATAGCAAAAACTTCCCTACTAAATAAATGGTCAATATTCTGGGTACTAAACAGGTATTTAAAAATAACTGAGGCATGTGTCTATATAAAATATATTTTCTAAAGACAGCCTAAGATCTGTAAATAAAAAGAGAGCAAATCTTGTCATAAAATCTTCAACTATGAATCCATATCCCCTGACTGGTCTCTATATCAAGGAAGATGAAGAAAATGGCAATTCTCTTGCATTCTTTCTTTCTTATATTTGCTATGGTTCTAAAAGATGTGCTATGGAATTTTATAAAGAGACATATAGAGTTCTTTAACTTATTATTTGAAAATATAAATGGTTAGATAAAGTTGAGGAGCTTGCTTCTTGCTTTCCTAGTATGATGCTCTACTGCTCTTCCTTTAAAATGTCATTTGAGATATAACAACAAGTTATATTACACAGCTCTTATAAGTAATTTATGTTTTTAACATTGCAAAAAAGATTTAAATGCTGCTACTCTTTTACATCTTTTTTTTGCTCATATTTATCTCAAAATTAACAAATCTAATCAGAAATGTCTATTCAGATATTCTGTTGTTTCCTTGAAATCAACATTTAGAATCAACTGACAATTTTTATTTGATCCGAAGCAAAAACTCAGCTGTTGGCTTGAATATTATTGATTGTTAATTCTCTCTGAAGTATTCTGAGTCAGTGCAATGCCGTGTAACCTATTCACAATTTATTTAAACCTTCTATTTTCAAAGCAAATAAGCAAATTCAAAAAGAACAGAAGGTCTCTTTGTAAAGATCTGAAGAAAATTATCTACCTTCTACCATGTACATGCTTGATGCTAAATGAATGTTAAGATTTATCCTCTGCAGGTTATCCTCTCACCTGTCATAGAGGTCAGCATCACTACACAGACCTCACAAGTCTGACATCCTAGCAGAGAGCAGAGATACGTACACACACATCATTGACAAACTCTGACAGAGATACAGCTTAAAACAGCCTTCAAACTATGCCTTTTCTAGTCAATAGATATATTTTGTTTATAATTTTTCAGTGTGGCTAATGGCACGGCCTATCTTAGTAAAGAGCTTAAATATTATTTTAATTTCCTTGCAAATATTAACTCTTCCAATAGTAGTGGCAGAATAGGAGATCTGTGTCTTTGACTATATGGGAACAAATCTGATTTCTGAAAAGGGTATTTCGCTTTGATATACAGCCTTTAACTTGGGTGCCTATTTTCTATTCAGCTTTCAGACATCTGTCCATGACTTTAATAATTGTTTCTTACATTTCCGTACACACAGGTCTGAATACTGGGAATTTTTTGAGAGATTAGGGAGGCAATACAGACAGATCTCACATATTTTCCTTGAAAATCAAAGTGTGGGGACCATATCAAGAAAGGGGTAAACAAATTAATTTGAGATCAAATTCCATCACTTCTTCCTAAAGTAGGACTTTACATTGTGAATACTGTGAAATTACATTGTGACTAGGATTAAATACTTTTCAATACAAGACCCTGCAGAACAGTCAGGCCATTACTGGAGATCAACATGCACCTACAAAACAAATCAGCAGTGACCTAAAATTGCATTTTAAGAGTGGTTTTAAATCTTGTCTTTGACAATCAAATTAGAATGTAATGCTTGAAAATCTTTATTAATTTAAAATTTCTTTGTAAAGCTATTACAAGTAGTTGTACAAAACCACAAAGGCCTCAGCTCAGTGGTTCCATATTCAGTAAATGGTGCCTTACTTTCTGAGTAACTGAGTAGTTAGTTCTCCTGTCTAGTGGGAATTAACCTGGTCTCAAGTGAAGCATGTCCGTTTTCAGAATTGTCAAAGCAAGACTTAAGCTTCTGCATGAACCTTCAAGCTCTATTTAGGTGAACAGTCATCATGATCCCCACTCCTCAGACTGAAAGCTGGATGTATTTCCAAGGGAAATCCTCTTGGAAATCCACAAGCCAAACTGTAAGTTTTACTATTTAAAATTCTGTGGACTCTACTGAAAGGTGTAGTTGCCTATATACACCTACAGCTGTCCCTTATGGCTTTAGAATCTCTTGATCTATACATCATACTACATATCTCATTTCAAGACACTTTTGCTTTTTCTTTATAGTAATTTTTAAAATATGTTATTTAAGTGGGCATTCATTACTTACAGCTATAATGGAAATCAAATGTTTTCATAAATACAGAAAAATGCTTCATTTACATGTTAGTCCTGGAAATGCAATAAACAGCAGCACAACATGCAGAGGCATTTTTGTTGCTTAACATTTATTTAAATTTAATCTGAGAAGAGGAATTTTGAAAGTCCTAGTTTTTTAAAAAAACTCATGAAGTTGTACAACTTTACAACATCAAATTGAAGTAGCACTTCAGGATTCCAAGAGGGATGATGAATTAAAGTTGACTTAGAAGGAAAATTATAGTGTCTAAGTTAGGGATGGAAGGTGATATAAAGATTTTGACTCTACATATAAATGCTCTTTCAAATGATATGGGGAAGGAGAATACAGCTTAGCTTGCTTTAATGTTTGTGTTGGGCTCCATTCGAATTTTCAAATATACTGGAAAAGAAATTCCCATGAAAATATGGGAAAAGAAAGTCACATCTTGGAAGGAAATGTTCTGGTACCCAAACAATACTTAAAATTTAATCTCTAAAGCATGCTTGAACACATTAATCTGTTGCCCTACCAGTTCAGGCAGAAAAATCTTGTCTAAAATCAAAGCAATTAGATTGGCAATGTCCTCATGGTGCAAAACTGAACTTAGTTACTATTATCTAATCAAGTGCAGCTGTACCAAAAAGGTCCTTACAGCCCTGTCTTGTGAATATTGCATCATTCATATGCAATTTTAAGTTCATGTGTTTAAATGGCAAACAATCAGAAGACCTGGGGCTTCTGAAGGAATAGGAATCAGCTTCTTCATGGCATTTCTATTATGCAAGTAAAACACGGGAGGAGATAATGGGACATTTTGTGACTAAGCTCTTCTTCTAGTCTGACAATCCTGCCTGTACTTGGAATGCGACTACCTTCTGCAGAACTAAAATATTAATTTGAAGACATTGCTATGGAGACTCCGAACAGAAAAGCTGAACTACCTGGTCCCTCTTTAAATATTTAAGCTTTTAATCATAAGGGATACTGGCACACATGTGAACCCAAGCCCTCTAAAGTGGGTTTCATACCGATGCGTCGCTGCCATTTCAGCGACAGAAATCGCGTGCCAACGGCAGTGCCCATAAGGACCGCAGATGGGTGTACAATGAGGAATTGTTTCCTTTAGCATCTGTGGTCGAGTCGAGGCGCAATACATCGTGGAGATTTCGAGCCGCACCGTGCAGGTGAGGGGACTAGGAGAGACAATTCCCTGGGCCACTTCTTCTGCCGAGACCCGGCGTCAGCCGAGAGCAGATCCCCAGAGGAGGTTCGGGGCGGGCACCGCCTCCGCTCCCATCCCCTCTGCTCCCTCCGCGCCACCTCCCGCCGTGGGCAGACGCTGGGGGCCGGAGTCGGCTCTGCCCCACCGAGGCACAGGGCTCGCCCCTCGGCCCCAGCCCGCAGCACAGCCCGCTCCCACAGCGGCCCCGCAGGGCTGGCAGCTGCCTCCGCGGGGACAGGGACAGGGACTGTCGCCCCGCGGCTCCTCCCTCCCTAAACCCGGCGGGCGCCGCCCCGGGAGCGGGAACGGGAGCGGGGAGCGGTGCGGGGTTGGGGGGCGATGCGAGCCCCGGGGCGGGCGCGCTCCTCCGGCGGGGAGGCGAGCGGAGCGGCGGGGGAAGGACCGGGCTGCTCAGAGCGCTGAGCACCTGTGGGCGTGACTGCCGGCCCCCTCCTCCTCCTCCCGCTTCCCTTTACTTGAAGGGCCAGCGCTGCTGTAGCGGCAGAGCCTGAGAGCGGAGCGGGCGGCGCTCGGAGAGGACGAGACCCGCCGCCGACCCTCCGCCTCAAGTGTCCCGGCCCATCCCGCGCCTCCGCCCCGTCGAGCCGCAGGACCGGTCGGGAGGGCAGCTCAGGCTGGACAGGCCGCGGGGGGACCGGGCTGTCCTCGCCCTGCGGGCGCTGGGCCGGGGCGCGGATCGCCCTCTCTGCGCGGAGCTGCCCGCGGAGCCCTGCCCGGCGGGCGGCGGTGGCGCCGGGCTGCCCTCGCCCCTCGGTGGCCCTCGCGGCCATGCTGGCCTGGGCTGAGGGGCGGCCGCGCCCTGAGCGGGGGTCGCCGTAGAGCCGCGGGCGGGCGGGGGAGGCGCCGCGTTAGCACCGCCGGGGCCCGCGCTCCGCCTGCGGGGCTGCCCCCGGGACAGGGAGGCAGGGGGAAGGACGGCAAGCGGAACAACTTCTGCGAATAAAAACAGAAAAGAAAAAAATAAAAAAAAGAGGCTTATTCGTGGGACATCTTCGAAGCTCAGTACCACGCGAGGCATCCCAGCCGCAGTGAGACCCTCCATGCTAGTGCATCCCACCAGAGTGACAGGAGGGAAGCTGGCTGTGGCCGCTGTTCCCAAGCCCTGCTTTTATTAGAGTCGCCTTGGCTTTCTGGCTGGAAGATGATTCTTGCGACAGGACCGTGGTGCTGATGATGAACAGCAGAGTCGTTGGAAGATGCCTTCCTTGAGGATTACACGTGGAACAAGGCCATCAGTCGAGGGGAGAGCTGGCTGGTGAAATTGTCTGACTTTCCCCCCGCTGGGGAAGTGGCTTCAATGGCTCCATCTCCCAGGAGAAGCAGTAGGAAAGATGCCAGCACCTTGCCAAGCATGTCCTCAACTTTCTGGGCTATCATGATCCTGGCTAGTCTCCTAATCGCTTACTGCAGTAAGTACATATTTGTCCTGGTGCTTTTGCTGGACATAAATCTACATCCTTCCCATGTGAGGTAACACTTCAGGCGAGGGCCAAGCTCTGAAGCTGGCAGGCGCAGGTACTGTGCCTTAGACTTGCCCCTCAGCACATCGCCCCCCACTCCCCTATGGCAAAGCAGGTAGACCGGCACTTTAATACTGCTGCTTCTCAGGAGAGTGAGCTGTCCTTAGGTTGTAAATGTGGCATTTCCAGTCCAAATAGTATCATCTCCTGGATTTTAGAAACAAACTTTTTAGCGGTAGTAGCCCTGATCCCTGTTCACTGTTTATTGTCAGATGTTAACTGATTGCTCTGAGGCTGCTCCCTCCACATACACACTCTCCGAATTCTGTCCACCTTCCATGAAGGGGAGCTGGTTTGCTTATGTTCATTTTTTTAGGAAGCACATACTTCATCAAGTGGCGGATGTCTTAACATCCTGGGATCATATGTGATCCTCTGAAATTCCATAGGAGCAAATCTTGGCACTTTCTTAGCATATCCTCAGCAGTTTAGTAAGTCCATGTTGCCAGTATTAGAGCTGCATCTCAGGTTATCAGTAAAGTTTTTATATTCTTTTTTCAGGCTTGATAGATTTTCCATTAATTATAGTGTTGCAGATAAGGTATCTGTAAGAATCAAGTATTTGGGCTATAAATACTTTTAAAGGTCTTTATTTTTTCCTGCTTTTTTGTTTGTTTTTGGTAATGTTTGTTTGTTTTGCTTTCAGCAAGAATCATTTTCAAGCAGTTATATAATGTAAATAGAGTTATGCCCACACTTCAAGTTAGGGAATGCAAGTTAGTCCATAGCACCAGAGTAGGAAACTTGTAAAGAGAATAGAAAAAGCAATTTTTATGCAATAATAATATAAAACCAAACAACTGCAGTTTATCAGGAAGGACCCGCACAGCTTTGCCAAAATGAATCTACACTGTATTTTCCCACCCTGAGCTGAATGGGATCTGTAATTTACCCATGGTGCATATTGCTTTCATTAGCTGTAGCATAAAGGATTTTGCACTAGGCTTGTCTGGTGGAGCTGTAATAGGTGTAGGCTCTGATGAATAGGAAATAGATGCTGGTTTGCAGGAGCATACCTGCTGCATTTCTTAACCCTCTATTCCATTTCCTCCAGCTGTATTACGCTGACCATTTTTCCATGTATGTTTTCTGGGTTTTTTTCGAAACAAGATTGTAATTGGTTAGGAAAACCTTTAATTCACTTCTGTTTTGTGTATTCCAGGGGTTCTTTATACTGATGACACTGGAAGTGAATTATGCCAGAAGGAATAACATATGTTGTAATAGTTTGGGGGGTTTTTTGTTATTTAGCACATTTTGCATTACAATTCTCATTAATAAAATTATATTAAACAGGCCACACTTCTAATAATATAATTTTGTACATAATGCTGTATTCAATGTGATAATGTAGAGGATATACTAAAGAACATAGTGAGTTTTAAAATAATTTATTGTATCATGGGAGTGCATATTACAGAATGAATAGTTCAGTGACAAAGGGAATTCAGTTTGGTATTAGTGATAGGAAATATTTTGTTAAGTTTGTGTTAGAAGTGTCCAAAGCATCACAGGCTTCTTATGAGAAGATATGAGATTTTCTCATACATTTTCAATCAGCATGGCCTCAAAAAGAGTTAACTGTGAACTCTGACACTTCAGAAATTATTTATTTTCAGCAATAAGAAGTTTGACCGTGTTTTATCCTAAGGAATGTAGTCATACATTTGAATTGTTACATATTGTTCATTGTTTACTGATGAAAAATGCAAATGTTGGTCAATAATCTCAAGGCATTTTTTAGTGTGCTTAAAGATCAGTTTCTAATTATTTCTTCCAGACAGTGTAGATCGTGTTCCTCAAATATGTAGTACACTCTTCATGTCATATAGCACTGAAAAGCACCATGCTGCTTAAAATATGCAGTGTCAAAACACTCCACCATTTATGTAATGCTTCACTGATTTGACAATTGCAATTCCAAATGTTAATGAAGCATCATGAACATTTTCTCTAGTGGTAGTATTTGAGCATTGGAAAAAAGTGGTTTTTGCTCTGTGAAAAATCAAGATAAAAAAAAGTGAAGCTATTTCTAGGTAAAGCAGCACTTCAGATTTTATGAATTCTCTTAAAAATCAGCTAGAGTTTAATGAGTCTTTTTACATCTGATGGTTGTTTTTGAAGAAAAGCAAATTTAGGTTTTGGGGAGTACATGATGACTTTTAAAAATGTTTTAAAAATAACTGGATTGCCATATTTCTTAGAAAATAAAAGAAAAGAAATTTGACTATGTAAGGTGGTCTCTATTTTCCCCCACACCTTATTGTCAGGAATACAGAAGTATAACCATACAGGTGAATATATTATCAAACTAATTATAGGAACTTAATATTTTGTTATCTCATTGTATCATTCTACTGAAAACAAACCCTGCAGCCTCCAAAACAAAATCTGGAAAATAACTTTTCCATTTTTCCTTTCTTAATAACACTGTAAATACAATTTTTGATGTATCTTGCCTATTTCCATTTTTAATGTTAGTCTGAAAAAACTTATTTCTGAATCAGTTATTTGAACATTGCTTCTCCTTCTCCTAATTAGTTTGTGAATATTTTTTTTCTGGAAGTGTATTTGTTGTACAATAGTCCTTCCTACTACTGGGAGCAACCAGTAAACACCATACTCTAAGTTCCACTTGACAGATAAGCATATTAGTAAAGAATGTTCTGGATGTACATGTACAACCCATTAGACTTTCATTTATGCTTTAGTTTCTGAAGCCCAATTATATTCCTATTGATGTGGTAAGATGATAAACTGATAATTTTTTCTTTCTTAAATGTTTAGATTATACTTAGGGATAATGGCTCCATCCTATGGTGGAAGAGAAACCTGCATCAAATCAATTAGGTTAGTTGCTATAGTGATAAATATAATGTAATATTCTCCATCTGAAGGAAAATGGTCTTATTTGATGGGCTCTCAATAGAGGAAGGCAGAAACAAAGTAGTAGAAATAGACTGTTTGTGGTCCTTGGTGTGAGCAACAAGGAGTTATTTTGCTAAGCAGAAGACTCATTAAATGCACAAACAGCCTCAGAAGGCTCTCCTGGTAGAGGGTGGCCACCTTCAAGGCAATTCAGAATTAAAAGTGTTGTGACATTTTATGATTTCATACATGTCTCTCGCATACTTGCTTAATAAACAGTAGTAAACCGGAGAGAAGTACCTACAGTGAATGCCTCACGTTGTGTTTTTTACTGTTGTAAGGGTAAAATGAATAGATTTGTTGGGGTTTTTTGTTTGGTTGTTTTCTTTTTCTTCTTTATAACTGGAGTATTTTACCATGCTTGAAAGTTTTGTCAAATTAAGGAAATTCTATGTGGTATCACAGCTGCCTGCTACATCAGGAATCTAAATAACATAGTTTTGATCCAGAACTACTTCTTAGTGCATTTATTCAGTTGACTTTGCTATAAATACTGAAAGGCTTTTTATATGTAAATGGTAACTTTTTAAAGCAATATAGGAATCAGCTTTTAGCAAATTTGTGACAGTTACAAGCTTTTACTTTTCCTTTTTTATACTGTTTTCTAAGCCTAAGGAGTAGAACTTTAGAGCCCTGTGCTGTTAAGTTAATACTTATGAGGGTAAGTAAATGGATTTTTTTAAAAGGAGCTACCAAAACTGAATGGTACTTGGAAAATTGACCTCCTTACTTTGAGTACAGTATATGGAAAAGAGCAGTATGAAACCCAGCATTTATGCTTACTAAATAATGATAGTACTAGGAAAAAGGAATCTAAAAGTCCAAAATGCAAAGTAAGTCACATAACACAGAGATGTTTTTGCTGTTGCTGAGCAGGGCTTGCACAGAACCAAGGCCTTTTCTGCTTTCCTTATTGCCACACTGGTGAGGAAACTGCAAGTACATTGCAGGTTAGGAGGAGGCACAGTCGGAGCAGGTGACTCCTACTGACCAAAGGGATATTCCAGACCATGTGACATCATGCTCAGTGTATGAAATGGGGGGGGAAGAAGAAGGGGAAATTTGCAGTGATGGTGTTCATTTCCATTGTTGCAAATGATGGAGCCCTGCTTTGCTGGAGACAGCGGAACACCTGCCTGCCCAGGGGAAAGGATGAAGTAATTTCTTGTTTTGCTTTGCCTGTGTGCATGACTTTTGTTTTCCCTATTAAACTATCTTTCTCTCAACCCATGAGTTTCCTGGCTTTTACCTTTCTGATTCTTTCCCCAGTCTTGCTCATGGGGAGAGAGTGAGCAGCTGCCTGGTGCTTGGTTACTGGATGGGGTTAAACCACAAAAAAATATTATATTAACCTTACCTTAAATTGAGATCCTGCTACTTATTGGGTAGACATGGCTCATTTGAGAAATGCCTTTTCATTGTCCTGTTCTGGAGTTGCTTTCTGTCTAAAAGACATGGGCTGCTATGGTCTCCAGGTCTTATTGTTTCCTCATTTGAGACTGCCAGCAGGAATGGCAATTAACTGTGACTGTCATCTGGCCACTTCTACACCAGGGGCTACCATGTCATCATGCATAGGCTACTGAACAGCTGTTAGATGGTAAATAGTCACTGCCCATTTATGTTGGATGCAAACAAGTCAGCTCTGAATGAAAGCCTGCAGCTCCTGTTATTGATCTGTTATCATTCAGGTCCCTTCTGTTTTCAGAACTGAGAACCACAGATTTTTTAAAAATCTGTTTACCTGATCTGTAATGTTATTATATTTTCTGCAAGAATTACTGTGTATGTATTTTTCCCAAACTCTGTATGCAGAATGTGACATAGAGAACAACTGTTGTAAGTCGAACTTTATCAGTCTAATTTGTATATAGAAAGAATAATGCTTTTATGAAATTAAATAGGATAAGTAAAATATTAGAATTCTGTTTCTTTATGTACTGTCCCAGTTGCTCCTTTTGAAGCAGGCTCAAGTTTTGTGATAAAATCAATTCTTAGAACTTCCTGGCCTCTACAACATACTACCGGCCAATGTGGGTACCAAGTTGACACCGAGATTGTCTCAGCAGTTGTGCTGTAGTCTGTCCAGATGATGTATTACATAGAAGTCCTTGGCATCAATGCAAGAAATGTCTTCTTACTGCTTTGAATATTGAATTTGACCCTTTAAGGCTAAGTAAGCACTGTCACAATTTCTCAAATGTGTTTGAATTCTGGCAATTCATACTTCCATTGCAAGTATTACCACTGATGTGGATGGATAATGGGAAGTAGGTAAGGAGGGGAAACTAGAAGAAAATGGATATTTTCAATTAAATATGTGGTAGAGAAGCATTCCATGTCTTTCAGCTGGATTGACAAGACAAAGATTGGGACCTCTTAGACAGTTTTTTTGTGCTGTTTATGTAATGTACTATTTTTTTCTTATCATATACTATGAAGACGGTACTGGGGCCATGGAGTAGAGCTCTGCTGCTCCAACTAGAGGGTGTAAACATGAGCTGGATTAGATTTTCTTTTACTGGAGTCCCATTAATCTTTTGGTCTTTCCTTACTGATGCCACTAAAGAAGCAGTAGAAAGTTCTTCACTGAGCCTAGCCTTTAGGAGTGTGTATTTATTCTCCTCTGCTAGAAGGGGATGGTATGAAATATCTCAGTTTTTAAGATGTAATTTAGTACTTTCTTAGAGAGTGCTCTAACCATAAGGCTATTACATGGGAAAATAAACGTTAACAGCTAGTCCAGCATCTGGCATGTCAAATATTAGAGGTGTGCATTGAATGTTGTCAATAACTCCAAAATGCACTTGGATACTGAGCTTCATATAGAAGTATTAGACACATAGGCAAATCCAGGTGGGTTTGATTAGCCACAATCTTCCTGGTCTGCATATTCTTTGTTGCTAAATTCAAACTAGAATATTTCCATGCTCGATCTCATGTTTGATCGGGTGTGTTGTTCCACTGCTGGGCTGGGAATCTATCTTTTAATTTTTTTTTCAGTGTTTAAATCTAAGTTAGATTGCTTTTTGGACAGATGGTTGGCAAATATGCTTATTGTCTATGTTTTGAAAGTCATCTCTTCATGCTTTTATGTTAGCCGTACAAATAGGAAAATGTTATGTGGTGACTATTTGAAAATATATGACCCGTACTTAGACCATGTTTTCCAATATTTTTGGTACGGAGGTTTATTTCAAAGAGTTTTTGCATGTTTTTCAAAAAAGGACTGGTCATGAATAACAAGTCAAATGGTAGAGGGTTTTGCATCTATGTGATCTTTGGATCTCTTCCAAACCATGTGGCCTGTGTATTATTTTGATCTCTGAATGGACTGCGTCTTCAAACACTTGATTGCTTTCAGATAAGAAGAAATCCTCTAATTGGTGTGAGGAGTATGACTATTTTTTAAAAGGGTCTCTGAGCAATAACCCCTTTGGGTTATTGCTCAACTTCTCCTGAGTTGCATCCACTTACTGAATATCATCTCTGCTTTTGCAGTGTTAGAAGTCCTGACACTTCTCTTCATTGCCTGTGGAGCACTACAGCAATAAGGAGGTTGCTTCTCTAGAACAAAGTGTTATTTATTTTGCCAAATTGTATCTTGTTGTTGGACAAAACATAAATATATGTAGAGAGACCTCTAGCTTAAATTTTTCTTTTTACAGTGCCCTTCAAGACTGTCGGTTAGTGTGACTTATTTATAGTTCTGATGTTTTTTTAGTTTGTTTATATATGTTTATTTATTTTGTATATTTCTGCCTCTTCATGTGATGGAAGGGACCTTTAATGTTCAACTAGTCCCAAACCCCCTGCCATGGCCAGGGCCACCTTCCTCTAGACCAGGTTGCTCAGAGCCCCAATCAGCCTGACCTTGAGCAGTTCCCAGAATGAGAACTTTTCTGAGCAACCTGTTCCAGTTCCTCAACACCCTCACATTAAAGAAGTTCATCCTAATATCTAATGTGAACCTCCCCTCTTTCAATCTGAAGTTACTAATGCTTTAAAATATTGCCCCTTATCCTATCACTAAATGACCAAATAAAAGGTCCCACTCCTAGGCTGCCTCATTCTCTTGCAGCCCAAGTTAACCCATGCCTTTATCTGACCCTTGGCTTCAGAATTCTCCTCCACTGTCATATCCTGCTCTCCCAACAGGAGATGTTTTAACAGGGCAGGATCTTATGATGTTTTTAGGATCACATACCTTACATAATAAAGCATCCTTCTGCCTTTGCTTGCAACTGACAGTAGCAATTTATGCTATGACCCCATTGTTCATTGTAGTGTTTGGAAGGTCTGTCAGAGACAGTGGGACTGTCTCTGTTTTTGTTTTGTGTGGAGGTTAATTCCAGAACATAGTTAACAGATGTGTTCTGTTTGTATTTTCTGTACCAGAAACAGCCCAGAGTAAAAGCCAAGAACAGAATGCCTACGGGATCAGAAATATTTTAGATTGCAAGTTATATTGATTGGGTTAATTCCTGTTTTTCATCCATTGTAGGGAGATTTTCAGTGACCAACTTTATTTAAGCATAGCTTTAGAACCTGATGAATCTGTTATGTGTCATCTGAGAGAAGGGTCCTTAATTCTTACAGAAATGAGAAATCACTACATATGGAAAAGAAAATAATCACTACATATGACACTAGTCTAAAAAAAAGTAAATGGAAATGCTTTCTGAGTTCTTGCTAATCGTAGTATAATTTATGATGGCTTTGACCTTTGCTCTTGGAACTCTTTTTTTTTTTTTTTTTCTGATCATCTTATAATGCTGATCTTGACAAATGTGTTTTAAGAGATGATAAACTGACAAATAGAGATACCTTTAACCCTGAATACCTCTGTCACTCTTCATACATTCAGCTGTCAATATTCCTTTCAGGGGATATTTAATTTTTCCATTGAACTAGACCAGTGGAAAGTTTGGCAGAACATCTTAGCCAGATGACAGAAGTGGGTTTAAGCTAAGCTGTTGTAGTGCTCATTAAATGGTTCAGCTGAACGCAGAAATGTTGAAATGCTGTGAGAACAGTGGCTTCTGGCACTTCTGGCAGACCCAGAGGAAGCCCACAGAAGTGATCAGGGGGCTGAAGCCTATGAAGACCAGTAGAGAGAGTTGGAATTATTCAGCCTGGGGAAGAGAAGGCTTAAGGAATTCCTTACTTACAACCTTGCAGTATAACCAGGGGGCTTGTGAGAAAGATATTTTACCAGAGGCTGTAGTGGCAGGACAAAGAGCAATAGTTTAAACTGAAAGAGAGTAGATTCAGTTGGGACATAAGAAGTCTTTTGCTGCGAGGGTGGTGAGACACTGGCACAGGTTGCCCAGAGAAGCTGTGGATGCCCAGTCCCTGGAAGTGTTCAAGATCAGGCAGGCTGGGGCTTTGAGCAGCCTGGTCTAGTGGAAGGTGCCCCTGCCCATGGTGGTGGGGGTTGGAACTAGATAATCTTAAAGGGTCCCTTCCAAACCAAACCAGTCTATGACTTTCGTTCTCTTGCTCTAAATTAAACAAATACAAATGTAATGGATATTGAGAGTTTACCTGTTACTGATACAATTCTCTTGTATTACTGAAAGGGTTCACCAGGTTCTCACATTTTGAGCCAAAATGAACCTTCTATTTAATTAGACCTTGGGTATACACTTTCCTTGGGTGCAACCTAAAAAAAATGTGGCTGTTTCTATTATTTATTTTGTATACTGAACAAATTCCAATGTAGTTCTGCATATCAGCTTGAATCAACAAATAGAAAATTCTTTCCTGAATTGAACTAATATAGTAACCTGAGTTATTATTGAAAATAATTTCGTTGAAAAATATCAGAAAGGTTTTACAGAGCTTTCTAAGTATCTACTGTCAGTAATGCTCTATTGAACATTCATTCTAAGGTGAGAGTATATATGGTTTTGTGTATATATGTGCTCAGTAAAAACCATATCAATATTTAAAACAAAAATAAGAGGCTTTAAAATTTGATATCACCAAATGTTTCTGAAAGGTAATAATTTTGATGAAATGACCTGCTCTAAAGCATTTTCGTAACATGTGCTTGTAGAGCATAATATGTGGAATTATGATTCCACATATTATGCATATAAATATGCATAATATTCCACATATAAATGATACCTTTTAAGGTATCATTTTAAAGAACTTTCACAGATATTTTCATTTTAAGTTACCAGCTCCACCCAGGGAAACAAACAAACAAACAAAACCACCAAACTCAAATATAAATGTTCTGAAAGTTAGATCCTTATAGATTAAAAGATACAGCTGACAAAGAATTTCAGTTTCATCTGAACAGGATAGGTTTTTCCTTATTTTAGATTTCTGCAGTGTAGTCATCTATATTTACCATATAAAAGTCAGTGAAAGCATAAACATTTTCACAGTGCAGTTCATGTGACCTTTTTAAGATACATGATAGAGATTAGAGTTTGATGTAAATTGTGCTGCAGAAGTGCTTGTCTTTGTTGGCAGATAGACAACTTGCTAAGATTTTAACATGTGTGTTATCACATTGATCCAGTCCATCATTACAACATTTTTAGGATGTTGCTCTTCCTATTTTCAAGGCCCACATTTAATATTAAAATGTTTAATGCCAAGTAACTGGTTCAGTATTTCTATAGGGAAGAAAAACACAGAAAAATTGGCTTGTGATACAGATTGATTAAGACTGTAGGTCAAGGTACTGAATTAATGCAGCAAAGGATTTGCACAATTTGAGGGATGTAGTTGGCATAAATTACTGAGATTTTCTGAGGATATCTTTGCAGTTTTAATTCCAAATATTTTTTGCAATGTTTTGTCTTATTGTAAATTCTTCAGTTTCTTTGACAGTATTGTCACACTTTGGACACTAAAAATTCTGTCTTCCCCCAGAAGTTGGAACCTATGTGAATTTCAGTGTGTACCAAAGGTTATCAGCTTTACCATTCCCTTTTTTGTCTTTTTTAAGCCTCTTCCATATGAAACAATATTGAACACATTTTCACCATGCAAACTTTTATAGTGGGGTTAAAACATTTGAAACACCTTCATCTACTCATGACTTAGGTAAGAAAAGTTTTAAAGGTGAACAGTGTGTACATGTTTATAAGAAGCTGCAGGGACAAAGAAGACCTGAAATGCTTACCTTGAATATAAAAGGAGATATGAAGAAAATAGAAGCTTAGTATGAAAAATGTTGTGGTTATTTTTGGAAGGATATTGAGCTTTATAACCCAAGATGTTCCTTCAGTTCTCCATTCTTCAGTCTAAGTGCTATTTCTACAGTCCTTTTCATCTGGAGAGATTTGTTGCCTTCTATAGCTCATTGTTTTATAAATATGTTTTTGTTCAAGGAATATATTGCTTTTCGCCTTTTTTCACAGTAAATATATCTTCATGGATTCTTTGTCTTAAAGCTGTTCAGTTCTAGTTGTGCCTGTGTAACTAGAGACCTCTACTTTAATCCTGTCTACAAATGCAGAATGCCTTACTCATCATGGCTTAGAAATGGTGTTCTCCAATTTAGCAATCACACTAAAAAGACCCCAAACATTGTTCCTCCCTCCACCCCACCTCCTGTTGGAGGCACAAAACATTGTGGGTTGAGAGAAGAACAATTTACTAAAAATAGAAATGAGATAAGAAATGAACAGTAACAGCAACAGTGGTAATAGAAGTGTGCAAAAGAGAGTGATTCACAAGCAAAAATGGTCATTGTGGACTCTAGGAGAATAAACAAGACCTGACAGTTCCCCTGCCATCTTTTCCTGACCAGGAGGGACCCCTTCTCCCCAGAAGTGAGAGTGCCTTTCCCCTTCACCTAGCAATGACCTCGGGTGGTAGGGAATAATCTCTCTGTCCTAGGCATGCCCCCTCCCAGCTACTGCTGAAAATTAACCCTGACGTTTGATGGCAATGTAGGTATTCATTGTTATATTGTAGGTATACATTGGAATATTCTTTGGTATAAATAGTACACTGGCTTCATAGGATTGGCATTGTACTGACAATAGGTAGTATTAAGAATCATTCTCTGTTGTTTTCTCCAATAATTAATCTCTTTATAGAGGAAAAGGTTGTCCTTTAGAATCCTCAACTTCACAGAGTGAAACTAATCTTTTCCTGTAGTATTTTAATTTAAGCATAGACACAAATATCAGATGTTGCACCTGTCTCATTTTCTTAGTAAATTTCCTGGAAATTATAGTTGTGTTGGTTTTTTTTTTGTCTCCATCAAAGACCAAACATGTAGAAAACAAGAAAACATCTCCTACATTATCTAATTAGAGCACGTTCCCAATTTATTTCACTACCTTTCCTTTCACAGTTTATAATAAATGATAACCATTTCCTTCCTGAGGGCTTCCTTTTGAATTTAGTGTTCAGTGTTGGCATTGAGTTCCAATATTAGTTTTCTATCTTTCATACTTTTCAGTTTTGCTTCCTTATTTTTCTTATCTAAGGTCAGGTGAATTGCCCCTACTGTTTGTCTTGCCACTTTCTGAAGTGCTTTTTTGTTAGTTGGCATGACAGGTACTGCTATGTGAATCACAGTTTGTCAGTGACTTCTCAGACAAATTAACTTGATATATGTGTAGAGAATTTTTCTCCCAACTGCTAGATCTGCAGAGATTTGAGAATTGAGCTTTTTGATCTTGTTTTTTTTTTTTTCTTCCTACATCAGGTTCTCTGAGCCCAATTATAAAGTCTGTGATACAGCATACTGTAGTCTTGAGTCTAAGTACCTTGTCAGAATTTAGTTTAAAATTTCCTCTGCTGTTTTCAATTATTTTGGAAGTATATTAAGCAACAGATATGATTATGCACAGAAGGTTAGTAGTACTGAAATGCTGAGGAAAAAATATGCTTTCAGTTTCAGTGCATGTAATTTGAACAAGCCTTTTAGATTGCCAGAATGCTCGTAGATGTGATGGTTATGTACCAGTTGTTATGAGAAGAGCCCCTAAATTTCAGATAGCTGTCAGTATTGCTGAGAACCTCCTCTATGTTTTCATGTGACAAAGGACACCTATGGTTTGGCTGAATAGTATCAATTTTTCCAGGAACAGAAACAAATGTTTGAAAAGTGAATATCAGAAATGTAGAACTTAAATCATGGCTAGTTGGTTTTCGTCTTTGTTTGAAGGTGATGGTGGCATGAAGCATATGGAATGACAATTACAGAGCTCTTCTGTAAAGTCAAATAGCAACATTTCTGAAGTATGCTTTTGACCAATTTTATGTTCTTACTTTGCTTCTGATTTACTTTTCTCAGTCTATATTTCTATAAATTCACATATTTAATGTAACAGTGTAACACTGTAGCTGAACTTAAGGGATCAAAATGTTACATTTTTCCCCCACATCTCTAAATCTGCACCTTTTTTTTCTTTCACAGAAGATCAGAGATAGTGCCGTAAGTTGGTGTTGTTGCTTCTGTTTCAATTTTTAATTTAAGTTTATTTAGAAGGGAAAAATACACATTTCCAGAAATTATGGAGGAGTAAAATTTTGAGTTAAATCAGGTACATGTGATGGAGAACTGTCAGAGAAAATTCTGTCATTAAATAATGGAAGTTTCTGAATCCGCACTGAAGCTTATCTGTGTGTTGGTTGCTTTCCCTCTTACCTACATCTCCCTTATCTTATGGATAGCTCTTTTTTCTCCGTCGTGTCTTGGTCTCCTATTCAGTTCTACATAGTTTTTCTGACACACTTTCACAGTTCAGATAAAAACAAAATAAACAGAGGGATAAACACATGGGAAGACCATTTGATACTCTGGATCACCCACTTCAGTTTTGCCTCAGTGGAAACAAATGTGTCTCTCTGGGTGTTTGCCACAGGCACCTGAGTCTGAAACATTACTGCTAGTTGGGAAGCTGTCCCTGCTGAGCGCACACACTTGTGCCTCCTTGCTCAATGCAGGAACTCTTGTAGTGCAGGAATTAAAGTGGTTGCAATCTGTCAAAATGTTCGTTCCTACTTTTGTAGTATTTTAGCTGAGAGACAGGAAAATCAAGACCTTACAGAATGTGTATTGGCAAATTCATTTACTTGCTGTGTACACTTAACAGGAATCTTGGCCACAAGGTTCATGAAATGTTGCAGTGCTTGCATCTATAAAATGCAATAATGATAACCATAAAAGTGTATTTTCTCCTGCAAGGAAAGTAGTTCTTGCTGGGACTGTTCTCAAACAGAATGTATGTTTTTTGATACATTTAACACCTACATATATTAACAGTTTATATAATTCCAGGAAAAATACCACAATGCTGATTTCCTAAAAACAAGGAACTTAAGCAAGTTTAAGTTCACAAGATGAGGAATGATTCATTTTATGTAAACAGTTGAAAAGCCTCTCTTTAAATCAATTGCAGATGATGAAAGAGTATTAATGGTGAAAAGAGAAGACTTCTTTTTTCTTTACTTGGATTTAAGATGACTAATATTGAAATAACACATTGGAAACTTGCAGTGGTGTCAGAGCCACTGGAACTAACAAAGGAAGAAGAGCTTCCACATATGAAATGCATACAGATAATATCAAGATATATAGCAAACTCTCAATATTTCTAACTCTGTTTAAATTAGGTATACAGCTTTTGTTTTGAAAGAAGCTAGATTTCTAAAGGTAGCTTTGAGCTATTACTTTAAATGTGCTTTAGTTCTCTGTTAATTTTAGTTTCTGTACCGCACTTGAAAAATTTTTCATCTAAATGTGAAACTTTTATGAATACCAGAAATTAGTAACTTTTGTTTCTACAGCCTATTTTGGAGAGTGACTCTGTTGTACCAAGTATAGTCCATGTACACACAGTGTAAACATAATTTTATAGTAGAATTTCTTCCCCATTGCTTTACTAGATTCTATACAGATTAAAAAACCAGATCTATGTAAGATCACACAGAATTACTAAGGTTGGAAAAGAATTTTGATATCATTCAGTCCAGCTTATGACCTTAGACCCCCTTGCCAGCTAGACCTTGGCAGTGAGTGCCACATGCAGTGTTTTATTAAAGATCTCCAGGGATGGTGACTCCACCAGCTCTCCAGGCAGCCTGTTCCAAGGCCCAGACACTCCTTCTGTGAGATCAGATGAGTCTCAATTCATTCAAGAAGATGAATCTCAATTTTCCGTGAAGAATATTGATTGTACATTAACAAGATATTTCTAAACTTAATTTTCTTCTTATGTTTTCAATAACATTGAAGAAGAGTGGTTGCTATGCGTGTTTTTGCAGGATAGGCATAATGCAACCGCTGTTTTTGCCTTTTATAAAAGATGTACTACCTCGATGAACCTAAATATTATTTTTTAAAGAGAAGAGAGTAAAAACCTATAACATAAATTCTTATGAGCAGCAAATTTGGCTGGTAGATGATCAGGCAAAAGAAACTAGTCTTTTTTTACACTTCAAGTATGAGGTACAGACTAATTATGTGAAGCTCAAAAACATGTGTCAAAGAGTTTTATGGGCCCCATTACCTTTCAGGTTCATAAAACACTGCCAACAAGCATGTCCCTCTCTCTCCTTTGGAGAATAAATAGCTCAATTAATTTATAGGAGTCTTTCCATTTTGTGTGTAAAAGAAGAAAATGAAGGTAAATTAATCTGAATAAATTGGATTTGTATTCTATTAATCTTGTGGGAATTAGTATCACTATGATGCTAATACCATCATAAAATTTTTGTTGCTTACACTTCATTGTGAAGAATGACAAACATAATTGTTTTCTTGGAATGGTAATGACTGCAGAAGTTACTGTCGTGGACCAGTGTAGGTCTTTGAAAGTTTGAACTAATCTTTGTAGACATTTTTATTACTTAGTTGGTTCTTTCGAATTTTGTCTCTTTTGAAGCTTCATTTCCACATAAAATCAGAGTTCCCTCCTCCTTTCATACATGCAGCACAGATCTGGAGAAATGATTGACCAGTTCACCAGGACCAACCCATACTTGGTAAGTTCCAGTAAATCTCAGATGAAATCCAGGGAAACTTGATATTCCATGGTGTCTGAGCCAAAGATGAGGAAGAAAATGTATCTTTGAAGCAGTGGCCTGTTATAATGCCACAAATGTGTTTGTAAATGGAAATTATTCCAGAGAGAGTTTTTTTTGAGCACTTCTGTCATGCTTCAAGCATTGTTTTGGCCTTCCTGGATTCAGTTCTCACCAGCTCTTCTATAAACAGGAGCTTTTTACAGAATTTGTTTATGTTCATACTTGGTGCAGGGTAGAGTTGAATGCTGTGTGTGGATTCTGCTTTTTGCACTTAGTAGATCTAGATCCTGGAGAAAGGTAAATAGGAGGAGTGCAACCATAGTGAGAGTCTGAAGATGGTAGAGACAATGAATGCGTGTACTTTCCCATGGTTTATGGTTTGAGAAAAATGGCCCAAGTAATTTCAGACTGTTAGTGTTTGCTGTCTGCAACTGTCTTTGGAATGAAAGTAGGAGTATCTGGAGATCAGCTTTATCAAAGATGCCAAGTCTACTAGAATTTATATGACACTCTTCCTTTTCCCGACAATGCAGAGGTCACCCTGCAGAGCCACAGGTGCTGTCTCAGGCCAGTGGCCTGGTCTGAAGCCCAGGTGACAGGTGGTGTTAGACAGAAGGGTTTTTTACTACTTTACTGAATATTTTGCTTAGAAAAAGCTGATCAGATTTTGGCCAGCAGCTGAGAACATTTCCAGCACTGAGATATCAAAGTGTTATACGGTTTAGTACTTTTAATGCCTGGCCAGCAGTCATAATCAAATGGTGAGTCTTTTTGAGTTACATAAATGTATGTTTCTGCACAGGCACGTTAAAACTTGACATCGATGTCTTGTAACGGTGTTTGCAGAAAAGTAGGTACTTCACTAATTAGAAAATATTGTGTCAGATTCTCTACAGGAAAATCATTGGTTTGACCTCATTTTTAAAGAATAGTACACTTATTGAAATAGAAAAAAAGCTATTGATATTTTATTTTACTGGATTGAGATGGGAACAAAAAGAATGGAACAAAAGAGAGGGTAAGCCTTAATCTTCACTGAATCCCAGTGCTTCTTTTGTTCCTCAACTATGTAATTCTTACAAAACTGATGGTTAAAAACCCATAATAATTTTGAGTATCTTGTTTCATTGATCAAGTTGTTAGAACTTGCAATGAAAAAGAAATAATGACAGAAAGGGATAAAGTGGTAACTTTCTGTTTATACTTCAAGGCTCCCTTTTGCAAGAGTTTCCTGATACATTTAGGTAGCTTCTAGTCACAGCTATCGGTGAGTGACTGAAGAATTTATTTTAAGCTGCAGTTGTGTATTCTTGACCACTAATATGTGTGAACAGACCAACAGTTAATAATTATAAATAATTTTCACATTGAAAATTACTTAAAAGTCCACTGGATTTTAATGCATTTTGTTTCAATGCTTTGCTGGTAATTTGCAAACAATGAATGTACTGGCAACATCAATTATTCCCAAAGCTGAAGCCATTTTTCACTACAAATGCTGCAATTTTTTTAACAGCTGTTTCCCCTCCTGTTCTCCACATAGTAAAGTTAAGAGTACAGCTGCTTCCTACTGAATGAAAAGTATTAAGAATTTTCTTTTACATATAAAATAAGAAAGCTGTTGTAATAATCTCTGTATATAGAATTTGTTGTTTGACTGTTTTCCCTAGTTTAGAACAAATTATGTGATCATGGCATTTGCTACAGTATGAGCCTGGGATGTTTTGTATTGAAGCATAGGGTGTAAGCAATATCAAAGAAGGAATTGTATCTAATGCTTGAAGAAGCAAATGCATTTAGGGTGAAAATATCTCCTTTAGCTTGCATATTAAAATTGTACTGATCTGTAAGAAAAAGTGTAGCACCAAGGCCAAGATTAGTTAAGACTGAGAATAGATTGGGATCAACCACAGTTAGATGAAGTACAGCGTGATGAGGTTCATTGAGAAGATGATGGGAGGTGATGGTGCTTCTCCACTTGGCCTTGGAGAGGGAGAGGTTCTGGCAGAGGCCACAAGGATGATTAGGGGTCTGGAGCATCTCTGTTACAAGGAGAGACTGTGGTAGCTGGGCCTGTTTAGTCTGGAGAAGGGCAGACTGAGAGAGGATCTCATCAAATATCTGAAAGGCCTGTGCCAGGAGGATGTGCCGGACTCTCTTTCATGGTGCCCTAGGAAGGATGAGAAGCAATGACAATAAACTGAAAAACAGGAAGTTCCACTTCAACATGAGGGAGAACTTCACGTCAATGGTGGCAGAGCTCTGGAACAGGCTGCCCAGGGAAGTTGCAGTCTCCCACTCTGGAGACATTCCAAACCCAGCTGGACACGTTCCTATGTAACCTGCTCTAGGTGACCATGCTTTGAAAAGGGATTGGAACAGAAATTCACCCAAGGGCTCTTCTAACCCTAACTATTCTGCAATTCTATTTCTTAATTATCAGCATGAATTTCTGTAGTAAAATGAAAGTTCATCTATCATCTTTCAGCAACAGGGATCCTTGGCATGGTGGTTAGTTGCAGGAGAGCTGTGAATCGTTACTGGAATTGTGAAAAAGATGTGCGACCACCCAAGGTGAATTAGAAAATAGAGAAGCATTAATGTCACTATAGACAGCATTGTTTAGCCTTGATTAGCAAAGCCATGAATAATTTCTGTTATTCAGAGACTCATACTGAACTAGGGAGAAAAACAACTGGATATTCAGAAAAATGGAATCTCCCTTCTAGAAATGAAGTTGAAAATCACTTAACTTGTTTAGGTAACAAACAACTGAGAGATATAGAGAACATTAGAAGAATAAAGAAGAAAAAAGTTTAAAAAAAAAATGTAGTGTTAGTTCATGATTAAGTGGAAGTGGAATTTAATTGATTTAGAAATAGGATTTTATTACATAGGGGCCTGTGGTACCAAGGCACCAGTTTTGATTACTTGAAGAGATCTCACATAGACTTCTGTTTTTCTGCTGACTCTTTTAGTCAAATTGGTTTCAGACAGATAGCTTTGAGTGCTGTGGCTGGATAAAAACGTGTAGGATCATGTGGCTGAGATTACTTCTTCCAATAAATCTTCACTTAATCATGGAATTACCTATGGATTACTGTGTTCATCTCCTGATATCTCTGACAAGTTGATTAGCTCCTTTGGACTGTTTGGTAAGGCTTTTTAAATGCAAGTTTTATATTACAGATGGAATGACTTCTGTTCATCAATATGGTATGTTCTTATCTGTAGGAATTCCCCAAATGGGTCCTGGGAGAGATCCATGTCTTTTGTGTAACATTTCTTCTGTTGAGAACATTTAGGTACTCAGAGTTGTCTTGATGTAATTTATTTATCATTTTATGGGTTACAGTTCTATTTAGTTCAGTTCTTTATTTATGCTGAAACACAGGAACAAATTTACTTGGCTGCATCAACCATTTATTCAGCCCAATACTCAGAGGTAGCTGCAAATGTGTTCTTAGAAATCTGAGGACAGAACAGGGCTATGGGACACTTGTCTCTAAAGTTCTCCATTCCCAAGCTGATTTGTGTTCAGGATGTCTGCGGTTGAATGAGATTTAGGGGCATTTAATAAATGAAAAAATAATTGCATTAACTCCATTTAGCATGACTGGTGGGAAATTAAATTATTTTTTTGCTTCTTGTATTTCCTGGAGTCACTGGACTCCACTGTGACTTGTGTGATTTAGAATGGCACAGTATACCATAAATTGTATACTGTGACAATGGACAACAAAGTATAGGAATTGGGAAAACAATGATTAACTGTGGCATTAAAGTGATTTAATGTGGTCTTTTTTCAGTATGACTGATATCTGGTTTTTTAATTCATAATCACCATGTAGCCTTTTTTATCACACACATAGCTAGAGTCTGGAATAGGAAATGAGAACATATAGTACTACGTTTTTAAATGGAAATATATGTTGTGATGATAATATCAAGCACTCATGTAATGTATTCTAGATCTTCTCCCTTTCTTTTGATAAATTGAGAGTAGCATACTGTGTGCTTGATAAAATAATTCTTATAAAGCTGTTGAGATGAAATTCTGTTCTATAGCCCCTTCTTATCATTTTCTGGTCAGTTCAGAAACAGGTTTTTTGAGACCATAAGAAAGCACTCGGTGTTGTAAGAATTTGTTACAGCATTCTTTTTCTTTTTAAAAACACTTTTGAAGGTAAACAACATGAAGCAATTTCTAGCTAAAATTTTAAACAATAATTAAGTCTGTTGAACACAGGCGTAGAATGGTGAACTTCACTAGAACTCCTTAAAATTGGGATTATGCAAAACTGATTGAAGTCACTTTTCAGCTCAAAGATGTTGAAGTGAATCCCTGAATCTCTACTGTCCCTCTGGTATTACAATGAGTAATGAACACTCCATATTTCACTTGCTTAGTTGATCAAAGAAGTGGATTTCAGAAGGCTCACTGGGCTTCTGAAGGCTTCATCTTTCTTTGCTGAAATGGGGACTGAGATTAGCTTTTGAATTCTGTCTCTTTAATCAACGTGACTTTTATAAACTCCAGTTTATTTCCTTTTAGTAGGCAATCCTGTAGGATTTTGTGGTTTTAGTGTTGTTATAGCTTCTCAACAATTTTTAAATGAAAATTTGCCCAAAATTCTAGATTAAAGGAGCACTTTAGATTATGATTAAATGCTTTCACTTACTAAGCAGATTTGAGTCAATTGAGAGGTGATTATTTGCAACTAACATCTGTCAAGCACTGGCAGTAACATAATCCTTATGCAAAAGCTTATTACATTGACCTTATAGTCAATGGGTTTAAGAGAAACATCCTTGGTGAAAAATCACATCAGAAATGTTCTTTTTGATTGGCTTAACAGTACTGTTACTATTAACTTTATGGTGTGCTACCTAAGGAATAATTAAACCAGATGGTGTGTTAAACTCAACTGAAAGAATAAAGATATTTTTACTTTTAAGTTGATCAAAATTAGGTAAAACAACATATGTTCATATGCATTACGATTCCTTTAACTACAAATTAACTGCTTTCCTTAATATTCTTCCTGGTGATTTGAGAGCTCTGGCTCTTGAAAAAAAAACCAACAAAAACAAACCTAACAGAAATCCTGTTTGAATTCTTTTTTTTCCGACTCTGTGGTCACTCATACCTCTGTGTTGCATTGTATTTTATGTAATTTAAATAAACAATTTGCACACTTCAGAATCCTCAAATTATGTGAAACCGAAATGCAGGCTATTTTGGGCCCTATTCAAATTGTGAAAATTAGGGCAGGTACATCCAAAAAAAGGATTTGGAGATTGCCTCTAAAGAAGCACAGCTTGTACAAATGAGCAAATTACATTTTATGCAACAGATGTTGAGGAGGGAATTACAAATACTCCAGTTCCTGTTATATTAGTCCTGACTTGCCACCATTTCTCTTTAGCAGTGCCATGCAGGGCTAATAATACAGAATAACACACCACACCACATACATTATGACTAAAGTCTCTCTGCTGCCCATAAGTGGAGCTTTTATTTTTATTCCTCAAATAATTACTATGTTATTTTTATTCCCCATTATTCCCCAAAGCATAAAACTCTATTACACCTACTTTTTTCATACCAGTAACTCTTTTCATACACTGATCGTATTTCCCTCCTAAAGATTGTCTGATGAATGGAATGCATCTCATGGAAATATGCAGTCCCATTGCCTGAACTGATATAAAATTAAATGAGAGTGGAAACACACAAATGAGATTTATGTTCATAAAACATTATGGAATAATGTTTTATCTTCACAGCTGCTCACTATCCAGGTGCTGTTAAAAGCACTGAAAATATTCATAAAATTAGCTTAACTGTATTTTGATTTTGTGAAGGATTCTGAATAATGGGCTTTCATTAGCTTGATGATTTTATATGCTTCTGTCTTCCTAGTATAAATTACATCTTAGTCAAAACTGCCTGTTCAAACGACTCTTAGAGCAACGTTAACAGTGAGCATCTCTTCTTCTGAATGGATGAGCCATACTTTTTTCTGTGAGAGCTTCAGATGGTTGAAGTGGGAGAGAAAAATTATCTCAATATTGTATCTATAATTGCCTATTATATTCTTCAGCTCTAAATTTCTTGTAGTTATAATGAAGTCCATAGCACCAGTATGAGTTGTCAACCCATCTAACAATGTTACTGTTATAAAGTACAAAGATGAATTTAAACAAAAAGACTCTTGATCTTTTGTTTGTCTCTAAATGAAGAAGCAATATGATAAAAGGTGAATCAATATACTTTACAGGTACAGTGATTTCCTATGGAAAACAAAAGAGTGATTTCCTGCCAAACAGCACATTGATGTGAGTGTTTATATGAAGGCATTTGTATTAGCAGTGTTTGCATACAGATAGTGTAATACCAAACAAGTAAGTGTTGCTATTGGCACATGGAAAATAACTTTATTTTACTGGATTTAATATTCATTTAAATGGAGGATTAATAGAGTCAGCCAAAGCTAAGCCTGATGCAATTAACATTTCAATTTGATGTAGAATGTTGCTGCCTTTTTTAAATAATGCTTTGAGCACGTTTATTGAATTCTGTATCTTTACTGGGCTTCAGTCACAAGTCTGAATTACAGAATCATAGATTTTCAGAACAGTTGATGTTGGAAGGGACCTCTGCGTTCATCTGGTCTAACAGCTCTATTTGAGCAGGTCCATCCAAGGCTGATTGCATAGGATTATATCCAGATTTTTTTTTTGTATTTCTAAGTTTGAAGACTCCGCCTGTGCCTGTACCCAGTCACCCTTACAGTGAAAAAATTGTTTCTTGAGGTTCAGAGGAAACCTCCAGCATTTGTGCCCCATTGCCTCTGGTCCTATCACTGGGCACTACTGAAAGGACCTTGACTCTGTCTTTACACACTCCCTTGATCAAATTGTATTTGATATTGAGGTATTTATCAAATTCCCCTGAGACTTCTCTTCCCTAACCTGAATGGGCCAAGCTCTGTCAGCATTTCCTTACAGGAGAGAAGCTTCAGTCCCTTTACCATCTTCATGCTTTCACTGACCTGTCTACAGTATGTCCATGCCTTGTACTGAGGAGCCCAGAACTGTACACAACACTCTGGCTGTGTCCTCAGCAGGGCTGAATAGAGGGGAAGGATCACCTGCATTAACCTGCTGTCCACGATCATCTGCTTTGGCCCAGGATACTGTTAACCTTTTCTGCTGCAAGGGTGCATATTGCAGTGACTTGTGAGGTTTTCTCAGGGTGAGAGAGATGGACGAGAATCTCGGTTCATGATCAGAAGGCTGGATTTATTAATATATGATATATAATACATTATGACTATACTAAAATGAATAGAGAGAGAAGTTCCAGAAGATGCTAAGCTAAGAATAGAATAGGAATCTCAAACCAAGGTTCTGTGTCCATGCAGAAAGCAGGACAATCTCTCCTGTGAGTGGTCAGTAAATCCAAACACTCACAGAAGACCAATCACACATGCACCTGTTACATTCCACAACACCAGCTGATAATAATTGTCTGCATTCTTCTTCTGGGGCCTCAGCTTCCCAGAAGAGGACAATTCCTAAAAGAAAGGAGTTTTATGAAAGAATGTCTGACAGGTGCATTGTTGGCTTATAGTCATGCTGATGCCTACTTTTCTGCCAAACTGTTTTCCAAATGATTGGTTTCCAGATGATTGGTGTATAATATATACTGGTGCACTTCTTGTTGACCTTCATGAGGTTCCTGTCAGGCCATTCCTTCAGGCTGTTGAGATCTGTCTGGAGGACAGCATGACCCTTTGGCTTATCAGCCACTTCTCCCAGTTTTGTGTCAACTGCAAATTTGCAGAAGAAACACTCTGCCCTGTCATTCAGATTGTTAATAAAGATGTTATAAGGGACTGGACCCCTTATAAGGGTAGACCCCCACTAGCTATTGTCTTCCATCTAGGATTTGAGCCATTGATCACGACCCTCTGGGCCTGGACACTTGTTATTATCTTATTGCAATAATACCCATACCTTCTCGGTGATTTCTCATGTGCAGCTCCTCACAGCACAGCCAACAAACTCCAGCTCTTCTTAACCAGCTAACTCACTCCTTTGTAGCACTCTTCTTCTTATTGGACACAGCTGTGGCCTATTAAGGGCAGGCCTGTTCTTAATCTTTGGTGATTAGTACAGGTGCAACTCCTCAGGTGGAAGATTACCTTCTGCACTATCTTTATTTTCTTACATTCTATCCCTCCACAGACATTCAGCTTTTGTTCAGTTCAGCTTACTGTCTGCTCATTCTTCAACAGCTTCTCTGTGATGGTCTTGAGGGAGAAACTGTTAAAATCTTCACTGAAGTTAAAGTAGACAATATGCATTGCTCTCCTATTCTCTACCAAGTCAATATGGTATTTTTGGTTAGAAAAGACACCTGCTCTTTTCATTGAGGATTATTGTGGCTTAAAACAGTTGAGAAAGACTTAAAGGTGGAACTTTGCTAGGGGGGGATGCAGAATAAGCTATAAATAGAAAGAAGACAATGTCAAATTTTTCCTGCCTAGAAATCCCTAAAAATAAGAAAATAAGTTCTGCACAAGAAGAAATGTTCTTTTAATGTAATTTGAAGAAATTTATAGGTTTAGCTTACATAGAGATTCATAGAACCAGTAAAGGACTATGTGGAAAATCTTTGCCCAAGTCCTTGTTAAATTTGGCAATGATAAATGCTTTGGAAAAGCTGGAAATAACATGTGTTGTGAAAATCTATGAAATGAAGCAATTCTCAGGGAGTTTCCCACTCACATGCTTTGTTTTGCAGCTGATGTCCTGAAGTACAAATCTTGTCTTCTCCACTTAGAGATATCTCCGGCACATCACAGGTCATTTACCACTAGTGCATTTTCAAACCAGTGGGTAAAGAAACGAAAAAGAGCTGCAAAGAATAACAATTCCCCAAAAAATCCCACAAAAAACCAAAAAAACAAAACAACAACAAAAAAAGCCAAAAAACCCCAACTCCCCCCAAAACAAAACAGAACCACCACAAAGAAAAAACAAACAAAACCTCCAAAACAAAACAGACATTACACCAAGTACAAAGTTTGCAAATTTCTAGTATGTGCTTGAAATCAATCACCACATATTGTTGAGGTTCCATAGAAAGTATAATAGAGATAGAACTAACTAAAGCCTTCAGAAATTATGTTTAAAGAGTCTTGAAATTATTTCATAATTTCATGCAACCCTCCTAGAATTCTTCATTAATATAAATCTATATTAAATTCAGCAAGACCTTTTCAGAAAAGTTTGACCTTGTGGTATTCTTAAACAAGAAATCTTGCCCCATGTTATCTTTAGTTATTTGCAAAACCCAGTGCTTCTTATTGTTGCCATAATCAAGGAAAGCATTCAGCATCTGAAAGGTACCGGGTATATTCCAAAATTGTTCCACACTTGCACACTGAAATAACTTCTTTCAAGCTAGTTTTTCTCCTTTGCCTTGATTTACCAGTTTCTATTATCAGTTCTGTTCACTCACTTAGGTTAGTCTTATATTAGCTTTCTCTGTAAAGGATTTGACATAAAATACTCACAGGAAAGATACAACATGTATTCTATAGCATTAAGTGCTGCATAATTCTGCCCTTTATGGTGTCTCAAGGTAGTTGAAATGTAAACCAATAAAGCCAATGCAAGCTTGTTCTCTACAAATGAGTAACACTGACTTCAAGTAGATCCCTCCTGATTTACAAAACCAAGGTTGTTTTTAAAATATGACACGTGTAAGCAAGAGGAAAAAGGAGGGCACAGTAGCAGAGTGAGTCTCAAGAATTTTCCTTTAAACTCCATTTTTCAAAACGGAGCTAGTGAGGGGATAATTCTTCCAGTCAGTTTCCCAGCAACTAGTACTGTTGACAGTATACAGAAGTTTTCCACATCACAGAACAATGAGATAAAGAGAAGAATAAATGCAGTGAAACCATAAGGCTAGCATGAGAAGATGAAGGAGAATTAGTATAACTTACTATAGAGATGTTTGAATCATTCATTCCAGATATTCAGTCTTATGTATAAGATAAGGTAGAGGTGGAAAATTGAATGATTTATGTTTGTTGATGCTCTGGATTAGACGGGTTGGAGGCAGCAAATCTTGAATAACAGGCATGCTCCCTGACTTACTGACACAGAAGTAGTTCTGTGAAAGTTCCACATAGAAGTCTTCCAGAAAATAACTCATTAAAAACACTTTTTTTTTAAATGAAATATCAGAAAAATCCTACTATAGTAATCTGAATTTCCCAGGTTTTTCTCAAATGTCTGAAACATCATCAATCTATTATTTCTAATCCTTTGAAGGTGTTGGAAATAATTCAGTGGTATAGAATCCTATAGAGTAGTCAAACCTAGAAGATAATGTTCTCATTTGAAGATAATACTTCAAAGTTGAACTCAGGAGTAACAGTATAAGAAATTCCCTTGAGAGAGACCAAGCTTCCAAATAGTCTAGTATTTTGTCTCTGACAGTGGCTGTACAACATTCAAGCCTGACCGTATACTGCAGTCTGGAGTCTGTTGGTGTGATTTATTTATCCTGAGCATCTGTGTCCACAGATAGCAGGGAAGTCTGAGACTCCAAATACATATGAAAAGTTACTGCCTTTAGAGCTGTCTTCTGTCCTATCTAAACAGCACACTATGATATTCCCCCATTTATGTGACAACACAGAATAAATATTACAAAGAGGTTGTTTTGAGTTAAAACATGATTTGAACAAATATTTCCAAACATTTGCATAACAGTGGAACTAGGAGAAAATTATCTATTCTTGTTCCCCATGAATATTCACCAGTTTGTTTTGTTCAGTTTCTTAAGACCTGATACTTCTACCACTGAGACAAAGTTCTTTCTTTAGTTCTTTCTTGGCTGGAGATGGAGGTGCATGTATTCTTGAGACATATAGCTGCCAGTAAGTTGTACTCTTTTGAAACAGCTTAAACAGAATGCCTGAGCTTCTTGTCCTTATCAGGTTCTCTTGTAAACAGAATTTTTTATGGTTTCTCAGCATTTAATTTGATTTTTAATATTGTTGAAGTTTAGAAAGTAAAATTATTGGTTTGGGGTTGTTTTTGGCACAATTTTCTGAAGTGAATCAGGGCAGCTATAAAGTCCCTTTGATTGGAAGAGGCTGTAAACATTTAGATTTTCCTAAGTTTTTGAAAGCAATCCACATTCCCACCCTCAACCTTGCTTCTGCAGGTTCTGGTATTATTTGCAAAATCTTTTGTTATAAAAACTGAAACACTTCACGTTCTTAGTCTTCAGGCTTTGTGCTTCAGTATGACAATACCAATACATAGAGAGAAACACAGCTATAGTGGCCTTTATATTATTGTAAAGAGAACTTCTCAGAAAGGATCACTGATGTTTTTTGAATCTTGATGTAATATTTACCTTTAAAATAACAATTTATGAAATTGGTCTCAAAAGAGATAGAATTGATTCAAATGACAAAAATTATGTAAGACAGTTCTGTGTCAAGGTTCAGCCTAGGACCTAAACTTTTATTAGTTAAACTCTGATTAAGAGGGGTAGTGGAGGAACCTTTTCTCTGTGAATTTTACCTTTGCGGGTGAAAGAAAATGTTACATATAGTCCATTTGCATTATTTTCAATGAACCAATTCTCCCATGACCTATTGAGAAAAATGGAAAAAAAAAATGAAATGCATTCGATTTCCAGGAACAAGTTGCAATCTTAAAAGTTCCTGTGTCTTCTGAAATGAACGATAATTTAACAATGTGCCCTAAATAAATGACTACAGATTACTTTAAATTGAAAATCCACACTGTTTCAAAAGAGATGGCAATTTCATTCAACCTGAAATGTTATTTACTTTTTGAACTAGGACCTGAATTACTGATGTATGATGCCAAATGGTAAATTATTTTGAGCTAGATTTGAGTTTCCTTGCCTTTTAATTTTAATTTCCTCGCATTTCTTATTTGACAGAAAACTTCACATTCATTTTGTTTCTTCATTTTGAGGATCTTACTCTTTTAATAATAGTGTTGCCCAATGGCCTAATCTGTTTATTACATTATAACTTAGCTTGAACAATGCTGCTTCTGTTCAAAATAAACAGATTTGGTATGTCTGTGAAATAGATTTATGTGTAGTAGGATGCTTTACCATCTAGAAAAGCTCGGAGGTTTCTAAATGCTTAAGAAATTATAATGCCAGTAGATTTAGCATTTGTATATCTGCAGGCTCATGCTTATTCAGTTGTATCAAGGCAGCTTAAGCTAATATCTAATCTTCTTATGGAATAGTTCTTCCTGTAACAACAACAGGATTGTGCATAACAAGCTTGAACACCCATGTGGCTCTACCGTTGTGTGAAAGGCAGGGAAGGAGGAGTTGCCTGACTTTTTTTCTTTGCCAAATGTTTGATTATCCTTGACTAGCACAGCCCAAGAGTCTTGCTGTGGTGCCATGCATTCAGCTCATACAAACCAAGAAGTCGTGATGGAATCATTGCCCACCTTGATGCTCTCCTTCAGGCCACTTATCCATCAAAGTGAGAAACAGACAAGAGGTGCTGAAAAATTATTTTGGTACTCTATTAGCTTGGGTATATATGACAATGGAAGAAAAAATGGATTGCATTTAGTTATCCATGTATTAGAAAATAAAAAGAGTTAAAAAATTTAGCACTGTTTTCCTGAAAAAATGACACTAATTATATATTGATAGTCTGTTTCTGACAAAAACCCCCATACTTATGAAGCATGAAATAGAAATCTAAATGGCCTTATATTATTTCAAATTCATACTTTGTAGAAAAAAATCAGGCAACTTGGTTTTATGCAGAGATTCAGCTCACTGCTCATTTTGCTCAGCACTTTCAGTTGTGCTGTATTGGTAAAATTCCCTTAGGCCTCAAGGAAAAGTGTAGATCCTCTATAGTGGAAATGATAAACCAAAGGAGTTAATCACTAAAGGAGCAACATGAGTTATGAAAATCTAGAAAGAATTTCAAGGGGTGGTGTAGGGAGAAAACAGTGTGGGGAATTGGGTAACTTTTGCTTTTTGGAATGCAAAAGACTAAATGAATTTCTCTCTGGTGAATTTCATTGATCTAATTGACGAGCTGAAATAACATCACAGCAAAGAATAATCTACCTTCTGATCTACATCCAGATGTTTTCTTCTCTTTAACAAGTAGTGGAGCTAAAAGTATCCAAGGAGAAAACCAGTAACATTCCTGTGCAGCTCCTGATCAGGTTCATTATAATCTTTCAATATAAAATTACTTAATCTGGTCCTCCTTGTTGCTTCATAGACAAATCCTGTGGGTTTTTTCCCTTCCTCTGTTTTATAAACCCATACCCATTTTTAACTGTGCTGAAACTATGCTAATTAATTTTACTGTAGGATGTTAAGTTACAAAATTCTTAAATATCGTACTTAAATTGAGAAACAAAGACAGCATAGTATGAATTTTCATGGGGTTTTTTGCTGTACTGCTTTGATGGGAAGTCATAGGTTTGTGATAAAACCGATAATTTCTTTTATTAATGAGAAATGTGTAATACAAGATATATGGTGTGTTTTCTAGTGTTATATAAGAAAAGGAAATATCATGCTACCTATGAAGTAACTTAAATGCTTTTTCCTTATTCAAAATTATGAAAAATAAAATCAAAGATTTTGTTTATCTATTTGTGGTAGAGTTACAATTTGTCATACAAATGCAAACTGAATTTTTCAGTTCTTTTAGGAAAAAAGCAAAACATTTTCATATAATGCCTTGAAATGTTCAATGTAGAAATATCTAAGTGTAGGATAACTTCCAACAAAAACACCAACTCTACAAATAGGGGGTTTTTAAATGCTTATTTTGCAAATGTGTCCTTATGTTAGTAATTTTTCCTCGACTTCAGAATTTTTCCTCTACCCAATGCATAATTAATATAGCAAAAAAAAAAAACAACAAAACAAAATACGTACAAGAAGCTTCTTGAAAGCAGATATTTAACATAAATTTTTCTCTTCTTACTGGCCACTAATCAGACATTCTTTTGCATGTAGGTTCGCCTTAATTTAAATAAAACACAGTCACAACGTGCAAAAAATGAACCTCGCCTTCACAATTATTGCTTCATACAGCCAGCTGGCTCCCAGTAAAATATGACTTGGTTTTCTCTTCAAAATGAATTTACCAGGTTTACCCAGGTTGCTTCATTTGTTCATAACTCAATTGGTCATGTAACCAGTTTAGAAGGCTGCAAAAAACCTATGAATAAGCTTTGGAATCATAGAATGACTATGTTTGGAGTGCCTACAGAAAAGTTATTTGCAGCTTGCCTGACTTCTCATTCATGTAGTATTGCTGTATCTATCTCTTTTTCTCCCACATCGTCAGCTTTTGTTCTTTTATTTCAAACACGCTTAATTACATTTTATTCTTATCACCCCATTGAAGGAAAAGGATAATAGCAGATCCATTAGACTTCATTAAACTGATGATAAAAGCCAGAAATTCTAAAGGAATATTTACAAGATAAATAAGTTTTATTTAAAAGTATGGCTGCTTGGATCTTGTCATATCCTAATACTTCTTTAGAGCTGTAACTCAAAAAAAAACAAATGGTCCTAATCTATTAAACATGAAAGTAAAAGTATGACAGAGGGATTAAAATTATAGTCAAACTCCTTCTATTTGTTATTTAAAAAATCATTAATTGCTCTAGGCTGTTCATTGTTGTTAATAGTTGAGATATTTTTATTTCTTTGGTTTTACAGTTTGTAACTCAGATATCTGTCTCAAATTACTTTCAATGGGATGAATTACAGATACAACTAATTATTATTTTTTCTTTAACTTCTAAAATTCAAAGAATGAAATCTTTGAATGTTTTGGTTCCTATTTCTTATTAGAGAAATGAGAATTTAGCATCCAAATAGAGCAATAGTTGCATGCATCCTTTTGCAGATCTGGGCTTGTCATTATTACAGAGAAAAGAGGGGCAGTATATTGAGCAAAGGTGGACCAAATATGAGCATTTAGATGCTGGAGAGCACAGTGCTAGTATAAAGATGAGAACTTTTGTTTTTAATAAAGGATCTATTATAGCTTCCTCTTTCCATGCTAATGATTAAAGAATTACTGAATTTTTAACAACAATTTAAAAACACACCAAAATTGATAAAATTATCCTCTTTTTAGACAGCACATGATGAACCATTCAGCTTAGTTCCAGAAGGAATCAAGGATATAGAAAAGTGGATTAAATTGAAGCCAAGTTTGTTCTTGGGAAAATGTAAATATTGTTAATTTTAATAAAAACAAAATTAGTCTTCTAAATGCTCACAATTTAGAAGGTAAGTCATACTAGCTAACTTCCAATAGCTATGGAGGAGCCTCCCCACAGACAGTGTATTCTGCATCTGTTAGGAGCAGAATTTCCTCTTACAGAAGGTGAACCTGGCCATTGTCAGCAGCGTGGTGCTACACTAGATGAATCGCCAGTCTAGTGACTTTCTTCTTATGTTGCAAATAAGAGAGATGCTTTATAGGATTATTGGGAGATAATAGGATGATATAGTGAGAAATCTTTTGAGGTGATAGAGGTCAGTTGGCTTAAATTTTCTCTCACTCTTGGTGTTAACTGAATATATGGGATGCACATCTGAAAGTGTAACAGTGTCAGAAGAAAGAGCAGATGTCAGATTATTTTTGAATTTCTGTAGAAGTTTTATAAAGTTCTTGAAACCTTTTGAAGTTTTTCAGGGTTTGATTCAAATTACTGTAGTTGCAAATTCTATCGCTTTTATGTTGCTATGTTGCTCTCTGTTATTTTGATTCTCTTTCATATGTGGATTTTCTTTTTTTTTCATATAATGCATGAGTCCAAAGATCATTTCAGGGATGATATATATATTTTAGTTTTGTAGATCTCCACATTTCCTAGCTTTTCTTTCCTGACAAGTTCCATCATGCTGACCTATTGTTCCGATTCACTTTAACTATATGAGTGCTGTACTTCTTAGCAGTGCACCAGAGATATAATAGTTTTTTTTTCCTTATCTTTGCAAGACTCATATGAAAAATTGGACCCAACAGTATCCTGTCTCAAAAGCTTGTATAATCTCACCTCATTGTTAGTGTAATATAAAGAGTCTTCTAGTATAATTTTGCATTTCAGTGAGGTTAATTCTAGTCTTTCATTAAACTGCCATTGTAAGCTAAGATTCTAATGGAAATTATGAAATATTTCACCACCGGCATATTTTCAGAACCATAGTTATTAGATCAGAAGTGATAGTTTCTTGCATAGGCATGAAGAATTCTTTCAAAATTTATGCTAATTGAAATTATTTTTTTAAATTTTCAAATTTGAACTACATAATGTTTGAATTTTATGTTTAGAAATGAGATTCTCCCTAATCTTTTGCTGTCTAGAAAAGCACACAAGTTCCTTAAATAAAGTTTTTTAACATGAAAGTAAACCTGACTAGTATTAATGATACCAAGAGTTAGGAAATACCATAAGGACCTCCACAAGGGGAAGAAACAAAAGGTTTGGAGATGTTTTGAAGAGCAAGGAAAAGTCATGAGAGGATATAGAATTTGTGACTAGAACAGAGAAGTGAGTCAGATGTGAGGCCAGTATGTGAAAGAGTATCCCTGGTTCCTTTCATTGAAGAGGCATCATAACACAGATGTGGAAAAAGTGCTCAAAGCAGGATGCATAGCTGTGATGTTTTTCTGGTGCACTTTTATGAAGCTTAGCTTTTTTATTTTCTTTGCTCCTTCTTGGGCAGATGGACCATACTGGCCCCATTTTGCATGAGATTCTCTCGGGGGAGGAAGAAGGAATATGGAAGATGTGGCTCCATGGGGTGCGAAGTTGTGGGTCTGGGCAGGCAGGAAGATAAGATTCGGAGAGCAATGCACATTCCCTAAGGCACTCATTATGTATGCTGCTGGTAGTAATATAAGCAGATGCTGCTACTCATTCATGTCTCAGGTTCTGGGTTCTGCATTGTGAAAGCTCTGTAACAGATGCTCAGCAAAAAAATATTCCTCAAGAGGAAGGGCTGTGACAAACCTAAGCACTGGTCTGTTAATGCTGTTGTCCAAAGTGGCTTTAGCCTCATAGTCTTACTAAAAAATGATGGTTTAGGTTTTTTTTAACAGACATGCCTGGAATTGTATTTTCTTTAGAAATGTGCAATAAAAATTTACATAAATGGATGCAGAAAGCAGGGAAAAAAAAGCCAAGAATTTGGGCAAAGATGGATGTTATTCTTGTCAAATTGCATCAAATTCAAACTTGAGCTTAATTGTACTTAATGGCTCAGAAGGAGGCTCTAGTGTTAGTGACTGACAGAAACCCGGTGACTGTAACTATTAAAAACAAATTTTTAGGTTGAGCCCAATTTGAATTAGAAAAAGCAATCTCTTATTTTCTGATAAAGTGATGAGTGTTTTAATGAGCTCAAATACAAAGATGAGTTAGTGAACATTTCTTTAGAACAGAGTCCAATGGTTATGATAAAAATATTTTGTTGCTCAACACATACAGTTTAAATATGAATCTAATAAATGGCTTCTGCTCCTTGAATGGTGAATGGAGAGATTACAGGTCATTCAAGGATGTTTAACTTCCTCTAGACACTATAGTAAGTTTCCAAGGGTATTTTATCTTAAAACAAACAAAATTAACAGTAGTTTAATAATTCTAGAAGCCCTTAAATATTAGAATTTCTTTCCAAATTATGGAGAATCTTTGTTTAAAAATGGTGGAACAGTAACAAGTTCACATTCCTGTCACTAGACTGCCCTCATCAGAAATTGCTCAGTTTCCTAATTTATGGTAAGACTCACAGATCTTCATCCCTTGAAGCATTGAAGAATCTGGCTGTGTTCTCTCAATTACTGCATCTCATTGGTGTAGTAAGAGATTAAATCACATTTTTTGGTGCTTTATTCTAACATTAGCTTTAGCTTTGTAAATACAGTGTGAATCTAATACATGTACAATTTGGGTAAGGTTTTGCTGAATGACGCTGCTCAAACAGTAAAATAGTACATTAATAGTCATCATACATTATGTTCTCAAGCTAATCTGTTCATAGGATTTCAGTAGAGGATTGCTTAGCTTCTCAGTCAGGCTTTAATTACTTCAGAGGCTTACAAGGAATCTATGAATCTAATAATTCAGGGTGCTTGAAACTGGATTATTCAAGGATTATTGGTTGTCTGCCGTTACTTGTAATTAGCCCCCTGATTTTGGCTTTTTCTGTCTGTAGGGGAGAAAACCTAGCTGTCTTAATATTGCACAGGACTGAGACTCGAGTCCTGTTCGCTTAGCTCTCTGAGCTGTGTGTAAGTGTAAATAAGAGCATGCTTTAAAAGGCACTTGGTTTATCTGTGTGTAAGTTTCTCTGTTGGTAGCAGTGGAGATCACAATGCTAAACCTTTGTAAAACATTGTGTGAGTGTCAGGAAAAGCTCTGCATAGGACCAAGGATTTTTTTTTATCATATTCAGTTAGCAGAAACAGACCAACTAGGACAAACATTAAAATAGAGAAAATGAATACCACAATAAACTTGATCCATATAAACTATTCTTGATAAGAACTTAATGTTAATGAGGCCAATCTCAAGGGTACAGTTAGTGTCAAAAATAGTGTCAACAGTTTTAGCTGTTGTTCTGAGCTTATTTATACATCCATCACTATATGAGAATCACAAATATTGTGCATTAAATCAATATTAGGCATAAGTGTTATAAGAACCCAGCATGTATAAGCCAGCACTGATGCTCTTGCATAGCATATATTTATAACTTCACCCACAGTCACTGCTGTAGTGTGTGCACTTCATGCAAGCTATATGGTTCAGTGATTCTTTCTAACCTTTTAGGTAGAAGTACCTCAGCACATGGGAGACAGTAATAATGAAGCAAGGAGAAGGGGTATCTGATCCCAGCTGAACTGATTGATGAATTCAATGACAGAATTTTCCTTAACTATGAGGCTGTCTGTTCACTGATGGAAAATACCTGTTATTTGCTGCACAGCTGTCTTACCAAACACATTGCCATTTTTTGTCTGTGTAAGATGTAAAAACACATAAAGCTACCTGATATCTTCTGAGGAATAGATAAGCTTGGCTGCCTGCTAGAAACTATTTAATTGTGTGTTTAGAATTTTTGAAATGACAAAGGACAGAGAATAGTCAATTAAACAGATGTAGCACTCGAAGCCAAGAAGGCAATTACTTATTTTTCAGTGATTCAAGCTACCATCTTGCCAAACTATAGAGTAATATCATCTTCTGAAACAAAATATTTTTTCTCTGAGCATTTTTAAATTAATCCTTCGTGTTTTTTCTTATGGTGTTAATCCTCTTTGGCTAGTTTAGTCTCTTCTTTCTCAGTGTCTAAGCAGAATTTAATAAAATCAATAGATTACACAAAGATAATATACATCTTGTTATTTACGATGTTTTCTGTATGGTTTTTAAGCATGTACTACATGTATTTATGCTCCAATAGCTCTCCTAGTTTAATAGCATAATTCATTACAGATACTGGCTTTTCATCTTCTGGAGAAAAATCATGAAGCTGTATAAAGGCAAAAAAAATCTGCCAAAATGGAATCACAGAATTGTAGCATCATAGGGTGTATCAAGTTGGAAGGGAGCCATAAGGATCACTGAGTCCAACACTCTGATCCTTGCAGGACTACCTAAAATTAAATCATATGGCCATGAGTATTTTCCAGACACTTCTTGAACTCTGACAGGCTTGGTGCCACAGCCACTCCCCCAGGGAGACGCTTCCAGTGATTGGCCACTTCCTCAGTGCAGAACCTTTTCCTAGTGTCCAACCTGAATTTCCTCAGATCAAGCTTTATTCCGTTTCCTCCTGTCCTATCACTGGTCAACATAGAGCAGTGGTCAGCACCTGCCCCTCCACTTACCCTTCTGGGGAAGTTGTAGTAACTGAAATGAGGTCTTCCCTCATTCTCCTCTTCTCCAGGCTCAACAAACCAAGTGACCTCAGCCAGTCCTCATATGGCTTCCCCTCCAGACCCTTCAGCATCTTCTAAACCTCCTTTGGATGCTCTGTAAGAACTTTATATCCTTTGAGGCATCTAAAACTGCTCCCAGCACTCGAGGTGAGGCAACCCCAGTGCAGAGCAGAGTGGGACAATCCCCTTCCTTGCCTGGCAGGCAATGCTGTGCCTGGTGCCCCCCAGGCTCCAGGACACTGCTGACTCATATTCAGCTTGCCATTGACCAGTACTTCCAGGTCATTTTCTGTGAGGCTGCTCTCTGGCCTCTCATTCCCCAGTTTCAATGTATAACCAGGAACTTTTATTCCCAGGTGGAGAATCCAGCACTTGCTCTTGTTAAATTTTATGCATTCATGTAAAGTTATTGAAGGCTCCAGAAGATTAGACTTCCAAAGTTTAAACTGTGAATTGCTATTGCCTAGGACAAGATTTCTCTCTGGATAGTCTATGGATATTTTGCATGGGATTTGATAACTGACTCTTGTATCCCTAATGAATACTATATGAAAGAAACATTTTCTGTTCTAAACACTAGAAATGTCTGTTACTTTTGTGTTGGGTCATTACATAAACCTAAACTTTAGTTCTCTTTATAATGAAACAAAAAATTGTTCATCTGTTTTGCATGCTATTAAGTGACAAATATGTCACTTAATATAAATATTTAAAAGTCTGCCTTGTGCAAATATGTTGTGGTCGTGGAACAGTCATAGGAAGTTGATTTCATCCTAGGTACCAAACAAGTGGCAAATACAGATACTTCCTTTCAGAAAATTTACAATTCAACTGTAAGACTACAGATAAGAAAATAAATTCTGAGAGGACCAGAGGGAAATAATGTTAGTATGAGGAATGGCAGTCACAACATGCCATGCATATTCTGGAGTATTTTCTTAATACAGTCTTGTAATGTAAGAAAGGGGAGTGTAAGGGGCTTTTCCCATTTATGTCAGAGTATAGTATAAGGAGTTGATAATGATTTGTAAGTCTCACAGAGCTTAAAAACTTGACTTTCCAGAACCTGCTCCTCTGAGGCAATACAGTTAGCAGCTTTCTAAATGGAGCTAGTAGCTTTGTGTATTTCAGGGAGGGTGATAAAGACTAAAGATCCTGAATGCAAGATTAGCATCCATTTCTCTGGTGCAGTCAGATAGATCCTGTGGACTTTTAAGGTTTGGATGCAAAATGCAATCGTCTTTTTTAGGACTTTTATTTGCATGAGGAGAGTTTATTTACCGGGATCTTGGTGGGTGAATTATATCAGTAGTTTTGATGTATATTCATTTTTCATCGTAAAATTAAGCTATGAAATCTGTAACTTTACTGTTTTGAACAAATGAATTTTTTTTTAAAAAATCATTTTCAAAATGAAGAGTAGGTGTATTCTAGATTCTCTTATATGATGAGATAGAATAAACACCAGGATGTGGAAGAAATGTATATGTGAATAATCACCCTGCATACCAATCCTGCTCAATGCCTTCACCTTATAATGAGTGATATGGAAGTTGATGAGACTCAGCATCAGTCTGGATAATTCTTCGGGTGCTTTTTATTTCCATTATCTCTCTATTAATAATTTTGTTTACAACTTTGAGATAGTCACTTTTAAGAAACTCATCCATAGAGGATAGTGAAGACAATTTCTGTGCTGCTTATTGTTACATCTTTCCTGGTCTTTACAAGATTGGACAATGTCTGGTGAATTCATTGAAATGTTGATTACACTGTCATTATGTGTCCTCTGGAGTTTTTTTGCAGGAGAAGAATGAGATGATCAATGTGGAGTACTGTGAATAGACTTAACTAGATTGCAACATGGCACTTGTATTGGAAGAGGAGATTCCATTTAAAAATGTACTATCAAATGTGTTCTTCTTAAATGCTGATTGAACTGATGATTCTTTTTATTTGGCTTTTGTTTCTTGAATGTGTAATTTAGAAAATTAACAGAGATCTGTTCGCTGGAACTGTGGTTTGTCTGACAGTGAGCATTCAAGGTGTTTTAGTATTTTTTATATTCTGCAAGGTTTTCTTCCTTCATTGGTGGATACTTCTGTATTTTGACCGTCCATCTTTTACAAAACATCTTTTTTATGAAAAGAAACTAGAAATTCAGAATCACTGCCTGTAAAAGCAATTTGAACTGGAGGGAAAAGTTTTCATGAAAAAAATTTGCATTAACTTTCCAGTCCAGCACTCCAGTCTCTTGCAGTTGTTCCCTAGTTGCCTTGTAGCCCTGTTCTTGTATGCTGTCTGATAGCACCTTGAGTACTGCTTAATTACCATGCAGATGAGGAAAGAGACTTTTCATAGACAGTATGCTTCCCTTCAGACATGAGCATATATCTTCAAGCATCTAAGATAAAGAAAAATAATTACTAGCTATATCTGTTTATACAGCAAGTAAAAATAAAAAAGATTTAAAACAATCAGTGGTAGTGTCAGCTTTGGGAACAAAAAGGTACCCAAGACTTCCCACAACACCTAAGTAATTGCATATTTTAGAGAAGATAGAAGTTGCTGGAATTATTATGAGAGTTTTATGTCTTAGTGCCTGATCTTTGTTTACTCGACATCTGGAGTATTTCCCTGTAGTCTGTGGCTTCGTCAGAATTTATAGAGATGTAAGAACTAAATTTGACTTTAGAACTTTTACCTTCCTAATTCTCTTACAATGTTGCTCCTCCTAAATATGCAAGTCTTTTCAGCTGACAGGATTTTTGAACTTCAGAAAAGGCACGTAGTGTGTGAGAATGATGTTTATATTTTATTATCTAATTGAATAGCTATGTTTGGAATTACATCAGAGAGAGTAGATGACACTGAGATCTCTTCAGCTTGATCGGGACATCACTTCAAATGAGCTTCCATAACAAACTTGTCATGACTTGGATGAGAGTCAGTCATTCTTGTAGGTAGATGCTTCTGTTAAATGTAGGTAAAAAAGGAGGTGAAGGTTGCAGTTTATGGTCATGTGAGCAAGAAATGGTGACATTATTAAATTCCACTTTCAACCTTCATTTTAAGACATATATTAATGTGTTTCAAAAATAATTGGTAAGCTAACAATGCTGTGGTCTGGATAAAGTATTATTAACACCAGAAATATTAGTAGAAACATTTTTATTTCTAAAGACTGTCATTTCAGCTGGAGCATCAGGTATCTTGGTTACTGTTGCAGCTGCAAGTGCTGGTTCATTACCATCATAATAAGGAGGGCACTCACACTGTAGAAAACCACTTAAAAATGCCATTTATTGGAGCTAAGACTGTAAAGGAGAAGGTCTTTTGAGATTTAACAGGATTTGCTTAAAAGAAAGCTATTCTAATAATAAATTACACTGTCCAAAAAAAAAAAAAAAAGTGATGCTTACATGAGGACTTCTTCCTGCCTTTTTTGCTGAAATACAATCCCCATACTGAGTAGCTGCCCGCAGGCTCTTGTGTTACTGTGAGTAGGCTATGGTTCTCCTGTAGCCAGGAGATACACACAGCACAGCACAGCACAGGTGTGATGGCACAGTGACATACGTGTAGCTAACACAGGCATCACCTGCTCTGCTCAGGTTAACTGTTGTGTGGATCACTAGCTCCTCAGTTTTCAGTGGTCTTCTGGTTAAAATCACTACAGGTACAGTTCTGGAATTTTAGAGAACTCACTTGGTGTGGTCGTAACATAAAGAAATATCATGTTACATTGTAGAAGTGGTTAATACTGTTTTTTTATGCTGAGTTTGAGATTCAGTTTTAATCTTTCTGATAAGATCTGGACTGTGATAATGTCTTAGTCCTGTTCTGTCTGAAGGTGACTTTTTTGTTAGCTCATTCTTAGAGATGGAAACAAATGTCAGCATGTCATGTAACAATATGTGTTAGCCTTCCTTCAATTTGTTTAATTTGTTGGGCTTCTACTGGGTTTTGGTGACTTGAGGACACAGATCTTCAAATTTATTTGATGGTTTCAAAGGATCAGGGTCCACACTTTCTGCATAGTAACTTCTAAATTGGGAGCTGTGGGCTTGCACATTCAAACTGAGCGTAAGTGAAATACATGGGATGTATTTGCACTTTTTTCCTCTTTTTAAAATGTAGCAGTTGCTTATGCTAGTGAGCCACAGAATTATGAAGCGCCTAAAATTACGGGCTGTTGGGAGAAAGCTGTAGTTGTGTCCCACCTCTTAAGGGTTCTTGGAGACACAAACATTCAGTTCCTTCCTATGCCTTGAAACAGGAACTAGACTTGAAGTTCCTCCCTTTTAAGTGCCTTACCTGGTTGTTTATGCAGTCATTCGCCCCTTGGACTTTCTGTTGGTGCAGAGTGTTCATAGTTACTGTTAGCATTCAGTGTTTATACTGTTTGTCTGTAGTGTTTATCTGTATGGCTCAGGTGGCTTTCCTTTATTTGCTCTTTTTGTTTCTGTTCTGAAAGCCTCACAGTTTCCTTTTCTGAAAATAACCCAAATACAAAACTGTAACTACTTTGGATCTGGACAATTTGTAGACGTCAAAACATTTAACTGTCTAATTTAAGCCATTTCCTTAGACTTTCTCTAGAGTCAATCAAAAAGAAGAGGCAGAACCAGCTCTGATATGTCCTGTTATTTTGTGCATATATCTTATGACAGAATGAATAGTTTTTTGGTGATGGTGGCTCCCAATTGAACCAAAATGACTAATATCAGATAAATGTCTTTTAGACTGCTTGAGAAGCTACAGTTAAGTCTCAGCTAAATGTTTTACTGAAGAAAATTAAAAAATCTGTGGTGAAGAAAGTGTTGACAGTCTGCATTCTTAGCAGTTTTACTGCTAGCTTGGAAAACATTTTTTTAATCATGTGTCTACCCAACTATGCTACCTACTCCTTTTCAGATAGTTGAATTTTGGTATATGACACAGAATATTTCATCTGTCTTGTTCATTTCACATTCTGTTAGTTTCTTTTATATAATGAGAACTCCTTGGCCATGACCTTTCATCAGAAGAAGACTAATCACTTGAAAAATATTCTTTGAATGGCTGAAAAAAAGCCTACCATGAATGTGCATGACAATAATGAAATATATTTTGCAAAAGGAACCAGAGAGCAGGGCATATGCAGGGAATTTGTGACTAATTGTACAGTTTATTCTTTAAATGTATAGAAAATAAAATGTTTGTACTGTACTGAAGTACTCAAGCACTAGAATATTAATCTGATGAATAGATCTTTCAGGGAGACAGCAAAAACATCTTTGTGTCTAAAGAAAATGCATGATTCATTCTTTAAAATGCAACTAAAAAAAAAAGGTAGCATTAGTATTGTCCCAGTTTTCTTTGCAGAGGATTCACTTTAGTGCTTCAAGTTGGTAAATCCTCTGATGATCCCCAAAAGGTGCAGTTTAATGTGCATATAATTGTTTTGTAGACTGGTTTTGTTTTTGTTTTTTTTTTTTTCAGTTAAACCTATTATTCTTTTACTCTGCACTGTGCAGTTTCTACAGGTCTTTCCATGGAGGCCCTGTTTCCAAAGTCTGGAAGTGAAAACATTCACACTAAAAATAAGGCTAAAAGTAAGTTAACAGTGAGGCTAAGAAATTTTAGTTTGTGTAACTACTCTTCTCAATGTACATAATTTTTGACATTAGGAAGAAGTTCTTCACGGAATGGGCTCGCAGGGAGGTGTTAGAGTCATTCTCTCTGGAGGTGTTTAAGAAAGGACTGGATGTGGCACTTAGTGCCATGGTCTAGTTGACAAGCTGGTATTAGATCATAGGTTGGACTTGATAATCTCAAAGCTCTTTTCCAACCTAGCTGATTCTTGGAGAATGGCAGTAATAATACAAGAATATTCCAATTTCAAGTAGTTTTTCAGAATGCATCTAATTTCATTGACATATGGGTATGGTCTGTTTAACATACAACTAGATCTTTGAATATATTTTGTTATTGGATACCTCCTAATAACTAAAATGTTCTCCAAGAGAAAAATATTAAGCTCTCCATTAAATTTCATTCAATATTCTGAAGATCTGAAAGGTCAAGGTTCATCCAGTGGGCTCCTAAATCAATTGTGTGGGTAAGAAGTGCAATTATGCCATAGATTTTTGGAATCTTAACTTTTCCATCTCACACAAGATTATCTGTCATTGAACAGATACATATTCCTCCCACTGTATCCATATTTATCTGTTGATCAGAACATGTTGGCTAGTTTGAGCCATTAAGTTATCTGCAGTAGATCTCAGTAGTCTCTATTTTCAGCAGTAATTAAATTTCATGACAGCAGAGGCCCTTCAAGGCCTGCTGTGTACACCACTAGTGTCTTACAAGAGGAGTGGGTTACTATATCATGATATATTTGGAACAGCAAGTAAATCAGAGACCAGGGGTCTGGCTTAATCATTTCAGACTGCAGCTACAGAAGAAGTAGGAAGAGAGAGGAAGAGGAAATGTTGACCAAACATATTCTGCAGAGAGCATTTATTGTGTTATTCTGTATTTTTTCTCTTTATTCCTTTAGAAAACACTCTCCTTATACATATTTGGAGATGAAAAGGGATTATTACAGGATCTTCTCATGTTAAATAGGCCATAAAATGTTACCCAATTGTCTCTGTACTGAACATCGTGTGTTTGCTGGATTTTTCAGATTTTGCTGAAATCTGATATGAGTAATCTGTCTAGCACATCTCTAAGTGAGAAATTTTATTAACCTTGATAACTGACTTACTTCCTTGTTCAAAGAAACAGAATAAACAGGTGTAACAACAGATGCTTTTAAAAACACATAATCTTAGTTTCAGTCAGTTCCTCAGTGATTATACAAATACATCAAAATTGGAAGATGCATGTTTTCAGATCAAAAACTTTGTAAAGTATTCCTGATTTTATTTAAAAGAGAAATTACTTTAAATATTATGATAAGATATATTACTCTAGATATGTATTTTGAATATACAAATTTTTGTTTGAATATAATTTTAAGTTTTAAAATATATCCTCTTCCCTTCAGCAGAAATAAAAATGCTTTACATATCAAAAGAACTTTGAAATAAGCTTCCTGAATTCTCATCATAATATTGAGTATTTATGATGATAAAGAAAGAACTTTTGATGATTAAAAAAAAAACCAAACCAACCAACAAAACCTGGACCAAAGGATTAGTGAGGACAGTAAAGAAAGCAGAAAATAAGTTCTTTACAAATTACCATTGAACATGGCAATAACAATGAATGTTATGAAATTACAATTTAATCAGTCAAATTCATATAATTTCTAAAAATGTTTCAGGGGATGAAATCAGTCTTTTGATGAAATTGGAGTTTTGCTAATAATGCCTTTTTGACACAGACAATACTAGTGTAGACCAGCAGTAGGAAAAGATGCTGAGGTATTGTAAATCTGCTAAGTGCATATTCAGATAGAAAAGCTAAAGAAAAGTACTGCTCCACTTAAGATGATTGGGGGAACAGTGTGGAAAATAAGGGAATGGAGACATTTAAAAACTACCTACCATCCGCCTCAGACTATCCCAGAGCCTGTTTCTCCTGATTTGTGACCTTGTGCATTGCAGATACCTCAGCAGCTGGGAAGAGCAAAGAAGAACATGGAATCAGCCTTTCTCAACAGTATTTCAAGGTGTTATTGGTGTAGCATGAAATACATAGATGAAGAAAAGCAACCAAACTTAAAAGCTTTTTAATGTGAAAATATTTTGAATACCCACAGTTGAATATATCATTTATGGCATGAAGAGTGGCAATTAAGAAAACCTTGATTCAATTTTGCAAGCTTTTTTGCAACTATCTTGCACAAGCAAAATGAGGCTGAAAGCAGACAGCAATCAGACAAAAGTGCTCCACTTATGTTTTAACATTTTATTAAAGCCCAGTAGAGTTGTTTTTATCAGCTGTTCAAAGGGGAAATGTTAGTTTTGGTGTACAGAAGAACTAGTGCTCCTCTAGGTACAATTGGAAGGCACCACTAAACAAGGCATGGATAGATTTACAAAGACAAAACATTTCAGACATTTGTCAAAAATTATTTTTATTAGTTTTCATTTAAAATTTTTTATTTTCCATTTTAGTTTTCATCTAATGTGCTGCTAGCCAGTATTGAATGGCTCCAGGGCCCTACCAGAAACCTGTTGTCCTGTGTTTTGATGCAGCGAACACTTTTCTGTACATCCAGAACATGGGTTTCCAGTTGCAATTGGCTGCTTACAGAATTGCATCACCAAAAAGGTCTTCTGTTCCTCTCACCCCTCTGTAACTCTGTATCTCTTCAACAGCCATCTAACCACCCTGTGAAAGAATGAAATGGCTAAGGTTTTATTTTTATGGGACAGAACAGTCCACATGTAATATATACAATAAATTTATAATATTGAAGCATCAGACTAATAGTTATAAAATAGGGTATTTTTGTGTAGGTGAAAAAGATTAATTTAAATACTTTTTTTTGAGGAGATGTTTTGCTAATTGAAAGAAAAAGGTGGACACATTAATCAAGAAGTTTTTTCAAATAAAATTTGACAAACTTTGCATAGAATGCAAGTGTATAAGAAACTTGACTAACACAAAGTCTTTAGATTGAGAAAATACATTTTTTATGGAAAAAACTCCCAAACAAGCTAAATTAAGCATAGATAAATATTTCCAGTATGTAATAACATAAACTTCTTAAGAGAGCCCTGATCTTAAGGATCTTTCCTAATAAATTGGAAAAATTAAATGTCTTTAGAGCAGCATGATACCAACATTTTCTTTTTATTGTATTCACATGTATACAGGTATATATAATTTGTTTTTCTCCCCCACAGCTATTATTTCAAATATGGGGATGATGTTTAGACATTCCAGAATATTTCTTATAATTTTATTTCTCATCATATATGTCAGCTTCTAAACCATAGACAAGCAGCACCTACCTGGCTACATCTTGAGCTGTTAAGAGGATCTTCCATGATAAATGTTCTGTGCAAAATGTGTATGAACCATATGGAAAGTTGCTTTGGCATGTCACATAAATTTTCCAGTCTGAATAGCCATCTCATTATATTATGGCCATTCTCTATCATCCCTATTAGATATACTGGTAGGATGCAGAAGAAAATTTTTAAAACTCATTTGTTTAAGGTAGGCCTAAATTAATTACTACACCTCTCTAATAGGGGTTTCCTAAACTGCAGTTTGTTAAGTGCTACTTCCATGAAAACTAGAACCAAGAGTTTCTATGTATCTTGTCATAACTTTCTAAGGGTTTCCTCACAAATAATTGACTTTCTTCCCCCCTCTTGTGTGAGTAATATTTGAAGGGGCTTGAGAAAGAAGAAATCCTGAAACCAGCATTACAGCTATGAAAATAAAAAGATATAGAAGACGTAAATAGCGTAGATAAAAGGAGTTTATTTACATTAATGTAGGTCAGGAGGTTTACAGTCCCTACATTGCAGGATGGTCTTGAAGCTTTTAAATCATATTCCTTTCAGAAGGAGTTCAAAAGATGTACAACCAGGGTTCATCTGATCAGGAATAGAAAATTTTCAGGGGGATTTAATATGGATCAGATATTTATTACCATCTGTTCTGCAATGTAAGTCTTCTTTCCTGTCCTGGTTGTTTCTGTGGGTCACTCTCTAATCCTCTTTGACATTGCACTGACTGTGCACTGACCACTGGTGACACAGCTCCTCAAGAGCAGCGCAGCTGCTGAGGAGAGGGAACACCTCTCCAGCCCCAGGTGAGGCCCCAAGGATTCCCTGGAGCCTGGGACTCCCAGGGCGGCACCCACTGTCTGAAGCTCTGTCTGAAGCCTCTGCCCTGGTAGAGGCGGCTGCTCCACCACCTGAGGGAACCTGTGCTGTGGCACCTGCCTGTACCTGAAAGCGTGTAGGGTGGTCTGAGCTGAGATGGGACCCCCTCTTTGTGCTCCTGTATCCATTAGCTGCACTCTGCTTCAGCCCTGCCCCTCCCAGCCACACTTAAAGGGTCTTTGACACCCCCTCGTTGGGGGCATCTGTACCAAAGGCACTGGGTATGCTTGGGGCTGGTTCAGCTTGTCAGAAGCTGCTGGAGCTTTCTCATGCTCACACACACTGCCTTACCTTCTCCTTATCTGGCAGCAGATTCTCAGAGAGTTCCCAAGGGTCCTCTGAGGTTCCTGGATCCAGGAGCTCTTAAAGCAGAATTCAGCTAGGAGTTTCAAAATTCTCTGCTGAACAGTATTTTTTTGACAATGATGAATCTTGATTGATACAGTTATTCTCATAGAGCAGTTAGAGCAGGAGAAAAAGAATGCAGGTTTTTATATAAAGTAATACACTGTGGTGTTTTTGAAATATTGTACTCTAAAAAATAACCAGACAGGTGAGCACTAAATACAGAAGTGCTTCTAAGCCAGCACTTAATATGGGAACATGGAACATGAATGCCATCATAAAACCACCTCTCTGAAAGAGTGGGTCAACAATTTTTACTTGTTTTGTATTTGTTTTTAGGTATTAAGTTTTAGAGGTGAAAAACCAACATAATGACATTTAAATTATAACATGGATATCACCTGTATCTAGTTTAGCATCAAGTTCAGCATTTTGACTTGATGGAGTCAGCATTTTTATCCGTTAGCAAGTTTTTCATAGTAGATTTTTGAACCAAAATTATTCAATAACTCATTTTCTTTGTGATACCTCAGTTTCTACTGCTGTCTGTGTAACTTTAGCAACCCTCTGTTCTCATGCATTAGACATTAGACATCGTTCCCATTAGACATTTTCCTTGCCTTTCAAAGATATGTGATTTTCTCTGACATCTAACTGATCCTTGAGGGGAGAAAGGAGATGATGAAGCAGGAAAGGGCAATAGTATTGTTTTGTTCAATTGCCAGTGTTTAGTAAACTCAGAACATTTAATCAAGGAATTCTTTGTGGCTTTTCCAAAATGAGGTAGTGGAAATAGCATATATTCCACTTCTCTGAAGCAACTTAGGATAATGTAAAAAACATTGCCCCTATTATTCAAAGGTGAAAACTGAAGTTGTAAGGAATTAAGTGATGTTTTCTGAAATCAAACATTATTCAATATAACATAAAATGAATTAATCTTGTTCTCACTCTAGTGCATAGTTCAACATACTCCAGTGATAACCCAGCCTCAATAAGGCTTGGGGGGAAAATAGGTTCAGTAATTCAGGATTTTTCTAGTTTTTCTTCTATTTTGAGATACTTAGTTTATATAGGTTTCTTACGCGTTTTGTTATACCTTCTAAGCTGTTCTGTGCAACTCTGCCAATTTGCATGTCTTTCATCTTTGCTAGCAAATAAATTAATGTTAAAAATAAAAAAATCTTAACGGAAGATTAAAAATAGCAACTAAAATCTCAAGAGATGAGAACTTCCTTAAAGTTTTTGGTTTTGTTTTTGTTTTTTTTTTTTTTTTTTCTTCCTAAGGAGAATAGATGGAGAAGGCAAATAGATGATGTGTTTGTCAGGAAGATTATGTGTTTAGTACTAAAGGGTTTTATGTGGAGAATTTCTGAAATGCTGTCCCAGAAGTGATTACTTACTGGTAAAAGCTTTATATGAGATCCCATGAAAACAGAACTTTAATCTTTCAAGCTAATCTAAATAATTTAGACAGGTTTATTTACAGAAGGATTTTCACAGAACACAATAAAGTTTCTGGAAACAGATTGCTCATGGTCTCTTTTGGTTTGGGCTAGATTTTTAGATGTCATTTGAAATGTATGTCCTTTTTTGTTTTGTTTTAGTGGAATAACTTCCCCTAATTCCTTGATCATTTTTTTCCCTGAAAAAAATGGGTTGTTTCCTTTCAGGCATATCATAATATTTTTTTGCTTTTCTGAAACTCAATTCTGAAGAAAAAGGAGAATGAAATAGTTTGGTGAAAATAAAGTGAAAGAAATGTGATAGATTTCCTGCTGGCAGACAAGAGAATTAAATGACAGAGTTGTGTGAGCTTGTCTACTTTCTCTTGGGGGAAACCATCTTGCAGTTCATTGATGTGGCATATCCTTTTTCTAAACATTCCCAGAGCACATATGTTCAGACCTTTGTACCTTGCTTTTCTAAATTTGGGCCCTGGAGCTTGTTTTGCAAACATATGAGAAGCAGAAGCTTTTGCTCATATGTCCCACTTTCAGAGTCACATGCAATCCAATTTCTAAGCTGTTATCATTGCTGCTGTATTCGTCTGGTAAAGTACAATTTAAACAGGCAGTAAATTTTGTTTATTATAATTGCCAGAAGAAAGTACAACAATAGTAAAGTTTCCAGTAAAGATGAGTAAGAATGGCATTTTTTCAAAAGGCCTTGTAACAGAGGATAGTCTTGTTACAACCTGCCCCTGAAGGTGGGGTATCTGACGTTCTCATTGATAATAGATCCCCTGGGGAGGATTTGAGTGAAATGACACTAAATCATGGTGTTTATAAATATACACATGGCAGGTTTATTTCAGAACAGTTTGGTTGCAATGGAAAGTAGGTATGTAGCCATTTTGTTTATTATCTGTAGAAATATAGCAATATAAAAGCATAAAAATAACACTTAGACCATGAATTGAGCTTCCTGATACTTTCCCTTCCCAAAACATTCTTAATAGTTTTCCTAGTGATACCTGATGACTGAATTATCTGAGTGAGCCAAATTTATTACTACTTCAGAAAGATGGATGCAATACCAGGTGCTGCTTTAAAGTTCTGAATTATTTTGCCAATAGTAAGCCTGGACCACTCTCTGGTTAGTTTACTTATATTTAAGCTTTGACAAGAAAGAACGTTTTTGTGAGTTGTTTTCTGTTATGTACCAAGACAGTCTTTTTTTGGCATCAAAATTCTTAAAGGATAGAATAATACTTGGTTTGTCTTAAATTTTAACTTTTCATTTATTTTTCCAAGGCCTGCACATGCTTACTACACTGATCATGATGGTTTAGCCATTTGTCCCCAGAAAACTACCAAGTGTTCCCTAGTGCAAATATTAGCTTAATGTCCTGTATGTCAATGTATGTTTTACTCATGAAGCAGGATTAGGTAACATCCATCTTCTTTTAGTGCTCTTAAACTATATTGCAGGTCAAAACTTCTGCTGATAGCTTACACAGCTAAACATCTAATCAAATTAAGTTTCTTCTGCAAGAAAGAAAAATGCTTCAACCTGTCAGTCTTTCTAAACATGGATGGTAAATCCCAACATCATTAACTCCTATTCAGTCTCTAAAGAGTTAATCTAGAAGGCTATGTAGAATAATCAAGGTGGGGTTTTTTTGGTTTTTTTGGGTTTTTTTTTGTTAAAGATACTTTGAAAGTAATTTTAACCTCATGTTGTTTAGTGCATTTTTTATGTTGCTCTACTGGTATTTTATTTCTTCATAAAGACAAGGTACATTTCAGGAGCTCTACATTTAAATGTTAAGCAACCAAAGTAGCAAAAATGATCCTTCCTTCCCAGAGTAAAAGCTCTGCCAAAACTATTGCAGAGTCTACTTTCTCTTAATTCAATTATGTACATATTACTTCAGTTGATTGAGTTGCATGTGCATTTCAAGAAAAAGAAAAAATCTAAGGAAGCCTGGTGATATTTTTTTCTGATATAGTTTTATATGGTTACATATCTGGATGAGAATTACTAAGCAGCTTGTTCATAGATTTCTGTTATCATCACTTGTAAGTGTGGCAATACATGGACCTTGGATTGGAAAGAGAAGTATTGTTCCAGCGTCATTCACACTTAACTGCAACAGTTGTTTTCTGTCTTTTCCAAAGACAATGATTGGTTGCAGATTCTCTCTTAGGCATTTGGAGAGTGCAATTTCTTTTTCTATTGTTAGATTACAGTATTGTGGTGCTGTTCATGCCAATAACCTTAGGCAAAGAAAATGATGAGAAATATTGCTTTTTACACTTAGGAGCTTTGCACAGAGATCTGCAAACAGAAAGTTTCAGATCTTGAAATCTGTTTCCCAAATTTAAAATACAGCTGGTACTAGACACAATCTTTTCTTCATATGTTGTAAAGTAAAATACTCCTGCGTGGCATAGATTTTGGCAAAAAAAAAAAAAAAGAAAAAAAAAAAAGAAATAAAGACAACCATGATGTCCTTATCTCTGAAGGCAGAAAGCATTTTAAGAATCAATATTCAACAACAGATTGAAGGGGATTTAGTATGTCTGTACTTCAGTAGACTGTTTTCCTTGTGAATTATCATAAAATGTTGATGTCCTAGAGATATTTCTGCCTCTGGAAACCCAGTGGTGCTGAAGCAGAAATTACTTACTAGTGCAATTTTGATTTCTGCTTCCCACCTCTAAAAGTCATGTATAATTCCTTCCTAGTTCTGCCAAATCTGTAGTGGTAAAACTCTCTTCTCCGTCTAGACCATTGCCACTTTCTTGTAAGTGAAGAGGAGACAATTAAATGTTTACCTCATTTTTTAAAGTTAACTGATTTTCACTTCGAGTTGTTTCACCATACAGATTGATTCTGGAGATAATAAGACTTCACTGAGCCTGTATGTTATATCTCTGTCCCTTACCAGACCTTGAATACCATGTCTGGTATTCACTATTTTGCTACAGCAGCCATTCATAAGAGATTTGATGGAAAATCTGCAGGCATGCTTCTCTGGCTGATTTCATAGAGGAATTGCCGTTCATTTGAGCCAACTTTAGAGAGCGCTGAGAGCAGATGAAACAGCTGAGCTAAGCAGAAGTCAATTAGTAACAGTGCTATTTCTTTTTCTTGATAAAACAACTAAGTATCTACTGGCATATCAAGATGCACAGGTGGTTTTTTTGGGTTTTTTTTTTTTGTTTTTTTTTGGGGAAATTAGTCAGAGCTAGAATTTTTATAACTGCCTTTTAGGGAAAAGTGTGACTAGCAGAAATTTACACTGCTGGGTACATTAAATTGAAAACTATTATAAACAGTTTTTTCTCTGTATGCAAACAAGGAGCTGAATTTAACTTCTGTTTGAGCATAGTGAAGCTAGATGAGCATCTGTAAAACCCAAGTGAAACTTCTGACAAAAATAACTGGATGTCTAAAATCAGAGTTTTACATGAAAATGTTGATGTTTTTCCTCCACTGTGCTGTCCAAGGAATTCGAGGAACTTCTGCTTTGTACTACAGTGCAGTGTAGACATATGGCTTTGCTCAACCACTGAAGATGATGTGTTGTCAAAGACTCATACCGGCACTTGTTTCATCAAATAGTTTGCTATGAGGAGCAGGGAATTCAATCTGATTATCAAATTTTGATGTTTTGAAAGAGCATGAGAAATTTTTAACTGTTATGTTTCCATGACAACAGCTTTTCTTTTTTTCCAGTTGTCTTTATGATTTATCTTTGTCATTTGCTACATGAAAGGAAAGATTTTGTCAAACCTTTTGTGTTTGATTAGTCTGTCAGCGCCCCAGGAAGGGCACCCCTACAGGGTAGAATACAGGTTCTCATTGACTGATCCCAGCAGTTATGATGGAGCTTTCCCTAACTACTCCCCATTTTTACTTACTTTTATACTAAGTTTGCATTTAGGTGGAGCTTGTGTAACTCTGGTCATACATGATGTTCAGTGGTGAAAGCCTGGTGGTGAATAATGTCAGTATTACATCTGAGGTAGCCTTTAGGATAGAGATGTACATCCGTGATCTTGCCCTATGTGCTGATACAACAGCAAGAAATCTCCTTTCTTCCCTTGTTTGACAGCTGCCATGTGGCTTATCACTTGCAAGATACCACCAAGTTCTCCCTCTTGCAAGGATTTTAGCAGAGTCCTGCTGCGGTGTCTCCACTCTGTTCCACCCTTCCTTTAGTCCTCCTTTGCACGGATTGTGTGTGGGAAGTTGGCATGGCTTCATTCCATCCAGGGAGTAGCAACTGTATTTTAGCCTGTAGTTTCTGTGCTGTTATAACTTGTTAGAATGTGAATCTTCCCAGTTTTCTCTATTTTTTTGCCTTCAGGCATTTTGCCACACCCTTCATGAAATTACAAAGTACACTGTTTTATATTTAATCATCACGAGACTTTCTTGCCTCATCTTCACTGCAGAATATGCACACAACTGCAATTACTGCCCTGTGCAAATTGTATAGAACATAAACTATCTATCTGCTGAGGCCAGAATATTTTTATGTAATCAACATGATTAAATGATAATCAGGCTTCAATGATACTTTATGTCATCAATTAGATAAGTTCGAAAATAGGTGATATAAGAACAACGTTAACACAGAGGGAAATTTTCTGTTCTTCACTGTGAATATATGAGTAATTGTAAACCAAAGTATTGGGTTGTTTTGAGTTTCTCTGATTTTGGATGATTAGTTTCAGTTACTGAATAATTTTCATAGACCTAAGGAACTTCAGGTCTCATTTAAAAGACATTGAAAGTACAAACATACACTATCTGTTTGTCCTAATAAATATAATAACTTAATACTCTTCTAACCAGAGAAAATCACAGTGAAGCAACCAATCTTCTTCAAATTCACATAGAAAACCCCGAAAAACAAACAAAAAATCCCCATGAAAATGGGGAGAAAGTGTCATTTGTTCTCCTTCTGTAGTCACCATTGTTTCCCTGCACCAAGCTTGCTAAACTATCCCCTCTGCAAGACAAAAGAAGAAATCAGATGTGTCTGTAGAGCTGAATACATTGCCACCTGAAGGTACCTTGAGCAGATGATGCAGGCACAAGTGCAGGCAACTCCTATTGTCCCTGAGTGAAGACAAAGCTCCATTTCCCATGTAGTCAGAACCTTCTTTGTGTTAGAATGAAAAATACTTTTCCTCTCTGGATTATGTGCACTTTGCATGTACATATAAAAGATGAAAAATACCTGTGTACTCTTTCTCCAGTGCTTTAGGATTAGATTTCTGTGGTGACAGTTAATAAAAGTAAGTGGAAAACAATTTGTTCCCTGAGAAGTGGGACAAACAACAACTGAGTTTGTTAGGGATTTGAATTCTATATCCCTAATCTTTTCTTCCTTCTACTGCAGTAAGTATTGCGCTCTCCTATGGGAATACGTCTAGGCAAGAGACAGCACTGTGGTTCATTTAGACCTGTTCATATATTGATCATCTGGCCAGTACACATATCTGACGGCCAGCTGCTTGCTGTCAGTCTGTTATGGGCTCTGCTCTCCCTGCATCTCATTTTTAGTAAGACTCTCTACCTAACAACCCACTTTTAGGAAACTTCAAGACAAGCAATGGACTATGTCTGATAGATGGACAGAAATTATCCAAATGTTTAAAAAGATCGGCCAAATGGAAAATTAAATATTCAAAGCAATTATTTATGTCTTGTTCCTCTAAGAAATAAGTGAAAAATATATTTCATCAATGTTATTCATGTCTCAATTTCAAGTACTCCAAAATTAGAAGATATAACAATTAAGACGGTCTTTGTAGAGTAAATTTAACAAATTTGTGAATATGCTTTCTTTTTTAAAGATACTTATTTTCCATCATTACCTTGAATTTAGGTAATTATGAGGACTGCAACTTGTTGAAATATGCTATAGATATCTCTCTGAGATTTACACACAAAGGTCAAAGTCCCAGATTCAGGTCCTAGCAGTTGCTTGTGCTTGTGAACATGAGCACACACACAAACACTTGCACAAAAAAAATCTTGTCAGTGTTTTTTTTAAGTACCAGTACTTCTTGCAGAGATATTTAAGATTAGTAGCTATTGATTGGGCTTGTTTCTGCTCTCATTTAATTGACAGAAACAGGGGTTTGACTAACTTAAATCAATAGGGAGCACTGACCTATATTAGGTTGTTTTACACAGAGTTTAAACACTGAATGCTGATTATTTTCATAATTTTCATGTGAATGGCAGTATGTTTTACAGTGATAAGTAGACATAGGCCTTTGAAATATAGGTTGCAAATCCTAAGATTAATTCTAATGTTGTAAGGTAATTGTGAGACAATAATGGTGAAAGTGGCAGCTGTCTTTGCAAGTAGGAGACTTTTACATCCCACTTCAGGTATCCTTCTAAGGAAAAAAGGCTCTTGGGGATAAAATCTGTCTTTTACTATTCTTCACTTTTAAGTAAATATCTATTAAATATAAGTATTTAAGATCTATCTATACTAAGTGGAGTTTTCAAGTAAAGATTTTAAAGGACAAATATGAGACTGTTTAAATCAACTGCAGCATTTTGAATTTGATCCAGTTGTCCCCTGATGTGTAAACTATTGCTTCTAATTTAGCTGATCTAAGAGGGAAGTACATTTCTTACTTGCCTCACCCTCTGAGCTCTCCATCATGTAATCTGGTAGATTTTGGCACCTGATAGGTGTAATGTCAGGTATTTCAGTGAGGTCTTCAGGCAATTACTGACAGTCTGTGTCCTACTAGTGTATGTAAAAAAAATATAGTTCCTTGAAGCAAATATGATTTCCTCCCATAAAAAAACATGTATCTTTCTGAAATGACATTCATCCATTCCTTGTTCAATTTTCCATTAACATAGATACAAGAGAAATTATCAGGTTTATATTCCAAATTGACATTGGAAAATATAGTGGCTGAATATTCTGTGCAGAGACGATTTCATATTTAGGAAAAAAATGAAGATGGAAAGGGATAAAGCCATGTCCTGTTCTTAGATACAGAGATGTTTAGAAAATTTCTCTAATGGATGATAATTGTTTGATGAATGGGACCTCTACATCTAGAGACAACAAATATTAGTAACTGTAGACTCCACTGTAGGTTTAACATATGAAAGTGATGAGAACAAAATGAGCTTGAGTCTCATCTTTCACTTGGGGAAAATTGAGAGTAGTTCTCCTGAAATCAGTAGAATTATATCAAAACAAAGATTTCATCTGTAGGAGAGAAATAGACCAGAAGAAGTTATTCTGCTGTAATTATTTCCAAATAATTCCCACATGGGCCTTCTGTTCATGGAAAAAAATGTTATTTTATAAGGAATAATTCTAGTAATTTTTTTCAGGTAAGCTGGGCATAATGCTTTAATATCAGAGTTTTTTTAATCTGAGGAGATCAAGTGGTTTAAGCATTAGCACTATGATACAGAGGTTTGGATATTGAGTTACTGACTTAATTCTAAAATAAATTCTCTTAGTCAGGAGCTTTTTGCTGACTCAGCTGGTAGGCTCAATCTGTTACAGTATACTTCCTCTGAACCACTTAATATTTAGTATCCTACTTGATGGAATAAATTAATAAAAGATTTGTTCTTCATCACTGAAAAATATATATATTCTGGAATATAAGTGATCACAGATATTATCTACCTGTAAAATTTTGATAAATGGAAAGTCATATCTTTTATTTTTCACTGGTTTTGAATCATGGTTAAACACATTAAAACTTTGTTTTATAGAGACATCTCTATAAGAGAAAAAAATTAATACCTAGAGAGAAAAATAAAAACTGTAAGGAGGCTGCTTTCATCCCTTCTTTGGGATGTCAGTATTGGTTGTCAGGTTATGGTATCTCCTCACACTTCTTCAGGGACTGACTGATTTCAAGAATATGACGCTGTCTGTATGCCAAACTTTGTCTTACTCTTTAGTAGGAATTATTAAAACTGTCTTTTATAGTACCTGCACTGGCAAAACAACCCTCAGTGTGGCAGTGAGACTCTGGGCTCTTTAGGCAATTTTAGACACGATTTACAGTGGCTCAACAGAAAAGTGTAGGGGCAGATGAGCTTCATCTCACCTAACACAGCAATCACATGTACATTTTTACATCTGAGCTAGTTGTCTACGTTTTCTCTTTAACTGATGAAGGGAAAGGCCCTTCTGAGGGCAATTCACATAAACTTTCCCAGACACACCTTGTAAGAAGTGGTAAGTGGCTTTTCCAAAAAAATGCATTTCTCTCCATTGGCTGTCAATTGAATCTTGGCAGGTAAGATATTTAAATACCTATACTGTGGAAGTTTCAATTTACATGAGAAAACTTAATTTGAGTGTCACAATGTCTCCCTTAAGATCATCCTCTCTTGCTTTCTGAGCTGATGACTTAGGAGACAGCCAGAGCAAGGTACAAGCCAGAAGAGGCAGATGTGTCAGACGTGCATCATGGACTTAGAGCCACTGTGAGAACTGTTCATGCAGAGCAGCACTGGCAAGGCCAGCAGGTCGGGTGCAGGCAGGGACGATGCCTCTGTCCTGCCAGGTACTGTCCCTGCGCATCAAGTACCAAATTCTGCTGCTGTGCTGATCTTTTTCAGTGGTTAGCATACTTGTGGATAGGTATCTATTTATTTCCTAACTCTAATCAGGGAGAAAGGAGTCTTCTGTAGTTGTAACATGTGTTTTGCATAGATCTGGCTGCAAAGAATTCAGTTGTCCTGTGTTGTACTGACTAACTGCCAGAATTTGTCTTCTACCTTGCTTTGTCTATGCAGTTGAAGACCTGAACCTATCAGATTTTCCAACTGATCAGTTTGCTACTGACTCAGTATCATCAAAGAAAAATATAAACTTGTAAAATTAGCCCTAACACCTCCATACAAGTGTATTTCAGTATTGAGCCATGTTATCTAATGCATTTTAGATTTTTAGACTGTAGTACCCTGATCTTAAAATGTGTTTTGCAATTCATAGAAAAAGGATCAATCTGAGTGGAGTTGAAACACTACCTTTCATGAAAAAAATCAAACAACTTTTTTTTTTTTCAGTATATTCAACTTTTTAATTGCAAGTATTTCATACGTATTCATAATTAGAACATTATGGTAGCAGAATGCAATCAAAACCTTATTTAATTATCCATGTAGACTCAATGCAAGTCTGTGTTAATTTGAGCCATACTTCCTTGTATATTAATGTAATCTGTAGAAAAGGGATCTTAGAATGAAGCAATAGAAGATTAGAGCATTAATTACATATTTTTAAGAATTTTATACATTTAGAAATTAATTTATGAAATTCAAAAATTCCTTTACCACATAATTGGCAAGCGATTCTCACCAAGAGGGCGGAATCAATGCTCGCTTGTCAAGCTCTGTTCTCCACTGATGTCTGCCCTGACAACACATGTTCATCTTGGCAAGGCTTTGGAAGCAGTGTGATAGTGGTGCTTTCTGTCCCAGAGTTGCAAATGGTGCTGCAATTGATGCATTGTTAACGGTGATGGCAGTCCTGGACTACTACCATGGCTTTATTCTTCTGGCTGCATGTTCCAGGATGAAGGAGCTGGATGTTGTACACATCTATATCTGTGTCTCTGTGTGTACACTCCTTAGCTGTTGGCACACAATTGCGTTTGAAGCACGCAGATGGGCAGCTCAGTTCCATTTACCTCTGGTGTGCATTCTGTCATTGGCAGCTGATACGAGGAAGCCACAGGGACACATCTCCATACAAATGTGATTTTAAAAAGGCAATTTTCCTTTTTTATGGTAGCTTTACAGAGTTTTCACAAAATTTAATGTGCAGATGACTTGCTGCAGCATATTGAAAGTCAAAAGGCCTCATTCAACTTTTGTGTTTAACAGATTACATGATGTCTCAAAATTAAAATAGCTGCAATTATAAAATATTATTTGTAGTAAGAGACAGTGGACTTCTTTGCAGAGTTTGTATTTAATCATGCAAGATGCTCAGCTGCTCTGAAGAAAATAAATTAGGCAGATATTAAAAACAATCAGTATAATTACTATTTAAATGCAGGTTTAAGATTTTAATGCTTTTGAATTATAGTTCATTATCCTTACAGCGAGAGCAGCCTGTAAATTGCAAGAAGGATTGTGAATCTTTGTTACTGTATTTATTGCTGCGCTTTAGCACTGTTGCTCTCTCTGCTGAGCAGTGCTTGAGCACAAAGTTCATGGAACACCATCTCTGGAGAGGGGACACTCCATGGGCCAAGGCAGTGCTGCTTCCCCCTTGCCTCCCCTGTGCTGGGCTGGGCACAAGCTGAGAGAGTCTTCCTGTCTTTAATGCAGTCAGTGTCAGGAGAAGCAAAACTGCTTCAGCACTAATGGGGCTCTGGGCCAGGGGAAAGCACATTCTATGCTAAGTTGTGTCCACTTCTGCAACACCCATTCCACAAATCTTGCATGATAGCACGTGAAAGAGAAACATGTATTGGATTATCATGTTCACTGCACTGATTTCTGATTACTAAAACTGACTGAAAAGAAGTTGAAAAATAGAGACATGTAAATTTCTGTAAGTATTCAAATACTTATAAATTAATTTTAAAGCCTTCAATTAACTAAGCTATATGTATCTACAGAGTCTCAGTAGTCTGTGAATTTATACAGTTAGCTGATACAAGAAATAATATATTTACTCCTTAAAACTTTCAGGTGCTTTTCAAATTTCACTTTTCTTAACCCTGCACCATATCCGAAATGATAAATCCTTGTCACTCCTCATACTAGATAATTCTTACATTTCCAAACACTTTCTACTTGAACTAGTGTTTGATAGTTATTTTATTGATTTGAATCATAGTTCTAATAGAAGAAACAATAAAATTATTCAGAGATGTTTATGAAATTATTCTTTAAATGAAAAATATTACAAAAATTGAATACATGGAATTGCAAACAATAATTGAAATAATATGGTTAAATAATTCTCAATTCTCAGCATGATGGAAAGAATTGTCTTTGACATTTTTGAATGATGAGGAAGATTTTTAAGTTAAATAAAGGGAATAGTGTTTCAATGAAAATGGCTTGTAGTAGAACCCTAAGTATACTATTCCTAAATTTTACAATTCACATTAATTATTTTAAAGTCCCAAATTGCCTTAAGTTTTATATTGAACAATTTATAGGATCCATTATAAACATTTTGTTATTAACTTTTCATTTTCTATTTTTCTTTCTAAATAGTTTAATGGCTACAGACCTTTGCTGGGGATTCGTTTTTGCTGACATCAACATAGCTGTTCATCATTCCCATCATTCCAATCAAGCTTTGAAGATTCCAGAAATTTAAATGATTTTGATGTACTGGTAGTTATAGCTGCAATAATTATGTGTGATACTTTTGTATGTAGACAAGTTAATAAAAAGAAAAATTCTTTAAAATGATAGTCACCTGTATAATAGCATCTAATTAAATGAGAAGGCTTCAAGGACAATTTTTAATAAATTCATTTCTTGAGATAAAATGTATTACAAAATCATCCCCGAGAGACATAAAATTATCTTTTACTTGCAGATGTTTACGTTTTGCATTCATAGTGCTTGATATGAGCTTCTTTTCCACATGTGTTTAAAAGAGCATCTTACTACATGGGATATTGGACTCATTTGCCTTGTTTTGAAAATCTTGCTACCCCTCACAAATTGTTTCCTCTTCCCATTTTAAATATTTTTAATTCTGTCACTTGTTCATGTAAATATTGGCTCTGGACAAATTTAGATCTTATTTAGATGATTCAGTTTTAGAGAAAATGATTCAATGAATAGATAGCACTTGGAACTGGAAATCTTAAAGATTTTTCACTTTTTTTTTGCCTTGGTCTGGCAAATCAGTAAATTGGGAAAGAAGTAAAAATAAATCAGTGTAAATAATCCCTTTATAATGACATTTCAAGTTTTACCAGAAAAGGATATCGCTGAGCATTATTTAGTTGGGAAATTCCAGTCCCAGCTCTGCTGGCCACCTGCTGTTTGATACTTCTCTCCCTCAGGTTTTCTGTCTGAAAATGGAGGTACTGATACTGCCTTCCACACTAGAGAGTGAGATCTACAGGTATGCTGTCACAGAGTCATAGAGCATCCCAAACATCCCAGCTTGGAAGCAATCTCAAAGGATCCTCCCATCCATCCTTTCATGGAAAAGGGACTGCCCAAGGTTTTATTGGACTGAGCGCTGCATAATGTCAGACATCACATTAATGTCATCAATGTCATCAATGTCATCAATTACATCAATGACATTATGTAGCGCTCAGTCCAATAAAACCTTGAGCAGTCCCTTGAAACCCAGTCCCTTGAAAACCTTGAGCAATTGGGATTCTATCATATCCATGGGGAAGTTGCTGCAGTGAATAATTGTTTTCACTGTGAAAAAATAATTCCTTATGTTGAGTTGAAACCTGTCCTCATGCAACTTTTACCTGACCCTCCTTGTCCTCTCCATATGGCTCCTTGTAAAGTGAGAGCCTCTGTCTTCTTACAGCTGCTGTCACTGGCATTGTTAATAATTAACCAGTTTTGCAAATTCTTTGTATTGTGGATTATCTCACGTAGGGAAATCTTTCTGACAGGATTTACAGAACATAGATCAAATGGAAATGTGACTAATCTTTAAAATTCCAGAAAAGTAAAATTCCATCTTCAAGTTATTGAAGTGCTTGCTATGAAGATACACCAAAAGAAATGAAGGACTATTGAATAATATGTCAGGCTTCTTACATTTTACACTGTCATTACCAGTGGATCAGAACTGTGGAGAAAGAATTTAGTTGTGATATGCATAACAAATAAATTTAACATTAGTTTACGCAGATTTCTTGGGTTGTTGTTTTAATAATATCTACCCATATTATAATTACAAAATGTAGCCTAATTTCTCAATATTGGTAAAAGTTATTGGAAAAACCTGAGTATATCTTATCACAAATCCTTTTATCTTTATTTTTTTTTTTCATTTTAGGATTCTGTAACTCAGTTTCAATTTTGGTTATTCAAATTCTTATTGTAATCTGAAGTTCACATTTTTAAAATCCCAAATATCCCGAGCCACTCTAGGATAAAGTTGTCTCACTGGTTTATAAATCATATGGTCTTTGAAACACCATCTAACATTTTCATGAAACAGCATTTTAAGAGGATATAATTAAAATAATAAAGTCGTGTCATGGACCATGCCTTATTCATTTTAGTCAATGATTTTTAATTGTTCCAGGAAAATAATTCAGAATAATTCAGTTTCTTGGCATGGCTTCCCTTTTCACATTCTACTTTTTTTTTAAATCTATTATTAAATTGCTATATTTTTAGTTTTATTCCTGATCAATAATAGCTATGCAGTTTGTTCCAAATGGCCAACATTAGAGATTCTTTCTCAGTCTCTTTGTAAAGCTTCTGTAGGTTTGACAGTTTATCTTCCAAATCTTCAGTGCATAGGTTCATTTGGATCTATTTCAGTACAAACTAAGGTTTAGCTAAGGGGTTGTTATTTTTTTTAAAACAAGAATGAAATAAAACATTAGATTTACTGTAATAATTTAGATTGTTTTGTTGTAAAATTACAGATATTAAAAGTAAAGAAAGAAGCCTGTATCTAGAGCCATTATTGCCATAAAAAAATTATTCAGAGGAGTCAATGAAACCATGTGCCAAGTTCAGAACAATTTCCCATACATTGTAATGAACTTAGACCTGGAAAATGATAAAGCATCAAAAAAAATGTGCTATAAGAATAAAGGAGGAATAATTTTGTTACTTCAAATGCTGTCAGTCAAAAAGGTACTGCTTTATGTAACACATTTTTGTGATGAACTACCCAACCAAAATTCAAAGTGGACTGTGTCCTGGACAACAGAAGAGCCGATTTTTGCCCACCTGACAAAAGAAAAACCTTTCCCTGATTGAGAGTCCTATGTCTGATTAAGCCCTAAACAGGTAAGACAAAGTACATCAGAGTGTAACTGCCAAAGTACCAGCATGATCTGTTTTATCTTCTCTTTCATGGTAATCAATGCCCACTGGTTCAAGGGAATGCAGTATCTAGGAACCACATAGTGTACCAAGAAAAAAATAATAATTTTTAACCCTTGCAAGTAGCAGAAGTATTGAAATGTTCATAAAATATAAACATATAAAAATGTAAACAAGCACAAGGAAATATAAAGCAATATTGCTTATTTCTTATGCCTGTTTTTTTTTTTGTGCTGTAAAATCCAACATGAGATTAGTTTTTACTGTGGTGTCCTGAGATTTCAAGGGGTAAGGGAGGTCTCAAAAGGTGGAAGGATGGTGAAGTATCTAGGAGCAGAAAATGTTATATCAAGCTATGCTACACCCATGTTACCTGTTATGAAATTATACTAATTCCAAAGAAGCAAGGACCAGAGATGAAATTGTGGTTTCAAAAACACCTATGATTTTGTCCCAGTAAGTATTAATGCTAGCAAAATTAGACCCATATAAAGTGCTGTGGAGAGTACTGCACCATTATAACTGGTATTACTTCTTTGTGGGCTACACGACTCTGAACTGATGAATCAAAGTAAGCCCATAGTTTTGTTAATTTAGTTACAAGCAGTGTATATACTAAGTGCCCTATTTCTGTTGTTTAAAAATGCTTTTTAACATGGACCTGTTATGCAGGTATGCTTTAACATGCACTCCTATGCATCTTTAGAAGCTTTCAGTACTTCATGTCTTTGAAGTGTACTTCTCCGAGTATAAATGTTTTGTTGCTTACAAAGAGAAATTATTTAAACCTGAACTCATGTTTGCATGCGAGGTAAAGAGATGGAGTTACTTTCCTTTAAGGTTAAGTTACGCTTGCTTACACTGAATAGGGAAGAAGCAAATGTTACCATTTTCGTGAGCAGCAAGAGGGGTCAGGTTGTGTTCTCTTTGCTGCCTAAATAACCCACCCCTCTTTTCACTTACCAGCATCCATCAGTACTCTGAAGTGTCTATCTACCTATCATAATGAATTTACTTTTTGGCAGTAATCCTCTCTTGATTTTTACTTAAATCAGTATTTTTCATGTACTAGGCAAATGAAAAACTGTTACTAATTGTAATGTCTGGGACAGTACCATTTTTAAGGGGTTAAACATTATGAAGCAATACAAAATAGGCTTAATGATGTTGGTTATTTGGTACCTGGCTTCAGACACTATGGTCATGCACTTCATTTTACCCCTATTCCTGGATGACAAAAGCAGAGAAGCAGCAGCTGAATTGATCCCACTGTTGGTTCAGCATCAAACATTTTGTTCACACTTCTGCAAAGACAGCAATCTCTGAGATTGTTCCAGACAACATTATCCCATTCCATCCACCCTTAGATCCAGTTCCTCAAAGGGAAAAGTGTCAGCTGTGAACATGATTAAACCTATCCCATCATTTTTCCTTGGTCATTCTATAAACACTAGCCAGAAATTTCCAACTGTTCTAGCACCCATCTCCACTAGTCCTCAACATTTTAGGAGTTGAGTTTCAGGAGTCAAGCAACTGTCTTCAGTTCCTTAAGGAAGTATGTGAAGAACACTGTCTCAAATTTAATATGTGAATTTTTGACAATCTTCACATCTATCAGCATCATTCCACAGAGAACTGAGAAAATCTCAGTCATGATGGCTTTTGCACCATTGCAAGTGAAAGTGGAATCTTATTCTCCAGTTAGTGTGCAATGAAAACCTTTCAGCAACCAAAACTCAGTTGTGTTATATTTTAGACAGGCGAAGCATAAGCCTGAAAGAGGTCAGTTTTCTAAGATCACTTAATAAGGACAGAAGTTCTTATTAGGATGTGAAAATCATTACAGTAACTTAGTTCAGTCTACTGAATTTTCCCCGCCCCATACCCCTTCTAACAGAGAAAACTGGAAAACAGAAAAATGGCTATTGTTTATTCTTAAAATGTTTTGAGTTGGAATTTTTTCACTAATGGGTTCTGCAGATTTGCCCTCAACTTTACATTAATTTTTTAGCAAAGTGCTGTGGTACTGGAATAAATTAAATTAAATATGATTTTTTTAAAGCAAAACTAGGAGAAAATTCCTTGTTTTTTTCCTATGCAGAAACATTCTCTATGTTCAGAATGAAACTGAAATTTCAACACGATAGACCATTAAGTATGGTCTCTAAGACTGAGAGTAAAATAGTACATAGTTAAGGGAATATTCATGCTGGTTTTCCTATGAAACTGGCATAATGGTTATTAATAGTGTAACAACACAATTTAGAAGAACTATTTGCCATTTTCGAACATTTATCATAAAGACTGGAATTAGTGTTTATCTTTTGTAAATTTTTAGGAGTATGTATTTAAGCATACAGAGGCGTTCTTTTAACATGGTTCATATGAGGGTTTTTTAAATAACTCCAAATAATTTTACTTACTTTTTAAAATGGAACTGTTTTTAAGACTGCCATTTCATTTTAATGTGTCAATGACATCAGTACTTCAGGTTGTGCTTTTAAAGTGGCAAGTTTCAATAATGCACTTTCATCATCAAACAAATGGTCTGTAATAGTGTTGAAAATTATGATCTTTTTAATTCCCCTTAAGTGATTTATTTTGTTTAACTGTTTTATCGGCCAGCACTAAGTACTGCATATGAGATAAATCTGTTTCTGAAGAGGCAAGGAAGGCTCTTTTTCTTCCGCTTGGATGGCTGTAGATGTGTACTGGCATTTGCAAAACTGCTGAAATTTTCAGTGCTCCTTTCAGAGATTAATTTCTTTTTAGATTTTTCTGTGTATTCAATGGTGCATTCGGCCTAATTTTCTCCACTTTTGATTTTGTTGGTAACAATGAATGGGATTACAGGGAGAAAGTCTGCCAAATCTCCAACTACCTTGGAGGGCCAGTGGTGTGACAAAATATATAATTAACATCTGCATTAGTTTACTTACTAGATGTGCTGGTAAGCAAATGGAATTCTGAATTCAATAGATAAGTCAACTATGCCACTTCCTTTGTTAATTTTACCGTCTCTTGTTGAGTGTATGCATTTTTTAATCACTCCCTGTCTTGGTCAGTATTTTTCACACACTCTCATGTATTATGCTTGCTAGTTTTAGCAGGATATTACAGCTGTGGTTGCAGGTCATAATAGAAGCCTTCTTTGGTGTTCAGACCAATAAATAAATTAGAAGAAGGGCTTTAAGCTCTGTATGATAAAATGAACTGAAAGTAGGGCAGAGAAAGAACAACCTTTGTAAGGAGCCTAGCCTGGGGCTAAAAGTTCATTGTGTATTTCAGAACGTGGTGCAACAACCGCATGAAAAGTTAGTGACTGAGGATTTTCACTGCCTCAGGATACTGGTGAATCAGCTGCATATAATGATAGGGAATGCTAAGAATGCTCTAAATAAATCCCGTGTCCATAACTTGTAATTTCTTACTGGAGCTGTGGGCAGGATGAAAGGCCTGACAAGGGTTCATAGCCAGCAGGATGCAGTATAGATCTTGTTGCTCTATTGGTTCACTGGGGAACACAGAGTGTATTTTATTAGTGTGATTTTATAAAAAGATGAAAAAAAACCCACAAGAGAAATAAGGCATGGATTGATGACATATAAAATATTTACTGGTAGACTAAGAAAAGCATGAAATTTGCAAATAGTAGCACTCTATTCTCCTGAAAATCAGGTCTTTAAACCACCTTCCATTTGAGAACCCTCATAGTTCAGCATTCTGCTTGTTTCTGAAGTCCATTTCAAGATGTCCTTTCAGACCCTTCTTTCTGCTCTGTATGTTTTACTTGTCAAACCATGGCAAACAGCATTTATGTGTCTACATAAAACAATTGGAACAACTATTAAGTGGTTCATTTTTATTTATATGCTTGCAATTTTCAGAAAAATTAATATGTTTGCACTTGTTTATTAGGACTACATTTCTAATCTGAACTATTTGATTAGGATTTTACTGGGGTGTGATGTTTCACCCTTTTCTGCTTTTTTTTCTAATTTCTCTGGTGTTGGTTTTCTACTTCTTTCTTGAACCTCTCCAGCTAATACATATTGTTTTGAAAATGTTGTTACTAGGTTAAAATACAGGAATACTTAACATGTAAATACTGCTTTGAACAATTGACATATGAACTACAGTATTTTAAATTATAAGTGCTTGGCATTTTCTCTTTCACTAATGTGATCTCTGTGGAAAAATAACAGTTACTTGGACACTGCGGAGTTCCATGTATATAATTCACAGTAGTGGCAATGTTAATGCTGTTCATGGTGATTTTGGCTTAGAGTTTGACTGAAATAGCCTGCAAGTGTATGGTTATAATTTAGTTACACATAAAAAACATAAACCACTCTCCCTGCCCAATGCCCTAGTAGAAAACATAAACCACTCTCCCTGCCCAATGCCCTAGTAGAAAAATTTTCCCCTGATTAAGATGTTAATTGAAAATGAAAAGAATCCTTCTGGTTCCATTATTATAAATAATTGATTTACTTAAATTGAGATGCTGTTTATTCCTCTCCCTATTCCAGTATTTCTCATCTCAGCTTCCTTAACATGAAATCCATAGCACCATCTCACCTAGAAATGTAAAATTCCACCATGTGTAGTGCCCTTTCTAACCTGCTGCTACACTTTAGCACAAATGTCCGTCAACTTTTCAAAACATTCCTTGGGGCAGTTGGCATTAGGCAGGCAGCCTACTTAGATTTGCCAGGTAAATTAAAGAATTCCTCTGACACGAAACAAAGCTATTAATCTGTGAGAAAATCTTTGTTGGATCTTTAAACTTCAAAATGTAGTGGCTCCTGATAAGAAATGTTATACTTGGAATGTCAGTTAACTACTCCATAAGGAGGTGGGGGAAAGGTTCTTGCATTTTATGGTACAACTATGCTCGCACAGGTCCTGGTGTCAGGAGTACAAATGCTCCTGGTCAGTGGGTGAGAATCAGGCTTTTAACAGCCAGCAGGCTGTGCATGGAGATGAAAGATGCTGGGACACAGGTGAGCCTTGCACAGCAGTGCCACTCTGCACTCTAAACCTGCCCTAAACCTTCACCCCAGCCTGCAGCCTGTCTGTTCAGCTATGTCAGTCCCACAGCTGTGTTCCTTGAAACGTAAATTTGGAAATTTATATCTGAATTTATGTACTTGCATGGCTGTCTTTGATCCAAATAATACATGCTTTATTTCTTAAATAGTTTGTGTGAAATGTGTGCTCTCCATTTGCATTTGTTCTCTTATTCTGGTTTGAAGAGAGCTTTTAAGCCCACCTAAAACTGCTCCAAACAGTGGCCCTGTAAAATGGTCTTCATGGAGGGGAAGAGGGATGAAAATGTCCCTGTGCAAAACAGGGCTACAGAGGCTTTTGGCAGAGAAGAAGCAGGTGACATACAGATTTTGTCCTTGCTCCAAGTAGTGTCTGTCCAGGGCCTATGAAATGTAGGATGTGTAAACATATCCCTGAATATCCTTACGAGGGAGATCGTGCATATTTTCTTAGGGCTACATCTAGGTACTAACTAGCTCTAACCTGTCTAAGAGAAGAGATTTTACTGGGTTTCCTACAGTTGTATGTGGCCTGGAGCCACATACAGAGTCTGAAAAGCTGGGCAAATACTTATCTGCTATGTAGTTTATGCTGAGGTCTGGCTTCTGAGACTGTGTTAATTATACAGTGTTTGAAGTCATTTAGGTTATGGCCTTGTGAGCTGTTCAGTAATTAAAATGCAGGAAGTACCCTAGATCAATTCTGAAAACAAGATATATCCTCTGTCACTTTGGTACTTCCAGAAAGAGTTTCTCTCAAGTTCTTAATGAAAAATCTTCTTATTTTTAGTTAACATAATACTCAATTTTTCTTCTTTAACTTTAGACTGATCTTGAGTTAAAGCACATTTAATTTTGAGTTAAATTAACCATACTCATATTGTATCTTGGATAGTAATTCTTAAATAGCTGGACATTTCCTAAATAGCTGGACATTTCATTATAGTGCTGCTTTATCTATCAGATAAAAAACTTCATCAATAGAAATTATGCTTACAAGTGCTAAATTTCCTTTATTAATGTCCATGGAGGGTAAAAATATAAATCACAGAAAGCAAAATGCAAAAAACAAATTTCAACAACATTATAATAATGTTGAGTTGAGAAGCCCCTCATAGATCTTTCTAAAATAATGATAAAAAGGCAAAAAACTGGGAAGGGAAATATTTCCATCATGATCAAAAGGAGACAAGGATTTGTGTGTTTACATTTGCAAGATACAGTATTTATTATATACTGAGTTTAATGCTAAGCAGTTTACCAACCTTCTTCATTATCCTAATTTCTCAGCAAGATATTAATGTTTTGATTCATGTTTGTGGTTTTTAGAACAGTGAGTCAACACAGCAGGGAGCACTTTAAGAGGAAATGGTTGCCTCCTCCTAAATTGCTTTGTTAAGAAGAAAGGTATTGGTTGCCTTTCTGCACATATTACTTCCAGTAACCATCCTTCCCCAGGTTTGGAAATGGTGAGTCACTGCACTTTGGACCAACAGTCAAAGGGGGGCCATTTCCTAAGGCAGGATGGGGAGAAGCCATTGCTGCCAGGAATTTGTCCTTTTCCAGTGGGCTCATTTTTTAGCAGATTTGCAACATTTCTGTGCTAAGACCAGAAAGTCACAGTAGTTATTTTGTGCCTCATTTACCTCCAATATCTCCTAATTGTTGCTGTAGGGTTCTAAAATAGATACATGGCAATAAAGGAATGCACATAACTTTTTTTTTGTTTCTAATGGGGTAATAATAATATATTTAGTATTTATTGCATTAATGGCTGGTAAATGATAACTCAATTATTTCAGACTCCATTTATTAGGACATCATTCAAATGGGTAACTCAAACAGCTCATAACTTAAAAGATTAGAAGATGACAACAGATAAAACTAAAAGAAAGGAGAGTGGATAACAAAGATAATTAGAGGGTTTAGCACAAAAAAAAGTGTAGTGAAATACTTGGTTATTAAGCTTTTTATTACCCAATTTCTGCCACTGTGTATGCCAGCAGGAGAAACTTAAGAGTGAAGGAGATGCTGGTATCAGAGACTCTGACTGGAAATTCTTTGCATGTAGTAAAATTTGATTTTTTTTACTTACTGTGACTTGCAGCCAAAACATAGGGACTGGCCTTGAAGGAAGATAATATGATAGAGAAAGTACAATTAATTTTGTGAGAGTTTTGCAATTTAGGAAAAGAAATACCGGGTTCAAAAGGTAGAAGTGAGATGAAGTGAAGGTAAAGAAACTTTAAAAAATTAAGTATTCGTGGGTGCTAATATAGAAAATGATTTTACTTAACAGAATTTTAAAATTAATAAAATAGAAGTAATCTGAGACATCAAGGTCAGAAAGAAATTGATGACTAAATATTAGATGATAATTCTTGCTAAATTAAATTTAAAAAAAAAAAACAGGGAGAAGCGTTGAGATTTGAAAAGTTAGGATTCTTTCCCAGAGAAAGCAATGGAGAAAAGCATTGCTTTCTCTGGGAAAGAATCCTTGCTTTTTCCTCTACAAAATACTCTGTAGTATTTTACTCTGTAGCTAATTAATAGCCTACATGAAATTGTTTTAGTTAATTATCTGCTTATTAGTATTCCACAAAACAGGATGTTTGGTTTCAGTACAAAAACTCCTGCAAAGAAAGATTCCAGTTTGATTACCATGAACACTAAAGCAAGAATGAAAAATCATTGTTAATTATATTTAAGACCACAGCAATTTCTTCCTATCTTTCTGCAAAGAGAAATGTCATGATATATGTTAGGGTTTATTGTCATGAGTTACAACAATATTGTTTTTATGTTGTTACAGGCAGTTTTCCTTTCTGCTCTTGGATCAAACTTCTCAAACTGGTATTTTGAGTATTTTGTAGGGTTCTCTCCCTTTAAAGAAAGTCTAAGTATTTGTATATTAGCATTTGTATTTGTATCTTATAGATAAAGAAATAAAAAACATAATCACAATGCCACTAACTAAAATAAAACTTTCATTTAAACTAAAAAGGCAAAATGGGCTTTAATAATATTTTTGTCCATTTAAGTCTCACTTAAAAATTAGATTAGGATATTCACTTTAGGATTAGACAAGACATCAATGCTGAACCATGTACAAAACTTGTGTTCAGACTAGTTACTACTGGAGTCCTCTGGATTGTTTTTAAAAGAATTTTATTAACTTGGCTTGAAAATAAGCATACATAGAACTGGCACAGAGTCAAAACTGAAGGGACAAATTGGTCTGAGAATTATCCTGTTCTTATTTATTTCGACCTTCCTGTATTTGATTTAAGATTCCAATGACTATCTTGTCTTGTAAGGTTTGTATATCATGTAGAGGCATTATTTTAATGCCTATTCAGTTATGTATCTTGCCTCTTGGTTGGGGACAATTAAATAAGAAGGACATATTCCAAATGATAAACTCTACATTCATGCCTAGAGTAGATGAAATTTAGTGATAAATCAGAACTTTTATCTTTCAACTGTGTTTCCTGTGATTCATTTTTTAAGTTTCTATAATGTATGAAGTCTGCACAAATATTCTATATACTGTGGGGGAAAAAAAGCCCTGTAGGATTTTGTATCTTTCCTTAGTAAACTGTCTTCTAAACGATTAAAAACTTGGCACTGATGTAAAAATACATAAAATCAAGAAAACATTGGAGTATTTTGGGTAATTATTAAATACATTTGGATGAATCTATTTACTGGCAATACAGATGTAGTCTGTAAAAATACTCCTTTATACAGTTTTAGGGGTTTTTTTTCATGGTATTGGGGCTAATTTATTCATATAGTCATCACTTTTTATTATTGAGAGGGATTTATGATTCTATTTATTACTAAGAGATTATTATTAATCTTCTCCTTAGTAATCTGTGCCTCCAAAAAGTGCTGACGTGAGATCAGTTTGGCCAGTGTTGTCAGTGCAGTGCAGTGCAGTTATGTCCTACTCTTGTTGGCTTTGGCTTAAGTGAAACTCACTTCAAAAGAGAGGTGATTTAACCCAAGCTTAAAAGCTTGTTGTGTCTCAGTCATTGACCTGGCAAGACCAGATCCCTCAGAATGCAGACTACACTGAACTGACCTAAAGAAGAATGCAGTTCTTCTCAGTGTTATATCTGTGTAAGTACACACAGCTAGGCCCTTCTTCCCACCTTCACCCCTGAGGGTGAAGGGTTGGAAGTGTTGTTCAACTGTTACGAAAACTACTATGCTCTAAACAACTGCTAGTTAGGAGACATTTCTTATTTCTTCTTTTTAAATACAGAAGGTGGTTTTTCCTTCTTGAAAAAAATTCCTGTATCCAGATGACTACAAAGAAGCTAAACATCCATTTTTTTAAAGAAATTGTTGTCCATACAATTTACCAGTGGTTCAGTGCACTTTGTGGCTCATACAAGCCTTGGACTTTTTTTTTCCTTAGGAAATACTGATATCATGGTAGCAAAAATAATATGTAAATATATCAGAACTGAGAAACAGATACATGGAATTTTTTTCTCTTCTCTTCTCTTCTCTTCTCTTCTCTTCTCTTCTCTTCTCTTCTCTTCTCTTCTCTTCTCTTCTCTTCTCTTCTCTTCTCTTCTCTTCTCTTCTCTTCTCTTCTCTTCTCTTCTCTTCTCTTCTCTTCTCTTCTCTTCTCTTCTCCTCAGAAATCACTCTCAAGTGTTAGGAGACTGCATTGTATCCCGGAAACACTTCAGGAAATCGTATTTTCTATTTGTTAGATTTCTTTGAGATGACAAAAGTGAAAATAGAAAGTTACTTTTTTTTTGAAAGCTTATGTGATCCAATGTAAATGAAATTTCTATGAATACTATGTCCAGTGCTTATGGAAGAGATTATCCTGCAAATAATTGATGTTTTATTAGACAAGGCATTAGTATCCCATTGTGGAGAAGGTGACAAATCATTGGCTAGATTTGTAGGAAAGTTAATGAAACAAACCAAACTTCCTTACTGGTCATAATTACTGTGTATTTATACTTACAGGAAGAAGAGTTTACTAGAGTATTGGATGAAGAACTAATTAGAGAAGGCAGTTTCTGAGTGCTTTCTAAGATTAGTTTATTCTCTCTTTTTTAAAAATTGATCAAAATGAGAGATTGTTCTCATATCACCTCAAATTTAAACATTCAGCAGCAAAATAATTGCTCAATAAGATGTTGTACAAGTTACACAAGTATTCCCAAAATCCCCTGAATAGGTTTGGAGTGGATCCTGTAAATATAGAAGTAATACTTTGCATCCCCTATTCTCGGTATCTTCTTAAGATCGTGGTTAATTCCTTGGTTACCATAATTTTATTTATAAAAGATAAGCTGTTTAAAGAACTGATTCACTAAACTAAGTGATGTTTCCATCCTTTGTCATCTGGTGGTATTTAGGAATGCTGAGAATTCTTACTAACATGTTATCAATTTGCCTGAATTAAAGGAAATGCAATGTGATAAAAACCATCTGGTGATACTGCAGGTATAAAAAAAATTGCCATATATATGTTTTCTTCCTCAATAAAATCTAACATGTTAGAATTTTTTAAAGAAATAATATTGATTTCGTTTTTTGAATAAAGAAGAAATAAGACATCCAAGAGGTGACCATTTCTCAGTGCTAAACAGTGGACCACTTCAGTGAAAATTATGTTTAAGTCTTTGCAAGAAATTTTAATGTTATTTTTAATTTTTTTTAAAAGGATTTTCAAATAGGACTTTCTCAACTTGACATGTCTGATAGAGTCTGTTACATAGACAGGAAAATTCAACCTCTTTTCAAAGCAAGGAAAGGAATTCAAGAGGATAAAGAATGAAATTTTATTCTTGAACTGTCTGAAACAGGAAATATATAAATGCATTCTCTGTTTAGTGTGAAATCTTATTCTTTAGTGCCTTCTGTGAAAAAGCTGGATATCATGAAAATTTTTAAAATATCTCCTAATGATGTTAACCATAGCACATGTCTTTCTATAGCCCAGAATGTAGAGGCAAATGTAAAAGGGAAGATTCTGGGATGGCCCTGGTTAAAGGGCTGAGATCTAATCCCTAGAGAGAGATGCCTGTACTCAATTTAAGGTGCAAACGAGACCCTATGCTGAAGCCAGTAGAATGTATTTTATTTAACCGTTAATGTGAGATACAAAGAGAGACACAGAGAAATAGAAAAAAGAGAGTATGAGAGAGACAGAATAAGTAACAACATTCACCACCACTGTGGATCCAACAGTTGGTCCTCTTGGTCATGGGGGTCCCACAAAACATAGTTTAGTGGGTTAGTATACTTCAGGTATACAAGGGAATGCCCAGCCAGCTCCCCTGTGGGGAGGATGCTTTACACCATCTTTTGTAACACTGGGTCTTCACAACATTTGTGGCTCATGTGAGGTTCTCTTGTGCAAGGTCTCAGAAATTAGTCTGGAGCTGCTTCAGGGTGTCTGATGGTTTACGGCACCTTCTGAGACGTTACAGCTGCATTTCAGGTCAGCGTGGCTGAGTCAGTTTTGCCCCATCAGAAGGGATGAACACGTTCCTGACTGTCTGTGAATGTGAATGTCCTGTGTGAATTTGACATTCGTTAATTCTTCTGGAAGTCTGTATGTCATACAAGGTGAGGTCATGAGATCTAGTCATTTGGGCTTTTGGGGGCTGGAAAACAGCACTTTTCAGTGTTTTGCACTTTAGGCATCACTGGTATACACATTTCTGTTGCCTTGCTGCCTTAGTCATTTACCCTTTACTTTCTTCTCTGCTCAGTCATGCATATTGAATTCGTTAGAATTTGTTGAGTACATTTAGCATGGGCTTAATCAGGTCAATCATTTCAGATACTCTATCAGCATTTTTGCCAAGAACATGATGCCTAAAATAGTTTCAGGATGTTCTAATATCTATTAATGAACCTATTTGGGTGTTGTGCTGTTTTGGTATTTTTTAATTAAGATGTTTGTCAAGTTTGAATTTTGTTATAGGAATTGATATAAAAGAAAGAGACTTAAAAAATTTTCAGTCACTTGCCTATTTTTATAATTTTTAAAGAGCAAATAATTCTTTTAATGAAGTGTTTATATTTGACTTGTCTAGATCCTTCAAACTATGTGATGCACTAGAAATAGCTTCTATATTCTTAAAAAAAATTTTAAAGATGGATGTCAAAGTAGACCTGATGAAAAGCTACTGCATTTGTCTTTCTTTAACTCTGGTTGTCTTTTTAAGTTGAATACTCTGCAAATTTTCTGTCAGTAAAAGTAATGTGAACTCAAAATTAGGAATACTGTCATTCTTTACAGCACCAGAAGCCGTCTGAATAGATTTTTTTCATATAGTTCATTTATCAGCATGCAAATAGAAATAAGATTTAATTTGGTTTGGTATATGAAAAGGCTATGATTCTGAAGAAAAAATTATCTGTTCTTTTTTTGAAAGTTCTTTTTTCTTAAGAAAAATTTAACACACTGCAGCTATAGGGAGACATAATCCTAGATTCCAGTGTGATTCAGATAGATGTGATGTCCTTTTTGAAGAATTTCTACTTGCTGATATCAAAGATCCTTTAAAATAATTCTATTAATCTTTGTGCATGAAAATGCACAATATTTGCACTAGCTGTTGAGTCTTACTGAACCACAGAAAACTCTTGTGTCTGGGGCTTTATCTTTAGAATTGTGTCTTCTTTGACCTGCGTTTCAGAGGAGATCTATTCCTTTATGAAATAAGGCTCAGTAAATTAGTTTTGGCAAATTGCTTAGCTTACCTTGCCATGAAAAAGCCATATCAAATACTTAAACAAACATAGTTAAATGCACATATAAAATAGGAGTACAGAATTTACCACAATTCAGAATATCAAAGTAGTTTATATTATCCATAATAATAACTGCCTTGGCCACTTTTAATGCTATTCCAGTATTTTTCTCATAATTTACCTTGATTTAGAAAAAAAACAAAATTAATCCATAATCTTCAATTTAAAGAAAGGTAATTGTATATATCATAACCTCTTGTTTGTATCAATTTAAATATTTTATATGTATAAAGATAAATATAAATATAGATACTTGTACACCTGCTTATATATTTATTAATTACATGATAAATTATATATATTTCTATATAAAATTATATATGCTTATATATTACAGGTTAAACATTGGTTTTAGACCAGATAATTGTTCTTGAGGAAGACTTTAGAAAGACTTGAGTAGAATTGTATTACTATAAAAGATGGCTACCCGCTTTAATGAAAATGCAAGAGAATTACAGTTCATGAAGTCAAAAAAAAAAAAAAAAAAAAAAAAAAAAAAAAAAAAAAAAAAAAAAAAAAAAAAAAAAAATAGCAGCTTAATCATCAATTTATGTCAGCAACTTCTCACAAGTAACAAATGAGTTTTAATAAAAACTGTTGTCTTAATGGATTAAACGAAAAAATCATGATTGCTCTAGAATTTGACCAGCACACATGCAGTTTTATGTGTTTGACTCTTATCTACAAATTCAAGAATAATCTATTTAGTGATTGTTTGTACTTTTAAAATGAACATTTTAATGACTTTGTATGGCCTTCTAAAAGGAGTTCTAAAAGCATGTTCTGGCTGTGCCTAAAGCAGAATTTTTTCTTGAAAAAAAGAGTTTATCATTCTCAGATGCAATTGTAAATTATTTGTTTCAATTAAAAATAGGGAGGTTACATGGATATGCTTCTTTTATGTTGAATAAAAAAATCCTGAATTTCCTAGGCCAAAATCACTTCACTAAAATTTAACTTGGACCTCTTTCTACCTTGTAAATACATGCTTAAAACTATATAATTTTCAAGAATAGAAAGTTATCCGACGAAGGAAAATAGAAAATAATCTTCTTTGTATCTCACTAGGAATGTGGCCAGTTAAAGCTTCCTGATTTATAATAAGTCAATTATGTCATGGTTCCCATAATTTATACTTTTTTGGGTATCTAGAGAACAAGGTAAGAGGAAGGAGTCATTAGCACTGCATAGTCCTTGGCAAATGTGCTTGTAGGGTGGGCTGTACTTATGAGACACTTTCTACACCAAACTGTTCAGACAAGTCAACAAAATAGTGTGCAAAGAACCAAATTAAGAGAAAATTTAATTCTTCTTGAGAAACTTTCTGGTATCAGATAATCATACTTAAGTACCCCTTGCTATATTAGAAATTGAGAAAAAGTGAAATCTAGTAATTCTGGTGTCTGTATAAGGCAAAGACCCCAAAGACCTTTTCCTTGTAATATCAAGATCTGGAAGCCAAATCTAGAATTTTAACTTCATAATGCATGAAACCTCCCTATAGGTAGTGTTAAATAATAATAAAAATTTATGTGAAGGGAAACTTCAAACTATGAAATGGATGAAAAATCTAGAAAATATAGGACACATTACTGCTGGGCATTTACAAACAAGTTTAAATTAAGAATTTAAACAATGCTATCAATATTACTGATTTTAGTTCAGGGTTAAGTAAGAACAAAGTAGGGCAAATCTTCATCGTGTGAAAAAATGCACATCTCAAAAGCAGGGAAAAATCCTATTAGAGAACAGGTAGCAACACCTGATTTGTCAAATGAGTTGCATTTGTCAAATGAGTTGCATAGTATGGCAGTAGTTTTATGTGTGTGCATGCACAGTGGTGTAAGTCAGAAAGAAGATCTGATATCAGTGTCCCGTGGTCCAAACTGTACATCAATTGCCTATGACTGAGCAAAGCTTGCTTCAGTATTTGATACACGTTGGATTGGTTGGTTGGTAGGTGAGGATATTACAATCCTCTCTCCACCTCATTACTACCACATAGACCTTTATTTCTTATAATGGGCTATGGAATTTATTGCTGTGAAGACTTTTCTTACTGTCCAAGTACTGCGGTCAGTGCTTCTTTAATCTTCATTTCTGTGTACCTTAAACAGCAGCAGGATGTTGTTGTTGCTGCTGCCTTTTCAGCTGAGGTTGTATAATGTATGTCAGTAACTACAGAAGTTTGTCTTCCTTTGCAAGAATGTGCAGTGGTGCTTTGAAGTTCCATACCACTGTGCTCACTCAGCGTGACTCACCTCATCTTTCCCTGGTTCCAGCAGGGATCTCGCTTGAGCTGAAGAATGTATGAAGGCAGACATGATAACATCCACCAAATGCAGCACTAAGTTTGCAATACTTACATTCTAGACCAATTACTTAGAATACTCTAAACACATATTTCAACTCCCAATCTTTGCTTCATCCATGTTCTTAGAGTATTTAGGTACAGCAGCACAGCTAAACATCTGGGCTTTGCTTGAGGAGACACATGGTTGTCTTCACGTAGGAGTCAAACACAGAGTGAAACCACTTATGGTGCCACCTACCTCTAAGGTTTAGATGAAGGAGACTAGGCATTTATGCTTTACAAAGCTCAAAAGTTTGGTGAGATTAATCTTGTTTGTACCAGTTCACTTTTATCAGAGTTGAATAGTAAAAAACTTCATGCTTTTCATTATATCTCTTTTGTAGTTTAGCTCTTCTGAAATTTATGAAGTTTGCTTATAGAAATGATCTGACTGTAAAATTGAATTTTTAAGACAGGGTCTCTAATTGAATCTATCTCTCTATTTATATTTTTTTTCACTTTATCTCTTTCTAATTTCATACTTTACATCATATGTGATTAAATTATTATTTACTTGCACCATTTGATTCTCTCTTACTAACTTCACATTAGATCAGTAATGGCTGAAACACCCTAAATTGCTTCTAGAACCATCATACTGTGTGTATAAAGTTAGTTCCTTCACAATCTGTCATTTTAACAGTGGTTAGCCAGGGTTATATTTGTCAACTATGCACAAACTTGTGGTGGAGTGCCTAGATAACCATGAGCTAATCTTAAATTTTGTGCTTACATTTAAAATAATAGATATATTTCACATTTAAAGCAATGCTGATAGGACTTTCGAGATGTACACCTATTATAATAATAATGGTTTTAATTATATTAGCCTACCTGTCTTAGGAGTTTACGTTTTAATTTTTTCTTTAAAAGAAAAAATTAAAAAAAAAATTTTCGTTAAAAGAACTTTTGTATTGAATTGCATTATAGATTACTTTCCGTGCCTTACTTGCAGTGAATTTTTATTTGGTATATTTAAATGCAGCTACTGGAATGGCAGTTGGTCTATTTTAGCTGAGTAGAAATATACCTCTGGTGCCATTAGTAATTGAATTAATACTGTTTTTATCAAGTTACATTCCCCATTGAAAGTGCTCAATTGAGTGCAATACTCTATATTTTAAAAAAATCTTGAATACTAGAATTTCACATCTGATTTCAATATTATTTCTAAAATATCTCTCCACTGTACTATTAATTTTATTCTAATTTAACTGATTTAATTCTTATTTTAATTTTTAACCCATTCCTTATTTCTAATAACTCTATAGCAGTATTTGGAAAGCAAATCACCTTGCTAGTTTTTGTGGTATCTTTTAATATGTAGGAAAAGAAAATGATTGAAGATGGGATCATTCCCTGATTTAATTTTAACCCCCCTCCCTTACTAGGGACATCAGAGAGCAGCAAGAATGGGCTGCTCCATGAGGAGAAGCAAGCTGGGTGCTGAGTGTGAAGCAAGGTGCCAGCAGAGCCCACACCAGTAAGGGCCTGATCCTACAATACCCAACCTGATGAGCAAAGCAGGTTTGGTTGCATTAGTGAGTCTGAGGAGAGTCTAAAGCACCAGGCAAAACTGGAGTGATGAAGGATGTCCCAGGTCAAGCTGAGAAGTCAAATCAGCAAGTGTGGATCAGGCCCACTGACAGAACTAAGCTCAGGCCCACTGCAGGGATCCCAGGCAGCTCTGGGGTGAGAAGGCAGCTCAAGGTTTTGAAGTGCAAGCCAGGAGATCAAGTTTCCAGATCAGGATCTGGATCAGCAGGATACATCTCCAGGCACAGACATGGTAATACTGAAGCTCAGTCAGCAGCCAAGGACAAGAGCCTGAGCTCAAACTTCTCAGCAAAGGAGGGGGGAGGCAACTGCTTCTCACAGCAGCCTGAGCTGAGGTTATGCAGCTGTGCCATGTCAGCACTCCAGCACAGGTGATCAAACTCAAGGAGGAAAAAGTGTACCTAGGACCTGAGGAAATCACACCTAATTACAAGTACATTTGTTGTATTTTGCTGTTTTGTCTCTAAGCTGGTGGCATGGAAAATAGATATTGATTTTATTTAATGGATAGCTTGGAGAAGTAATTAATTTTGACATCTTAATTTCTTTCTTGTGTTGTTTTTAACTTGTTAAGTGCTTGAAACTTAGCACTTAGAAAGACAACCTATTATCCTCTCATAACATAAGTGTTTTTACAATTCATGCTTTGTAGCTTACATATAAAATCAGCTATGGTTTATTCCTTCATTTCTTTGTCTTTCATGTTTTCCTTCTTTAAATAAATGAGATTCAAGTTAAACCCCTAACCTGCTTTCTATATTCATATCTACATTTCTACTTACTGAACAACCTGTATCCATTGCAATCAATAACTCTAGATGTCAAGATATAAAACACATATATTAATTATACTTTCAAGATTCGTGGACAGTTTGCATTTTTCTGAGTTAGAGAACTCCCTTTTGACTGTGTATCCAGAAGGACATTAAGTTCATTCTTATAGAATCATAGAATCTTTCAGGTTGGAAAAAACCTCTACGATCATCAAGTCAAACTATTAACCCAGCACTGCCAAGTCCACCACTAAAATACATTCCTAAGTGTCACATCTACAGGTGCTCTCTTCCAAGGATGGTGATTTAACCACCTGCATGGACAGTCTGTTCTGATGCTTGATAGCCCTTTCTCCTCAAGAATTTTTTTTCTAATACGTCCCCTGTTACTCCCTGAAGACAGTTCCTCTTGTCCTGCCACTTGCTTTCTGGGAGAAAATGCCAAAACCACCTGGCTACAGCCTCCTTTCAGGCAGTTGTACAGCACAAGGTCTCCCCTGAGCTTCTGTTTCTCCAGTCTAAACAGTCCCAGCTCCCTCATCCACTTCTCACCAGACTTGGGCTCCAGACCCTTCCCCAGCTCCACTGCCATTCTCTGGTCACCCTCCAGCACCTCAACGTGAATGAGCCTCAGTGTCTTTCTTGAAGTGAGAAGCCCAAACTGAGCACAGGATTTGAGGTGTGGCCTCAGCAGTGCCGAGTACAGGGTGACAATCACTGCCCTGGTCCTGCTGGTGTATTCTGATCCAGGCCAGGATGCCCTTGGCCTTCTTGGCCATGTGGGCACACACTGGCTCATGTTCAGCCGCTGTTGACCAGCACCCCAGCTGTTTTCCTGCCAGGTAGCTTTCTAGCCATGCTTCCCCAAACTTTTTCTTCCAGTCCATAGGAAATTATCAAAAATAACTTCTCAGCAGTGAACATCCTATCTGCTGACTTTTTGGAGGGGCGTGATTGTACTTACAGAACTCTTCTTTTGCTTAATAGCTAATGATTAAAATAGTCTGTTAGGTGAAATACATTAAATTTAGTATTTCAAATTTCTGGAAAGTGTAATAACCAGGCTACAGGACCATGGATAAGGATACTGATTATTCTAGAAGTTGAATCTGTATGCCAACAAAGGATGAAATGGTCAGAACAGAAGGTAGTAAATATCTTAGTCTAATGGAACGAGCAATGAATTTGCAGAAGCTATAGATTTGGTTCCAAATGCAGTTCCTTGAATACAAATCCATTTTAGCTTAGTCATTAAACAAATAAATGCATTTCTGCTTTTAGTCACTACTAGTTTAGAATCAGTGTTGCTGGCTCTCCTGATTACTTAGTGGCCTAGTTTCAAATAATCACATATGGTGATTGCTATGGATATCTTGTGAGATAGGGATTCAGTATTTCTGAGTTAAGTAGAGATGGAAACCCATCTCACAATGCCAGTATGAACAGTGTGAACACAAAGATGGTTTATATGACAACAAATAAATACTTGCTGCTAAGTCTGATATTTTATTCTTCAGAGAGACACAGACAGTGTGGACCTAGACCAAGACATGGATGTAAGGGAATGAATGGACAATGGATGTAAAGGAATCTATTGGACTAGAAGTTATGAACATGGGCAAACATCCTAATGAGGTTAAATTACAGTATACCTACTAAAATAATGTAATGAAATTTTAGAAGGTGAAATCCTGATATAGGGAGAATTCTTCTGAATTATTCTGAGTCACTCTGAGTAACTGAATCAAATACAACCATAAAAACCTTAAGCATTTCAAATTATTTATTGGTTATGCATTATGAGCCATAGAGGAAGGAGATATATGATCTGTTTTAAAAATAAAATTATTTGAATAGGTACCATTTGAGACATGGTACTCCCAAATGAACTTGTTGTAAAGAGCTTACTCATAATAAAATTCCCCTCTATTGTACTATGAAAGTCTAATGTTTCTCGTTTAATTAATTTTGCCAAAGAAGAAGGATTCCCAAATGTCTTCAACAAACTTTATATCATAGCAATTTTTAAAGCACTTAACATTTATGATTAGCTTTGTTAGGCATATCCAACAATGCGTGTTCAGTTTGCCACCTTTCTGCTCTGTCTGGGGTCTGTATCTCTGGGGAAAATGCAAAGTCTGGGTCAGTTTATTGATTTAAATTTATTTATAATCTTGTTAACTCTAAGAAAACAGCTTTTTAAATTTATTCAGTCTATCCAAAGTGTAGAATCCATGCATAGAATTAGTCCAAGTATTAGATGAATTTTTTAAATAAGAAAACCTGAGGTCTTATGAAGAAAAATTCTTTATGAATTTATTTTTGCAATGTGTATTTACTTAAGTGTATGACATGAAACATAATGTTGTTCTGATTTTCTGTTTACATTATTTTTACAGCATTTTTGAAGCATTTACATCTGTTTGAAAGTAATGTTAATAGTATAACATATTAAATGCTAGAAGTATAACACTTTTGTTAAAATCAGAAATGTACTCTCTCTTTTAAGAACAATCTACAAGTATGGATGATGTTTTGAAAATGAAATATGAATTTCACAAATCTTCTTTGAAGTACTGTAAACAATTCAGTCATAGAAATGGTCTGTTGAATTGGTGGATACAGGAGAAACTGAAGCTGCTTAATATCCTTTGACTGATCATAAACCCAATCTAATGTATTTCTCAATATGACTAAAAAGCAAAATTTTTGGAATCTAAGATATAAATGTAACAGTAAAAAAAATAAAAGTTGCATCTTACATAGCAGTGAAGAAATAAATATCTGTTTTAGTGTAACAACCTCAATAGCTAAAAATTTGGAAAGTAGATAATCTGTCTCAGAAGGGAGTAGATAACCTGACAGAACTCCCTTGCACAGAAGGGAGTTGTACATACAAATCAAAACCAGCAAAAAGTTAAATGTGAGATTAGATACCAGCAATGTTATTTATTTCCAATAATACAAAACTGAATACCTCAAATTTCATAAAATTATTTATCTGTGCCCTAGAAAACTGATTTACCCACTTTTTGCACCACCCTGGAACTTTCCTTGCATTCAGAATAAGAAGAGTCAGCTAAACACAATTTATTATGTATATCATGGGCCAAGATCTGATCTTGGACTACAACTGCTCTAAGATCTCTACTTTTTTTAATTTATCAAAGATGAGTGAAAGTGGCAGCCAAAAAATTGGCTTAGATCTTAAATGTAAGTAATTATTTTTAGTATGGTGCTTACTGCAAAAGGCCACAGAAAGTGTAGTATTCTAGGATGAAATCACAATTGGCTTCCATGCTGCTGCATCATTATGACAATCTGGCTTTCCCTATAGGGACATCAGAGACCCATTGAAAATATATTGTGAGAAGAAAAGTATGGCAGTATGTAAGCGACTTGCAACATAGATCATTAATACCCCAATTATATTTCCAATAAAAGTGAAAATGCATTTTGGATGATTTGCCATGCTAATCATATACTAACAACCAGGAGTACTTAAAATGTAGTCTCCTGAATAGACTAAAAAAGGCTACATTCTTTGGTATGTAAAGGTACTCTTTACATTAAAATGATATTGTACAAACTATGCTGATTTTGGCAGGGGTAGAGTTAATTTTCTTCATTGTAGCTAGTATGGAGCTATGATTTGGATTTGTGCTGAAAATAATGTTAATAATATAAAGATGTTTTCAGTATTGCTGAGCAGTGCTTACACAGAGCCAAGTCTTTTTCTGCTTTTTATATCATATCACCAAGGAGGAGGCTGGGAGTGCACGAGTATTTGGGAGGGACACAGCTGTGACCCCAGCTGACCCAAGGCATATTCTATACTGTATGTCATCATAAAAGCTGGGGGAGACTGGGTGAAGAAGAAGAAAGCAAAGGACTCTTGGAGTGATGGTGTTTGTCTTCCCCAGTAGCCATTATGTGTAATAGAGCCCTGATTTCTGGGGATGGCTGAACACCTGCCCACCCATGGGAATGGTGAATGATTCCCTTGTTTGGCTTGGCCTGTGAGCAGTTTTTGCTTTACCTATTTAAGTATCTTTATCTCACCCCATGAATTTTTTCACTTTTACCTTACCAATTCCCTCCCCCATCCCTCTGGTGGGGGAGTAAGCAAGAGGCTGTGTGGGGCTTGGTTGCCAGATGGTCATAAACCAAACGTAAGTGTAAAATGTTTAGGAAAACGTGGGAGTTTGTTTCATTCGCTTATTTATGGCAAAGAAACTGGAATATTTTAAGCAAGACTGCAAGAACCTGAAAATGACCACATGAGTTCAGCTCAATTGTCCATCTCCAACAACACTCATTTGTTGGTATTCAAGGGGACTGAAAAGAGGACAAGCATATATGGTATGCCATATATACAACTATTTCAGTTTTTCCCATATTAGGTGTTTTTTCTGACTGTGATGTGATTTCTTACATTACTGTCAGCTGAAATTTCTTCTCCATACTTATCCTGTCTTCTCTTGAATCCAGAACATCACAAGGTGTTTGTTTTGAGAATCATGTACTTTTGTTACCCTAGAGCATGACTGCTGCTAGCTTTATTTGAAACCCCCAAGTTCTTGTAGCTTCATTTGATACTCCCTAAATAACTTTTCATGATAATTTCTTTTATTTTTTTCTTTCTTTCCAGGTTATAAATTGATGGGATAGTAGAATTGATGGTATAATCAGAGGCTGCTTTTAAAAAGTGCTGATATTTGCCTAGCTGCTATTTACATGATAAATGTTCCTGCATATCATTGTTGCTATGGACTTAGTGACTAAGCCTTACAATAATACCAGCTACCAGTGTTTGAGCCTTTAGGCTAATAGCAAGAAATGTGCATCAGAAAACTTTCAATTAGCACTATTTGTAGTGTTGTAACCTATGCTAGAGATATTCTGGTACTGACCTAGGAGTTGGGGACACTTCCCATATCACCCTATTTGTATGACTTTCTTGGAAGACATTATATACTGGGCTCTATCATTCAGGGCTCAGTAGGATTTCTTTCTTTAGCACTCTTAGAGTGAACCTGCCACTGTCCATTTTAAGATGTGAAAACCTCAAGTGTCTTCCTCTAATTCAGCCAGATGGTTGAGGGCTGTATATTGGGAGAAATTTGAGTTTCCTTTGATTTCTTACCTAAAAATGTGAATTAGGATTATCCTCCTAAAGTTTAGTTGGTTGGTTTCTTTCCATTGAAGTGCTCTTCTAAATCATATGAATATGTAAAGGGCACGTAAGGGCAGAGAAGTTGCATTCCATTATTGCTCATGTCGTCACATATTGTTAGTTCAGTGGTGTACAAAACTCTACACCTTAATGCTGTGCTTTTGTAGTAGAGATTTTACGTAGTGGCTGTTGGACACCAACGCAGTACCACTGCTATTAAAGCAGCATGGAAGACTTTGAGTTTTTCAAAATGATTTAAATGTGAACAAAGCATTATTTATTAACTTTTTATAAGCCCATATGTATGTGCATGTGCATTTTCTGCACAAGTATTGTTTTCTATTAGAGTGATTTCCTTTGGATTTTGTATTTTCAAAGAGAATTGTAACATTTTCTTGTGCAGAATTCTGCTTTGGCACACTGCTAACAGCAGTAGGTGTTTGCTAGTATCTCTTACCCTTCCCTTGCCAACAACCACAAATGGAATGTTTGTATCTGCTTTGAGCCATGCACCGAATTGGAAACAGTTGTCGTGCTTATATTGTGCTTTCACAATTGTCTAATGACAGCTACCCTGCAGAGTATTGGGGGGGTTTATGTCTAATTATTTTTACTGCAGCACTGAAAACTTAAAAAAATGCAGTGAACAAATCTTGAACATCTTGAAGTCAGGAATAATTGAGTAGTGATGAAAATTGAAAAAAAGGCAAAAATTTGTTTAGTGTCCAAAAACAACTTTTCAGAAGTACATTCACTTTTTCACCTGGAATATTATAAATGTTTGAGAAGGATTGATTTTTATTTTTATTTTCTATACTATTTATTTTATTACTATAAATGCTGCAGTTGGTACTACACTTTCCCATGACATTTTCAAATGACCTTTTCTGGTACCTCCTCCTCCTTTCCTGGAAATAAAAAGGTTTGTTTTGCATTATATTTGGCTTCTTGGTACTATGCCTAGGAATTTTCTACCAAAAAAAAGCATAACCTTTAGAATTGACACCTTTTTTTCCACATAAATTCTATTCATTTAATCAAATCATTAAGAAGAAGAGCAAAGAAATTTTTTACAGGTTTACTTTTCTTTAAGAATATACTACAGTTCATCTATCAATAACACACACCAGAAACCATAGATAGTAAGATTAAACCAGATTTTGTATCAAAGCTTTTAATCATAAACTCTGCTATTTGCAATCAAGCTACAATATTTAAAACAAAACATTGTTTTCTTTTTTCAACATTAAACTACTAAATTAGCAAGTATTATTATTGCAAGTATTAGCAACATATCTTTATTCAGTTGGGACTTAATTTGGCTTGGTTTTAAAGAAACTTGAAATTTTTGTAAAAAAATTCTCCTTATGTATTCCTATATAATATATATATAAAATTCAGAAATACTTTTTAAAATGTAGCCATAATTAACTTGTGTGTTGATTTCTGTGGTTGCTCATTTAAGTCTAAATAAAGCCATTCTACACTATAAGTAATTTTAAAGTTGTCCTCCACAAGCAGGCAATCTTACTGCTTCTTGGAAATGAGACCATACCCAAGTAAGAAGTTGATTTGATGAGATAACATATTTTAAAGGGAAAAGTACCTGAGTTTGAAGGAAGCTGCTTTAGGAATAGTACTCTAATATATTGCTGTGCTTTATTGCCTGTATTTTTTCACAGAAGGGAAAGGTGCCTGTGGCTGTAGCCATATATATCAGAAATATTTGATAAATTGGACAAAAAAATTGGTGTCTGGAAAATGAAAGTCATATATGCAGTGCCACAAGTATTTTGCATGAATATCCTTACAAATATTGAATTGCAAAAGTTGGACTTAAATTCCCATGACTATGAACAGTTCTGACTACCTGAGAATGTTAAATACTGTATGCAAATAATCAATGCATTTACATAATTAATTGTTCTAAGTTGTTGGCTGGCTTTGTTGTTGGTAGTTCACAAAAGAATATACAGATTTTGAAACAGATACTACTTAAAAACTTTCATAGGAAATGCAATTTAAGATTGAGAAAGTCATACAGTTTTTTTTCCTAAATATGTAGAAGGAAAAGTAGTGTGCATTTCATCGTAAACACTGGGATTTATTACATGTCTAAGATTCTTTCTTTATACATCTGCTTTTTAGAATTTCTTAATTTCTTTTGTTCAAGAAACAAAAATTCTGCTTACAGAACTTTATTTTGTTTAGATTTTAATGGGTTTGATTTCATTTTTTCAGTGGAATTTCTTCTGTGAAGTATATTTCCTTGGACTACTTCTGTATTTTTTCTTAATGTGAGGGATTGCCAACAAAACTGACTAATGGTGCCGAGCAAGGCAAAAATGGTGGCTTCACAAAGAACAGAGGCACCAAAGGCAGAATCAGCAAGTGGCAGTCCCAGGGCAGGGCAAAACTTGGGTGAATCAGTGCAGGAGAAGGTGCCAAGACACTGCTCAGCTGAGCTCCTTGGCTCTTGGCAGATGAGTGGAATCCCTGAGGAGCTAAAAAAAAAAAACTTGGAGAAATTGTTGTAGAAAATCTGCTCATACCAAATTAACACCAATGAAAACAAGTACTTCACATGGACTCTGAATATTGTATCTTGTAAGAATTTGGCTGTGAGAAAGGCATATAGGCTGAGATTCTTCCAGAAAACAATTTCTCACTTAGAAATTGACCCTAACTTATTGCCAATAGCTTCCCTTTCTAAAACTCATTGTATCATAAAAATTGTAATAAAACATTAAGTGCTGTCACAGACAGAGTGCATACATAAACCATCCTTAAAAGTGGACATTTGAAATACCATAACAAAAATAATACATTTACAAGCTGTAGGAAGGCATCAGACCCAAGAAGATAATAACCAAGTATATAGTGCTTTACTTGCTGTCCTCTACTCCCAGAGAGAATGAGCATAAAAAGTAGAAAAAGTTACATGGGTATCTAGTGAATTTTGAACTTGGAAATTCTGAAAATGAGAGAAATTCCAAATGAGAGAGAAGTTCCAAATGAAACTCCTTCCTATTTTTCTAAAGTGAGGAGAGCTCTGTGGTCAGGTTGGGAGTAGGAATCTGAGGGAAAAGATAAGACTGAAAGGAGAGAAGATCTAGGAAACTTCTTATTTCCCTGGTGATTAAGGTACATAAACCTGCAAATTTAGATGTTTGTGTTTTGGAGAAGTCTTGGTATGATGTGCTTTTTTGCTTGCCTGTTCTGGGTAATATCTATTATGCTACAATAATTCATACAACAAGCTCAATTTTAATTCAGGTGCCTCAAGGCAGAGCATTGTCATCTTATTGCAAAAGTTCCATACCTTCTCGGTGGTTTCTCATGGTCAGCTCTTTGCAACACTAACTCCTTCTTCACAGCCAACCAACAAACTCCAACCCTCTCCTCACCCAGCTGACCCACTCTTTTGTAGCACTCATCCTTATTGGACACAGCTGTGGCCTGTTAAGAGCAGGGCTGTCCCTAATCTTTGGTGATTGGTACAGCTGCAACTCCTCAGGTGTGAGACTGCCTTCTGCACTGTCTTTATTTTCTTACATTCTATCTCTCCACAGTAGGGTGCATTGATCAGTATAGGAACCAAAGGAAGATAAGTATTTAATTTCTTTTACTAAAACCTTTATTTTCTTACAGTGTTCTGCTGCAAATGCACACATAAGTTTGGCAGGCTTTCATTCTGATTTCTTTGTGCAGCATGGAATAATGGTAGCAACAGTTCATTAAGAGGCTACCATGCTAAAAATTAATGAAATCTTAGTATTTTTATAGCAGCACTGTAGATTTTATTCTTTCTGGTGGGTAAATATTTTATACTGTGATGGTCTAAATGTTTATAGTTGTCTGCAGCCCCTGAAGATAAGCTATTTATTACTTTTGGTACTAGTTTCATGTCAGGATAGAAACATACCAGTGTGTGTGCCTTGTGTATTAGGATGATGCAGATTTGTTTATAGATATGGAATAATTTTAAAGAGTCTGGTGGTGGTCCATGAGGGTATATTCCAGGGACAGGTATGAATTCACTTATTTGTTGAAAAGGCTTGGTCCTTGTTTTTTAAGCTTTGCACAATGGTTTTCTGAAATACTAGCAAGTCAGTGCTTCTGTGCAGACGTGTTTTTAGTGTGAGCTGTTGAGGCACAGTGTTCTCTGGTGTACAGTAAACACAGGAATAGATTTCTAAGACTATTTCTAATGTCCTTTCTAAGAAGATTAGCATAGAATCATAGAATATAATCATAGAATATGCTGAGTTGGAAGGAAACATCAGGATCATCGAGTCCAACTGCTGGCCCTGAGCAGAGGGCCCCAAGAATCACACCATGTGCCTGGGAGAGTTGGCAAAACGTGTCTTGAACTCTGTCAGAGTATCTGTACTTTGCTATCAGCACTCTCCTTCTGCAGGGGACTCCTGATGGCATAGAAGGGAGTACAAAGGATAAGTTGATGTCCTTCTTCTGTTTGTATGTGATGATATGTAGAGCTATTCATATCTCTTGCAACAAATTGATACTTCCAGTAATAAAGGACTATCTGACCAGGAATTAGGGTTTGTTACTTACACTGAACAGCTGTGGATTGCTGGCAGTTAACACTCTGGGTTTTTTACCTTATGCATTTCTGTGACTGAAGATATACAAGAACTGGCCTCTTCCCTGGGAAAAGACTTTCTGTGGCATGGTAATGATTTTTCCAAGTAAAATAATTATTTAAACTGTGTAAACAAACAAAGACACCAAACAAATATTTTTACTATAAATTAGTAGCATTTTGGGTTTTTTTTTAATAACTTTGATAATTCACTTTATGCTTTCTGCAAAGATACATCAGCTGTAGATATCTTATTCTCAGTTACAAGTCAGCAGTATAATGAAAGGAAACAGGGATCCTCAAAATGCATTGTGCTCTCACCAAAAATAAACAGGTAAATCAGAGCATCAGTGGAATTCTATGAATTTGGAATAGTTACTTGCTTGGCCAACTTGTCATCCTTAAACCTCTTTTTCTGTAGGATAATGAAAAATGAAACCACAACACTATAATTAAAATGGTAGTGCCTGGAACTTTTTGTTGATATAAGCATATGAATGTTTCAACTTCTGTACATCAGACTGATGCTATGACCAATTTGTTTTAATTTGGGGGAAAATTCCAAGTGCTTATATACTTAGACATTGTTTTAGAAATTAAAATAATGGATCTTCTGCTAGTAGATTATTTGCTTTTCATATAGAAACATAGAGTGATGGAATTTATGTTGTTGATTATCAGGAATTTATTGCAGTCTGTAGTGGGAGATGGTCAGTCTGGATTTCCTTAAACAATTCAAGTCCAGCAGAATGCTTGGCATTTGTTGCTAGCTTCAGGCATTTGTCTTGACAGAAGGAGTAGAGCAGTGATGAAAGCCTATCTCCACAGTGAATATTACACATTGTAATGTTCTGTAATTTTTTTTCCCAAATAAAGACATCCTTATACAGTTTTTCTTTGCCCCACAGTTTAAGTGAATTTGAAAGGTTCTTCAACTAAACCTTAACAGAATTTATTCACTGTAGTTCAAACCTGAATTTCTCATGCTTTTTTGCTTGCATCTCAGTATTCCTTTCCATCTCCTGTTTTCAACTTACAGTTAAAATTGCCACCACAAGGTGGAGTTCTGAACTTTCCAGCACAAACAATCTCCTCATTACATCAAAAAGGAGCAAATGTAAATTCTTCTTAACTATTACACTGCAGCCACAGTGTCTGTCATAGTGGTTGGAACAGCTGCAGGGCCTGTTGTTGTCTCATTGTCAGATTTAGAGACCTTCTTTTTCTTCTGCAGGTACTGAGCAGTGTTGACTATGGCTCAGTAAACCTGGGCCAGGCCCCAACACATGGCAGTGATTTGGGCTCTCTTTGGAGTGCCAGGTGCCAGGACACTTTAAAAAAGAAAATTTACTCGTTTTTCTGGCTTCTGGACTTATTCAGAGGTCAGGTGCAAACATGTTGGAGGTACCAACTGCCCTGGGTACTTCTCCATACAATACCACACACCCCACAACTCTGAAATATCCAGCTTTTCAGCAGACCTCTGGATAATAATCTTAGTTATTTTTATGACCTTACAGAAGAACTGAACCATACAGAACAGCATGCTCCTAACAAAAAAATACCAAAACAAAGCAATTTGCTTTCAAGGGTAGTCAAAGGATATCCAAAATCTTTAAAATTCTGAACTACTGTAATCAGCCTGCAGGACAAGAGAGGAAAATAAGAGGGGAGAAAAAAATTAAGAAGGTGTCTTCCCAACAGACTCTTCCTCTGCGGAGAAAACAACAAAGATGTGACTGTTAATCATTCCCAGGAGATGGCTCCCAAAGCACAGAGTGCCTGCAATACTGGATGCAGACACCAGACTGGTGTCCCAGCCAGCAACACTGTCACACCATTAGCTAATCCTATGAAATGCACCACTGAGAACATGCACTGCAAGGAGTGTATTACTGGTATAATACACACAAAAAGCCACAAGTAGGAGAGCAAGTATGTCCACATTGTAACTAGCAACTGTTAAACAAATGCAATGAATGTTCCTATTAATTTTCTTTTAACATCCCCTGGTCAGATCTGTCCTTATCTCAACCCTTTGAGCCCCACAATGGGTGCCAAAAAGGACTGCTGTTTTAAGCCCAGCTGGAGATAAAAAACCACACAGCCACATTCTCAAACCTCAAACCCCCTGCCTTGATGGGGAGGAGAACTGAAGTCAAACTTCTACGCTGAGGTAAGAACACTTAAATAATTGAAAATACAGTAAAAAGCAATGATAATGGTAAATAATAAGAAGAATTATAATAAAAAGAAGAAAAAAACCACAACCAACCAACCAAGTGATGCACAATGCAATTGCTCACCACCAGCTGACAGATTCCAGACCTTCCTTCCTGAACCCAGGTTGGACTTCCTTTCTGAGTAACTCTTCCAGTTTATATATTGGGCGTGATGTTCTCTGGTATGGAATAACCCTTTGGTCTCTTTGGGTCACCTGTCTCAGCCATGCTTCCAGCCAGTTTCTTCTGTACTCACTGCATAAGCATGAGAATAGGAAAAAAAAATGTGTCTTTGACTAAGGATAAACACAACTTCTCAGAAAAACAGAACTTCTGTGTGCTATGATCACCATTCTCATTCTGAATCTGAAATGCAGCACTGTAACAGGTACTGAGAAGAAATGAACTCCACCCTAGCTGAACCCAGGACATTGAGTTACATCTGAAATTTGCAAGTGCATTTATAGGTATAAACATATAGTAGAAGACAATAACTTTGTGGCTATTTAAATAGTCTCTCTAGAGTTTAATGCATTTAGTGCTGGTTTTAAACCTGGACTTTTAATGTCATCTTGTCATGTATATGCATAGGTGACAGTCTCAGATTGATTTTTTTTTCATTTTTTCTATTGACTAAGAAACACAGTTCTGCAGCACATCAAATATGTTGTTTCATATGATATTTTAGTGCTTACAGAGAAAGAATTTTTTATCATATAGGCACTTAAATGTTTTGGAAAGAAAATATACGCTTACTACCTGTACAAAAAATGAAGTTTTATAAAGTGGGATTTAGTAAAATTAGTTGGCTGTTTAGGAATTCTATTATGCATGCTTAGTTGTTGAGAAGAAATTATTTCTTGCTTTGAAATTCTGACAGAATTTTCAAGCACATATAGATTTATCAAATATATAGTTTTGAAGGAATTTCTTTGTCTTTTCTACAAGTACTGGTTTATAAAATTACCAGTGTTTATAATTTATTCTAAATGACTACTTTCACATATGCATAATTCAGAACTCAATTTGAATAGTTTGATTTATGTCTCTTAAACATATACCCCTAGAGTCTGAATAGGATGGCAGCACTCTTCTTTCACGAGACAATTAACTGATGGGGTTGATTGGAAGGCTTTGAGTCGTTCAGCAGCTGCTGTGGTGGTTGTGGTGCTGAAGGGACAGCTCATGGCAGGGCGAGGCAGCAGCACCGCAGCAGGAGGACAGGGCAGGGGCATAGAAGGCGTTAGAATAAATTAATTATATTGAAATTATCAGAGAAGAGTTTTTTAAAGTTCTTTTATCATAAATATAATTGACTATAAACAATTCTTTGTAGGTTCTTCTTTATGGAACGCGCTACATTCTAGGATCATGGAAACATTTAGGAGGGTTATGATAAAGTCCTTGCTCAAAATGAATCTGCTTTATTGCTTAGGTGAAAGCAAACCAAGATATTGGGTATTGGGGCTTTGTTATTTATGTCTCTTCTTTTTCCCTTTATTTTGTTAAAAAAAAATAAAGCATGATGTGATATTGTCTCTCAGCTTCCCTGCAATACCTTTTTTTGTAATGTCTGGAATGTGATTTTACCCTGTTATCTTACTTATTATTGAGAAAGAGTTAAAACTATTAATCTTTAATTAAACAAAATAAAATCAGCAGAATTTTTAAAGATGCAATTAACACTTTGCTCTTATTTTCCTTAACCTCTTTACTCAGTCATTAAGAATTTAATCTCTGATAATTTGAGCAAAGTTTTAAAATCCTATTAATATTTTCATTTTTATATGCTATATGCATGTTCTACATGGATTTTAAAATGTTCCTTTAAATTTTGTTTTAGCAATAAATATTGTAAGCTGCTTCAGCTCCAACTTTTGTTGGTGTTTTGCGAATTTTTATTTCTTAGAAATAGACCACCAAGTAGGTGTCATTGTTGTCCTTATCAAATAACATAAATTCTAGATAAAGATTTGGAGCAAGAAAACATTATCCATGTATCTTATTGCCAGGACTCATGTGGAGTTGACTACAGTAAAATTTCTGTGGATGTGGAAGCTTATGGAACGCATCTTTGCCATGGTGGCCTGTAGACCCACGTGTTAATTAGTATTGCATGCTACTGCTCAGCTGAACAGCAACAGCTTCTGTCACCCCCTTCTCTCAGAAAGAGTCTCCTTCGATTTTGGTTGAGTTTTGACAAAATTATTATGATAAATTATTATGAAAGTCAAGATAAAATGAGCACAAATTGAAATACAATTTGAATTATTATTATTATTAGTATTTGTAAGGGTGTTTGAACACTAGAGAGGATGTTCACCAGGGTTTGGTGATCTACATCCTCACAGAAAATTCTGAGTTACCTGTATCCCCAGCTGACCCTGATCTGAGCAGGGAGATTTGACTAAATGATCTCCCGAAGTTTCTTCTAACTTCAATTAGTCTGTGAGTCAAAGACTGTAAAATGAGAGGAAATTATCTCTGTTACCAAGTGAAATGAAGCTACATGAAGCAGACTCATGTTTTCATTTGAGATTCTAGGTGATAGCTAGCAGTGATTCCTCAAACATTTCTCACTCATTGGGCCCTTGTTTTTTGTGTGAAAGTCAGAAAGGCCCTGTGTTTTCCAGCAGTCAAGCACTGACACAAAATAAACCAAGCAAAATCAAAAGTTACAGAACATTACTCCACAACTAAATTTCTGACTGTATTTTAGAATTGTCATATTATATCAGAGATTATTAACACAAAGAATAAAAGTATCACCTTTCACAAGAGTGAATGTGCTTCACATGCCATTCTCTAAGATCTTCCCCCTCTATGCTGTTGACAGTCTGTTAGTTCCTGATAAAATTAGCACAATGCTGATCATGACCAAATGCCAAGAGACATTTTATGGGTTTGGGCTTTTTTTCACTGAGTCATCATGACTCCCTTCACTGATTTTGTTGATGGTGGTTGTCCATTTTCAGTGAAGCCATCCATTTTAACTGATACAATTCTGAGACTCTTCTCATTGATATGATCATCCTGTGAGGAATGACGAGTGCTATTGTCTAAACCATCACAACTGTCTGGGGCTCCTACAGCTTGCCTAGCTCCATATGTTCATATTTAACTGCTTAACTTTCAGTTTCCAGTATGGGATTCCTGTGGCTTTCTTCATTAGTGTTTGGCCAGGCACTCCACACACTTCACAGCAGAGGGCCCTTGCTAACATCTTGTAAGTGGGCTCTCTGGTACCCGCTGTAACTTCTGTAGTCTTTCTTTCCAGATTGTCTGAAAAGCGTCCTGCAGGCTCCTGCACATTCTAGGCAAAGGCTGATTTTCTCATCAAGTAAGGATTTTTCTTCATGTGTGCACTTCTTGACTTGCCAGACATGTGAGCTTTTAGTCAGTCCTTTATACTGTCCCTTCTAAACTGCACATAAATATAGCTATTCTAATAACCTCTGTGCCAGTGAATATGGATTTTTTGTATAGGGGACTGTACTCCTTCTTAGTGGGAGATATGCAGACTGCTATTTCAAAAAGTCAAAATACATTTATTGATACTATTATGGCTTTTGTATAATTTCAGATAACATAATAGTTTTTCCCAGTCACCTTTATGTATGTGGGAGCAAAGTAGGGCAAAGAACCTGTTCTAACCAGATAACATGGCCTGATTTCAGTATTAGGAAATAGTCCCAGGGGGGATTATATCTCCAAGAGGGTGCTCTAAGTGGAAAGTCTTCCTTTAGTCCTTTGTTAGAAACAGTTCCTACACTCCTGTTTGACTGCATTTCACCTAGAACTAGGAACTATTAAATCCTATTATCCTTTCATTTGAGTGCACTTCCATTTATTTCTACCCAATCCCTGTGTCAACAGTGTCAAAAGGAATAAAAGGAGAGAAATTTATGGTACAGGACAGTTTTTTGTCTTTCACATTGGTTTTTATGAAACAGAATGACCCACAGGTTTAATAAGAGGAAGTTTTGTGCATGTGCAAACATGAACAGGTAGCTATGATGGTAGTGAACAGGCAAAAAAATCTGACCCTGTGCTTGGGAGAACCAGAGAAAATGAGAAACTATTCCTGCAACTGAGCTGAGCACCTAAGCTCTTCAGTATCAAGAGTCTCTTTTTCTCTAACCTGATAATTTTGCTAATGTACAGTCTATCTTCCTATTACTTTGGTAATAAAAATGATAATAAAAATTACCCAGAAGTACCAACTCATTGCAGTTTTCTGGTCCTGTAGTGAGAGTATGAGCAGCTTAAAGAATATTTTATCTAAATTTAGACCTTGATGTAGTCTGTAGGGAACACATATCTGATCTCTAAGAATAGGATGTTCTTTAACATGCTAAGGTTGCTAAAGGCAGACATCTCAGGAATTTCCAATCCAAATAAGGATGTGTGACTTTAAGTGCACACAGAAAGGACAGAGGGAGGGCTGAAAGAGAGACAATTGATGGGGGAAAGAAGAAGAAAGAAAAGAAAAGAAAGTAATAGAGATGGGGAGAGAGGTGATAGGAGATTCTGCAATAGGAGTTTTTGAACAATTAGCGATCTGAATAATTGTTTGAACAGTGATCAAATGTGTTAGGCTCAAGTGGATCTGAGGACACTGTCTAGCCTATCCTCTTATGAGAATTAGGATCACCCCAATGGGATTAATTTATTCTTAAACATGTGTTGAAATGTGGATTCACTATCAATAATAAACAGCTCCATTATTTATTTAATTGTCCTGACAGATGAGCTAACAGTTTTCAGTTAGCATCTAATGTAAACCCCCTTTCCTATCTGGTAGCTCTAATTAAAACCAGGTCTAATTTATCTGCATCTTTCTTAAAAGATGAAGCCATGAACTGAGAAAAGGGCTGTTGTTGGAAATTCAGGAGACACTACTTACCTTGTTTTCTGTTTCTGCCAATAAATTCCAATATTATACTTCACTTTGTTACAATAATACTGTATTTTTTGGATCACTATTCACTTTGTGATCCACCATACTATCATATAATTTTCCATTATTTATGCAGTTGTCCACAATTTTCTCTTTTTTAATTGTTTGGCACTTGAGAAAAAAATTTAATGCCTGTGCTTCCCCTTTGCCAAAATAAAAGACAAATTGCTGCGTTCCTAATTTAGAGTAATCCTGTTATCATTTGTTCAGATCTATGAATCCATTAAATGACTGCAAAACTATTCTATCTATCTATCTATCATGTCTCAATATCATATATTTACATGATAATAATATCGAATATATGCCATATTCTCTTCTCTGATATTCAGGTGTAAATACACTTACTGCAGTTGTCCCTCCAGATCTGACCTCATTACATCTAGAAATACAGTGTGTGTCCTTTTATTGCAGAAATAGTTTACCCACAAGAAACTATTTGGGGAATACAGCAAGCCTTTCTTTTTCTTTTTTTTTTTCTTCCCTTTGTTCTCAAAACAAGACTTCTCTGTATAATGTACATTATCTGAAGGAAAATATTTAGGTATCAAAGCCATGTTCTGGATATGATGCCTTCTGTTCTGAATGTGATGATCAGGGAATTCTCTTTCATTGCTCTCATATATCAGTACCAGTTATGGTCCATATAACTGTCATTGTTTGAGTAACCTGCAAATTTGTTGCTGTAATGAAGCTTCCAGATAAACAAAGTTATTTTTCTTTATTACGTCAGTGGTTGGATCTGCAGCTGAACAGAAAGGCTTATTGTGTAAAGATCTGAGCTTATATGTAACAAATTTTGAAATGCTGTATATGGATAGGAGAATATAGTCATGGTTACAGCAGTGGGCAGGAAATCACAGTTTTGAGTCTTGGCTGTGCCACAGACTTTCTGTGTGACTTTGGACAAGCTACTCTTTGTGCATTAGCTAATAATACTATCTCTATCTCCCAGGGGTGTTGTGAGAATACATTCATTAATGTTTGTAAGGCACTTGGATGCTATAGCAATGGGGCCATATAAGCACTTAGAGAAACAATCCATTTTTGCAACAATGTGCATCTCCCTGACTAAGGACTTTTTTGTTGGAAGTTTTTCATAGATGCTTGTTATGAATAAATGCACTTTATAATGATACAGTGAGGTTAAACTGCATTTTGGAGTGCAGTTTCACTTTAGTATTCAGAACAGTATAATATATTGTAAACAGTCATAAGTTGGAAAGCAGTTCCCAAAGAAAGAGAATACCATTTTTAGTCAGACATTTGAATAGAAAAGATACCTCTCCTGATTCATCTAGCTCAAAACATGGAGGATTATTTACATCTGTATCTGTCTTGCAAACAGTTTATTCTATTTTAAGCACTTCTCATTACATTGTCTAAACTACCTCCTCAGGCAAGTAATTTCATTGCCTAATTGTCTTTAAAGTTAAACAGTTTGCTCAAATGTCTACTCTACTTTTTCCTTGTGGATATAGGCTGTTCTTTCAGTCTGTCCTTTCCTTCTGAAATAACCTTCACTCACATGTGTGACTTCAGACACACCACACAGTTACACCAGGTTAACAAGGTGCTCATTGGAGGTAAATTGGTAAGCCAATTTTAAATTTCCTGGCTGAATGCTGGTCAGTGTTAAAATCTGAATGTGGGGCTCAGGACATTAGCACCAAGGAACAAAAAAGAGTATACAGTATTCCCAAGGCTTTTGGAAAGACTTAGTGAGAGATTTCCAAACTAGGGCTTGTTTTGTTTTTTATGTGTAGACAGTAGTAGCAGCAGACACACTGCACAAGTAAGAGATTTGGAAGAATGTGAGCTGTCAGTAAGGACAACGAAGAGGGCTCTGCAACTTTTGATGCTCAGAAAAACAGATATCTGTTGTGCTTCCATGCAAAGCTTTCTAATTTAGTGGTTGAGTGCAACAAAAATGCTTATGAAATTATCATTAGAAGATATAGAGGCTCTGTAAATGTCCCAATGGTGGGCACATACTATGTCCTTTCCTACTGCATTAAATGTAGAGAATTGACATGGTCTTGAAAAGTATTGAACTGTAGGAATTCAGTTAATTGCACTTAAATAGAAGATGTAAACATACAAAAGAACAGGCCTCATTCAGGCTGGGGTTCATGAGGTTGCTTGCTTGCCATGAAGTCCATCCCTCCACTATTGTTGTTTGAATATGTAGTGAATAGAATTGCTTTTAATAACATTCCCATAAGAGTGACAGTGTAAATGCTTCTCAAGATGAGTATTATATTCTGCTATGGTTGAGGTTTTCCTCACAATGCAAGAGAGAAGAGCTTTGTAATTTTTTTTTCCTTTTCTCTCTGAGTATTGGGGATTGAATAGGGTTGATGTCCTCTATTATACACATACACAACATACACTATTCTGAATAGAAGAAATATAAAATAAAATAATGTACTATTGCAGTATTGTAAAAGCTTACCACAAAAGGAGCCACAAGCATCAACTCCCAATCTTCACTTGAATTCACAACCATCAGGCTGCTCCCAGTGTCATGTGTTCTTATTTTCTGGATTTAGCAGAAGACTCAGTACCATCTTGTCTTTCAGTTTTTCCATAAATGCAGGACCTTATTCTTAATCAGAATTCAAGATTCTGTAATTCAAATTGATGCATGATTGAAGAAAAAATTATCAATGAAGTCAAGAGGAAGCGTCATTTCACAATTGTTAGTGGGCCAGTATTTTGTCTCAGTTGTTGAACATTCTAACACCTTTTCAATTTTTGGTTTATACATGTCTCTGGTTATTGAACATTATTTTAGTAAAATACATTGTTACCAGAAATTTCCAGTAAAAATACTTTGTCATAGTGCAGCAACACTAAAATATCTACCAAAATATTCAAGAAAACTGTGACTCAAAGGAATATTTTTATCTCCTTAAAAGAATAGGAAATATTTTTATATTTTGTGTCAAATTAATCCTCTTTAAGACACAGTATCAACCACACAAAAATAATTAGGATGCTAAAGATTATTGTAGTGTGGAAAAAAATTTAAAAGGAAAGGATACCTGTTTTCAAAGCAGTTCTGACAGTCAACCAATTTAAAAAATAGCAACACCAGCAGTGGAAAATTCAGATTTCTGTTGAAGAATTTTTGTGCTATGTTGTGTCTGTCAGAAAGAAAATGACACATATTTGGTAGTATACCTGGAAAGAGAAAATAAAACAGTAAAAAGTAATTAAACTGTTACTGTATTCCTCTTTTTTTTTAAGGACTGCCTTCTTTAGAATGCTTTTCTGTATGAGAAGCAGCAGGGTACATAATCTGTAAAGAGTAAGGCCTTTCTCTTATGGCAAAGTAAATTGCAGCTATTTCTCACAATAGGAGGTCATTGGTCGTATAGGGATTCTATACATTTTGATAGGACGTGATTGATAAAGATATTCATACCTTTGGAATGTCTTTAGGATTGATGCCAGTTGCACATGTTTACTTCAACCAAATAACTTCTGATTACTTGCAGATCGCCTTGCTGATCCCTCAGGCGATACTTAATATACAATTAGATGTTATCTTGCTCATACTATTTGATATTTCAGTTTACTACATAAAGTACACACCTGCTTCTTATATCCCTCCTTTTATTGCTCTGAAGTGATTTTGAAAACAAAGTATTTTAAAACCTTATGGTTCCTAATGGAAGAAAATAAAGATTTGTTATGTGTAGGCAAAGAGAAAACAATTTAAAAAGTAGTTGTCTTTCAAAATAAATCTAAGGTGTCCTTTTTAACCATAACAATTATTCTACTAAGTATACTGCTTTTTACTGGTCCCTTGATTATAGAAGCAATTGTCATGTGTTTTGGGAATTCCATCTGGTCTGATGTATAGACTTCAATTAGTTTTCTGTTGGAAGAAAAAAAATTCCAATCAAATTTCTTCATAAAATTAAAATTAAAAAAAAAATCACAAAGCTGCACTTGGATCCAGTATTTAGCCTGTATGTTTTTATTTAAAGCAGTTTTACTATGAAGGCTATGACTAGGTAGGTGCTATGTACTATACTAGAACTACTTCACAGTAGAGATATAAACACTTAAAGTCTTTCAAAGATAAAAGAAAGGGTGGGGAGAGAGCCTCTACCAAGCTTCAGCTGTGTCAGAGGTGACTGGATGTTTTTGTTTACATCTGAAATGGTGCAAAATAACTCTTCTAAACAACAGTAAAGGTCAATTTTGTAAGTACTGTTCTCAGCATCTTGAAGTAGCTTTCTCATAGAGTAGGATGACTGCAAGGGAAACACCAAAGTCTTCAATTCTAGACCTCCAGGTGTGCACACTGTTAGACCCACTAATGTTATAGCTTGTTCTGTGTTCGTTTCCTTTTGCATTTTCAGGCATGATTTCAATTGAATCATTTATGGTTCTTCCATTCAGATTATAACAGCTATTTTGGAGCGGATAACCCTCAATGGCTGTATATGAGACATTGCCCGGGGTGCCTCCAAGATGCTTTTGAGCTGGGTAAGGAAATCACTGAGTGTTGACACATTCTCAAAGCACTATGGCATGGATTGAAAGCAGAGTTTACAAACTGTGTTACTGACCTATTATTCTGTTGTTTACAGAATAGACTTCAGTTCCCTCTGAAATGTTAAACAAAACAAAATAAATATTTTTCTTACAAATAAAGGTAACAAGTATTTAAAAAAATTAATGCAGTGTCTAATATGTATGTGGTAATTCATGCATAAAAACTTCAATTCATCATTGCCCACTTCTGATAGGTCTACTTCAAATATAGTAGCCATTCAATGTATAATATTATGCTAATCTAATGTCTATTACCCCTGTATATTAGTACAGAGGTGTGGTAAATAAGACAGATTTTTATTGTGACTTTAAGGTCAAAGCTGTTTCTGCAGGCATGTCTTAACCAATCTGCTAGTTTAAGATTTATACTCAATTCAAGCTGTAATGCCTGTATCATCCTTACTATCTATATATTACCTTGCACACCCCTGTTCAGTCAGGAACAATTAGTTATCATGGCTCATCTCCCCTTTCATTTATGTACAGACAACTGAAAACTTAAGGGCTTGTGAACTTTCACCTGTGGAGTACATAGACTGTTGATGTGGGACTTTGACTGAGTGTACTCTAAGAAATCAGAGAAAGCTTTTTATCTCTTGTTTAAAAGCCTGAAAATGAGTATGGTGATGATTGAGACATTCCAGCACAGGTGTGATGCTAAAACCTCCAGGACTTGGCAATCTATTCCTTCTCTATTTAAGGTTAAGCAGTGTCCAAGGAGAGAGTATATTCTGCTGTAGAGAAGGATGTTTTATTTCTTACAATGTTTGTATAATGCTCTTTGTAATGCTTTGGCTTAAATGCAGCTGAATCAGCTACAGTATCTCCATGATTTTTACAGAAGTTAGTTCAGGCTGTGCACTGTCACTGCCCCATGACCCAGGGGTCATATTTTAGTACTGTTTTTTTGTAAAATGCCAAAAATCTAAGATGCTCTGTTTCATGATGTAATTAAAGCTTTCTATTACAAAATAATGTAAGCATGCAGAAAAAATGGTTCCTATTAGAACACCATCATTTAAAACAAAACCAAAGAGGTTGGTTGGCACTTAAAATATGTTTAGGTTTTGTGAAAAAGGTTTTGTGGAAAAAGTTCTATGCAGTGGCTACTTCCTCAAATTCAGTAAGTTATAGGACTCCTGATAGAAGTAAATTTCCTACAAAAATAAACAGACAAGCAAATAATGAATAGGTTGTGCATGCAAGAGAAAGCTCTATTAATCTACAGTTCCTGCCATTATCCTACCCAGGTGTAAATACAGAGGCCTCCAGTGTGTTAATTCCACAGAGTCCAGTAGTAAACCTGAGATTAGCTTTCAATAATACAATTTCTTCCAACTGAAAAAAAAAAGGAAGTCCTATACCATTTAGTATTAACTGGCCACATATAATAATAGCTAGAGATTCACTAATAATTTTTCTTTACTATCAAGTGGACTATATTATACATGAATGGCTTGTAAAATTATTGTTTTATATTTCAGAATGACAAACAAATTTCTATATTCGGATTAAAGATTTATATTTAACAACCACTTCACCTTTACTTATTCCTGAATACAGACCCAGAAGAAACTTTTATAAAATTCTCTCTTTTGATGTCATTGTCTGATAATGTCTTGAAAACACAAGAATTTTTAGGTTAAAGAGTGCCATAGTGGTAAACCCATTTTAATTTATACGTAAAATGTAATAATTGTTAATTCTGTGCATGTAACAATTTTAACTGTTTATTTAAGGTTTTGAATAATTTTAAACCATCTGCACTTAACATTTGTCTGAAAAAATATTTGTTCCCCCTTCACCAGCTTAATAGCAAACAAAAATTACTTCTCTCAGTAGTATCACCCAATGTGCTCAAATATCAGTCAGTTGTTGTCTCTTCCCTGTATGTTCAGAACCCGTTCTCCCTTACTGTGGAGGAGCCTGGTGGTGTTCAGGATATGCACCACTTCTGCTGCAGCTCCCTTTTATACATACTACAATAAGAATTGCTAATGGAAAAAAATTCAAGTGGCCTAACTTCAGCTCCTGATCAATTTTTGTAACATTCAGATTTTGAAAAATGTGGAAAGTCAAAATCTAAAGAAATGCAAAGGAGGTTCTCTGGTTAAAGTTAAAACTACAGGTCAAAGAGTTCATTGCTTAAGTTGCCAGTGAGTATGAGTTTGTATAACAGAATTCATTTCAGTAGAATTGTTTTTTTTTTCATTTTCCCCCTCCACTAAGATGGAGGAAAACAACAGACATTACAAATCTGTTAGCTTATTCACTTTTCCATGCAACACTGGTGTTGGCCATTCTATAAAGGCTTGCTGTGACACGGCTCATAGAGTTTGTGTGTATTCAGCATGGCTTTCTCTGTGGGTCTCATTTTCAATTAAGAACTTACTCCCTGAATGTTGCAGCATTTTAGTTGTGTGTTTTTAAGCTACACCCTCAAGAATTGATGCTGGAAACATGGATCATAACTACATTCCCTTAATTTCATGTGGTTAATCATCACGGTTAAAATACATATCCCTTTTCTGAAAATAAGACTGAACACTTTTAATTCAAGAAGTGTTTAAAAGTCCAGATGATCTTAAAATATATAAAAAGTAAAAATATCAAGATAAGCCATCTGAGTTTAATTGAGATTTTTGTGAATAGCCCTACAGTCACTGGAATGTTTGAGCCTATGCCTTGCACAGTCTTAACTGTGAGTTTCAAGAGTTTGATGCTCTCTCTGAATTATCATAAACTCAAAGAATTCTTTGGGCTGGGAGAGACTTCCAAAGATCACTAGTCCAAGCTCTTTGCCATGGTTAGGGACATCTTTCACTACATCGTGTTGTTCAAAGCCCCATCCAACCTCATCTTGAAAACTTAATTTTCATTTCAGGACAATAATCTTACAACTGAAGGCAGATAAAAAGGTTCTTATGACTTTGTCCAGTCTCTCTTTGAGATTAGTAGTTCTCTTTGTTGCTGTAGTCTGCTAACTATTTAGGGTGAATAAAAGCACAGTTTGAAGACAGGAATGGATGAAGGCCATAGATAAACGAGAAAAAAACAAGAAGCAGAAAAAGGATGGGCAGACACTTGTGCAGTAATACAAGTTCTCCATTAAGATACACAGGGTTCTTTCCATTAAATTCCAAGTTTCTTCTTCTGCTCAAATATAAAACTAGCCACAGGCAGCCGTAGCATATGTAATAATGTATAATAGAAATTAAATCACGACATTTAAATGTCTCTTTCTTAAGACATCAGAATATTTCTTTCTGAACAGGTTGTATGACAACTTGGTACATCTTGAATTTAAAAAATAAAATAATCCATACTTGGGAAGGCAAGAAGGAGTTCCAGCACTTCAGATTCTTCACAGAGGATATGCTGCCTGTCTCCCTCCTCATTGGCACTTCATTCATCACAGCTCACGTATTTTCTCATATGCATACTGGCATTAGAGTTCCTTAGGATCTGTAATGGTGGCAAATACCATCAGTGTAAGAGCTGGATTTTAAGGCTCTAAATTTTTCAATCCCAGATGCAAAGAGGTTTTTTATGTAGAAAATTCCCCAGGTCATAATGCTGTCGTTGTTCTCAGTAGGAAACCTTAATTGCAGAGCTAGTTGGATAGGAGTTGGATTAGCTGGCAGAGTGTTGTCTGGAAAATCTTTCAGCTGTGCAATGTTATCACTTCCCCTACGTCCCTCCGCCCCCACCCCTGAGGATTCCTAGCCTACTGCATTTGGTGAGATACATATGTTTTCCCCAGCTACAGGAGCTGTGAAGGGTTCCTCTGGGATATCTAAGTATAAATACCCAAGTGTGTCTTCAGTTGCTAGGTTATTTTTAGTCAATGGGTGGTTACCAAGTCATCTATAATTGTGCTGTTAAATGTGTCAGAGCAGCTTCTGCAAATGGAGGTGCTCTCTGTAACAGGTGGAGCATATAAAGCAAAATGAGAGAGGACAAAAGCAACATTTCAGACGTGAACTGCTTAAAGATTTGATTTATATAAGGGGAGATTTCTTGGTAGGCAGATGTGAGGATGATGATCCAGGAATACAACATAGATGAAGGAATATGGTAGCAGTGTTTGACTGCATGTGGTGGCCTAACACCTGCTGGTAATTAAACCTCAAATAAACCACTCCCCTTTCTCCAGCCCCCATCTGGTGAGAGAGGGAGAAAAACAGACTGTGGGTTGAGACAACGATTTACTGAAAGCAAATAGCAGTGGAATAAGAAATGTGCAGTAGCAGCAGCAATATTAATAACAATAGTATTTGGAAGAGATGGTTCTTTACACACAAAGGGTGTTCACGAACACCTCAGTTTAGTTCCACATGGCTGCTGAGACAAAGACAAGATGGGGAATGTTCCTGCAGCTTGGCAGCAGCTCACAATTATTCTTGAGACTAAGACAAGGTGGCGGACACTCCAAGGTCAGCATTCCCCATCCCTGAGCCTGAGACAATGAAAAACAATGATGGACAAACCCCCAAAATCCTCTCCATGATGCTGCCTGCTTTCTGCACTGCTGGGGTTGGCTGTGGCCAGCAATGCTTGGCTCAGCTCCTGTCTGCCCAGCCCAGGCTTGGCTCAGCTTGGGCTCAGCTCAGGCTCTGCTGCTCCATTCCCCCGGCTGCTTCTCGCACTGATGCCGTGGCACAGACTCGACGGGGCTTTGAAAGAAACAGAACAAAATGGTGAATTTCTGGAGTTTCTTCCCTTTTTTCCTTCCCCTGGAACAAACTGCCCTTGCAGCGATGGTGTGAGCACTACAGAATAGCAATGTGGCCAGGCCCCAGGGCTCTGGGGCCCTCCATGACCAAACCTAGGACTCTACACTTACACATAGTGCCTCTGCTGGAGCATTGTGTGATTTCAGATATGTGTTTTGGGAGAATTTAGGGGTTCAAGGGATCAGAGTGGTGTCACAAGACCTCTAACTTAGCTCCTTTTTTGGTAGTGGCCAAAAGCTGTTTCCAAATGGTGACTGCTGTGTGGGAGAATGTTCAGTGAGTTCCCAGTGGAAAACTGTCTACATGGCATCAACTGCTGGCACAAATTTTTATAAACAGAAAAGAGGAAGAAAATCATATGTGAATAGAAAGCCAGTAAGATGGTAGGAAGAAGACATGAACAGCAAAATAATGCAACTGAGAAGCAAAATTAAAAAAATTATTTAAAAAAAACCCTAAACTGTCAAATGTTCTAAGTAAACACGCGCCGTTAGCAAGGAGATTACACTGTGGTAATTCTAAATTAACTATGCTGTGCTATCCCTTTCATGAATCTGCCACTAGGAGACAGGACAGGAAGCAGCATATAATCTGTCAAAAATATTAAAGACATATTAAGTATCACCTACTTTGGTAAGTCAAGGGAAAAAAATGAAAATTTTAGGTGTTCATGGAAAGAGATAATCAAATGTATTTGTGATTCCCATGGTAGCTGCATCATGTCACAAACCAGAGATCAATAGCATCTCTTTAGATGTTAATTTCTACTTCAGTGGCAGTTACCCAGCATCAGCTGAAGACCAGGAATAAAATTTTGAGGACTGCTGTAGTTGTGCCTAGCTCAAAAGTAAAGAAATGGCAGCCAGCCATTGGTATTCAGAGAAAAGAAGAGGGAAAAAATGCTTAAATGCTGCTAAAACTAATTGGTGGAAATATAATTGTCTGTACTCATTCCTATATATTCAATATATCTTATATTTTGGTTAGATTCAAAATGGAAAAGGATTTATTATGCTACTTCAGGCTTATGTGAAAGATGAACTGGGTGAATTTCAACAAAATAAAATGTTAAACTTAGCATCAAAAGAAACATTCCAGCTGAGAGAACCACTGGGCTGGAATAATCACCTCAAGTGGCTGGTGACAGACTATTGCCTGAGTAACTCAAAAGTAACAAAAATGAAATCCAGTGGGCATTGGCAAAAGTTTGGTCTAGATAACCTAATAATAGCTATTGTCTTCTTTATTTTTTTTTCCCAAAGCCAGAAGTAGTTTTCAAATTCATTACTTAAAATAGGCTAACGTCAGATCTTGTGCTCCTGCATTTAGATCTGCATTGGCCATGCATAATTTGGGGGTTTATTGCATGAACAGGAATAAAATGGTTATGCAAAAGGCATTTGACACAGCTGGAAATAGTAGGACTTTATTTCTAGGTATGTGGAATACAATGTGATCATGATTGTTTTCCAGGAATTTTAGCACATCTTTATTTATAAAATATTTCAGTAGTGAAGAATAAATCTTACAGAGTCTGGTAGAATCTTTTCACAAAATTAAATGCAGAGTATGGATAATTTTTTCAAGTCTCTATACTTGAGCAAAGGCTGCTGTTTTTGCTACTGAGTTCCAGTTTTAGTAATTCTGTAGAACTCAACTGAATTTTTTGTAAAAAGGAAAAATGAGCTCTATTTCCAAAAGAGAACACACATTTGAAAATTATGCACTTATTTTTCTGCTGCTTTCTTGTAAAATCTCAGATCTTCTATGTCTTACAGATTTGTTCTTGCTCCCTGATCACCAAGAAAATGTATTCCTTACTTCTCTTCCCAGCTGCAAAAACCTTCTATATCAGAAATGTCTGCCAACGCCATCACCATCCTTTACCAGCTTTCAGGTGCTGAGCATACTCCTTCAACTTGAAAACACAATGGGGAAAACCCCTGTGGTGTGGTTCCCTAGAAGGAGCTACTGCTAGGATCACAGCTTTTTGCCTCTGTATTGCTGGAGATGAATGGGGTCAGGACAAAACCTGGAAATGCAGAGATAGGTCTGCAAATCTGTTATGGCCTAAGCAGCTTAGAAGTCGTTTGACAGGTGTTATTCCATTGGTTGGGGATGCAAATCTTAACCGGCTGAAAGATAAGGGGGAATTTTTATCAGTGGAATTTATTCAGAAAAGTCTTCCTGAAAAGTCTACATGGGTAACTTGAGTTATCTTTAATATTTTATAAATCTTTATGCAGGTAACAAGTAAAGAAATTGAAGATGGATATTTTTGACTAGGACTCACCCTGTTTGAAAAGTCCAAAGCTATTTGGAAGACACAAAACTGAGAGTGAACCATATGTAGTACAGCAAGTGGCGTTGCCAGGTACCACTGTCCTCTCAATGGGGAAGTCTTCTGGAGTTCTTTGTTGCTATGAGACTAAATATGTCCGTACAGTGAGTGCTGAACCAGATTTGCTCCCACTTCCACTAGTGTGCAAGTAGAGTGACTCTGCTGTGGCCAGGGAACACAATGCCATGTTCTGATGTTTTATTTATGAAAGGTCTGACCTAAAGGACACAGAAACCCAGGCGTATTTGTCTAATTCAGAAGCTCAGAGAAGTAAGAGTAGTTTAAAATGAGAGAAAGCACCATCTTGCACCTCAAAAAGAGCAAGGAACATGCTGTTGAGGGTTCTGACCCATTGACAGTGGATCTTCATGTGCTTTTAGTTAAAAAAGAAAGCAATGAGTAAAATTTTTCAGAGGATTTTTCTCTAAATGTTTTCAGACTAAAAGATGCTTACTGTGGACTGTGTAAACTCTGAAGTTTGACACTTTTAAAATCCTATGGATTTTAAAGTTACCTGTGGATTTTAAAGCTGGTATGTCGGTGGGGGGCAGGGGGGGAGAGAGATTTGTTTGCCTAAGTTTAAAATGTGTGAATTTTCTTTAGCTACTTGACACTTTTTTCTTTCACCCAGAAAACAAATAAACAAACAAAACACAATTTGAACTGTGCCCAAGCATGGCAAATTTCTCACCAAAGTGTACATTTCAGAATGAAAGATTTACAGTGGAATTCTTCTAGTGTAGCTATGACATTGCTTTAACATTGCACTGCTGTAATCTTCAAATATAGTAAATGCAATACATGGGTTTATAGGGATTTGTGTGAAGTTTAAAATTCAAAAGATGGTTGTTTTTAATGTTTCTTTGAGCTATCTGTGAAAAACGAAAAGGCATAGGGATGAGTTTAAGACACATCATCAACAGCATGGGAGATGTTTGCCCAATAAAAATACTGATCTTTTATTAATCTGTCCTTTCAAACATCTAGGAACCCTTTCCTGGTTTCTTAAAATTAAGCAAATATTTAAATATTAAATATAAAAAAACCCCAAAAAAACAAAACAAAACAAACAAAAAAAACAAACCAAAAAACCAAAAACAAAACCCCAAAACAAGCAATAAACCAAAAAAACAAAACAGCAATCCACATCATAAATGCAGATGTAACCAAGGTGCTATGAAAACAAAGCTCTTAACGTGCAAGTATTCCCTTACTTGGTTTAAACCTCCAAAACTATGGATCTCTGTCCCGGAGAAGCCGGGGTAGCTCACTGGCCGTCCGTGCGTTACCGCGGTTGTCACTGTTGTGCACTGAGCCTACGGCCAGCCCGAGCAGCCCCGCCACTTGCAGCGTGTGGCGGAGCGCACGGCGGGCGGCCCCTCCGCCGTGCCGGCCGTGGCACCGTCCCTCCGTGCCGAGGCCGCTCTGGCCGCCAGCCCTGTGCCCGCAGCGAACCGCACCTGCCCTGCGCCGCCTCCGCTGCCGAGCCCCTCTCTCTCCCCGCGTTCTGCTCCGCGCTCCGCCCGCGGGGCAACGCCGGCCGCGCTGCGGGACACGCACGCACCGCGGAGGTTGCGCGGCGTTTGAACACGAGAGGCGCGGAGCCTGCGCGGGCAGAGGACATCGGGAGGGAGCGCGGCTGGGGCACCCCCCTGTACGGCCGGCAGCACTTCGGTGTGCGGCTGTTAACCCTGCCCTGCCCTGCCCCGCACCGCCGAGCCGAGCCGCCTGTGCGCACCGAGCTCGGAGCCCTGGCCGGCAGCCCCGGCCGTCGGGGCGGCCCCCGGGTGCGGAGCGCCGCGTCTGCCCCTGGTCGCGGCTACACCGCGTCCCACCGAGCACGCAGTCCCCGCGGAGCGGCCCCGCATCGCAGCACCGCCCCGGCCTGCCCGCCCCCCCGCCCGGCTGCTCTACGGCAGCCGCGGCCGCGGCAGGCTCCTTCCCCTGGAGTGGGAGGGCGGCAGCAAAATCACAGCCTTGGTGTTCCGGGTTTTGGTTTTTTTTTTTATTGTAGGCTGTGTTTTTTCTTTTCTTTTTTTTTTTTTTTTTTTTTTTTTTTTCTCACGCTGATTTATTAGAGTCTTTCATTTGCGCTCCTGTCTTCCGCGGGGATTGCTGCAGCAGAGGCATCAACCTGTAGACTGAGGGAGCCCGCCGTAGCCCGGCGCGGCTGCTCGGAGGGCGCGTTGCGGTGCCACCGCCGGGGCGCGGCCCCGGGACGGGGTCGACCTCGCGGGCGGACGGCGGGCGAGGGAGCGGGGCCAGCCACGGCGCCTGGGGGACCTCTCGGGGCCGGGAGACGAGGAGCCCCGGCGGCGGAGGTGCGAGCCCAAAGGCAGACCAGCGATCTGCGCGAGAGCCCCCGAGCGGCCCCGCGTTTGCCAGGGACGGCGGGCTGAACTGACTTCCCTCCCGCCCCTCGCACCCGCACTGGAGAGCATCTCCGAGCCGGGGGAGGAGGAAGGGGGTGCAACAAATTGCCGCCAGCCGGGAGAAGTTGCAGTAAAGAGAGATCCCTCCCTCCCGCTCCCTCCCCTCCCCGCTCGCTCTCTCCTCCCCGAGCCGTGGCAGCGAGCAGCGGAGCAGCGGCCCGACGAGCGAGCGGCGCCCGCAGCCCGGCGATGCTGCAGCGGCTCCGGCGGAGCCTCGGCGGGGAGGGCCCGGCCCCTGCGCGCCCCGCGCCGGCCGGCGGCGGCGCGCCCTGAGCGGCGGCGGCGGCCCCGCGCCCCCGCGGCGCAGCGGGCGCTGTTGCGCAACCCTGCCCGGCGCTGCCGGCTCCCTGCCCCCGCCGCCGGCTCGCCGCGGCTCCCGCGGAGACGGAGCGCTGATTCATGGGGCCCCGCGCCGGCCGCCTCGGCGAGGAGAGCGCGGCGCTGCCGCTGCCCCCGCGCGGGGTGTGAAGCCCCGGCCCCTCCTCCGCAGCCCCGGGCTCGCCCGCCCTGCTCGGGAGTGTGGTCCCTGCCGGGAGCCGCCGCGCCTGGCGCACAGAGGGAAGCGTTGATGCATCGCTGTGGAAATTCATTGTGTGACTTTCTGGGTATTTACTGAGTTTCAGACCGAGATGCAGCTCTTGAAAGCTTTATGGGCACTAGCAGGAGCAGCGATCTGCTGTTTTCTTATATTTGTCATCCACTCACAGTTTCTTAAAGAAGGTAATTGTATGTGCATGTCTACATATCCTGTTCTTTAATACTAAGATCTTTACGAGGTGCCTTAATTATTTTTACTGTTTCCAGTATGTTCTATTTACAGCAGTGCTTCCACGCTATTTTTCCTTTCCGTTAAAGCCTGCTCAGTTTTGTTGCTTTAGGTAATAGGTAGGCTTAGACTTACATCTTTGCTAAATGTATATATATTATATGTGTATATAAATATATATATATGAAATCTGTATGATGTTTATATTCGATGTTTTAGCTGACGTCTCATTTCTTTATGGGGCACGTATAGTATATAGAAAATATTTGTTGCTATCAGATGACCACAAAACAGTAGTCATCATGGGAATATTAATAAACCAAAAAACCCCTTAACAAGTAAACGTCTTATTTTTATACCAAATCAATAGGCATCCTTTGCCTCTTCCTTATTCAGTACATTTTCAATAGATGGCACTAAAGTTCTATGGAAAGGGCAGGGCAGAGCAAATCCTGGGCATTCAGCCTCTTCCTTCTCTTCTCTGCCCCGAAACGGGAAGAGGCCTTTGCGTGGCTTCAAGGCTCCTGTTTTTTCCACCTTCTGGTCAGAAAACTGTGATTACAATTTTTAGGAGAAAATAATTTGAATTGTCGGGCAGGCCTTCCTCTTTTTTTTTATCTTATTTTGTTTTTTGGTTTTTTTTTTACCTACTTGAATTGGGTGAAAAAAAATGTTTGATTAAGTGAGTAGAGGGATTTTTCCTGGGGAGTAACCTTTGTATTGCTCCTTTTTTTGTTTTGTTTTCTTTCCTCAGGAAATTAGTATTTTCTTTTATTCTTCTACTGCTAAAATAACTAGTCCATTTGTTACTTGTATAGCAAACTCTAGTCTGAGATTCAAGTGTGAATCCAAAAAAATGTATACATATTTTGTGGTGTATGAGAAAGTCCAGTCTTGTTTTTTAAGCAGTATTAACTAAAATAAAAACAATATGAGGTTTTGGTGAATCCATTTTTTCTTTTTTTTACCATTGTAGTTGAGAGTGTAGCTGGAGGAAAAAGGAGCTAGGCTTAGCTTGTAGTGCTGGCTGTGTAAAGCAGGAAAAAAACTTTTTTGTGACTGGGACAAAGTTTCACTCAAGGCTGGGCAAAGTGACTGCCTTGCAACCTCTGAAGCATCAGTACTGATTTTAATTTGGTGTCAGGCTAAGCAAAGCATGAAACTCTTATGTTTTCAGAGATATTTTTCTTTCTGAAATTAACAAACTCTGTTTGGTTAATTTAGGAACATCATTCAGATACCTCCAGTGCTAAAGATTTCTCCTTTAAGAAACCTACCCATGCTGTAATTTCATTGTGTGCAATGCCTCCCACATAAGAACTTATTTAACATTCTTTTAAAATGCTCAGACAACTGTATTTTTATGTATCTGTCTATTGACAGGGCCTGTTTTGAGGAGATTTTGCAGACTTTCAGGCAATTTTTTTACTCTGTTTGCCATTATACTCCTTTTTTTTCTTCTTCGGTCTTTTAGGGCTTGAGGTCTGTGTTACTGTAAAAAATCCTCAAAAGAAGCAGCATTTTGTTTCCTTTAAAATATTTCATCCTGCCTTGTAGGAACAGAAAACTAGCAAATGAAAACAGAGCCCATGGCGGTACATGAAGGACTTTTAACACATTTTACGTTTTTCTACCAATTATAACCATTTTTAACATGGACTGCAGACAGCAAACTGAAGCTCTTTAGCTTGCTGGATAACTTAATTGGATCAGTTTGTTTATATTTGTTCCTGAACCATTTCTGCTTTCTTTAGCAATGAAAACTATATCCTGACTGTAAATTGCATATATTGGGACAGCTGTCCGACTTTTCTTGACAGGTGCTAATCTCCACGATAGCATTTTGGCCCTTTCCATGCAATTACTTCAGCAGTGTATGTATTCCTTCCTCCCTGTGGTTTCAGTAAAGACAGGGAATAGTTTGATGGAGTTGAATGAAAATCTGCATGGTATGACTGAGCTTTTTTTTTTATGAAGAACTTTTAATATCCAATAAAAGTGGATGGTTTAAGCATAAGATATCTAAATGAAGGCATATAAAGAATGAGAAATAGATAACACTGGATTTAAACTATGTATTGTAAGCAGTTTGCAAAATAAGATTTACTTCTACTTTTTTTTTTCATTTTTGAACCTGGTGTTTTATGTTACTTTCAATAAGAAAACAAAAAGTGTGAGGAAGGAACTAGCAAATAATTTAACCATATGCCTACCACATTTGTTTATTAAGTAAATATGTACAAGGAAGGATACATGTGAGATTACCTCACTACCTTCATAAGATTTGAAATAGTTTTCTGATGTCAGAGTTATCCCTTTACATTATAGTTTTATAAAAAGTCAGGAAGGCTATGTCTCATTGCACATGATGTTAGACTGTAGATTTCCTGGCCAAAAGATTAATTTCCCATTGGAGCCTAATGAGCTACACAGGCTTGCTGTTTGTAACTCAGCTGTGTGGTCCAATTCCTAAGTTAAATGCTTGGACATTTTAATTTGATTATTGCTTGTGCAGAAGGATAATTTTCTGTTGTCTCAAAGAACATTCAAATAAGCTACCAGTTTGAGTAGCTTGATCAGATTAGCTGATGACACCTATCTCCTGAGACAAGTTGATGGTACAAGTCCATACACCAGGCATCTCTGTCGTATGCAAGACAATTGATTTCAGAAGAATGACATGTAAAATTAATTAAAGTTCAAACATGATTTTTTTAATGCATATTCTTTCAATTTTTGCATCTTTCAAAAGCTCTGGTATTTTTCCAAAGCTAGATTTTAACAGAAAACTGACATAATCTTCTCTTCATTCAAAGTTATATAATTACTATATGTATTTTTCTGTGTTCATTTTCATTTTACTCACTTGGAATTACTGAAGTTATGTGGTAGGTTATGGTCTTGTGGCCTATTAACACATTGTATTTTTATAATTTCCGTTGTACTGTGTGGCTACAGTGTGTAGAACTTCCATGACAGCCAGCTGAAACTTAATACCAGAACCAAACCCTCCTTCAGTCCCATTCATAAATATGACATTTTATGTTGCCATAGCCAACTGAGATTTTTTTTTTTTTATAATTAATGTTAATTTTCAAGTTGATTTCTTTTCAGTTCCTGTGCTGAAGTAGGCCTGTCTTAATTCTTAAATATTTTTATATACATTTGTGGATTGAGGCAGTTTGGTAGTAGCATTACATTACTACCATATAAATGGTGTTGAGAAACAATGAACGCTTGTTCTGAGATGAGTGGGAAAGAGCTGTTCAAATGTCTATTTCCATGAATATGTTTTTTTCAGGAAGTGAAGAATGGGGAACACAGGGTGCCATTTTTCCACACTTAGGCTTTTGTGTGGAAATACAGGTCGTCCTGTGGCTAATCCGTTCCCCTATGTCCAATCTGTCCTTCAGTGTTTCTAAAAGATGAATAGAGCTGTGAACCCAGAAAAGGGTATTGTGATATATAATTGCAGTCCCATGCCTGTCTGATCTTCAAGTAAAGCAGTTTAACATACTCTAGTCAGCTGCAGTCAGTATGAAAGAGTGTTTAAAATTTCAGTATCTAAAACTTTTTTGCATAGAGTATTGAAAATTAAAAGTAACCAAGTTTATTCACCGCCCACCTCTGATTTTTGGTGATTCATTATCTAATATTGTTTAACACATGTATTCAAAGAGAAATTAAAAACATTTGAGTTGATGTTACACCTCATCAATTGTGGGAACTCCTTTGCCCCTGACAAGGACCTCTTTCATGTAGAGAAAGTTTTAACCATTCAGACGCTGCAGTGATGGGGAAAGGTAAAGGATACAGTTATACAGTTTCCAAACGTGTCTTTGAGTCTCATGGAAAGTAGGGCAATTATGGAGTAACTTGGGAAGGGTGTGTGTACATGGCAGCCAAGGTGTGTTACAGCCCTGGATATACTTTAAAGCTTTGCTGATAGCTCGTTGGGGGATAGAAATGTCTAATTTATCAAAAGGTGTGTTGATGTTTTGCATGGTTTAGGAGATTTGGCTGATGTTAGCTTTGTTTGGAGAGGGACTGCACAGGAGCAGATTAAATGTCAAGAATCTTTCTTAAAGTATAGAGGATTGGAATATTCAGATCTCAAAACTAGATTCCTAATCTGTTGGGTAGATGTTCAGTAAGCTCTGCAAAATAAGCTCTGATTTTCTGTTGATACATTGCAGTAGTTGAGACAAGAGAATTCCAGTGGTTCTTTTATAACCAGATGATTATGGCTATAAACCAAAATTTAGTATAATTTGTGCAACTTTACAGTATACTTATGTATATGAATAAGGTATCTGTTTAGCAAATTTTTCATAGATATCTTTTTTTTTTCTCCTCAGGCAAAAATTAGTAATTATTGGTTACACTTGTAGGCACTTCTGTGTCAATTCTCTTTATAGAAATTATTGTCACAATAGTGAAAAATACTGCAACACTTTTTTTAAAAAGAGTGCAGTATTATACATAACCTGGCTAAGTTTTATACTTAATATCTTTTTTCTGTCACTTTTTATACAGATTGAAATACTTTATCCTGCTCTAAAACTACAGAAAAAGCTTTTGCATATTGTTGTTTTTAGCATGTCTGCTTTGACACTGACAATAATAGGGCACATATTCTATTTAGCTGTGTAACCCCAAAGAACTCTGCTGCTTCTTCTGCTAATGTTTGAAAATGTCTACTGACAGTATACCCAAGATGATTTTTAAAGAGCTTTCTGCTCATATAACCTGATGGCTTGAGGAAGCTGGTATTGCTAATGTTTATTGCTGTGTAAAACCTTTTGAGGAAAGGAGCTGTTATCTTCTAAAATGTTTTGAGTCTTTGGCCCTCAAAATTTTTCTAGAAAGAACTTGAATGTGACTTAGTATGACAGAAAATATTGATATCTTTTAATTTTTCTTCTATCTTTAAAACATTAAAAAATATTTGAACCAGTTAAATGCAGGAGGATAATTGCTTTTAAGAATGTGGGAGGGAAAAAAAGGTTTTGTTTTGTTTTATTTTTTCAGTTTTCCCTTTTATGCTTTACCTGTGTCTCAAAACAGTAAGATACCTTGCATACCAGATGTGCTGCATATGTTACCTATATATAGTAAAACTGAGTTGAGGACGGTGTGTCCCAGCTGCAAATTTGCTGAAGGGTTTGTTACATTTAATGCACTGTAGTATAACTTTTTTCTACTGTCTCTCTTCCATACACTTTTTGGAAGGGTGCTGTCAAGAGGCAGATATGAATGATATTTTCAGTGGAGGACATCAGGGTAGAGAGAAGCACAGAATGAAGAAGTGGAAAGTTTGGTCTTCCCATCCAGGAAACAGAATTGGTGGTTGAAAAGCCCCAAGCTTGAATAAGGGCTACATGGGAAAGAAAATGTGAAAGGTATCCAATCTCTCTTTGCATTTTTGATACAGTTTTATGGCAACTAAATAGAATTAAGACCCAATTCAGTGGCTGTGTGATGGTGTGTGGCAAATTGGAGCTGCAGAAAAATAAGAGGAGGTCCTGCTTTGAGATAAAATATCTTTGTATTTGAAATTTTTTTTATGTTTCCAGTCCGTTGTTTTTTGTTTGCTTGTTTGTTTCAATAGGATTAGAGAGGTGTAGCAGTGAATGGAAGCAATGCAAACAAAATTCTCAATCATTTTCTTTTCAGGGAGGCAGGAAAGATGTTCTCTGTGTGCATCTGCTGTGCTGGGATGTACCAAGAGGGGGAGTCTGACAGGTTTTCTGCCCATGGGAGGAAGCTTTGAAATAGTCTTTCACTTTGGGTGTTTAATATGAACGACTTGTCTGTCTTCACAGGGAACTGCACCATCGATGGTATAAATCTCCCAGTTTTCCCCACTGAGCAACTTAAAAAAAGCCATTAGCAAGAGATTTTTCAGTAGCCTTTTTAGGATTGCCTGTTTTCATAGCCCAGGAGCACAAGTGATGAATTATTCACCTTTCTCAGCATTTATCAGCCCTACCTGTTCCTAAAGGCAGTGCTATAGACTGGAGTGAGTCACATCATACAAAAGTGCATGCTTTTTAGATCTCTTGGTTAATATTTATTTTTCTTGTTTCTTAACAGGCATACACTGTATCAAATATTAAATTGCCCAAACAAGACACATACAACTGAGACTCTTTGAAATTGAACTAAAAATGCCAAATGAAAAAAAAAAAAAAGCATGTATTTACAAGTTGAGTTCAATATAATATTGCTGATGGAAGCCATATTTTTTTTTTAAATTCACTTATCAAAATATAGATAAAATTATTCTCTTAGTGTATATATTTTAAAAATGTTCTTTATAATCACATGAAGAAAAGACACAACTCAATTGTACTAACTAAAATAACAGTATTTGTTTTCTGGTAGTATTTAGATATCCCAGTTGGAATTGATCATTCAGCCAAGTATGACTGGCCAGCTGGGGTATCTGTTCCACCCAATACTGCATTTTAGCTAAGATTTATTTTTCTTAGAAATTACATCCATGTGCTACTTATAACCCATAGTGATAGTAGTTTCTGTTTAAAAAAACTCATTTATCTGCCTAAATGTGCTTTGTATGCTTATTCTAGAAATCCAACACAATATAGTGAATCTGCCTATTCATTATATTTTACCTTTGACACCACATCAGTTCACAAGTAAATCTTACTCAGAGCAATAGATCTTCCTACTAATTGTTGTTAGTCTTGTGAGAAGCAATGAGTAGCATGTTTGGAATATGTCCAAACAGGAAATTAATATAAAAATAAACAGTACTAATATTTTCTAAAGGCAGACTGCATACTAATGTGTGTTTTCACATGAGTGATGTATTATTTTTGACCATATAAAGGAAAGGAGATTGTATTAATTTATCAGGTGAAAAAATTATTTGTAATGGGCAAGTATTTTCTGAACCTCAGCTTTTTTCTAATGTTCCACAAGGCTATGTGGTGTTTGAAAGTCTGCTTGTTTAATTGTAGTCACACATGAGAAAAGATTAAGTGGATCCACAGGAGAACAAAGGGAATAGCTAAATCTTTAGGATATATGACCTAGAAAAAAGAACTAAAGACACTAGTATTACCAAGTTTAGAGAAGAGATTACTGGCATGATAAAAGATTTCAGTGGGTAAAATTCTTCCTTGAGAATAACAAACCATCCTTTCTGTAAAGTGGGGAGATCAAAAGAAGCAATGAATGCAAGCTGATTTGAGGGAAATTTAAGCTAGACATTGGGAAAGGTTGCAGCAGGACAGATTTGTGCTGGTGCTGTAGGGAGAACTTGCTATTGGCAAGAACAGTTAAGCATTGAGATAGATTTTCTTGAGAAGTTGTGGAATAGGAGAGTTTTATTTTCAGATCACAATCTTGTCTGTTGGGAACAGTATTCTTAAATTGAACCAGACAGATGGACTAGGTGATTTCTTGAAGTCCGATTCTCTGAAATGTGCATTTACGTAAAACTTACGAAGGTGAAAGATATTTAAGCATCTAACTTCAGGGCAATTTTCTGTTGGCTGCTGAAGTCAATAGGCTCATGAGAAATTATCCTAGGGTCTGAAAGTATCAGAGAACAAAAAAAAAATCCAAGAAATCTGCTGGTGTTTTAAGTATTTTATTAGCTGAATCATACATTTTGTTTTAGTTGCAGATGTAATTTAAAAACAAACAATAAAAAAAAAAGTAACAGAAAATATCATGATTCATGTAAATGAAGATTACTTTTTAAGTAGTGTTTGTCTTGCAAGCTATTTAGGACTCAAAGGTGTCCCGAATCAGGACTATGCTCTGTTTGCACTTCTTTATATGCAATGAGCAGTGAAATGGAGATATTAGTCTAATTCACATTCTGGTATTCCTTATAAGATGTGGATTTGTGTTTAAGATTGTTTGTTTCTGCCAGTCTGCTGTTGTTACCCTAGCATGTGAAGGGCTTTTATCTCCAGGTTATCCTGTGGCTACTCTGATATTGGAAACACAGAACCTGCCCCACAACAGGGTGAGCTGCAAATGGCTTTGTAAAGTTCTCTGCTAACATGTGCCTGTTTGGTAATATGGGTTGTTAAAAGCTTTGTGTTCATTGCAGTCTGCAATGGTGTTTATCTGGATGCAGTACTGTCCAATTTTTAGATGTCTGTGTAGTTCCAAATCTGTTGGCAAAAGGAGAATTAGCAAGTTGTGCTGACAGAAATGCTTCTGGGTTGATATAAGGACAGGGAGAGATCACTCGCTAATTACCATCACAGACAAATTCTTCTTAATAAAGAAATAATTCAGGGAAGAATTAATTTGATTTATTGCCAATGAAAATCAGAGTAGAGTCACAAGAAACAAACCCAAATCTTAAAAGACTTTCACCCCCTGACTCTCTTCTTCCTAAGCTTCACTTTACTCCCAATTTTTCTGCCTTCTCCCCTGAGTGGTGCAGGGGGATGGGGAAAAGGGGTTGCAGTCAATTCATCAAACATTGTCTCTGTTACTCCTTCCTCTTCATACTCTTCCTTGTCTCTAGCATGGGGTCCCTCCCATCGAAGACACTCCTGCACAAAGTTCTCCAGCATGGGTCCTTCCATGGGTTTAATCAATCAGGGGCAGGCTGCTGCAGTGTGGGCTCCTTTCTCCCTGGATCCACAGGTCTTGCCAGGGGCCTGCTTCATTGTAGGCTTCCTGTGAGGCTGCAGCCTGCCTTGGCCATGCATCTATCCTTCTGTTTTAGCATGGAGGAGTCCTTCAGAGGCTGCAGGGGGATCTCTGCTCTACTGTGGATCCCCATGGACTGCTGGGGGCAGCTGCTCACCATGGTCTTCACAGGAATCTCTGCTCTGACACCTGGAGCACCTTCTCCCCTTCTTCACTGGCCTTGGTGTCAGCAGGGCTGTCTGCTTCTCTCCCATGTTCTCATTCCTCTTTTTTGAATGCTGCTGGTGCTGCACAGATCCTCCCCACCCCCTTGAATATGTAGTCACAGAGGTGCTACCACCTTCACTGATGCACTCGGTTCTGGCCACCAGTGTGTCCATCTTGGAACCGCTCGGCATTGGCTTCCTTGGACACAGAGGAGGCTTCCAGCAGCTTCTCATGGAAGACATCCCTAAACCCCCCATTTCTCCCCAGACATTGCCATGCAAACCAAATATATTCATGATCCACAGCTTGTGCTGGGAGCAAGATTTGTGTGGAATTATTTTGTGTCTGTGGAACAGTTATGCACTACCGAGTTTTTCTACTTAGAGATGTAGAGGACCTGGATACTTGTTCTTGCTTTCTTGAGCAGTACTAATGTTTCTTAAAAGACAAGAAATAAAAGTTTTTTGAAGTTACTACATGACAAGTTAAAATTTCTTTGTCCCTCTACACTTGCTTTTGTAAAAGCACTTGCATTTCATGTGGTTTTGTGTTGACTGCTAATTAATCCTGCAAATGATCTTATATGATATCTTTTGAAATTTGCTACTATCTTTATTGTATTAAATTACTTTTTTTTTTTCTGCATTATTCTTTCAATACAAATTTATGTCTCTAAGGAAGAAAAAAACCAAACCTCTGCTCCATTACTCAGACTTGCACGTGTTTTGGAGATGTGCATTGTGAATCTGGGAATAGATTTAGCCTCAAGAGAATCAAACAGTTGTTTGAAATGGTCAGTGCTTGAGTATCACCTTGCTTATGGCTATGAACTAATTGAGATTAAACTAAAATGGTTGTGAAGATGCTTTTTCTTCCTGTGCATCAGCAGGTCCCATTATCTGTTAATCTTTTAAAAGTATTATTTAGTCATTAGGAGAAATGAATGTTCTTTTTTATTCCTCTTTTGTTCTAGCTTTTGCCTTTGTTTTTATAATGCATGCTGGTAGAGGAAGTAAAAAGGCTTCAGCTTCATTTATTGTGAAAAGATCTTGTAACTGTTTTAAGCATTTTTGTGTACTTGGCTATAAAACTATATAGATTGTACCAGATGCTGCCTTATCTTATTTTATAGAATTATAATGGGTGCTGACGAGTTTTAGATGCAAGCCTTTAAAGATAAAAATCACTTTGCTGTGTGTTATTTTCTTTGGTAGAATATAGTAAGAGCCCCATTTTGTTGACTCTTTTCAACTTTCCATTATTTTGATTAACATTTTAGTAAAACTTCTTGCATTTTATTATTCTAAGAAGTTTTGTGTCTTCCCTAAAGACTGTTAAAACATTAAATGTGTATTTTACCTGTTATTTAGCAAATAGTGACATGATTTTCAGGTGGGCTGAGTACCCAAGAACTCCCATTATATGCAGTTAGAGGCTGTATAATAAAATATGGATTTACCATTTTTGTGGCCATATCTACCTACTAATTTAATGTCAAGGCCCAACAGATTTATTATAACTGCTGGTTAATTAATAAATAGAACAAATATCCATTTTGTTGTGATGTATAGGCATCCCTTGTACTGTTACTTATTTAAAAAAAAGAAGGTGTTATGCTTAATTAGCAGCAGTTTCTCCTTTTTGTTGCACTTTTCTGATCCCAAAAGCATTTTGCAAACCACACATGACTCTTCAAACTTAACCAAACTTAGACTTTGGTAACAGCTTTAAGAAAGTAAGGTACGAAAGAAATGAAAGTTGAAGGGAGCAGTATGATTGTTTGATGTTAAGAATGAAATCCTGTTTCCATTGAAATTGATGTTGAACTTCTTGCTGTTTTCATTTATGCTCCTGTACAGCACTGAGACTTTACTTGGTATATTTTTGCCTTGGTTTATTGACCTGGGATAGTGTCCTTTCCATCTGTAAAGTGTGTGAGGTAAATATCTTTGGAAGATAATCCTTGCTGAAACTCTTTCAAAAAACTGATTGAAGCATGTATTTAACTGGGAAGGTTCTGCTCCACGCCACAGTTCCTTGTCCCATACTTGGGCACTGCAGCTCCTGATGACACTGTTTTCTGATGGTGAAGTGAGGCTGTTTTCCTCATTCCACAGGCCCTAAAAATTATGGCTATTGTGCAACTTCATACTCCAATGCAGTGAATTATTAGTGTTAGTAGTATGTGCTTCTACTTAATTATGCACTTAGGCCTTATCTGGAGCCAGAACCGTATCCTTGCAGTCACTTAACAAGTCTAGAGACGCTCGCTGTTCGCAGAAGTGGTGCAAAAAAAAGATTCTTAAATTATACATGAGCAAGTAGTTAAAATAACAGAAGTTATGAAATATCATTTCTCCTCAGTGTCTCTTCACAGGCATTTTCATCATCTAGATGCTGAATTTCTTTAATAGTTCTTGTCTACTTTCAGTTTCTCTCTTGCATGCTCTCCAAAGAGAATGCAGTTTCCTCCTGCATGCATCCCTGGGAACATGGGCAAAAAAGGAGATGGTCAAGGGATCTCATGATTCTGAATACTCTGGGTTTTTTTTTCCCCCTGGTTTCTAGGCTTCGAAATAAATTCCATGTTCCCTCTGCCTGTGTGCTTATATAACTACAAGTATAGCCTTGACTGTCCCTTCACCCATTATAAAATTGTTACAGTCTGATTTTTAGTTTAGAATAGGGCTGGCTGCATAATCTAGTTCACTGGGCATTAGTGTTTTGTGTACTAGCTAATGAATTACCAGTATCCTGATTTAGTTTTGTTGGAATATAGTCTGATTTTTTATTTCTAATACTGACAGAGAACTAGGATGAACATGGGCTTTATGCCCTTTTTATAAGTCATTTGTCTTTGCTAGATGGTTATTTTTCACTAGATTACTTGGTTGCAAACTTCTGGGCAACTGTTCCCTGAGGAAGACAGCACAGATCACAGAATCTTAGAGTGGTTTGGGTTGGAAGGGATGATTTATTTCAATAAATAAATATATATATAAATCTATAAATAGATATAGATAAATCTTCCAAATAGATATAAATATGATCTATTTCAATCTCCTTCTATGGGCAGGGACACCTTTTACTAGACCAGGTTGCTTAGATTCCCATGATGGAGAGACCAAGTTTTATATATTGTTAACCTCCTACATTTTCATGTGTGTTTTATTGTATTGTCATGTTTTAAAGTTTTCTTCCTCACTTTTCTGAGCTCCATTATGATAAAAGCTAAAATGCATTAGATTTATAAGAATTTTTAATATTAAGCTCAGCTGATAGAAATTATATATGTTTAGTAATGGTGTAAAAGGAATTGAAAGTCTCTATTTATTGCAGGTATTTTAATGAGTAGATTGAAAAATCTTGTCAGTTGACAAGTTGAGATTTGCTATTTTCTTTTTTTCAGCAGACAAGAAATGATAGTCAAATTAAAAAGAGTAGTTTTTCTTTTAGATTCATTCCGATGCTATGACTCTCTGACATGCTGATGAAGATGTCAGATCTATCTCTGGGCTTACATAATTCTTGTAATGCTCACTGTAACAGGAACTGCAGACACCTGTGCATTTTAAGGCAGGCAGGTTCTTGAATTCAGTAAGCCTGTCCAGAACCAGAGAGGCATATCAAAACACAATTTTCTTCATTAAAAAACAGAGCAGTCATACTTTCTTTTCCAGATGTTTTAAATTTTTTTTACAAAAAAGTGAATAAAAACACAGTAAAATTGGTTTTTAATGGAATTAGCAGTAAAAAAGAGCAAGAAAAAGACTGAAATTTGCAGCATATTTTCATTTTATAGATGTTTATAATTGTAAAAGTCAAAGAGAGAAACCTTTTCCATAAAACTCATTTGTTTGATTGCTTTCTCCTGCACTTATTTATTGTTATGTTTTAAAAGTCAAGGTTAAGCAGAGATGTGCTTACAAACTGATTTAATCCCAATTTGTACTCACTGTAACTTCATTTTTCAATATAAAATGTAGCCATTTGAAGTAAAAAGCTATTCTGATTCTATATATGAGAAGAAATTATGTACAAACACAAAGGAAATAAAGAGTTTGTAACGAAGCCTCAGAGTTAATTTACATTTTGAGGAAACAAAAAAGTTGCCATAGTAACACGTAGGTTGTAAAAATTTTCTGAATCTGATGCATTAGATTGAGGAAACTCTTAACTTGCATGACATGTTTCTCTAGTTTTGTGAATAAGAGCATAATTCTGTGTATTTGGCTACAAATTTGTGCAAAACATAAAAAATTACGCAGACATTAGTAAGTTATGCAAACGGAGTCTTTTCCAATCAGCTTTCTAATTATGTTGTTCCTAAGATAATTGTTGTTTTGAATCTTTTTCCCTAAAAAAAAGTGGAATATATAGGTGCTTTTCAGTATAAGATTTTGTTGCATCTCTGTTGCTCAGCAACTGTGCAGTTAATATTGATGATTTTTAAACAAGCTGGGCACTATATTCTGTCCCCATAAATTCTTTTTAATTCTGTGGAGGGATAGAATGTAAGCGAATAGTGCAGAAGGCAGTCTCACCCCTGAGGAGTTGCAGCTGTACCAATCACCAAAGATTAGGAACAGGCCTGCCCTTAATAGGCCACAGATGTGTCCAATAAGGAGATGAGTGCTACAAAAGAGTGGCTTAGCTGGGTGAGGAGACTTGGGCTTTGTTGGCTGTGCTGTGAAGAAGAAGGAGTCAGTGCTTCGAGGATCTGCCCATGAGAAATCACTGAGAAGTCTGGAGCTTTTGGAATAAGATTACAGCATAGTTCTGTTAAATTGGTTAGCTTTTTTTCTCCAGAACAAACTTACCAAGAATATTTTTATATTCAACGGGGCTTTGCTGAACAGATGAAAAGATAGAGTTTAATGATGGGATTCATTTTTGCTATTTTAAAAGGCCAGTTTTAATACTATGCACTGTGAGTATTGCAAACTGTAGTTCTGAGTGCCATGGGCTGTTCTGTTGCCTTTCTAACTCCACGTGCAGCCAAACTGAGCAAATAACTTTTATGGAGTTATATGTAGTGTCAATTTTTTTTACTAATTAATTTGCTGCATGTCTCAGGTCTCAGCAAACAGCCAATTTTTATTTTCAGTGCTGCATATATATTTTAAACTGATTAGGAATTATGTATGAAATAATGTTTTTACCCAACCATTGTCTAATGCCTTTAAGTATTGCTGTGTTGGGCCCATCCCTACTGATGATTGCTAATGACCTTTTGACTTGTGGGAGGTCTGAGCTATGTAACTTTTTGAGGTGAAGTTTTTGCTGATGTCTGGTACAGTTGAGTGTTATGGCTTGGGTAATTCTTCCAATGATGTGTTGGATTTGAAAATAGATCTCATTTTTACATATGTTAAATGTAATACCAGGAGGAACTCATGAGTATATAGCACTAATGTACACCACCATTGCCATTTTTCAGCTTCAGTTCTATTGCAAAGTCTCCTTTCCCATTATAAGTATTTAGTATATGTTTTTTTAAATAGCATTTATTCTTTCCCATAGAATCATAAAAAATAAGTCATAAAGCACACAGCAGATCTGAGTACACCTGGGCCATTGTTTTGCTTTCAGCCCTCTCATGATGGAGATTCTACAGCTTTCCCAGATTTTCATGCTGCACTCATCAGTTGTGTCTGCATTTACTCTTGAGTGGTTGCTGTGGTATCAATCATTTTGTCATGTGGGAAGGCTGGAGCAGAAAGCACACACACACATAAAGAGCTCTTTGAAATCCTAACATACTTAACCCAATTAAATTGTAAAGATAATACTTTATGTATGATTGCTGGGGTGCTGTTGCAGAATGTAGTAAACAGCAAATCAAAAAGCAGTGTTCAGTCTCTGCTGGGGAGGAGGAAGACTTGCTGAGTGAAGATGTGCTGAGACCCCAGTGGAGAGATGTGGCATCCCTTGCTGAGAAGGCACTTGGACAATCCCATTATTCTTTGGCCTCTGCCCCTGAAGAAGCAGCAGCCATTTTCTATGGCTATTTCTTTTATTTTTGCACCTCATACAAGGGTGTTTTACATGTGTGAGATGTATGCTCCCTGTTTTTCCTTGTTATGCTGTTTCTACTGAACTTGCGAAGCTAACATTCCTTCAGTAACCAGTAACTGGCCATGATTGGTGTTTCTGCTCCCATCCTCAAGATTTTTCATCCTGGGAGGCCCCTGCTTCTCATCACTGCAGTATCAAAATGGCTTCTTGTACTGCCCTGGGTACCCATCCTCTGCTTTCCCAAAACACCCCAGGTCAGCAGACCACTAGTGGTTTTAGAGGCTGCCAATTTAATTTGCTATTTTAAGATATTCCAGAGATTTTAAACACAAGTCTGTGCATTTACTGTTTAGGAGTAGCATCCATGAAGCTCTGACCACCCCTGTGGTTGTCCAGGGCTTGCAACATGTCTTGTGAGCACAATTGATAGCAATTAATTTGATATTGTGACTAATGTTTTTGTGATGATGTTTTGCTTCCCATGGAAAGGTGAATGTATAAGGGGGAATTTTACTGACTTTTTTTCCCTGTTTTAAAAATACATGGGTTTCTCTTCATTGGAAGTATTGAAGGTATTCAAAGCAGCACTTTGAAGGTACTCAAAACCACAAATTATTGAAGGTATTCAAAGCAGCAAATCCTGCTCTCCTCAAAGTTTTGAAGGAGGTCACTAGTAAATCTTTGTCCAATGGGATATAAAAAGTCATGTTTGAAATCCATTTTTATGGAAACATTTGGTACTTGGGAGTATTTAGGATGCGCAGTTGCTACTGTTGACAATCTTGAATATTTTTGAAAATCATCCATCTCTAATTGCTGCTCTGTGCAGCCTCACTTTGTCTTTCTGTTTTCTAAAGTCTTGGCAAATATCTAGCTTGTTTCTTTATGATAGAGATGGAAACTAAATTTCATTTTGGAGGGCAAAGTCTATGAGGAAGTATTCCTTGATTATACTTAGGTCCACATATATACTGCTAATGTCCTGCATTTTTGCATCAGGGTGCTGCTAGGCTGGCAGCTCTCTGGGAATGGAGTGCAGGGAGTGTTGGGGTCCTCTGGGAGACCTGGCAGCCAGGACTTCTTCCCACAACAGCCCAGAGCCAGGCCCTGGTCCTGGGCACCAGTTCCCTCCCTGGGAACAGGGAGAGGCCCGGCTGGCCCATGGCTGGGCAGTGAAGGGCTGGAGGGGGCTGGAGACCAGTCCTGCTGTGGCATTGCTGTGATGGCCCTGTGGGCTGGAATGAGGTCCTAGGATGTGGGCAGGGTGTGCCAAGCAGGAACATTGGAACCTTCAGGGCCCTGATGTTGGATCTGCTTTTGTGGCTGATCCACTGAGAAAGTCCCTTGTGTGCGCTATAAATGCATCGGGAGCCTACCAGAATTCATTGACACACTGCCTTTTGCATATTATGTGGCAGATATATACTTGTCTTTTGAAGGCCATGCACATTACTCTGTGGAGGGGGTAATGGGCCCTGAACGAGCTCAGTGTGGACTGGCACTTGGAGATAAATTGAGCCCCGTGCTTGGGGTGATTGATACATTGCTGCACCATGTCAGTTCTTCAGGGAAGTGCGATCTGTGCTTCTGAAAATGTCACTTCAGAAAAATAGAAAAGGAATTCAAGAATGGAGGGTTAATACTGAATTGAACTGTATTGGGCTTCCTTTAATGTTATCTAACTGATGTTATCAGTTAGATCCTCCTTCTCTAAACTGTGTTAAAATGAAAGGTTTGCTGTATTTTAATAGTACCTAAAACTCGTAGAAAGGTATGAAGTTGTCTTGTGTGGATGTGACTTTGTGAAGCATTTTGGGGTGCAGGAGCCACTGCAGGATACTTTTAAACTAGTACTTTTATCTCCTTTCCATTTTCCTTTATTCTACTTGATGCTTCAGACAATGAATAACATTGAATATGGGACAGCATAGTTACATCTACAATGAATGGACTGTGTTGCCATGACACAGAATTTAGGAATCATTTTAGTATCACAGAGAAGAACACATTTGAAAGTAGCACAAGTATATAGTTTTACATTGCAATCTTAAACTGTAGAAATTAGACACAAAATATGCATGGTTGAATTGTTTTTTCCTCTTGCTATATTGCTTATTGTTATGTTACTACGATAGGACTTGCATCCCCTCAAGTAAAGTAATACTTGACTGTACTTGTAATTGTGATAGAGTAGCTTATATTTCAGATATTGTTTGCTTAAGTCATATAGAAACATATTGATTCATTAAAACTGCAGTAATACAAAGTGCCCTTTGTATTACTGTATGCAAAAGACAGGCTGCAATGTCAATGAGACCCACACTGTCCTTCTGGGACATAATTTACATAGTCTGCAATTATGATTTCTCAAAGGACATTTGATAGCACTGTGCTATGCTGCAGGTAAATGAGTAACCAGAACTCTTAGAAATTAATTCAGCTTGAACAGTGTGTACTCTTCTTAAATTCTGCAAGTATCTCAGCTCATATCTGTGTGCAGTGAATGTGCAATATACAGTGAAGCTTTGCTGGTCATCCCTCTCTGCCAAGGCTTTACTTTGTATTTTGGTTGTATCACAGTCCAGCTGTCCTGCAAGTTTGTGTACAGTTTTGAGGCTTGACAGGCTTAAATGCACATTTGTGGATGGTAGTTTGACCAAATTTCAATTTAGCTGCAAGAGTGACTGCTAGCAGCAGAGTGGATGTGCTTTACTTGTAAGACATCTTCCTTGCATGTTCTTTGCATCTCAGAATATGAAATGTGCTTTTGGTTTTCACTTGTATATAATGACTGAAATTTGGGTTTTGGATGAAAATATTGTGTGATGAAAATGCATGTGATCTTGTGATCACATACAAGGTATTGAATTTTTAGTGAAAGAAAAAAGAAAGTGATGAAAGGTTTATTTATAGTTGGGATGCATGCTTTCCATATTTTACACAGGCAAAAACATTCTTATTTATATATCTTTACTTTTCTGTGATGAAACTTGAGTTAACATGTTTGAAGTGTGCTTTTATGTTCTGAGGTATTCGGTGTACATATACTGGGAACATGAAACTTAAAAATGTGTCATAAATACTGTATGGAAGGGACTTGAATGTTAGGACTAAATACTTATTAGTATATGTCATTAGTTTTAATGAGCTTGGTTTTTCAAAGGTTTGTAGCAAGGGGTGGAAGATGGAGACTAATTCTGGCCTTGCTGGCTAGTCAAAGACAATTGCTGCCTATAGTCAGTCAACTCTGAACTTGCACACTGAAGTATTTGTTGGCAAAAAGCTTCATCAGCCCTAACTATAAGTATAGTGTTTCCTTACAAATGTAAAGTTTATAGTCTTAAACACTGTGGGTCCCATCTCTCTTTTGATCAGCTCTGCAACTGTTCTGTTGCTCAAGCTCTTTTGCTCTCTCTTTTGCCCTTTCTCTACATTTATTAATCTAATTAAATTTTTCAAGTTGATCACCAGAACTTTGTAGGCCATAACAGTCAACTACATTATATTCTGTCTATAAATTGAGTTTTTTGAAGATCTTTTCACTTCTTAATCCCATCATAGGGTGTTTCAGATTTTCGTTGCTGTTTTTACTGGAAATCTGATTTTTTTTTTCCACTTTAATTTATTTGTGATATGTGTCCATTTGTTATTTTACACTTTGCCTCCTTCCAGTGTGTGTACCCACTTAAATTATTAATAGTGGGCAATTATTAATTATTAAGTTTAAAAAATTAGTTTAATTCTTAATTAATAATATTTTTCCTTCTTAGCCTTTATTTTGTCCTGCTGAAGAAAAATAGATATATTTCCAGCTTTACTTCAGAATGTGTACATGTAGTACCCTTGCCATACTTTTTTCCCCACAAACAGTGGCTTGAAAAAGCATGATCTTTCCTTTAGCTGTCTTCAAGTGATGTTGAGCACTAATACTAATCCTTACCTCCCTTTTAGCATTGCCTCTCCCATTCCCATTTGTCCGGGTCGAAGCTGTCCTTTCACAGCCACATAAGGGTGATGGTGCACCATGAATCTGTCATCAGTTCATCCCTTTAGTCCTTTTTTTTCTCCTCTGTCATTTTCAACCAGTAAATTCCCAAGTTTTTCATATGAATTATTTTTAGCTCCTACCTACTTGGCTTTCCACTTCATTGTTCTCATCCCACTTCTGTTAAACCTGTCATCAGAAAGGCATTCAGTTCTTCCTATGTTATATTTTAAGCTTTTATTGTTTTAACAATACATCCAGAATTTGTGTTTCAGAATTATTTTGAGCTTCTAATTGAGGTACAATAAAAAGAATTCAGTAACCAAATTTGCAGTAATTTTTTTTTTGCACATAAAAAAGAGCTGGGAAAAAAAGCAAAATTTAAGATATGATATGGGTTTAAACTGGCATTTGGGGTTTAGATTTCCAAACTAAAATTGTTGTCTACATATCTCAAGACTTGATCAAGAGTAGTATATGATGGTATTATTAGATCACTTTTTTAGGTCTTCCATCTTATAATATTCCAGGCTTTAATAATTAAATTAGAAAACCATGTTTTTTTTTTTTTTTTTAGAACTGAACTCAGTGGTTGGTTTAGTTATGTCAATTAATATTTAATTAATCAACTCTCATTTTATGCTCTGCATTTTGATTACCTGCATGTACTTATAAAACTGTTCAAAATGTGTAATGGTTTTCACTTAGTCGGTTTAGGAAAAGGTATGAAGAGAAGAATTAGTGGGGTTATTTGTTCTCTGGCAGTTGCACAACAATATTTTCCTTTCTTCTTTGATACCTGCTGTTTGAGAAATGTAGTTTGGAATTGCTACGGCTTTTATGCCTACAAAGAAAGGCTTAGTGTCTTGTGAATTACACTGCATATTTTCCAGTGTATTAGGGACATAGGCTTTTCAAGTTGTTCTTTTATTTTTCAGTATTTTTACTGTAACTAGATGATCATGGTGTAGGAGAGAAGGGAGAGGAATAATTTCCGAGTTTTGCTATTTTTTTTAAATTAAGAACTCCTGTAAATTGCCTAGGCTTGAAAGGACCCTACTGAATAAAGTGGAAACAGTTATAGATGAGTTGTGGTAGAAAAGCTTTGGGTTTTGGTAACAAAACACCTGTCTTGATTTAAAAAAAAAAAAACCTAACAAAAAGCCATAAACAAGCAAATCCCCCAAAATAAACTCTCACCATTTTCAGCAATTGAGTGGGTGAAATCAAATTCTCAAATATGTATTTTTTTTCCTAAGGATGACTGTTTCATGTTGTTTGCCTCTTTCATTTGTGAAGGAACATCTCAACTTTTCTTTTTTTTTCAGACAAGTTGGAGTGACTACAAATACTCAATTTTTACTGGCTTTGAAGTGGAAGGGTAGAGCAGTTGTATGGTGTGAAACTAGTTTCCATTTTTTTTAGGAAGCACTTAACTGACTTAATTTCAGAGAAAGGTTAACAAAAGTTCATGATTCTTTTAGGTAAACCATGACTCAGCCTTGAACCAAGCCATCTATCAAGGAGATGTTTCTGATTTTATTCAATATCAGTAAAAATTGGATCATCTGAGATTTTGAGATGTCTAACCCTGAAATTAACTGCAGAATTTAGGGTATGAACTCACGTGACCTATGCTGAGGGGGAAAAAAAACCCAAAAACAAGTGTTATCCTGTAAGCTGTTTTTCTTGCCTAATTTTCTCATGCAATGTGTCCTTTATCCTATGGACTGGCCTCAAAATTCTGTCCTGATCCCTTGTGCCAGAGAGAGTGATGAAAGTGTTATCTCCTGCTGGCCCTTCTATCCTGCCATTTCCCCTCAGGAGGTTTTTGGAGGCATGTGCTTTACAAATGGCTTCTTCTCTCTTTTGAAAATTGTTAATACACTTTTAAAAGGAACAGACTTAACGCATTTACAGCACCATGTGAACTATAAACTTGATTTATATGAAAGTACATATTTTACTGGAGAAGGAAATGTACCCCAGCTGCCTATAAGCTGACTGTAAATATACAGGATTTTTTTTTTTTTGATATTACAAACTCAACTAGAATTGTGATTTTCAGAAAAGGAACTATTTTGGCTGAGTTGTGTGACCCTCTTTCATCTGTAAATACATCAGGATTTACATTGCTCCGCAGTAATTGCTGACTAAGGGTTTCTATTTTAGGCTGGGATTTTTACTGTAATGTATGTTTTTCAAATACTGCAGCAAAAGCTGGAGATACATCTATGCCTTTCAAATCTTGGGTTTTGTTTGTTTATTTTGGTTTTTTTTTGTTTTCTGTTGAAACCTTAGAAAGAAAAAAGCAAAACTATTATAGAATTTAGAACCTGCAAGGATGATTTGTATATGCCATGGCTTTTTCATTATTTACTAAGTTGAGATGCTATAAATCTTACCCTCCAAATCAAAATATTCTCAGTGGCTGCAGCACCAGCAGTGCTTAGACAGCAAGTAGCGAGTTCAGCTGACAAGATTCTGGCGTGTGTTTCTCTAACACAAACACGGCTCATAGAAAATGGATACACAGACTAATTCTGGCAGTAGCAAGAGCTCTCACAGGAAGGAATTCTGTGCAGGTTGGAGAGCTGTGCAACTGATCTAAACACTGCTCATCTGAGCCACCAAACAGGCTGGGTTAAAAGTTAAAACTCCTCAAATGTAAATAAGATTTATCAGTTTCAGCAAGCAAACCTGCAGAATTTGATAAATGTCTACAGAAGACATTTAAAAAGATAGCTAGAAAGCTTTCTTGGCCTGAAATGGAACCAGCTTTGAACGTATCAATATACTGTTTAATTAATGTCTTTGTGGAGCAACATTAAAATAATACTGTGCTCTAATCCTCTAAGAAGTAAGGCTGTCTCAGAACTGCTGCTGAACTGCATGCTGCATAAATTAAAATTTGCAGTGCACAGTATCTTTCTGTAGCTTTATTAAGTGGTGTGATTATGCAAAAACTGGAAATATGAAAATGGACATTTCCAAATAGTCATTAGTGCTCTGTTATCTTACCTTTTTTTTAACATTTAAGTTCCTTTCCACTTAGAATTAGCATATTTTCTCAATTATTTAATGTATTACTGTTAAGAAGACCATGCTTCACAGTTTGTGCCATACATCTGTATTTTTTTTCCTAAATTCAATGTGCTTAATAGAGGAGAAAGCAGTCATTTATTTCAACATGTCATTAATTTTCTCAATTTACTCTGCTTCTTGGTCAATAGACTAGGCTTTTCAATGTAGTGTAAACTAATTCCAGTCAGAAGAAAGTGATATTAACACAAATGGCATGTTTTTAAATAAGAAATATTGCCAAATACTCAGTGTATTTAGTCTTCACAGGACCGGGCTTTGAATAATTTTGGAATATAGCTGGCATATTAACACTGCTTGTCAAGCAGAAAGAGGGAAAGGCTGCCCTTCAGAGATGGGGGTTAATTTAATCTAAACTACCTGACGGTCTTCAGTTGGGCAGCTCCATTTTGCCTGCTGGCAGAGCAGAGGTGAGCCATCACCCTGTCCCCTGCCTGTCCCTGCTCCAGCAGGGATGGCTCTGGAGGAGGCTGGATCACGCTGCTCCCAGGGCATGAGGCACTCAGGGCAAAGGGCTGCTGAGGGTCCTGGCAGCACCTGTGCTGCTGTGCCAACAATCTGCAGCAAAACAGCAGCCCATGGAAAAAAAACATATAAATTAGTCCCATTGCTATGAAATCAATAGGGTTGGAGATTCACCTCCCTGGAGGGTTTCTTTTGTTTGATGGTGAGCAGTACAAACTGAGTTTAGCTTATTAAAACTGAGATTATCCTCCTTTTTCATTTAACTCTTGTAGAAAAGCTGACTCCAGTCCCAATGAAAACAAGTATCCAAGATCTGCTTGTGAACAAAGACCTTGATTACTCCTCTACATCACAGATATCAGCTTCATGGCCTTTGTGTTCCTCTTGCCAGGGACTGAGGCTGGCAGGGCAGCTGCTAAAATGTAATCAAAGATACCATCAATTGTCTGGAAAACCTGAAAGAATTGCTGACAGGCCTGGGTTCTTCTGTACTCCATGGAAAAGAATGATGCATGTGGGGAAGGATCTTTGTATATATAGATCTGATACTAAATAATCTGAGAATGGTACCTATTTACTCTGTGTTAAAAAATTTCATTCACAGGGGGCAGTATCAAGCAAAGAAAGCCACTTTAATATTAGTTTTGCTGGTTTGGTTGTTTTGAAAACAACCAGTAGATAGGGTTTTGTGTGAAGACGTGAGTCTTTTGCCTGAGTCTGTTTAAGAGTCCAGCTGTGCATGCACTGACACTGTGATTCATATGCTGACCTTAATTCATATTACAATGCCCCTTGACAGTATGCCAGCTGTGAACATGCACACAAAGTATAACAGGATTTGTCCTCGTGCTCTCTCATGAAAATATGAAGCTTGTCAGCCATCTTTTAGTTAGCTTTGCCTTGTTAGATGCTCTAAACAAGGGAACCCAATGCCGTGGAGTATGTGGAAGATACTGATACTACCTGTCAGGAAGATCTCTTTGGTTAATATTGGATGGGAATAGTAATTGCATGTAATGCAACCAATTGGAGAGAGCAAGGCAGAGTTTGTTGCCATCTTTTTAAACTAGACCTGATAGCTATGATTTCATTTGTGTACAATGAAATCATCTATCTTTTCACTAGCTAGAAATAAACCTACAAGAGGTTAGAATGGAACATTGTAAGAGTTTTCACCTTCTTATTTTACCATTGGTATGCATTCTAAGAACAGAGGGAGCCCTGCTATTAAATTGTTTAAAAAACCCCACACAATTTCCAATAAAAAACAATCCAGATGAAGATGCTTCCTAATCAAATTAAACCAGCAGATAACTTGTTTTACAACTCTGATTTTAATGGAAGGTAGTTTTTTAGGAAAATGGCTGATTTAGAGAATAGAGTTTTGTGATTTGGAGCAGAATATTTTCTGGACCTGAAAAAAAAGGGTAAGAGTAGTATCACAAATGACTGCAATATTGTCATTACTAAGGAGCAGAACCTTTTGTCCAAAACTTGATGATTTCTCATCTTTTCTTTGTCTTAGATATTCACTGTGGGAAACATTCTCTGGTTGACTTATGAGGACAACAGCCCCCTTTCTGCCCTAGTTTGGTGTAGGCACAGTGCCTTGTACAGCTTCCAGCTGAGAATAGCTGGGATAATGCAGCAAAATGGGCAGTTTATAATTTGTCATGGTTATGTGTCTGTATGGGGAATCTTCTTGTTTGGGGTGCATATGCTGTCCTGCAGCACTCCTTTAACTTTCCCTCATGGGTAGCTCTGCTTTGAGAGACTATTTTCAGGATTGCATGCCATTCCACCCCAAAGCCACAGCATGCAATTCAGTAAAAATACTGCTTTCAGTTCCATTGAGAGAATTGGTGCAGTTTGTGTTCCTCAGAGAAGGGATTTGTATCTGACAAGGCTGCACAGTGGCATCCAGCATGCTGGTATTTTTGTTTCATGGAGTGCCATTTTCATGTGTGGACCCAGGCTCTGGGGGGGAAGAAGAGGCCCTCTGCTTCTCAGAGCTTTCAGCAATGGCACTGTTATGTCGTCTCATGCAATAAGGACTTCAAAACTCTGTCTGCAAGGACGTGTATCAATCCTTCAGTTCCTGCTGTTGTGCTTGGTTGAATTGTATTTGTTGTGTAGAAACTCTGCTTGTGTTTAACTTTTGTGTTGCTTTGACACTGACAATGCACCTAGAAAACTGCTAATATATTTTTTTTTTCCCTAGTAAATACTGCATTCCAAGCTTGTCATAGCTATCCTTCCCAGACATTATTTCACATGATTATGTTGTTTTATATTAGTTATGCTCTGCAGATTGATAGAAACAATATTTGTGTCACCAAAGGCTCTGCCCTAAAAATATCTGTATGTATCATGCTAAAAGAAAGACAAAGACAAGGAAGGGGCAGGTCAATTAAACTTTTATTGACTTTGATGTCTGAATAAAGAGGGCAAAAAGAGCAGACAAAAGGGTCTGTGTTCAAAGAGATAGGTGCGAGCAACCCATGTATTCTATGTTTAAAAAGCAAAAGAAGGAATATTTTCATTATTTTCTTTGCATAACTATATATATTTAATTTTTCAATATTCAAAAGCAATTATTTCATCACTCATTCCTATTCCTAATTGAAATATTAGCTGCAGTTTGGCACTAAAGTAATTTGTTTGTAGGATCAGTCCCTTGCTGCTCAAAAGAGGGAAGAGACTGAGGTGTCTAAATGTTGCAAAACCAAACCAAACGCGAACCAAAAGTAGATGAAATCTGTAATGTTCTTCAGTGAAGATGTATGTTGACTGGCTTAGTAAATAGCATTTTTTTTTTACTTAATATAACTAAGAAAAATATATTTTCCATAGATAGAAAATCACTATTTTTCAATTAGCTAAACCTCTCCATCTCTGTTGTTTTCCCCCCCCCCAAAACTAGAATGAAAAGGTTGAGACTTTAAGCATTGTTGTAGTCACCTGATAATTATTTGTGTTATATATGCTTACAGACTTTTTTCCAGCAGCTTAATGAAACAGAGTGATTGCACCAGTGCTTACTTTGTAGTTTCAGTGAAGCATGTACAAGAATCAGACAGATTGGTACAGTCTTGCTATTAGCAAGAAATACTTTGATCTGTTAGGTAGGTTTGTAATACTGTGTTGTTTGGGTTTTTTAAAATCTATGATCCTTTACTACAAATGTTTCAAGAAACAGTCTGAGGTTCAAGGGAATGAGCATTGAATATATTACCATTGCTTGTTTTACAAGTTGAAGCCTTATTGCTTGTGCACACAGTATAGAGCATTCAGACCCACTGCTGAGAGGATTATAAATGTTTCACGTATGGCACCATAAGACCTTGTGTATGAGTTCAGATAATACAGAGATTGCTGTTTCTCACAGGCTTCTTGGAAGAATGTATTAGGTCAGTGAGTATCAGCATTACATACTGTGCTTTGTCCTTCCTTTCTTCTGACTCATCCAGTGTTAAAGGAGAACTTAGATTGGACTGGGTCTAGGGTTTCCCTTGTGTAAGCAGGGAGAATAATTAAAAAGTCTCAGTTAATTAGTATTTGTGAGTGGTTCAGACTTTACAGTGATAAGGTCCATAAAAATGCCAAGATCAAGATTAAAAATTATTTACTTGAAGGTCATAATCCTCTCTGCGCTTTGTCAATATTTGTCCTGTAAATTGTTATAGTTTCATAGCAGTACAATATTTTTTCTGCAGCATTCCTCTTTTGAAAAATTCATAATACTTTATAATGAATGAACTAATTATCACAATACCCTTAGAAGTGGTGTATGGTTTTTTTATTATAATGCTTTGAGAGTTTAAATTACAATATATGCAGGTTAGTTGTCCATGGGAGGCCTATGTGGAGCTAAAAGTAGAACACAAGTCAGTTGAAATGGTTGGGCTCTGATTTTTGCTCTTTTGCTATGATTTATGATGAGAGGAATTAGTGCTATCAGATGCTGTCTACTAAAGAGTCTAAGGAGCACTGGAGTGTAAAGAATACATATGCAGTTAGAGGCTGTAGGTTTAGGGATTCACCTCGAATTTGTGGCTCTACTTGTTTTGGTTACTTAAAAGTATAACCTAGAAGTCTGATGCTAATGATAGTGTCTCATCCTGGAGTACTTGTTCATCATTCAGGTACAAAGGCTCTGTAGAATGGTTCTGATGTCTTTACTGGAGGTCTGGCTGATGCTTTCAGGGATGGCACCACTCCAGCCAGAGTTACTATAAGACTTTCTTAGGTGTGCTGGTCTTGACCTGCTCTGTACAACCCTTGAGTCGTACAGTTCTCTGGAGATCTGATAACTGCTGCAGCTTGGCGTAATTTATGTTATTACAATCATAGTGTAAGCCAACCAGGTGTTAACAATGGAAGAAAAGGGCTGGAAGTGGAGCAGGAATCGGGCCACCAGCTGTCTGTTCTGCTCGTTGGGCAGTTACACTGGGTTTGCATGGCAAGGTTTTGGTAGTGGGGTTGCTGCTAGGGTGGCTTTTGTGAGAAGCTGCAGGGAGTTTCCCTGTGCCCAACGGAGCCAGGGACAGCTGGCTCCTAGGTGCACCCGCTGCTGGTCAGGGCTGAGCCCATCAGTGACAGAGGTGGCACCTCTGGGCATTGTTAAGGAGAGAAAAAGTTACTGCACTGAGGTAAATTGCAGCTGGAGAAGAGAGGAGTGGGAATATGTGAGAGAAACAGTCCTGCAGACATCCAGGTCAGTGAAGGAGGAGGGGAGGAGGTGCTACAGGCAGTGGAGCAGACATTCCCCTGCAGCCATAGGAGGTGGCTGCCCAAAGGAAGCTGTGACTCTGCGGGAAAAGCTGTGACCCTGTGCTAGAGTAGGCTTCTAGCAGGACCTGTGAATGCATGGAGATAGGAGCCCAGACTGGAGCAGGTTTTCTGTAACCCTACTTGTAACCCTGCAAAAGCCGGTTCTGAAGGACTGTGCCCCATGGAAGAGACTCATTCTTGAGCAGTTTGTGCAGAACTGCAGTCTGTGCGGAGGATACACATTAGGGAAGTTTGTGGAGATCTATTTTCCATGGGAAGCATCCCACACTTGAGCAGGGGAAGAGTGTGAGGTGTCCTCTCCCTGAGGACAAAGGTCCAGCAGAGAAAATTTGAGATGAACTGACAGCAGCTCCAGCTCCCATTTTTCCATCCCCCAGCACAACTCAGGGGGAGAAAGCAGAGAAAACGGGGAGCAAAATTAAGGAAGAGGGTGGGGTGAGGAGAAGATATTTTCAAGATTTGGTTTTATTTCTCAAATTCCTCCTCTGATTTGATTGACAGTAAATTAAATTCATTTTCTCCAAGATGAGTCTGTTTTGCATGTGATGGTGACTGCTTAGTGATCTCTCCTTATCCTTATCTCAACCCATGAGCCATTCTGTATTTTCTCTGTCTGGTTGAGAAAGAGAGTGACAGAACAGCTTTGGTAGGCTCCTGGCATCCACGCAAGGTCAGCCCACCACAGCCATATTGATCTCTGAAGAGTCTTGCACAGCACTGTAAAACTTTGTGACTGTGTTACAGGCTGTCCATATTTCTGGCAAACCCTTTGGGATCAGACATGAAATAACCGCCCACTGACTGATAATTTTTAAACGTGCAAGATAACCTTGGTGGCTCTTTGTGATTAATTGCCCTTGACGTGAGGGAAGGTTGCACATTTGTTTCTAGTTCTGAATCAGAGCCCAGAAGCAGAAAGGAATTGTGCTCTGGAAACTCGCCATAACCAGGCTTGTGCCAGTCTGTAGCACAGCAGTTGTGCAGTGAGTCTGCATGGGTATCATTGTCATTACAGCTCATCCTCTACAAAGTACTATTTCCTTTGGTTGCTGTCTCAGGAATCATTACAGTCTTGCTGCATGCATATCAGAAACATCCTTGACCAAATCCCATGTTCACTTCATGACCTTGTTGATCACTGGCAATATCTTCTACCTGTCTGAGTTTTGCCTGGACTATTAGGTGTTTTTTGTTTTTCCTTTTTACAATTTTTAAAATTGTTTGGTTTGGCTTTTGTTTTTGTTTTCCCCCCAGGGATATATATGAATTGAACATGTATCTTGTGATGATACCAACCTGCTTTGCTGGTTTTGCTTAAGCAACAAAATTCTCATGAATTGTGGTGTCCAAAAGGTCTTGAGCCACATCCTTGAGCCACTTGTTGTCCAGAGACTGGGCCTTTGACAGCTGAAGATTTGCCTTTAAAAGAAAGTGTTCAGCCCATCCTGTCCTGAGAAGATATCTAGCCTTTTATTACAGTTAATAAAACTGACATTTTCCAGGTACCTTCCAAGCAACTGCTTCCCCTCTTTTCCCACAGCTGCTGTTTTGACTGTTTTAGTTACTGACAATCTAAGGAGCTTCTGTGATTTCTTGTTTGGGTTCTTTCCTTCTCCTGTAAACCCTGGATAGGGACAGCTTGTGAGGGTGTACTGTCAGCAGAGAGGAGAAATAAATATCACTGTGGCCCTGGCAGAGCGTGGACGTGGAGACAGTGAAGCTCCCTTCAGTGCTTGGCTGCCTATGTTGGTTCACTCAAGTGCTAGAGTATTCCCAGATACTCCCTGGATGGTCACTGATGTTCCTCTAGTTGTGATTTGTCTCAGTATTCTTTCATAGCAATGTTTTCTGTGGCCTGATTGTCTCTGCATGAGACAGGTTCTGCACGCTTTGGTGGTTTTCCAGTGCAGAGAGAGCAAGGGCAGTGTGGACTGAGCTAATCCTGGTTCTCCATCTGAAAAAATTGCCTGTAGGAAACCTGGGCAGGTCTGGCTTTTCTGCCTGTGTTGGCTCATGTGCTTTGATTGTGTGGGGGGTTCTGCCATGCTTCCTTTCATATTTTTTCTGGATCAATGCAGCTTGTCCATACAGAACAAAAACTTTTAGTTGCACGTGCTGTAGTGGAAAGCATATTGTGTGGTGTTCTCCCCAGGCCTTTAGAGGTGTGTTAATTGGAAACAAAGATGAACCTTGGAGATGGGCAATCTCCTGAAGATGCACTGCTGTTATGCAGCAAGAACAGTGGGACTCGGACTCTTTGGTTGCCTCTGAAGGTGTTCCCAGAGAGCAGTGTATATGCTGGCTATAGAGCTAAGTATGTATTAAGTAGAAGGCTGAACAAAAAGTGGATGTTAATGCATACGAATGGAGTTGAAGAAGAACAGGAGGAAGATTATTCCATTGTTTGAGATTGATTTAGCTGAGCTTTTTATATTAAACTTTTATTTCTTTGGCCCTCAAGAATTAAAGGATACCATAATTCATGTTCAATGCAGTCTGCTTTACAGCTAATACTTAATATCTTTATGAGGCAGTTATATTTTCAAAGTATGTTACATTTCCAAGGAGTTGCAATGGACTGTATATGAATCATTAAAAATCTCGTAATTAAACTAGTAGGTGTGTATCAGGGTGCATGCATTGCCAACATCTGCATCTATTCACAATTTTGAACCTGTTCTAGAGAAATAATGTTAAATTAGTTTGTGTACTCTATATCTACCAAGAAGTTGCATCCAGGCAGGATATTGTTGTGGTTTTGTGTGGTTTGGAGATGTATCTGCTCTCTACTGGAAGTAGAGTCCATACTAAAAAGGCATATAAGTTTCCATGGCTTGAAACGATATATTGTGCTTGGAACCTTTGTTTTCAGAAGCAAATCTGAGAAAGAATTTTTTTTTTTTACTTAATTTGGGATTAGACCCAGTGAATGTAGCCTTTATTCCTTCTTGGACTAGTTTTTCTATGTAAATGTCTTCTTGTGTTTTATTACCATTTATTTTGGGGTGTCATGGCATCACTGGGTAAATTTGAATAATAAACATAGGAGCAGAGCTCTGTTAGATGGCATGTACTTAGTATGTTTGTACTTGGTAGAAGTTTCCAAGAATGCTCTTTTTTTCTTAAAGGCATTTTACTAGCTCCCATTTGCCTTTCAGACAAGGAGTTATTTTTAAAACTAAAATGAGAATATGTGGAGAAGCAAAGTGCAGTTCTTTCCATTTAATTGGAAAATTTAGTTTTGAACATAATTAATATATTGCCAATTTTTTGTTTTGTTTTCATTAATCTATAAAGACTTTTTGATATATCTGGATGTGGTTTTCTAAATAGAACCTTGGCAGGCTTCCACTGCAAGCTCATTTTAGTGCTATTTCATTAGCTGACTTATCAAAATACTGTAATCAATGCCTGTCATAACATAAGTACATGACCCTTTTGAATAGCCCAAGTGGCTATATTTACTTCTCTCTGAAAGGAGTATTAATTCCAAAGGGAAACAGAAGGTCAAATCAACATTGGCAAATTTACCTTCTATCAGTTTGTCTATATGGTTTAGAAATATTGATTTTTTTTTTTGTAAGAGGCTCGTTTTTCATAAATTTCCTTGTAAGGTACCTGGGGACATACTGCTGGTTTGTTTTTTTTTTCTTTTTTAAAATTTTCTAATAATGCAATTCTGAAAACTATTGGATTCTGATGAGGCAAGAATACAGCATAGTATATGAAGACACAGAAATCAATGGATGGTTCTGAGTGAGATGTTTGACTTCTGTTGTAAAAAATTTGCAATATTCTTGTTAACTATCATGTGTCTGGACAAATTAAAAGAAGTTGCAGTTCTACAAAGACTCCTCTAACAATAAGACAATGAGCAGCACGCTGAATTGTTATCTAATAAGATCTTTTAACGATAATATATTGTTTTGATTTGTGTTGTAGGATAACAGGGAAATGAACTGGATTTTTCATGAAGTTTTTGTATCTGATCTGTTATTTCTGTAGTCTGTCTTAGGTTTGACAAGGTTAAGCTTACCTTTGAATTTTTTTGAATAATCTGCGTACAATAGAAAAGAAGTTTTTGTTTTGCTTAGTTTGGTTTTTAAAACTTCCCAGTGAAACTTCACTTTTACAAATTTATTTATGTAATATATTCTATGTGAAATACAGAGTCACAAAGTTAATATTATTTTGCTAGTTTGAGTGTATATGTGGGTACATTAGATGGAAATAAATTGACTTTTGTAAGAGTACATATTTTTGATACAATTTTTCTGACATTAACTCAGGTAATTAATAGCGTAGCATCATTAATATTAGCTTAACCTAGGTATTTGAAATTTGCTTTTGATTACATGTATCATGTGATTTTACACATCTGTTTCTTTCTCTGTGAAAAAAATTTAACTCTTCAGCTATAAAGCTCTTTATGGGAGCTACTTTCTGTAAGTGTCTGAGGGGACTCTCAGGGACATTTTAGAGTGTGAGGTACCAATATATGTTTCGGTGGTGAACACTGTTAAACTGTTTTAAAAAAACCACCAGACTCTTGCTAATCACTTTTTGCTTTTTGAATGTTAACACACTTTATGGAATGACAGTTGCTCTCTGACATTTTTTGTTTGTGGACTGGTTCATTAATAATGTTAGACCACAACTGTAGGAATCAAATAAGGTAGTTTTATCAGTAGTATCTATATCAGGAAAAATGTCAGCATTTTATTGTCTTTGATTGTTTTGGTTTGCCTTTTTTTTTTTCTTTTGTTTTTTTGGGTGTTTTTTTGGTTTGTTTGGTTTTTTGTTGTTATTTTTGCGGGTTTGTTCGGTTTTATCTGCTGAAAAATACAATCAAAAAGCATATCCTGTATTTTTTCCAAATCTTTGAAAGATTTCTAACCATGCAGTCAAGAGATGAAAATTGCATCTTATATGTATTTGTTTTAGTGCATATCTGAAGCAAATACAAAGAAAAATTAATTATATTTTAAAAAAATCAATAGCAGAAACTACAAAACATGGAAAACACATATAGGTTACACCATTGGATTATTTTTATGTCAGCATGGAACGTGTCCTCAGAATCACACCTGAGTAGTTAAAAGTGAAGAAATTTCTAGATACTATAATTTAAATATAACATATTTTTTGACTTTTTTCTTTATGGAACTATGTATTTTTTCAACTACTGAAAAACATGCTTTCTTGTTTAATTCTTTCTTTGTTTTGCTCTTATTGGCATAAGAAGAGCAAAATTAGTTTTTTTAAAAGCCTGACAATTCTGAATCTTGCTGCCTCTTTCTCATCCTGTCCTCTGTATAATGGGACAAGGCGGTTGACTTTAACAAATTCTTATTTTATTGCTTATCTTATATCTTTTGTTGTTGATATCCACAGTGGCATAAAATAGCTGATCAAATTGTGTTGAATAACATCACAAAATTGAAAGTTAGTGGCTTTCACAGTGTGAAACCAATAAAGAGCTGCAATATTGCCGTTCACAACTGCGCTACTACTGAGTTTTTGGGAACCTTCCTATACATCTATTAGTGTTCTCCATTTGGAGAAGAAACTTGTTATTGGGTTGTGTGATATCTACAATTAAAGTTTCAGTGTGACGTGTTCTAAGCACATGGTTATCTCATTTATCTTAATTACATAGGCATTACATTGCCAAAATCAAACACGCATTTATAAAGTCAGAATACATTCCTGAGGGCTTGTCAGAATTTTTTGGTAACTTATTATTATGTTTTTCTAACATAGAGCATATAACAAGCACATAGAATGATTATTTTTTAAAATATTCCTGGTAGGAGAGCAGCTCATACTATACAAGGAAATCCTAAGTGATCTTGGAAAATAGACACAATACTGAAAGTTTTAGGAATAAGTTTTAAGAAATTTTAGGAAGTTTTAGAATTGTCTGCTAGAATTTCAGGGTTCCCTCTCTGATCATCCCTCTAAGGATATTATTTGATTCCTAATTTTCACTGATCTTTTTATGCAATACATCTAATTCAGAAGAAGCTGATATAGCTGTAAGGTTCTGTTCCCGTTTTGAGAATGGCAAGTTTGTTGTGTCTTGAAATTTTTTGAGAGATATGGAATCTAGTAAAACAAACAAGACTGGCTGTAACAATGCTATGAAAAATAGAAATTTACAATAATTTCTTTCATTGGCTCTTACTAAATAGAGAAATTCAGTTGACCATCAAGGTAAATTGTCTCTCTGTGTTAATTTTTTCTTTTAGAACTCATTAGTCCATTGCATAGAAATAAAAAGAGAAATTGCATATCCTGGACTTTTTAGATAAAAAAGAAATATTTGCATTTCTCACTTGGCTCAGCAAAAAGACAAGTAACAATACATGTGGCAGTGGGAGGCGATAATCAGATACCACTGACATTTCCTGACTGCAAACTTTGTCTGGTGCTTCTGCCAAAGATCTAAAAAAGTCTAGAAGGATGTCTCAAGGATGTATTTCTGCTGCTTTTGCCTTCTTTGCATTTCACAGAAGACACAAGAGGCAGCAGATTTTTTTTTCTTTTTAGAAATTGGAAAAGTTTTTACTTTGGATAAAGACGTCTAGAAAAAACTTCATTTAAGGCTAGTATTACATTTTTTTAACTGGAAATTGCTATTTCTAGGGACTTGAACATTTAGGTTTCATAATAAATATTCTTGAGATTCTGTTGCAGTTAAAGATAGGAAATCTATATAAACATTTACCAGTGTGTTTGATCAAGCTTGAAGATAGGTAGTAATTTCATTCCTATGCATGTGGGTAAAGACAGGAGGTGTAGTACTAGCACAGGATCTGCATTTGTTTAATTTTTGTTTTTTGCAATCTCTGTCCAAAAGTGAAACCTGCAAGTTTCCCACATGCTACTGGCATTTCTGCGTAGTAATGGGGCAAGAAAATCCAAGAGGGAAAAAGAAATGGTAAAAATTGTGTTGGAAATTAAGTGTTTAGAGACCTTCTCTTCTAGTGATGTTTACTGTCTGTAGAAGTGAAATATTCCCTAGCTCATGTGGAAATTAGACCCTTTAGGTGACATAGGCAGAGTTAGGTGCGTGTAAGGGAGATCTGAAGAACAACACCTTAGCTGAACTCCCTGTGCACCTCCTTTCATTTACAGCTCAAAAGGAAATAGAGACTTCAGGCATAATACTTGGGGTTCTCATTTATGGAAACCTTTCTCTTAGCTTTACTCTTTGTTCTCTGGCAGGGGTTGCCATTCTGCCTACTGATGTGTAGCTGTCTGCATATGTGTGGAGCTGCTTTAAAATACAAACCTGGATTTGGCCATCCTAATCTATAAATTTAATCCTACCCTGAATATCTGATAATGTTTTCAGTGCTGGAAAATTGAATAAGGTTTGGGAACAACAAGAGGATGAGTCAGAAAAAGAAAGAACAAGACCCTCTTTAGGCTTTAGCACCTATAGAGAAGATGTCAGCTAATTTATGCAGTTAGATTTACTAGGAATTCTGTACACCTGCTGATAAAAATGATTAAGTGCATTTGTAAATTGATCAAGCCTCAGCAGAGATGACCAAAGGAGAATGCCTAGGCTGTATGTCAGGGACCTCTCTTTGTTTTTTGAGTGTGTCTGCTGGAGTACTCATCTGAGCAAACCTTTGGGTAGCCCCTGAAGGAAGGGTTTGTGTCTCTCGGCACACAAGATTAGACCAGCTTCCTAATCACACCCCTCAGCCTGTGAAGGAGAGACTAAATCCCTAAAGGCACCCCTTGTGCCTGTTGAAACTGAACCCCGGTGGAACCAGGGATTGAGGGATTCTTGAAACAGAAAAAGTTCATAAAGGTCACAAGATCTCAGACTAGTGATTCAAGAAGTCTTTTGAAGAGACTGAAATCAGCTTTGCTGCCTGATCCTTCCGTGTTCTCATGCAATGTTTCATTGCACAAACACAGAGGTTGTCCAGGGATTAGCTCTGATAAGAGTTTGGGGAATTCATATCTGTGGGTAAGTGGGACACATACAGTGTTTGCATCATTATGTATTTTCCTATTGATTAGTTGTCTCAGTTAATAGAAATCTTAATATTTACATTCCAGGGTTTACTCATATTCAATAGTAATATTGCTCTGTTTAAAAAACACACAATACATATTTTCCACAGCTTGAAAAGAAACTTACTGTGATGGAAACTTCCATAACTACTTAAATGAGTGACAACTAGTTAATTAGCTAGTCCAAAGGGTCAATATTTAAAGTTATGAAAAAGCAGTCCAGAGAAGAATTGGTGTAATTCACTAAATTACCAAAAACAACTTTTGGCTAAACTAAGTGCAGCCCATTGGAAGTAAAAACTCATTTGCTTTCCTGTTACTGTCATACTGCTCCTGTGCAAACATGCAATTTCCTTCTGTCATCCATAGTATTCCTTTAATTTTTAATATGCTTCAAGAAACAGGTGTCTAACAGCAAGGCTAGATTTTAATTATTTATGTGTACTCATATCTTTAGCATATACAGGCTAAACATCCACAGGTTTTTCTGTCACTTTTCATTTATGCATTCTAAATTAGAATTAGTTACACGTGGTAGTTCTGTACAGATGTGGTCAATGTGTCACAGTAGATTCTGCATGCTAGATCCTGGTGTTTAGGGACAGGACTATATCTAGTACTTTATTATGGATGTAAGGTCTATGTGGTTTCACTAGAAATATGAGGATTCATGGCCATTCCTTCCCTCTCACTGTCAAATACAGAGCATTACTCCATGAAGGCTAAATGAAAAGTGTTTCTGTGTTCACTGTAAGTTAATGCTTTGCTGAGAGCACAGACTCATTAAAAGCTTTCCCAAACCCATTTTGTTACACTTTGTACTGCTTATGTGTGCTCTTGTAGAAGTTTGTTACTGCTGCTGATGTCATTCTAACTTAGGGTTTCCTTTTTATTTCTATGGAGGCAGTATCTTAATCCAGCAGGGTTTTTAGTTACTATTTCCTGCTGTGGGATCCTGGAATGGTAATGGCTCAAAGCCCTTGCCCTTTGTGGAGGAGCCAGAGTGCTTTTCCTGTGGCAGGGTTTGCTCCCCCAAGGGCAGGAGGTGAATTTTGGGATGTATGATGCCAAAACCTCTGATCGATGTAGGACAGAGGGCTGAACCCCCACCTCCAAAGAGTCTCTGGGTTTTCAGCCAGATAAAAGAGAAGGCTGATCAAAAGCAGACCCTGAGGAGGCAGGGTAGTTAATTATAAATTTTAATTATTTCATCTGAGATTTTTTTTTCTATTGTACCAAAAATAAATTATGACCTCTTACAGTCAAAATGTTATTCTGAGCAAAAGGAAAAATACTTTAACATCGACCCAAGAATTTACTACTGCTGTATTTAAATCTTAATAACCTAATCAAAAAGACAGCAAGGAGGTTTAAAATATGAGTCTAAATTAATACAGCAAAGCATTTCTAATCAAAGTGCTCTATGTAGACTGAGTTTTGTCTTGGGTGATTTGTCTTTGAGTTCTGAGAGTGTCCCTGAAAATCAAGCAACTATGTTTCAACATCTTTTCTTCAAGCAATAAGAAAATATAGGAAAGTTTACATGTAATTTGTTTCCTAATAATCTGATCTCTTTCTGATGCTTTACTCTTCAGTCTGCAAATTCACATTACAATCAAATCTATTAGAGTGCCTTAACACACTGGAGGGTACTGTTCTTTAATGATTTTTGTTGCACCAGCATCTGGTTTTGCCCAGTTTCCAGGCCTCCATTCCTTTAACCAACTTTTTTTTTTTTTTCTTTGTTCTGGGGGTCTTAAAGGATGCACTTTCTTATTGTGTCATGTTTTCACCTCACTACATTCTATGCCTCCACTATTGAGATCTCTGTTGCCATATCATGCCTCTGTTCCTCTGTGTTACACCATTACACTGGCCTAATATTTCTGTCTTTAGAACATGACTCGTTACTCCCGACTGTAAAAATGATGAATATCCCACAAAATTATTCAAATACAAATCAGGCTGTAGCCACCTGAACCTTAGAAAATTTGTTTTTCCACCAAGAAAAGTTAAAGCAAAGCTCCAGGCAGACCGAGACAAGCCCAGTCAGAGCACGTCTGACAGGTGTCAGTCCCCAGGCCATGCAAAGGTGGTTTCAAAGGCAGCATGGCTTGTTCCTAGCAGGAGCAATATGGTGTTTGCTGGGCTGCAGAGGTTCCCAGGGATAAGGGATAAGTACAGGATGACAAAGAGAAGCGACATTTGACAAGGGCCTGCTGTTTCCTTTGCAGGAATAAGCCCTTACTTGACTGCTCGCATCCCGACTTTCACGATTTCAGTCTGTTTCTTGTTTGGCACAAAAACTTTGTTGCTTAAAAGGTAGTAATAAAGTATCTTCACTGAAGCCAGTGCAGTCACTGCTGACCCTGTGTTGAACTCGGCTCAGTGATCATTCTGGCTGCAGTTATCCATGCTTTCTGACAGACAGCAGGGCAATTTACTACAAAATGTTCTCAATAATTTTGACAGAAAGATGTTCTCCAAATTTATCATGCAAAACACGAGCTAGAAATTTTATAGTGGATTGGATTTCTGTAAATTTTTAAGGAACAAAATAATCTATTTACTCTCGTCTTTTCTGTGGGTATTCTGCCTAAATTCCTGCATACAAAAAACGGTGAAAAAAAAATAAAATAGGATCTTTGGTCGATTAACTTGTTCATTTCTGGAGTGTGAACTCTCCGAATGTATTACAATGGGAATTTGTGGTTTTAGTGTATCTTTTCTGTTCTTTAACAGATTATAACGAAATCCATTGAGATAGATCTGAGCTAAAAGCACAAGAGAAAGTTCTTGAAAAAGCTTCAAGTATGACTAGGCAAAAGATGTAAAAATTTTCAGAATAGGAATGCTAATAAACTCATTTTACAGCTGAGGAGGGACTGTGTTATAACTGGATGCAGGAAAACTGTCAAGCTTAAGTTCATTGTTCTTGGAATAACATCATGGCTTTTCCACACTGAGAGCTTTTTCTCTGTCTGAGATATTTCTCTGAAGCATGTTTGTCGTCATATATTATGGGTCTGGGACACTTGCCTGTGATTATATGATTGCTCATGAATGCTCTGCTAATGGTATTTTTCCTGAAGAAAAATATTGACTCATTTGTTTTGAACTCCTACTCCACCCACATGTGGTAGTGTAGAATTATGTAAATTTAGTAAATGAGAAAAGTAAAATTCTACCAAGTGTAATAGCATTTATTCAAATGGGGGTATCTCTTATTTTAGTGTGTTTTCAGAGTGAGTGTTAGGTTGTAACACATGAACATCTAGGCTATAATATTTGGTCCTTAAAAGTATTGTCTTATAAGAAATCATAAAATAACTGAAAATTGACTTTAGGTCTTGTAGCTGTAATTAAGCAAACTAAGCCTTACTTCCATTTATCCAATTTAGATTTACTGTCTTTATTAAAAGTTACAGGTTTTCATTTTAGATTTTCATTGCTATGATTTTATGGAAATATCTATCCTTAAAAAAATTATATTTTTATCAAATCGAGACTGGCAAATGTAAAAAGGATTTTCTGTTAATTTTGGCTTACTCCAGCATACTTTGTGCTGGCGGAGTTTTTATTCTTTGCCTTGGTAAGAATATCAATTCGATCTAGGTGCACTAAACCTGTCCCGCCTGTTTTAAGCCATCCTTTCATTTGTTTCAAACTCCTTATGGTTAGTAAGGACTGTATATTATAAATTATTTCAAGTAAAAAAACTATATAGAAGAATTGGAAATGCTATATTGGACAACCTATCCTCCCCACAAACAACCCTGGGAATAACATCGTAAGGATTTCAGCAAAAGAATGTGGTGTTGTCCACTTTTAGGATATCCTGTATTTTTATTTCAAAATATATATTGATTATACTGCATTTTTGTTATTGATGTTTTGTTTTTTTTCATAGTAGTTATGCTTGTGAAAAACTGTCAACTCAACTACAGAGAATTAAGTACAGCACATTCTATTCCAGGAGTACAGTGGTACCCATGCAAAGCTTAAATGAATATGCATTAAACTACTGCAGGTCTAAGTCTTGTCAGAGCAATATTTGAAAAATCCCTACTTTTTCCTGAACAGGACTTTGTGAGTGTGGAAATTTTGAAGCGTTAATAAACAGAATGAATTAATAGCAAAAAAAAAAAAAAGTTCTGAAATTAATTTTGTTTTCTCATTGCTAATTTTTTCCTTTGTTTAAATTTTATGAGTAAAAATTGCTGATCTTGGGCTTTGGTATTGGTGTTCTTGATAGTTGTGATTTTTCCATTCTTGATCTTTCATTTTCAATGAGGAACTAGCACGTCAGTGAAAAACAGTTGAAAACATATTGGCTTAGAAGTCAAAAGTCTTTTGAAGTTGAATTGCAAACTTTTTAGAGCACTGACTTTCTGTAGAGTACAGGATTTGTTATGTTTTGCTTAAAAGTTGTAAGTAAAAAATTTTGGTATATAAGTCTCCTTGATTTAATTCTTAAATACTTAAAAAGTTTACTTTTATCCTAGGAAATGTCTTTCTGATGTATGGCTTTAGTGCCTAAGGGAATCAGCAGGTATGAATCACACCAGGTGATAGAGATATGATGGAGAAGATTGAAACAGTGATTAGGATTCTTAATTAGCAAGAATCTACAGGCTATAAATTAGTGCCAGCAGAAGTAATTAAACTACTTTATTCAAATAAAAGTGAAAACCATGCCTAGTTTTAGGAGACAAACTTAATGTGAAGATTAAAAGAAAAAAAAGATATTTGTGTGTGAGGTGCAATACACATTTCAAACACATTTGAAACAAACAAGACCAACTCATTTTTTTCTGCTTTTTTACATAAGAAGCATCTATTTGTTATTCATGAAGTGATTTTTTTTCTTTTTCTGTTTTTTTTTTTCAATATATGTACAGTAATTGCTTTTCTTTTTCTTTTTCTTCTTGCTGTTTTTCTATTTTTATAAGGGCAGCTGTAAAGGAGTTGGAATCAGACATGTAGGGGATAATGCTTGTTCCTGGTGTAGCTGCTTTTACAGCCCCTTTATGGGCAAACATCTCCTGGGTTCTGAGAGCAAAATTATTCTTTCAAGGTGTCCCTGGTCAGAGAGGCCCATGGGTTTTCACAGTTCTTTTGTGTGTCTGTGTCTGTTACACCAGTTCACTCTGAGGGAATATGAAGCTTCTGGGCATCACACAGTTTGCAAATAGGCTGTGCCCCTGGTCTTGAGCAAATTTTTGGTCATTAGGGATATCTAGGACCTTCAAAGGTTTGTTTTTTTTTTAATCAATTAAATGGGATCATTATACTGATTCTCTGTATAGCACTGTTACAGGAAAGAGTCCTTTTGGGGGTGTGGTATGCCAACAGGCATTAAAATTTCCTTGGACTTTTTTTTTTTTTGATTGATATTTTATCTCATTCTAAGTAGTTGGTGAGCAGAAGAGTGTGGAGGGATAAAATGTAAGAAAATAAAGACAGTGCAGAAGGTAATCTCACCCTTGAAGAGTTGCAGCTGTACCAATCACCAAAGATTAGGAACAGGCCTGCTCTTAATAGGCCACAGCTGTGTCCAATAGAGAGACAAGTGCTACAAAAGAGTGGGTTGGCTGGGTGAGGAGAGAGTTGGAATTTGTTGGCTGTGCTGTGAAGAAGGAGGAGTCAGTGCTGTGAGGAGATGCCCATGAGAAATCAGTGAGATTGTATGGGAGCTTTCACAATGAGATGACAAGAGAAAAGGGTTTGGGTTTTTTTGCCTGTTTTTTGGTTTGTGGTGTTTGGGGGTTTTTTTGTGGGTGGTGTTTATTTTTTTTTTTTTTTTTCTGACTAGTAAACTTTATGCCCATAACTTCTTTCCCTCTGGTCTTTAGGAAGATAAATAGTAATTTTTAATAGATTCCTTTTTTGCCTTTTTTGTCTTGAAAATGTACTGTAATCCTACCGTCTGATCTGACCACAGGACATAGAAAGCTGTATTACCTGTAGTGTCTCTAAATGACCTCCCTTGATGCTTACATCCAGCCTACTTCTGATTCCTTGTATTTCATCCATGTAGCATAATCTATTGTTCATATATTTTATTAGAGTCTTCTTGATGGATAATATATCTAGAGTTTGTTGAATCTGACTCTGAAGATGAGTCAGTTTTACTCCTCCTCCCTCTCCTACTCCTCCTGACATTTCTGCATCAGAAGGAGTAATATTCTGAGCTTTTTTTTTCTTTTCAGACATCAAAGGGAATTCAATTGGAGGAAACCATATCCACATGCATCAAACAGGAAACTTTCAGAGTATTAGTACAACCTATTGAACATTTTTGTGACCCCTTACTTTCTGGCTTCTGACAGCTTCCTTGGAAGTTTCTTCCCCTCCTTATCTTTTTGGTTCATGAATCAGTAGATCTGAAAAGCAGAGTGCTAAGGAGACTGTTCCTTTTGATTAATAAGTGAATAGATTTGCTGTATAGCCAAGAATGGAACATCTTGTAACTGTTGGCAACATTACTAAAAGAATAAGTATCCTCATGGAAGGGGCAGAGCATAAAAAGAGTTTTGATCAAGAGGAAAGAAAAGTCTTAGGCTTTCAAGAGTTTTTGCATTAATGTAAACAGTTATTTTATTGATGTTGTCCGGTGACCAGAGGAACCAAAAAAGTCATTTTCAGGGTCATATGATTTTGGAAGAGGACAAGTTTTTGGCTGTTTGACTTCCTTTCCTCCTTTCTGGCAGAGCCAGCCTGATTTTGTATGTCTGATGCCAGAGAGTGACATTCATATTTTTTAGCCCAGGAGGTTGCCGCTGCAAATCTACATGAGATGACTGTTTTCTTTTTTCCACTCTGAGGTGCTCATATCTGTACTGCTAAAGAACACTGGAGTGTATCATGAAAAACATTTAGGGAAGTGGTTTCAGTCAGTTCATCCCAGGATTAGCAGTTCCCCATTGGAACATCTCCTATTCAGAGAAGATGAGCCATGCAGGGCGGCTCCCTATTTTAATTTCTCTAATGGCAGTAGAGTTGGTCAGCGCTCGTCATCATTCTCTACTCCTGTGAAGGAGATGCCAGGGAAGTAGTAGCTGGAGCACAGCATACTCTGGCTGTCTCCCTAGTTGTGTTATGACTGCATGTTATTCCTGATTGTGACAAGTAAAAGCATTTCCTTGTTTAGGCCTTGTATTCTCTAAGCCTGGGACAGAAAATACTTCCTGGCTGCATCCCATCATAGATCTGCTGCATCCAACAGACTTTTGGTGCTGTAGAAAATCTGTCAGTCTGTGTAGATTCACAATCTGCTCCTAAAAGCCAAAGATTACCATGCATGAAAGAAGCTTTACTATCGAGGAAATAATTTCTCCAGGGTCTACTGATATCAACAGTTTCAGCCATTTTGTTCCCCTGCCCAAGACAAGAAAAGGAAATAAACATACAAGGACACAATTACTTTGGTCAAAATCAACCTTGAGTTCTGTGGATTATTTATATTCTGACTGCAATGTTTGTCCCTTGGACACAGAGGTTCCTCCTGAGTCACAGGCATCAGTACAGTCTTGGTACTCAAATGCAGTGATAGAAAGCATTTGTTGGACCAAGGTCCCCCTGATCAGAGGGGTTCTAGAGCTTGTATACAAATTTCAGTGAACATGAAGGAATTTCATTACTTTCTGCTTTTCTGACTGATTTGAAAAACAGTGAGTATAATCTAAAGCAAAGTTCTCTGTAGCACTGAGAGATGTCCAAACTGATTCTGTGTGTTGGGAGTACACATAATACAGTTTGTGGGATTAAATGTGTATATGTGTGTGTATTTATGTATCTTTCAGGACCTGGGCAAAACTAATTTGGCATGCATCCTGTTATTCTAATAACTGGATTTTGTGGTATGGTTCCTTTTTAGATTGGAGGATGTAATTACCAAAGGAATGATGTTAGGTCTGCCACTGGGTGATTCAAAGGGAGGTTTGGCACAATAATTCTTGTCAAGATTTCTTCCTGTCTAATCAACATAATATTTGGGAAGAGTTATTTAATAACTCTTAAAAAAATAAAATATCCATGTAACACAAACTTTTAATAAGATGTCAGAATTCCAGAAAGGGGGTACTTTTCTTTTTGGAACAGATACACAGTCATTGAAAATCACATATATATATAAACCCAAAAATTATAATTATGATAAAGTATATAATCATCAATCAATCATATAATTATAAGCTACAGATTTATTAAATATATATGTACAGCAATTTATAAAATGTTATATCTGTATACCTATATTTTTATATATAAATATGTCATATATAAATAAGCCATATTTCTGAGTTTTTCTTTAGTCATCTTCTTACTGAAAAGTTTTTGCATTTTGTTTTCTAAGCCTTATTCATTTTAAAAACCTTTTGATGTAAGGATACACCATAAATATGAATTTTTTCTGCTGTGTGATGATCTATGGCAAAAGAGAAGGTTACTTGATTTTTCTATTATTATGTGACTAATTGGAGGCAGAGCAAACAGAGGACCATTAGTATATAACATGAGCCACATTACTGGTCTCATAACCTGAGTCGGAAGACAAGTGACATTTCCCAGATCAGGACTTTAAGCATGTGCCAACTTTATTAAAATTGTGAGACTGTCATGAGTTTTGCCCCATGAACACTAACATTTCACTGACAAGGAATTGCCTGATCTGATTACTCCAAGCGCGCCTGGGGGCTGTTTCCGCTGGGCCAGGAGGCCTCTGGCTCCGACTGCCGCTCTTCAGCCGCTGCAGACCTGTCCCTTCCAGGCTGAAGCTGCTCTGCTCAGCTGCTGGGCTGGGGCTGGAGCTGGAACTGGGCCCTTCAGAGGCAGCCAGGGCTGCACGCTGTCCTCTCGCTGCTAGGAAGGGCATAGATGCTCAGAGGACATGACTTCTGCCTGCTCACAGGGAACAAAGATCTGGTTTCTGCACTGACAGGAACACGGTGTCTTGGGTTTGGGGTGGGTGTTTTTTTTCCTACTCGGTGCAGAATTTCTGTGTCCTTTGGCAGATAGCAAAGACAAGGGATCTGCTCCCCGAAGTGGTGGAACATCACTGTGTCTTCTGGCTGATAGTCCAAGGCTTGATTATTACTGGCTGTGAGGAGGGGAGAAAATAGGAAGGAAAGCTTCTAGTTTTTGAGTTGACACTGAAATACTTAATTTGTAGGTAGACAGGTTCCTGATGTGTATAAAATAATATCCAACCCTGATAAAACATGTTATTAATTTCAGTTGAAAATGCCTTAGCATCACAAAAAGACTGAAAGGAAAATTAAAAGCTGACTAATATGCTTTCTGCAAACATTCTTGTTTTGTTCATCATCTTCTGTAAACAGATCTTTTGATCTGATTTTATCATCAAATTTTGTAATAAATTTTATTAATCTTAGTGTTTCCTTTCATATGTCTAGCTCTTCATAGGGTGTCTAAATGTTGCTGTCTAACAAAATTAAAAATTTGTGAAAAACATCTACTAGCTATAACAATAATAATAAGTCCCTCATATCTGCTCAGGGAGTTGACTATGCTTGTGAAAATTTAGACTTGTCCTTATAGCAAATGATGGCTGTGAATTGCTTTGGCATATTATCTTCTGTGGACTTACAATGTCATTAGTTTAATATTTATTATGCTTCATTAACCATATACAAGTTGCTAAATGATTTAATTTTCATAAATGTAAGCTATCTTTGCATAATTCGAATAATTAGAATATTTTACTTAGAACTTTGCACTGTCTCAAAGTCAGAGAGAAGAAATTGCCTGTAAATGAGAACCTGCTACCTTTAGAGATATTTCACATAGTTTCGTATTTTTCTTGGGGCCCAAGCAGATGTTGAAGGAAGTGAAAATAATAAGATTTTTTATTTGTAAATACTAATGCTCTCATTTTGGGTAAACTAAGCAAATTCTTATATCTCAAACCCATTTTGTCAGCAATCTTGTTTCCTTGCGTTAGGAGTTGCAGTCTTCTGATAACAGTTCAAATTGAAAACACACCTGTTGCAATAAACAAAGCACAAGCTCAGATGTTTAAATAGACTGTTACAGACATGCTTTGCTTTTAAATGGGTTATATGTGTACCTGTTGTATTTAACATGAAATACTGGGATTTCTCTACATTGGAGAAATCATATTTGAATAAAATTATCTCAGGGTGAAGTACCAGTATCTTTAATCATGACTGAAAACAGGGCTATTCTTGGCTCTCTTACACATAGTTTCTGTTAACTAAATTTCACCAGTCAACACATGATGAGCAGCTTGACATTTCTTGTTAATAAGCACAGCAAATAGCTGTGAGAGTACAGAAACTTTAAGTCTGCAGTCACACCTACATCTGTTTGCTTGGAGAGCGGATCAAGAGCTGCTTGGAATAATCACAGTGATTAGTGAAGTGTGACTGGACACCCATCACCCCAAGTCAGATGTCAGTAAGGAGTTTCTGTTTATCAAAGGATTAGTCAATATCAGTTATAACTGAATGTATTTTAGTTTATTTAAAATTTCACCTGTTGAAAAGGGCTAATATATGATTAAAAAAAATAAAATGGCTAGACAAGCCTTAGTATTTGAGCTGAATGTATAATACAAAAAATATAGAAATCAATTATATGACAAAATGAGTTTTATTGTGGTTTCAGTAATTCAGAAGAATAATAACATAGGGAGAAACCCTTTAAAAATGAGGGATTTTTGATTTACTATTTCTCTGCAAAGCATAGTTTATTTCTGCTAGCCTCCAGCTGAGTTATAGACCAAGGAGGATAAGCACCAAGGACTGCAACTGTACAAAATGTCCTTGCTGAGATACTGTTTCATCTCTTTTAGATCAGGCTGTATAATACTTAGGCTCAAATAACCTTTAAAATGCTTCTACTCTGAAATCAACAATGATAAAGTCAGTTCTTTCTCATGTTGTGTTATATGTCATTTTCTTCTCATTATCAAACTATACTGAGATATATTTTAAATGTATGAGTACTCTTCCCATCTAATTCATATATGCTCCTCTCCCTCCCCCAATCCCATGCCTCCCACCCCCCGTTTGAACTTTAGAACAAACAATATGCTTTGGCAAAGGATGACCATTTTGCTTGCCCACTGTTTTATACTGTGGTCTTGTCATTGATAACTCATTTTCCGGACGTAACAGAATAATCAAAACCTTTACATTGGTAATTGGAGGTATCTTAGACTTCTGGGAAGAGGACCAGAACAGATGTCCAGATGTGAAAGAGTGATGCTTGCAGAGCTTTTTGAAGGATAGACCTTTAATGGGATCTTGGAAGTCATGGTGTCATTGATATTTTAATATGAGTCTGTGCAGAAATTTGCAAACTTAGTTACTTGGTTTAGTAGTCATGCTGGCTTGCTATTTCAGTAACTATGCTGTAAAAAATAACTGCCCTTAAAAGATGCTCTTTAGGAGTAAAATGTTTCATTAGTTCCCTTTAAGTGATTTAAAACAGAAATTATTTTAAGCAAAGTAAACCAAAAAATGAGTTAATGGAAAAATGAATCTGTCATGAGCACATCATGGCCCTCATACCTTCCAAAATATCAAGAACCATTTTGAAAGAGAAAAAGCCCTGAGGGCCAGCCTCTTGATTTTAGCCTTATCTTTCCCATAAGAGTATTTATTATATGAAACTGAATTTTTTTTTCTTTCTTTCTTTCTTTTTTTTAAACATGAATTATTTGATGTGGTTTTCCTAGAGAGACCTCTTGAAGTTTGTGGTAAGCTACTGGTTTCTTCAAATTTACTCCTTTTTATACCCTGTTGGAATTTTAGCTGACCTTATTACATCTTCCATTAGATAGTATTAATGTATTTTCCTTTGTCTAGTCAATCATAAGTGTGGAAGCAAAATTCTTTTTTGCTTCCTGTTATGTTGAACTCGCTGATGGCTCTTGCTTTCTTCCTTTCCTGTGCTGTGAGCTCCTTGAACCAAGTTTATTTTATGAGAACTCCAATTCCTTGCTTATTTACTTTCTGGTAAAAAGCCAGTTTAGGACAGCTGGTCCAATATGTTAGTTGGATGTTGCACATTTTCCTTTATGTAGTTTTTTGGTTGTCTAGTGTATTTTTTCCTAAAAGGTTTGAAGTCACAATCAACAGAAGTAAAAAAGAAAGAAAAAAACCAAAAAAACCCTTTTTTTTTTAAATTAGAAACTGAATGCTTAAATTGAAGCTCCATCTTCAAATTTTTCCCTTGCTCCAGCATGGATCCTCCACACAGCTTACAGTCTTTCAGGATAAACCTATTCCAACATGGGCTCTCTGTGGGCCACATTCCTTAAGGGATATCCACCTGCTCTGGCACAGGTCTCCTCCACGGAGCATGCAGTGTGGATATCTGTTCCACTGTGGTCTTTTCCCTGGGCTGTTGAGTGTTGATCTTGCTTTGCTGGGTCCCTTTGCGGGCACTGCATGGGAATCCCTGCTCTGGTGCCTGAAGCACCTCTTCCCTCTCCTTCTTCACTGACCCTGGTCTCTGCAGGGCTGTTTCTCGTACTTTTTTCCTGGTCCTACTTCACTTGTGGTGGTTTTGCTCTTAAATACAAGTTCCCAGAGGTGCTGCCTTTGTGGGCAAGGGGCTCAGTCATGCCCTGTGGTGGGTGGCATGGAGTCATCTGGAACTGACCATGTCCAGCACAGGGCAATCCCAGCCTCTGTCACAGACCCCCAAGGCCTGGGCACCGACTGTTCAGTGAACCAGGACTGGCTCTGTCCAATAGCAGTGGTAAGTGATTTGTCATCTTTCCTTCCCTGTCCTTGGTTCCTGATGCATGTTCTAGGCAGTTGTCCCATTGAGAGTGGGCCAGTGCATTCCATACCATGAGCATCAGTTCCTGTGCCACTGAAGGTGACAGTGGCCCTTGGTTAAACGACCACAGTGATGGGAGCCTTGTGCTATATATGAACCTCCCAGAGTATAGCAGGGTCTTGATTTCATTCTACATTTTCCCAGCTGATAGTGCTGGAAGAGGCCATCCTGAAAGGCCCTGGAGATACACCCCTCTAAAGAGTAGTGCTGCCGTGGAAACTGCTGAGCTCTCTTGCCTCTCACAGTCATGTAACAGTTTGCTGGTCACTGAGGATCTTGATTCATTAACAGTTTTCAGCCCTGATATCCCTAAGGAAGAACTAATGATTTTATGGGTTTGGCTTGGGATTTTTTTTTGTTTGTGTTGTGTTGTTCTTGGTTTTTTTTGGGGGGGAGGGGGTTGTTTTTTGATTGGTTTAGTTCTGAGGTTTTTTGTTGGGCTTTTGGTTTTGTGGGGTTTTTTTTGGTTTTTTTTTTTTTTTGTTTGTTTGTTTTTTTTGTTTTGTTTTGTTTTGGTTTTGAAATGCAGACAAGACATAGGCAGAAGTAGGGAAAAAACCCAAGCCTAACCCAACCAGCCAAGAAAACCTTCTCAGTCCTTGAAGCATCAATTTACTTTTGATCCAGTAAGATATTTCTGCTGTCTCTAAGAAGTGATTTTTGTCCTACATGGAAGGGCATAAGCTTGACCCTTGAGTCAACTTCAGTTTGATAAAATTCTAACACATCTCATTCAGTGGGATTTTGTGCCTTTATGAGTATGTTGCATTTTTATGCAAATGTATTAAAAGTTTTGTGGACTAGAATAAGAGTAAGTAGTGAAAATTGAATCTGGTGATAAGGAGGCGATAAAAGTATATTGCAATTGAATTAGCAGACTGAACCTTTATTTATCAGGTTATTTAGGATGCTTGGGACTCAGATTTTTGTGTACATTCTTGGTAATCGTTTTTTCAGAATTAAATATCTAAGTCCCATATAGCTGAAGAGATAACAAGTCTGATTTTTTTTATTTTAACAGGGTAATACGTAGTGTTATTTTGTGACAGAGGGTGGAATTAACAGCATTTCTAGTCGGTTTTGTGTGTGTATGTATGTGTGTGTGTCTGGCTCAGTTTTCTATGGTAATCTCTCTTTCCACATCTCTCCAGACCCTGAGCTTCAGGGCAGGTGCTGGGGGGATGAAGTCCCCGCCATTGTAGAGGAAGATCACATTTGAATCCACCTTGAAGGTTTGTAAGTCCATGGGACCCAGTGAGATGCGTCCCAGGGTCCCGAGGGAACTGGCTGTTGTAGTTGTTAAACCACTCACTTCAAAAATTGTGGCAGTCACTGAAGTTGTAAATAAGCCTGTCTCTTTAAAGGGAAAGTGTAGATGGCTTACACAAACACTACATTTAAAAGATATTTTCTATTGCCTTCAAAAATTGGGTAAATAAATGCATTGATACAGGTGATACCTTTGGGGTAAACAAAAATAGAAAGGAGGAGGCACTTTCCCCTGGTCTTTTATCTACTTAAAGCAATGATTCTGAACCCCCTCTGTCTTTCTTTATCCCTGTTACCCTTCAACATGGAAGGAATTTTTAAATGAATTATACTTTGAAAATGGTGGCTCAGAAAAAGAGGATTCTCTCTATGTGTCTGTATCATGACAACCCACATTTGCAGACAGATTTCAGTGTACGTGCTACAAAACACTGATTTCAGCTAAGAACTTGAATAAAGATTTGTTTTTGTGATCTATTTAGGAAAAGCATTAATATAATAACTTGTCTCTAACATCAACTTTCAATCAAGAGTAGTTGCTTGGACTACTTTCTGTAACCTACAAAGCCACATTTTTATGAAGCATTAACCACTTTTCCCTCCCTCCCTTTTCTTTCCCTTTTGAATGTCAGTGCTAGAAACCAGCAAAAACATCTTTAATAAATATATACATGATTAAATAGAAATTGAGAAATTTCTTCTTTAAAATTGGAATTAAAGCTCAAAATCAATTTTAATTACAATATTTCTGTGACATTTTTTCTATTTGTTTCCTTTAGATGTGTGCCTAATGCAGAATTTAAATTATAATTATTAAAAAAAAAAAAGGGAAATTACTTTGTGCATCTTAGAAATCTAGCCTGGTTGATCTTTTCATAAAATGTATTGATTAAGGAATATTATCATTATTCATGTTCTGGTAAGACTCAGTGATTTTTAAAATTGAGTAACCATGGAAACACAACTGGGTAACATAAGGAAGAAAGTATGGGGTAAATTTACAGTTAGTCTTTTAAGAAAAAGTTATTTCTGTTTTTACAGTATGATGTAGCTCAGTTTTTTATCTAACCTCTTACCCATTTGTGTGTGCAGGTATATTATACCTATGTATATGCATACACATGTTGAACATATTGAATGAAAGAAAATAAAGATTTACATTTTTTAACCTAATTTCTAGTGTTTAGGATTTTTTTTTGTTTGGGTGTTTTTTTGTTTGGTTGGGGTTTTGGTTTTTTTTTTGGCATTTCTGTTTGTGTTTGTTTGGGTTTTGTTTTTTTATTTTTATTTTTTATTTTGGTAAATTATAGCCAGAAAACTCATTAGCTTCTCCCCCTTTATTTTTGTTTCATGTATTCTTTTTCCTAAATGAGAGTTTGAGTAATCTTCCTAAGTTATAGGTTAGTTTTAAAAAGCCAATTTCTAAAGCATTGTGGTAGAATACTCTAGTAGTCAAAGCTTCAGAAGGATCACAGATGGATTATTGGACCAAAGTGTAATAAAAATGTTACAAATGTAAGGTAAAGTCAGTTACTTGTTACTGTGGAAAGCATATGTTGTTTTTAATGTGATAAATCACAGAACTCGTAGGGGTTTGCGTAGTATTTGGCACACGTTCTGGTGTCTGTCTTTTATATTGCTTGTGAACGTGAACTAAAATATGTTTTTGCTTTATTAGAAAATATTCCTCAGGTATTTCTGGACTATGCTTTCATATAATAACCTGATGGGTGATGCTTCCTCTTCTGTACGTCACTGTGAACCTCAGCCTGCTATTTTTCCTTGGCATTTCTAATCCACATGAGGATCTGCATCTTTGTATGATGGAAGATGTGTTGAGTTCTGTGGTGTTAATAGCAGATTTTTAAAATCATACTTGCTTTCTCTCAATATCTAAAAACCTTCACATATTTTAAGCAAAAAGGGCAAGGGGATTTTGAGCTTTTTTACTTTAAACTTTTGAAAGTTGTAGTTTGTGACTTTCTTTGGGATAAGAGTACTTATCTTTCTTACTAAATCAGTATTTCTTGTGAAAGAGGTATGTCTTTTCCTGAATTTCTTTTTTTGCCCACATTTCCTGCATTCATGTTCTACTATCACATAGCTTCCCATTCAACTTCCTCTAAGTCCCAAAATGTATTCTCTTTGTTCTGATGTAACCTCTAAAATGCATCAGATGTCAAGCTATGCCCACTGTGAGCAATTCATGAAGAAATTGCCTCAACATTTTGATCACAGTCAGGCTTTTATTATGAAAGTAACTGGCATAGAAAGACACCTTTAGAAGTGTGAAAACAAGCAACACAATGAAGTAAAAAATGATGAAATTGAGCACAGCACTGGCACAGTACAGCTGCTGTCCCTGGCAGTGACTGTGGCCTTCGACAATAGTCTATGACTGCCAGGAAAGCCCCACTCACTACAGGGAAGTAATTTCTGTTGGTTAATGTTCATTTTAATATCAATGAAGAGTTCAAGCCAGAATCCCATCTGTGAAAAACTCTGAACTTGGGTAGTTTTTTGTGTTCATGGAATGGTCGTATCAAGCTGCTTTATTTTTAAGATTTGTGTAAAGGTACACTTTACCTTGTCTGACTTCATAAGTGATTTTCTATATATTCTGAATCAATGTTGGAGACAGTGTTTTGCAATCAAAAGAATATATTCAGCACTTCAAGGAAGACAAAAAGAAATAATAATGTTCAGTGAACATGGAAATAATTTGCACTAGAGAAGGTAAAATTGCTTTTTCCTTCCCTGTAGTTTGTATGGTAAAGGAGACTCCTCACCTTCAGTAGAATTTTCACTGTGCAGCATGGTAATACAAGATCACAAGTACTGTCTTTGTTTCCCATCATTTTCCTAGTAAAGTTTATACACTAAAACTTACTTCCACCTGCATCTTGCTGAAGGATGAATTCAAGTCCATCAGATGTTGCATATCCTTGCAGTATTCTGAAGTTCTGCAACCCAGAGTCACCAGGCTCAGTAGCATTTTGCCTGTCACTTGCAAACTGGCTCATGTGCTTTATATTATACAGGGGAGGCATATGTATGGATAAAGTCTAGATTCAGCCTGATGGCTTAAAACACGTAAATATCCTCATTTGGACTCAGTAGTTATCATGGACCCAATTATCTATTGCCTACCACCTCTCATGGTCATTCACAGCTATGTGAGAAAGTGTGGAATACTACATTATTTAAAGTCCTTTCCTCCCTGACACGCTTATATGATTAAAATATGAATCTATGAAGTATCAAGCAATTGATATTTGTGATATCAGCCTTTCAGTGTTGCAGGAATTCCAAAGTTAAACTTGGTGAGTGTTTAGCCCTTGAAGGACCTAGAACCTTTCTTGTTTTATTTTAGTCTTCTAATGAGCTTGGAGAGGTGAAGAACAAAAAAAGTGCTCATTAACAACAGCCTCAAAGTCTTTATAAAAATGGTTCTTGAAAAAAGCCACCCTAGTGTCTTTAGTCCTGTGCTCACTCTTCAAGGCTCCTTTTGGGTTTCCTGGTTGATGATTTATGGCTTCTCCTAGCCCACAGTTAGTACAGGGGCTGTCATGAGATTTTTGCTGAGCAAACTGTGATGTTCATTATGAGAATCCTCACCTCTTCACCTCTGGGACCTGTTTGGGTTTATTTTCATGTGTTTCCTTGCCCAGGCTGCTACCTTCTGGCAGCTTTCATCTCAGGGCAGAGTTTGTGGGCCTTTACTAGGACTGACGGAGGTTGTTACTGGGCTACTCTTTATTTTAAAAGTGGTTTTGTATAGAGTCAGCCACATAGATTTCAGTGAGGATGAATCTATATCTTCAAGCAAAGCATCTATCCCAATGGTTCAGATAGTCAGGTTTATATCTCCAAGACATTTTGGATTATTTGTTCCAAATAATCAATGTCATGGTTTGTCTTACCATTCCCTCCAAATATGAGAAATCAAATATGGAAATAGCTGAGTAGTTTTAATTTATGGCAGCAGCTTATTTTCCTGCTGAACCTGAGTGTATGAGTTGCCTGTAAGCACTCTTTGCAGCCTAAGAAATGGGAAATAGAAGATGAGAACTGCAAGGAATACTGAAATCCTTATGAAAGGTTCATGGCAAGTGGGAGCAGCAATGCATGGGTTGCTGACAGGACATGGATTTAGGTAGGAGCAAGGGAGGAACTGAGGTCAGTGATACAGGTACAGGATGAAAGAGGGTGGATAGCAATTCAGTGCTTCTGAAGCAATGAAGGCAAGGAGTACTTGGGGATGGCTGGGGTGCAGGCTGTTGTTACTGAATCAGGATTTGATGCGTGTGCGTGTAGGGAATTTGCAATAGCATTGACACCCAGAAGTTCTTGTGCTGTTTTGAGATGTGTGGAACTGGAAAGAGCTCTAACTAAGAGCTGTAGCTTCAGATGCAGGAGGGCACAGCCTGCCTGTCTCTTCATGCCACATGAGCTTCCATCTTTGTGTAAGATCCACAGGTTTTTCTTTATTGCTTAATCATATGAAAGTAACTGGCATAGAATCATACGGTAGCTCTAATAATAGCCCTAATACAGGATGGCAAAGAGTCAGGTCAGCAGTAGGAGATGATGGCATTTTTCAGAACTTAGTGGTGAACAGTGGAGTCTCTTGCAGAAAAGCCACATATGTGCATGTTAGAGTGCATTAAAATTTGATTTTTCAACCTGAAGCTATTGTATATACATAGTGATAGACAAGATGAGCAGAGATGAAAAAAATGTGAGGTAGATTAATCCTTCTCTTAGAATAATTTTGTCTTCTGTAAAGAAAAAACGTCATGAGTTGGGGTCAGTCTTTTAGGGAGTAAGAGTCAATGTATGACTTTCTGTGGAGTTCTGGAAATGCTATTTATATTTTCCTTAAGTATAGTACACTGAAATAGTTGTCCTGGATCAGAAAGAATTATTCTCATTAACTGTTAAGATTCCTTGTGTGACTCGCACTTCTGAATCTCAGGAGACAAGAATAGGATATGCTGTCCTAAAATATATAATTGATTGTAGCCTTGTGCAAAGAAGAAACTGGTATGTAAAAACTTTGTTCTTTATATACGAACTGATGACTTAAAGTTGACTTTTCAAGCCAGAGTGCTTATCTTCTTTAAACCATGGTTTTTTTCCCAGTTTTCCAATGCTTATTTAGCTCCTACAGTTTGCTTGTAAAGAGGAAGCCTTGGTTTGAAGTTTTGTTTCAAAATGGGAATAATACTGAGAAAAATCTGAGAATCTGAGAGATTCTTTAAATTGGGAATCACTTGTTAGTTAGCTTTAGTTCTGCACTGAGCAACAGCAGTGCTTTCCTCAGTCTCAGTTTTGAAGGGTAAATTAATATGAAGAAACATTCTTCTTAAAGTAGTCTGTTATTCTCTGAGCAGACAGAGAGAAATGATATTTTGCCTCTTAAAATCTGCACACATTTTTTTTCATTATTATTTATTTATTTTTCCATTCAAGAGAGGTAGGTAGGAAAATTTATCAGAATCCCAGAGTGGTTTTGAGAGAGCTGTAGCATATCTCTATCCATCCTTGCCCTCAGAAGTAACAGCTTCAAAACATGACAGTGGCAGCTTTCAGTTGCTGCACTGCACTGCAGTATCAGCTCCTTTCCAAGCAACAGCTGATCACTGCACCCTGCTCAGTGCGTGGTGGAAAAATCCATGTGCTCGTGTAGGTGGAAACATGTGTCAGCCTATTGTGCCACTACCCAATTCTGATAGTAATAGATGAGGCTTTGCTGTTCATTTATTAGTAAGTGCTGAATTATGGAGAAATATTAAGAATCAATGATCCATCAAATGCAAGACCTGAGTTTCCTAGAAAACTGCTAATTTGCTTACCGCTTATTCATACTGAGGTTTTTCCTGTATTCATATATTTCTATGTAATAACTGCTCTTTGGCTCCCCATGTTGGAACAATTTTTTTTACTTCTTAACTTGTGAAATGCTTGAATTGTCAATTCCAGAACTGTTTCACTCAGTAGTTACAGAATGCATCATTTATAGTAATTTTGAAATGCTTAATGTCAAAAACTTTGAATCCTCCTCTTCGATTTGGAAAGTAAACAGGTTTGCTGTGAGAGGAAGGGTTTGAAGATGGCTGCCAAAGATCAGTGTCTATGAACTGTTCTAAGCAATTATTTCTACTGTTGATTGAGTTGACTTATGTTTTGCCATGAATATGAGCTGGGGTGTTGGGTTTCCATTTGGCTTATGCATAGTAGAACTGGCAGAATGTATTTGCATCTATTTTCGATACTGCCAAGCTTCAGTTGCCCACCTATAAAAACATTTTTTCAGTAAGTCTTTTATTCCAAAAGAAGTGGATTGTATGACTCTGTTTATATACCTAGTGGTACAGCTGAGGGCACATAATGAAAACAGAATATTCTGCTGTAGGTCTTGATGATAATTCCAGTCTTCAGAAAATACTTGGAAAAGCGTAGAGGGAGGATGATATTATAGATGATGAAGAGATTTAGGATTTTGAACAGTTTCATCCTTTCATAATTCTTGTGTGAGACTGGACAAGGCATACTGTCTGTCAATCCATTTATACAGTGGTACAAACTATAGTTACCTTGTAGAGATTTAGTAAAAATAAATTAATCATATTTGAATGGAGTTTTGGGAGATTTGAACCAAAAATGCTATCATTTACTGTAAGTGTTGCATAAGATTTATAGTGTAGGAATGTTTATTGCAGTATACTGCACTCACTGGCAAGACAGCATTTGGGTTTATTTATATGCATTCTTTTTTTATTTGTTCTACTTATATGTTCTTCGTCCTTAAATTTTCTTTTGTGCAGTTCAAAAATCTTTTAACATACCCTTTTATTCAGTTAAATTTCTTTCTCCAGTTGTTATACCTCCCTTTTTCCTGCTGACCTTCCTGGACCAACATTCCCTTTCTTGGAGATGATGTGGCTGACAGCTGTGAATGAATTTCATGAATTATCTCCTCCTGTCCCTAGCTCCTCTTCTATCCCTTCTCTGCCTGAAGCTGTACCATTATGAAAGAAACTCAAGACTGTGAAAAATCATCATTTACACTTTTTTCTCTTTAAAATGTGTTTTTCCTTAATATGAAAAGCCTTATCTATATCAATAGATATTTTTCCTGGAAATTATGTGCTGAATTCATGTCCCTGTATTTTTAAAGTATTTATTTTAAAATTTGAGGGTAGTACACAGTTTTCTTGGAATCTACTTTGAAGAATTCTTGATCTCTAATTGTGGATTTCGTGAAAGGTTTGTAGAATTTCCTGTATACAGCTGCTCTTTGTTTCCTCTTGGTATTTTTTCCTATGGATTTTTGTCTTTATCAGGGATTTTTTGCCAGTTTTTGTTTAGCAGTGTGTTTTCATGTAGAAAGTCATAGCAGTTTCTTTTCTTTGTCATAACCTGTGATTTCTGAGGGTTTATTTCTTCTTCTTTACAATTTTTTTGTTTATTTTTAAGTTCAATTATCTTTGGTTTTAAAGTTTTTAATATCATTCCTCTTTCCAGTACTGTATGAACATTTTTGGTAAGAGATTGAATATATGCACCTTATTCAGAAACAGTATGTTCCATGAACTAGACAGTGATCATAAAGTTTGTTAAACTTAGAGAACTGTATATTCCATTTGATCCACGAGTATAATAAGATATAATTAGAGAATGGTAGAGATCCTTTGTTTGCAACAGAAAGCAATTTTATTGTTTTGATAGCATGGAGATGCTAAGTGTACTAAGCACTTAGTCTTAGATCAAAATGAGTGGAGGAATGTTTTTCAGTCAGTGAGATGAAGATCAATGAAGATAAATGCAAACTACTAAATTTAGAAATGAGGAATCAAATGTTTGCGTTAAAAATAGGAAATCAATGTGTAGACATCAGTAGTGCATAAATGTATCTGGGTGTTAGAATAACCACCAATTGAAATTAATTAATGATGTGATTCTTGTGCATAAAAAAAGAGCAAATTGCCCTGGGACATGCAGACAGGAATGTCATTTGCAACACATGGGAGTTGCTACTAAGCTTATTTTTCATTGAGTGGAATATCACAGAAGCAATTTGCCTGGTCTTGGGCATTAGGCTGAAAGAAAGAAACAGATGAATTGGATGGCCTCCAGAGGAGACAAACAATAATCAGCAGCAGATATTAGAAGGACAAAAGAATGTTTCTTAGTACTCAGTAGAAAGGTTGACAGGTGTATATATCAATATCATTGCAAAAAAAAGTTTATCTTCTAATGTAGGAAAGATTAGCATGAGCAATGATGGTTCTGTTTCCCAAATGATAACAAATTGAAAAAAAATAATCACCATGCTCCATAACACTGGGAATCTGGGACAAGAAAACTCTTTATGTGACAGCTAAATACTTGGAAAAACTCTAGGGTGTTTCTGTCTCTGTATGCTTAAAATAGGTAAGGCAAATCTGTATTAAGAATATTCAAAGGGTGTGGTGCCCTCCCCCAGAGCAAGGGGGATGCATAAGTTATGCCTCAGGGTTTAGCTTTTATATTTTTCAAATTCTGTACTGCTTTAGTGTATACTTCTGAGCTTCATATTAGCTCTTTACACAGAGTAGGTAGACAAAACAATTCCTTTTCTAGCTGGGAACCAAGGATAAATGATTCAAATCTCTGGTTCAAGAGCATAAACAAGGGTGGACTGAAGAGAGAAAAACAATAAGGATGGGACATCATAATCTAAAGCTATAATTGGATAATTAACTCCAATATGCTAATGGACCAAAACTTATAAAAGTGTGAGACCCTGTGACCGGTCATCCATTTTGTGACCCTTTTGAGTTCATCTTGGGTGTAGCCCTGGCTGGGCTCTTGTACTGCCCAAGGTGTATCCACTGAGGCCTTCTAATAAATACCTACTCTATCCTTTAGCTATGTCTAGCCTCTGTTCTAGGTCATCCTTCAGAAGGCATCAAAAGTGAGCTGTGTTTGACCTTGTCTGGAGGCCAGGTAGGCAGCAGACTCCTGACACTGCTACCACTGACTCCTATCACTCTCCTCCTCAGCTGGACAGAGGAGAGAAAATGTAACAAAAGGCTCATGGGTTGATGTAAAGACAAGGAAAGCTGTCAACAATCAGTTACTGTCACAGACCAAACAGACTCAGCTTGGGGAAATTAATTGAATTTATTACCAGCAGAAATCAGAGCAGGATAAGAAGTAACAGAAATATTGAAAACACCTTCCCCCCCACCCCTCTTCCCTTTTTGGGCTATAGTTTCCTCTCCCAGCAGAGCAGGGAGATGGGGAATGGGAGTTCTTTTCAGTCCATTGCAAGTTGTTTTTGTTGCTGTTCAGAAAGAGTTCTTCCCCTGCTCCAGCATGAGTCCATCCCATGGGAGGCAATTCTCCACTAAATTCACCAGTGTGAGTCATTCCCATAGGCTACAGTTCTTCATGAACTGCTCCAGAGTGGGTGCATTTTCATAGGTGCAGTTCTTCAAGGACAGGTTGCTCTAGCATGGATCACCCACAAGGTCACAAATCCTACCAGAAAACCTGCTCTAGTGTGGGCTCCTCTCTCCACCCCTGTGTAGGTCCTTGACAGGAGCCTGCTCCAGAGCAGGCTTCCCATGGGGTCATCTCCTCCTGTCAAGCACCCACTTACTCTGGCATGGGTCTTCTCCAGGTGGATTTCTGCCTCCTGGGGACTTCCATGGGCTGCAGCAGCACAGCTGTTTCACCATGTGGAGGAATCCCTGCCTGGAGCACCTCATCTCCCTCCTCTATTGGCCTTGGTGTCCACATTGCTGTTCATCTCACATATTCTCACCCTGCTCTTCTCTGGCCACAATTACAAAAGCACAATAACTTTATTTTACCTTCTTAAATGTGTTATCACAGAGGTGTTACCATCATTCCTGACTGAACCAGCCTTGGCCAGCAGTGGGTCCATCCTGGAGCTGGCTGGCATTGGCTGTGCTGGACATGGAGGAAGCTTCCAGCAGCTTCTCACAGAAGCCACTGCTGTAGTCCCCCTACTACCAAAACATGGCCACGCAAGCCCAATAAAATGAGATTTTAACGAGGTTTTAATTTTTAGTGATTTTTATCTTTTCTTGTCTATTTTAGCCAGTATGTTTTTCTGAGATGTGATAATGTAAGCTTTGAAAATATTTTAATGATTTTATAGGGCAAAGTTTTTAGGAAGATGTAGTAAGACATTTTACACATATATATATAATAAAATGCATAAATATGCACATACATACATTACAATGTGTAAATGTATGTTAATAATCTTCATTATATATGTTTGGATAGATGTGTGTGGGCATTTGAGCTTTATAAGCAAGAGATGTTGGAAAAATAAGCCAGTTCCTACATACAAAACCATCTCTTCAAAACTTAAAAAAAACCACTACATGTTGAAAATAGTTTCTCAGTTTAATTTACTTATGTTAATTTAATATACAGTTTGAGAAACAATGGAAAGGGTTTTTTTTTTCCTGTGGGACAGTGGAAGCTGCTAGCAAGATTGAAGGTATTCAAGTTGTTAGCTCTGTAGCATGAGAAGAGACAGGTAATTATTACCTGTGGAACATGGAGAAGTTATCTAGGGAGAAGATGTGAGTGTGATAATAATGTGTCATTGTTAGATCAGTGATTTTTAGTATTACTGGAAAAGCTATAAGTTTTAGTCCCAAAGCTTATCTTTTCAAATTATTTTGTATGTCTCTGTTGAGAAAGAGGTTGAATGATCCACCTGAAATGTAAGAAATGTTTAGTGGAAACTGTTCTTCCATTAAGTGGATGTCTTGTCTTTTAGTGTTTCATATGTGAGTTCTGCTGCTACAGGAAGGTCTCTTCACTTAGCCCTACATAATTTTATACCAGTATTGGTGCCTTCCATGTGTGTGTGCACAGGATCCATGCATTGATGGCTCTGTTATGCGAGGTGTTTATGCCAGTTGTGAAAGGGTACATTTTCTATTTTTCATTCTGGTGAAGATGTGTTTACTGCAGCATATGTTGATGGCAATTTTGATGATAAGTATGCTAGGGTGGAGGGTTGTTTTAAAATTAGACAGATGAGAGGAGGTTTGGGTTCCCAGCTTCTTCTTCAGTTACACTGAACCTTTTGCATTGAGGAAATTCTTTCAGTTTTTGAAAATTAGACCACAATTTCTTAGGTACACAATCTTTAAATCAGGTTTAGTTGTTATTGAAAGGACTAATTCATTGTGACTATTCCAGCAGTTTAGTAACAGAAGTGGTTTAAGCCTTCTCATCTTCTGAAAGAATGTTTTTACAGTAGTAAATATCAACTTTTACACATATTTTAACACAGCAAAAATAAAACCAATCCTAGCCTAAAGACATATAAAATATAAAGTAAAGTTCTAAGTATTGATTTCAAAATGTAGCAATAATCTGTTGCAGAAGGTATTTCATGCATAGATTAGGAACCTTTGATCTGAGGATCATATAAGTTTTGATTATTTGCTCTTCCAGTCATAATAAATGCAAAAGACATTCTGGCTAAATGGCAGAAGGATATTGCTTTCAAAATAGTATAAGTCACTATAATGCTAATAGGGGAAAGACACTATCCAAATATGATGGGTCCTGTAATAGCTTTCTGTATGAACATTGGAAAATGATTGTCAGTTCTGAGGGTAGGTGTGTAGCTGTGCTGCCATTAGCATGCCTGGAGACGAAGGATGGAGTGAGAGAGAGAAAAGGTAGCTCTGTGCTCCACTGCAAGGACAGGAGCTACCACTGTCAGCTATAAATGCTACAGCAGCTCTGCTTCAGCCAAAGGGGCCTGTTGGAATTGCTAATTGAATACCACTTTGAGACAAAAGAAGGACTTAGTGTTCTAACCCAGTGTTAGCAGCTATCACTGCATATAAAAAGCAGTCTCTGCTTTATCTGGACAGGACTGGCCTTTTTGAAAACCTTGAAGTGAGCAAACAACCTCCTGTGATATTTTCTAGAGAAATTAGAACTGTCATTTATATTGCCATAACTCAAAGGAAAGCTTATATAACACAGGCTGGATTTAAGTACAAGATTAGGAAGCTTAGGTAAGCATGTAGGCTTTTTGTTATTTTAAACTAATTTGCTATAATGTTTTTCTGATTTGGCAAAAAAGAAGCTTCTAGATTCACTTGCTGACTGGTTTTAAAAAGGCTACTTGTCTATGCTATGGCCATCTGAAGGAGAGAAGGGTTTGCACTTAAACCTTCATGGTAATACGTGCTTTGATAGACAAGTTAATGTGTCTGCACGCTTGTAAAATGTTATAGCTCTCAGGTATTAAAAGGTTTCTTTTGGAAGTTACTGCTTATTGCATCAAAATTGGTGGTGCAGAACACAGACCAATCACACCAGTCCTGTATTTCAGCTATGCCAGCAACTTCCTTGGCATTTTAGCTTAAAACATCAAACAGAGGCAGGCTTGCATTAAGGTATGTTGCGATCTGGAAGGGTGGGCCTGTCCAGAGGCATTCTGGGTTTGCTGTGGCCAATGTACCATCAGGCTGGGTGCAATCCTGTACTGCCCCAGAAACATTTCTGGATGTTTTAATGTGAAAACTGTAAAAACTGGTTCAAGGGCAAGTGAGGCAGTGACTTGTTTGCACAGCCACATGCAATTTAAATGTGATGCTAGGCACACTTTAAAGACAAGCTTAAGTATGACATCCACACTACTTCTGCACTCATGTAGGCTGTTGAATTTTGGGTATTGTAATCACTAGTTCATACTCCAAATTATTTTGTTGAAATTAGACAGACATTCAGGGTATGGCCAGGGAATTCAGGGGAAAATGTCCTACTAACATGTTAATCAACCATTTGAGGAGATATTCCTATGCCACAGAATGCCTTGCTGAGTGTAGGTATTTTATCATCTTTGTCCTAGGTACTGTTGGTTGAGTACAAACAACACTGGCAATGCATTTTAGCAGCCCCAGATGTACTTCTGCAATGAAAATAACCCCTAAGAATTACAGATTTGAAAAACACAAATGGAGAGAGAAGAGCAGAGCCTGAAATGCCAACACAGAGAGTGAAAATAGGACTGCACTGTTTACCAATTAACAGTTTTGGAGGAAGTTTATTCTGCAGTTGTGTGATTATGACTCTTTCATGAGTTTCCATTTCTGAGAACTGATTCAAGGCATTGTGTTTATTTATAGTATTGTGCATAAACATTGTGATTTTTTTCAGATTTTATGCATAGTGCTGGTGAATTTGTGGTTTTGCCCATCATGGGTATACATGAGACAAATCTGTGTGTAAATCACATGCTGTGCATATGACAGCTACACTCCTGATCATGAAATTTATGAAGTGCAGGAAGAATGGCTGACTTAGCCTGTGTTGTACCGTGACTCACAGGAGTGTTCCCATTTGCCTTATGAATGTCTGTAGGGAGAGGATGCTGGCTGCATCTTCTGAATTATAGAGCCAAGTATTGGAAGAGAGGATCTTTTCTAGAGCTGCTCATGCCTGTGAGTCTTTAGAGACAGCTGTTTAAAAAGCAAAACAAAACAAAAAATACTGGCAGCATTAAATGTAAGGACTCAGAAAGGAAATTGCCTAGTGTTCAGTTTGATAATAAGTGCCATCAATTTTGGACGTTCACAGGATTATGTTCTGTGTCTCTACAATTAAAAAGAAAATAAGAAAAAGCATCAGAGAACATTAGCATAATTGTCATAGTGCAAAGGCTTTGCATGAAGTCTATTAGTGTTTTCCTATCTGTTAATTAGCAAAGGAACCATTTCTACAAGATTTCTTAGATAAGCGCTGCACTTCAGAACCTATATTGGCAGAAGTAAGACCAGAGGCTCTTCAGCTTATGAAAGGAAACAAATTCCTTGAATTTTCTGTAAAATAAGTACATGAGTGGAAGAAGTTTTAGTGAAAGATAAATTGGTTTGAGAGATACAGAAAGAGACAACTGGAAAGATGATCATCTTAGAGTCATAAAATTGTAGAATCATTTAATTTGGATGTAAACTCTAAGATCATCAAGTTTTACCATGAACCTACCACTGCCAAATCCACCACCAAACCATGTCCTTAAGCCCCACATCAGCATGTCTGGTAAATACCTCCAGGAATGCTGACTCAAACACTTTCCTATGCAGCTTGTTCCAGTGCTTGATGACTCTTTCAGTGAAGAAATTTTTACCGATATCCAATCTTCACACACTCATTCCCAGCAAACTTGAGGCCATTTCCTCTTGTCCTATTTCTTCTGACTTGGGAAAAGATACCAACCCTGGGCTACAACCTCTTTTCAGGTAGCTGTAGGGTGATAAGGTCTCCCCTGAGCCTCATTTTGTCCAGGCTGAACACCCCCAACTCCCTCAGCTGCTCCTTATGAGACTTGTGCTCCAGACCCTTCACCAGCTCTGTTGCTTTCTATGGACATGCTTCAGCACCTCAGTGTCTCATTCTAAGGGGCCCAGAACTGAACCCAGCACTCAAGGTGTGCCTTCACTGTGTCAGGTAAAGGGGGACAATCACTGCCCTGCTCCTGCTGGTTACCTGATACAGGCCAGGATGCCATTGGCCCATTTGGCCACCTAGGCCCACACTGGCCCATGTCCAACTGGTGCCAGCCGACACCCCCAGATCCTTTTCTGCCAGGCAGCTTTCTAGCCATGTGCTCCCAGCCTGCAGCATTTCATGGAGTTGTCATGACCCAAGTGCAGGATCTGGCACTTGGCCTTGTTGAACTTCATCCAGTTGTTCTTGGCATTGATCCAGTCTGTCCAGGTCCCTCTGCAGAGCCCTCCTACCCCCCAGAAGATGAGTGTTCCTGCCCATCTTGGTGTCATCTGTAAAATGACTGATTTGATCCCCTTGTCCATATCATGATACACACGAGATACAAAGGCCTCTCAAATCTTATGCTTAAATTAATTTTGAATACTCATATGGCTGGTATGAGCACTGATCAAAGTATAAGCACAGCAGCAGGCAGCTTGGCTTCTACCAGGCACAAAAGTATTTATCTGAACCTGAAAGCTTTTAAGCCTGAACTGGACTTCCCTTGATTTGTCACACTATATTTTTGAGTTTGGTAGTATCAGCACTGCTTGATTCTGTATACAGGAACTGTGATGTCTCAGGGACTGTCATAGCTGGATACTGGAGTGTCCAAAATAAATGAATACAGAGACAGTACTAATCTGAATATATACTCCCCAATGGGTAATTTTTTAATCTGCAAACTGGAGCTGTGTTTAAGGCCTGTCCGAAAGATATCTATTGGTACTGTAACATTGTCACATGTTATGCATCTTTGGCTACACTCCCTCTATTTACACAAATGAAGATCAGTATATGTGGGTATTTTGATAGGGGTTGTTTTTGCTGTCATTTTGTTGATGTCTGATATATTTTTATTTACATTAGAAAACCAAACATTACAATCCATTTGGTAGAGAGAGATAGTAAATATAGAGAGATGTCAGCATGCATTGTTGGCCTGAACACCCCAGCACAGTGTCATTAAATCTCATTCTGGTTGGGGATGATTCCCATTCAGCTGTTGTGCAGTGCAGTCAGAATGAGTTCAGTGTCTGTCCACATCTGTGCAGATATTCAAATTGCCAAAAAGAGTGAAAGAGAAGGAAGGAGAAGGAGGAGGAGGAGGGAAATATGCCTGAGGTTACAGACTGAATTACCGGTGAAGCTACTGTGTTAGTTTAGTCCTTTTACAGGGATGCCACATTGCTTTCTACTGCTTTTTAACTCTCCTGACCTTTACACAAAATTCAGTCATGGAATACCCTTAGGAGTGGTTAGCTCTTTGATTGCTGTGTTCTGTTACACAGCTGTTTTGCACTCACTGTTTTCTCATACCTCTAAGTTTTGTATTATAGTATTTGATTTACTTTGTAAGACAAAAACACTTGTAAATCAGCCTTACAGCTGTATTCAATTTTATTTTTCTAGTTTTAATATCCTTATGTTGCCCAGGTTTGTTCACTTCTTAATAAAATTTTCTTGAATAATTTTGACAGTATCATCCAAAATTGTCATAATTTTGGGGGTTTTTTGTGGTGTTTTGTTTTTTGCTTTGAGTGGGTTTTTTTACTCACTCAGATAGTATATTTTTCCTGGAGAAAGTTCTTAAGAAGTCATACTTAAAGAAAAGTGGCTACTCTTTTCAAGTCTGCAAAGTATAGACTGTGTTGCTATGTGCATGTTTATTATATAGATAATACAATGTTGATCTAGTAAATCCTAGTAAGTCTATTCAAATAAATGTAATAATTTACCATATGCGTTCTTCTGAACAGCAAAATTCTTGAAGTCATGGTAGAAAATGTATGCATATTAATGTATATATATTTCTCTAAAATCATACTTCAGCTCAAACTCAGACATTAAATTTTATTCCTGAATAATAGGATTTATTCTGTAATACTATATTGCTAGTGCCTAGTCTTGGACTCAATTCTTTTTCTGCTGTGCTGAAGCAGGAAAAACAGAAAACTCCTGCCCCAAAGATCTGACAGTCCTAGGTCTGAGCAGAGAGATAAGAAGAGTTGAAGGAGGCAGGATGGTGGTACAGCACATTCTCATCTTACTCTCTCTTGTTGGGTTCTTTGCTGAAAGAAGGAAAGGCGTCTCTTACTAGAGTAACTGATACACTTGGAAAAATCCTCCAGAATTTCACACATGTGGCAGATCTGAAACAGATTCTAATCACATCCTGAAATAATTTGCTCTTGACTTTAATTCATCAGATGGTTTGAGATGCAACAGTAGGTATTTCTGTTGAGCATTGTTTTACATTACCAAAAGAAAGAGAGGGCATTCTAGCAAGACAGTTTTAAGCCTGTGTTTCAAGAAGCATAATAAAGTTTTGGAATGAAAACACCTGACAGCTGTTATGAGAGTCAGCAAGGTGTATGTTGGAATCTTTGAGCATGTTGAAGGCATGTAAACCAGCAAGAGTTCCTATTCCAATTTGAAAACGTGGTCTTACCTTCACATTAGTGTGCCTGATATTTGCAAACTAGCATGTGAAAAGTTACAGTAGGTGCTCTGGAATGTTTAGAAGGGCTTTAATGGGATGGGAGATACTTTGTTCTGAGACAAACAACATGTGGCCTCCTCTGTGCTTTCTGAAACCAGTAGGATTACTTCTGCCTGAATAAGGCAGATTGAGGTTGGATTACCTTGAGGAAACAATGTGCACAAAAGTTTATACGGCTTGATTATGATATATATTTTTCTCTCTCTTCATTTCTGGTTTCTAAAATTTATCTGTGGATTTTTGGGTTTTGCTTGTGTGGGTTTTTTCCTGGTTGTTATTTGGTTGTTGTGTTTTGTTTTGTTGTTTTTTTGTTTGGCTGTTCTGGATTTTTTTATTATTGTGTGGTCATTTTATTTTACTAAATTATTTTATTGAGTGTTGCTGGAATATTGGATGTAGTTTAATGTCCATGTTAACACTTTACCTTCCTTTTTTTTCTTTTTTTTTTTTTTACCACCTCAAATTATCATAGAAACAGAAAAGTTAGGTCTTTTGGCCAGTCTGAATGGCTGCCAGAGCTGCCTCCCAGGTGCTCTAGGGGTCTTGGTGCCTGGAAAAAGTAGTGTAAGTGTCCGTGTTGTTGGCCAGGGGCTGGTTGCCTGTAAGAGCTGGCCAGATATGCAGGTAGGAGATTCAGGAAAGGAATCAGCTGTGTCTTAGTTCAACATGTATTTGCTGAGGAGGCAAACACTCTTCTTGGAGGCCTGGCTGCCCTTCGTCCTTACTGAGCCAGAAACCTCAGGAGCTCTGCTCCATATCAGTGCTTTTGGCAGCCTTGTGCAGAAAGAGGAAACACTGGACAGACAGACCAGCTGCCAGAGCTACCGGTGGAAATAATCCTGATTCTGGCCTTAGACTTCAAAATATAAATAGATATTTTTTGAAAATTCTGCTTATATTGGACAAATATTCTCTGCTGGAAAAATCTTACCCAAAAGATTATTGGACATTTCCAGTTAGAATAAAGCACCAAAGTAATTAGCATGTCCCTTTAGAATATAGAGAACTTCTCATGGTGTAGTGCTGCATTGGGAGAGGAAATTAATTAAGATATTGATATTAATAGAATCAATGAAGACATTGATATTAATGTTTTCTTCTTTGTGCAACCGTTTCTTTTTATTTCGTGATCACTCTAAATTCTTCTATTTCTCTTGTGCTTCTGCTTGTATGTGCAGTGGAGATACAATTTCATGCCAAGAATAAAGGAATGGATCTTTATCTTATTTTCATTTTAGCAGTCCATAGAGCACCTCTGTGAGGTGCATATACACTAAGACAGACTAAAAATTCCATGTTGTCTTTTTCCTTTCTCTTTTGTGTTTCCTTTTTTGTGGGAGGGTTTATTTGGCTTTGGAGTTCTTTGTTTTTTTGTTTTTTTTTTTAATGCAGAGTTTGTGGAAATCACTAGTTACAACACGAAGGGATTGAATGTGTTTTTAGTTTCCTAAAGTCCTGTTCTTGCCTTGAGTATAGGAAAATGCCCGATTTATTAAATTGAGAATTCCAAATGTAAGTATAGGTTGAAAAGCAGGCTTTATATCTTACAATACTCTAGGATCTCTGTGGATTCCCATTTTTTGGTAGCAATTCCAGGATTGTTCGAATGTTGAAGTATTATGATCTTTTAAATAATTTCAGAAAGGTTTTAGGGTTTTATACTGGTGTTCTGAATGTTAAAAAACCCTCAGCATTAAATATTTTCTGTAGAACAACTCTTATCTCATGTGATGGTTCAAATATTTAGAATATTTGGTTGGTTCAAAATATTTAGACTTTATGTTAGCAGAACTGCTTTTTTCTGATATCTTCATATCAGAAGAATATATAAAGAATAGAAATAAGGTAGGATATCTTTCTTACAGTATTGAGGGCATAATGAATAATCAGCAATCATAGAATTGTTAAGATTGGAAAAGACCTTTAGGATCATCAAGTCTAACCATCTGCTCAGCACCACCACAATGTTCACCATGTCCTCAAGTTCCAGTGAGTGATTTGGAAAACATGGACCTAATTATTTTACATTTGGAGTTGAAATTTATTGAATTTCCAGTGGAGTGAGTTAAAAAGGTTTTGACATGAGTAGAAAGATATACTAAGCCAGTAAGACTCAAATATTTCTTCTCATCAACTAATTAAATGACATTCTATTAAACTCATTGTGCTGTCCTTGGAGAAGAGAAAAAAAAAAAAGGTTTCTTAGGAGTGTTCCACACGTTTCAATGAAATCCATTGACATGTTTTAAATCTGGCTATGAGTGTTCACATACTACAAGTCACTGCACAGTTCTATGTGTTCCATAAATAGAATGAATATTTTTAAATGGTACATGTGTGGATTTGGAAGAAAAACTGAGCTGTCACTAACAGAAAATTTATGCTGGCAACTGTGATAAAGTATCACATTTAAAAGGATTTGTGGGGAGGTTGTTTTGTTATTTTGACTTAGAGATTGTGTGACGATGAGAACCATTGAAACATATTGCACTGATTAAATGTAGTATTTGTCTCAAATGTCACAAAACATATGGAATACCAGGAACATTCATCACTGTTTGAAGGGACCATCTAAAGCCTTGATAGCCTGGTCCAACAATAGTGCCAGTAAAATAGTGAATGTAAAGTTCTGGTAACATAAAAACAAGTGAAATAATGTTAGAAGCAAGAGAGTTAGACTGCTACAAAATTACAGCTCCTTGTTCCTCCTGCATATTCTCCTCCTCCTCTTCTGAAGGAAGAGCTAAGGCTGTGTTTAGGAAAAGCCATAGCAGTGCTATTAGCTTTATCCTAGCAATAAACAGACATTGAATCTGCATATATATTTAGGATTAAAAAAAAAAAAACCTCAAATTCTGTATGCAAGAGGGGATGGACACAGAATTTATTTCACCTGAACATGTGAATTTTGCTGAATCAGATGTGGTTTTTTCCTCAGTAAATGATACCAGTGATCAGTCTAATTTTAGTGGAGCAGGGAAACACTGTTATGACAACTTGATTTTTAAAATATCTGTAAGATAGTGTTAAGGGAGAGGAGAAGGTAGCTTCCTGGAATCAGTCCACTAATCTAAATAGGTTGGTTGCTTACTTGCAAGGCCATATTTTAAATGTATTTTAGATGGAATGGAAACTGGGAATTTTCAAATGTTTGAAGTCCTTAAAAGAGTCAGTTTCTTTAAAGTGTCCTTATTCCTCTTCCTTTTAATATCCCACATTGAAGCTTCATGTGATGTAAAGGCAAACCTAATTTACCATTCTGGGAGACAGACCTAGACTTACTGTTTAATGTAAAAAATAGCTTTTATCAAAAAGAGAAAAAAATATGAGAAAATCTCACCATTGCAAGATACTAAATGAAGAATTTTAAAAATAAGGTAACTGGCAAATTTCAGTGCCTAATCACGTCGTATTTCTGAGAGTTATCTGACAAAGAAGCAGGGCTCTATCGGACATTAGGTGTTACATTGGTATTGCAGGGCTTGCAAGGGTTGAAGGGTGAAGAGAGGCGAGAATCTTGACCTCATGTTCAGAAGGCTTGATTTATTACTGTATGCTATATATTACATTATAACTATACTAATAGGAATAGAGAGAAAAGTTCTCAGAAGCTAGCAAGCTAAGAATAGAAAAGGAATGAATAAACAAAGGAGCTCTCTCTGATTCTGTCCCAGAGAGAGTTCGGCCTTTGATTTGCCCTTAATTGTAAACATGGAACATGGGCCAATCACACATGCACCTGTTGCATTCCACAGCAGCAGATAACAATCGTTTACATTCTTTTTCTCGGGGCTCAGCTTCCCATAAGAGGGAAAAATCCTAAAGAAAGGATTTTTCACAAAAGATGTCTGTGACACATTGGAGTGCCAAATGTGCCCCCTTCCTCCTTCTTCCCCCAGCTTTTCTTGCTGGACACAGATGCCAAATGGTCTGAACACTCTTGGCCAGTTGGGGGTGGCTGTCCTGGCTGTGTCCCCTCCCAGCTTCCTGAGCAGCCCTAGCTCCTTGCTGGCAGCGCAGCCTGAGAAGCAGAAAAGGCCCTGGTGCTGCCTGTGCCCTGCAGTTCCTAAATCATCCCTGTGTTATCAGCACTGTTCACCACAAATCTAAAACACGTCCCTGTACCAGAAACTGTGATGAAATTTCAAGTGACCCAGCCAAAGCCAGTATGGCTTTTGATTAATCTCTAAGATTTAGAGATTAAAACTTCCGTGCAGGAGCACTCTTCAACAGAAATATGTCTCTCTAATAATTCCCCAAGTGCTATTTTGTTTGTGATATTCAGTTATAATTGATTTTTTTAATTCCATGAGACAATGTTACCTTATCTTTTTTTGGTGAAGTTTTTATGGAAAAAAGCTCTTCAGGCTAAATAGCCTTAGCTTTAGTATACACAAAGAAGCAAAAATGTATTTTGATTACTGAAACTTCAGGGATAAAAAGAAACATACTTATTGCCTGTCAGTTGCACAACAAACATAAATAAGTAGTAAAAATACCTGTAGCTTTAAGACATGTAATTCAGGTGGAAACCATGCACTTTTATAGGTTAAAATTGTTTTGATCAAGAATAAGACATAATTGCCTATTTTGGTTTCCCTGTATTATGTAGGTGTAGCACAAAACTTTTTATGTTCACTTATTAAGTGTTCTGAGTTTAAATTACACTTCAAAGATGCTACATAAAAGGAGAAAAGTGCACTTGGAATTAAAATAATTTCTAAATCCACTGTATTTATTGACTTCATTCTAACATGCAATTTAACAAAAAAAGGTTGTGCATAGGTAATGGTTGCCTTTTTAATTTTCCCACAGAGAAACCAATTTTCTCCCTTTTTTTCCCAGAAATATATCTCTAAATTTTTCTGTATCTGGAGCTAGCTAATGTTTTTTGGGTGATGGCGGAGTAGATGTAAGAAAATTGTGTTTTACATAATTTTAAAACAATTTAGGAAAAAAATTGCCACTTTCATATCCTTGTTAGATATGTATGGCATTATTTGAAGATCCAAATATAGTTCTTGAATATTTACAGATTCAAAATATTGTGCTGATTAATGTAGCATGAAGTATTGTCATCTACACATTGAATAAATCAAAGCACCAAGTGATGGAATGATTTTTTTGAGCTTTATAATGAAGTCTTGTCTGTACACTGAACCTGTTGCAATATAGGCTGGCATATGAAATTTAAAAATGGTGAGTATTCCATGCTGTCTTCAGTTAAACTAAAGTGAACTAAATTACCTGAACATAGAAATTTTTGGACTAATGGAATAAGAGTGTCTGTAGGAGAAGCTATTATAGGTTGTTTTCCCTGGGTAGATAAGCTCAGAGCCAGTGGAGGAGCTGGGTTGAATCTGGGTCATCTGACTCCTGCTTGTATAGCCAGTTTTCCCTACTAAAAGCCTCATCTTGTGGAATTACGTGGTGTTTTCTACATTTTCACTGTGTTGTTAAAGATTATTATGGGATATCTGTTGTTATGATTTTATAGTGTCCTACTGAGACATCTACTCAGTGAATAAGTTGCAGTTTCTAAAAAACAAATTAATGTCCCACTGTTGTTTTGTGCTTTTAGAATACATGTTCTATATTTTCATTGTTTGACATAGGCACAGAACTTTTTTTTCTAGCATCCTTATTATCTTTTGGAGTAAAAGTCTTGCATGTTTCCTTTTTGAAAGCTGGGTAACAATCCTATTTTGTGGCAGTTCAGGACTGAACAGATGATGTAGACTTCAGGAGACAAAATACACTTGTGAAATCTGTAGCTAGGCCATGTAGATCTTGTTACAGATTTTAGACATGACAGTTGCCAGGTAAATTTAAAAAATAAAAATGTAAAATTCATGGTTGACTATTAGTGGAAACCAGTTTCAAGGTAGAGGACAAGATTCTAATAGCTGAATAAGAAACCTATATTACAATTCCTAGACTTTTTGTGTGTTTTGGGGGAAAAATAGGTGCCTTGGATGAGGTCTAAAGGAAACTGATAACTACCTGCCTAGCCTGCCTGGTACTGTCTGCAAGAAGCCTGTAGGAAATGATAAACACAGCTGGTTTGTCTGAAACTCCTGTTCTCCCTGGAGATCAAGCTCCTTTTCCATATTATGCTCGGGATGGCACCTTCCTCCATTTGCCATTTGCAACCTGATAGGTACAATAGAACTTCTGTAACCCTGATCAATTCTTATTGTTGCTCTTAACTGGAAGGAGATACGGATGTATGTTGGTGTGAGATGGTGAGTGGCACCTGCATTTTCTGTCTTGGAGATTATGGCTTTTCCATATAAGCGCCTTTCGCACCTTGAGGGGGTTCAGTGGCAGCTCTGGGGATGGAGGCTGGCACGTGGGTGCCGTGTGAGCTACAGTGGGCAGTCCCAGCACCTCTGCCAAGGCACTTGTTCCTCTGCACAGCCAGGAACTGCCAAGCTGGGGAGCAAAGAGGGTGAGAGGTATAATGAGTCAGTGTCTGCTGGTTGGGGTTTTCACCCGGGCTGTGGGAGAACTGGCTTCAATTCCTGTTCCAGCAGCCACAGCTCAGGTGTAGTCTCTGGGGGAATTAATTTAAGGATAGAAACATTCTGACTGAAGCAGTGGTAGAAAAACAGGAGAAACTCTAGGTGTCCATAGGTTATGGAATAATGATAGAGTAAAAATCATGCACGCCCAGAGAGCACCACACTGAAAAAAAAGATGCTGTGCCATATAGATAGAGCCTTTTGACATGTACATTTATTTGGGCACCAAATTCCTGACCTACTACATAGTGTAAATGCATCCTTGTATCAAACCTTTTTTTTTTATTATATAAATACACATTAAAACTTTCCTTAATGACTAGTTAGTTCTGCCAAAATAATTGAAACCACTTCCTTGGTCACTCAGGGTAATTGAATTTAGACAAACTTCTAGAAATTCTGGACTTTTGTTACTAATTCTTGTTTTTCTTCCAAATGTTTTCCAGAAGGACCAGGTATTGCAGATAAAGGGAAAAAAAAAGCTGATTGTTCCTTAAGCTCTCTTCTGAATCACTGTAAGCTTTCTGTGACAAAGTTTTCACTTCTCCTATATGATATCTGAAAGCTTTGTTCTTTTGAGCGTACTGCAACCAATCTGTTAAACTAAACAGATACTCGCATTAATTCAGGAAAAAAGAATATTTTGAAAAAACAGCAGCAAGAGAGGAAAAAAAATGTTAAGAAAGAGTGTATATAGTTGCATTACTCTGCTATGAAACAGCAGTTGTATCTGGGAGTCCATAAGTTGGTTTTGACATCTACAAATGTAACACGTATTTGGACACTATGCAACTTTCCTTCAGTTTATGCCTTGCAAATTTATTGTATATTGCCGTTTATATTGATTTATTATAATTTTTTGAAATTATGAACACTGTTATATTTTGGATAACTTCCTATAATGCTGAATTTATGAATTAAAATAATCTACTCTGGTTAATATTAAGATACGATTAAACAATTTCATTACTGTGTCCTGAGAGATACTTAGGGTTTTTTAAGCATTGTGTCTTTTTTTGGACTGATCTTACCATCTGGGATAGGATTTATTAAGAAAAAACTGTATAAAACTTTTTGTTTAGCTAATATACTGAAAATAAACTTGACTACTGAGAGGCAAGGTTGAGAACTAGAAGACCAAAAATGGTCTTAGACTCACTGAATTGTGTAGGCTGAAAGGAAATGCCATATGCTGTCTTTTCCAGCTAGTTGTACAAAGCCAGTGCAGTTACATCAAATACTTCAGGGCCATGTCCAGAATCTGAGTATCTCCCACCCTGGAGATCCTGCGTGGAGATCTCTGTGTCATGTTTCACCATTTGAGCTTTTGCAGGATAAGTTTTTCCTGCTTGTATCTAGTTGGAGCTTTCATTGACTCTTGCTCTGCACACTTTGTTTTCTGTGCCCTCCACCTCAGTAGGTGCAGACTCCCAAGCCTTCTCTTGGCCAGGCTGAGCAGATTTTTGGCCCAGGCTGAGCACTCCCAGCCTCTGCTCTGTGTCCTGTGTTCATCTCCATGACCAGCTTGGTGACTCCCAGCAGGTTCATTTCAGTACATCTATTTCTTTGTTGTACCAGGGAGGTCAAAACTGGGTTCAGCACACCAGATGGAGTCTCACAAATGGTAAATAGGCTAGAAGGTCATTTCCTTATCTCTGACAGTTATGCTAATATAGTCCAGGAGGCTGCTGGCCTTCTTTGCTCCAGGGGTACACTGCTGACTCATGTCCATTTTTTCGTCCAGCAGGATCCCAATTCTTTCTTTACAAAGTTGCTTTCTAGGCAATCAGCCCTTCATCTGTCATACTGTATGGGATTATTTCTGCCTAGGTAAGATATTTGCCTAGGACTTGTCTATATCTTTCAAGGAATTGCAGAATTGTTTGGGTTGGAAGACACCTTTATAGGCATCCTAATCCAGTCCCTGTGCAATGAGCAGGGACATTTTCAACTGCATCAGGTTTTCAGAGCCCCATCCAGACTGTAAATGTTTCCAGGGATGGGGCATTTACCACCTCTTTGGACAACCAGTGTGAGTCTTTCACTATCCTCACCATAAAAAATTTCTTCCTAATATCTGGACTGAATCTACCACTCTTTAGTTTGAAGCCATTAACCCTTGTCCTGTTGACAACAGGCCCTACAAAGGTATGTGCCCATCTTTCTTATAAGCCTCCTTTAAGTGTTGAAAAGCCACAGTAACATCTCCCCAGAGCCTTCTCTACTAAAGGCTGAACAACCCCAATTCTCTCAGCTTGTCTTCATAGGAGAGATGTTGCAGCCCTCCTATCATTTTTGTGACCCTCCTGTGGACTCCAGCAAGTCTGTGCTTTTCTGCTTCTGAGCACTCCAGCAAAGGATGCAGCACTCCAGGTAAGCTGTTGTGAGAGCAGAGCAGAGGAGCAGAATCACCTCCCTCGACCTGCTGGCCACATTTCTTTGATGCAGTCCAGGGTAAGATTGGCGCTCTACTGCAAGTGCACATTGCCAGGTCATGTCCAGCTTTTCATCCACCAGCACTACCAAGTCCTTCTCAGCAGGGCTGCTCTCAATTCCTCCTTCCTCCAGCCTGTATTGATACCAGAGGCTGCCCTGAGCCAGGAGCACTGCCTTGTTTTTGGCCTTGTTGAACTTCAGGAGATTCACATGGGACCACTTCTCCAGTTTGTAGAGCAGCATGTGGTATTTCAAAGTAATGCTGCTGACGGATAAAACTGTTTGTGTCTTAAAAACTCACCAGCACTAACTTGTTTTTATATAGTAAATGATAGCACATAGCACAAAGAGTATTCTCTGGACATTGTTTGCAAAGAAAATGAGGTTAATTGTCTGTTTGTGCTTATATGTTTATTGCACTCATTAAAGCTACAAGATTTAATAGTTAGCAAATTAGTAATGCCCTATCAGAATCTTGTTTTGAGGATAGATTCACAGTGACAGTCTTCTGGTCTCAGTGGAAGTATTTTTCCACAAAAAGCCCATGGTTTTGGGCTCAGAAAATAAGGACTTGGAATTAAAATCACTTGAAAACTTTACAAGCATTTGGTTGGCAGAATTAGGGTAGTCTTCAAATACCTGTGTTCCCTAACTGCTTGTTTTGTTTCAAAAGAAAAGGAAATAAAAAGACATTTTATTACCTTAGACTTACAAAGAAAATAGACATTTTTCATGACAGGCTTTCTGAAGGAATGCTGTTTAGATCAAGTGTGATCAAAAATAATTTTGATAAAGAATTTTGGTTCTTTATTGACTTAGATGACAGAGGTTTGTTTTTGTCTCTTGCTTAGTAAACTGAAGCAGCTGAATAGCACATTGCATTTGATTTTGAATAAGCTCCTTTCCTAAGTAACCTGAGAAGCTTAGAATTACTTTCTTTGTGATAGGTTTTTACATATGGTGTTCTGGGTGCCCATTTCTTGTAATACAATTGGTTACCATATAGCAACTCAGAAGATGACTGACATATTTCTGTCATATGCACATTAAATAGTAAAAAAAAAATACAGTTTTTTATTGTAACTTCTCTGTTCAAATCAGGAGATAAATTCTAAAATAGTGGAATTACTAAGATAAGAATTAAGGTAAATTTCAATGCAGGCTAATAAAGTGATGCTATGGAGTTGCACTGCACATTGGAGTCTTCTTTAAGAGGTAATCTAGAAATAAAACTAAGAAGGAAAGTTGCTACATGAGACCTATTTATATTATTCTAGTTTCAGTTTTAAAATATGCCAGTCAAATGTTTGTAGAATTTACACTTTCTTTGCTACTTTGAAGTAAATTTTCATAGCCCAATTGGCTTGCACTATTTGTCTGCTGATAAATCTTTCAGTATGGGAAAGACTAGGGTCACTCACTGAATTTTACATAGATCAACCCCTGTACAATAGTGATACAATTCTAAATGTATTTGGCCAGCAAAGCTGGGAATCAGAAGGTAATTGTTCACTGCCTGGTACTACGGGGAAGACCAGGAGAACACTGAGAAAGGTTGGCTCTCCTCGGGTCTTTTGTGTGCGTTGTGTGGTTAGAAAACAAATTATTTCTCTGCATGGGTGTGCATTTTCATCAATTTTGCTGTTTATTGACGTGTTTTTCATGGGTTTTGGTGTTTTTCATAATTGTGGACCAAAAATTCTACATCACTGTTCACTGCGGGATGAACAACTTGTGTAATCATAGCTTTTATTATTCAGTAGAATCACTGAATGACTTCCTAGCCCTGCTGAGCCTTGCTTTGCAGAATGTTCTTTAGGTCAGTTCTGCTGCAAGCTTCAAGCACACAGCCTTGTGTGTTGAACACAAGCCTGTATATGCAGAACATGAAGGCAAATACAGGGGCAAATATTTTAAGTCAATGTGTGATTTTTGTTATCTCATTGTTTTATGTAGTTCCTTATAAAGAAGGTGCCCTTACTGTTTTCACAAGCTTGTAACCTTTTAAAATGTTTAGCTTTATTATTGAAAATATTAGTTGATCTTTCTTCCTAAGGTTTTCTGGGTTAATTCTTGAATTGTTTTAAAATATTTTCTTTTTTTCTTTCCCAATGAAGGAAAGTGTGTGCTTGTGTCTGCATGTGTGTGTGCCTGCAGGTTTGTGTGATAAAAAGAGTAGCAAAATGTCTGGTGTCTATTACAAACTGATGTGGGATATGGTTTTTCTGGATTTAAAAAAAAAATAATTGTTTCAAGCAGTTAATAGTCACTCCTGGGGATTCTTGGCAAATACTTACAATACTTCAGGCTGTAGCTTCCCACGAAAATCAGTGTTTCCTTCGTGAATTTCCTATCTCATTTTGAAAGTTAGGTAGTTGAGCAGAGCAGGCATAATTGTTTCTCTCCTCTTAACTGAGGTTGGCACCGCTACTCTTACACTTCACAGCTTTCACATTTTCTGTGCTGATCTCTAGGAGAACTTTACATTGTGATGTTTCACTGTGAAAATAGCTTTGTTTTGCAGACAGGGCCTAACCATTATCAGTATTTTTTTCTCAGTAATCTGCTTATGCCAGAGGAATTTTTTGTAAAATTTTAGTTTCTGGATGACAGGACTAGCACAACTTTACTAATCCTTTTAGCAGAACAATAGAAGAATGATATTTACAAAATGTTGAATCATTTAAATCTTTGCATGTGTTTGAGACTTGTTTCATTCTACAGCACTGACTACATTCTGAACTTGTGACAAAACAAAAATAACTACTCCCCATGACTGGGGAAGAGGCATCTGCTGCTTGCCCAAGTAGGCCAGATTTGGGAAACACAGCATAAACCAATCAGTAGAAGGCAGAAATCTCCTTTCTTCAGTTTCATGTCCCTTGACAAGACTTAGAATTGGAAGGTGAATCAGACATGTTTTAATGTTTCTCTCATAAAGGAAATTTATCAATTTCTTCTTATAGAAGGTAGAAGAGAAAATTAACATAGAGGTAAAACAAAGGTTAAAGAAAAATCAATTTCATGTTGATTTAAGACTTTTGCAGCACTTAGAGGCATTCAAGAGATAAGTCTAAAGGAAGAATGAGATTTTTTGGATACACATGTAAACTAACCTTTATTTTCAATGAATGAAGACCACAACAAATACAATCAGAAAATGCTAGCAGAGCACACGTTTGCAATCTTTTGTGTAGATTAAAAAAAAAAAATAAGATTCTTCCTGCTGAGGCATTCTATGGATTTCAAATTATTAAACTTTAACTCTTTCACAATCTGAGTCACACTCAAGTGGAGAATGGGTTTTCACGTCTGTGATAACATTTTGCTTCACTTTTTTCTTCAAGGAAAGAAAGGTGCTAAATATGCAAGACCCAGCTTTTCTAAATTTCCCAACTGCCTGAATTTTTCAGCATTTTTGTGTTTTGCCTAGTCAGTCTTCACTGACTGGAGGTCTACAGTGGTAATACAATTGTCATGCATATATCCAGGCTGCAAAGGGTCTAAGCAAGATCATTCAGGGTCAGGTGAGGATGAGGTGGGAAAAATTGGATTGTTGTTTTAATTAGCAGTTCAAGAGAATTAATAATTTCTTAATTTCCTACCCCCCCTCACGGACACTAAATAGTTAAAATTAGATGAGTTATCTTTTAATTCCATCACTTTGATAATGTCTTCTTATGAATATTGGAACTGTTATCTTGAAGTATTATTCTCTGCACTTCTGTAAAAATTACAGTCTACTGCATTAGAATGTACTTATGAGAAAACTAGGAAAGATTTAACACAAGAGATCTATGGTAATAGATAAAATTAGAGAACTGCATAATGAATGTGATAAATAGCAATTTTCTGCTGTAAAAATACTCATGTAAAATTCACATATTCTTCTCAGCCCAACGATATTCTTATTCCTAGTGCAGTAACTAGACATATCTTCCATTGAGATGATATTTTGAAATATGATTTCCTTATACCACAGTAATTTCCTGATAACAGGCTGAGATTCTTTTCTCCTCTCAGTAACATTGTGAAGAAGCAATCTGCTGAAGTCTCAGTTGTACCTTTATAAAACAGTAAAGCTGAGGACCAGCCTCCCATCCCGTTTCTGTCCCCAAAGCTTCCCTGTTATTCCTAATGCCTTGAAAAATACATTCTTTATTTTCTACCAGTGTGAGTTAATGGAATGACCGTCATATAAAAAGGGGCAAATAAAGGTAATTTCATGGTGCATAATCTGTATTCAAGCTGATGTAGTCAACAGTGCTGCTGGATAAGTGTTCCCCCTCCTGTGGCCTGGGACAGCGTCTCCTTCCTCCCTGGTGAAAGATATCAGGATCTATTTATATTAGTTAGTACTCTGCTCACAATCTGCAACCCAGATGTTCTCATGATATCACCAATGGGAACTTAGAGAATATATTCAACTGAAAAACTTCATTTGAAAATTGCAGCATGTTTTCTACATGTCTTATTTTCTGTCATTTAACAGGATTCTCATTTCCTGAATCATCTTCATAGGTCTATAATTCTGTGATTATCTGTTTTTTTTATCATAGATAATTCTATCTATCTAAAAGATAGATAATTCTATCTATCTTTTTTTATCATAGATAATTCTATGTTTATCTGTTTTTCAGGCATAGCAACCTCCATGGTTACATCACAGGGAAATCTGCTGCAGAAGTACCTTTGTGTTTTGAGGGTATTCTTTTCTTCATATATCTTCTCTCCCAAAACTAACATTGATATATTGTGATGATTTACTATGGGGAATATTTGCATAATAACTTTAATAACCAAATAAAAGTGATCCTAAGTAATGAACAGATATAATATTAATAGTTTTAGTTGGTGCATTTTTCACATTTTTAGTCGGTGCATTTTTCACATTTTTATTGCTTCTTGAATCTTCATCTCTAGAATAGGATTGTCTTTACTAAAATAAATAGCATGTTACAAGTTGCTTTTATTGAACTCTGTTTTAATTTTAATGAACTGAAACTTGGCTATATTATGCCAACAAAGTACCAATCATGAACTGAAGACTGACATTGGAGTGGACAGTTTGTGATTATAACTCTATGTCAAGATCTTCATTAATATGCACATTAACTAAACATAATTGACTGTGAGGCAGCTGGACAGTGGTAAAATATTTAGTAATGAACCTCTTCACTGCAGTATTTTCTGCCTCAAGGAGAACAATAAAAGTGTCCATATTTTCTTTTAATACCCTTTAGTAAATGCTGCCATATTAGCAAGCAAAATTATATGATCACATGAGGGCTTCATTTTTTCTGCTTCTCCAGTCTTCTAGGGCTATTAATTCCAATACTGAAAATTTATGAAGGAAATAGAGCAAAGAATTCACTGTAGAAGAGGTTACTTGTGCCTGTCTCACTTATAATCAGAATTTCAAAATAAAAATAATAGCTGATTTTATTCCATTAAAAGTTGGACTCAAATAGGAATTTTCAATTTGTTACAAGGAGCAGTGCATCTTTTCAGGAAATAACTGCTATCCATCTTAACAAAAGCTTCATTTGGTCAGCATTTTTAAAAGAAAAAATTAAATGAGGGAAAATATCTCATACTTTTTTTCATTATTTTTGTAAGTATTCCAAAGGTAGGTGATCTCACAGTGATGTTTCTGAGATTTCTGATTGTTTATAGCCCCCAAACTGGTTTCATTTTTTCTTACCAAGTGTATGAATTTACCTTTTAGGGATAAGGTACTTAAAGATATACAAAACATCTTAAATTTATGATGTGTAATCTAGTAGCTGTTTTAGATGTATCTTCAAAGTAAAGTATTTTTGAAATCTGAATTTGTGTGAACTTTTCATCACATCATATCTGTAGAATATAATGGACTAGAAGGAACAGATTTATGATTATTGCCTTTTCGGATTATGTAAGATTGGAACCTCTCAACAGCAAAGGAATGAAGATCTCAATTTTCTTTAGGAATCATAATTACATAATTGCACATAAAAAGTCTGTCGCAACAAATGAGAAGCAATGTAATAGTGTTGTTTTTATTATCACCAATTTGTACCATAATCTCCCTTATGCACTTTCATTATAAAGTGTTAACAGCTTAATATACTAGAGAATAGGAATGGCTGTAGTCACATAAAGTATTTGGTGTTATTGCCCCTCTAGCTCTTTTTACATAGATCTGTTGAGGCCTTTGCTTCACACAGGCTTAAAATATTCCAGTGTTAAGTACAGAATAAGCAAATTTCCTTTGATGGAGTGATTTCAGGATGCATAAGTCAATTTGGTACTGTGATATTTGAGTGGCTTTTGTTGGAGTTTAAAACTTTTAAAATTTGATAGGCAACATTTATTCCTTTAGATGCAGACAGCTGTTATCACTAATTTATTTATTTATTATCATGTGAGTTGTTTTCTATGGATTCAAAAATGAAAACATATTATTTCTGTTAACTTAGATATAGGTCCTGAAAAAGATTTTTCTTGGTATTTCATGCAGCTTGATGTAAGTAGTTCTATTTAGTACAGATATTATGAAAAAACCCCAAAAGGTGTTGATTTTCTTCTTGCTTTATTATTCCTTGAGTTCAGAAGCTTCATCTCAGATGTACCATCTGCGGGGTATTTTCCACCTGTTTTTAGCTAAGTTTTTCCCCTAACCTCTAATGTTTTCTGATTTAGTTGTTTTGGTTTTTTTTTTCAGTAAAACATCCAGATACATTATCTCCAGTTCATGAGTTAGCAGCAAAAGATTACAGAATAGTCTTACTTTTTTCTTGTTTGTTTGTTTGGGTTCTTTTTTTTATGCCTTTTGTTGACAATCCATACAGTCTTTCTCAAGTATGCAGCAACATATTTTGAGAGCCTTCACACTCAGCTATCCTCTCTTTCAGCACATTATTACTGTCATTATGTCATTACATAAATAGTCAGGTCTGGAAGAATTCAGAGTAACTTCCTTAATCAGTAGAAACAATTATTTCATATATATATATATATATATATATGAATCTGTATTTTCATATAATGTCTTATTTTAATTATATATTATGACATTTAGGTATTGAATTCTTAGAAAATGTTTTTCTTGTAACAAATTTCTATTTTTTTTAAATAGTAGCTTTTTATCTCTGGCTTGCATTAGACAACCTGAGTCAGCATACCTGAGTCAACTTTATGGGAATGGAAAAAGTTTTATTTCTTGGCATTTTTTCTGGTAAATGTCCTCACTGCTTGCATGGAAGTCAGAGGAGATGGCTTCTCCTCTCCCCAAGGAAGTTTATGAGGGATTATGTAAAGTTCTTCTCTTTCTGTCAATTCTTCCCTGTGAAAGCCTGATATGATACATTTCCCATCACTGCTTCAGCACGAGGGCTCTCCACTGGAGGCACAGACAGCCCCAAATTGTGCCATAGGACAATTCAATCCATGCTGCACCCATGCAAACCAGCAGCAAAAGCTGGGTCATGTGAATCGAATGGAGTAGTAGCTTTTGAAAAAGGAAAAATATAGTAGTAGTTACACTATAACTTCAATTTTCATAGCTCCCAGATAAACGGTTCCTTAAAACACAATGTTTGCTTGTGCTCTTGTTTGAGTGGTACCCTTCAAAACACTGTATGACCTTGCCTTGAAGAGAGAACCAAAATATGAGAATTTGTATCAAAGGAGCAACCTGATTTCTGCTCATGTTGTTTGAATAACTAAATGAAGGTTTAAAAACCCCACTTATCTGTGCCATGGAGCAAAAAGGGGGCTTTTCATCTTCTATCTCCTACTAATCAGCTGTCTTGATTCCGTCCTTGAAAGGCTGGCCTTTTCTTCAGGTAGACATGTTCTGTCTTTATGAATGAATGAAAGAGCCCCAGAACACAAACAAATTACCCATTGCAGAAAGCAACAGGAATGTCCAGAAATACCTTAATCATGACATTAATGCTATTGCACTATTGAGTCTTTTAATTGTCCAGTGTTTATATGGTTTGTTCACTATTATTCTTTTTTTTCTGATAATATTTTTACTGTACCAATATTATGATAATCTCTTTAAACAGTTGATTCTCAATGACCTAATTTTTAAACTGCTGAGCATTCATTGCTCATACTGAAGAAAATCTGGTTAAGAAAATGTCTGTTTTGCAACTCAGTGGGGTGAGAATGTTTGTATATCTGACTTGTAAATACTCCCTTGTACATTGTTACTGAGATTGGGCTCATAATGTGGTAATTTCTTGTTTTCTTGTAAGAAGCAAGGTAGTCGTGCTTCTGTTCTGAAAAGTATAACATCATTTTGGGAAGAAAAAAATAGCAACTTCTCAAATTGTTGATTGATAATTTAGTTACTGCTGACCTATCAGAGCTGCTCCCACTGCTGTGCTCACTGCTGCTGCCCTGCTCTCAGGGCACACCCTGCAGCCTGGCGCTGGCACCGGGCTGGCAGCACCTGCAGAGCCACCTTGGGGACACCATGGCCTTCTGCTGGGGGGGCACCATTGCTCCCTGGTTGAGCTGCCAGCGATTCATTGTCTTCCTTTAATTATTCTTTTCTTGTAATTATTTATTACAGTGAAGAATTGAAATAAATACGGCTGAAATGCTGCCTTTTTTTGTCATTATATAATTTGTGGAACATATTTTAAAGAATATGTGAAAGGCATCTATCAGTAGTTTTGTATTTGCATAACGTATGCATATTTTAATAATGTGTTCCATATGAACACATATTTGCAGTTTTATGTTGGTATAGTGAAGTGGACTTTAGACAGCAAAACCTGTTCTGTTAGCAGGGGTTTTAAGATAACATTCTTATATCTTTTTGGAATGCAGTGTGGGAGGTAATACTTACTGCTTTTAAATTTATCTGGCAATGTAGATAATGCTTGTATTAAAAGTCACTTTTTTGTAAAGGTCTACTAGGGCAGTAGATTTTGGGAGAAAAATACACTATTTTTTTGTTAATTGTGGCACAATTTATTGAGAATGTCTTGCTCTTTTCTGTCAAGTTGGTTCATATACTATGAATCTTTCTTATGAGAACAACTACATCTTTTTCCAAAATAACCAATACAGTCAGTAAACACTGGTTAATGTTAGACATTATAGTATTATAAAGAGAATTCTCTTTTAAACCTGTATTTCTAGGTACAATTTAAGTACTTGCTATGACTACTTTTACATGGTTCCATAAACAGCACTGAATATATCTAATAGCTCTTTAATAAAAATATAAAACTTCTACCATGGGCACATTTTTCATTTTCACCTTGCCATGCTTAATAACCAACTACTAAATCATTTATAAATCATTTTAAGTAAAGCAACAAACCAGAATCAATAACATAGAATTATTAGTAGCCTGCTCTTTTGTAGAAAATGCTGGTCAGGGAAACAAAACTCCTTTTTTCTTCCATGGAAAATTAATTTCACCTATGCCTGATTTTCAATTTATTTATTTTTTTAATTATTATTTTTAGTTCTGCAAAGCTATATTTGTAAGAGGAAACTATTTTGCTTTTCATAAGGAAAATCTGTGAATGAGAGGAGTGAAAAATCAACAATGATTGCCGGACTCAGATATCATATTGTATGATTTCTCTTCCATCAGTTTCCATATGAAGGTGACCACAGCTTCAGTGTATACAATATAACAAATCTTGGTCGAGCAACCAGATTAATGATGTCTGGCATGTAATTATGAACATTACAGAAACATTTTATTTTCTTTCTTTACATATTTTCTGCACATATTATTACTTAGTTTTTAGGAAGGTATTGTTAGTTTATGATGTAATTTTGCATCCAGGAAGCACTGTAATCAGAAAGGACTTCTGTGATAGCACAAAAAAATTGCTGTGTAGTCTGAATAATACTTCTTCAGATCATAAAGAGAAATATTCACTTAGTTAATGATTGTCTGAACCATTCCTCCTCCATCTCAAGTTTAAAAGAGATTAGGCTAATCTTTCACTAAAGATGCCTTTAAAAGTGTTTAAAGTAAAAAATTATAAACAAAACTTATCACATATTTAGGGCTCTTTACACATTAAACACAATTGTATTTAACAGAAATACTTGCCATGTCTATGTTACTGTCTTCTTGTCTTGAGGATGATGTATCTGAACAATACATGCCTTAAAATTTAAATTTATGGGTAGTTATCAGCCATGACTAATTATTTGGGTAAGGATATCTCCAACCTCATGACCTTCTTGTTTGATAGAGCGCACAGCACCAGAAGAGAGAAGGATTCAACATTTCTAAATATTTCAAGTGAGAGGTAGTTTCTTGATTGATTATTTGGTATCAGTTGTGGGCAAAATAACAGTCTGTGTAATAAGGGACTGAAATAAATAGAGACTTAAGGGGAAATGATGTAGTTTAGAAAGAGTACCAGACTTTTCTACGCTGTTAACATTTCACCTATGAATTTGTTTTTCTTGAAATAACAAGATTGGTTGATATATGGCAATGCAAATGTAGCATAATGAACTTTGTAAAGTTTGTAAAATGTTTAATGTCATGCCAGTCCAAATCAATTGCTGATCATATGCAGACTTTTTAAATGCAGAATCCATTGCTCAATGAGGCAGTAAACATTTTGGGGAGGGAGATTCTAAATAAAGGGAAGATATCAGTGGTAAGTCTTTAAATTAGGCTACTTCTTTGTAATTTCAAATTAGTTCAGAATGAACATCAACAGTGACAACAGAGTAATTGAGCTATCTGAGAAAGTAGAGCAAAGTAATAAATAAATATTGTGGAATTATTTTACCTCAGTGGCAGAATTAATACTTGGTTGCAGTTGTTCTTTTTCATGCTGAAAATAAAGAGTGAAGAAAAGAGCCCTAAAGCTGAGCTCTTGGTAGGAGAAAATGATATACAGTTTCAGATGCATCTGAATACGTTTAGCTTATCATAGATATGATTGAGAGGTGGTTTGCTAACTGTGTCTAAAACACTTAGTAATAAAAGGCTTTTTAATTTAGCAAAGCAAGTTAGTAGAAGCTGAAGCCAAAATTCAAATTAAATATGTGGCAAACACTTTCAGTAGGGAGGTGATTAACTGCTGGGACAAATTGCCAAGAGAAACAAGTGATTTTTCCATCACATGAGGTTGTCAAATTAGAACTAAATAACTCTCAGGAAATTATTTGACTCTTGCCAAGAACAAATTATTGGTCTCAGTTCATTGTTAACCAGATCAAATTTTAAAGCAGGTGGTTGAGATAGTGGAGCAAATAATTCCTTAGTTTTGTAATGTAAAATCATAAGGAATACTTTACTTGACTTGCATTTGTTAAATTATCATCAACATCAGGAACTTTACTGTAATATGGTACAATTTCAAGTTGATAGTGTGTTGTTATTTCATGGCATATTCCCAGTCCTGCTATAACATTCAGGAGATGCTCACTTGTTATCTACTTCATCACATCTGGTTTCAATGATGAACTCTTATTTGTTGTTCTTTATTTAGAAGCAAATGTTTGGAAAGAGTCAATAGCTCTGTCAGTAAAACTAAAGTCAGTAATTTATGCCATAGCAATATATTAAATTCTGTCTTAGTGGAGCAGAATCACCGAGTATCACAAAAATTTATTTAGTGGGTCAAATGGGAGGTACATGCCTTTGAACTTAGGGAATTGTCTTGGTTACTGTATGTGGCATGCACACATCTTACTGCAATATGCAAGCACATGATGCAGAAATAACTGAGAGAATTAGTGCAGAAATCCTGCAGTCCCTTTTCAACTCTCCTTTTGTGGTTAGATGTATATTTTAGTTGGCTATCTTTGAGCTTTCTTCAGTGCTTCCACCTAAATGCTGCAATGTAAGTTAAGGATATTTAACTGCCTGAGAGATTGATTGAAGGAGTCTTTACTAAGTGCATGGGAATATTTAAAAGGTGATGGTACTGTATTGGCAATCACTTGGGAAATTCCAGACTGAGCTAGTATGTGGAGAAGTGTGTGTGGTTCAGTACATGCCTCGTGTCTGCAGTTTGTGAACATGCAGTGGGAGTGACCTGAGCAGGACACTGTGTAGGTTGATCTTAGTGATGCTTCAGCAGGCATTGTAAGACTATTTTGAGTCTCAGTTTTACTGTCAGGGTTTAATTAACAGGGCTTAATTTCTCCACCATTTAAGTTCAGAGCATAATTTCAAATATAGTTTTATGTTTCAGAGATGCTACGATATTGTACCATATTGAAGGGAAAGTGATGCAAAGTGAATTGGATTGATCTGCCAGCCTTAGCACACATGCCTGTGCTTTCCAAGCTATTAGAAAAATTAATAAACTCACTTCTTGAATTAATGGATGGGTTGCAGGACACCATCAGACATAAATTTTGAAGCTGAATTATATTTACATTGCTATTTGTACTGTAAAATTAGTAAAGGTTATTAATTCTATCTGGTCTTGATATCATCAGTTTTATACCATAATTTCATGCACAGACACACACAACCTCTTGAGAGGAGTGCTGAAACGCAGATACTTAAAAGTACATGAAGGGCTGAAGCAAATGTTCACAAGTTACCCTGTCAGTTTTATATTTTTTGTCTTTACCTGTTGGTCCTACTGCTCATCTTGATTCCAGGATGTGATCCCTACATTTTCTGTGATTATGCAGTACCCCTCAGAGTGCAAGGCCAGCATTTTAAAAACAGTAACCAACAGTGACAAAATCAGACCCACTGTCGTGCCTCTGGATCTCTGCTGCAGAGATTTTCAGGCTGCCCAAGGTTCTTTAATACCACTTTTTCTTAGCATATAAAAAGATGGGAGTGATGGTGCAGTTCTTGTCTCACCAGTGATGACATCATGCTGGACAAGATATGAAATGTTGTGAACAGTGCCATCATGTGCACGCCTGCTAGATATTACTATGAGTGAAGAGGTGTGTATGGAAACAGTGAAATGGAACATCATCTGTAGGACATACGTATCCTGAATGTGTTTTCACAATCTATTTATGTTTTTTTCTTGTATTTTTTGGGGGAGGAGGGGAGTTTGGTGTTTTGGTTGTGTTTGGTTTTGTTTCGTAGGTTTTTTTTAGAATCTAGTGGAGATTTTTTTTCTCAGCTGTGAAACACAGACTCCTCCAAACCTCTGTATGTTTCTTTACTTCTTGGCTTTTCTGTTGGCTTAGAAGAAGATTCCAGCCTCCTATTAACTGCCAAAATATCTTTTAGTAACTATTTATTTTTAATAACCCATTTCATGGACTTTAAGATCACTTTTAGAGAATGACGCTCCTCAGATTGCAGAAAATTCAGGAACATTAAATTTGAACATAACTTTCTATCATTGAGTTGATATTTTAGAAATCTGTTCTTGTTTGAATCATAGTCCTTTATATTGCTTCACTTACAGTGTGGTAAGTATATTTACTGGTCTTTAAGGATCTGCGTTCTGCAGAGTGGCTAGCGGGACAGTGTCCCAAATTAGGAATATCCTCTCTTTCATCACTTGACGTGTCCTTATTATTGTAAGAGGTGTACTGAAGAACTGAAGAAAGATCTGAATTTGCAATTCTGGTTTCTTTTTTTGGCATTTACACCAGGGTAACTGAAAGTAGATCATACCCTGCAGAAATTAAAGATGAAAGTTACTAGATTTTTCAGTTCACTTCCCACCACATATTTTCTCCTTTTAAATCTCCCCAGGGAAGATGCTTCTACTGCCTGTATCATGAAATTATAGCATAAATTTTATTAGTGATCTTAAACAATGAATCTTTTTAGTATTATACTATTTTTGTAGCATTATACTGTATTAAAAACACTGTATTATTGTTATTTTTTCTGTGTTACTTTAGATGTTCATACTTTCAACCTATGGCATAGTTGGCAAATTGTATCCAATTCTGTACTTGACATAAGACAAAGGAGAGCAGCTATAACAAACATGTTATAAAAAAACACGTTATAAAAAGCAAGTGTTGTTTTTTGAATCTCATTTTAAGATGAGATGGGCATTTTTTATAGATAGTATGTTCATTGGTTTTTATCCCATGGCAAATAGCAGTACAGCTCAAAGTCTATGCAGCTACCATCAGTGTACATAGTTTGCCAGTCTTTAATGTGACTAATTCCTAGCCAGAAAATGTCCTGCATTTTCAGTGAATCATAACTTAAAAATTATTATGGTGACAGGAAATTTAAACAAAAATGTCATTTTATATAGCTGTAGAAAAGCCAGTTTCAGTGACATTTTTAGAATTATCAGTGAGAAGACATCAATCTGTGGTGACAAGAATTGAACAGAAGTGTAATCATGAAAGTGTTTTGGGTTATTTGTTTAACAGCAGAGGTTGTTAGGATGATCTATAGATGTAAAATATTGAAAAAATATCTTTATTAGTAATAAATAGTTGTTTGATGACAATGAGACTTGTTGATATAGCAATTTCCAGTGGAAACATTGTGGAAAACACAGCTTAAAAGGTTTTTTCTTTGTGAGCATAGAAGACTTTCTTTTCCTTCTGAAATACCCAGAGAACCTAAATTTGAAGTCCTAGAGAGTAGTGTTTTTTAGCCATTAGTGGAAATGGAAGTGCATACCACATCCTCAGTTCTTTTCAACTACCTCATTAAGATTGTGCAGATTGTAAAGTACTAGTAATACAGACTTAATCTACCATTTCTTCCACTATTCCTCAAACTGTACTCACAGTAATTGCTTATTCTGCCTTAGAGACTGGTGTGATTCAATCAAATCCCACCATTTAGGTTGGATTTAAATTTTGGACAGTACAGATTCTGAGAATATCTACTGAGAAAACATGCAAACAACTGTGATGAAATTTAGTAGTTAGTTAAGTTCTGCTTCAGTTCTTAGATCTTTCAAGAAGCCTTTGGGTTGGTAGTGTCTCCAAGAACATGCTAATGGGGGAAAATGCTCCCCAAATCACTGTTCAAATGGTGGGCATCCTGCTCCCCCCAGGTTGCCAGTACAGATGGGGTAGTGAAGAACTCTGCAAGATTTCCCTATGGGTGGTGCATAGTGGCATCAGTTCCACTTACCTTTTTTCAGGTTAGTAGTGATTAATTCTGCCTTCCTTGGATGGGTATTTCACTTCAGTGATCTCAGAGATTGGAGGCTGCAGTTGACCTTGAAGTTCAGTATATACGTCACTGTCTTGAAGCTCACGCTAATGAGATGTGTCACGCTTTCTGTCCCTGTGTAGAAAGGAGTTCAGCTACAAATAATGTAGACAAAATACATATTTTTCTGCTTGCCCTACAGAGAGAAAAATGACATGAACTTCTTTTTTGGTGGTGTGGCTCAGTATAAACTGCAGATTTCAGTCACCCTACAACTAAATCAGGAGTTTGTAAACACAATTAAGTAACTGTAAACTCTGAGAGCTCCTACAAACATGAACATAAAGGAAAGGTGAAGAAGGAGGAGGCACATCTTGAAGTCCCTGCTTTTGACTGGAGTACCAGAAGGAAATTAAAAGATCCAGATCAGCTTCAGGCATCCTCCAAAACATTCTTGTGAATCTGCAATCGGAGAAACTAGTATTTGTTCCTCCAGTATACACAGTCAATACCTTAACTTATTGTTAGATTTGAGATGGGCCAGTGCTTTGAGCCTTCAAAAACTTTAGCCTCTGTCATCTTTCCTTAAGGATATTCCTTTCAACCAAAAGAGGAGGGAAAATTCTGGATTTCTGCAGTTGAGTCTTTATAATCCAATATGGTGTATATACATATTTACAGCCTCCTCCTCTTCATTTTTCTGTGAATGTTATCCTCAGAAAACACCCTTTATTTTTTAAGGCACTGGATTTTATTTAAGCCAAGGCTTCCTATCTTTGCCCCAGTGTATATACTAATTCTTCTTACACTTTTCCAGGCAAGCTGTCTCTTTTTATATTGCCAGGATGAGGCCTTTCAGGAAGAATCCGTGTTTGTCCATATGACAACAAAGTGAGCTAGAAATCAGCTGTTTCAACAGATTGTCTTACTGGATAGCTAAGCATGTGGGAAGCAGTTTGTCTGCTGAACTGGAGCCACCTTAGATTAACATAGCTGTCTTATTTTCTTCAGATGCCTCCATCCCTAGCATATGGAGTCTGCACATCTAGTTGCCACCTAGAGCTTAGTTCTGAAATCCACCAAGCTTGCAACAAATGCACCTACCTGGTGTGGGGCTGCTTTTGTAGGAGACCTTTTTTAGTCCTTATTCAACTTTGAATCCTAAGATTTTTTCGAATGTATGGTGTTTTGCAGGGACTGCTACACTGAGTAGGAGCAGCATGGGAGGAAGAGCGATCGCATGACTGTAGCAGTCCTTCCTCAGGAATTTATCTGACTGCACATTCATAACTTGTCCTCTTTCTGCTTGGATGTTTCAAACCTAAGACCAGGGTAGAATTCTGATTCATAACCAGTACTATGGAGAGGTGGACATGTGTGACTTCTGAAGCCACATGAACTCTACACAAAAAAATATTAAAATCTTTTTTGAAGCAGGAGTTAGAGTGACTTACCTTTATTTTTCTTTGCGGCACGATTATGAATGAGAAATCAATTGAACATATATATATACACACACATATATATTCCTTCCAAGTTAGAAAAGGCCCTCTGGGCTGCTTTATTTTGTCTCATCTCATGTGTACTAGCAGAATGGAATGATCTTAACTGAAAGAGGTCAGCATATGCTCCATCTAATCATGGGTGTCAGTAGAGCTCTTGTAATGCTGTTATAAAGTACTTTGATATCTCAAAGATGTGCTCTCTCTGTTTCTCTGTGGGCCATGTAAGCTGAATCAGTTCAGAATATGTGTTTAAACAATTCTTATTCCTTCCTACATCTAAGCAGAGTCAGGATATGCTTTGGTTCACAATTTAACGTTACGTCCTAAGTAATTTATTTCTTACAAAATAGATTATTTAAAAGCAAGTGACAAGGGCAAGATTGTTCTCTTCCGCATAAATCCCTTTAATTGCTCCCATAACATATAAAGCATGTATTGAATTTTGTATTAAAGAGCAAACAGAATACTTCTGAATCTTTAAGTTACTTACAATATCAGGGGTATACATATAGCATTCATATTTACAAATATTATTTGTTTATTTTGTGAACCACTATGTGTAGACAGTCTGACAAAGAAAAGTTTGTATTTCACCATAGTGATTTCTCTCATACAATTAACAAACAACCCCCAGAATTATGTAAAATATATTGTAGAATGGCTCTTAATTGAGTTATGAAGCTGTAGTATCTTTTTACTATCTGATGCAGCTGGGGGAGCAGTCTGAAATTCATTACATTTTTGAACTGAAGGCTACTTTTCTTGCCTTGTTGTTGGGTTGGGTTTTTCCCCCTTTGTTTTTAGCTTGAGTAAGATGGACAGATTCAAATGGCAGTCCTCAGAACACTTACTAGCCCAAAGGCATGTTTCCTACTGAAATAAACTCATGTTCAGCAATAACCTTAAATTTCAAAAATCTTAAACAAAGCTATTAAAGTACAGGGCATTTGTCTATAAATCAATGTCTCTATGTATTTTTTGTTCACATCTTTTCCTGAGCATTTCCTCAGTTACTTGCTATACAAACCTGTATAGGTAACTGTATAGAAGTGCAGGTTCTCTTACTTCTCAGACCTGTGTTTAATTTCTGCATACATTTGTGTTCAAAATGTTCCATTTCACTGTTTTGTTTGCCCAGGCTATGCATTATAACAGTTAAACCCCAAAGTAATCTTTAGAATGTAATTAAATGATACATGTTTAAGAAAATACGATTCCATTATTTGAAAATGTTCAAGATAAATTACTTACATATACAAAAACCCTAAAAATTGAATCTGAGCATAATCATCCTAGGGAATGGATTTATGTGATAGAAAAGTAAGAAAAGGAAATTTGTTCAAGACAAATTAGGGAGTAGGAGCTCAAAATAAATGCACTAGAGGCCTTCAGAACCCAGACACTAAATTTACCAGAGAAAAGTAATAACAAGTCGGAAAAAAAAATTGCCAAAAGTGATAGCTGCATTCTATCCAAAGACTGTAATTGTGCATTTTTGAAACAGAATTATAAACCAAAATGACTACTCAATGCTGCTGGAAAGATTTATTTTCAGCAGTTCAGCAGAATTTTTAAAGTACTGTTTTGGTTAGTCAAAATTGACTGACATATAAATGCAACAAGTATTAAAGGTCAAGGAAACATAGACCATATCTTTACAAAGATAGGATTAATACCAAAGCACACCCATATATTTTCAGATGAATTAAACCTTTCCCTCAAAGGATAGGATTTTTAGTTTTATATTTTTTTTATTTTTAGTGAAGTGGCATTAACACCAGACAGAATTGGTCACAATTTCCTCAAAATTGGTTGCAAATCTTTAAGTAACATGGAAAAAATAAAGTTTTCAATATATTCTTGTCTAGTGTATTTCCCAGAAAAGCAGACTAGGGTAATCAGTTACCTGCTGCTAAATGATCTTATTGTTGATAATCTTTTCTTTTTTATATTCAGGAAATACATAAAGTGTATTCACTCAGTGTTTTCATGAAAACTGTACGTTTCTCCTCAAGATAATAATAACTGAATTTGTCATAACATAATAAATAGAAGATCAAGATTTCTTCTAAGTCCTTGATTTAAAGCTTCATTCTATAAAACCCTTTGAAGGATAGTAGTGATGGGATTAGCCCAATTTAGGATAGATTTGAAATATAATTTTTCATGTAAGAATGGCTAATATACATATTATTAAATTGCTGTTGGGGAAAAGAAAAAAGGAAAAAAACACAGAAAAGATGAGTGATTTGAAATTTTTTATGCCTTAAGTCTCATAAAACAGTAAAGTATTTGTAAGATTTGTACTCTGTGTGACTTTTGAATAAATTTGGAGAGCAGTACTCAGTGAGATGCACACTAGCATATGGTTTTATGACAAGCATGTAGCTGGATTTGCAGCTGCAATGCCTTTCAGGCATTTTGCAAAATTTTATTTGATTTTATGCTTCTTGTTTCTGAAAAGTATTTGGGATAGTTTTTGTTCATGAAAGAACTGTTCATTGATGATATTGGCAGTTTTAAAGGCTGTCATTCCATAGCACAATTTTTTTAAAACAGTATTTTTGTTTGCTGCGATGAAGTGATCCCGGACAGCATTTAGGAAGTACAAAACTCGTATGGGCTATCTCACTCTGATAAGAAATTTGTTGTATAAGGCATCATACCATGTGTTTTGCGTGTTTTTTCCTACATGGGGTGTGTATAAATGTTGCCACATCATCAGTCCTTTGCCTAAGGAATTTCCTCAACATCAGCTAATTTCCGAAACTGAGCACCAGATTCAATAACTCAGCAATAAAATGTTCTGTATTATTTCATGGCAAGGGGATTGCCTGATTTTATATCAAATTCTACAAAACCTGACCCATATTCTGAATGAATTTTTGTGGTAGGCTTACGCTTTATGTGTACTGTGTTTTTGCAGAGAATTTTGTAGAGTACAGTGAGAAATTAGTCCGAACAGTCTGGAAATTTCTGGTTTAAGTTCTTCAGTAGAGCTGTTTCAGTGTCACAGATGAAAGGTAAATACATTTCTTGCTTTGCATTTCACAATCAATGGAACACACAATTTGAGGAGTCAGTTTTCATACTTTGTCTGCACTTGTAGAGCATTGTGAATAATTAGGGTAACAGTATGTGGTTTGAACTATTGTGCCAAACTGTCATGGATCTTGTTTCATTGTTACCTAGGGACAGCAAAGTTTTCTGAAAAGCAGAGTATCAGTGTTAGGAAGGACAACTGATCTTTCTTAATTAAATTAGTGTAACAAAATCACATTAGGGGCTGCTTATATTTCCATGTAATATAATCATTGCCTTACGTGTACCTGATTTCTCCAAGGAGTGTCGCAAATGCACTTACTGTTCCTTAATGTTATATTTTACATTTGGATCTGTAATTTAGATGACAAATGTGAAAAAGCACATGTTGCCAGAGAACTTTCAAGAGACAAGCTGTGAAGTCTAAAGAACACAGGTTATTCCAGCTAAGGTTGGCAGCAGCTTCCGCTTAGAAGTTTTTCTCCTAGCATGTGGTCTTCAAACTTATACCTGCAGAATATAGGTTAGCATTTGACTGATACAGATTTTTATTTTCTGGCTTATTACACAGAGTTGGAAGTTTTATTTTCACTCTTCCTCTTCTGGTCAGACACTGGAGCAGTAGAAAGTAGTGCAAACAGTTGCAGAACAAGATCACATTCAAATTCCACCATTTTGGTGATCTTTTAAAACTCTGTTTATGGGGACATGTAAATTAGTACCATAGAAGGATCTCTTAAAACTTACACTAAACCATTTATTTTGGAGGTGTGAATCTCTCAACACTGAATTTGGACTAGTTTACATGAGCAGACAGGAGTATCATACTGGGTCTTACAATTCTTTCTGAAGTCAATGGAAAGACCCTGCTGTGTTCTCGAGCAACACTTTGGAACATTCTGGTCTCTGAGTTCTCATTCACCAAAGCTTGTTATAAGACATCTGATTTGATTGTTCTCTGATAAGCATGTGTCTCTGTGCTGTATCTTACACAAATTACTTCCTTAGCTTTGTGTAGCTAACTAAGAGTCAGCAACACAAGTTTATTGCAAACATCTCTCATGTCGTTGATATTGACGTGTCTGTGCAATACTAGTTGAAATTCAGACTAATGTCATTTGTGGCTCTTGACATCCAAAAAGAGAACATGACAAATAAGACCACATGCCTGAAGTGTATTAAAAGGGGGGAAAAAGTTTTTGTTGATGAGTTAGTTTATTTTAAAGGCAGAATAGGTGTCTTAATTTCAGTGGAGCAGTGATGTGTGTTTTAGAAAAACACATCCTCTTCTTAAAACATTAAAAAAAACCCTCAACAGAAGAGCAGTAACAAACCACCAAAACTTCTCAGCTAAAATCAAAAGAAACATTTCAGACACCAACAATCATCAGCTAACTCACTCTAAAGTCTGATAAGTTTACCCACAGTGATACTAACTTACTGTTCTCTTAATACATAATTTCTGAAGTCAGTATAAAAAATAGAACTAAGTACAGCAGATGAAAGTAATGATGCCTCATTGAGCCAATTTCTATTAGCTTTCTTTAAGCAGCTTCAGTGAGATTGAGAGTAGCAAGTGCAAAACACTGAATAAAATTTGTTTCTTGCTTCCTCAGTAAGGTACAAGGCAAAATGTAGACATTATTACATTTTCATTCAAGCTACACCTCCAAGGACATTTCTTCAAATCCTCATTAAACTCATTCAGAGTGATTTCCTTTTTAACCAAGGTCAGGATGGTTGTCTTGCAAATCTTTGGACACTGTGAATGGGAATTCATAAATCCTGACATTGGGAAGCAAGGTTGCTCTTGCCCTACATTTAATGAGGAAAAGAAGTAAGATGAAAAAAAAGAAAGAGCAGGCTTTTTTGCCTGATGGTGCTAAAAGTAAGATCTAACTTCACTGTAATTGAAAAAAATATTATTTTATTTTTAATTTTTTTTAAGCAGGTCACAATGCACTGATGATGTCTTCTATGATATTCATCATTTATATTTCCAGTAAGGTGCTATGTTGCCTGCAATCACTTGTCAACTTTCCTTTTCTATGGTCTGTTTAGTCTGTTAGCCCACCAGTTAAAGTATATCCTGAATAACTTCTACATTAAATATAAGAACAGCCGATAGAATGATTTCTTTAGGAGACATATGTCTCATGAGAAAAGAATTTTTTTTTCATAGCTGTCATAAATAAATCAGATTGTGCACCCTATTGAAAATTTTGGTTTATTTTTTCTTCTTTTCTTTGCTTTTTATTTGTTTGGTTTTGTTTCCTTTTGGTAGTACATTAAACTTCTTGTCAGGAAATCTGTTGTTTTTAATTAAGAAGAAATTATTTGAATTAAGCAGTCAGTATGAACATTTTGAAGAGTACCCTGGAACTTGTGGTGGTTTTGTACCAATGAAATTCTGTTTGTAGGTAAATAATAAAAAAATATCATAATGTGAGCTGGTATAGTCAAATAATTAAATATTGCTAACCAACTGCTGCTAGTGAATGGTTGTTTTCAGGAAAGATAGAACAGTCACAGTAAGAAATATACTGGTATCAGTCTTTGGCTGACATCTCAATGTATTTGCACTGCAGTGTAGATGTAGTCATCCTAGGTCCCTTTTCCATAATGATACACAGGCACTGAGATTAATCTGTCTCACTGTGTGTTGTGTTCCTTTGTTGTTGCTGCTTAGAAGATTTCCATGTCTCACGCGATGGGCCATTTTTTTTTTTTTTCATATTCAGGGGTTTGTGTTTTTTTCCTGATTTAGGTGAATAAAGAATGAAACCTGATCCTTAAAAGTATGGTAAAAATGCTTAGGAGGAAGGTGCTGGATTGTTTCCTGCTACTTAAGTACAGCACAGAATTTACCTTGTCTTATGGAGACTGATTTTAGGTCCTGTTCTTTAGATGGCATTGTAGTTGATGAAAAACTTTTTTTCCTTAAAGTATTTATTTTAGCTATTCCAAGGACATTTCTGCATCTCTCTGGGAACCTGAAAAGTTCATCTATCTCCTTCTCTCATTGATCTGTTTGCTGTCTCCAGATTTCAATGCAGTGTATCAATTACTCTTTTTACTTAGTTAAGAGAGATGGTGTTGCATGTTGCCTGAAAAGGGTGTAGGTGGTTTTTTTTCTCTTTATTCATATTCATTATGTTGAATGCTCAGTAAGAGAAAAGTCATCTTCATATCAATAACAGGCACTGTATTGCCAGTCTTCTGCAGAGCTCTATCCCGCTTACCTCTGGACATTAAGGAATGGCCCCATGCCTTCAGTCAGCAAAACTGCAAATACTTTCCCATATCGGAGTGGAGAGTGTTAAATAGGTTCTTTATAGTGTTTTGTTTGTCGTAAGATTATCTTTTTATTTAATTAGAACTATTGTAGTGATCATACAGCATCAATTTCAGTACAAAATGAGCGAAAAGCATGTAGTTTCGTGTAGCAGATTTGTGGATTCAAGGAGTCTAGCATACTGAGCAGAAGTCAGCCAAACTTCTGTTAGTAGACTAGGAAGATTTTCCCAAAACTCTTAGGCATTTTAATATGAGGAAGGAGTAATATAAAATAGTTGTTTTTTGACACCAGTGTCACTCCACTCTAATAGTTGCTGCCCAGTTGCTTGTTAATACATAAACATACTGGGTTTATATATAACTCATTATGTTACTGTAGGTTGTTTATGGTACCAATTAGGCCTTGAGGTGTTCAGCACCCTTTGAACCCAGTGGCTGCAAAGCCAAGGCAGATTTGAGGCACTGGGGATATGGAACTGCATATGGGCTCTTCTTGTCAAGATAAGTGATGTACAGCAAAAAAAAAAAACCAAAACAAAACAAAAAAAAAAAAAACTGAACAAAAACCAAACAAGCAGAAAAGAAAACAAACAAAAGCCCCATTATGGAGTAACAAACTGCATTGTCTTTAACATAATAATTTTTTTAGCACCAGTAATGTTAAAATTCTATATAATGCCATTATAAGCCAGTTTTACCTTTCCCATACCCAGGCATTTGTTGGCTCTTTTTTATTTTTTTTTTTTTTGGGATGTGGGGGGAGGGAGTGGAAGAAGGGGGTGGAACCAAAACCACAAAGAAAGAAAAAAAAAAAAGCAAACCTGGTGATCTTAAATACATAACAAACATACACACTGCAATCATGGGATTCCAAGGGAGGGTGGGCAAGGAAGAAATGTCAGAATGTTTATCATACAGCTGTGCCAAAAGTAAAGGCTGAATGAATGAGATGGAGATTAAAGCCAGTAGTTCTGAGCCTGTATTCAATCACTGCAGTCACTCTGTTTGCCTCCTGCATGCTGATGAAGTGTCATGAATGGTCCCATGTACTTTCATTCCAATATATTTCAGGCAGTAGTGATTATTGCTTGTACTCAGCTAAAGCTTGAAATAACTGGCAAACTCTTGCTTAGCAACAGAAGGGCTCATCCTCTCTCCCTTGGGACTGCTAACTCAAAAATGTGCTACTTCTTTTAAAAGTTAAAGTTGGAAGGGGTAGATGCTTTATATTTACTTTTTCCTATGATAATTTAAAGGAGAAACCCCAAACTAAAGCCAGCAAATTACTTTGTTCCATAAATTATTATTGACTAGTTTGTGAAGTCCGCACCCAATTTCCTTTATCACACGTTAAACTGTCGTGTAGTTGGACAATTTTTATACAGGTATAGCTTTTATATGTGCTGAGAAAATAGAATCACTTTACTTCCTTTAAACAAAAGATCTCATAGTGTATTTTGGAAAGTTCTTTGGAAGTCATTCATGCAGCATTAAATCATTTAATGTTTGCACTTATTTTTAATGTTTAGACAAGAGTTTATATTTTCCAGTGATCTCAATCTTAAGAGGAAAATGACTTCACATTTGTTAAATAAATGGCAAAATGCATAACATGGTTTGAGTTGTAGATTTCCAGCAAGTGTACTGAAGAATTCATTAAAAAATACGGCAGCATTATTCTAGTGTGAATTATATGCTGCTCTGTAGGTTTCTATTTTTGGTTACCACAAGATGGCAAAGCAATGAGCACACAAATGCAAGGACGAGTGAGTTTCATAATAATGTGTTCTGCATTCACACTTTATGCACATCAAGAGAGAATCCAAGCACAGCAGGGGTGACAATCACTACAACAGTCTTTTGAAATCAAAGTACTTCCTCAAGAATGTCTTTCCAGTGCTAATTACACTCTTCTATTGTGGCTCTTGTATTGTGCAAACTAAAATGTTTACACCGTCACTGGATACAGCCCCATCACTGGAGAAATAGAAGGTAAAATTGATGAGATTATTAAATAGATTTGTTTGCTTTTATGTTTTTCTGATTCTACTTTGTGTTTAGGGATTAAATATCAAAATCCGTTTCTTTGTCGCCAAGGGACTTTGGCAAAGAGTCTAATTTTTCACCAACTACAGGGAAGTCTCTTTACTTGAAAGTTGTTGCAATGTGGAAAGGATTGGTTGCCTAGACAGCTTGAGGGTTTTCTCTTTTTTACTGGCTTTTTTTTTTTTTTCCCAGTTGCATACTGATCATGCAGTAACTATTATCAGTGGATTTTCTGATATGAGGGAGGCAAAAGAACTTGAGACATGGCTTATCTCAGGGCAGGATAGGGTGGGATATGCATCTGTGTTTGTGTGTATAGCCATGAATTTCATGTGTGTAAGAATGTATACAATCTCAGCAAGCATTATGAGATTCTCTCTGTGTAGGAGAGGATACAAGATATCAGTTATGTAACATTTAAAAGAGAGGAGAAAAGGTACCTAGGTTTTATAACATTTGCCTGACAGTGCCTAAGTTTATGTGAAGGGTTAAGCAACAAATCCAGTCTTGACTTTTATTTTTGTCTTTACTGCTAGGCTCGGTGAAAAAGCTAATTAGTGGGAAGTGGAAAAGGGAACCACTAAGTGCCATTTTCCATGGCATTCTGGAAAAGCTGGCAGGCCACAGGTAGCCCCTTTACTGGGTTAAGAACTGTCTGGATGGCTGGTCCCAGAAAGTGGTGGTGAATGGCGTTGCATCCCATTGGCATCCTATCACTAGTGCTGTCTCCCAGGGATCAGTGTTGGACCTAGCTCTGTTCAGGATCTTTACTGATGATCTGGATGATGGGACCGAGTGTAAATTCACAGATGACACCAAGCTGAGTGTTAGTATCTATTTGCTGGGGGGTAGGAAGGTTCTACAGAGGGATCAGGACAGATTAAATCTGGATCTGTGCATCTCTAAATTTTTTGAGTATGGAATATACTGCTACAATTTCTAGGTATCCAGAATTTGCATTCTGCATTATACATACAGATACTACATATATACAGTATTTAGATCATTGTCACATGTAGTTCTGTATTCTCTTAAGGATTTTACATTTTCAGAAATAGTTTATTTGTATGCTTTACTCTTATTAAGTCTTTGGATCAATTACTTCTTCTTTTGCTTCTACAACAGTGACCAGCTTTATTTGATTGAAGATACCAGAAAGCAGGTATTAAATGTAATAACTTTGGAATACACTTATCTCGTATCAACAGAGAAGTTGTGTTACAGAAAATTGATATGAATATCTGAAATTGGGAAGCAGTAGCAAATAGAAACTGTCTACTTGAAATTGCTAGAATAGATATGGTGTATCTAAGGTGTTTTCAAGACTAAAATGTCAACAGCTATGCATAGAGGAGTGTAGATACTGCGTGTACTCGTTTATACCCGCAGTGTATGCTAGAGTATTCTGGGACATTGCTATAATCATTTCATCATAGAATAATTTAGGATGGAATGGGTGCCTGGAAGGTATCTAGTACAAAGAAAAAAAAAATAGACTCTAAAATTTAGAGTTGTCATACAGTGCACAGCCAAGTGCAACACTGAAGTGTGCCTCTGATACCTCTGCCTCCTGATCTCAGGGCACCTTCTGAGCTGCTGCCATGACTTGTGGTGCATACAAAGACATACAAAGTGAATAGTTCTTACAATAGAACTTTCAGTTGGCTTAAGAATTCATTTGACATATGTCCTTGGTTAGAATGACAGTTATTTGAGATGTAACACAAATTTGCTAAAGGACTGGTGCTGGGAGTGTGGAGACTTTTATGCTGCTGGTTCTTTTTCCTCCATGTAGTTAGTGGTAAAACTTCCATTGATTTTATTGGGAATGGGATTAGTCATTGTGAAAAGATTCATGTTGTACAGAAAATATACTACTGTTTTCACTTAAGACTAGGGAAGGATTGTTCTTTAATTCATTAGGATTTAGCAGATTAGGAAAACTGAATTTTGATTAATACTGCATCCTTATAGCTTCAGCTCTGGGCTACTTTGAGTTTGGTAGTGGTGTAGTTTCACTGCAAACAGTGCTCTATAATCCTGTTAACCAGAGCAAAATGGTTAGCTAGTACAGAAGATATATGACAACTTCAGAAACCGAATCTTAGTGGTTTGATTGCCATACTTGTTTAGAACCAAGACTATGTAATCATTATTTACTACATTTGTAAAGTTCAGTGATAAAAAACACAATCACTGCTTTCTGTATATAAATAGGCTCATGTTTCTCTTGCAATGTGGTTGTGATGTTGTTCTTGTTACAAAATTGCTGTGTCCCTCTGCTGTTGTCCACCTCATATCAGACCAAAATATCCACGTTTATGCATCAACATACACACAAATAATGTGATGCATACTTACAGCTGTGAATAATCATCCAGTTCACTACGCTTACTTGCCCCTTAGGTAATACATACTTGTGTTGGCCTATTTTCTGCAAAGATAGCCTTCCCAATCTTTGATCTGAATGATTGGATTTGTCTTAGTGTCATAATCACTCTCTCTGTAGCTGTTGCTGTATAAATTCTGATTACCTATACCTAATTAAAATAACTGTATTTTGTTTGAACCTAATACATTTTGGATTTGAGGCATTTAGACAAAAGGTTATATGGCCTTTCAGAAACCCTTTTTTAATGAAATATTATTGCTAGCTTTTCTGTTCTTGTTCCTATCAGCTTATCCTCAGTTTTCATTCAGGTTTATATATTGCCATTGGGAAAATTAAAATAAGAAGGGCAGGCCATAAGTGATCAACATGACTATGTATATCTCATATATGTACATTAGTTGCTTGATATCATTCAAGTTTTATTACATCTGGTGAGTGCAAACATTCATTCAATAAATCTTGCTTTACTGCTGTGTTACTCATCCCTGTGGGATCATTCTCCTCTCTGTGAGTTTTATACTTTCTCCTGCTTACGTACCATTACCACAGGAGCACAATATCAGTACCACTGAGCTAAGCTGAAATATACTCACCAATAGGAAGGCAGAAAATGCTAATGCTTCTCCATTATGTTAACAGTTTTCCTTCAGCTTTACCTCTGTTTGAGGAGCATCATTTAGTTACACTCAGTGCTCTTTACCTTGAGAATTTTCTTTTTGTCCTCTGCTCCAGAAAATTCTGATGGATGCTACTTCAGTGTGACCCACGGAGTTGATCAAATCTCTCATCTTCACTTGTCATATTAGAGTCTTAGCTGATGAAAGATAGAATATAGTTTATGATGGTTTCTGATGCACTTAATCTCAACTTTAAGAGGAAAATTTAGTGTCATCTACCAGACACACTCAGAACATTGAAACATGGTCTGCAGTCAGCATTGTGGTGTTAAAGTTCTAGCAGGTAGATGGGAACAAACAATGCAAAGTATAGCCAACACCAGACTCAGACCTGGCTTTTTTTATTTTTGCATTCCCTTAGAAATAAGTGGGAAGTCTTACACAGGTAGTTTCTGCTATGATTTTTTCCTCTGGGTTGGACTTAGAGTTGTATATTTTAAAGTAAAGATATTGCACCATTGACTATGGTATGCCAAAGAGCAGGCTTAATGATCCACTCTGTGTTATTAGTATCGCAGTATTGTGCGAGGAACCATGGAAAATAGCTTATGTCTTATGGTCAGTATCAGAACCAATGCCTTCAATGCATAATCTTCAACACACCCTTCTGTGAAGAATATCTGTATGTGTGTATGTGTGTAAATTTATGCAAGTTTGCTTATGTTTAGAAAACTTAACTACAGTCTATTCTACATCTTAGAAAACATATTTCATGACGATACACCATGTGTAATAGCAAATTTAGTTCATCAAAATGCTGAGCAAAGTGGTGTCAGGCCTCATTTTTATTCCTTTTTATTAAAGGACCTTGAACTAAGGAAGTATTATTTATTAGGCATTCATTGGGAAATTGATGGCATAATTTAACTTTTTATTAGCTAGTAAAACTGATAAGCAGTACATAAAAAGATGAACCTTGCTTTAGAGGGAATAATAATAATAATAAATGTTCATTTAAAGTTTTTAAAAGGTCATAAGTGTATAAAGTCTTTGTGACATTACTTTCTATGATATGAACATATATCATGCCATATAATTTTTGCTTCTGTTGATAGATTTGTTTGTGTTTATTTTGCAGGCACTAAGTCCAGAAGAAAATGAATTTGTACAGTTAAGATATTTTCAGGTTTTCAGTAACTTGAGATTAGTTCTAGAACTAGTGTGAACACACATGACATACTTTCTTTAAGCAGGAGCCCCTCCATATGTTGTAGAGTTGAAATAATGGAATTGTGAGTGTGCAATGGTTGAACACTTAGGCGTGTAAATGGAAGGTATTGTTCCTGGTTAGTGGGACACAGGAGGAGATATTTTGTATGTCTCTAATCTTGGGCTCTTTACTGATTGGTAAAGGTGGGTGGGATGACAGTCGTCCTCGTTAACTGCTCTCTCTTTGGGTAGCCTTGGATACATGAGCAACTTAAAAACTCTTTTTCTGACACCCTCCTCTGAGTTGTGCAGAAGAGAATCTTATCCCATAAATGGTTATATTCTTGGAGGACTAGAAATAAGGATATAAAAATCATGGATTTTATCCATGAAAACTTTTCATTTCGGCATGCACCTGTTTCATAAGTCATTTTGAGCAAAACAGATAGAAATGGAAAATGCAGCAGTGAAGCTGGCCCAGATAGAAAATCACTCCTCCAAGTCTGCAGAACATCTGAGAATAATAGCCAGCATACTCATGCTTCTCTGTCACACTTGTGTAAGACCCTGTTCCCAAACATTTAAAATGAAAGCCATCACTCAGATTAATCAGTTTAGAAGCCTGGTCTGAAGTTCACTCATTCTGGTTGGGGCTGAAGTTTCATATTAGCCTAACAGAAAGGACATATTTCTTTTGCATACTATATCTGTCTTTTTAACTCTTACCTTGGTGCTGTCCCTGCAGTAGTGGGGCCTGTGTGCTGAATGTGGCCATGGGCTCAGCAGAGCCCCTGAATGAGGGCCTCCCTTGTGCCCTGCTGTGCACCTGGAGAAACTGCTCTGCTGGGAGCAGTGACAACAGGGAGGGACACAGCAGCCACTAGCTGTTCTGCTCTGGGCCTGATGATGAGCTTGAGTTGAGCGCTCATGCTAGCATCCAGATTAGTTGAACACATGCACCATAAACTTCCTTTGTGATCACTGCAGACACACTACAAGAGATGCAAATTCTGCCTGTTGGAGCATTGGGCTTGAGCATCCTTTGTCTCCTCAAGATTTCCCAGCATGAGACTGATTTGGATTCATCCATAATACTTCTAATTAATGTCATATATTTTCAGTTGGACTACTTCTTCTCAGGTGTAGTAAGACATTAAAATTTGTTGAGATTTGTATCCTTCTTGGATAGCTTCCTTTTTTTTTCTAGTTTTGTTTTTTCCAGTGTTTACTTTTGCTGTGTTACTAAGATAAGTTTATATTTCCCTGTGGTTATGTGTGAGCAATTGTACCTATATGTTCACAGCAAGTGCAGCATAACCAAGTCTTGAGAGACTTTATTTTAAATGGAGAATGTTTATGGACCTTTTCCATGAACAAAAAAGATGGCAAAATAATTGCCTTAGCTACTGGAACGTTTTGTCTGCTATGTAGTGACTTCAGGGTAAGCCTGCCATCTAGATTACCAAAAAAACAACTGCATTTCAGTGCCATTACTAGAAAGAAAATGTTTTAGGGTTTTTTTGTCGTAGTCTTTTGAGAAAAGGGAAGAGTAATGTTGCAGGCAGTAGTGAAAATAAACAGCCTTATTTTAAAGAAATCATTTAGACCTACTTAACAGGAGAGTAGTTTATGTACTGTGATAATAGTTGTCCTACAAAAATGACAGAAAATTTTCATAATTTGAATTTTTTATTCATACATAGGTATGAGTTAGCATATGGCATGTTAACAAGGCTGGATAGTGTTAGGTAGTTGTTGTCTTCAGCAGCTTACTTTGGCCTTCAGGTTTTGAAACCTGCTACGGGCATGGAATAATGACACAGTTCTTTTTACTTAGGATACGACTTAGTTCCTGGTGGATGGTAATTAGACTTTGGGGTTATTGTTTTTGCAGTTTAAGGACTGAGACATATCAACATGATTCAAGAAAACAAAATTTCAGTATGTTAGTTCTTTCCTGCATGGCGCTTACTGGGCCGAATTTTACCCAAAACCTGCTCACCTTCTGAACTCAGAATCTTGCAGTGCATTCCTTGATACAAGTAGGGTGGCTACTTGTATGATGAGTTTTTAAAGGCTGTTCATTTGTGTTTTCAAATCCTTCTAGAATAGCAATCAGCTAATCCTAGGATAAAGGTTTGATAGCGCAAAGGAAAGCCTGAGAAGTTAAAAACACTGTTTACCTGAGCAGCAACATTATATCTACTTCTGATATATGACTTTATCTGCATGTTCTTTCAAACTGATTTCATGCTCCCTGCAGTGACATATTTTGCTAACACAACAGACTTGTTCCTTCCTGACATACAGCTTCTGGCTCCAACAAATGTCAGTAGCTTTTTAGACAAACCTGTGCTTTTTATTCCTGTCTTTCTCAAGAGGAATATCAGCATCCCTCCAATAACATTTTTTCCCCTATGGCTATTATGTTGGTTTTATAAACAGACTAGGTTTATTTTACTTGTAGAGGCTGGTAAAGACATAGAAGGATTTTTTTTTTACTTTATTTTTTTCATTTCCTTTTGCTTTTTTTTTCCTTTTTTTTTTTAACATCTTTTAATATTTTTAGTAAAGTAATTGAATAACAGCCTCTTCCTGGCTTATGCAAATAAGCAAAGCTTTTTTCAGTCCTGAATTCCTGCAGTTACTTCCTTTCTGTAACCAATTGGGGCCTCCAGAAGCAATTAACCAACCCCTTGGAGCTGCAGGTCCTCCTTGGAGCAGCTCTGTGGAGCTGAGATTTGCAGTTCACACTGACTTACACAGAGGCAGAAATTATTTCAAGAAAAAGGACTCAAACACCTTGTCATTTCTACATATGGAGTATGAAATGTGTTTTAAAGTAATAAAGGAGGAAAAATTGGTTAGAACTAGGTTCCTATGCACAAATGACTTGTTTCTATATTTATTCATACATCCTTGACTTTTTGATCTTTTTCTGGTCTGGAATTCCCCTTTGTGTACCAATTCTGATTGAGAATCCCATTTGGAATCTGAAATCTTGCAGTTTGTTTTTACTGCAGTTGGGTTTTACATTTATTTTTCTTTCTCTTGTGTTTTTAATAGTCAGATAGAGGGGAAATTATTCTTAATTATACAACAAAACATTAAGCAATTACATGCAATAGCAGTATCAGGTGCAATAAGTTAGGGCATTACTCTTATCTGGGAAAAAATGAAATCTCAGAATGGGCCCTGAATGTATCTTGAATCTCTACAGACTTGATTTTCTTTCCTGTGCAACTGCTTAGAAGACTAGGATCTATCTTAATTAAAATTTACTGCTTATTTCAGAATGGAGGAGCTGAACACTATTTTCCTAATGTCTGTGCTGTTTATGTGCTTGAGATGGCTAAGTGGTAGTCTGAAAATTGCAGTAAGATTAGTAATTACTAGGGGGACATAATATACTGTTTCATTGCAGTGGAACTCTGAAAAATATTTAAACAAAGTATTTAAAGGAGAAGGCATTAATCATATTTTTCTCATTATTCATAAATTTTACCTAATTAAGTTCTACAGTGATTTTTTTCTTCATTAAATGAGCACTCAAACCACACCTTTTAAGGGACATCTTCTTCTTTAATACCATTAAAATTCAAAATCACTTCTTTTAAGACTGAGAAGCTACAAAGGTCACATTGTAATGTTGACTCTCATCAAGTATAGCTCTGACCCTGTAATGAAGTAAATGTAAGGACTCTTCTGGAAAAAAACTGTACTGCTTTTTACTCTACTGGGCACCTGTAGGTTACACCAATAGATTAGGATTATCTAAATTAATTAGTTTTTTGTTTCATCGGTCTTGTCTTCCACTGACATAATCATACCCTCAAGATAAACTGGTAAAGACTGTTTTAAAAAGGTTGTCTAATTCTACTAGCATGAAGAATTGTTTTGTGTAGCCTTGTTACTTTAAAGAGACACAACATTTGTTTCAATGAAATGAATATAAGGTCCAAATGATATATGAAACTTCTTGGAAAGAAATGCTTTTAATGCCACTGACTTTCAAAAGAGGAAAGGGAAATAGCTTATTTGTTTAAACATAATCTATTTAAAAAATTGAAATGCCTTTGTATCACATAACTTAACAATGGAAACAATATTCTTATTTGATATTCATTCTCAAATGGTGCTGATTAATTTGAAAAATTAAAGTTTTTCCCCATACTGGCTAAGCCGATTCTGCTCTTATTTACTTTATTACTTTATTTTAGATACTTTTTTTTTTCCCCAGAAGCAGCCTAGAACCTGCTCTTATTTAATGCTAGTTGGATTTTCACAGATTCTGCTATTGCAGTTTAAACATGAGTTTGGCTCTTTGAGGAAAACCAATTCCTTGCCATAATCTCCCTCATTATGAACTAAAGTTTAAAAAGAAAAAGTAATTGGACTGTCTTGAATTGGATCATGTTCAGTGTAAGAGATCTGCTTTCAGGATATTTTCTTTGAGGAAGGATATATGACAAAAAAATGAGTTCCACTTAAACATAAGCTTTTTATATTTTAAATTGAATTATATTTAAATATTTTTTACTCAGGTTAATGTCAAACTGCAGATAATAAGTGACACTAAGTACTTCAGTTCCCCCTTATTTCAGTAGGAATTGTTGATCCTCAGGAATTGGCATGGCTCTGTTGTCAGAAAGACTTCAATATTGTAATAGAAAACTACTGAATGTATTCCTATGATCTGATTTTGAAACAACTCCTGCATTGTGTTCACTTAGAAAAGAATATCTGAATCCGGCCAAGAATTTTAATACCATCTAACTTAATGCATTTTGAACTAAAAGAGCTTGTGTTGCTAGGCATCAAATTGGTGATGCATGGAAAAATTGTTCACTGAAACTATAATATAGGCCTGCATGTACAAATCACAAGTAGGTTTTCTGGATGAGCATAAAATCTAAACTCCTGGAAAAATCTGTATATTTACATCAAGACTTACTTTCGCTATACCTACGGATTCCATTAATTCATAATTTGATTTTGTTTCTTTAAATGAATTAAAGGTAAAGCTTTCAGCTTTACAATAAGCATAAATTTTAACAAAAATTGTAACTTGGTTTCTGTAGTTAATGTTGACAATTAGTTAACGAAATAATTTTTAGCCACAGAATATTAAAATATTATCCCAAGTACCCTCCATGTAATACAAATATATCTACAATTTAAGGCTTTTAACTGTTGCAGAAAATACAGATCTTTCAAAATCTTTGTTCTTTCAACAATGACATTTAGTTTACAGAAGAGTCTTCGTGGTAAACATGACAAATGCACTCTGTTCTTAAGCTTTTCAATAACAAATTTTTTGATTTCAAGAATGCGAGTACTAAAGATCTTTTAAAAATATGGGGTTTTTTGCCTTAAGATATTTCCTGCACATTTGCTAAATAAACATGCCTATACTCATGATTCCTACACTTCCATGAAAGTCTCACAAAGAACAGTTTGAGGACTGATCACAAAAGTATTTAATCTAGAATAAAACAAAAAGAGTGATGTATACAGTAGTTACTGTAAACAATTTCAAGATACAAGCCGAGAGCGCAGTCCTGTTTCACTAAAATTTTTAGCAAGTTGTGATTTTTTTTTATATTTTTGTTTACTTTGCCTTGCATTTTTAATTCAGAATTCTGTTTTTTTCCCTTTTTCTGAAATAATTCCATATAAAATCATTAGTGTTTTTGGTGGAGAGAGTGGGGAGAGATCTGGCATTTTAAGAATGCAGTGCTACACTATAAAACAGCATTAAAGAACTGAAACTTTTCTCTATTTAGTAATCAGATGGTGACAACACAAAATCAAATAAGTTTCCATGAGGTCTTAATTATAAAAGGAATATTTAATATATTTGCATATATATATAATAACAGTAACAACAACAAAGAAATATCTACTAATTAACTTGGAAAGCTCCAGTTTTATGGTACTTCTAAAATAATCCTCATGTTTGGTTCCTTAAACAGTAAACCCAAAATTTTTCTTGGAAGAAAACTTTAAAACAAGGCTAATATGACTCTATTCTTTAATGATGCTTGTGGTTTTTTTCCACCAAGATTATTTTGTTTAGGTTGGAGGATGGTGAGTTGCTTTGTGTGTTGCAAATACATAAAGAAAATATAATGTAAGCGTGGAATCTTTATGACTGTTCATGGGCTGTGGCTCTTAATCCCTCAACTGGAAAAGCTCCAGTGGAACTCCAGCCATTGCTGCCTTGAGATTTCTTCTCTGGCTTTAGGAGTGAAGTGGAGCATGTTCAGAGGCTCACCAATGAACAGCCTTTTTGCATTAACATCCCTGAAAGAGGTCACTGTGTTAACTTCCCTGAAAATGAAAGACATCCTAATTTTTGCAATTCAGTACTAGCAAGAAGCATATTCATTTAGTTCCATTACCTTGTACCTTATATTTCTAGATTAAATTGCTAAAAAGCCAATGTAGCACACATCATCTAAGTGTACTTCTGTAGACTTATTCTCTACCTAATGAAAGACAGAGAGGACATGTTTTACACTAGGATGACTTTCTCTCTGGAGATGGCCTTCCATAACCTTAATACATTTCATGCTTTACAGCCATCTAAAGCCAAGTAACACTGGATGTACTCTCTGCTGCAGTGCTTAATATGCTTGCAGTCTTTGCAGCCTGTGACACAATTGGGAGGAAATATTTATGTCATATATGTAAGAGCTCCTGTACCTCTACAACAGCTTACAATTTTCTTCTGCTATAGCAAAAAGAAAAGCAACAGACAAAATTGTTTAGCAATTACTCTTGTGTAGGTATCCTAGTCAAAATTCATAAAGAAAATTAGGTTGCTGTGCCTGGAAGAAATTATCATTTCTGAAAACCAAAGCAGAACTAAAATTCTACAGGTCCAAAAGCAGAAAATACCATTAGCTGTTCTTATTGATACTCATTGCTTGCAGTCCCTGGAAAACTCATTGCCTTCACAAATTATCTTGACATAGAGCTTCATTGTTTTTATTCTCCGAGTATAGTCATTATTTGCCTTCACTGTGCTGTAAGTCTGGTTCCTTTCCTCTGAAATGAAATTTTATACAATTATTCCCCTAGATTGTATGATTTATCATAACTCTTAATGAAAGAAATAGACTCATGGATAGTTGAGAGTATGGAAAGCAGTACACTTGTCTTACTTACGCTTCCACTTTTTTGTGGCCTAAGGCTTCAGGATCTAAATACAATTCTGATTATCTTTTTTTTTTCACATGATCTGCCAAGACAGCTATATTCCTTAGGAGCAATACATCTCCTACAACCCAGAATGAAATATGTTAGCGCCAAGGAAAATGATTTGGGATTTTTTTTTCTTTTTTTTCAGTTCAACATGTTTGAGTGTAGCAGCATATACATAAAAGACAAGTCCCTTGTCTTTTTCTGAAAAATTTTTTACCACTATCTTTCTGGCTAAACCTTTGCATCTGAACCAATATTTTTGAATGAATAAAGAAAAAACGCAGCATATAAGACTGAAGTCCTCTAATTAATATGTTTATCCTAAGATGTTTTCATTAACAGACTGGGTGGAAAAGAGTAGAAACACAGGACTGACCATAGCTCATGAGTCCAGTTGCCAGCAGCCATTAAACAGTGGGGTGATAATGTTCACTATTGTGAATATATGTGTTTATAAGTGCCTAATATATATTACTTACATATGTCATATATTTGCAAGGATTTGTAGTACCTTGTTCCATACCCATCTTTGAGATCTAATTTTTGTCATTTTGTAAGTGACTGCAGTGTAAGAGTCACAGAAACATAAAATTTAGGTGCCTTAGCAGAGAATGAGACACAATGCTGGTGACAGTCTGCAATATTTTTCTGTTCTACACAACAAGCATTTTAACTGCTTCTGAGAAGAATAGACTGGGTAAACTTGTATTCTGAATGAAAAAAGAAAGGAGCATGAAAAAATAACATTGCACCTTTTGACTCAAAGGCCATTCATATATATTTCAGGTTGATTTTTTTTTTTTTTTTTAGTTTCGATATTATTATAGAATTTTTTTTTCTTTTTTTATTTCTACAGCACAAAATGATTTACTGTGACTGTTATTTAAACTGCATTTTTTTCTAAAACAATATGGAATTTTTCTTTTTTTTTAATAATAAAATCTAAAACATGGAAAGCTTATGATTTGCACGTGGTGTTGCACATGTTTACTACTGTACTATAAACCCCAGAAGTTGTATATAATGCAGAGTAGTAATTGGGAAATTTTTTTGGTCTTTCTACACATTGAAATTCAAGAATGTATCTTTCCTGCCTGTAAAAGGTAATATTTTGATATTTTACTAGCCTACTATTGGTTGTACCAGAGGAAGTGCATTGCTTTAAAAGTATAACATTAACTTCAAACTAATGTTATTCATAAAATAATTTTTTGGAATTTTTTTTTTTTTTTTGTTTCTCATAGCATTGTCCACATTCAGAATTAGGTACTGTGAATTTCTTTAGTACTTAGGAAAAACTACCTATATTGGACAAGTCAATTAAAAGGAAGTAATTACTGAGCTAAGGGTGTGGTGTCACTTAAGACATTTGACAGTTACATAGTACATTTAGAAAAAGAAAAAAGAAAATAACAGCGACATCAAATATGCGTCAGGAAGAGAATTAATTACCTTTCAGTTTAGATGAAGCAAGAGCCAAAGGACTGACAGTTTGTCAAATGTGGGCATGCTTTTAAAGGCGCTCCTTCAAAAGCAACACACAAAGCAGTTAGGACTTCATTGTATTCATGGAAATTTGGGGAAGTTTTTATTTGCTGTATGCTTTATAATTTCTTTTGTGAAAATGTGGAAAGAGCATACCATTTAAATTCCATTGCTGTGAAAGTTTCTTCCTTTACTTAGCCAACATAAGTAAAAGTAACCCGTGTAACCTCAACTCTTGGGCTTTTGTGGAACAATAATTATTTTCTGACAGAACCAGTGTGCAGGGTTTTCATATGTCCACCACAAAGAAAAATTGTATGTCATCGCAGTTTTATTATATCCATCGGCTGGCTGCCCATTTGTTGTGGAGTGTCTGCTGTGACTTAAGGCCGTGGCTCTATTTGGCTGTAATAGATTTCCTGTAGTGCACTCAGTGACTCTGGTACCTGTTGCTGGTTTCTTTTCCAGGTCAGCTGGCTGCAGGTACATGTGAGATTGTTACTTTGGACAGAGATAGCAGTCAGCCCCGAAGGACTATAGCCCGACAAACAGCTCGCTGTGCATGTAAAAAAGGACAGATTGCCGGTACAACAAGAGCAAGGCCAGCATGTGTTGATGGTAAGAAGCAAAAATCTATTCAATCAGTGTCTGCCAATATAAGAGTTGTGTCTCACAAAAAAACCTCAAAAACCATAAAAACTCTATAGAAGAAATTTTCATGTTGTCCCGACTAACAGTGGCAATAGCATTGAAATTTAACCAAAGGGTAATACTGACTAATAGTATAGATAATACAATTACTTTTTTTTCATTGGAAATTTCACTTTTTTTTTTTAACTTGATAGGCAGTTGAATGTTAAGGGCATGGTGCTTTTATATTCTGCATGTGATCACAGAATCAGCAGTGAAATGGCATTCTTTTTTCCTCTACTTTTTTATTCCTTAAGACATTAAAAAAATGCAGCAAGCAAGCCTCAAAGGTCTTATGCCACTGGGAGGCTAATGTGACTGCTCCTGTGTGATATTTAATGCTGTTGAAGAAAGCACTGATGCTATAATTGGAATACAGTATCTGAATGTGCATCACATGTCCAGTATTTCTTCTCTCTTTAAAATGATATTCTGTATGATTCACTGCGGATGCACTGATAGCATGTAGCTGGAAAACTGCTCACATGCAGGGAGATATGAAAATGTTTCACTTTGAAATAATATTTTAAGACAAATGAAATTCTCTGGTATGTTAACAGTGGGAGAGTCTTCAAGAGAGGTCTGCCTTGCAGGGCTTTTAGCAAGCATTAATATTAAAAATGTAATTGGAGACATGTTGAAAATAATGATGTAGAATGATATGTTTTGATCTAGTCTCCATTAACAGAAGTAAAAAAAAAACATGCTTATGTATAGAACTATAATAAATATGGATTAGCTTTGAATACTGGCTGGTTTAAGTCCTCAGATAAAAATATTATGGAGAACACCCTACTGTTGCCTCAGAATATGGTCTTACCAGTGATTATCAAAGACAGCTCAAAAGGAGATTTCAGAGCCAACCCACAAAGCTAAATATAGAACATCATGCACATTCTATTTTTGCATTTTTCTTTCACTGTTTTTCTTATTCTGTAAGATAGTTTCTTAGCTGTCTCTTTCATAATATAATACTATATCCAGTAGTTCTCCTTTCATGTTTTATTGTTAGATCACAAGATATAAGTGCTTAAGAAAGGAATGATTTTATTGTGTAATTTATAGTTGCAACTCTAGGAAAAATGCTTACTACCAATTAAAATACTCAACACGTGTTTCCTATTTTAAAACAGCAAAGTTCTAAGCAAGAAAAAGAATTTTGCACATGCTGGGAACAAAATATAATTTTTAGTCAGTCAGTTTTGGCCTATGGTTAGATTGATTTGCTGTAACTTGGATATCCAAAGGTAGCTGCTAGCAATTCCAGTTTTTCTTTATGCCCAATAAAGAGCAAAATGGACCTTCTCAGAGTAATTTATCTCATCTTAACTCCCGAGGATGAGTCAGAAGCCCCACTCTGTTTTACTTTTACACACTGTTTTTCTGCCTTGCCTTGATACACCTGTGAGTGTCTTAAGATGAAACTTAGCTGGAATGTAGATGTCACTAAGACATGACTGCACTTCATCCTTTGATTATTACATTAGATTGTTTTCAAATGGAAGCTTTGAGTTAATTTGATATTTGAAAATATTTTTTCTTTCTTTACTTATTTCTTGGGGGAAACTCATGAAGAAAGTCTCTTTCAAATTCTGTTTGTGCTTTCAATGTGCTTGATCATCATTTTATGAAAACAGAGAATTAAATGACAGGATCCATGGTTTGAGATCATGTAGTCAGAGAAGGCTCTTTATGAAATACTTCACATTTGAAAAATAAGTGGGAAGTTCATCAGCTGAAAAATAAAGCTTCCCTTTAACATTTGTGTCTAAATACCCTAATTATTTATTTTTAAAGCTGCCAAGGAGTCACATGGAAAACATGAGGGATAATGGCTACAAGTTTCTTCTGTGGATATTCCAATTAGACACAAAATGGTAATTTTTCAAAATGAGAAAAAACATCATTTGAAACACCCCAGGAAGCTGGTGGATCCCCCAGTATTGTACACTTAAGATTCAGTTGGACAGGGTGCTGGGCCATTTTGTCTAGACTGGCATTTTTGCCTAAAAAGGTTGGACCAGATGATCCTTGAGGTTCCCTTCCTACCTGGTATTCATTGATTCTGTGACATATTAAGCTATAATAACATGGTTTTTCATTATTTTCTGAAATGTTTATAGTTAGGATGGTCAGCCCTTTGCTGAGAATGACTACAAGATATGTAGGACATGCTACTTTATTTTCCTCAGCAGTGCTGGGGATGTTTTGCAATCAGAGCTCAAAAAGGTTAGTAATACCTAGAACTGTACATCAAGTTTCCAGACTAAAATGAAGGCAAAAATCAAACCTTTGATGTGTAGGTTTTTTTCATGAATGAAGTTAAAAAATCAGTTTTACATAACTTTAACACAATTATATAGGAAAGAATAAACAAGCATTTTATCTTGTCTCTAACCTTCTTGCAAGTAAAGCTGGCAGATAAATTGGCCACTGACTGGCAAGTATCCATCTGTGAATTTACCAGGTTCATAGTTTAAAGAATTAACACTGAATTCTTCCATATTTTTATTCACATTTCTGGAGTAATTTTTTTTCAAACACAAATACTCAAAGCTTTATTCTGAACATGACATGAATGCTACATAAAATTATGTAGCAGAAAGCTGGTTTTGTCTCCAATATCAAGTCAAACATTTTTGGTTTAGGAATGTAACAGCCAAACATAATTGCTGGGTTGTTTTTTTTGTTGGTTTTTGTGGGTTTTTTTTTGGTATTTTTTTTTTTGTTTGGTTTTTTTTTTTTTTTTTGTTTTGTTTTTTGTTTTTTTTTTTTACGGTAAAGAGTCCCATTTTTCAAATAAATAAATCCTTCTCTGAGCTTTCTTAAATAGGATGTAGAATGTACTTTTGCAAATTTTTCATCATCTATACTATAGTTGATGTTAAGTACATAATTGCTATTTGACATTTCATTTTTGCTGTCCAAAAACCCTCAAAAATTTGGTCCATTTCATTCTTTATATAGTCTTGATTTTGAAGAAATTATTTCTAAAGTGAAGGTGGACCTTAGACCTTTAATGCAAAGTCATATGTGAAGGAAGCAGGCATAGTAAGTGTGACCTGCTAACCCAATAGTGAGAAAATATTAGCTAACAATTTTGTTGCATCTTCTAACAAGAGAGTGGTTTAAGAATTCAGCGTCAAAGCTGGTAATTTTTACAACCTTAAAATGGATTGTGTTGTACCTTGCTGCCATTTTTACAATGTTCAGTGGAGAGAAGCACCTTAGAATATATTCAATTGTGTAGTATATTTCCTGGAGCTTTGAAATGCAAGTGTCAATTCTTGCAGGAAAAGGAGAAGGTAATTTAAGGGCTCTTAAACTTTACAAACATTGGGTGAGATTGCACTTGTCAACATCACTCTTAGAGTAAGTCCTGAGTTGATTATCAAAATCCACTCTGCTTTCAACTGCTGTATCGCTGAAGGTTTTTCCTGAGAAAGGAAACACAGTGAATGTCAGATAGATAAAAATGGAATTCTTAGAAATGGAAATAGAGTGTTTAGAACTTGGTCTGAGCAGTAGACGAAGAACAGAGATTTTCTTGAAATATTTCCATATGATGGAGAAGGTTGCTTTGATTTGTATTTTTTTCTAGCAGTCTTTAACTATGGCAGATTGCTAATGCATTCTGAAAAAATGGCATGATATTCACTCTGATTTAAAGCTTGATTTAGTGTTGATTGCTTCATTTCTACACCCACAGATTCATAATGTATATTTGGTATGTTTTGTTATGATGTAATTTTTATTCATGAATGTAGGGTTTGTGGTATTATGACAGTGGTTCGCCTCCACTTTTCATTATATTATTTTTATTTGCAACTGGTGTTCCCTAGTACCATTTTTGAGATCAAATTCCATAGCAATGACCTCAGTTGCATTAGTTTGATAAGATATTTTATTTCAGCATAGCATCTGGTTTATCACCAGTGTAATTTCCCTGTGTGTTGGTTAAGCTTCATCAGTTTTTTAAGCTGGAACCAGTGAGAGATTGGAAGATAGCAATTATTCCTTGGTTTTGTTCAGTACCTTTGCTAATTTAAATTTGTTTTAAAGCAAGTGATGAAAAGTCTTTGATAAAAATTTATGGACAGATGCACCCATGATTTGTGTTCTTTCACAAGAGTTGTATAAATATCAAAAGATTGGTTATGTCAAAGTATTTCTTAGAATACAAGGATAGTATCCTGAGAAGTGTGCAAAGAACTTTTAAATGTTTAATAATTCCAGTACTTACGTAGAATACATATTTATAGGTAAATGACATAAATTTTAATTTTGTTCAGAAAATAGAAATCATTGATGAGAGAAAAAATGGTATGAGAGAATTTGTTTATTTGCCAGAGGAAATTAGGATGGCAATTATTAATTTGCTTACCTGAATTCTGTGATTACAAGACTCTTATGCTCTGAATTTGAGTACCAGTAACTTTTTTGTCCACTGAGTGCTATGAAAAATGCCGGGCGATCAATCCCAGTATTCAAATTGTTCCATATTGGACAGTTGTAGGTCAGGTAAGTGAATTCAGAGTGTTCAGACACATTTGTTACAAATTAAGGTACAGTTTGATTGGTTTTTTGTTGTTTGTTTTTTACTTTTTAGAGTTTTTGTAATATTTAATTGCTTTTGCAAGCACTGTAGCAATATTGGTTTTTATAGGATGTAAGCATATATAAGTTGTTCATACATTATGATTAACATGCTTTTCAGTTGGCATTGATTGATTTTGTTTAACACAGACACTCAGGATCTACAAGGAAGCCACATTAGTTTCAATCAATAATTCCCTGTTCTTCTTATTATCTCTGGGACTCTATAGGGAGGTGTAGAGGTCAGAACTGATCATTAATAGCATCCTAGGTCATGCACTTCAAACAAAACTGCTTAATAACTGGAAAGCTTCATCATTCTAAAGAATCTTAGACATATTGCAGGGAGCAAAGAGAAAAAAAGAAAACAGAACTATAATTACTTTAAGAAATGATAATTTTTGCTTTTACATTTAGAATATTTAATATGCTTGTTATTGCAATATTTGTTATTTTATACTTATTTTATTGTAGATTGATATTTCAAATCTTCCTTCACTATAGTTATACTTAATTGCATTTAAGAAATGTCTCTTTAAAACAAATAAAACCAAAAGGAAAACTAGTATGCATATCAAACATATTTTTTGACATAGCTTGAAGAAATAATAATAATTTTCTTCCTTTCCTCATCACAACTCCCACATATGCAATCACAAATGCATCTGTATGTATAGATGCACCAGAGCATGTACAAGGCTTTATTTTCTTTCAACTACTTCTAGACAATTCCGTCAGAACTACAGATTTTCCTAGTTACTGATATGGAAGTAAAATTGTTTCAATTACTCATCAGCTTCCTTTTCCTATGCATGCAGTCTGACAATTTCCACCTTGCAGGTCACTTTTGATTTGGAAACACACAAGAAGTTTCATTTCAGTTACTTTGCTTTCAGCTCCAAACTGAGGACAATATGTGATATTCCAAAAGAAGTTGAATGAAATTTCTTGTCTCAATAATATCACAAACTTAGTAAAATCACGTAAGCATGTTCACATTGAATACCTTTGTTCTCTGATAATGAATGTCAAGTGTCAGTTAGAGATTGAAGTGTTCCTGGGGAAGAAATGCTGCTGTTCAACCTCAAGACAGAAATTGAGCAGTGTTAAATGGAACTTATCAATAGTTTTGTTGCCATCAATGACAACAAAGATGTGTCTGTAAGAAATGCAGGGAAGTAAGTTAGGTTTCCTCTCTTGACTGAGAATGCATAAAAGGAGTAATCAAACACATGGCATAAAAAGCAAGCAACCAATGAAAAATAAACCCAAAGCCCTGCCAAGGAAAGTGGCACACAGATTGATAACTACCGTAAAGAAATACTTTAACGAAGAAGGGGAGGTAAGGGTTTCAATATGTTCTGAAATATTTGGTACCTAAACTCAAACGACTGAGGACCCATCTTGAACACTGTGGCAGTTTTGGGCGCCTCAATATAAGATGGACATCAGGCTGTTGCAGTGTGTCTTGGAGAGTGACCAAGATAATGAAATGTCTTGAGGGCAAGACTTAACAAGAGGCAACTGAGGTCACTTTGTTTTTTCATCTTGGAGAAGTCTGAGGGGTGACCTCATCTCAGTCTACAACTTCATCAAAATGGGCAGCAGAGGGGAAGATCCCATCTCTTTGGTGACTAGTGTTAGGACCCAAGGAAATTGAGTGAAACAGCATCAAGGGAAAGTCAAATTGGATGTTTGGAAAAGGTTCTTCTCTGAGAGCGTGGTTGGGCAATGAGATAGGTTTCCTTGGAAAACGGTCTCAGCACCAAACTGGTGCCTCACTAGTGAGCCAGGACTGTTGGTAAATAATGGGGAGTGTCTTCACAAGCTCATCACAAAATATCAAGAACTCTATACTTTCATGATCACTCTGCCCCTAGCAACCCCCAGCCACCACATCTCCCACCAGCCCATCTCTATCTGCAAACAACAGATCTAACATAGCCCCTCCCCTAGTGGAGTCACTCATCAGCTGCAACAAAAACGTGTCCTCCACACGCTCTAAGAACATCCTGGACTGCCTCTTTGCTGCTGTATTAAGTTCCCTGCAGATGTTCTTGTAGGTTAAAGTCACCTACAAGAACAGGGGCTGGTGATCCTGAAACATTCTCCAGCTGCTTATGGAATAAATTGTCCTTCCTGATTGGATGGACAATAACAGACTCCCAGTAGGATATCAGCTTTGTTGGCCTTCCCCTTAGTTCTTACCCACAGACATTCAACTTCATCATCATTAGTTTTAATACCCATGGAATCAAAAGCCTCCCCAATGTAAAGGGCCATGCCTCCACCTCTTCCACCTTTCCTGTCTCTTCTGAAGAGCTTGAGGCCATCCAGTGCAGTGCTCCAGCCCTGTGAGTCATCCCACCATGTTTCCATGATGGCAATTACATCATAGCTCTGCAGTTGTACCATGGTCTCCAGCTCTTCGTGTTTGTCACTCATGCTGTGTGCATTAGTGTACACACACTTCATCTGGGCTACTGATTTCACCCCTAACTCAGGCTCACCACCCTTGGGCCTGCTTCCAGACAGTCCAGCTGCATCACCTTCCCCCTTCAATCCTAGTTTAAAGCCTTCTCAATGAGTTCCACCAATTCATGAACTAAAATCCTTATGCCTTTAACAGAGAAATGGAGCCCCTCCTGTTCCAGCAGACCGGGTGCTGCAAAAGTTGCCCCATGATCAAAGAACCCAAAATTCTGCTGATGACCGACCCTTGAGGCACTCATTGATCACGTGGGCTCTCCTATTCCTTTCATCATTTTTCTCTGCCACCAAAGGGACTGAGCAGAACACTACCTGTGCTCTTGCCCTTGACCCAATGGCCTAAAGCCCCTTTTAATTGCCCTGATGCTCCTCTTCTCAATCTCATCGCTGCCAGCCTGGAGTATCCGCAGTGGGTCAGGTCAGCCCTTCAATCAGAGGGTAGAATCAGCCCAGGAGCCTTAGTAACCTCCTGTATTCGGGCCCCAGGGAGGCAGCAGACCTCCCTGAGGGTTGGGTCCGGTCGACATATGGGGCCCTCTGTTCTCCTCAGAAGGGAATCACCTGCCACAATTACCATTGTTTCCTTTTTAATGTTAAAGGTGGTGATCTGTCTGACAGATGAAGCAAAATTTGTCATCTGATTTTCTCTAGCTCTGAGAGGAGCAGGGATTGGACTTGATGATCCTTACGGGTCCCTTCCAGCTTGAGATATTCAATGATTCTATGATTCAGTGACTGGACCTGGCATAAAGCTGCAGACCAACATTTTACATAATGTTAGTCTTTACCACAGAACAATTCCTTCATAGCAGTCAAGTAGCAGGGAGTGAGTACTGATCACAGCTTACAAGTTGGGCACAGTATCGATTTATGGTAAGGGAAATAATGCCAGGATAAGAGTGAATAAAATGTCATTGAAAATAAAATACTTCTTGTACTTATAACAGAGACCTGGAAACACTTTTCACTTATAAGAGTCCTACTTCAAGGCTACACATGCTGTCAATATACTATTTCAAATGAAGAGATAGATGGCTGCCTTTTTAAATTATAGGGCAGGAAAATATTTAGGAAAGCAGAATTATTTATGTGATTTGGAAGGTGGCCAGGAACCAGGGGTTAGCCCTGATACTGTGCAAAGAGTGCTGAGAGAACTTTAATTGCCTCTAATGCTTAGTGCCTTGCTTTCACATTTCATCTGAAAGACAACACCTTCAGCCTCCTGGTGTTTGATTGGATGCATTAGTTCATCAATGCTAACAGCTTCGTTTCCTTTAGTTCCTTGACATTCCTATGCAGCCACCCATGTAGTCTAATTCTCTTTCATCTATGTGCTCTGATGGCAGTTCCAGCTCAGAAAAATGGTTAGAGGTTATGTGACATTAGATTGTGAAACCATTTTCTGAGGAAGTGACTAGAAGCCTAATTACTACAGACATTTTAAATTAAAGTGGACAAAATAACTAGAGAACATATTATGCATTAGCATAAGCATGCACTGAATCACTGGGTAGAGTTTTCTGTGCTTGATACCTTGCGGCAGGGCGCTATCAACAACCACAGCAGTCTGATTGCAGTCTGATTCATTACCTAACTTCAGGCAATAGGTCAACATGACATTCCTAAATTCAGGAGTTTGGTCACTGTAAGCTCCCTCTGCACCTCCCTCTGCAGACAGGGGGCTGTGATGGGCATTTCAGAGATCACATAGTGTGAATATTGGAATTACTTCTGAAAACTTGTCTCTTTCTTTTATGGCATTAAAGAGAACATGGGATGGCTAGCAGATAGGTTTTCTGCTTGAATGTAATGTGAGTAAATATTTGAGGCCATCAGCTGCTCAGATTGCCTTCTGGAAAAGCCACTGTCTTCACTGATTAGAGGCAGTTTATAGAAAAAATGTAACATGTTTATATTACCCCCTCTGGTTGTTAGCCTACCTTCCAGTTATCCCCAGAAGAGTGGGAAAAGAGAAACTTCCAAAATTATTCATGTGTGAAGGTGGGCTTCTGCCAGGGCAACGTTTGTCTCCAGTGAGTCTAAGAGAATATAGAGAGATGAATCTTTGTAAATACCCTTGCCATCAATGGGTAAGGTACAACTATAGCTAAATGACATTTCAGACACTATGTGAAAGTAGCATGGTCAAGGAATATTCCTCCCAGTAATCCCATTAAGCATAAAGAACTCTAAACAACAACAAAAAAAGTTTCATAAAAGTGAAGCAAGAAAGGCTATAACGTGGTTAGAAATGGCATTTTAAAACTATGTACCACTTTTATTTTAACTTGCTTTTAAAACTTAGATTTAATATCTGTAGTGATAGATGATGTTTCAGAAGAGTCCTAGAAAATGTTGAAATTGATTTCTAAATTAATTACAACATTAATAGCTCTACTGTGCCCAACACCTGAGACAGTGTAGCTAATGCTACATTTTTGTATATCTCTTTCAAAATAGTCTGCACAGTGCTGATTCAGGGAATTTTTTTTTTTCTGAAGACAGAACCTTAGAAAGCCACATATTTATGGTGATACGGAGGAGTTGTGCTTCCCCTGCAGGATGAGGTCATATTGGAGGAAGAAAATATATTTGTGTCATAAAAACTGGCACTTTCATATGAGAAATAAACTTTATTATGTCTTTATTTTTTATTTCTCTAACTTGTTTTGCTTATGTTTTGCTGCTGTGATATTTTACATTATCACAGACTGGTACTTCATAAGCCAGTCTCACACAGTCCTAGACTAAAAGCTCTTGCAGTCTAAGGATAGACCTCACTGGAGATACAGGGCAGTAAGGATGTGTAGCTGCTTCTTCTTGTTAATTAGGGAGTAGGATCAGGAGGAAAGCCCTCACAGCTTCTTTGTACTCTCAGATGAGGTGGAAGTGGAAAAGTAGAATTTCCATCCACTTGTTTCAGAGTATGTCTTTTGAGAGTTTCAGGGGTTCATCTAGCATCCAGCTGAGAAGGGCATACACAGAGAACTTCCACCCAGGAGAGGGCAAGGTTTAGCCCTAATTGAATATGAAGGAAGATTTATCAGTCTAGACTGTGCATCACAAAGGAGAAATAAATTCTTATTTGGGATAGGAAAAAAAAAGGTTTTTCAGATACAAAATAGAACTGATTTGGAGTTTGATTTTTTTAATGAAGGAAAAGCCTATGAATTGTTTTTTTTTCAATTGTTGGATAGTCTTGCTGCACTAACTAGTAATGGCATTATAATAACAATAACCAATGGAAATAATCACCTGTTTTCTCTACAATTATATCATGTAACAGTCTAAAAAATTGAAAGGCTCAGTCCTCCTGACCTTGAAAATATGTATTTTTTTAAAATTTTATTTTAAAAATGTATTTTAAAGCTTTCTGTGCAGGGGACATGTAATGCAGATTAAAATAATTCAAGAAAAGGCTTTCTTTGGTAGGATAGACATCTTCTGCACAAAGCAGCAAGCATATTTTAAATTTCAAGCTTCAGCTTTGAATGCCTTACTGAATTTTTAATTTTGTTAAGCATAAAAAATCGAGGGTTTGCTAAGAATATTGACGAATTCTAAGCAGCTTTTCAAAAGTAAGTAGTTACCCTAGACACAGTATTGACACTCTTGCTTTAACAGCCTTAAGTCGGAATTTTGATGTAAGTTTTGGAAGTCAAATCATTACATATAAGTATAAAGCCAGGGGAAATGCCAGCCTTGAAAAAGAAGGCTGCAGCTCTGAGTGTAGGTCCCAGCATAGCCCTGCCCAAAGGATAAATGATCCAGATTCAGTGTCACCCGGTCATGTACACTGACACATCCCCTCTGCCCTGCTGTGAGTTTATGTGGGGCACTGCCTGATGGGAGCCCTCTAGAACCTGTTGCCTGTCTTGAGAGCTTCAGCAACTTGTTCCCAGCTGAAGTTGAATCTTCCTTCAGAAGACAAATCATGCTATCCACAAAGTGCCTGGAACCCAGTTTTATGGTGATCTGACTTTGTGAAACTGGATCAGGAACGTATCATGTTTTAGCTAATAATATCAAGGTTTTCTCTGTGCATTTAATCTCAGAGAAGTTCAGGAACTCCCACAGATGTCTGTCTCTTTGAATCTGTATTTTTGTATAGATTCTATCTGAATTTTTATTTTCAACTGCAGGCAGCCTGCTTAGTTACTTCAATGTGAATGTTAGAAGCTCCTTGTTGAAGTGGTGGGCTGCAGGCAAATAAACTGCCTCACAGTCGTGGGGTAGGAGGACATTTGGGTTTAAAAAAGCTCGGTAGGTCTTCACTGTTAGAAAATTCTGCTGGGTTTTTAGTACCAGATTTCCTGAAGAGATGTTATGCTAACGAACTGGGTTTTGCAATTTTGCATTTGTCACATGTCAGAAGTGGATATCTTGATCTGTATGAATGTTTTAAGTACCTGACCTCTGTTCATTTGAATTCACATCACGCTTTAATTTTTGTGGTTTCACCATCCTACACTAAAATGTGCTGAGTTAGTGTTGTCTTCCTTTACCAGTGATATGAATGGCATTATCTGCACTGGTTGGTGTTAAGCCCCAGACTTGTTTGAAGACTTTCTTAAAGGGGCTTAGGTTTTTATACCCTGAGGCAGGGGCACAGGAGAACATGACATTCTCGGGAGGTTTGCACAACAAACTTTTACTGTCAAACTTTAGAAAATAAGGTTACTTGGCAAATTTTAAAGCAAATATTCGATCCAAATAAAGCATTTTGCATGGCATTGACTTAGAAACCTCTAACCCATCCAACTTTAAGCTACCCAGATTTTGAGAGGAGGAAATTAGGAGAACAGAGAGCAGAGTGGGAGTGACAGAGAAAGGTTAACAATCACAGCTTGAATTCCAATGCAGTTGCAACTGCTGTAAAATCCAAATGCCGGGCCTTGTCCACGTGTCCCTTTGTGCAACTGCTCTCATCTGCTTTGGTCTCCTGGGACACTCCCCTCCAGGTGGGGCCTCTGGTGTGCCAGTGGCTGGCATCCTTCTGGGCTGGACAAGAGGCTGCAGGGGATGTGATGGGGAAGAGTGCATGCCTTGCTTTTCACAGAATTTGCCCTGCCTCTTGTTCTTTAAGGTAACCCGAGGGCAACTAATTTTGAACCTCTTTGCACAGTTTAAAACCTTTTGGGTAATGTGGAAACAAAATATATATGCTGAGTATTGTGTTGACTTCAGTTCTGTAGGTACTGTGCATAGCATAAGATTTTATTTTCTTGTAATAATATGGTGGTTTTCATATTTATCTCTATCTTATAGTTGTGTATATATATCTATATATCTATATATCTATCTATATCTATCTATCTATCTTGTTTATATATAAATATATAGAAAATCCCTTTATATTTATATTATTATGTGGCATTGAAGTGAATAAATTAGAAGCTGAAAGGCCAAAACATAAAATTCTTCCCCAACATTTAGTGCTTCTACTCCAATATTACTTTCTTGGTCAAGGATGACTTTGCGAGTAAAATAACCTCATGGTTGTACAAAGTTACCTAGCAATTGTAATTGTCCTAAGCTGGTAATTACACCCATGAGAGTAGTTTCCAGGACAAGCCAGAGGACTCAAGTCAGGTTTAAGCCAGTGTAAGAGCCCATCCATCTATTACAATGTCTAAACTAATTTATTATGAATTAAGTGGTGCCAGTTCTTTGTGTAGGAAATTCTACAATGACATTGTGTTCAGCATGCAAATAAAGATTATGGAAAGGTTTCTGTACTTGAAGTAGTTTTTGCTTCTCTTTCAGATGTTGATGACTATATCTGGAACATGAGTCTAGATCCTATTATAGAATTAATAAAATAGCCTACCCAGACAGAGAGACATGATTCCTATCTTGATATTCTTATAATTTAAGGTTCACATACTTTAACCTCTTAGTCAAATTAAGAATGCTATTGAAGCTAATGAACCTGTTTCCTTGAAGTTGCATTTACCGGATCAGTACTCTTCTGGATAGTTAGACATAATAAAAAAGAAAAATAATGGGATCAGTGCAGTGACAAGCTTCCCGTAAGAAAGAAATTTGAAGAAGATGTTCAGATTCATGTAAGAGTAATTTGAAATTCTTTGTATAAGAGGTTTCCCTTTTTTTCTGTTTTTATATAACAATTGCTTTAAATAGTGTACTTTTCACTGTAATCTAGTAATAATCTACTGCAGGCTTTTATTTGGAATAGAAAATTTTATATGAGAAAGACTAACTGCTTTTCAGTTTGCATTGGATTTTTTCTGTACTCTGAATTTGTTGATTTTTTAAAAAATTATATTGTGGACTGTTAGCATAAAGAGTTGCTTCTATTTATTTTTTAATTTATTTTGGATTGAGTTTGCCTATTAAAATAATGAAAAATAGTGTTCCTTTGATCTTTGGATTCATATCATAATATGATGAGATTTAGAGGTGTGACATCCTGTTAGAGTGCCCCTGCTAGCTTCAATATTATACCTAACTGTGGGGTATTCTTCAAAGTTATGGTACTTCACTTATATGTTAATTTGCACAATATTCAATATTCAACTTTTCACTTCCTCAGCATACTGTGGCTACATATAGTATTTTCCGTGTATAACATGTTGGTTTTTATTTTTATTTTTCCATAAAATAAAATATTGAGATTTTCTGCACTGAAAAACAGTGGAATAATATATTTGAACATAAATGAAAAATTACAGAAAAGTTATATGTGATAATATGATGCTCACAGGCTATCAATTATTGAAATTCATCAGAGTATGTATATACACATGATAAGCATAAAGTAAAAAAGGGAGGTAAAGATTGAAGTTAAAGCATTATACATTTCTTGTGATATCTGTAAAAGTGAGGTTTATGAAAATTATGAGAATAATTGTAAGTATGCTCAAATATATTAAAAATTGGATTAGCAACAGATTTTTTTTTTTAATTTGAATTTAGACATTTGTGTTTTCCTTTCCTAGATTTTATCTTTATGATGTAAAGCTTACTCCACTTGAATGATTTTCAAAAGATTTTGCCAATTGAAAAAAAACAAATATTCAAGAGAATGGAAATGGGGTAGAAACTCTTTTCCCTCTCCTTACCCTCCCCCCCTCTTTTCCATATCCTTTGCATGCCCTGATTTGAACAGAAAAGGGTTCCACCAAGTACTAGATTATGCTTTCTTCAAAGTTATTTGTGTCCCAGATTTGTTGACTCTAAATACTGTATGATATCAGCTAGAAAATCAGCTACAGTCTTGGTGTTCTGCAATCTGCAGCCCTGATAGCCATCTGTGTCCATAATACTTTCATTAATAGGATGTACTATCATCACACCAGAATTTCATTATGCTGCAGAGGCACAGCAGCTGAGTAAGGAGAGATAACCAGTAGCTTACAAGAATTACATTAAGAACAGTCATATACATTTTGAGAAAAATAAGGCATAACTACCTCTGTAGGCCTCTTCTGTTTTCTGTAAGATTACCAGTAGCTACTGAAACCAAATTTTTGTGGGTTTTTTATTAAATTTTATAAGGATTCATTATCTACTAAAGTATTTAATCATTGATCTCAGTAGAGCAGTACTGATATCTGTTTCAGATATAGCTACCATTTTCTGGTAGACATTCAGTAACAGAGTTGCAGATGTAATCAAAATAAACACCTTTTCTGAAAATTGGTTGTTGCTGCTGGATTAATAAACATAAAAAGAAAATAACACTTTCCATACCCTCACCGAAAAAAAGAAAAAAGGTCTCTGAGATTGTTCAGTGGCCTATTTACATTGGTTTTTGTAAAGGCAATTTAGGAAAAAATATAATGTGTTCATAGTTTACCATTGTTATATTCTTTCATCACCAAAAGTATATCACATCCTCAATAGAAAAATGAGACTGGGCTCATGTCAAAGACTTCGACTTCTTAGGTCAGTCAAAATTAGTATGATTAGAAAAAAATTTGATACATCTATAAAAGATGATTGGTGAGATTCTTGTTATTGTTTCTCATAGCTGCCATGGTAGTGTGCAAGGACAGTCAAAGTCCTTTATTATGCTGCATGCTGTAGAAACTCAAAATAAAAGTTAATCCCATTCCTGAAAATTAGACAGAAATAAGAGGGGGAAAGGGAGAAAACTTACTAGAGAAAATATGAGACCAAATAATCTTGGTCCGTGCTTGTTCGATTTTGTTAATTTCTGTAGGGTGTAGCAGAATTAAGTTGTGCTGAAAGCTGATAGAGCCAGATGAAAACAATTTATGATGGAAATAGATTCTGAAAGGGAAAGGTGTGAAGGGGATACAGCCATAGAATGGACCCTGAGAAGTTTGGGTATGCAGAGAAGCATGTGTAAGACAACAAAGAGTGAAGGGCCAGAGCAAGTCAACACAGAGTAGAGGAAGTCCTGTCAGCATTTTAACAACATTTTTGAGCTTCCAAAAATATTTTCATTTGGTGATTAAATATATACTTATGCTATTTTTAGGATGTTATCCTAGACTGTGGTTTTTTTGTGAAATTTACTTTTTGGGTTTTGCTTTGTTTTCTTTTGGTTTTTGATTGGTTGGTTCATTGGTGGTTGTTTTTTTTTTTTTTTGTTATTTTGGTAGTGTTGTTGCATGCTGGATCTATTAAAAGAAGCAGGAGTGTAGAAGAAAGCAAGAAGACATAGAGGAACATAAAGGATGAGGAGAGGGTGGAGTCAAGGACAAGAAGCTAAACACTGTGGCCTGGTTAAGTAAAATTAGAGGTTGGCTAATGAGGTGAATCAAAAGGCAATACAGAGGAACTGAATAATTGCAGTGGTAATAGCATGCCTTTCCAAGTGAGTAAAAGCTGTAATTAGCTCTGAATTTAGCAGGAATAAAAAGAACAGGTATAGATTCACCTGAAGATAGAAACAGAAACCCATTTTGTTCTCATATTTGTGAGGGATGGTAGAACCTGAACCAGGAAGGTGAAACAGAAGTTAATATTGCTATATATCTCTGAATATATCCTTACTTTTACTTTCTCCTGAGCTGCTTTTTAATTTTTTAGTATAAGAGAAACAGTATTTGGTTTTACCAATAATGTGATCTTTAATCAAATAGATTAATTAAACTCCTAAAGGAAGACATTAGTGAACAAGTGGAGTTAGTCATGTTGCTCACTTCCTCAACCTTTAGCACTTTCTCACAAATCCATTAACAGATATTCATCGGTTATTCATCCTCTTACAAAAAGAACTTGGAAATACCAGCCATCACCTAAAACACAAGATAAATATGCCTGCCATCCAGAGTTACTTGACATCCAAATTGGTGTAGGACTTTTAATTGCATTTCTTCTCTTCTTATGTTCAATGATAAAGTATCTTCAACATTTTGATGAGGAAACCTTTTCTCCTGCAAGTAACTGCTGTGCAGAGGTTTCTTCAGCTACTTTTCTCTCCCATTTATCTTGGGTAGACTGTTCAGACCAGGGTGCCCTTATTTTTGTTGTAAAGTAGTTAATCATATTTCTAAATATAATGTGAATTAAAATATGAATAAATCTGTTCCTCATTGCTTGTGTAGTAGGACAAGGACAGTATAGATAATGTTTTCATAGACATTCATCTTCTTGACCCATTTTTATCCTCAATGTATGCTTTATACATATGTGTATAAATTTTTGGTTTAAAAATATGGATAGCTCCTGAGCTTCATGAGACAAGGTGAGTGGATGGAGTGTTTAGAGTGGAGAAGACTGAAGTAGGCTCAATGTCAGGATGGGTACAATAGAAGATGTGATACTAAATATCTCATATGGAGAAATAGGTACTTAAATAGAAAACTATTTGCAGTTTTGGAAATGAGAGAGGAGTGACATGTCATATCTACTTCAGAGTAAATGTTTGCTTGCTGATAACTCCAGAATAGTTAATCAAATGCTAAAATCTATTATTCTTCATCCTTCTGCCCTGTCATAATACTGACTAATCATCTTTTCAGGAGTTTACAATAAAGTTCACAGAAGTCTTATTGGTGAGGATTGAAAGGTTCCAGTAATAGTCATATTACATTAGCTTAGAAGGCAAAGTTAGAAGATGGCAGCTCTCTGTAGTCCATTTTTCTGTTATGCTGGAGAGAATGAAGCTAATGAGGGCAGCAAGGATTTAGCACTATTCCTTTAACACTAGCACTTTCAAACAACTTACTGGTGAAGACATTGCATCCTCTGCTAGGCCTTCAGCCATTTGGTTGTCTCTTCAAAGTCTTCAAAGTTTGTTGTGTCAGTAAATTTTGCATTAAGTCCTTTGTTCTTTTCCTGTGTCTTGTCTAAGCAACGTCTGACTTTTCCTGTGGTGCTCATAATTGTGTATGTATATATAAATACATGTCCTCATGAGGTTTTCCAGTAATAGGACCTTATTTGTTCCTTTCTGTGAACACTTTTCTTTCAACTGCATCTTTTCAGTTTTAAAACTGCCAAGGTGGGTACTGGGGCTTATGTAGCTTTGCAATGGTGTGCTTTTATTTTTCCTGTTTTGTTATCTGTTCTTTTTTTGGTAACTTGTATAATTCTGCTTCCAAATCTGACAGTTTCTGAGCCCTTGCTTGATATTTACTTTGAAACATTTCTGGTTTGATTTCCAGATCTCTCTCTGAGATGATAATAGCTAAATTAGAGTACATTCCTGTATATCTATAGCTAGAACTAATTTTTTTTCATGTGCATTACTTTGTTTTTATTGACATTGAGTTTCAGCTGCCAGTGTATCATCTGATTTCACAGCAGTATAAGATCTCTTTACAGCTTTCACAATTTTCTTTCTAACACTCAGAATAATGTATTGACATCAGCATATATACCTCGCAGTTCCTGCTCAGTAAAAGCTCCAGCATCACAGTTTCCAGGCTTTGGAGATTCTGATTCCTGTTCATCTGTTTTTTGTGTTCTTTATTAACCCTAAACAAGTTTCACAGTTTTGCTGTTTTCTCTGAGTAAAACTATTAAAATTCAGGTTGTCCTTGGCTTTCTTAAATTTACTCTTTCTGATCTCCATGCCCCTTTGTAGGAATACAAAAAGCAAAGAGACCATGCCTATGATAAGTTAATTCATGTAACATCAAGTAATAATATCACTCACTATTGTTCGGAAAATAACATTTCTGTTGGTTTGGGAAGTATCAGTATATTGGGTCTTTTTTCTAGCCTGATGCCAGTAGTCAATTACTTTTGGAAAGTTTATTTTTATTTTAGAATAATCAGTTTACTTTGCTGACCAGCACTTAACCTGATTGCTTTCCACATTTTGATTTTTTTAAAAATTTTCCTTGTCATTTGGTTTCTTTCTGTAATATAAGCTTTAATTTATTGCAAGCTGAAAACTTGTTATGATTACCAAGTGGTTGGAAATGTAATTGAGGCTGCCTTTTACATCTAGTATTAGTTCATGCAAATTCACATGGAAAATGTGTACTGCCTGTTTACAAGAATCCTTTACCCTTAATAAAAACACTATTCCTGACAATTTGTTACAACATGAGTCAGTTCAAACTCTTAGGAGTCAAGATGGTTTATTTTCTCTCAAGTCAATACACACTAAAACAGTGGGATATTTTAGCATCAGCAAATATAAATAATCTCACAATCTCTTAAATGCCTTTGTAAAATAATTGACTGTAAATCTGAGCTTCTAGCCAAAATTACTTATGACCTCATATCTCTGAGATGGCATGTTGTCATGTTTGATGCAAGCTGAGGAAAATAGTTATTTTGACAGCTTATTTACTTTGGGTTTTGTGTGTGACATGTTAAAACAACTCTCTGATGATCATCTGAACCGAAAATAAGCAAAGTTTTTGGATTATTCAAACATTCAAGTGAATTTTAGGATAAGAGACAGAAAAAAAGTTCAGTTTGGAAATTCATATTCTTAAATAATTATCTTTCTTTGGCATTTTAAAGCTTTTTTTTTGGTTTAGTGTCTTTTTATATTTTATATTTTTTTATCTAGATTATATATTTTTTGCATCTGTAGAAAAAATTTTAATTCTATTAGAGTAAAATGCCAGCTTTTTTGATGTATAGGTGTTTCATTCTTCATTCTTATTGGATATTTGTACTTCTTTTACAGATATTTAGGTGCGAAGTGCTTTTATGTTCATTACTGAATTAGTGCCAGAACAAGTTGGTTTAGTTTTGTTTGAAGCTTTTTAAGAGAATATAAAACCTATTATCTTTGAGGTTTCTTCATTCACTGCTGTTGATTAGCAAAGATTAATAGCATTTTAAATTGTAATTTAATTAGATCTATCAAATAATTCAAACAGGAAATTACTTCATTATATATGCAGTTAATGGAACTGAATGTCAAGCTCATTATATGGTATTAAAATTTTGCCACATTTAGGGTAGCTTTAAGAAGAAATACTTGAAATAGTTGGGATTCTCAGTACATATAGTGTCTCTGCCTTTAGGCATAGCCTAAGGCTCTGAACATTTTTAGCAAGTGGAACTCTATTAGAATCCATTTTCATAAATAAAAACAGAATTTAAGTTATTCTTCCCAGGGATTAGCTATCTGGGACTATTCAGGAATGTATTTATATTAGTGTTAATTTCCTTAGCATGCTAATTTGATTTTATTTCACATTTGTATGCTCAAGTACAAACTCCTCCAGGACCATCCCTATGTCAATCAGCACATGCAAATACTTCCTTTTGGTTCCATTTAAGCTATGCTTGAAAGAAATTCACAGAAGTAGATCTATGAAGTATTTCCAAGGGATTTCACTTCTCAACAGTTAGCTTTAGGTTTGCTATCCATATTAACAAAGTAACATAATCACATGTCCGTATAAACTTATCTTAGTTTTACATATGAAGTAAAAAGCATGAGTCTCTTAAGGCATTATTAAATACCTTACATTTCATAGCAGATAGGAAATATTAATACTATGAATTCTCTTCCAGAAATCCCTTTGTAATCCCGTTTTTCCAGCAACGAGGACAATTTGTACAGGATACAGTTAAGTTTCTGGATTTCAAGCAATTTTTTCTTTGGTGGATACATTTCTTTTGTCTTTTTTTTTTTAACTGACTAGTGGTACTTATAGGTCTCTTTTTAGAAGAGTATGTTTGTTGAGGAAGGTACAAGAAAACCAGTGAAGGTGGAGAAAGTAACTTTTACAAAGAGTAGTAGTTAAATGATGCAGTTCAAAAAGCATGTATTATGTCACATATATGCAGCAGGCTTGTTCTTTTACAGTGTGTTAGCATTCCTCAGGTGCATATGATCTCAGTGAGTAAGTAAACAAGAAATGGACTGATGAAGTATTAGAACTAAAAAGCATTATAAGGTGGACACTAGTATTTTGTTTCTGTGAACTGCCAAGTATGTGGATTTAGAGGCATGATTGAAAGGACTGGTAGTGAAGTTATTTTTCAAAATTTTCTTCAGTATTTCATATTCTAATAGTTTTAATGCTTCTTGTTTTGCAAGTAGAATTTACATAAATTTTTCAAAGACCATATTTTCTACACGCAAGTTGCCGTTGCAGTTAGTCTTCTTCAGGAGTTGGTGGCATGCCTGTTTCTCTGGCTTTAGTTGCACCTTCTGTCCAAGACAAGACCCAAGTTCTTCACAGTCTGCCCTGAGTGTTCAGATAGTCCAGTCAGTCATTCACAGCCTGAACTCCTATGTGTGTGCTGCTGAAGGTCAGTCAGACCTATCTTGTAGTTTTCTATATTATGACCAAAACTGCTGCAGTTTCTTCTGTGCTATAATGTATTTTGTTTTCATGACACATTCTTGTCTGCTCTTTGGTAAAATCTCACCTGAAGGCTGACAGTCAGCCCTTCAGGCAGTGGTACAGTAGAGTTTCCTCCCAGTTAGTTCTTTATTTCTCAGTTTATGTCCTGGAAAATGTCATAAAACTAAATTATTACTTTTAAGTTTTGTAGTGAAGCAGGGAGAAGCTTTATTTAAAGTAAATTTTTAATTCAGGAAGGAAAAAACGAAGTCTTCATGCTATCTTTAAAAATTCATAAATACATTTTAAAGATTTCACTAGTTTAAGTTTCTTCAAAGATCCTGTAATTTTTTTTTAGAATCAGAAGACTGGTTAAAAATGTCTTCATCTATAGAAATCCGGTTCTGCCAGATGTTTTGTTGCAGGAGACCTTTGTTCGAGGAAGCTCATGACAATTTTTCATAAAATGAAAACATTATTTTCTGTAATGCTTCAATGAGTTCTGTCACTTGAAGAAGACTTACACCTGAAATGCTGGTTTGGAAATGTTAGTCTTTTTCTATAAGATAATAACCTTTGATCTTTGAAAATAATGAATTATGAAATTACTGTGAAGTGTGTCCTTAAGTATATGATAAGCTTTTCTTATAGACTGTAATCTTATTACGAAAAATTTCAAAGCCCGAACAGGTCCTACACTTCAGCAAAGCCTCCTTTTTAGGCATGTATGTAATTAAGTGATTCCTGTGTGAAAATTCCATTTCTTGTGCAGTAGAATGCATAAATCTTTTCTTAAACCTATGGAATCTATAAGTCATAGGTAGGAATAATGGGGACTTGTTTTCTGGTCATCACTTTTTAAGGTAATTCCTGATTTTTTTGGGGCTGTGGTTCAAATATCAGACTGGTGACTGCTGACCATATTCTACAACATAATTTATTTCCATGTTATAAAATACTAGGCTAAAAAATGCTATTATAAATTCTAAATAATGCAAAAATGTAACATTTAAAGATTTGAGGCTTCTGTAAATTTTTCTCAGTTTGTAAGACTTTCCTGATTGAAGAGGCACCTGTAAGGTTTTTTTTCTATATTAAGGAAAAGGTGTATTCTTTGAAGAATGGTAAGATCTGTATATGGCCATTAGCTGCAGAAATGTTATCATTTCCCCTTGAGTCCCAACACAGGGTAACTGTCTCAGATAGTGGTTTGCCAATTATATGGATTACTACAATAGCACTACCATGTTTGGTTGTTTGTGACATCATAACAATCTCTCAATGAATTATGAAGATTAATCAGTCAAAATGAACCAGTGCTCTTAGTGCATAAAAAATACTAGCATAATTTTAAAAGCTACAGTCTCTTTAATGTTTTTCATATTTTATCTTTCTTTTACAGAGTTAATATTTGGAATTGCTTCTGTAGCAAATTAATTATGGTTTGTTCCACAGAGCGTACAAGTGTAAGAATGAACTAAGCTTAACATCCTAATAGAGCCCAATCACATATAATATTTGTTTCTTTGGGTACAGTACCTATATTTGCCAACTTTGTGCTTGAGTCCTTCACATACAAATTTTATCTGTACACGAGCAGTACTTACAGCCTTTTTTCATGCTGCTACATTATGCTTTAGAATTAAAGATTTTAGGATTTGACAGTTTATAGGACATGAGAGTACAGAACATAATTCCTTTTGATTAGTAACTTTCAGCAGTTGAGATGAGAGTGCCTGGGATAAATGTGGATGTCTTGTAGCTGACATCATGCTGCTGGGGTTACCAGAACTGGTATTGCAATGCTGGAACAAAATGTTTGATCAGAGCAGGTACCTCACTTCCAGATCAGGACAGCAACTCAAAACACTTGTCAGGAGTCATTTCTTCCATTTTAATTTCTCCAAAGAGTTATTTAAACAGGAGTGAAGGAATATAAACTGTCTGCAATTCTCTGTGCCAGTGTAGAAGAACAAGAACACCTACTTGCACTTAGTAATGTAATGAGCACTGATGCTCATCACTGCCATAGCAAAATCTAGGTTTGTTACCAAAAAATAGTAGGTGTGTTTCATGTCCTGCTATACTGTTTCTGCTCCTTAATGTCTAAACGGAGTATCAACACTTAGTGTATGTTAGAAAACAGGTGGCAGCAAGGGCAAGGATATTTTTGTTGCACAGCTAGTAATGAGTGATTAAAAATATCTCAGATTTTAATAATATATTTTGTTAGGTGGCATAGGAAGAATTGTGTTAGTCAGCTGAGTCATTGGGTAGATTAAAATGTCACTTAAACTTCACAGATTTTCAGAAAAGTTGCTTGGGTTAAGAAGACATCCAAGGAGTTTGGGGGAAGGGGCAAGTGAAGTAGCAGTACATGCAGCAAAGTCCCCTTGTACAAAACGCTGCTGCCCCTCCTGGCACTGTCCAGACTAGCACACAGCTCAGCTCTTGAACACAGCAGAGTGCACCCTGCTGCTTCTTCTGCTGCAGACCATAACACCAAGAAAGGCAGCAAGGCAGCTGAAGCCATTCAGTCAAACATCTCATCTAACCTTTGCCAGAGGTGCCCCATAAACAGAATAGAATTGGGAAGAATTAGAAAAATAACAAAATCCTATTTAAACAATTTATTTCTGAAGTCTACAGCAATGTTGTTATTTTTACACACGACTGATGGCATTAACTATGAGGGATGAATGTAAAAATTGCTGTGCTTCTAAATGAGAGTAGGATTACTATAGATTGCATGAGAAAACAGCAATTTCATTGGACTTGTACAGTGCCGTCTTTACTCATTTTAATATTGATTCTATTTAGTGTGATGCTTATGCCTAACATCTGCATTTTGTGATTGAAAACTAAATTATCTGAACAATTTTCTAACATAATATGTTACTGATAATATAATGGCTATTCAGAGGCATCATCAGATACAAAACTCAGTTAAAGTAGGATTCCTGTTATAAGAATAAAAAAATATTTCCTTCCATGTCCAATATGCTGTAAGATAATTTTCATTCATTCTGCTTATGAGAAAACAAATGAGCTTTTTTTATATATGTCAAGCTACAAGGAAATATTCACTATTCATGGGATTTTTTTCCCATATTGTCAAGTGAAGCAGCTACATATACCATAACACCACTGGTTTCTTATGCAGATTGTTACAGGCAAGTTGCAGAGAGACAGGTTTTATTACTTCAATTTGTTGTTAATTTCATATTCCAAAAATGAATGAAATAGTCCCTTTGCATAATTGTATTACTGTGTTCTCCATGGAATCACATTCCATGATGCGAACAGAAATTCAGCATTGGATTAAATAATTGCAATATCCTCATAGCTTGGTGGTAAACTCAGTCTGAGGTGAAAGTATGCCTTTAAGTATTGTTAGCTTCAGCAAATCAGGCTGAACCAGGCTAAACTGCTAATCAGCTTTTTGTTTTATGACCATCTGTATGTGGAGATGGTATTTCCTGAACAGCCTAGTAATTTATGATCGGCTTAAGTCATATCAAAGAAGCTAGGAAAAAAAAGGATATGACAAGGCAAAAAATCACATAGTAATTCCCCTTGCTAATGAAAGTCTCAGAAATCACTTCCTATTAAAATCTTTTCTGTGGTATCTCAAATGTGAAAATAGCTTGTATGGAAGCTTTCTACCTTTGATTGTCTGAATTTCTCTGCCAGGGAAGGGCTGTAGAACACTGAGAATCACTACAGAGCTCAAGGATGGAAGGACCTGCAGGCCCAGATGCTCTCTCTTCAATCCTTCTGGTATAAAAGAAAAGCTTAAGTGGGAGCAGATGACTCTTGCAGGATAACACCTAGTTCAATAGCTTGTGCCAACAGGGATTTGGCTTTTATGGCCATGAGATTCACTCTGAGCGCTGAGGACTCCAGAGTAGAGAGACAGGATCCACCTGAAAGTGGGGCAAGAACATCCTTGTCAACAGTAAATATCCCTGTCAACATCCTTGTCAACAGTCTGGCCAATATGGTAACAAGATTGTTTTAAACCAGGAATTTGGGGGACAAGTGATGAAGTAGCAATCAAGAAAGCAAATGCTTCTGAATTATGTGAAGTAGAGGGACCTCAGAAATGACAAAAAATAGCAAATGGATATCTGCCTCAAGTGCAAGTACAGAAAAACATGGAATCTGGTAAATAGGGAGGAGGAACCAGAGCACCATATGTGGTCATGAAATGCAGATATCTGTGGGCAGTCTTGTTAACACCTTTATTAATTATCTGGAGGAGCCAATGGTCAAGTCTGCAGATACCACTAGATTGAGAGGATCACTGGTAGAATCACAGAATCATTTGAGGTGGGAGAAGGTGTCCAAGATCATTATTTCCAGCCATTAACTTAACACTGCCTATTTCACCACTAAAACGTTTCTTCAACTGCCACATCTATATGTCTTTTAAATACTTTCAGGGATGGTGACTCCACTGGGCAGCCTCTTTCAATTCTTAGTAACACTTTTGCCTTTTGGTGAAGAAAGAAATATTACCTAATATCCAATATAAACATGCTTTGGTGCAAGTTGAGGAAATTTATTTTTATCTTGTTGCTTTTTACCTGAATGAAAAGACTCATCAACACCAGTTTGAACACTGTTGAAAACTAAAGTTGCGTTAAATTTTTAAGTGACATTTTGAGGAATTTCTCTGTCATTTTATGAAGAATGGGAAAGTAAAAGTCTGGGATAATCTATTTAGAGCATGTTAATATATTTTCTTTTTCTGTTAAAGCATATTAAATTTTTTGTAATACAGAAGTATGAAAACAGATTTTAAAACTGATTATTACATTGCTAAGTGACAAATCTTTTGATTTTAAATCTGAACCCTGGAGTTTGGAAAATGAAAGGAATAATATTAATATTTTTGTTTTGAAAGCATATAGTAAACATATTTTTCAGGTTTTGTGATTATTATATTTTCTTTCCCCATTAAATAGCCTATAGATCAGAGGAAAATATCTTGTATGCATGTATAAACTAGGCATTAAAGTTTGCAGACATTGAATCACATAAGAATATATCTTATGTAGTAGTAAGTTATTTGAAAGTTATTAAGAAAAAAATTAACAAGTATAATAAATAAGATATTTAGAAATAGAAATGTTACTTTTCATCTTGCTTTGCATCTACATGCAATTCCATATTTGAATTTTCAGTGGTTTAACTCAGTGAAATTCACCACAAATTCAGTGGATTAGAGCTATAGACATATTTGAAATTATTTGTTAGTAATAAGATTGTACCAGTCTCCCCATAACTCTGATGGGAACACTTTGGAGATGAAAACATTGGTGTTACTGACATTATACTAACATTCTCTTCTGCAGAAAATGCCATACTGAATGTAATCATGTGTAAAAGGTTACAGAGGCCTGACACAAAAAAATGTACCATTTGTTAAAGCAAATTGCCATAGAACTTAAAAAAAATAATTACTGAGAATCAGGTTGTTACCCAAGAAACCTCCTTGTTATATCCTGCAGAAAGGTTTTAGGAACACAACTAATGCTTAACACAAAACCATTGTAACCATTCCATTATAGGAATTAGGTAGTAAAACAGATCCAAAAATAGTAGGTTAAAAACTTGGTCTGTTTTCTGTCACTTTTTTTCTTACAGTTTACCTCCTGAGTTTTAACAAAACATTCCTCAGAAAACTCTCATTCTTTCAAGTTCCTCAGCATCTTCATCAGAGCAATTATTCCATAGGACATGACTGGTCACAAGTAGCTGTATAATGCATTTCTCACAAGGTGACAATCTTATTTAAATGCGAGAGTAAAACCATATTTTCCTCTCTTCTTAACCTCCCATTTTGAGTCCAATTTCAGGACATAAGAAAAATGAGTCTGTTTGTCTCTTCTGTGGACAGTACTCCACATCATAAAATATCATGAATTATTCAGTTAAACTGGCAGGCTTTTGGCAAGCCAGTCTAAATCCCAGCCAGCAGACAAGCTGATTTACTTCATGGTGCATTCTGGACACCTGTAGAATTATGATATTTAGTGTACTGCTGAAAAAGCTTACCCTTTCTTATCAGCTGAGTAGAATATGGATAAATAAAATATTCTGTGTTCAATATTCATAGCTTTTTAAAATCTTCATTAAAAAGAAATTCATAAGTTCCTGGCTAATTTCTCCCTACTTAATATTTAAGATCATAAAGCAACAAAGTTTATTGAAATCAGTGTGAGATTTCTTGTTTTAGTTGTTGTCTGCAATGCATTAATTCTACAGATTATCAACTCAAGAACATAAAAATCTTAAGCGTACCTCAGAAGAGAGGGCTTTCCTAGTAAAGCAGTTAAATGTCTTGTTTGTTTCCCATCTTCAATTTGTCTTCCCACTGTCTTGCTAAAAGACACTGCCTTCATCTGTCTTTATAAGATATCTAGCTGTAAGAGGTGCTGATCAAATCAGCACTCAACGTGCTGCAGTTAAGAAGGGATGAAAGACAACACTGAAGTCCATAAAAACATTAGAACAATCATTTGGACGCAAGAACATGTTTCTGTATAAATCCCAAACAGTTTTTCTCTTTTAAGATGTCATATTTAAATCTTAGAATAGAATGTATAATTGATGAAATATTTATACTATTTATATTTCTGTGGTCTATTCCAAAACATAGAGGTAAGATAGAATAAAGATATTAAAGCAAAGTCAGACTGGTGAGGCAGGTTTTACATGAGACAGAGCTATCCTTATAAAGTAGAATTGTCAGAGCAGGTGTACACAGAACAATCTAGAGTTCTATGGATGACATTTTCAAGTGTCCAAAAGCATTTCTATCACTATTATTGTTAAGTGCTACATTTATTAATATGCTACTTTTTTATCTAATTTGCATAAAACTTGTTACCAGATGAAGAGACATAAATGTAACTTATGATTTTTTTTGCCTTTGTTTTCTTTTCGCTGTCAGATGTTAACCGTAATTGGAAAACTGCTAAATACTTATGGAATTCAAATTTATTATATCTCTTTAGGGAGCTTCCAGGTTACATGGGTTTAACTCAACAAACAGAATGCAATTAACAAGGTGTCTTATAATTAAAATAAACCATGCAATATTGTGCAGGGAGTATAAAAAAGTAGAGGAGCTGGTGTGATATTTTTTCACTAGATGAGAAGCCACTGCTGCCACCGTTCTCCATAGAGCTGGCCTTAAAAGACTGGGGAGATCAGAGAGTCCAGAAAACAGATGGCTGGCTGCTGCACACACAGGCTCTAGAGAGATGGGTATGATATGGGTTACCTGCAACATCTGCCTGCCAGCTTTAGACCTATTGGATAGATACAAAATACTGTGCGCCAGAAATAGGATATTTTATGAAGTGCAGTTAGTAATAGCATCTCAAAGAGTAGATATATATATATATATATATATATATGTTGTATAAATTCAGATTTCATATTGAAATCCCAAAGTAACATATCCAGTGCAGGGTTGTGGGAGAAGACTTTATTGTCTCCCCCCATTATTTATATTTCTTCATAAGGTCTGCATTGGCTTTCATTTTGCCATTTTTGTTACACCCATGAAAACAAGGAGTCAGTGTGAGCGTCCTTTCTTTCATACATAACTAACAAGTATGATGCTCATCTGGAGACGTCACAGCCTGTATCTCTGTGACCTCTACTCTTTCTGAGACACACACAGTAACTGTCAGCACTGAGTTCAGGTATTGGAAGCCAGTTAGCTGTGTCAGTGTGAGTTTAATTTATCAAAATTATCAACATCAGGATCTTTGTTCTTAGGGTTTCCTGTAAATATCCTGCAGAACTGGGATGGAATGTCACATCCCACAGCATGACTTTTTAACTTCTCCAAGTTTAATAACTGCTTGTGATTTTGTATGTCTGGTCTGAGGAACACTGAAGGAACTTAACTTCCTAAATGTCTTGAATAGTAGATGTCTAAATTTATCACCAGTACCAGTAATTAAGGATCTGACAGTTGACAGAGCAAGGTCCACATTCTGAAATTGGCATTTTATTTTTGCGTCTGCATGCTGGTAACACTGATATTTCAGGCACTGTGAAATGCACAGGAGTTGGAAGTCTAAATCTTAGGCAAGTCATTATCTAAAAGGCATGTGAGTTCTAAACCAAGAATTTATTTAATTTTAATCTTTTCCCCCCACATGATAAGGAGTACACCTGTCTGAAGTCCTTAGATGAGTTGCAGTGTGTGTGTCTTTCTGTTAAAGTGCACCAATGCTCATCTATGCTGTTTAACCTGGAATTAGTATGAAGTAAAAATGTTCTTTATGGAATCTAGGACTTCACTTTAAAAGCATTTTAGTTTTGAAGTTGTTATAGTCTCTTTTTATATTTTTAAGGAAATACCAAATTAGGACTTGACTATTTGTATATCACATTAGAGAACACAAGTTCTACAGTAGGTAAAATGTGCAAAGGGCACATTTTCAGTTAATCAGATCCTGCTACTTTGATGTGTCCTTCCTACTAAGAAAGCTCATCTGTGCAAATTTGCTGGTTTTCTTTTTTTTAATTTTTTGGACCAAAAGTGCTTTGAAACAGATGAGTACTGCATACAACATGGATGTGACCCCCTAAGCAAATTTTTGATCATCCATGCATAATATTTTCAAGATTTATGTTGGATCTCTCTCACACATGGGACTGTCGTGCCCTTGACAGATCTCGTGCACACCTCAGATTTCATTTGCTTCACAGTTGTTTTTGGTCTTCGTTAACTAGGAGGATGAGAAACAACACTGTTTCTTAATGCTCAGGTTATTTACCAAGGTTGATCTTAGTCTGCTCTCAGAAGTGAAACATTTTCACATCATCACAGAATCATTTTCCTAGTTCTTCTAACAGGACGCATTTTGTTGGTTTTTGGTTTTTATATTTTCTTTTCTAATTTAAAATGAAAAAAAAATTAAACTTCTCATGTTAACAGAATTGGGTTCTGAAGTGTGAAGAGCATAAAAAAGATAATCCAAAAATGCCAGCATGGGGAAGAGTTGACAATTATCATCATATAATTCTAACAAGCTGATGTAATCACTAAATAACTGTGTAACATTGGCTGATGATAAGCATATGTGTTGGTAAATGTTGGCATGCAAATCTGTACAACTGATAAAAATGTTTTAACAGGATATGTTTGTAAAATGGCTTGAGAGTCTAGGGCAGAAATGGAATATTTACTAACAAAACATGATTATTGTTAATGTCTTTCCCAGTTAGTTTTCCTGTTCAAATATTTCTTTCTCCCAAACTTTGCAACAAATAATCTTTCAAAGCAGAGAGGAACAAACTTCAGTGTGAGAATTGTTTAAAGAATATTGAGTTGAAAAAAGCTTGATCTGTTTTACTTTGTTCTCTGTATTTTGACTGCATTTTTATATCAAAAGTCTGTCATAGAGAAAGAAAAGTTTTAAAGTTTTTGATATTTTATGAGGGATTTGGTAAGAAATAGTCTCCAAGCTTTTGAGGGGTTTTATTTAGATTTGAGTTTATCACATGTATAGAAAATATATTCAAAATAATTCCAAGTATTCTTCTGTTTTAGAATTTATCTTTTCAAACTAATAACTCCTTCATCCCCTGAATTTATAAAGTTGTGTGAAAGATGAAGCTGGTTTGCATATATAGAAGTCAGATCTGAGTTCACAAATACTGTTTCACATCCGACCATTTCTGCCACATGAACAGATGCATCTGGAGGTTTTCAGTCAGTCAGCATATAAAGCACTGGCTTTTATAAATTACCTTAAGGCTATGACAGGAAAAAATAGCACAGATTCTTTGAAATGCTCTTTAGCTACATTTGGATGTTGTAGGACTGAAAATCCCCTGTCCTGCAACAGACCTAACAAAATATTTTCCTATTTGATTCTCTTTCAATAAAATAGTTTCTCTCTGCATTTATTTCTGTTGCTATAATAGCTTATTTCTCCACATTAAAAAAAAAAAAAAAAAAGAATGAAGACATGAACTCATTTATCTTTTTTGAAATCGCAAATAGATTTCTGGGATTCTCCTGGAGCCCCATTCACTATTTTTCAGGTTTCTTATTTGAATTTTTTAGTGCTTGCCTTGAGCATACTCTAAATAGATTATAGAGATATTTAAGAAACAACAATAATCAACATAATAGTAAGGAAAAAATAAAGCAAAATTCCCAGCAGTTTACTGTGTGAAATGGAACTTGCTGGGTTTTTTTTCATACTTACAATTATGTAATCACCAACCTCTGAAAAAATTGCAGATTAGGAAAGTCATTAAAGGTGTGTATTTAAAACAGTGAATTTTCTAAACATTAATTAACATTAAAATATTTTGAATGGTAATCAGTCATTAATTAATAGCAGCTCCACTTATAACAATTATATGTACAATATTCAACTGAAGCAAAGTACAAATGAAAAACAATCTTTTTCTCAAATGCTTCTCCTGTATGGAAGGGACTTTTTTCCCTTGACTTTTTTTTCTCCTTTAGTTTTTCCTGTCTGTTACTGATTTTTGAATAGTTATAAGAAATCTTCTTATAAACTTATGGTTTTTATTCACAATAATTGATGAATGTTTGTAGTGTATGTTTGCTTTTTTTTCATGCATTCCATGCAGCGATGAATGAGGTAGTTACAACCTCTCATAACACATGACATCACCTTATTTTCAAACTTAGGTTACAGGGAACATATTTGGTTTCTATTTTGAAAGTTTTCTTATTCATTATATTATTGTATATTATATAGTATTTAAAGGAGAATGCTTTTGTTTTAGTTTTAAAATTTGTTCTGGTACTGAGAAGTACAAGAATACAACTTAGATAAAGTAGTAGTATTTATAAAGGCCTCTACTTATCCTTTAAATTCTTGATGCACTTTCATATCCTTCCACAATTACAGTAGGTAATATTTTGAGATAAAGAATTTGCAATTGTCCAGCTGGTACCATTCATGCAATGTTAAAGAATTTATCTAATATTACAGAGTTTATTGAATATTACAGATAGCCCTTCTTATCATTTAGTCACCTTTCAACAATTTCTTTGTGTAATCTGGTTTATGAGGTAGTCTTGGCAGATTCATAGAAGTACACATTGCCTAGGAGAAAATGAAAATGGAGCATGTAGACAATTTCCATCCTATATCATTAGCATGCTCTGAAAAGAAAGAGATACTTTTCTCAATATATATCACAGTTAAAATATTTTTTTCACAATATAATTATAACCACTGTCTCATAACTTCCAAGGAAAGCACATTGTAAACCTTCTCATTACTGTTGCCTCTATGTGCTCACTGAGGCAGCAGCAAAGTTCCTTTGGTTGAATCTTAGATATCCAAAATAGCATTCACACTAACTCACACAAATTTGTCACATTTGTCACATGGAGGGCTTTATCTCTCAGATATTCCATTAACTTGATAGCTTTATATATGAACTATTTAATTTTGAAACTTTTAAGCTTTGAAAGTTTTTTTCATTTACAGGAACTAGAGTATTTATTTTATAGAATCAGGCTACTGCTCTCTGCTTTAGTTTTCACCTTAATTACTGATGCAAAACTTATAATTTAAAAGATTAAAACAAAAGGTTTGTGCAGTACAACTTCTGTCATTGCCTTGTGCAAATCAGTGATGACTATAAATTTCTTACTTTTGTAATAATAATTTTGCATTCTCTAATATGAGCTTAAACTGTTGTCTTACATCGCATAGTTATAAAACTTCATTTTCTTCAAAGATTTTTCAGTCCTTATAAAGGTCTTTGTTTTCCAGATCTTGGTTTTGCTGCCATATGAGACTGGACTTAACATGTGATTTTACCATTATTTTAGGAACAGTGGTCTCGATCTTGGAAAAATTATAGTTCTATTTTGTGTAGTTTGTATAAGTGTGTCAAAAAGGAAGGAAACATTGTGGTTTGCTTCTGCTGAGGTGTTTTTCTTTTCTCCTTTTTTTCAAAGTAAGTTATCTCAATTTTTATGTCAAAGCTGCCACATCTCTCCTATTTAGTGGCACATCCAACAACATGCTGAAGAGGAAATGAGGTTATTTATTTTCCAGTGTCCAAAGGTCCCCTGGCTTAAGAAGAATTACAGGGCATGGTTCAGAGTATTAGGTGACCTGTGAGGCAGGAAATGTTTGGGGTTTTCATTTTGATTAGGTCATCTCATTCTATTTTTTTTTTCTTTTTACTTTTTTCTTTTTTGTTAAGTGTTCAAGATATGCCCAGCATTGGTGTGTTTGCAACTGTTTTTCTAATATAATTTTAGTCTCAAAAATATAAATCTTTTCAATGAGGCTACGCTGCCAAAGAGATGTCAGGCATGGTTGGATTTTGGGGAGTTTGTTTCTTTATTTTAAGTATGCAAAAGTCTATGTGTATTATACACACATCTTTTAGTTGTCTGCCACAAAGATGGATATTTGGTTTTGATTGTTTCTAACTTTATTAAACTTTCTAGTTTTGGACTGATATTTTTCTTTGTTACATCTGCTTGCTTGAGGCTGAATATGGTTCATCTGTTTCCAAGAAAGAAACTGGGGAAATAGTACATTCTTCTCTGTTAAGCATAGGCCCAGGAATGGATAGGAAAGGGAAGAAACTGGTAGAAGTCAATTGAGAGAAGATGGGGACTAAGCAGAAAGGGGCTACAGTGAACAGCTAGCAATTAATAAAACAGTTTGGAATGTCATTGCTGGAAGACAGACATCAATGGATGGAGTCAATGGTCCTTGTGATTCCCTTCCAACTCAGCATATTCTGTGGTTCTGTGTCTCTGATATGGGCTTAATTTGGAAAAAACAGTTAGAGGGATGATCCCATACAAACGTGATTTCCAAACTTTACTGTTCTTTCTTTGTCAGTAAAAATCAGTGAAACCCTTTGGACAATTTCTTGTCCACATCCAACTCTTCTGTCTCTCTCCCATCTCTATATCCTGCTGGCTCTGTAGCAGGAATATTTATAGTAAATAAAACAGGGTCAGAGCACCAGCTTTGGCCCTGACCGGCATTCATCTAGCCCTCTTATCAGCATGGTCCCTGGCACATCTGTGGTCTGGGTCAGTCAGTGCTCCTTGAGACATTTCCTGAGAGAGAAAATGCCAGAGATGGTTCCCGAAGAAGCATTGTGGACAAGATAAAATAAAATTTGGATCCCTCCGCAGTTTTCCATAACTATCTCAATATGTTTTCACCACCAAATACTCCCATGTGCTGCCATTTCTTATCCTAGAGTATGTCACAGAAGTGGTTGCATACTATAAAAAATACCACTATTAGCAGCTACAGTAAAGTGTTCTATTCTTTCAGACACTTCAAACCAGAAAATAAAACCAACAAACAAAATTTCCCTGTGTCTGGAATGTGAATTTTCTGAACCAGTGGAAAAGGTGGTGAACTCCAAAAGAAGCATTACAAAATGGTAAATACCAACAATCTGCATTTAGAAATTATTGCAGGTTTCTGAGAGCTCTTCTCTCCTGCTGATTTCTGTTTAGAGGAAGGCTTTTCTTAGCAATTTGTCTTTTCTCTTTACCAGTCTTTATAGTGCATCTCCTAATTGTTTATTATAGCTGTGACTCAGGTGCTCATCAGAGTGTGCCTCTTTCCACTGAAATACCTCAGAAACTTCAGTACTTCTCTACTCTAAAATGCTGTAAACAAAGTGCCTTAGAGGCCAACCTCTGTTCAGATGACTTAAAAACTCATCCTATTCTAGTAAGACAAATGAGAATTTCTGTAAGTTTTTTTTCTTTTTTTCTCTATTTTTTCCCTTTTTTCCTAGTTTTCCCCTCCTTTTTCTTTTTTTTTTTTTTTCCTTTTAAGGAAGAAGAGTGGCTCTGAAAATTTCTAAATTTGAGGATGATATCTTTGTCCAGCTGAAATACTGAAATGATTTAACATTTTGGATTTCTTTTTAATGACTATAATTTAACACTTCAGATTTTTGTGACATGTGATGGTTTTTATTTTTTCATCCATTAAAACTTCTCAAAATAGTGGAACTAATGTTTTCACCCGATGCATATTACTGAAGTGGCAGTTCACTGTTTTTATGTGCATATGATGAGTGTTCTAAGATTAATAGAAAAACAAAGCAATGTTAAGAATAGTGAGTATATTTATAATTAAAACTTCTGAAATTCCTTTGAGCGTGATATGCTATTCACCTGCTTCAGATTCAGGTAAAGAATACAGTTTTCTAAAACAAATGCTGAATTAGAATATGAAAGATATTTCCTGTATTCTGTTGTGTTCTAATTGCAATTTGTTAGCAAGTTACATGTGTTTATATATGCTTTATTCAAAACACTGATTTCACCTATAGGTAGTACCTAAAGAAATAAAAATTCCACGTAAGGCAATATCCACCTGAGTGCATCATTGGTTTAATAGATGTACAGCATCTTCCTTAAACCTGAATAGCTCATTAGAAAAATGTAGTTTTAGTTTACAGAGTATTTGCTGGAGATATAAAATGTATTTTGAAGTGTCCTAGATTTTAAAACTCTACTGGATGCAGAATTTGGTCATTCTGGACTTCTTTGATATTTAGAGTTAATGTTTTTCAAGAGACTCCTGTGCTACAAGCAGATTATTTTATTATCAATCATATTTCATCATTACTTTATCAGTCATTTTTTCATACATACAATAAATGCTACTAATGTGCACTTTTGGAAACTTTTTAGTTGACCATGTTCAGAAGCAGCAAAATAGGTTTCTCATGTGTGAGGGAAAAGATGAAAACTGGAGTAGTCCTGTAACTGCACTCTTTATTTTGATGTGTTTGTTCTGTATTAATGTCTTCACCACTGATACTCCTCTCAATTTACTTACTCTAGGTCACTGACTATATTTATACTGCAAACATTGCTTGACTAGAAATGTTCTTCACTGCTTGTACACTGAACTGGAGTAATTTAGTTGTATTTTTTTATATTCTTGTATAGCTGACAACCTAATTCTTACTAACCTCATTCTTGCAGTTAGTAATGCAAAGTTTAAATTGGAAACTTGGATCCTTGTCTCCTAAAAATAATTCCCTAATATTTAATATCTACTAATCAGATTATCAGAAAGGGCATATTAAGGACTGTGATGTGGCATCATTCTGTTTTCATGATTAACTTGCCTTACCAGGTTTTCAAGGAGATTCTGCTGCAGACGAGGTCTACAGCATTAACTTTAATGGATTAATCAAGATATGAGAGAGAGAGAGAGAGAGAGAGTGATGTGACCATGTGACCAAATGTGCATTGATTTGTCTCAAAAACTGTTAAAAATGAGAATGCTACCAAAAGCCCGGCAGTTGTAGATTTATCAGTATATAAAACCTGAGAGACCCAATTCATTCAACACTGTCAGATTAGTGGATCAGATGCCATTTTCAAACCCAATTAGATGTGTTCCTCAAACAAGGAGAAAGCCATTTCTCTAAGGGCAGATTTTATCAAGGGCTTCTCAATAGTTTCTGGATTAATGCTAAGTAATAAGTAGATTTATCACATTATTAACTTACTAATACCATATCAAACAAGCATCGCTCTCCTTTGCCCTACTGTAATAGCTACATTTCTGATGTCACGCTTATTTTTGTTTAAAATTTTAATTAAAATTCCAGACATAAAGAAGACAAAGTGCTTTGGGCTTCTTAGGTTGTATTTTTATTTTAGATTTAACACCAATTTTCTTGCTTTATATATATATATATACATTTTTTTTTTTTTTTCTAATGAGGAGCAGCTAAGGTAACTGGGATTGTTTAGCCTGGAGAAAAGGAGTCTCAAATGAGATTTTATTATTCTCTCCAACCACCTAAAAGAAGATTGTAATCCAGTGGGGATCAGCCTCTTCCCCCATTAACAAGTGATAGGATAGGAGAAATGGTCCTCAACTTGCACCAGGGAGGTTTAGATTAGATATGAGGAAACATTTCCTCACAGAAAGGGTTGTCAAGCACTGGAACAGGGAAGTGGTGCAGTAACCATTCCTGGAGGTGTTCAAAAGACATGTGACTACATTTAGGGACATGGCTTAGTGGTGGACTTGGTTAATGTTGGCCTCAGTGATCTTAAAGGTCTTTTCCAATCTAAAAGCTTCAATGACTCTAGGTATCTATGATCCTCCCTGTGCTTACACTTTTGAATGTCTATTTTTGTTTTTCTGCAGGCAGGTGGCTACCTTTCCCTGCCTGTCAGATCCTGCCTTGAAACACAAGCTCAGAGTCAGCCAGTACTTGGAAGATACATATTCTTGGTATAAAATCTTGCCTGGTTTCCAAAGGAATAGGATGGATAGAAAGACCATTTCTTTCATAGTATTCATATGAGGCAGAGTACTACAGTTGCACTGCCTAGTCTTTGATTCTAATGTGGTGTCTAAAAAGAGAGGTTCTGGGAATCGGGAGCTCTAGTGTTATTCCAGTGTTGATGCTGTTATTCCATGACTTCATGAGGCTGCACAACTTGGGTAGAAGCCTCTCCTTACAATATCACTTGTTTGGATCTATCCCAGTGAGGCTTTAGGTTACTCTTAGGGCACTTTGTCTCAGTCTCTTTTTTTTTTTTTTTCCTGAAGTGTAAACTTTCCTCTGAGACTTTCAGTTGTAAAGATTATACATCATTATCCTCATTAAGAAACCAACAGGGAACCTGCTCAAAAACAAGCTCAAATGAATGAATTATCATAATTATTAATTTATTTTATGCTTGAAGAGTGTGTTACCCCCCTGTCTTTTTAGAGAACAGCAGTTGGCTTCTATTTGCTTTGTCTGTTTATTTTTCTTAAGGAGCTGTACAGAATTGTAAGCCATTTTGTTTTCTGTAGAGCAGCACCGTAAATCTCTATGTCTTTATACTTAAGCTTGAGTCTCATGTCTTTGCATGAATCTTATTTTTAATGTACAACATCTTAATGCCTGGTGCTGGAAATGCCTGATTTATTTCGGATAGTTTGCTGCAGTGCAGGATTTTATTAGCTGTACTAATAGAAGCTAGTCACCTTTACCTTTGCTGTGGGAGGTGAAAGAGCTTAATTCTCTCTGACTCAAACAGTACAAATCTGCAAATACAACTGAGCCAGGAGATGTTGCTTGTCATTTCTCTGTATAAATTCAGACAGAAAAAAGATATATATATATAAAATATTTTATATATCATAAAATATTTTATTTATACCATATATAGATATGGTATAAAAATGCTTAACAAGGACATGATATATTTTCTCTTCTGTTTCTCTGAGGGATATAAAAGTATGTTCTATTATACAGCATTTATGGTTTTGCTTTTTTACATATTACCTTGACATTAAGTGTAATAATAACCTAAAGGTCAGTAAATAAAAATCTTTTACATATTCCTAATTAGCCAATGACAATTCTGTCCTCTCAAAGGCTTTTCCAGTATGGTGAGAGTGGAAACGTCAATTTTTATACAGTTTGGTTGGGGTTTTTTTTGACTTGTCTATTTTATGGAATAAAACTGACTATGGATAAGTTACAAATAGAACCATACATAATTGTAAGTGTAATTAATTTTCAAAGGGAAAGCAGAGTAAGATGTAGAAAATGAAAGAGTGGAAGGGAATCAAACTTACACTGTATAAAAACCATATTGGTTTTGGACACATAATGTCTCACCAGGTATAGAGTCAAGATTTCTTTTATGTCTCCTTAAAGTCTAATTTTCCTGTTGACTATAAATGTGACAGATTCTTTGCTGACACTATGGTCTCTTGTGATGGGCTGCTGGCTCACTTATGAGCTGCCTTACTTCACTTGATTCATCCTGCAGAGCTCCTGTTCACCTTTGCTTTCATGGAATGTTATCCCAGAGAATTGATTTGAGTAAACAGAAGAGACTGCCTTCAGAGAACTGGAGGGAAAAAAGCATTTCTCACAGTATATTAGAATAGTGAGAAATTGTCAAAAGAAGTTGGCCATAAATGCACAGTTCAGATAACCTCAGTTACTGGTGTGAATGACAATTGAGTAGCAGTATTGAATTGGCTTCTTGTGGAAGTTACACTCCTACCTTATTACTAGAGTGCTATGTTTATTTTATCGACATATACATTTTGCAAGTCTGCATTTATTTGTGCATTGATATTTTGACTAATCCATATTAATGAAATTATATACAGAAAACTGTAACTTAATTACATTGTAAGCAGGAGTGACGCATTGCAAAGTCATCTTAATGTACTTGCACTTCCCTGGAGACTATTGGCAGCATCTGTTAAGCTACTCACCATTGTATTAGAAGTGATTAGCAAAACCAGCAAAAAGCCAAGACCTCCCTCCTATCAGTCACAGCTGTAAGAATGTATTGCATTTCACTTTACATTGGAAAGAAATTTGAACTAGAAGTCTGTGATATATCGGTAATGGAAGAATAAAACTCTTATTGTGTGTGTTCGAAAACATCCTATAACCATCCTATATTTTTATTTTGCCTTTGAAATTTTCATTGTTTGGTAGTCAGAAATTATGGATAAAACTAGTAAGAACTACTGCACACATCCTTCAGTCCTCCAAAACACACCTCCAAAGAATGGCAGAACTAGGAAACTGCTTTTTCTTCCTTTAGCACTGAACAAAACCTGGTTCAAATCACAGCAGTGGTCAAGAAATTAGAATTATTTTACTACTTCTCTTCAACATATACATCATTTTATGAAGATAAGAATAGTTTTGATGTCTGTGGTATTTGCATTGGAGCAAATCATCACAATACAGACTCTCCAGTTTGATGGTACATTCCCAATCTGATAATTGCATTGCAAAGTCATACATTAAAAGAAAAAAATATAGATGCAAGAATATGTGTAAAAAGACATAGAAAAATCTGTGTGCTTTTCAGCATATGCTGTAATTCTAGAAGTAACTTCAATTGCAATTGAAACTGATAAACAGAGGGAAATTTATTATTCTCCTTCTTGAATTACAGAAATTGGATAATGTTTATTCTCTCTCTCTTGTCTTGCTTTTTCTTTTTTTGGTGGGAGTGAAGGGTAGGAGTGGGGATAAGTCTTGGGAATTGTAGCCTAAAAGCGACAGTAAAAGAAATCCTGTTTACAAAAGGGAAATTATAGCCTGTGATTTATGAACCTTATTGATTAACAATCATCCTGTAATACTAAAATGTACACTTGAGAACAGTTTTAGTATTTTGAAGGTTTAGAGTTCTGGGGAGGGCAGGATTGGTGATGGGAGTGTATTTCTTTGTCAAAAGAACAAGGAAGAAAAGTCTCAAATGATAGGCCATCTAGCAAAATATAGTTCATCCCTCACGTAATATGGCGTGCTATGTTGCTTCTAGAAGAAAAGTATTTTAAAAAATCCTTGCAGTACTATCTTCTGTTCATACATTTATTCCTTGATCACGCCCCTTCAGTGCTTTTAATCCCTTCTAATCACTTCTGTATATTGCAGTATTCAAAGTGATTCTGAGGGTAAATCAAGGTAAGTGAAATGAAGAGGATGCTTATGATGGCATTCAGCTTCTATAGAAGTGAGTGTGCATATGAGTCTAAATTAAATTCTCAAGCAGTTATACAAGCAGAACACGCTGTTTTGAGTTGCTAGAAATAATCGTGAGGACTGGGAATGTTATTCATTCCAGAACTGTTACAGTGTTTTAGTGTACAGAAATACTGCATATTTTTTCTTTTTTTGAGGAAATTGGAGATTTTCTGAGACTGAATACACCTACAGCTTTTAGTTCTATTACCTATTGTGGGCAGGCGTTCTTGTGATAAGTATAGTTTAGAGAAGACAGGTATCTAATTGGTTCAGAAACCTATTCTCAGCTTCTAGTACAGGTGGGCTTCCTGAGAAATAAGGAAGAAGGTAGGTGCAACCTCTTTATGCTAATTCTTTATAAAATAAATTGTTCCTGTGTAAGATTTTCTAAAGATTTTCATCCTTTTTATCCCTGTTAGATGGCACAATTGTAGCCTTCTGGTCTTTCTGGTAACTTTTAACATAGAAACTCTTTGAGAAGTGTCAGGAGAAAAAGTGAGGACATATCTTTACTTCACCAGTATGTACCACATCCTGGTGAGAGAAAGAGTTGGTTATGCAATGGTCATCAAGAAATTCTGGAGAACCTGATGCTAGAACAACTACAAGGGATCTAGCAGTGTAACTCCATATCAGTCAGTCCCTATTAGGATTGTCATAACATATTGTTAAAGAAAAAACACTGTTTAAAAAACTAAAAGATTAACACAAGGCATTTGATATTTGTATCAATTGGCCAGTTTATGCCTTATGCCAGTCAAGATTGGATTTGTCACAATTGTCCTTGCTCAGCTTTTGCATCTCATTTGCAAAATGTAGCATTGTTAACTGTAAAATGTGAACCTCTGCAATGACAGCTGCAGAGAAAGCATCTGTGCAGGAAAGAGATGCTTAGAATTTGTTTATGTTTTCAAGTAAAATGCAGCCCTTTTTCTTCTTTAGAAAACACAGGTAGAAGAATATGAGAGCCATCAAGAAGATGAAACAAAGCAAACAACACACTGTTCAAAAATACGTGTAAATAATTTCTAACCTTAAGAGTGGATGTGACCAATACAGAGGTTTTCATTTTCAGTCATTTACTCTGCTGTAGTGTTCTGTAAGGCTAAGAAAGTAACTAATAAAAGAAAACAAACAGCAGCAACAAAAACAAACAAATAAAAAAACCCATAAAAAACAATACAAAAAAGCAACTTTTTTTTTTTAAACTATTAATTTTTATGTTGTTATTATAAGTGCCTAGTAAGAACTGGAACTTAAAGTTTTCCTGTGTTGGCCATTAGGACAACCTTATGTTAAGAGGAGACGCATTTTCACCTGAGAAGGACAGTACGTATTATAAATAATAGTTTGAGAGCTGGTGATCAAAGTGGATAAATACTTTGTTCAATTCTAGCCTTACCTTTATTTCATTTGTTGTTTGGTGCTTTCAAATGTGCTGTTCAACTCATTTTCAAAGGTCTAGATCATGGAATGTACCAAGAGCAAAAAATGCAAGTTAACCTATTATCAGGTTTTGATATGGATCCACTAATGCACTTTTTTGCATAAAGTACCATTATCTGAGTCAAGAGGAAGCATTGTTCAGTGTTATAGAGACTTTCTTTGTCATTAGACAAGCCAACAATAAATGGCTCAATTAACAATATTTAGATCCCTTCTTTTTGTACAACTCTAAATAAGTACAAATAAATATTCACATATTCATCATTTGACTCTTCATTTTGATTATGTTAAAAGTAATAAGTGGTCCTAGATGCAGAGACATCTCAAATCTGTGTGTATAATTTTAAAAAGCTGCAAACTTATTTTTTAACTGCACTTCCTTCTTTAAGAACTGATTATTTAAAAAAAATTGAATTAATAATTAATAAGCCATAACTGTGGGATCTAAAGTTTTCAAGGGTATTACAATATTTTATATCAAATGGGACCCTGAAGACATCCATGAACAAAATATTTTCTTTCAGTTCGTAAGAACATAATACAGCATTAACCATTCTTCATTAGTCTGACAAATCTATTTCATCACTTTATTTCTCAGATATTCCAGAATAAAAAATCTAAACCTGAGATGTGAGTTGAAATGTCTTTTCAGACTACTTTGATGATGATCTTGGACAGGTGGACTTGGATTCATCTTCCTCAATTCAGATGACTGCGTCTCAGCTAACCATCCTAAAGTCCCCTACTCATTGGAGACAAATAGGCACTACTGGACTTGGTTCATCAGAATTGCTTTAGACAGCCAATTTTAGATGAGAAAAATATCTGAAGTTGCTCAAGATGTATTCCATTCCCTTTGTTACATTGCCTTTCTGGGAAATGAAGGAGATGGTGCTGTTCTGTAGCTGCCATACTGACATAAAAGGAAGGATAAATAATAGCAAAAGGTGATGAAACTGGATAGTCCATCAACCCCAAAGATTCTGATTTATCTGCCCCCATAAATGTGCAGCAATGTGGACAATGAGTCAAACAAGAAGGAATATACAGAAATGGGATGAGTAATACATGACTGTAGACTCTGAGATTGATCTGAAGTGTTGATGCGCTCCATGAAGCACAGGAGGATGGGAAAGCTGAAAACTAACACAAGGCAGAATGATCTCACCAAATGAGGATTATTTTGAATTAAAGAGATTTTTTTCATGTGCATATACACCATGCAATATGTATAATCTTACTGCTTTTATTAACATGTGCTTAACCAAACCAGGTCACAAAGCTTTTGCTATAATAAAAACTGTAGTGTAGCCAAACTTTTTGCCACTCAGGTAAGGCCTGACAAAGTGAGAGGAATGGAAAGAATGAGAAAAGATGATTTTTTTTTCCCCTTCTTTCTTTTTTCTATACAATTGAAAAATAAACTGAGTGCTTAGTTAAGGTTGCTAATACTGCCTTCTTGACATTGATTGACTGACTCTATTGTAGCTGGTTGGTTATATTTCAAGACTTAAACTGAAGCTTCTCTGGAGAGTATGTGAATTAGGTCTGTATAGGTAGTGAGCCAAGGATTAAAATTTAATAGTTATTATATTCTTTCCCATGAAAAAAGAAATGTTTCTCCAGATGCACTTGAAGATATATGAATAGTCTTTTTATTGTTGTTCGGAAATTCAGAAAGTAGTTTATTGGATATTTTCTTCACTAAGAGTATGAGCAGGAGAAAATTCAGTAACATGCAATCAAAGTGTCAGATTAGCAGAAACAGAAATTGGACTAATCATGGTAGGAAAAAAAATAGCCTAAAGCCTAAAATCAAATAGTTTCTTAGTTTCTGTCAATAGGAACTTTCTCACCTCATATGAAACCAAGCTTTTCTATGTTGCTTTCTCAGAGAATAAGCAATGGCAGTTTATTTCATTTGTTGTCATAGTCTACCAGAATTTGTTTTGAACTATAGGTATCATTTGAACTAACGCTGTTTGGTTTTTTCCCCTATCCAACAACATTGTAATAATTACTGTATTTGAGTCTTTTACGGTCTGCGTTGATTACATTGGTCATACTACATGAATTTAAATAATCAGATTTTGTGTTATTATTAGAGTTAAACTAGTTTAATTTTTTTTCCACATTATAAAATTCCTAGCAGAATTTAGGAAAGAGTATACCCATAAAATTCTTTACTGCTATCCCACATGAAGATGTGATTACTTTATTCCATCAAAATGCTATTTTTACTCTAAGAGGATATACAATACAGTGTTCTGATGGTATTTCCCTTTAGTATTATATCTAGCAGCCTTTTAGCATAATTTCATAAGTTATACAGTTCCTGCAGTAAGTGTGATTATTCACTCATCATACTGTTCACTGTTCACTTAAGCAAATAGCCTCTAGTCATCATTTTGAAAGTAGATGTGAAGAAGATTGCATTTCCATAATTAAAAATAAAAATCAAATCCCTCTTCTGTCTTCATTTTTAAATTGCTGCTGTCAAACTGCACAAATTTACCAGAGAAAAATGATTGAAATACCTAAAAAAAAATAATTCATAATACTTAGTCTTGGATGAATAATAAAAAAGGTAGAACGTTACAAATTGTTATTTCCTCATTCTAATTAGATTATACAAATCCTCGATGCTTTACATGAGTATATTATGGTATGGCAATCATAAATCCCTTGCGTGTTACCCTACTAAGCATATGGGATTGTTAATAGGTAGCTCAACAATCAATTTAATCATGCAATTTAATCTTTAAAATTAATATATATTCATGGTAACAACTTTAAAAAATAATAATCATCAGGATAATGCTCATTTAAATTCAACTAGCTTCCAGTATTTGTCTTGTCTTCTGTGAAGATGGAGCCTGACTGTTTGGTAATGCTTTTCTTTCTTGGATCTACTTGTTACTGAGTTACAGATTGAAAATGCTTTTTCTTTGCATATTTTATTTTACTCAGGGTATTTTCTTTGACTTCCAATTAACATTTATTCAACATTTCAGAGCTCACTGATATGTCCTTTTAAAACAATTGCAAGTTTAATAGGGCACAGAGCTGACATTTGTCTACAGATCAAACCAATTTCACAGGCAGAATTTTTATTTGAATTTATATCGTGTGAATGCAATCATCTTGTCTATCTCTACACTTTAGCTTTAGGAATTCTATACCAGAGACAGGAAAGTTCTGATGCATGTCTGTGTATGTTTTTTTATAGTTGATGCAGCTTTAGGAATTACATGTATGCTTGGTCATGTTTTCTTGAATAGAAAGACATCATGAATGCTATCTCTAAAGCAATGGGTAATACATATTACCATAGCTATGCTAAGGTTAGTAAAGATGTAGCCATTTAAGCCAACTGCAATTCTGGCCAATAAGGATAACAAGCAATCTTTTATTTCATGCTTTATTGCTTAGTGCATAGGGAAGCATCCAGCACTAGGATTTAATGTTGACCATGACAGCAATGGCCTCATGACTGACAGAGATGGTCAGTCACAAATGGTCCCACACCCACAAATGCTGTTTCATGCATAGGCTTTCATCTGTTGGCATCTTCAAAATTGAAAACCTAGGTTTTAATTATATAAATTTAATATTAGAGTCCACAACCTCTACTTTATTCCATCATAATTATCATATATTCAACTTTAGGTTTTTAGTGTAAAGTGGAATGTTTATAAAAAATATTTCTTGCTATTTTAAATAAGAAACATGTCTGAAATTAATACTATGAAAATGAAAAAAAACCAACCTACATGAAGATTACTGCAACATATCGACAAACGTGCCATATAATTTTCTTATCTCCTTCAACTGTTGGTATGGTGTAATGTAAATTTCCATGAAATGATTGTAATATACAGATAATGACGTGCTCAAAGTACAAATCTCACAGCATTTGAAGCAGAGATAACAGTTTTAGGAGTCCAGCCTCAGGGATCTCCCAACTGGGGACCCAACTGCAACAGCTTTGCCCACTGAGTAGGCACTGGGATAATTAATGCTCCAAAGAAAGTCGTTTCAGTGTGTTGAATCCTGTGATTTCTTTCATAGTAGGCAGAGTAACATTCAGGGTGGTTGTCTATGAGCATTTCCTTACTCAAGTCTCATACAAAGCTACATTCTATATATAATACAAAAATAGATCTTGACTGAATGGTGTTATTGGATATTCCGGTACTATTTCCATCTAATCACCTAGGCAAAACCAGAAATAAGAAGGCAGATGCATGAAGTAAGCAATAATGGCCTAATTATTTTATTATGTTGATATCAGTAAATTTCCCTGGATATTCTCATGACAAGGTTGTACTATTGATAAACCCCTCAAGAGGAAAACTTGTGTTCATCTCAAAGCATTTGGATTCATTAGTAATATATGATCACCATCAAATTACTCATGTTTTGAGTGACATATTTGAAAACAGTGTCAAAATCTAGGAAGAGGAAAGGCTATATATCTGTTCAAATTTTTCATGCACTTTCTGTCTAAATTACTAACCAATTATTAGAAAATAAAAACCAACATAAAGGAAAAAAAAAACAACAAAGAAACAGCTTCTCTCAAAAAACACCCAAACAAACAAACAAAAAACCTATATAAGGTTTAAATATAATCAATTATCTTGAGAAGTGTGAGTTCTCAAAGAATTGGGGCACCTAAAATAAGTATAATGCCTAATTATGCAATTAAGGGATTACCTTTAGTTTGTTCCACTTGGAAAACATTATCCTGAAAGATATATTTTCTTATTTTTATTTATCTACCTATTTATGTACACATGCATGAACACAAATAAGCATGGGGCAGGAGAAAGAGATAAATAAAGAATTTGTTTTTCTTAGCCAGACAGAGCACATATATTCCACTCCCGCAACTCCTTTAAACTTCCAGTTTGATTTTCAGTTTTGTTATATCAACACAAGTTCTCCATCTCAAGCTGTAAGCCCCCTGTTATGAAGTGGGAGCAGAGGACTTCGAAAGATAAGCTCTTATATGGCAACTGTAATCCAGTGCACTTTCCAGCTCAGGTGATTCCTCCTGTGAGTCTGTTTGCTGCCATTCCCATTTGCAGGTCCAGCTTGTAGCAGCGCTGGCATGCATTACAGAGGTGTTTGTGCAGGCACACGGAGATGAACCTGTGCACACCCCACACACAGTGTAAGGCACACCCAGGCACATGGAAAAGAAACCAAACCAAGTGACACCCTTGTGAACACCCAGAGTGATCTCATTCAGCTGATGAGAAAAGAGCTTACTGGTGTTCTGTCCTACATCCATACCCAAACTTAGTACCTCTAAAGCCATTACCTATTATGGCATTCCTTGATATTGCTTTGTGGGGCTCTTCTCTCCACAAAAGGTCTCCGGTTCTGCCCTTCAAGTACACATGCAGTTTGGTTGTTCTCAAAAGACTCCTCCCAGCACCACTACTCTGCCCTTTTTTTCACCTTCTCGTGCTGTTCTTTACCACCTCCAACAATTCCTTGCACTGTGTTCAGTAATTTCTTGTGGCTGGCTGAGTCAGCTGCATTTCAGGCCATGACGTCTGTCTGTGTTCCATAACACCCTGACTCTGCGTGGTTGTGTATAGATCATGTATGTGGTCTGTATGATGTTTGATTTACTTGGCTGCTGCCTTGGAGACTTGCCCCTTTTCTTCTATGCTGAGGTGTTGCAGAGTGGTGTATTACAGACTATTCCACTGTTATTTCCATCATCAGTATTAAGATCCTGCTTTTTTACTGATTCATTTCATGTTTGATGCCGGAGCACTCCTTTCTTTTCCTTTTCCCTTTTTAAGCAGTTTCTCTGCTTTGCTTACTCTTGACTCCAATCATCTTGTAGCTTGGTCCCAGCCAACTGACAACTGTCAGCAATTATGAAATCAGTGAGAATATGCTTGCCAAAGCTGAAATTTATTGAGGACGCTCTGCACTCTTCCTGCAATATATGCTAACCTACCACTATCCCAAATTCCTCCTACACAGAAAATATTCAAAGGATTAGGACCACTTGTACAATTTTGACATGATTGCTTTCCTGTTCTCTGATAAAGAGGCATAGTTAGAAAAAAGGAGCCATTGCTGGTGGTGGTTTTAGTCAGTCCGACACTTTGGCAAGGAGACATAAATTTTAACACCTTGAGTCCTTTCTAACCTATTTTGAAGTCCAACTCAATAAACAAGTACTCTTAGAAAGGAGATGGAAATACAAAATGATTTAAATTCACCTTTCTGTGAGCAGATTTCAACTTCTGGGCCCAATGCATTAATTCTAGGCAGGTTTCACTAAATCATGTCTCTTTGTGTTGATGAAAAGTTTTATAAAATTAAACATACATTTTAGCACTTTCAGATACACTGTGGTAGTGCCACTTCAATTTAGAGCTAGAGGATATTTCAGACAAACCCTGTGTTTTGGTTATTCTGTCATTAAAAATACTTCGTGAAGCTTCTTGCTTCTCTTTACTGTCCCAGGACTGAAATAAGGTGGATTTAGGCAACTATTAAGTTGTTTGTTTTTTTTTTTTTTAAATAACTATAAAGTTGTTTACATTGGTTAAGAACAATATTTCAGCTGTATACAGAATTCAGAATAAATATTTTTTACACTAGCAATGTGGTACTTAGAGTCAGAAGAGCTTTCTTTCTTTCAAAGATCACTTTGTAAGATATGGCCTGACGGAGAACTGTAATGCCATGAACAAATTCTATGCAATCAAATATATATGCATTTCTGACCTCATTTTGCATGTTTTCAATTAATCCAAACCAAAGTTAAAATTGTTTTAAATAATTTCTTACAGACAGTAAGTCCAATATGGAGATTTCAGGGATTTAGAGAAAAGTTTGGAATTCTTTTTGATCTTTTGAGGTATTCCATGAAGAGGAGACAGGGCATGCTGTATCACAAAAATGCTTTTATGGAAAATGAGGAACTCAGGGATAACCTGACACTGTCAAAACATGTTGCATTAATTTATATATCCAATGGCTCTGAAAAGTTAAAATATTTCCTAAGATGGAGTTTGCCTGAAGATATTACTTCTAAGACCTATCATGTTAACCCTAGCCCTATGTCATGCCTTTTGTAAATCTTGCTGTGAAGAAACAAATAACCATCCACCCTGAGGAAGCTGAAAGTCAGCAATAGGAAGTTTGTATTTACCTCCAGCATTACCTCCAAGTTTCCTGGCTAGAAAAGTAAAACATCATAATAATTTCTGCCATCCATTAGTTTAGATAATTTCAAAATTTTGACAAAATTAAAATAGCTACTTAATGCTACATAAACATCCAGCTTGCTATGGAAACTTGGCAAGGTAAAATAGAAAGGCTGAAATAATAATGATTTGTTAGGGTTTTTTTTTAATAAATATTCATATGCTCTCATAGTGGCCTTACTGATTCAGAATGGATCATGAGAGATAGTCACAGTTTGAGATCCCACAAGTGGGGTCATACATAGTTTATGTGTGTGCCTTTGTATGGTAAATGACTAGAAAAGTAAATGGCAAGTGGGAAGGCAAGAGTCCAATGGAAATTATTTTAATCAGTTTTCTTTTCTGCCTATTCACATTTATTTTTTCAAGACACTATTGCATTCATAGTCAGATCTCCATCTTTATTACACCTTCATTAACCTTTTAAATCTCCTGTCTGTGTACAGGAGCCTTTCTTTCGTTTAATTATCTATTTAAAATTCACAAATGGTAGCTGCTGCCATTTTGACTTTTTGACATTTTTTACCTTCAGACTGTAAGAAACAGATTTAGGAGTCTGGTTCTGCTGGTTTATATTGCATCCTGATTTTAGCTGAAATACAGGAGCTGGAATTCAGTCATTCATTGTCATTCAGGAGCTGTTTGAGTTGGGCTTTTGTGCTTTGCGGGGTCAGCAGACCTCAGCTGAGTTACAGTCTTGAATTTTGTTTTCCAACCATGTATTATTTTCCTTGTCCTGTCCCAGTTTCTTCCTTTTCAGTACAATCATAAAATATCCCAGTTTGGACATTTTATGCGGGGATTCCATTTCTTTTGCTTGTAGATAGGATCACTTGGTTTGCAAGTGAGTCAGTTCTCTTATCATCAGTGGATTTATACTTTTTAAGGCATACTTGTCACTCTGCTTTCTAGCACACTGCTACCTTCCAGCAAATATGAGATAGAAGTATTTATCACACCAAGTATTTATTGCACTATCTGATGTACTTCGTTCCTTTATTCTTTGTAGTCATGAACAGGGTTTTCAGTTGCATTTCCTAGAACATCAGCTATAAAGATATGCATGGTCAGAATAAAATGTTTCTGTTACTTTTTAGTCGTTCAAGCAGTTCTTTCTTTCCTCCTAATCATATTATTAACACTTAATAGCAGTTGCTATGGGAGCTGCAGAACCAAACAGAGTCTGAGGCTCTGTGGCATTACATCTGTGTTAAATGTAACATCTGGTCCTTACCCCCTTGAAGGCAACAGAAGTGGTGAAAGGAATTTCAAATACTCATTCTTGCGCTAGCGTGAACCTCAGTACACAGTATGATTCACTGCTAGGGGAGAAGTGGTGTTACCAAGCTTCTGCTATCACATACGAGGATTACAAAGATAGGAGGCAGACTGAATTTCTGTCATGGCTCCTGTCTAAAGTAAGATGATAAAAAGAACACATGGTGCCTTTCCTGCCTGTCTGGTTTATTCATTAATGCTACCACTCTTTGGCTCATAATCTGCCTTCTTCAAACACGCTTTCTGTTATAAGAAACTCAGCCTGTCTGAAAAAGTCCCTGTCAAAATCTGCCCTTCATCATCTTTGTCAACTTTCTGCGTATTCCCAGCATGCTGCCTTCCTCATAGTCAGTCCTTATTATAACACATAGGCACACTGCTTGCCAGAATTCCCATGAGGTAAAACCTTAGCCTTCTTTTACAGGTATCAAATGTCTCTTCACTATTCTTCTTTAATTCTGGTGCATCTCTCTAGGTGCAGTTCCTTGAAACATGTGCTTTAATAGTTTTGAATGTCTGCTAAAGAACTCCAAAGTTTGACTCCTCTAATATCCATAAAAAACTCTAGCAGAAGAGCAGTATCTTTTTAACTGTCAGGCTGGCAGAGACTTCTCAGAGGTGCATTTGTTTCTTTGTCCCTTGTACTTCCTTTTTTTGTGTGTGTGTAATAATAATACTGGAATACGTAAAAATGTGAACTATGCTAGCTAAAATAATTCTTTGTTGTCATGCTATGGTCTTTGAATCACAATTTCTGCAGGATGTGGTGTCAGTTGACAACCTCATCATTATAAGCAAGCTTTTATGTTATACTTAAAAGCTTTCAGTCTTGTTGTCATACCAATTATTTTTTACTTAGACAAAAGTGTATAATTTTATAGGAAAATATCTGACAGGTTAATAATATTTCACATGCCCACAGTCCCATTCTAGGAATTGCTTGGTACTTTACACAGATTAATGAATTAAACTTTCCAGTAACCTTATGAGGAACTGTTAATATTGTAGAGACATGGAAACAGCCGCACAGAAAAAATAAAAATAAGTTCTGACAGCCTATTTGGAGCAAGAAAGAGAACAAATTCCACAGTCTTAGTCTTCCATTCTTACCACTAGGTCATAACTTTTTTTCAAAGAGAGGAAGTTTAACCCTTTTCTTTGTCGTCTTGGCTTAAGTAAACATGTTTTCTCACATTCTTCTCATCTCATTGTTAAGGGAAGGCTAATCTTTCTCTAGTAATCTAGATCCCTGTCCCTGCTCAAACGGCTAAGGAAGAAGTCAACAGAAAAAAGAAGAGTGTGACAGGAAGACTTCAAGTCTTGTAGATAGATGCACATCTGTCTGTATAGCTCAGTTCCTTTCTTTTCTCTTCCCTCCTTCTTCAGTCTTCTAAATCCTGCTTAAATTTATAGGTTGAACAGGCAGCCTTTCAGAGCTTGAAGACTTGAGGTACTTGTAGTACGAACTCTTTCAGATTGTTTGGACAACCTTGCATGAAGTTTCAGGAGATTCGTGCCATTGCCTTATGCAGCCCCTTACATATGCCAGCAGTGCTTGGGGTGAAGGTTGATCCCACCTATCTTCTGATGTTTTTCAAAGTCCCCAGTGTCAGGATCTAAGTCTCTTTAAACACCTTTCATCATCAGCAGAGAGACAAAAGAATCTCCAAAGAGAAGTTCTCAGTTGTGCTGAGTTTCTTTCTAAGGAGAAAAGGGTCTCCCTTCACACATGACAAAGGAAACTTGGTTGACCATGCTCCTCATTTAGTGTAATTAGTGAAATATGTGAAATCAGAGATGCTGTAGCAGGGATTTAGTGCCAAGAGCTGACTGAATGTGTATGAAAAACATTATGGAACATGCAATGAAGGCTAAGTCTGAGCTGATCTTTGACAATGGAAACAGATGTGCCAGTATGTCAGTACAGGCATGTAGCACCTTCCTCCTCTGAACTGCTGGGTTTTTTTCAGTACATATTTAGGTTAACTTTGTGGGGGGAAACGACAAGCTGAATTACATCAGGCACTTAGGTTTTCTGTTTTAACTCTGAAGCATAGGATAATGCAAAACCAGCATTGTGGATGAGCGGGAAGATGTGCAGAGCTCAACAGATGAGTAAATCACAAAGCGTGAAAAATCATGGAGTTGCACTCCTTCTGTAAAACTGCTAAGACACTGTAAATTAGATTTCTAGGTTATATTAGTGACTGTTGTTTCCCTGTGGTCTGAGAATTAATGCTGCAATCTCACATCCATATTTTTAGAATACTTTGAAGATATGTCCTGTGTAATATTTTACTCTAAACTTAAACAATTCTTCAAAGGCAGTGTAATCAGAAGTGCTGAATTTACCATTAGAACCACTTTTTTCTTAGCTATCTTTCCTTGAAATTTAATATTGAATCTCAGGAGATGAATTCTGTATTTTCTACCTTATTAAAAACAAAATTAAGAAAAGTTTAAAAATACAGAACATACCTTCCCTTTGTTGCTGTACTCAGGCTTTTATATTCATAACTTTTTGCTCTTCCTGCTGCCTGCAGTGGATATGCATGTATGTCATTGATTGGATTACCACAGGTGTGTCAGAACAGGACAAGCTGCAATGGAATGTTCTTGTTCATTTAGTCAAAACTATTTGGTTCACTCTGCCACAGGCAGCTGTCAACTGATGAAACTCAGCTTAGTCAGAAGAAGAAATGAAAGACTAAACAGACATGGGACAGGAAATCTGTACTAATTTTATTACTTTAAAACAGACAAAACAGGATTTCTTAGAGGTCCTGGTTTGAAGCAATTAGAAATTATTGTAAATGGAAGTTTCACTTTTTGAATACCATCAATTTTCAGTGATAAGAAATTTGATTTTTTTATTTGTGTTGAAACAGTTGCTTAGTGCATGTCATAATTGCAGTTCTTACTCTTGTCAATCTTATTCTCTAACATAATATCAGTATTTGCACTTGAGCTGATTTTTAATGATGTGATTTGTGATTCTGAGAGTCAAGTGAAATTTGATGAATATTTGAAACATTCTGGTACTTTATATAAAAAAATTGTTCTTCTGAAATTTACCATTAATGTAAATTACACTATAACCATCATCAAAGTCAGAAATCAGTAATATATCGTAATGTTGCTGAAAACTGTCCAAGAATATATTTTAAAAAGAACAACATTTCATGCAAATCAAGAAAAATTTTCTTGACTAAAATCCAAGTAAATCTTGATGATCTAGTAATTTTATGTATGTATTTACCCCAAAAATTTAGGCAGTGTGTGGCAAGACATGATATTGATTTGCATGTGCCCTAACAAGAATTTCAGAGAATTAGGTCATTATGTTTGATATAGAGAAGAAGCTGCAGATAGAAACAGTATAAGAATATAAGCTATTATTTGCAGGAGCCTGAATGAATTCAGTACTTTAGTTTCAGTAAGTGAGCACACGGAGTTAAACAAGTTTTCAGATCTATTTTTCTCTTCTTTTTTTTTCCTTCTTTTGACATTTTGGCATTTTCTAAGCCCTCCTATAATAAAGTTAAGCATTTATTTTTTATTTTTATGAAGCAGTAATTTACACAAGCTGTATATGTATTGAGTAGACAAATCAGGCTCTTTCTGTTAAATACATAGGTTCTTTTAGCCTTACAGAAAAGGAGGAGTATTTTTTTACCCCTTGGTTGTAACAGAATAAAGCAAAATTGTTTTTTTTTCATTTATGGAAAAGAAAAATTAGATTAACAATTGATTCATGTAATCAATTAAAAGGAATTCAAACTTCAGTGCTTAATACTCTTACAGGTTTCTATGTATAAGATATACTTACAGGAGAGGAAGAGCATCAGTCACTTTTCCTGATGTCCAGTAAGTTGCAGGAATGGTGCAGAGACCATTCCCGTGCATCCTTCTATTTTAGTTTCTGCCTAGTTTCAGTCTTTTTGCTAATCTTAACATTATTTTTTCCAATAAAGTTAAATTGAAGTAGATGGCATGAATGAGCCTTGTCTTCCATATCAGTCATAAATATGCGAATACTTCACTATACAGAAGAACCAGTAATGAACATGTAGTATGCTTACTCTCTCATGACAAGAGTTCCATGTTCGTGGAAATTTACCTGAGACATGTTGATGGATAGTTACAATTCTATAATGAAAACATCTGGGTAATTTAAATTCCAGTTTTACTGCTTTGAAAGGGGTTTTTGCTCCATTGTAGACTCTATTTACAATGACATGTTTCATGCATGTTTCAGAAAGGCTCAGAGCTTTTTCATTGTCAATTCTTTGTTTTTGTTATGCAGCCAGTGATTTCATCACCAGTCTCTGACAATATGGGCCAGAACCTTGGACAGTCAAAGATGACAGAAACTTATTTATACTATAGCCAAAAGGTTGGAGCAGCAGTTTCTGAAACTTTTCCTGTTGTCACACTGCTTCAGGCTGATAATTTATCATGATTGTAAAAATTAAATAGCATATGACATTACCTAGGTTTGCAACTCTTTTGTACCTTTACAAAATCGCACCAGGTCTGAGCAGAGGGAATTATTTGAAGGACCAGGTAGGAAGGAGATGAAAATGAAATAGCCACATGTGATGAATAGGTAGCACGTAGAAGAGTCTTGAAGAGATTGTGTCTTGATTAAGGGTTGTCAGAAGATGAAGTCCAAGGAACAGTATAAGGTGTTGAAAGTAATAGGAAGGAGATCTTCAACAGAGATTTTGAGGTTAATGAGGAAAGGAGAGGGGATAAGGACAAAGAAGGAAAAAAATAAAGATAAATGGCCTCAATTAGCTCTTTTAAAAATTCTCTGAGATACTTGACAGAGATGGAAAGAAAAGCTAAAAGTGCAGAACAGCTCTTACAGGTCTGTGTCTCTGAGAGAAAAGCTTTAATAGCTGTAAGTAACATTTATTATCTCAATTTTAGTGGTGTGCTTGACATACAAGCAGTGAAACCACAGTTATATCAGGTTGGCCTAACAGTCAATAGTGTACATGAAAGGTGAGTGCTCATTACTTTGCTTTTTAAAAAATCTTTCCAAGTGAGCTGCTTTTGATCAAAGACACATAATTAAAGAATTAAACAAGTTTACATCTAATAGACTGCCTGCAGTTCTCCATTACATATTTACCAAGTGATAGTCTACTTTACATGATTGTCTATTATACTCATTAGGAAACTAAGCAAGCTGATTGTGTTTCTCTGAGAGGAAAGTAAATGTAAGCTAGAAAAGGTGTGTGATGCTTTAATGAGATGAGTATGGTGCATACTCACAGCCAGCTTTCCTTCATTTAGCACATGCATCAACTTCTAAATTATCTTCAGCTTTCACACAGCACAATGTCTGTTTGCCATTTTGATTGTGCTGCACTCAGTGTTGGCCAGTCATGGAGATGGCTGGTGTTCTGGAAGAGGCTTCTTTCTCCCTGAGAACAAAAGTAACAGTGATTAGTTCAGCTTCTTATTTGGGGCTCTGTGCTATAACCCAGCTTTACATCATAAAGGCAACATTTTTTTACGGTTTTTTATTTTCCCTTTTCTTCATTCTCTCTCCCTTCTGTCTCTTCTGGAATGCTTTCTGAGCAAATTCTTTGCTTGAGGAGGAATGTGACATTCTCTTGCACTGGTTGATAAATATTTATGCCTGAGAACAGCATAAAGCTCTCTTTTGGATGCTTTCCCATTTTACACTGTGCTGGCTTTTGGCCTGATCTCTGTATTTAGAAAACACTGTGTATTACCTGCATGCTTTCTTGACTCAATTTCCTATTTCTAATGGGTCTGCAGCCAGTACTGCATAAGAACTGTATTGCAATATTTTCAATGAATTGTCAGGATACTTGAATAACGCCAAATGAAAAATATGTGGCTTCTTTTCTAGGTGTATAAGCACATTTTAAGGAGAACTTTATAGATATGCCTGGAAAGGATATAGTACACAAAGCATGAAAAACATTTTTAAGCACTTTAATACTCTGGTAAAACTGAACAACTATGAATGGAATTAGAAATGGCAAAACATTAGAACTCCTGTGGCAGTATTAATACAATCCCATTTCACAATTGTGGGGGGTTTTCCCACCCTTTTACTACACTGTATTTATGAGGTTTTTTGTTGGTAACAAGCTCTGTGTACATGCAGTGAAAAATATTTTAATTATTAAAGAAATTGTTCTGCCAATTTGCAGATCATTTGCAGAGTATTTGTAGATCTCCAGAGCTCAGGCTATTTCTGTGGGTCAGCATGTATTGACAGAGCTGATGAGGGATCTCCCCTAGCTTCAGACCAATGTTTGATGTCAACCAGCTTGGCTGCAAGGAATTAGGCTTGCTAGCCTTTGTGGCTGCATGAGCCACATTTCCAACATCTCAATGTGGGCAAGATTCAGAGTGCTGTTTGCTTAGTGGGGCACCTTTGAAGGCTTACTCTGAAAGCAGCCCTCAATTGGACTATTAAAATACTCCTTATTCGTGCTGTGCTGTGGCACAGGACTGGGTTAGGTGTCCAGCTCAGCACTGGAGTGGGCTGCAGTGTTGCTCCCACAACCTGGCTGCTTCACTTGCTCTAACAGAGAATTTGGATCATTTCAAAATCTTCATGTCAACAGACTGGCCTCATACTGCAGTCCCAGCACGGGAACCAGATGTGAATTGCTCGTTGACTGTAGGTGGCTACCAGTTTGTCATCTTTCACTAGTGCTGATCACTGACAGTGCTGTGAAAACTTTGTGATTATGAACATAATGGACAGTGTGATCTGTGTGTGCATACATACAAACATATTCATATACTCCTAAAAATAGCTTACAGGATTCAGACTTTATTTAAAGATCAAAGACTTTGACTTTAATGTTGGATGTACAGTGTGACTGCGGGGGCAGGAATCTTCATGTCAGCATTTAGATTTAAAGAAAACGTTAGCAGACAATTTCTTTTAATATAATTGGTTTTATATTTTTATTTTCTTTGTGTTCTTTTCCTAGATATGAGAGAACAGAAATGGTTTTGCTTATACAATTTAATCATCACAGAATCACAAAATGACAGACTGGTTGGGGTTAGAAGGGATTCCTGGAGATCATCTAGTCCAATCTCCCTGGTAAAGCAGGTTCACCTAGTGCTGATAGCACAGGTTTTTGTCTAGGCAGGTTGCAAGCATCTCCAGAGAAAGAGACTCAGAAACCTCTCTAGGCAGCCTGTTCTAGTACTCTGTTCCCCTTAAAGAAAAGCAGTTTTTCCTCATATTCAGATGGAACTTCATGCTTTTCAGTTTGTGCCTTCTTCCATTTGTCCTTTCACTGTGCACCAATGAAAAGAGCTTGGCTTTATTCTCTTGACATCTACACTTAACATGTTTGTGTGCACTGCTAGGATTTCCTCTGTCATCTCTTCCCCAGGATAAACAAGCCCAACTGTCTCAGCCTTTTCTCAAAAGAGAGGTACTCCAGTTCCTTAATCATTTGTGTTGCCCTGCAGTGGACTGTTTCCAGCAGTTTCTTGTCCTTCTCAGAATGAGCAGCCCCGAACTGGACACAGTGTGGTCACACCAGGGCTGAGTAGAGGGGCAGGATCATCTGCCATGACCCTCTGATAACGCTCTTCCTAAAACACCCTGGGGTACCACTGGCCTTGCTTTGTGGACAGCTTGTTGCTCACCAGGACTCCCAGGTCTTTCTCCACAGAACTGCCTTCCAGCAGGTCAGCACTGTTCTGGCACATGTGGTTGTTCTTCCCTGCATCCAGGATCCTACACTTGCCTTTGTTGAGCTTCCATAGATTCCTCTCCACCCAGATTTCCATCCTGTCCTGGTCTCAATGTCAAAGGTAACCATCTTAATTGGGGATGAAATTATCATTTTACTGTGACAACTTGGGGCGTGTCCTGTCCTTCTTCTTCTTCTTCTTCTCCTCCATCTTCTGTGGTGATGGTGGCACTTTGAGATTAGTCATTACTGAAAGTTCACCAGACAATAAGAATAAAAAGGATTGGGGAAAAATGATAAATATTGTACACGTAACAATAGGTATAAAGATAGGTGACTGTCCAGAGAGCAAGACAGAGTGTGCTCATGGCTGGCTGCTGAGCAGACCTCTGTCGAGCCGAAAGAAAATCTTTTAGATAAACATTTAATAAACATAAAGACCGAAAGAAGAACTGAAGCCTCTTCTCGTCCTTTGATACGCGGGCTGCCCCAAGGCCACTCCGGGCCTTTCCAGGCCCTTCAAACAGCCGAAAACCAGACAGCCTTGCTTTGTGGACAGCTTGTTGCTCACCAGGACTCCCAGGTCTTTCTCCACAGAACTGCCTTCCAGCAGGTCAGCACTGTTCTGGCACATGTGGTTGTTCTTCCCTGCATCCAGGATCCTACACTTGCCTTTGTTGAGCTTCCATAGATTCCTCTCCACCCAGATTTCCATCCTGTCCTGGTCTCAATGTCAAAGGTAACCATCTTAATTGGGGATGAAATTATCATTTTACTGTGACAACTGGTTGGAGTTGGAGTGAAATTTCAACTTTTTACTAATATTTTTCTTTTGCTGGTTAACTTGATTGCTAAGTTTATTTCACTTTGGAAGAATCATTGAATAAGCTGAGTTGGAAGGGACCTGTCAGGATCACCATTATCATCTCATGACCCTGCACAGGACATCCCAAGAATCACACCATTTGCCTCAGATCATTGCCCAAACGCTTCTTGAACATTGTCAGGCTGGTGCTGTGACTACTTCCTGGGGAACCTGTTCCACTGGTCTGGAACTACCAGACCAGATGAAAAACTTTCTCCTGTTATCTAACCTAAACCACCCCCAAGGTTTAGTTTCATGCTGTTTCTTTGGGTGCTTTCACTGGTCACAAGAGTGAAAGCATTGCTACTTGCTCTTTCACTTTCCTTCATGGGGATGTTGAAGACTGCAATGAGGTCCCACTTCAGAGCAGGTTAATAGGGCAAGATGCACATCTTTGTATGCTGTAATGAAAATATTATTCCAGATAGAAAAAAAAGAGATTAATTTAGAAATAGAAAGAGAATAAGTATGTACAACAACAAAGCATGGAAATACTTTAACATTACTTAATCACTCACTATTATTTTCTGTGTTGCATTTTCCCCTGTATCTGATGCAAAAGAAGTGTTGGTCTATTTCTTTTTTGCAGATCATGGTTCTGTGTTTCAGTGACTCAATTAAAATTTGCCTCATGCAAATTGTTTCAGGAGCAGATGTGCCTGCCAAACTGGGCAGAGAAAAATGTTCAGTGAGGTCACAAAGAAGATGGTTCTTCATTATGCTCTGCCAAAATCTTAGCAGATCATCACAGAGCATGTCCAGATGTGAAATTTCAGTCACTGTCTGTTTTATTTTTTGCATTGTATTTTTCTATTTCCTGCATCCTAGTCTCTGCTGATGGGTGAAATAAGTTCTTCCCCTGTCAGCCAAGCAGAGTATCAAGTTGATGACTCTTGCTTATAACAAGTTGGGGTTTTTCTGGTTATTTGAGGGAATTTTTTTGGGTTTTTTTGGTTTGGTTTTTTTGTTGTTGTTTTTTGGGGTTTTTTTTTGTTTGTTTGTTTGTTTGTTTTGTTTTGTTGGGGTTTTTTGGTTGGGGTATTTTTGTTGTTGTTGTTTTGTTTTGTTTTTTCTGGAAAGAAAATAGAGTAGACATGCTGTATATGCATTTTTAAATCAGGATAGAGTCTCCTATTAGCCAGGCTGATACTGAGGGCTTGAGGGAGACACTGTATGGTATAGAGCAGTTTGCGCATAATGTGATGTGGTTTATTCATTATAAATCTCTGCTAATTATGTGTTTTCACCCCTCCCAATCACTGTCTCTTGTCATCTCAAATTAGTGAGGAAGACTTTTCTGGGTTTTTTTGAATTACTTTTGGGCTGACGATGAGCTCTGACAGTTTAAACTGAAGATGAATTTTTAAAAACATTAAAATCTGGAAACAAGGGGAAACCTTTTAGCAATTTTAAATGGTCAGCAGTAGCTTAAAAAAAAATCACTTCTGCTTGAAAAATAAGTACCTAAAGATCAACTATGATATTAGCAACTACAGAAGATCTGAGGAAAAAGAAAGCCCTTCTCAGTTCCTTGTCTTTCAGCAACCTCATATATCATATGTAAGATTTTCCTGCTTTCTTAAGGGTACAATCTTTAGCAAAACAAACAAACAAAAAAAAAAACCAACCAACCTGCCAACCAACCAAAACCAAACCAACCAACCAAAACCAAATCAACCAAAAACACATAAAAAATTCCAGACATCAAGTTCTGACAGAGTTGGTAGAAGCAGTAAATATCTACTTTTTTTTTAGCCATTGTTTAGTTGTCACTTGCAGCAAGAATTCTTGTAGGTAAATAATTGCAAAACAGAGATTTTATTATTACTTCAATGCTTTAAATCTTACTTGTAGAAACACTTGGTTTTAGTACACATAGTCTTTCGGGCAGCCTTCAGATTTTTTATGTACTGTAACGTATCTGAGAGAAAAATAAATGCTGTCTGAAACATTGAAAACCTTGCCTGCTTGTATTAGGAAATACACTTTTCATCTTCAAATTTTATGCACATATGAGTTAATTAAGAGTGTAATATGGAATAAATTCATGGCAGTGCAGATGTTTTAGTTACAAGAGGAATAACTTGTGGTTTCTTGTAGGTGTTTAGAAGAATAAATTTGAATCTGAGGCACTGGTCATGAACTCATTTATACTGGAAAATATATCACCAGAGGAAAAATATGCAAACAAGCAGAGAAACAAGCCTATATACTTCCTGACTTTTTTTCGTTTGATCTGCTTTCTTAGATCACTTAAGATTGATAAATAATTTTTGTTCCCTTCTCATCTGAGTTGCATTTTATATTGATTGAATGACTGTCCATTGAATAAAAGAAATATCGTTGGCAGAATTTCTAGCTAGATATCTTGCTGTTGATTAGAAGACAGTCTGATTGTATCTGTCAGATTAAGAAATAGACTTTGTGTTTCCAATGTAGTTTTATCTTGGACTATTTTTTCTTCATTTACTTGTTAAAAGAGAAAAAGCATCTATGAGTTGGGATTTTTTCACCTCAGGCATCCATGCACAAAATGAATATGGGCCAAAAGGGAAAAAAGGGAGAGTGAAGGGAAGAAAAAGAACTAGTGAACAGGGAAATGAGTAAATTATAGACAAAACATATCAGTATTTTTGCATTTTGTCCATGATTTCAAAAATCAGAAATGACCTTCTGAAAGCTGAAATGAGTAGGCATCTTCAACAAGGTTCATTTGAGGAAAAAATGGGCAGTTAGCAAAACAGAGTTGCAGTGGCTATGCAATAGCTCCTCAGGGACTTCTGATGAAGTCATGCAAGATAATTTTATATTATATAAAGAATATTAGATCAAATCTTCTGGGTCAAATATCTTATGACTCTTATTAGGTATTTTTTCCCCTGTATGAGTGTGGAATGCGTGACTGATCACCTTTCTTGTAGCAGACTAGAACTCAGATGGTTTTTAGAAAGGCCCTTAGGGCTATGAAGCTGTTTCTGTTTGACAGTCATGGGCTGGATTCCCTCATTTATATTTAACTGTAATCATCAGCTTTGAGAAGAGTTTCTAATTTTAAACTCATGGTAGTCCCTCCACCCCCTCCTTTTGTCCTCAGGAAAGCTGTAATTTGCTTTGGTGCATCTCTATTTTAACTACAAATATATTTGAGCCCCTGAGTGGCATTCACACATGAAATCTGTGCTCAGAAACTGCTACTTTCTTGTCTTTTTGTTTGTTTGTGATTGCTCATTTTTTTCTTTTTCATTTTAAAAATTACTTCCTCCTGGATCCTGAGTATCATCCAAGCCAATTTGTACTCTTGACTTAAATTGCCTTGATAAAATATGATCACTTTAGTACGAGTGTTATGGTACCTACTGTCTTTCTTACAAAAATTATCTCAAAGTTGAACTAGTAATTGCTTGAACAACACATTAGAAATGCAATGAATTGCCATTTCTTGAACTGATATAGACTCAGTGGGATGTCTCTTCTTGAACTATATTTGAAATAGAGGGATTAAAACAAAAACCCACAACCAAAACTAATCAACCAAAAAACTACATCCACATCAAAATCCATATTTGTGCTAGCAATGTTTTATCCAAACTTAGGTCAGATACCCACTGCTTTATTAATTGACTACAAATCAATAAAAGATTATATATAAATAAAACTTTACTGCAAAATTATAGCATTTACTTAGGCATCTATGTATTTAAACAGCAAAAGGCTTTGTAAACTGTCTGCCTTTACTCTTGGTACAATGCTAATCCCAGAGGGAGGGAAGAATGAAGGGCAACAGGGTTTGTTTGTGTTTGTACAGAATGTTATCCTTTTAACAAAGACCAACACAAAACATACAAATCCATATGTTTGGATTTGTTGCTGCCAATTAATTATTCATGTATTCACAGTGTGGCACAGTGGGAAATAATCTAAAATGATATAAAAAAGAATTTCAGGACTGGCATCTCTTTCTTTGGTTAGAAATCCTGAATTCTAAGCTGACTTGAGAGTATCTTTTGCTTAACTGTTTGTGAGAAAGACCATTCAGGAAGCCCTTCCCTACTATTACTTTCACTAATGTCTGTAAAATTTTATATCAACCACAGAATTGCAAACTAGAAGTGAGGATTTCCAGCTTTGTGAAACAATTTCACTTATTTGATTTTTTTTTTTTTGGCAACCATTTTGTGATGAGGCAGATAATATCATGGATAAATCTGCCTCAGAACCTAGATTGGCATCTTAATGCCTATTCTGTAGTCAAGAATACCTAGAGAGCCATTCCACATAAAATAAATGCCTTTATTTGGTCAGGTGAATAACTCCCTAAACTCTTTGTATTGCATGAACAAAAGGTTCTACTCTGTTATCTCCCAATAGCCACCTAACACACCTGAGTTGCTCTGTAATGTCAAAAGCATCAACCCGAGGCCTGCAGTTTTGACAGAAAACTTGCCTTTTTGAATCACCAGCTGGAGGTTAGGGAACCTCACAGCACTTCAGACAGCACTATATACCTGTGAGTGACCAACTGAACAGGAGTATGGACTCAGATGTCAAAATTTATTCTGGAGAATAAGGTCAAATCTAACCCTGCCTAAACACAGGTTGTTGTGAGGTGTCTGGTTCTGTTCATACTTGTTGGAATCATTGATGTCTGTTGTTTTTTAATACCATCCAGTCATTAGCCCTGATAACTTGAAAATAAGCAACCATGCCCTCACCTGCATAATAAATTGAAGCCCCGTGGTTGCTTTGGCATCTCACTGATGGCTGAACATATGTTTTGTAATACTGTTCTGCCAGAGGTGAAGCAACATTTCAAACCTGAAAATCTGAGGCTCAGTTTTCTCAGTTTTCAGAAGGCATTTGTTTTGGTGAAAGGCTGCCCCAGTCCTTTCTGCTGCAGATATTCCACTTGGTGATAGGTTTTTTAATAGTAATTTGAATAAAGAAAACTACAGAGATGATGCATGTCTTACAGCTTCAGTGCTAAGGCATTCACAGTCTAGATTCAGGCTGTGCTTCATGCTAGCACATAAACCTGAAAACAGGCATCCTACTTCTTTTTCTGACTCTTCTTCTTGTGGAGTCATTGGCTGTTGTGTATGTGCTAACAAACAAGTTCACAGGTAGTCTGCTCCTGCTGCCAAAACTATTCCAGCATCTAATTTTACATACATTTCCTCGAGTGTGATAACTTTTGAGATGCAGAAGAAATGAACTGGCTGATCTCCTGGCATCTGAGCACCAGACATTTTTGGCATATCAAGAATTTGTTGCATGCTTGTTATTCAATGAAAATGTGACTTCTCTGTCGCTTCAGATCATGAAGGGATTAGGCAATAATATAACAGGACTTCTGAGCATCCCATTGGCATCTTCTTGTTATGGATTTAGACTTTGCAATTTCAGCTTCAGCTTCTAAATCCCACCATACTTAAGGAGATGCATAAGAGATGCATATTTGACTGTCTTTGCAGACCTGGTCTTTGAAGACCCTGAGAAGTTGCACTCATAGATATAAGACTTGTGAAAAATATGATCAATTATCTTGAGAAGTGTGAGTTCTCAAAGAATTGGGGCACCTAAAATAAGTATAATGCCTAATTATGCAATTAAGGGACTACATTTAGTTTGTTCCACTTGGAAAACATTATCCTGAAAGATATATTTTCTTATTTTCCCCATTGGTAGTAATAACATGCTGTTTTGATGACCTTTATAAATATTTAACTTATTTTACAGAGACATGTAATAGTATACCTGAATACAGTAACAAAATGCCTTTCTACAGAGATGTACAGGAAACTTTACATGACTGTACCAAATGTCCTTGAGGTCTTTCTGCTGATCAAAGTCCTACTTGTATTTGTTAGTGGAGAGAATTCACAACATACATCATTAAACCTCATCATCTGTCTAACCAAAGAAATCATTTAAGCAGACAGAAAGTGTTCAGCTTTTTCATTGTTACTAGGGGCAATTTTTATTGGAACCATCATAGGGTATCCACAGGCCTGAGAAATTCATTTTTCTGTCAAACAGCATGTGTAAGTGAAGTAGAATTTTCTTGTAAAGATTACTGCAAATTGATATAAATTAAGGTCTGCCTTCTGAGAAGAACAAAGTTAATCGAAGTGGGATTAAAGCTATAGGTCCCTTTCATTTAGTAGAGGTGCTTCACTGATTTGTTAAGTAATGGGTTATTTGATGTACTGTATGGAGAGTGATGTAGGTCACTTTCAGCATGCAGTACTGAAGATTTAAAGAAAAAAAAGGGAAAATACTGGTGATCTCTAGTTTTCAAATATCATGTAGAAATACTTGTAATGAATACATCCCTTCTACCCCTCACTCTCCAACTTTATTGCATTATTTCAAGGTATGAGGTTTTTTTTATACTTTCCTTATGTCACAGGCCTAGCATTCAGTTAGAAAAATCTCTCAGGAAGACAGGTTTTGTTTTGTTTCTTATCAGAAATTATGTTATCACCAGGAAATTTGGGTTTTGGTAAGTATGAACCTGGATTTTATTTCATATGACAGTGAAGTGTATTTCTGTTGATGGGTTCAGAATATTTGAAGTGATATTCTTCCATGTGTTTTGTTTGTCTGGTTTTGGTCTGTGTTTTTATGCTTGCTGATTCCATGCATTTCTATACAATTTTATTACTCTTGAAAAAGATCCTTCCATGGTTTTAAAAAGCAACATAGTGCTTAAAGTTTCTGACTTTAAAAGATTATTACCACTCCTGGAGCTTTTTTAAAGTTATCCGCTTCTGTTCAAATCCAGTTTATCATATATAAGTCTCAAAATGCATCCACATGATATGAAAAATGAAAGGTCAGTTAAATGGCTCAAGAAAAAAAGAGTAGGTCCCAGCTCTCACTCAAATAATATCTGTACTAAAGTATTTAAATTCAAGTATCTGTATGTCAGCAGGTGTCTAACTTCCAGTTATCATTGATGGAGATCTAGCATTTGACTTAGTTATCCAGTCATGGGCATTTCTTGCCATGATACTCAAATGTTCAAACATTCCCTGGCTGATATGACATAAAATGTGCAAGACTTTTGCCTTTTGAGAGGGTCAGAGGGAGGGTAGGCAGAACTCCCTGTGCTATTTCAGAATTTGCAGGATGTTTTTGTGTGAAAAGTGAAGCAAACCCTACTCTAGTTAATGGAGTACAAGGACAAACTTTTACCCAGTGTTAAGTGTCTTCTTTAGGGTGAGCCGAACTGCCTTGAACTATCTGGCTGTATTTATTATGTTTCCACTGATTATACTGGGGACACTGGATCTTACACTAGAACACACTGTAAGACACCATTTCTGATAATGCAAATTTGAACTTTTGGCTGTTTCAGCAGAGAGGCAAAGGCTGGCTGTGCAGTTTTAGCACAGAGGGATGCAAGAGATTTTTTGCAAGGGATTAAGCTGATAACAAAATTACCCTCTTGCATCCAGATAAATGTTGAAATGCATTAGTAAATGTTATATAGCAGTTTGTCAGTGGCCACATCTCTTTTGTTGGGTAAAGAATCTAATTCACACAGGAGTAGTTTATAGAATCAGAATCATAGGATCAAGTTTGTTGGAAGAGACCTTTAAGATTACCAAGTCCAACCATTAACTAAGCACTTCCAAGTCAGCCACTAAACCATGCCCCTAAGTGCCACTCCTATTTATCTTTCAAATACCTCAACCAGCAACGATATGTGCTTCCTTTTGTTCAGGAGCATTCTTTGGCTCAGTATTTGATTCAGTTTTAAGATGTGTAATATAAAAACTTGGTATGTTTACTGAACTGATTTTTCTGAATTAGCAATAAATTTGTCATGAGAAAGCAAGAATTTTCTTGTGCAATCAACCAGTACATGTTCTAAAGGAGTCACTTATATATGGAATTCTTATTGTAAAGGCTACCAATGGAAATATCCTCCAAGATTTTTTTCCCCTAGAATGTTTTATAAAATAACAATTAAAAAATGAAAGTAATCAATATTTGTATATACATGATTTAAAAAGAAATAAGAAGCAACCAGTTTGGTATAAACAAAAAATTGAATTTCACATGCCTGTTTAAATGAGCTCTTTAAATTAATTAGAGACTGATTTATTTGAGAATATTTCTAATCTGGACATGTATTCTGTCAAGGTTTATTTCGTATCAAGGTAAAGAGAACCTGATAAACCCTAGCTTGAAAATATATATATTTTTAATAATATTAAATATTAAGGAACTTTGCTACACATAAGATAATACCAAAAACTTATTGCCAGAGAAGCTGCTCTACCTTAAGTATGTATTCATGCAAACTCATATCAGATGGCACACAAATTACAGAGCATTCTTATCTCTTACAGGGTGATTGTAGAGATTAATATCTTATACTGATAATTTATATCAGGGTATATAAAATAATTCAAAAAAGGTTATAAGTGGGCTATATCTAGAGCTGTATACAGTCCATTTCCTTTCTTTAATGTTTAAAAATATTCTTGTTTGGTCTCACATAATTATTTCAGTTTTGAATGCATCCTGACTAGCACATAGTATTTTATGGCAAAAGACTCAAAATAGGCCTATCTAAATAATTCTAGTTTTACACTAAATTGTTTCTGGAAACACGGCCTAATTAATACATGACCTTTCTAGGTGTTTTCAGGCAAAGTGATACTGACTGTAAATGGCCATTTTAATCTAGGAATTGGAAAACTAACATGGTTTGAAAACAAAATTAACATCATCAGTTAAGAAGTCATTTGCAGAATGGCATGGAGAAATTTATCATCAGAAAAAAAAAAAATTATGGCAGTGTTGCTCAGTGGGAGCTGAACAGTTGCCCCAAGCTTGGTGAAAGGATGGGCTTTTCTCATTTCCGTGCTGGAGTGAATTGTATCTTCTTCACTGATGAGAATTATCATCAGTGGATGATAACTAAGGACTACTGTTACTAATGACAATCTGGCGTTGGTCAAGGTCTGAGGTGATAGTAATGAGATTGTGTTCATTATGAAACAAAGTGCAAGTTGGCAAAAGACTCCATACTCACTTCAGTGTAGGGGTAGTCTTGCCTTCTTTATTCACAGCAGCAAAGTCTTACTGGACTGTTTCATTGCCACATTGTGACACTGTTAGGATTCACAGTAAATGCTCTGGTTTTCTATGCCACTGAAATTGTATACCAATACTCATGGTTCACAATATCTACATAATCTAATTTCATCCATTGAAAAGTCTCACATCCCTGAGAGGATGGACAAAACTTTCTAATTCAGATAAATATAAGGAAGATTTATTCACCTGATTGGAGTGTACAAAAACTTCAGCATATCTTTTGGTTAATTGCAATGATTATGGAGCAAATTTCATACATTTTAAAATTCAGAATCTAGAGCAGAGTTAGTATCCCTCCATGTTTACATGTAAATATAAAGATTCTCTGTCTTGCTGAATGTGAATGGATATGAACCTTTATTTACAGTGTGCGAAATCCACCATGTTTAATGGATTTATTTGCATATTCATAATCTAGTCAAAGACTGAGTTATCAATTCACCCCATAACCAGTAGTTTTGAACACAAACCACTTCTTTTTCTTCAAAGAATTCTGAAGGGTTATAAAAGATAGCTTTCCTCTTACTAAAATTATTTACTTAACATAAGTCAAATCTTTCACTTGCTCTTTACTTTTGTATGCAAAAGAAGCAGTTTAGTTTTACTACAACTCCCATAGGACATATCTACAACAATTTAACTAGGGTAGATCTTTACTCCCTCTTTGATTGCTCCCAGAGTACATCTGTAATGATAAGGTGCTATGTGTTACAAAGAGGGTACACGGTGCTCTCTGTTGCCTTCCCTGTATTCTCTTATCATGATCCTCTGGTGTAGAGAGAAGAGTTGTTCTCCCTGCCTTGAGTAACCCATACTTGAATTTGGATGATGTCCACTTGGTCACTCCCCAGCCACAGCTCTTATTCCTCTCTTATTTCCTTGGCACTTCTTGCTTTTCTCCCCCTTCTTCTCTGATGACTCTCCCCAAGTCCTCTGCCCCTGATCCAAAGCTTGCCCCTATTTTTAATTTTTCACTTCTCTTATTTTTGAACGGCATGGTGAGAAGAAATGCCTGTCCCATCAAATTTGAACTTATTTTGTAATGATCTAAGGCTGTGATTATTTTCCTTGATGTCCTACTCATTTTGGTCTGCTATAACCAACCACTGATTTCCTGGTTTCGACTGCCCATGGCCACTTGGCCATCAGCTGTGGAAGAAGCCTTGCTGGGGTGTGTACCTGGAGGGGAGCTGCTGCCTTGTTGTGACTGATAATTCATTGTGAAGGGATGTTCATATTACAGGCATGATGTTGATGTGTCTTCCCAAGATATTAGGGATGTCCTGCCTGAGTCCACTGGCATGCATACTCACTCAGGGAGATCTTTCCATTACTTCTAAACATCCTTGTCCACTACTGATGATTTGCTGATGTGAAAAATATATCTAATTTTGAGATGAATTAATGTATTTTTAAACTCGACCAAAATCAGGTTATAGTTTATACTTTGAGTGAAAGCTACAGGTAGATCAGTTTAATTAAGATGACAGTCACATTTAGGATTACTTGCAAAAGCTGGAGAAAAACAATAGATGATTATTTCTAGTTACTAATATGTGTAATAACAATTTTTAAAAAATCAGTATTTTTAGTAGTTAGTAGTAGTTAGTATGCTTACTTGATTAAGATTCTTTCAAAGACCAAAAGCAAAGCTTTAAAATAATTTTCATAACTGTTTTGCTTTGACACTAACTATGTGGAGTTCCCAAACCCATCGTGCATTTCAGAGTGCATGGGTACAGAAATCATCTGAGGCCCTTCTGTTTTGAATGAAAGTAAGCTACTAAAAATGCCAAAATCTTGTTTTCATTAATGATTTTCAGAGATCCTAAAGCAATATGAAATGCCAGGGTTATGAATCAAATATTCTAGTGTCAAGAAAGGTAATGAGCACATCCAGTAAGTGATGATGGCTGCCACTATACATTTCCTTTCCCACAAACCTCTTCCCTGCTCCCTATAAAAGGCATGGTCTCTAAAAAGAATGTGGTCTTCACATGAGTTAAAAATTATGGAAGAATCCATGGGGTCTGTGCCACACTTTTTCTGTGTAAAAGATTTGATTAAAAGCAAGGGATTTCAAGTGGGTTGGATGAGAGAACAGCATCCTCAAGGCAAGGGCAGTAAAAAAGGGTACTGGATCATTTTCCTGCTAGTGCTACAAGTTTCCTAGATATTGCAAAGTAATTTTTGATACAAAGTGACTGATGACAATCTTAGATTATTTGTATCAGCCCCTAGAAATACATGACACATTTTTCTGTTGTTTCAGGACATCTGCCAGTAGAAGGGTTCTTGAGTTTAATAAGGTAGTATCCTGCTTTGGTTTCATGTCCACCTGGTGTCTCTTGCCCATCTCGGTCCTTCCTGTGCTCACTTATTCCACTGCCTTGTGCCAGTTTTCTCTCTTTTAGATTTCAACAATAACAGCAAACTGTGAGGAAAATTCTCCTTTGTAATGAAGTTGTTATCCTGTGTCATAAAAGACCTCTGCTCAGAGATCTTTAATAGGTAGGGAGATCATGAAGGAAAGGAAGCATGTTTGGTAACTTTAGAGTATTTAGCTGCCAAACCCTTTAATTTGCCAGGAAAAAAATCGAGGACATTTTTCTTTCTTAATACAGACAAAACTGGTTTGATTTGGTTTGGTTGGTTTGGTTTAATTTTCCTAATTTCACTCTTAGATACATTTGAAATAATCTTTTAAAACTTTCCTGACTTCATCAGCCTGAGGCACTTAAGCAATAATACTGAATATTTTACAGTAAAATATTTGTTATAATAAAATATTTTATCAACATAGTAAAATATGGAATACTTCATAAAGATCCAGAGCTCTTACATTGGTTCATTGTGATTTGAGATGTTTAAATTTGCTTTGAATTGCAGGGTATTTTTTTCTGGACCAATTCTACGATCCATTTATTAGTACCACCAGAACAATAGTAGTAAGTCTTTTTTGAAGGGAGAGGAAATAAGTCATTCAGACATAATTATTTCTCATTCTCAGATAGCTCAGATATTCGCAGATAACATCTCAGACAGAATTCCACATTGAGGGAGGAAAACTTGTGGAGGTGGCTAGAACAGACTGAGATTTGTTTACCTTTTAAAAGTCATGATACAGAGAAAAATTTGAAGTATATCCTATGTATATATGTCTGTTCAGTGCTGGTTGGAATTACTTACACAGGAATTTTACTTTGCTGTTTGAAGAACTCATTTTTTTGTATCTTTCCAAAGTCTAGAATCAGATAAATGTCTTATATTGTGAAGCTGGAAAGTCTAGATTATCACTGAAACTAAGGCTGCCTCTACTACAGACACCTCCTGCTGCTAGCTCTTTACCTCCTCAGTTGTCTGTTTTTGAACTATTAGCAGTTTCTTCAGTGTTATAGTTACACACAGTGACATGCCAGAATTATTCAGCTAATTCTCTAGTTTTCAATTTGCATTCAAAAATATTTTATTTTCTCTCTTTGTCTTTTGCTTTTGTTGGTTTTTTTTTTCCTCCTCTGGGGATATATATTGTAATTTGTAAATATTTGTGTAATGTTATACAAGTAGAAATAAGTCCAAATGTACTTGTGATTTTCCAGTGTAATTTAGTTAGTTAGGGATATGCTTTCTATTTTTCATCTCACACTGCAGACAAGGTTGTAGGTACAACTACATGTCTGGTTTTCACTGATAGAATTTATGCCAGTCAGATCAGCCTCTTGCTTTTATTGGGTGCTAGATTGGTAAAAGTGTGCTGTAACACGAATACTGATTAAAAATTTGATTGTTTTCAATATTCAAGTGTAATTATAAGCCACAATGTTTTCTGGTGTAGACAAAGTTCCAGTCTCTAGTTTTGAAAGCGTTTGTGATCTCACTGGCGTTAGTGAAACTACCAGGATGGACAAACACAAGTTTTGCAGGATGGAGGCTCAAGTTAAAGCATTTGTTACTTGTGCATAAATACAGTTTAAAATCACCTTGTTACTGCTGTCTGTCTGATATTAGAGACATTCATTTTTTTACTTCTTTGTCATTCTTTTCATATTTCAATAGAAGTCATGAAACAGAAAGAAATAGGCTGAATTCATTTTTGTAGAAAGATGCCCTAAAGTGATGTTTCCAGGGAATGTGGCCCATCAAGTTTTCACATTATTGCTGTCTTTGAACTTATTTCCTTTAGTGTTTGTAGTTTCAGAAGATGAATTACTTTTTGTCTTTATTTTTAAGCATACATTGTCCAAATGATGTTACAGGCAACAGCTTGAAATAGGAGTTTGTTGTATCAAATAACAATAGCACACTTTCATACTGAAGACTGGGATGAGACAGCAGTTAATCTCGTTTTAGGCGTGAAAATTTAAGATACTGCGGATTTGTTTGTTATTTACTTTCTGGGTAAAATCCTTTACTCACTTGAGTAATCAGACATTTTTGTGTTGTCTTAAAAGGGATTAGGCTCTTTATCAAAAACAGATCAAATAAGGAGGAACACTTCTGCTTGCTGCTTTGGAAAATGTTCATAAATTCCAGGAAAAAGGAATTCAAATATGTTTGTGATAGATCTCTATAGCATTAATAGTAAGCTTGGCATCTCATTATTTAATATTATTGAATTAAATATTTGTTAATCATGAACTTTCATTATTAATAGCTATCACAAAAGACAAAAAGTGATTAGTAAATGTCTTCATAGATTTGTCTGTTATCCACACTAGAATATCTTCATTTTCTGATGATGGTGTGCCTAGTTTTCACAAAAGATCAAAAATTATCCAACAACCTCAGCTGTGTGAAGAAGCATTCTTCCAACTTTCAAATAAATTACCTTTAAAAACTATTGAGGCTATATCATCTATTTACTTATGATATAATCTTAGTTATTCTTTAAGCTATTACAAATACAATTAAGATGCAAACAAACACATTTGGAAATTACAAAGAAGCAATTTTTGGTAAGAACATTCTAAGTAGTGTAATGAAGCATAATGTATTTCTAAACAAATAACTGCAGTCCATACAATATCCAGCATATACATAAACTCAGTTCCAATAGGAAAGCATCATCTCCTTCACCATGACCTTCCTGTCATATAAATTTGTACTGGAAATTTCTCAATGTTTTAATTTAACTCTAATGATTGGATAAACATTGAAAAGTTGTGAATTTAGTGAATTAAAATGGTTCAGAATATTTTGTTTACCAAAAAAAAAATGTCTACTACCTATTTATTTTATTTCAGTGTTGATAGAAAAACAAATGCATGTGTTTGGGGGATTTCTTAGAACTACTGTGAAACATCACTAAATGTCACTTCTGTAGAGTGGTCCTGTCTATTCTGTCTTTATTTCAAAAGAAAAGAGCATTATAGGTTTGGAGGTTAATATTAGGGGGGTTTTATATTAATTATAGGTTTTTTTATATTAATTATAATATATTATGGGTTTTTTTATATTAAGTTCTTGCATAGACTAGAAGGCTTATAAGATGAATGGAGAGTGTTCTAGTTGTTGTTAAACAAGAACTTGCTAAATAAGAAAGTAGTAAGTTGGTATTTAGTCTAGTGCCACATAGGATTCTGTCACATAATGAATAAAGATTAAAGGAACAAAATCTTTAGTTGGTCTAATGAAAGAAAAAACAAACCAAGCAACTCACTAGCTTGTAGCCTGTTAAATCACCACTTTGATTAGAATGATTTGTCTCTTTAGGTAGAGCAAACTACAATTGATTTATTTTTGGCCATTTGCTAAGACAAGCTGATGTAGCACTCAATTGGAGGTGTGAAAACCTTTCCTCTTTCCCTCACAGTTAGTGGTGAAACTGTACCAGCAAATTAGAAACCATTTAAAGGGACTTTTAGTGGGAAAAGATATGGCTGCAACTAATGAACCAAGAGTGGAAAAGAAATTAATAATGATCTGTTATTTAGAGCTATAACATTTCCTAGCTACACAATAATCTCATCTCAATACAGAATGGGCCCAAAATATCAGGACTACAAAATAAAGCAGTGGCTGTCCTCACTTACCTTTCACCTAACAGCAATTGCATCACTGATCTAAGTAATACAGATTCAGAGTATTCTTCACAGAGACTGTGAAGTTTTGAATTGATATCAAAAGAGAAATCACTATTCCCTAGTTTTTAGGGCATTGCGGTATAATAAAAACATCTACCAATTGTACTCTATGAGACTTAGCTGCCTTGCTGTCAAAAATGCCAGAGGTTGATAAGGCTGCTAAGGATGCTCCAAATTGAATTATAATTTAATAAAATAAATTATTATGAACACTGCTATTTGGACTTGGCTACTGGTAGGTTTTAATTCAGAGAAACCATATCTGAAATTTACTGATAGCCAGTATGTGATAAGAGACATAAACTAACTGCAGTTGTGGTATCTTGGTTTTCTTAAGTCAAGAAAGCAGTATCAGCAGTACACCAATAAAATTATGAGCACACATCATGAGGTCTGCCTTCTATTCATTAAAATAAAAAGCATTTCCAAGGAGTCAAACAAAAACACTCGTAATCTTTTTAAAATATTAATTTGAAAGATTAGAGTCTGGCTTTGAAGTGTCATATTATATTGATGGATTACAGGGGATAAAAAGTTACTGGAATGACATCTAAAATGCAGGTTAGAAGCGCTGTTTTTTAGCAAGTTGCTTGTAAACCAAGGTGGTTTTTTCCCTTTATTCCTTATATTTTTACTTAAATTGACAGCTACCTGATAAAAGTCTTGGGCTGCCCCACATGAGATCTACCCTTCACTGGAGGAAATGTCTGTTATTTCTGAGCCATAAGTGTGTTGTATTTTGTTATGCAGCTCTTTTGTATCACTGTGAAATATATTTTCACGAAATTCTTTAAAGCTTTATGGTGTGTTACTCTATATAACCTATAAAAGCAAATAAAAAGTGTGGATTTCTGAAGGCCTTAGAATTCACTTTACATTGCTGCTTTGCTTTCAAGTTCTTGATTTTACAGCTGTTCTTGATTTTACAGGAAGTCTTGATTTGAAAGTGATCCTAGCAGTTATTAGAAAAAGAAAACACTGCATTTTATTTGCACTGCAGCTCTTTTGCAGTTGCCCCAGTATGAAGCAATGCAAGTCTGCATGAACTGCATTCCAAGGCTGGTGTCTCTTTGCAGAATGGAACAGTGAAGTTCTACTGTAAATACAAGTTGAATTCAAATGAGTATTTTTTGTGGTCCTGTATTGTTCCAAAGAAAAGTTTTCAAGTCTGCTAGCTTGTCTAGATAAGTTCAAACAACAGGGCTAATAGAATATATTGCTTCTCACTACTAAGCTTGCTTTGTTTAAATGCTATATGGCATTCCAGGCAGCCTGCTTTGTCCTTAATCAGTGAAGTGGTTCCTGAGTGATGGAAGCATAGTTCAGAGAAACTGAAGAGCTCAAAATGCAGAGAAAAGTCAGAAGGAAAAGAAAAACCTCTGTATTTCATTGGAATATAGTGAATATTTAAAAATGAATACTTCATAGAAATTGTCCAATTTGGCCAAAATATCTCTAATAAATTATACTGGTAAATTGTCAGTATGGAAATCTGTGCTTTGTGAGAGAGATTACAGCATTTCAGGAGCTGGCCTTTTAACCTAGAACTTCTATGCAAACTGCTCCAGGGCTTTCACATCCAATAAATGCATCCCTTTTAAATGAACATTTCAGTATTTGAATTTTCTTGTTCTTAATCAGACTGAAATTAGATTTTGGACTATTAGATTCCCCCGTGAAATGGAGTGACCTTCTGGATAGATAAAATAGGGAATAATATTGTAATACAGGAGAGCACTGTAATTTGCAGCAGCTGTTAAACTTTTCAAAGGTGTCTCCTTTCATTGCTATCTTATACAGGGTCTGATGGGGCTCCTCATCAAAGATGCCCTGTTAACTGGTTAGGCTGTTGACAGCCATTTCAGTGTGGTGTGTAAGCATCCTAATCATGACTTTCAGATTGCTTTATCAATCTTTTCTTAGGTGACTGTATTTTCCACAATACTGAAAGTATCTTCAATTAAATGTGATAAAAATCAAGTCAGCTTTTATTCTTCTGCTGGTTGGTAAAGGTAGGAATAGTGGCAGAGGTACTAGAGCTGGCTCTTGTGAGCATTACAGAGTCACAGCAATATCCATTTACACTCTTTGCACGTTTGCGTGGCTGGTGCTACAAAAGAGGCCCAGAATTGTTCCTTATTTTTCAATTAAAAGGGAGATGCTTCAGAAATTGCACTAAGAAAGAGGTCGCACCAAAGGTGCACGCAGGTGAGTGAATAATTCACACCAAGTCTTGATGTAATTTTTCGTCATTGTTTTATTTACATGTTCAACTACATTATCATAGTGCAAACAGTGTGAATAGTAAGAATGTCAGCAGTTTCCTTGACTTACAGGTGTGTGTGAATATGAGCATGTGTGATACATCTGCTAGTGAGCAAAAGGGGAAGACGATGCAGGAGAGACTATAAGTAATCTATTAATTACATCTGATTATGCCTGTAAATCTTTAAAAAACAGTGAGAAAGCTTGGCAAGTGTCCCTTTATACCCAAATCTAGATGCTGTTGAAACTGTTATCTTTTCTTGTGCTGTCTCAGTTTTCTGTCTTCTGTGTCAGAGAGAGAACTTGGGGCTGATTTGTGCACTACCCATGTATTGGAAAATGGAAAGTGAGCTTTCTGTATTGCTTCCCTAACCTTTTCTGAGGAAAAGGGAAAAAAATAGCAAGGTGACTTTATAGGCTCTGCTATTTGGCAATGTTAGAAGAAATATTTGTAGTTTTGAACTTCTAACAATGTGTGCAAATTTTCCATACCTTTAAGAAAAATAATGGCAGTTTTTCTATTTATGGCATATATGAATTAAGCAGTGTGCAGTGGTACACGCAGGACTTCAGTGCAGTCTCACAGGTCTTTTTCTAGGTGATTAATTTTTTCCAGCAGTTGGTTAAAGTAAGCAGATTCATGTGTTATACAGAAACCAAGAAACAGCAAACTCCAGGGGGACAGGTTCAATTTGCATAGCATGATGAAATATAGCGTTGCTTTGAAAACCATTCATTTTCCAGTCCAGAAGTATTTATGTCTTTACTATATTTCCAACATATTTATTTAATGCACTTTTACTGAATTGCATTCTGGTAATTTTAAAGAACAGAGAAAGGCATAGCTCTTCTGTAAACAGAGAGCTGAGGAGAAGCCCAGTTGCAGCCTTGGCCTGTGGTGTGGGAATACATACCATCACAGATAGTTAAACTGCCTGGGTGGGGAAAGTTAAACCTTAGAATTCCTTCTCTCTTTGGCATTCCTGTGTCCAAGGAATGTATCTGTGAGAACCATATTTTGTCACAAGTTCAAAACATCTATGTTACTTTATGGACTCGTACCAATTTAACTTTCTGTTAATGCGATGTACTTCATATTGCCAATAACTCGGTGGCAGGGGTTGATAGAAGTATGGGATATTGTGCTATTATATGGAAAAAGCTTCGATTATAGGGCAAATTTTTTCTGGGACAGAAAGATGAACCAGTGACAGGAAAGGATAAGCAAATATTCTGATGAAGAAATGCAGAAGATTAGTAGGGTGTATATACAAGTACTACAGCAGCCTGAATATCTCATTCAGTTGTTCTGGTTTTTTTTTTTCCCCACAAATTACAACAAATGGGCAGACAAAGAACACATGATCATAAACTTCCTGATCTTGGTTCTCACCCTCACTCATATACTTGCATATTTTGCTCCTGAATCCCATGGAAACATTCCCATTATCTGGGAAATGGGATCAGGAAGGATGTTCTGTTGCCATTATCTGTATTCAGTTAAGCAATGTGGATTAGTTCAAGGTCGTTTTATTTATTGATATATTTTTACAATGCAAAACATGAGATTTAAGGTAGGACTCTTAAGCAACTTCTTTATTTCAGTAAAGCTTTCCTTGCTGTCCGTCTGTCACAAGGTCCTTCTGAACAAAATGTCCAGGACACAACAGCTGGATAAACACATCATGGGATCGGTGAGCAGCTGGTTCATGGGTTGGACATAAAGGGTTATAGGGAATGTGATGACATCAGACTGGAGAACTGGCACCAGTGGGGTTCTATAGGGATCCATCCTCATTCCTGTGCCCTTCAAAATCTTCATAAACAACTTGGACAGAGAAATTGAGGGTATATCAGTAAGTTTGCAGATGACGGTAAATTGAGAGGAACTGTTGACTCCCTCAAAGGCAAAGAGGCCCTGCAGAGAGACCTCAACAAATGAGAGGGCTGTGCAATCCCCAGCCAGATGATCAAAAGCAAGTGCTGGGTTCTGCGACTGGAGCAGGGCAAACCTGAATTCCATACAGACTGGGAAATGAGATACTGGAGATAGGCACTACGGGAAGAGACCTGGGGAGTTTTGAGAGGAAGAAAAATCTCTTTTAAAAGCCTGAATGCTGCTGTACTTGAATTCCAGACAAATTATCTGTCCAAGCTAATCTAAAATCTAATTGTTCCACTTAGATATTTGGGATTTACCCCCTTGTGAGAAATTAAAACTCCAGCAAAATATATCATTTGGAAGATTTTCTTACCCCTCCTAATCAGACTGTTTGCTGTCTGAAAATTTGCTGAAACAATAGGAGAATCCAGAAACTAATGAGCCATTCTGAAAAAAAAAAAAAAAGAGAAGCTTTAAATCTACCACAGATACATACCAGACTAAATTCTGGACATCTAATTTTTCAGTATTCTGGGCTTAATTAACATTTTTGCTTCAATTTCCCCATTAAAAAATGAGAAGCAATAAAATGCTTACCTTTATAGTCATAGGGATGCTCTGTTGGTAATTAGATGCTGTCAGACAGAATTACTGTAAATTACAGTAATTACTGTTCATTAATTAATTCTGTCAGTTTTATGTTTTATTGTAATGCACTGTCAAAGTGCTATAGTGTTTAAATTGGATGCATTTAAAATGAACATTCACATTAAAAAGGAGTGAAAGAGAACCTTTTATTGAAATTAAAAAAAGTTCCAAAGAAATATTTTATTATGATCTAATTTTGGCTGTGGAATTCTGAAGCTGAAAAGTACTGCATAATAGTAATTGCATGTAGTATTATAATTAAAAATGATGCAAAAAATATGAAGAGACATTCAGTATTTAAATTGAGCTGCTTATTTTAGAGCAGAATTCAGTATTTAATTGTAACATTCTCTGTTGAACCAGGTGTATTTCCAGTGAATGTTTCGTGCCAAAGAGAATTAAGGCAGGAAAGTTGACATTTCCCTTGGGAGAAAAAGACTAAATATTAAATCTGCATCTCCCACTGCTGGAAGCAAAGCTTCCTTTGGCTCATACTGGTCTGAAATATTGTAAATATTGGTTTATTGTACTAGTTTAATTTGCACTATTGCAATGCAACAATGATATTTGTGCCAGTTCTATATCCTCTGAAGTTCTGTAATGATTTTATCTGTGTTACTGACATGTAATATACACAGAAAAGGATCTGCTGTTTCTATTCCCAGGTTAAGGCATGGTTGGCAGAATATGTGCTCCTCCTAAGGTGGCCCAGGGTACCAATAACCCTCTTGGCTACAAGGACACATTGCTGGCTCACAATCAGATTGTTCTCTACCAGCACCTTCAGATTCTGTTCTACCAAGCTGTTCTCCATCTGGATATCCTCCAGCATTTAGTGGGTTTTTTCTCCAGGTGTAGAGCTTTCCACTTCCCTTTTGTTAAGCTTCATGAGGCCCCTGTTAGCCCATCTCTCCAGCCTGTCAAGGTAAAAACTCACTAAAGTTATTACACTGAAAAGGAGAGCTAGAAGAAAGGTCACTTTAGTCTAAGAGCAGTGAACAGGGATAGATTTATTTACAAGCATCTCAAGTTTCACCCAGCCATTCAGACTTTTGTGTTTTAAGAGGTTTCTGGTTGTTTGGTTTTTTTGTTTTTGTTTTGGGGTTTGTTTTGTTTTTCCTGGGTATTTTATTATTCTAGTAAAACACACCTGCAGGGAATAGAAGTAAAGTGTCATTTGATGGATCCACTTCAAGAAGGCAAGGGAGGCAAAGGTAATTCTGCTTCAAGGGTCTGGTTGGTTTGGGTTCCATATAGCAGAAAGTTCCCATTAAAAGCAGTGTATTGACACTCAGTTCTCTTTAAAGTGGGAGGAATTTAGGTTTAGCTTCTCTGTTGATACCAGCTGTGGTATTGCTTCAAGTAGATTGAACAGAGCACATCTGGAGCTTTTTTGTATCAAAGCTCCCTTTAAGTTAAAACCAAAGTGGAAGCTGTGCAGGTCATGAAATCCTGGAGTCACACTGTGACTGTGCAACCCTATTACCCAAGTCAAATGGCACTTTTTTGCTCTGATTTACTTTCTAAATTGATCAAAAGTCAAAGCATTGATTTGAGTGTAGATAGCTGAGGCTATGTGGATATGAAGTCCTAGTACAGTAAAGACAAATACTGAAGTGCATTCTAGAATATTACTTTTTTGTTCAATCCTCTTAAAGGAACTGGTAAACAGTCTTCAGCAGTCAGTGGGAAGATCTTGAGAGCTGTCTCAAATGTAAAAGCAAAGTAGGTCAATGGTTTAAATTTTTTAATATATTCCAAATTATTAGAACAAATTTACACTTTTCATTCAATTTTTATCCAAATAAATAAAAAATATTTAATCTAAACTATATTTTTCTACACAGGAACCTGATTTTTGGCTTTTTTCATTTGTTTTCTTAATTCTGTTTTGTTTTCCAAACTGGTACAAGCCTGCTATGCTAAAGATTATGTATCTTTCCTTAAAAGCTTCCCCAAAGCTTTGTTTTGATGTCAGGTGATGAAATCAACTACTACTTCACTAGTTTTAAAGAGGACCGTGTTGCCTAATTTGAAAGTAAAATTATATTGAATAATAATAAAAGCAAATCCTATTGGTAATCTGAGATTTTCTCAAAGGTACCTTTTCAGAGGCTGCTTGAGAAACTTGCAGAGACTGGTCTCTTTGAGCCTATGCAAGACAAAGTTTTTTATGGTTTATAGAATCTGCTATTTAAGGTGCCTGCTGAGTGAAATGGAAGGCATTTTTATATTTGTGTTTGTTGCTTTGAATTACATTGCTTGCATGTATCAAGCAATGAATGGCAGATAAATTAGTTTCCTTTGTGGGTATGTAAACAATGGTATTTGGCTACTTAATCTGATCAAACAATATTTACTTTGGATTTTGTCTTTTTTTTCCCTTAACAAATTATGCTTTCACCATAAATGCTGTCTCAGCTACTGAATAAACTCAATGTCTCTCTCAGTGTATCTGTTGTAATTATAGCAGTCCTTTAAATTGAAAAACTTCTTCTTTTTACATCTAGAATTAAGTAAAAAGAAAACATCATATTACATGAAGATGGCAGCAATGAAATACTTCATTACAGCAGCAATGGAGCTGCTTAATTTGAAAATAGTAGTAGTAAATACCTTTTTCTTAGACTAAAGAATACCCAGGTAAAGACTCTTCTTTGAATATCAGTATGGTACTTAGGAAATCAAGGAAATATGGAAAATGACCTGAGACAGCTCGAAAAAATTCATGGATATTTTTGCTTGATAATCTAGTGGCAGCTTGGGACAAACACTGGAATGTTTAGTACAAATATGGATACTTAATTCCAATAGGTAAAAAGGTAATCCCAGATGAAAAAATGCCTGTATCTCTAACAAGTCAAACGACTACTTGTGTCGGTGATTATTCTATGGGGCTCTTATACAGTGTTTCTGAAATTCTTTAGTCTTAAGCATGAAAATTATTCTGTAAAGATGGAAGCATATTTACTTCAATCTGCATATCAAAAATAAGATAATGAGGTGAGTTAAATTTGCAGATCTTTTGGGCTAGTTTAAATTGCAGATTTTCAGCTAGTATACTATTTTTTTCCCCAAAGCAATTGCATTTTTATGTAATAATGGTACTAATGTTAATATAATGGACTTCCTCATTGGAGACAAAAATTGGAAGCAAGGAAGAACAATGTACAATTAAAAATAACCATGCCACATAATAAGTGAAGAGAGTCATTAATTAGCAGATCAGTAAGTAAATGTAAATAGAGTGTCACATCAAACAGCTGTATTTGTAAGTGGATCTTTTAATGTGTAGTGGCTAATATTTGTTCTTAACTTGGGAGAAAATGTAAGGTCACTTTTGGTGTTTGTGAATGATTCACAAACTAAAAGGAGGTAAAAAAAAGCATCAATGGCTACAGTAGTTCTAATGGCTTTACCCATCCTGCTGTGTTAGATAACTTTATATAACCCCTGTGGTGGCACTTCGTGCTAAAGTAGCTATTTACATTCCTACTGCAAGCCCTTAAGGTGACCCCAGTCACTGCATTCTGCAAAGGAAAGCTTTTAAGAGTGACAGATGTCCCAAATGCCATTGCTGCCAGTTCAACACAGTCTTTCCAGAACTTTCCCCTCCCCTGGATCCCCTGAATACATCAAGCTCTCCCTGACATGTCTCTGTGGATATATGGTTTGTGCTTAGTTTACCTTGTCTGCTGCCAGACGCAGACAAGTACCAGGACCAGGCAGCACCAGGCACTGGGTCCATAGGCATCTAATATATGGACCAAATAGGCGCCTTTTCTGTTCACTTTCCTCTGCTGGGTGTTGTATCAGCATTGGACAGGGCTGCTGGCTGTCAAAAGTCAGATTGCAGGTCCAGCTGGCTTCTGGTTGCTGGCACCAGGAGCCAAGGTTTAGCAGGCACCGTGCGCATCTGTCTTCTGTAGCTGCCAAGGAACAAGATGATGCCATGGGAAATAGCAAACACACTGCCATGACCTTGTAATGAGTGCTTACATGGGTGGTTGCTAGACAGATTTGAGTTGCCTGGGAAACCCCTATTTCAGCTCTCAACCTACAATGTCGGGGCAAGAGCCCAAGACTAGCATTTATAGAAGCTAAGCGAAGCATTTGTAGAACCTAAGTGCTGGAAGGTGTGAGGTTGCTCTATTCTTAGTGATCATCATGGGCACTTCTTATAGCTTGTGGCTCTAATTGTGGCTGCACATGGAGTGTTTTTCCTGTGCAGTATCGTGCTGTGTTGGGCTCTTACAAGTAAGATTTTTACTACATTTTGCCCCTGAAAAGATAAACCATATGTGAAGTCATAATGAGATGGAAGGATGATACGGAAAGAAAGTTGTGTGGGATCTGCTGCATTGCACTGGAGGATTATGCCTTCATGAACTCAAGCAACTCTACATAGTCACTTCTGATCATGAGGTGCTCTAGAAAGTAGGCAGCATAAATTGGTGTAAAGACTACACAGATAATTTTTTTGCAAAATATTCCAAAGGCCATGACTGGGAATTATCCACTAAAGCTTTGGGGATGTTGTCCAGTGGTACAAAGTGTCTAACCATGTGAACTGTATCTTTTAATAGGCTGTATTGGGTTAATCACAGTGAGTAACTTAAGCAGTCACTATCTGCTTGCTTACTGACCCCCACTCCCAGTCCCTGCAACAGAATAAGGGAGAAAAGAGCAAAAGTAAAAAAAAAAAAAAATAAATACTGAGAGTCAAGATAAAGACAGTTAAAGTGATAGCAAGAGCGGGAGGTAGCAATGCAAAGGCAGTTGCACACAACCTTCCCCAAACAAACCAATGCCCAGCCAGCTTGTCTACCTTGGAAAAACTACCCCATGCCTTTTATTGACAGGAGTGACATTGTATGACATGCAATATCATTTGGTCAGTTTGGATCAGCTGTTAGAATCACAGAATCATAGAATATTCGGTGCTGGAAGGGTGTCCCCTCACAACTCTTGTCCATCCCCAGCCTGCTTGCTTTGGGGAGAGCAGAATGAAAAGCAGAGGAAGCCTTGGTGCTGTGCAGCCCTGCTCAGGAATAACTAAATCATCAGTGTGTTACCAAGACATTTGTCATAACAAGTCTAAAGTACCATGACAGTTGCTATGAAGAAAACTACCTCCAGCCCAACCAGATCCAGTATATACACTGCAATAAAAGATTTGGAAGAAGAAAAATGCTCAGAAGGGTGAATATCTTAGAGAAAAGTGTCTGGAAAAGCTCGGGTGAATATAGGGAAATCCATTGTTGAACTTTCAAGACATTGGACATATTTCTATATATTAGTATGGTCAATTCTTATGCTCACAACTCAATAAAGATATTGAAAAATTTAAAAGAGTTCAGAGAGCAGTCTTGGTGATAGTGAAAGTAACATGCTTTACTATATGAAGTTTGTGCTAATCAAGACATTGGTTAAGAGTTAAGAGAATTAGAAATCTCTTGAGGCCTCTTCCATCCCTTACTCTGGAGTACAGATTTTAAGGCACCAATGTTGTAACTTCGACTTTAAAAAATTCAGAACAAGCACAATATTTTTTTCTATTCACAGTTGCCATTGTCCTTTGGGATATGTCACTGAAGTTGTGGTTTAAAAATTTTAAACTCAGGATTTTCTGTTTTCCAAAACAGCTCTGTAGTTCTATGAGAACTACTGCTAGCTCTGGTGAATAGAGTGATGAATGCAGAGAATTCCTTTCAGTAACATTGTACAGGAGGTCAGAATATAGAATTACAATGGTTCTTGCTGGTCTTACAGTCTGCCATCCATAAAATAAATTAACAATTCTTGTGTTTTCCAGTTTCAGATTTTTTTTTCTCAAATTGTATTGCTTTTATATTTTCAAATACATATATATATATACATTATTTTTTCATTCTTAACCTAGTTAGATTCGCACATTAAAATGGTTGAGATAATTTACAGTTTGGCATGAAGCTGATTCCTGTTTTTATTTCCTGTATTAGGAACAACTGTTGCAGCTAAGATGTTAAGTACAGACTTTAATTTTCTCTCAAGCAACGCAGATTTGAATTTTCTTGTTTCCAACAGCAACTACAATTTTTTCAGTTGTAAGATATGCTCACATGCATTTATAAACATAAAATCTCAATAAAAAATCTCAATGCTTAATAAACAGAAACAGAAGCAGTTCTACATTTAGTATTAATGTAAACTGATTTATTTTTCAGTGGTATTATTTTGGTTTATACCACTTAAAAAAAGCACAATACTCGTTATATTGGTAATAATAGCTATCTATTTTACATCATGTTCTAGTATCTTGCTAAGAGAAATACAAAAGGATATAAAAGCAGAGATCTTAAAAACTCTTGTTGGAAACTTTGGAATTAAACTTCAATGATTCTTACTGTGAGATAGCAATTGAGAATTTTATTCCTGGCAAGCCTTTGATGTTAAATCAGAGTTGGTAAAAATATGCATTTTTCCTAACCAGGGTTTATTTTTATCCATTCCTATATAGAGGCATTTCTCTTTATATTATTTTAACAGTAATATTTCAGCATTCTTTTCCAAGGTTACTCCTGGCCCATTGTTTTAATGAGTCAGTTTTATAATGACAGGTTACTTATGTTGTTGACTGTATGAGTTAAGACCACAGCTAGTTTAACCATATTTGACTGAAGCATAATCCTAAAACCTTTGAAAAAAATCTTCCAATGAAATGTGGTTTTGGCAAAATACATTCTTGCAAGACAAACAAGCTGATTTGTTTGCTAGTGCCTGCATCACCAGAAGATGTTTAATCTATTTTATGTTTTACACCATAACTTAAAGGAACTGAGTGATGTAGCCAGTACAGTCAGAGTACCTAGAGGAGGTTCTCAGTTTGACTCCAGCTTCACAAAAAGCTGTGCAAGCAGGAGCTCTTCGTGTTCACAAAAGGTGAAGGAAGGAATACAGGCTTGTGAGGTGTTCTGAACTGCTTGTAATTAATTTAATGTGTATTGTCCTTCCAAGCTGTTGGGACAAGGTAGAGGCTACACATTTCTTAGTATAAATATACTGCTAATTTACTGACTGGCATGTGTGAATATTTGTCATGATCTATGTATGAACTGCACAAAAATGATATGAAACTATAGCAGTAAGACAGAAAGAATGTACGAAAGGGTGTGAGTGTGATTACCAGCGATTCTGCTAAGCAGAACCAGTTCCTCATTTTTATAGATTTTAGTCTATAGAATCAGAAAAAAATTAATAGAGTTCCTTTACTCCAGTAAGTTCCTCTCTGTTAAGTAACAAGGTAGACCACTAGCACCCCAAGTGGGTAAGATACTGGAGTAACGTCCAGTATGAAGCCTGATATTCGCATTCAGAATTCTTTCAATATTCACTTTTCATGTTCCAAATGTAACACTTTGCTTTATAATAAATGTGGGTTTGGGTTTAAAATTGTCCAGTATTAAGGGTAGGTGCCAGAGAGCCTGATGAAAGCAGTTGTCATCTTTCTTCTGAAGCAATGAATTTAAATAGAATAGTCTTTCAGATATCTGAAACGTGGGTTATATTTAGGAACTTCAGGAAATGAATGTGATTTCTTAAATTTAGAATTATTTTGAGAGCTTCTATGGAAGAGAGGATAAATGTTTAAAGAAGTGTCTTGAAGTTAATATAATTAAACATGTATTTATTGACAAGAGACAGCAGGAATGAGAGTACATTCAGCAGCCTCCTTTGGCATGTGGCTGTACTAAGGAAAGCAGTCCATGGCCTAACTTCAACTGTAAAAAATTTTTCAAAGAGCTAAGGATAAGATTCAGCACTTTCCACTCTAAGTTCAGGATTTGTTTTATTGGCTTGTTTTCCCTAACTTAAATATGTATATGTATATGTATATGTATATGTATATGTATATTCACATTAAGAAAAAGAGAAGCAACAAAATGTTGGACAAAGCATTTACCTCATGTACTTGTCATGGGCGTGAGAGTGCACATGATAAATGAGAGCCACATTGCTCATATCCCACCAAGAGGCTCTTGGGTCCCTCTGAGTGCTGTGTAAAAAGCTGAATGGAACAGAACAGTGTATTAGAAAATCAAGCTTATTTAGGAAAGATTTTATATTGCGGTCGAGGTGAAATAATGTACTGTCGGTATTACAATGAATGGAATACCTTGCAGATTCCATTGTGAAGGAATTTTTTATATTTTATGCCAGGAAATGTATGCAGTAGAGATGATTTTCATCTAATATGTAGGGGAAGATGAAGCAGAAAAAATCAGACAGTTTTCTTTTTAACAGCTTCATGATGAAGCTATATGTTCACACATTTTTGTGAAGTGTTAATGGCAAATACAGCAGTTAATGAGGTATAGAGGCCTGATGCTGTATTATATCTCAGGCAAAAGGATGTGTGATTTATCATATTTGTTTTTCTGTGTCCTTAATTTATCTGTGATTAATGTGTGATGCATATGCAGTGCTTTCTGTATTTTAATGGAAAAAAATTATAGTGTTTTTTTTCCCTCAAACTGGCAATGAAAAATCCTTAAAAAAAATAAAAAACAAAAGAGGCACTTTCAAACACAACTGTATGAGCATTTTTAATGCTATCAATTTAGATCTATTATGGTAAATTCTCCTTGGAATAATTTATGGCATTATGGCTTACCGTACACCTCAGGGAATCAAGTACAAAGTTAATTGTTCCTCTGAGATGTACAATTTCCACCCTTTGCCCCTCAATCAACAGCTTGCAAAGCAGTAACTGAGAAATGAATCTGAGTGTATTAAGTTATTTCTTCTTAGAACAGTTCTTGCTAGAACATACAGAAATAGGGGCAGCTGGCTGGTGCTGGGTTCTTACACATCCCTCTGGCTACTTGCAGAGGCAGGATGTTCGACTAGACTGATTCAGGTCTGATCCAGTATAGTAATTTCTGTGTTGCTTACTCTTAGCCTTTGTTATTCTGGGTCAGTTGATCAACACATTAGGAGCTGTAACCAAGAGTCTATCCATGTTTTGACCAACTGGTAAGAAAAAGCTCAGCAGCAGGCTGTACTGTGCCTGCTTATTCAGTGTGAAATAAAGGCACACAAGAGCCTTTGAGGGGTCGTTTCTTTTTTGTTTCTTGTTTTATGAGTGTGTGTTGTGCTAGTGGGAACTCAGGGTAACACATTCTAGACAATGTTACAGCTGTTCCTGAATGATTGAGTTTATTAACATGTCACAGGGTTGTGTAGTTCAGGTGTGGGGAATATTGTGACTGATATTGAAGATGTTTTGGGGCAGTTAGAGTCTCGTATCTATCTTTACATTACTGTAAAATACTTTTATATTTCCTATATGCTGTTATTGCAAATGTGTTTGTCATCTCTGTTTTTCTGGCCAACCCTGTGCTACTCACTCTTTTGTCTTGCAAAATTGCCTATAAATTATAATGATTATTAGGAGGAATTATAAAACATTTCCACTTTCTCTTGTTCATCTCTACTTAATATGATTGCATCTACAACACACACATAAAGAAACAATCTTACCTCATGGGAAACCTCAGTGTTTGTCTTAGTGCCAATGTGGCAACTTGATATAGTATTGGCAATAAACCCCACCGATTCCTAGTGTGATATAGCTGCAGATTCTTCCTGCTTCCCATTTACTGCTCAGTGTTAGCAATATTTTGGGAGTGATGGATGTGAATGACTCAAGGCTAATTACTGTCCTTTTTTGTTCTTTTTGATCATACTTATGACAAACCTAAAAGTGCTTTTCCTATCCTTTGCAGAAGATAAAAATTAGGAAAAAGCAAATAAAAAAACAGATGAAAATTAGGAAAAACCTGTGGAAGGACCGTGCCATTTCCACACAAAATCTGCTTCTATTTGTTAATATGCAATTCCCAACACCATGAACTTTCATAGAGGTTAGAAATGAGAAAGATCTTTTAGGTCACCTTGTCCTCCCCTCAGTTGTATGTAAATTCACATAAGGCGCAGCCATGTCCCCTCTGCACTGAAAGGGAGCATTCTTTTCTCATGGCATGAGTGCTTCACTGATACTGGAAAGAGGAGAAAAGACCTTTTTCCTGTAAAGGGTGTGTGAGATGAAGTTGTAGCACGTTGGCATAAAAGGCTCTTTGTTAATTGCTATTGTGCTAATGGTGCTTTGAATATGAATGTTTTGTAAGCAAGAAACAGGCAATGACTCAGATGAGCACTGCCTCAAAGAAAACTTGAGCAGGGCTGGAAGTGAATGAAAGTCTTTGGCATTTTGCAGTCTGTTTTTGAATGGATTGCACAGATTCAAGTAGTCAAGACCATACATGTAATAAACAGGGTGCCGAAGCTGTATCATCCGCTGCAATTTTGTTTAAAAAAACCCCAAAAAACAACAAAACCCACAAAAAAACCCCATCATTCATATTACAGCAAAGCTGCTGAACAATTTGCTAACAAGTTTATATCTGTGTGTGTTATACATACCTCTGTCACATGTGCTCTGAGGTTGATTGATTTTCAGAAAACTGAAGTGCCTGCTTGTGCACATGGTAGAAATTGTAAGTCTCCATACTATCAGACTATGTATCTGTTTTTGTGAAGTTATTCTCCCAGACTTTTAATATCTGGTGAATATTTCTAAGTAGATAAGCTGAGAAATCTTTGTAACAGGCAGCTAAAAATATCTGCCTTTTCACTAGCCAATATTTAGGAATTGGAAGATTACTTTATAATACACAAAATGCTGATAATGGCATAAGATAGCTGAATAATTTTATGTTTACTAATATTATAAGGAAGAAAAATATTATATACTAATATATACATATTTCCATTCTTGAACATAAAGGAATTTTTAACAAGTGTAAATAGGCTCTACACATATGGAATTATGAAAGGTTATTTTCAGTTTCATAGGAGAAAGTGTGAACATTATTCTACACTTTAATACAAAGTATTCTATTATTCCATTATAACTAAAGTGGTTGAACAGGGTATCCTGCTGACCAGAGTAAAACACTGCAGTGATGTAGTAACAGCAGCTCTTATTCTTGATATTGTAGATGCGTAAATACATGCGTACATGCTTAATGCCATAATTAGGCATACTGGGATAATTTAAAGGACCATTTTGCTGTGTGAAAATATATTAAAAAAAAAAAAAAGTTGAGTTTCCCTGGGGGGATTTTTTGAAGATATTTTTTTCTATGTTTAATGTTGAGTCTAAATGAACACTTAAATAGTTCAGTATTGTACTTAAGAGAAGCATAGAGAACTAGCAGTTGTTATTTCTTAATCTGCAAGGGGCTATTTCCAAGCTGCAGACTCAGTCAAGCAGTGCTTTATTCAGAAGAACTCTCAAGAAACCCATTGTAGGTTTTGCCTGAGTCAGGACTGTGAACTTGTAGTGTTTGCAGTGTTACAATTTGTAGATATTTCTAATGAGGTTTCCCCATTGCTCTTACAAAGTGAGAGTCACTTGAGAAAGCTCTTTTTCAGACAGTTACTGTTAAAAGAAAACAATTACATTCCTGCAGATGGAGTATTCTAACTTGCTTCTATTCCAGTTAATTTTGTGGGTTATTATCTCCTGTTTGTGGCTGTTTGTCCAGTGTTGATGCTTAATTTGTTTTATTTTCCTTAAGATACTTTTGAATGTTTAAAAAAAAAAAAAAAGCAAAAGCGGGAGATTTAAAATTTGCATTATTAACCTTCAGAAACACAGAGTGTTTTTTCAGAGATGTGACTTTACTATAGCTGAGAGAAGACTACTCAATCATTTGGAATTTAGTAAAGGAAGCCGAGTATAACCCTGTAAGAGTTAAATGAGTCCTATAGGAGTAATACTAAAATCTATAGAACTGAGAAGTATTGCCTTTGCCATTGAATTGTATAAGCTGCCTTAAGAGTTTTTAGAAATGTGAGCATTCTCTGAAAGTTAGCCCTGGATGTCTTTCTAAAAGTTATGTTTTATGTCAACAAGAAATTGTTGAAATTGTTATAGAACTTGCTGGATTAAATTTTATGATCTTCAAAAAACTTGTTGTTTCTGTCCCTAAAATATATGACTCTATCATATTTCCTGTGAAGAAGTACAATGCAGAAAAGTATTTTTAACTCTCAATGTACTGACCTGATCAACTGCTTTGTGCCTGGTGGTCTGATTTTTAACGATTGGTGCAGTTGCTACAGAGCAAAAAATACTTACAGCCCCTAATTTTAAGAATTCATGGTTTAGATAAGTAAGTCAGAGTAGATTTTTTGTGCTATTACTGTGTCCTTTGGCCCAACCAGCCTCCACTGTGCAGCTTTTGACAGGGACAGGTCTCCTGCTTGCAAAGAGAGTGGCTGTAGCATGGGAGCAGATGCAGTGCCTGCCCTAGGAAAGAGGCAGCACTTTCCCTTTTCACCTTGTGGCCAGTCCTTCTAATCTGATTTAACAGAAATAATTTTGAAAATTAAAAGTTAGGTTTTCTGGTGGTGAAAAAGATAGCAATATCAAGAAGACATGTGCCTGTTCATAGATTTGCCAGACGGGTTCCGATACATCAAATATTTCCTCTTGGGTCAAGAAAGACTATTCCTTCTAATCAGTGACTATTTCTGTTATAGAGCTCCTTCTGAACTGTAGTGTCAATAATTTTTATGTAGTAGAATCAAGAGGATCTTTGAAAATCCATTTTTTGTTCCATTAGTTATACAAAGTAAAAATGCATTCACTGAGTTTTAGAAATGCATTGTCTTTTTAAGGTATCTGTCTCCCAATTTTATGTGCATTATAAATGAAAATAGGAACCTAATGAGAAGACATTCATTTGTACTTTAGTTTATATTCTTACAAAATACTGAGAGAAGGTTTACGGAGAAATCTTGACTAAGTAATGAGACAAACAGTTGCCAAATGAGGTATAAAATAGGGAAAATTTTATAAGATCATAAAATTTTGGGGTTAGGAACAGCAATATTTTTGTACAGATGAAAAGCCACCTTAAACAATTCACATGACCTAACCTGTCAGTCAAAAATCATTCTGCACAGCCATAATATCAAACTGTTGTCTGAGAGGATGTGTGATTGACTGTGCAGCTGAGATATAGCACATCCACCTGTAACAGGGTCTCACCATGGACTGTGTATCAATACAATGCATGTTATATAAACTAACATTGCTGTATTTTAGCACTCTTTTCCCTCTGTTGGTCAAACACTGGCTGGTGAAAGCAGGAGTCATAAGGAAAGGACAGTTTCAAGGTATCTAATGCTCAACATCACAGTTTCCTATGGCAAGTTTCCTGGTTCACTGACGCAAGTGTCAAAAGAATCACAAGTGCTTATATTAATTGTAGTCTCATTATGAAAAGTGATACCATAAAAATGGTTCCCTTTTTCTTTGTTTTCACCGGTTTCACTAGTTTTATTAGGATTTTTTCTTAATCTTCATTCTTTAAGCATAATTTGTGTCAAAATCCCCAGTGTAATTGTAGCTTATTTTTAATATTTGATGAAAGCAAAAAGTCATGGGCTTACCCCAAAAAGCATACAGTTTACTGTAACAGAGCATCTAGTCCTGTGGAATAGGGGGAAAGCACTTTGGGTAGGAGATAAGGTCCGCTTCACTGCTGAGTTCCATTTTCTAGTACTTTTAATTGTTCTCACAGCAACATCTTAGTCTGTTTCTGTGTTGGTCTTTGAGCTCATTTTAACTCAATTTTCTCCCATGTTCTGTTCATACATACGTGACAAAAGGAGGGCAGAGTTTCCCATTGCTCTGGTTGTTGACAAAGGAAGCCCATTGTACTTGAGAACAGCTGAATTATTATCTCTTTCAGTCTACAATAAAATGTCACCACCATGCCACAGCAGCAGTACACATGCTGACACTAGATTTGGAAAGTACTAAAAGCAGTGAGGGCCACAGCAGAACCACTCAGCTAAATGCCTGTCCTTTGAATTCACGTGAAGAACATTAACTAAAATTCCCAGAAACAGCTGTCAAAAGATTAAAGACTAACAAATTTCTGTCCTCAGGCACATGAAATCTCACATTCTGATTCTCATTGTTTTGCCTGAGCAAAATCAATTGTCAAATGGAGAGTGCTTATTGTTTTCTTTTTTTTTTCTTTTTCTTTCTTTTTAACTTTTCCTTACTAAGCATGTACAGAGTTCATTAAGGTACCCAGTAACACTGGGTACACGAATGCTTTACAGCTGGAGTCCCAAGAAGGACCTTGGCTATAATTTTAGTGTATGTTTAGTGTTTTGTGAAAACTCTGACCATGTAACCCAGAGCAAGTTTAATTATTACTGTGCTGTCAGCCTTAAAATTCTTGTTTTACTGTGTATTCAGGGATTACTTTTGTATGTTCACATGTTTCAGAGCTAGGAGAGTTCTGAGGGTCCTTCTCCCTCTTCCACAGCTGTCCAGCCTTCTCTGCATAATCTAGGGATGGCAGTGAGGATCTGAGGATCATTTGGCTTTTAACCATAGTGAATCTGGACTTCCACTGCAGTTCTCTGCTCATATGATCAGGAGGCATGAAGCTGGTGTACTTAAGAGAAGAAAACCCAATATGTTCTGGTCTTTTGCCTTTACTTACCTTCATTGTCATACTGACTCCACTGAACAAGTTCCTCAAGTTTTTGACCTTGCCTGTTAGCTTCAGTAACATATAAATGGGGTATGTCCTTTTTTTCCTTTCTTTCTTGCCTATTTTTTTTTCCAAGTATCTGTTTTCCCACTACTTCCCATTTTAGCCCTTGTCTATTCTTTGCTGTGATCTTCAAATTCTCTTCTTTGGGTCTGAAATTGCTGTCCCTTTCCAGTGAAATTTGCTGTTCTCAGTGTGCTGGCAGTAAAGTGAAATGTGATGAAAACCTGGTCTCTGAAGTGTTCTTTGCTGGCATATCACTGATCAGATTTTTAGTAATTTTTACTTTGCTTACAGCGCACTAATTGAATACAGCAGAGCAGAACAGCAGGGCACAGAAACAGAAAACACTGAGTCCTGACCAAGGCTTTCTCTAGGGTAGGTGCTCTATTAGCATCTCTTATTAGATAGCAAATGCTAACTACCCACAGACAACAAAGCAGTAGGATCATTCACAGATTGAAAACCATTGAATATGCACATCTGTGAGTATTCAGACAAATACTGAAATCCTGGGCAAAGTTGTAGGCCAAGTTGCCTATTCAAAAGACTGACCTTTTTAATGTTTAGTTAGAAAATGCTGGTTTTGAAGAGACTAGAAGCACATGTATTGTCCCTAAATCAACTTCAACATGTAAATTTTATCAGTATTCATCATTTATTATAGCTGTCAGGATGCTTGTTGTGACCCTGTAAAATGTATTAAATGATAATTTTTTTTCTGTTTCTGTTTGACTGCTTTGTAGGCAGTTGGAAAATATGTGTTATATTTGCTGCATTACTTTTCCAAGTGAGCAGTTTTGCCACTGAGAGTACTATTTGCCAGTGAGAGGCTGAGGAGTTGAGAACAAATGCAGAGATGTATTATAATCTCAAATGAGATCAATTAGAAGAATACTGGCCCTTGACAAGTAAAATGGAAACAGTGAAACTGTTTTTGTAGAACACTTTCAGTGTTAGGATAATGCTTCTGTCATACAAATATTTGAACATCTGGATGTAGACTAATGTAAGGAACCTATCACTATATCAGTGAGTCACATAGTATTAAAGTTTTCCAAGAACTGAAAAGACAGAGGCCAGAAAAATACATTCTAGTTTCTACACTACAAACAGGTATCATGTTCTTTTGCATTTAGTCTCATATGCTTTTCACTGTTTATTTATTTATTGTTTGGGGTATCATAATGAGGAAATTCTTCTATTTGAAGGGAAAAAAAGATAAGCACTATTGAGTTTCATGAGAGTGCTCCTAGAATCTGGATTATACTTCAGGTTTTTTTTGTGTAATTATTTTTAAGCTGTCAGTATATATTTATTTCAGAGTCCTATGAAGATATGGAAAACAATAAGTAAGTAATAAAATTAAACAAATACATTAATGCCTTTCTAAATGGAGTAGTTTAAGTTTGGTCTTACTTTTTCAAAGTGTTTTCAAGTAGTTTTTGCATCAGTGGTTTACTAAGCTTCCTGCTTTCACTCAGTTTAACCCAACAACTTCTTACACCAGGTAAATCAGCTAAATTCCTAGGGACCACTCATGTAACTGGCAGTGATGTCTCTTAAGGAGTCTTTGTTTGGGATAATATGGATGGCTATATAATTTAGAGATTGTCTCCTAGGTATTATCCTGCTCCTCCTAAATACATGTTGTACAAGGTGCAATCTGCATAATTCCTGATAAAGCCAGATTGTCATTCTTTTCTGGGATACAGGTGAACAGTGATGATATTTTCACAGCCCAGGGGTTGCAATAAGATTTATCCCTCAGTGGAACTATGATTGGATGAGCTGTAGGAGAAGCCTCTGCCCTGTCATTCAATCTTTTACTCATGATCTAGTTACCTGGTCTCAATTTGCCTGGTCTTTGTAGCCCACAGGAGATCACTGTTTCCCATATATTTCTCAACCTCAGCTAAAGCATCCCTCCCAATCTTGACAGCAAGAGCTAAATGATAAAATAGGTGTCTAGACATTGCTATATTGCTGTTCTTAGAACTAAATAGTCTTTGGTCTAGATGCCCTATAAATAATTGAGACAGTCTAACTCTTTGTGAATTAGCAGTGCTTCAATTCTTTTTAAGGAAGCAGAATGACTGCTGTAAAAGGTATCCAAGCTTTGTGATGTTTCCTTGTTGTAAAGTAGATTGACATTTGGGGCTTTTACACTATTACAGTCAAATTGCTGCTCTAAAGACAGTTCATGATTGCAGTATCCTAGAGTGGTATGATTCAGTTTATCTTTCAGATGGCCTTTATTCTGCTGCTGCAATTTAACTGATACATGTTTTTGAAAGAATAATACTTTGCATATTTTTATTGTTGTTTAATTTCTTCATGTATACATATTAAAGTACACTCTGTCTCTGAAGGAAGAGGGGACACAGAAAGGTCTCCAGTCTAGTGATCACTAAGAATTCAGAGGTTTTGTTTCCAGCTGTGCAACAAATTCTTGTGTGACCTTGGTCAAGATGATTAACCTCTGTGCACAATGAGGACAATGAACAGCATTTACCAGTCATCGATAAAACTGTGCTAAACATAGGAAGTTCTGCAAGATGTTTGGGGATCTTTGATAGGTAGATAGTGTATATGTACTGAGTCAGGCAGAGGAGGGAAATGGTCAGAGAAAAAAGCTAGGGTTGAAAAAATGGAAAAAGGAAAAATATCAGATAAAATTTTAAAAAGTGTAGGAGATGAGTGGTATTATGAAACCAATTGGGATCATTTGAAGGTGAATAATTATATAATTATAATAGGACAAGCAAATACACCAAGATAAATGCATTTTTCTATGTACTTCTAAAGTGGTGAAGCCAAAGGCCTTTCTGAACCTTGGGAATTTGCTATGCTGATCAGCTTTCTTCAAAGTTCAAGGAAAGCCACTGTGAAATAATATATGAAATTCAAAGAAGAAATATTTTTTCCAAAGTATATGTTACAACTTGCATTAAATCCTAAAAATTACCATTCAATAAAACATAATGTGAAGAAGAATCATTCAGGAAAAAGTATAGTTGAGCTAAGTTCTCATTGAAGAAGTATGTTTCAAAATGTGTTTTGCTGGGGAAAGATTCTCCCTAGTCCTTACTTCAGTGTATCTCCTTTGCTGCTTCTTTTTTACTTTATATAGGCTCATGCATCATGGTTTGGATTATACTTTATGAATACATGAAAAAATTATAAATATTCACTTTGCACACCACTTTTCATGCAGAGAAGCATAATTTATTCTGAAATCATAAGTATCAGTATCCAAATGCTGTCTCAATCAGTATTCTTATTCAGGGAAAATAAAGTACATTTTTACTTTTATTTCCCTAATTCGTTCCCCAACATTAAAAAAAAGAGACAACAAACTGCAACAGTCTGAGTGTTCTAATTTACCATATTTTACATGACTGTAAGTTTTTGTATTTACTGCTGCTGAACAAGACTTAGTTTTTTGCTATCACAAACAGTTGATGATGTTCAGTTAAAAGATTGACTAAAGATGCAGAGATTGATAATTCCCTGAGTGTGGGTTGAATCTGGGAAAAGAATATTAGAAGATAAACTTGATTTTCCATGGGAAATATATATATATACATATATATATATATATATATATATATATATATAGACACACACACACACATATATATATATATAATATTTCCATAGAGAATATATTAATATTATGACATTAATATATTATTAAACCAGGTGAGAGGCCTGAAAAAGCTTATATAGTTGCAGTATTTAGCAGAAAACAATCTGTGGTGTTCTGAAACACTACTCAGTTGAGCAGCCTTATATTAGACTGTACTGATCATGAATGGAGACTTTTTCTACAAATAACTAGATTACAAGTTTTTCTGTCTGACAAAACAGTTATGATCACATTGGTAGGTAGTTTGTCATGATGTTGATACAACATCTGCTTGCATCCAATGCCTCAAGACCATTTTCATGAAAACCCCTTGGATAGAGTCCATTTGTTCTCCAGTTCAGATGGCCCTACCCAGGAAAGCAGTTCTACCATGTGCTGAGCAACGTCAGTGCCTGTTCTCTCCAGTCTGAGTGAAGAGGCACAGCCCTTCTTAGGAGATGCAAGGTAGTGTCAGCACAGATTCTAAAGCTGAAATTCAGTTCTTTGCAGAAGCTCTGCACAAAGCCTGTGCATCATTTAATTCTTCATAATGGAGCTCAGAGTGGATTTGAATAAGCTGATAGGCTTTTTGCTCTCTTGTCTGCAGAGGGCTGAATTACACCCCTGGTGAATACACACAGTAAAAAGGCAACTATACTGCCTCAGGAAATACACTATATCCCTTTGCTTTGACTCGTATAACTCAGTTTCAATTGCTGATGAAAATTCTTTGATATTATGCTGATAAAAATTGTTGTACATTTTGCTCCCTTCCTATATTATACATTGAGCCTCACTCTCATACTGTGATACAATGTGCAAACTGAAAAGTGAAAATGCAAAAATAGATGTAGTCCTGCAGACAAGAACAGGCCTCCCTCGTGGCACTGTGACTAAGGGCCTGTGTGTTGGTGAGGCTCCCGAAGCAAAGCAATGGGTGGGTGAAAAGCAGAATTAAAGGGACATAAAACCAGTAATGGGGAGGAGATCTCAGCGGGAAGCAGGATTGGAAGAGGAAGTGGAGGCTGAGGAGGCACAGTTTTGATACTGATTAGCTTTAAGTCAGGTGAGCTAGCTAGATTTTCCCTACAAAAGAAGTTCTGATTCTCAGACCTAAATGGATGAGCTGCTCTATACACAGAAATGTTTTAGAATTTATGTTTTGTAAAATACCCTTGGTGTGTTTTAAATTTGTGTGGATACAGCCAGTATAACAGAGCAAGGACCGCATGGATTTGTGATAATATCAATAGCGACCAAGCAAACACAAAGAGTCATTCAGAGATACTTTTTTAAAATAAAATTACTTCAAGTCATGTTTCTAGGAAAACCTCCTAGCTGAGATGGTAAAGCAATCTATTGGATATTTCTGAATTTAACTTACTATTCAGTCTTTCAGTGATTCCTCATATTGTTGAAACATTTATAGAAATAGCCATTTTGATATGTGAATTAAGAAAGATATGCATGCAAGTAGGTCAGATTTGGTGTTAGCATTTTACTGAGGTTTTCCTGTTAAGCCTGTAACTGGATGCAGACCTTCACTGAAAGGATGAGGCTTTTATCTGATACAAAGGAGGGGTTATTCTCAAAAACTGATATGATCCAGTTATCAGTAGAGCAGTACCTCTGGTGCCCAAGTAGAATCCACATTTCTGTGTATTATGTGCTAAACAGCCTAGCAGAGTTGCTTCAAAAAAAATGTAGTTATGAATCATTTCACCATTGATTTATATGTTGGCTAATGAACAGTGCAAATTCCTATGTAGACATTTCGTTTCTAAAGAGGTTTTATAATTAAAATATTAATATGAATTCCAGATTGAGCTTCCACTGAAAGAAATCAGGTTTTGTTATATTACTAGAGCTTACCAACAATTATACCAGAGCTGAGGACACAAGTTGTTTTGTGACAAAATATTGGAAAGGGTTTTATTAAAAACTTTAAATTGCACTTCTCTTTCTTGCCATGATTCAGTGGCATTGGGAATTGTATTCTTAAGTAGCTCCAGACAGAAGAAGTCAGGCTGAATCACATGTTCAGGTGAGCATAAACCTGTAGCTGCCACTGGGATAAATGCCTAATTTTAGTCTCCTTGGACCCCAAATTAATTTGGATCAACATAAGCTTCTTGTACTCTTATTTCACTAAGTAGTTCTCCTGTAGTTCTCTTTTTGTTGGGCTTATGATTACTGTAGGATTTTTATGTGTATTGGTGTCACACATCAACATAGAGGAAGGCATGATCTGTGTCCCTCTATGTGGGACAAGTTCTGGCCTTGTATGCTAGGACACATGTATAAATTGAAGTGCTGAAGCTTTCCTATAGTGCAGCCAAGAACTGGTGAGATGATCCATGGAGGAACAGGACCATTTTCTGCAGATTGAAAGCCTTAAAGTTTGAGCAAAAGTTAGTGTGGGAGACTTTACCTTGTTTAGCATGAGTATATGGCACCGTGCAAGTGAGTGTCTCTCTGTATATGTATTTTGTGAAAAGTATGCTAAACATTCCACTGTACAATATTGTCTTCAGTGAAGAGTGAAAGAATAACAGAAAACCAGATATTAGTAATATTGTTTGCTATTCTATGAGAAGGAACCCAGATACTGCAAAGGTGAATTCAAAAGAAGTAGTATTATAGTCCAGAAAGAGGTCTACAGGTATTAAAGTTCCTTCTCTTCCTACCTTGAGGAAAAAATTCTCCTCACAACTCCTTTGCTTTTACTTTATTGCAGTCAGGGCTCAGTTGTTCCAAGACTACATGTTGTGTATGACCTTGTGGAAATTTTGCAGAACTGGCTTGCCAGAGACACAAGCATTGAGGGTAGACACAAAACATGTATCACACCAGCTTTCTGTCAGAAACCTTCCTAACTAGGCTTCTTTTCCCTTGGAGTAACAGGCTGTTTGGTCCTGTCTTTTCCCTCAGCTTATTGTCTCCCATAGTTTCTCAACCTTGGCTTCATTCAATACCTGTCCTTCTTATGTTCCTAGTTTCTGCCCTTGACTACACCCCACTATTGCAAGTGTCACAGAATTTCTCAATAGCTGTCATTAAACCGACCCCTCTGTTTATTACAGCTTTTCTCTTTCCCCTGCATGCTTCATGTCTGTTTTCAGTGTAAGCACTTCAGGATAAGGACTATCTTCTCTGTTTGTAGAGTCTAACACAATGGATCACAGGTGTGGGGCACCAAAATGATTAGTTAGGATAGTGGGTCTCCAATTATTAATCCTCCCCAACAATGTTTCCTTCATTGGAAGGAACATAAAATTAGAAAAAGAGTGATTTTCTATGTTCTTTTGATTTATAATAAAGCTGTCTTTTGTTTTTTTGTTGGTTTTTAAGTTTGAAATTAAATTTGTTGGCACAGCAGGTGTTGTAAATAATTTTGTAAACTGCCTAGGGCTGTCTACATCATAAACTATTGCTGAATTATCGGATAATGCAAATAGACAACTCAAATGAGAAAGTGTTTAGAGATAAGTAAAATGTGAATTCTCCTGCCAATTGTTTTTTGTTTTGTTTTTTATTCTTCCTTTTCTGTTTCATAGCACGAATTATCAAAACAAAACAGTGGTGTGAAATGCTTCCATGTTTAGAAGGAGAAGGCTGTGATTTGCTAATCAATAAATCAGGCTGGACCTGTACACAACCAGGAGGACGGATAAAGACAACCACGGTAGGTGACTTCTCTATTCTATAATTCTTCAGTTTCTTGCTCACTTTGCTTTGTTGAAAAACAAGTGAGATTTTTAATTGTTTTTCAGCACTTTTATGTAAAGTTTATTGCCTCATAATTAATCTGTGTGCCCAAGTGTGCATGCTGAAATACACAGCAATATTATCACAAAGTACAACACTGGAAAAGATAACAAAGGAAAATGTATCATTCCCATGGTTTCAAAGAGTAATTCCCATTGTTACTAAGAGTAGATATTATATCAAGGTTTTCCGGTTAAGACACCAGTGGCTTAACTAACATTTGTATCCAGCCTGAAGACATTATCTTATTGTTTCAACATACAAAAACTTATGCTGTGTTAGTGTAGGGTGTAAAACTCACTGTGTGGTCTAACAGGGTAAAAAGAAAGCTTTCTCTAGGAGTTCCAAATAAAATATTTTTGCAATTCCGGCTCTACTGGAAAAACAAGTTGCTCAGATAGATCTTTGGTTTTCAGTGAAATCTACAGAAAATATAGCAAAAGATCCCTTTTCCCAGCTTGCTTTGGCCCTGGTTTGTATTACTTCTCAGTTCTCTGATTAGGTATCTTGGGGTATATGCTTGTGGTGAAGCTGAAAGTATATATAACTGTAACAGTTTCTAGGGCTTATAATGTATCAGATTTCTAGAAAATGTTCTCAAATGCCAGTAATTCTTTGACTTAATAAATGGAAAAAATCTGAAGAAGTATAATAGAGCAATTTTCTGCTAACTCGCTAGGCCTCTTGAAATTATTTCCCGTCCTTATAATCTTTTTTTAGATTTACAGGGAGCTTGAGTATAATTTAAATAAGTGCAATTTCAAGAATATTTAGTCTTAAAAGTACTTATCAGTGAGGACTAAATTAATGCCCATCATCCCCTGCACAATTTCTCTGTCTGAGCAGGAGACAGACAGCAGTATAAAAACTCTTATTGTTTAGAATGCCTGTTTTTAAAAAATTATTGTTATTTCATTTTTTTTAAAGGAGATTTGATCATGCTTTATAAGACACCTACAAAACAAATTTTATGTCTTGTGATCACAGTTTTTATGCTTCTGTATTTATCAGATATGATACTCCTTATGGACAGGGCTATAAAACTTAACTCGTCTCTCAGGTTTTACTTAAATATAGTTTGCCTTTAGATCTTTTGCATTCAAGCTATGTAAATCTTTTGCATTCAAGTTATGTAAGAGAGGCATTAAAAAAAAAAAACAAAAAACAAGGGAAGGAAAAAGTTTTTAAACATTATTGCCAACATTCAAGGGCGAGGAGGTCTAATACCATAAGTTTGTCATACTTGGACTGTAGTCTTAAATCTTGTTAATTCATGGGTATTTTCTGTATCTGAGGTAAACGGAAAACCCTTGTACTATGACACATTGCCAGCTGTCATTTTTGCTCTTTATTTGATGTTTAATGCTAATGGCATGACTGAGTAATGCAAAGTAAGCAGAGGATCTATCCTTCAGTTTCTGTCTTTAATGAAGTGATTCAGATATGCTTTTAGATTAAACACCAGAAGCCTGATTCTGAACTCTTACTTGTCTCTATAGCTCTTTAATGCTATTGACATGAATGGAATGACTCATGAATTTGATTAATGTAAATGAAATCATAATCATGCCCCATCAGTAAAATTAAGACCACAGCAAGTGTAATATTGTAAAACAGACTCTCCCCACACAGATACATCATTGTCATTGGTAAGGAAAGATTTTGCCAGAGAGACAACTGTAGAACAGCTCTGAGCATAAGCCCTCATCTAACATCAAACAGTCTTCAACAGTTGGTATCACACATGCAGACACACAACAAACACACAGTACTTTCCAGTCAAGCCAGACTAGCAACTCAGAATGCTTACAGAAGCTCTGAATGCAGAAGGGGGAGAGGGAAAAAAAGAGAAGAAGAAAAACAAATGCAAAACCCTGCAATAAATTCTAGCCTATAGTACATTATTAGTTAAATATTAAGAATTTTTTTAAAAATGTTCTTTAGCTACTTAGTTGAAGAGTAAGCTTTGGACCATGGTAGTAGATTTGGGAACTGCTCCATGAAATTCATGACTGTGATTAAAAGAAAGAAAAAAATTCCAGCAGAAACACTAAGAGGCATTATTTACTGTAGCAATATTCTCAGCTCAATAGCTGCTAATGCAGTAACTGCTGTTTCTGCTCCTAATCAACACATGAGTTGCCATGCACTATCGTGCCATCATGGTATTTAAGAGTGGTAGGAAGGACATCTGGCTGGGAAGGGCCAGAAAAATGACCACGAGATAATATGGGGAAAAAAAATGTCCAGACATAGTGAATTAGTTACTGTATCCTGTTCTGAAGTAGAAATAATTTTTGACCACATCTCCAACAACAGCCAGATTAGGTCCTTCATTTTTTTAACTGTCAATTTTGTTAAAACACATTCATTAATCCAATTTCAGCAGCCCTTTCCTGCTGATATAGCTTGCATCTCAAAGATATTTTTGGTAGTAGTTATTGAGCTATCATACTGATAGTAGGTCGTACAGCAGAGATACCACTGATCAATGCTGACAGTAATTTGTCACCCATACTAAAGTCAGAACAGTGTTGAACTCTGATGGACTGAGACCAGCTGTTGTGATAATACCAGCTTTTCACATTGATTCCAGGAGGTTTTGGAGAAATGCAACCTTTTAAGTACTGGGTTTAGAAGCAGCATGTGGGAAGATAGGACTTGTAGAGATCTTATAGATGACATGAGCTCCCTTTTAAGTGAGAATATACTTTAGGACTCATAGTTAAATATGGTTCTTAAAAAGAAAGGAAGAAATAAGATTTGTTTTCTGTAGATGAGTTAAGCATTTAGTATTCTTTCTATGAGAATTCCAAGCAAATAGCAAGTGAACATATCCATCGCTGAAAAAAAAGTGCAATTTATGTAAAATGTTTGGAAAGGGCTGCTGCTTTTTACTTTATATTTTGTGTCAAAATTGTTTACACTTTCTATGCAGAGCCAGATTTTTCAACTGGCTGGCACTTTTTGTGATCACCTCTGGAAATAATGCAACCAAATCAGAATTCTCTCCTCACATGAGTAGCAGTGTTTTATATCCACTTTGTGCTCACTTTGCAAAGCTATAAATGACTACACAAGGTGCAAGGCAAAGGAAAATCAGACTCAAAGTGTACTCTAAATGGATCTGGATGTCACTTCTGCCCTGTTGTTCTTTCTACAAGGTGTGAATGAACCAAAGATTTTTCATCTGCTAAGAGGCTTTTGGAATTGAGGACCGACTGGGCTAACTGCCAATCTGTGTATTAAGAGGCTGACTGTCAATACAAGGAAACAATATGGCAGCTTGCAAAATAAGATAGCCAGAGAATACTACACAATTGTTAGCAATTTTAACATACTAAGTGCTTTCATATAACAAATGTCCTTAGAGTCACTCTGAAAATCTCCTGCCTTTAAAAATTTCTTCTCCTTTTTCTATCCTCGTTAATTTTTCAATTAATTACTAAAATTAAGCTATATGATTTTAAAAATATTTTATAGTTTTAATAGTGCCAGAAGATATGCCTCTTTTTTTAAATGAGTTGCTGAAGGGCCTTTCCATTTTATATTTCAAGTGTAAAACTTGCTTGTGTATAGATGAGAAGATGCAGAATGTATTGTTTTTACAGGGGAAATTAATTTTTAGCACCCAAGTGTAGATATGTTGTCAATGATCCATCGCTACCTAATTGTTACTTAATTAATTCCTTCTTCTACATAATGTGATTTCAATGCACGGAGCTTAACAGAACATTCATGCGCCAGTTCCTCGGCAGCTAACCTTTTAAACCTTTGTGGTTTTACTGCTAAATTAGCTGAAGTGGGAAATTAAGGAATATGGAGAAGCTAAGAGAGAGCTCACAGTGGATAAAAGGTGTAATTACTCTGACATGGAGCTCAGTGCTTAGCTAGTAAAATTTACTAAGGATCTAGCTCCACCAAGGGACCTGACTTTCTTAATAGAGTTTACTTACACACAGAGCAACTTATCATTAATATGAATGCCTCACCATTAATATAAATGACATGCTGGCTGGGTTGGAAAGGCAATTTGTTCCTTACCCTGAAAAATACAATACATATTTGTATTGGCTGTAATTTAAATCATAATTTTTTTCAGCAAAGCTTTATCATACATATATGTATGATTAAGGTAACTCAGATAAAATATACTGGTATGATTTTCAGCACTGACTTATGAGCAATGTGTTTTCACTCATATCATTACATTCAGGTAAAAAGAAGTATATATATATATAAATATATATGTATGCACATATAAATATACATATATATATATATATATATGTTACATATTTGTAACATACTTGAGAATTTACTTTTTTTTAGACTGAAGATCAGCTGGATATATCCTGAGGCCATGATCTAGTGGTCTGAGCTTGGGAACTGGGAGCCAGAAACTCCTGAGCTCTAATCCTGGCTCTGACAGTGACTACCTCTGTGGCCTTGGGTAAGTCACTGAACCTCTCTGCCTCAGTTTCCCCAGCAGTAGAAGTAAGATTAACAGTTCTTAGCTCCATAGGTCAGTGAATGTGGGAGTCCTGACTTAACATTTTAAGAGGCTTATCAGTTCAGATTAATTTAGAAATAAAAATATTGTTATGTATAAATGTCCTTATTGGTAATATTCCTGCTGTTGTTAGGTATTCACATAACACTGGTGTTCCTGTATTTAGCCTCACCTACATTCCAGCTCTGAGTCTTTCTAAATGTGCATTTCACATCTCCACAGCTCAGCTGATTTCATTTGGTTAAGCTGGTTTTGGAAGTATTTTGACATCCTGCCAGTTCTAGTTCTGTGTCATTCCAGGATACAATACCTACCAAAACAAGCTTTCAGGCAGCACCGGATTAAAGCAGTGAAATGTTGCATGCATGCCATGCCAAATTAATTTTCACCCCTCCCTTTTGTCAGAAGTGGTCAACTTATGAAACAGATACAATAATACCAATTCTTTACACGTCATAGCCATGTGCTTCAGTGTCCACTCTATAGATCTGTCAGCAATTCATCTGCTAAGCTCCTTCACTGTCCAAATTGTAACAGGAGCACTACATACGGACCAAGATTACAGAGGACACTTTTCCACGGCCTGGTTTATCCCTTCACTCCAAGCCAAGTATTAGCTTTTAGAAACAAGGCAGAAATTAGGATCCTGAATTTTTCATTGTTAATAGTCAATTGTTGGAGAATCAGGATCTTTGTCTGTATTTAACCTATGGGACTATCTTTGCTTCAAATCCCATGAGCTTACAAAATTTGAGTCGCTATTTCTTCTCTGTCTTTTCTGTGTCTCCCTCTTCATGATGGCATGCCTGCCACTGTCTTGTGAGAGATCTTAACAGCAGCTGAAAGGGCTCTCACAAACACACTTTTGTGGTGAAATAGATCATTAACTCTTTTGGGTCATGCTCAGATATACTCACTCTTAATTTCTAGTTGGTTGTCTAGAAATCTGGTTTAAGAAAACCTCTATTTTTATTTCCACAAAGAAATTGCATTCTTAAGTCCCTCTGACAGCCAGTTTTCTGAGCTCTGAGTCCATTGCTTCACCAAGCATTATGCATCACAAAGTCCTTTAAAACTAATTCACGTCTCAGCGGTGTGCTTCTGAAATTGATATTTGATTAAGATTTTCTGAGACCACACCACATAACTGGAAGTTAGCCTGAAATAACTTATGTATGTTAAAACATTGATGTGTTCTACTTTTCATATATACACACCGAACAGAGAAAGGGTAGAACATGAACACTTTCTGCAGAACAACTATGGCAGATCTTGTTGAGATCAAAAAGTTATGATATCTGTATCTGTTACTGTACATATGAACTGGCAGAACTAGGTTACTTTTAATTAGCATCTCGTTCTAATGCAACAGCATATCTATAGAATCAGTCCTAGTCATTGTACAGTGCTTTAACTGAGCCTTTAAATAGTTTTGTATTAATTTGATGTTCTTAGTAGTACTAACATAAATTATGAGAGAAAAATATCAGTTCTTTACATGTTATAAACACATGCTTCAATGGCCACTCTATAGATGTGTGCCACAAGGCCTAGATTCAACCTATTTATTTCCTTGGCTTACAAGATATTTTAATGCTTTGAGGAGTTTCCATTATTCTCATTGTTTACAAAAGGTATCCCAATCTGCAAATGTGTCATCATTGACAGTGTTGGAAATAGATTCTTTGCTGTTAATATCCAAGAAAGGTATTGTGGGAATTGGATGTTGTAATTCTCAGAAAAGTTAAATATCATGTTTCTAATTCTTGCGTTAGAGAAGAATAACCCCTTTAGACAATTTACAAGCACAGCGGTAGGATGCTTTTGTGGCCCCATGTCTTAAGGACTACATGCCCAAAGAAATCTAAATAGAAATAAAATCCTCATGAAGCTGAAGCATTTCATGAAGGGGCTGTACTATTCCTTCAAAATACACAGGTTTTCTTGCATGTTAGTAATGCTTCAGCTAGTACAGTCTTTTCAAAGCTGTGCACTTCTTTGTCATACCAATGTTGAAACCTCCACATTCTATTCTCTGTTATCCTTATCAAAATACACTTCTTCACGTCAAATAAGTAATCTTCAAGTCCTAAGCCAAAATGCTAGCAAAGATTTTGTGATTCTTGTAGACTTTAGGTTGAAAGGAGCTGTCAAATACTTAAAGAACTACCTTAAAGAGATTAACCGCCTTCCTCTGTCATGAATGCTGAATACTGGTTCTGTTGATATTCACTGATCCACACTGCTTGAAAAGAGACCAAAATTTGTGCCAAAAATGACTTGTAGTAAAATGGCATGCAAAGTGAAATCATAATTTGTTAACATCTCAAATAAATAATTGGAAGAAATTAGGTAAACTCAAGTTTTGTTCTTCACTTTTAGAATATGTATTTTCAGATTTTAATGAAATATAGTATACTAATTTCTTTTGTCTATTTAAAGTTACAGAAAATATGAATGCTCACTTCTGCATGGGCTATTTCAAAGATATTGCAATTATTGTGCAAATAAATAAACAATTTTTAGAAAGATAAGAATTTTAGACATATATTTTTCTTCATGTTTCCTATTACTTATCTCATATTCATATTGGGTTTTCTAGCATTCAGTCCAACTTTACTATGCTAACTTTGAGACAAGCCAGCTTTAGATTCAGTGAGGTAAATCTAGTTTCTGATTAAAGCTTATGAACTTTGGCTTTTCTTTGTTATATAGATTAATCAATATTTGAAAGCAGTTACTGCACTGTAAAATGAGCTATGTTTTGATCAGTTTGAGGTCTGAACTGTCAGTTTGAGGAAGTAAACAAAAGCTGTTTCTACCCAAGGCAATAATAGTAATTTTCAATAATCTATCTAATGGGTTTGAGCAAACACCAATCAAAGCCTTTGGGTTTTTTTTTTTCCTATACTTTGAAATCAGAAGTCTGAAATGTAAATAAAACCACATCTGTAACTTGGCAAGTTCATTGACTACTATATGATTGTATGAATGCACACAATAAATTGCGAATGTATTGTGAATTGAAAGAAGATTCAAGTGTTCAGAGGCTTTAAAAGCTGCATTTTAAGGAATTTCTAAATTGTTAAATTGGTCCTGATAAACAGAATTTAATCTGATAAACAGAAAAAACTGTCATTTTAAATTCTTTCTAAATTGGATCCTTTTCCAAGACACCAGTAAAAATTATGTTTTTATATGGGGCTAGGATTCTCTTTCATCTTCCCAAAATAAAAAAAAAAATAGCCTAAATTTAAAAATGCAAGGCTTGGGGCATAAAAATTTCACACCTATATTGGATGGTTCAGGCATCTACCTGGAAAATTTGCAGGCCCATCAAAGAGTGTATGTGAATACACTGATACTATTTTTTTTTATTATTGTTTAACACCCTGGTCACCATTTCCATTTAAATAAACCTTTCCAAATACTGAAATAGCATGGTAACTGGTCTAAGAAATAAGCATGTTAAGAATTAGTACTGAGATGGACTAAAAGCATCAGATAAACCAAATCCCTATCAATAATGGTAACACTGGGGCTTTTTGTGTTTTGACAATTCTAAGCAAAACAGACATTCTAATTATGATTTAGTTTTTCTCAGTTTATCATTTTAGTGCCTTCAGGTACTTAAGGGTATTGATGGCCTCTTGCACAGAGTGTGCATCTGTAAGATAGAACCTACAGACCACTGCCTTTGTGGGGTGTCAGCTGGAAGTCAGGCAGAAGGTGCTGCTTCATTTACGGTCTGTGTTAAGCAACTAAATATCACTCCTCATCTGCTAGATCAGATAATTTGAGACAGTGCTGTCTGCTCCTACCATGTATGCTTCATGATAGATTGATATTGTCTGAAGCTACTGATTTCTTGCATGAATATGGAAAAAATCAATTTTCATTTAATAAGTGACTGCAAAGAGAGACTATCTGAGGAAACAAATGTAGAGATTACTTGTGCAATTTCTTGCATTAAGTAGCACAATGCACTGTAAAAAGGGATTCAATAGATGCTGAGTGCCATGTGTTTGAGCCAAAGGGGACTACAGGATATATTGCACGTGTGGAAGAAAAAAAGATTTGATAATGCAAACAAGGAAGAAAGCTGGAAAGAGTAGCGCAGAACTTGGTATATAGTTTAAAACATTTTTTTTGTGGGCATGTAATGTAAACTTATGAAGGCTGGAAACTGGTATGTGATATCAATACCAAGAATTTAAAATGCTAAAATTCTTACACACCCTTTTTGCACAATGAAAATGTTCATGACACAAGTGTTAGAAACTGAAGTTGTTGCACATGTATATCCATTTTGGAACATTTCCTTTTTTAAGAGTGGCCATGAAGATTTCTGTTAAGTCATGCAAAGCAAGCTAGATTTCTTGGACTGAAAAAAACGAGCAGTGAATAAAGAAAATGAAAAAAATGTTTTAGCTCAGGGATTTTTATAATAACATTTGACACATTATTTCTTAAAACCATACTTGAAAATTAATTCAGAAAGGCCTGTCATATTGAAAACTGTCATTTCAACAAGATACTGATGAAGGACCTGTGAACAGTGCATAATAACACTTAACAGGAGTGTATTGATCTAGGTCGAGGTGGCCCAGGAACTGACAGACTTGTGAAAAGTCTAACACTACTTTATTAAGAATGGTTTCAAAGGCATAAAAAGTATTAAGCTGTTAAGTGTTATTGAAAATCTGTGAAAGGTAGACACAGACCAGACATTTCTATTTTTTAATATTCCCCTGCTATATTTTCATTAACCATTTGGAATAGAAATATTCAGTAACATTATGTCTGCACATAAGTTTCTTTACCTTGGAGGCAGACCTTAAGGATAAAGTTGCCATTTTTTTGTTCTAGTTAGCTCCTGCCTATGAGGAGTTTTCAGCTGTTTGTTTTCAACTACTCCTCCTGGCTACTTGCATATGAGCGTGCAGGGATGTGCAGAACAACAATTCAGTTTACATTGTCATGGGAAAGTGATAACCCAAAGCTTGAGCTATTCCTGTTTTTCATTAGATCTTATCAATCTCATTACATAGATGAAACAAGAGGTTGGAAGTGAGTAAAACTGGCTGATCCTTGATCCAATTAAAGCCAGGCAAGGGTGGGACAGTAAAATCAATCAGCCATATATATCATAAGACCTTTTCTTTTGACTGACAGTGCAGCTTTATGGTACTCTAAACCAATCTAAAGCCAGACTGTCCCATTCCTATTCTCCCACTTCACTCTGTCTGTATATGTCTGACCTCTGTTTTGGCCAGGCACTAAGTGCTTGTGGAAGTGTTTGGGATGCCAAAATAGGCATTGTTTTTTGCCAGGTTAGTTTTCAGCCACATCAGTTTCTGATTGCAATACTGCAGATTAAATTATTCTAGGCCAAAATCTATGGAGTCTGTCTGTCTTTATTAAATGGTTCCAATGCCTTTGGGCCATCAACAATTGCTGATGGACACCTTGTTAGCTTTTTTTCAGCCAACCCTGCTATTCTTCCCCATTTGCACTTACCAAAGAGTTCTAAAGTTGCCTCTGAAGTAAAGACAAAGTGCATTAAATTCATCAGTCATGTGAAATACACCAGTGTACCATGTCCTAAAGTCCGTGTCCTAATCTGTGGAGGATGTTGTACTTTTCTGAACTAGAGCTTTTCAAGGTAGCATCTCTGTTTTCTAATGCATTTACTTTTTTTTTGTTTTGCTTGAATTTCTTTCCTCTTTTATTATTTTCTTTTTTGTTCCTACCTCTTTTCCTTTTTCTTCATGAAGTCCTGAGAATTTTCCCTTACAGAACAATTCTTAGAATTGTTCTAGCCACAGAAGAAAGACACATTTTGCAGTGTGGCAATGTCAAATGTGTAAACAGCAAAACAAAGTTGTCAGGGCTATGGGAAGACTGATACTTAGTTCTTATAATAGTAGAGGTAGCATGTGAAAGATCAGGTACAAGCCAATTACTGTATTTTTCACAAAGACATGAGCAAATGTGGCCAACTTTACTATCCAGTCAGAACAGTGGGTACCTATCCAGACGTCCACCAGGACACAGAAATTTCTGTACCCAGTGCCTTTGCAGTCAGATTAGGGATCTCCAGAAGAAAATTAAATCTTTTCAAACTGTTTTTTATCCCATGTCAATATAAAAATGTATCTATATTTCATGGAGAGAGGTCTGTATCTTCTGTTCTTTCCCCTGATGACTGTCAGCTATTGAGTTTGAACAATATCTCCTCAGATCTCCATGTGACTTCAGGTTTTCTGCATCGTGCTTTAGTTTTTGAAAAGGGACTGATAAAATGTTCTGATTTGAGATATTTGCCTGGTGATCATGGCATTTTCCTGGAATGCAGGAATAGGAGATTCAACCACCCTTGTCATAAATAGGTCTAGATGCATCCCAGATGATTGGCCTACCTACTAGACTGATATGCAAATGATGGATTGTCCTATTGTCATCATCCTTGCTTGAGGTACTGCCAGATCTTCCCTGATTGATCCTGGTGATTTAGCCAGACTTCATATTCTTGTCTGCCTAAACCTGAAAAATAGTAGAGGGGCCTCAGTATAGAATGTGAATGAACTTTTTTTATTTAATACTAGCTTCAGACAGATCTAATAAATGTAAATTCTAAAAGACATGCAAATTAAAAGATTGAATTTGGAAAGTTTAGATGCTTATCATGTAACCTTTTAGGTGGCTTGCCTTTTCCTTTCATGTTACTTGCTAAGTGATCATGGTGATCATTGCAGAATTTTCTACTGACTTTTGAAATTTTTTCATAGTAAGTTGCTATTTGTAGAAAAATAAGAACTTGGAGCCATTAAGGAATCTGAACAGAGGCTGTGGGTACCTTGGCTATTGCAGGCAATCCAGAGGAACAGATTTACCCATATAGTGCTGAGGTAAACATGTTCAGTGGAGGCTGGGGGAGCGATGGAAAATGCACTTGAGGGAGGAAACTTCCAGACATTTAGGTTTGATGCCTAGCTTTATTTTTATAGTCACATTTTATGTCTTTATATTTAAATCAAATCATCCCATTACTCTCATTCCAGAAGACAATTTGACACCAACAGCAGCACTGTTTTTGCCTCCATTTCATTAAGTGCATACTTGCACTTAATCATCTGATTTTCAGCAGGCTTTGTTATGTTAAATATCATACCTTTCATCTTTGTTTTTCCTTTGTGAACTGCTGTTTTCTCTTTTGTCTTATTCTTGACGTAACTAACTCTGCTGAAATAAATGGTATGACTTGAAGAATAAATGTGTGTTTATATAATAATGTTAGATAGAAGGTCCTCCAATTACAGTGTGAATGCTTTCTCAAATGTCTGTGTTTCATTGGTAATCTCTTAGTCCTTCTTATAATAAATGATAAAAAATATAAGACCACTGGCAGATGTTAAAATCAAATCAAGAATTCTTTGCTAGAATACTATGCAGCTGTTCTGCTCAAGGAAGTGTGAAAATGTCTCTACCTGCATTGCTGAAATAGTCATAGTGTCCTCATTGTGTAGTCATCAGGCTCTTACAAGAGCAATGTATATACTTAGTAATGTAGGAATCCACTCCCATTCTATCCTCTAGAAGTCATATTTTATTTTTCATTTAGGAACATCAAAATTGAACTGGGTCAAAACATCTGCTTACAGTGCCAAGCTTTTATTTATTTTTGATTCTAACACTAACAAAGGAATAGCTGTCTTTTAATGGTGAACTGCTGTATTGCACAAAATGTGAACTTGAAGGAAAAAAAGGGTACTGAAAAAATCACATTCTCTGCAATATAAACATTTAATGAAAGCCAGAAATGCATGATTTTATAATACATTTTTATTTTAAATGCTTCAAATTAATGAATTTTAAAATGAAACAAATTTTGAAGCATCTCCTAAAGTGTTGCAGATGTTGTTGACAAAGCAGTCTGTATTTGAGTACTATTCCTGTTGAAAGATACAGTACTGAGCACATTTGTCAGCTCTTCACAAAATTATTGGAATACAGGGAATTTGCATAGACATAACACAATTTTTTAAAGGAAAACAAAAAATATCATGCACAAAACATCTGCCATATAAATGTCTGTATACATGCAGACTTGTGCCATGAAACTGAACATTGCATAAAAATTTGGCACCATAGCTTAGAAGAGGATTGTAGCTAGGTTGTAAAGAGTGAAATATCTGCACAGCAGGGTTTATATGGCTTTTCAAGGAAATCTTCATTAAAGTATTATTCATCTTAACCAAAATCTGAATAAAACAGCAAAAAAGATCTAAACAAAAAATAAGGGAAAAAAAAAAAAAAAACAAACAGAAACCAACCAACCAAAATGCCCCAAAAAATGAACCAACCAAAAAAAAAAAAAAAAAAAAAAAAAAAAAACCACAAAAACCAAAACCAACAGAGCCACACTTATTTGCATGCCGGGGAAATTAAGGATAACAGAAGGGCCTCTATAGATATGTTGCAAGCAAGACAAAGACTAGGGATAAATGTGGGCCCTCTCCAGAAAAAAATGAGAGACTTCACTACCCTGGAAAAAGAGAGTGCTGAGTTTCTCAATGACTTCTGTGCCTCAGTCTTCAACAGCAAGTGCTCCAGTCATGCCACCCAACTTGAAAAAGGCAAGTGCAGAGACTGGGAGAATGAAGGCCCTCTGTAAGAGAAGGCCGGGTTCAATAGCATCCAAGGCACCTGAATGTGCACAATTCCGTGGAACCTGATGAGATTTGTCTGTGTGTCCTGAGGGAGCTGGCAGACAAAGCTGTAAAGCCACTATCCATCATTGTTGAAAAAATTGTGGCAGTCAGGTGAAGTCCATGATGACCAAAAAAGGGAAGTATAAGCCCCATTTTTAAAATGGGAAAATCAAAAGAGCTGGGGAACTACAGAGCAGTCAGTCTCACCTCTGTGCCAGGCAAGATCATGGAGCAGATTCTCCTGGAAACTGCTGAGGCTCATGGAAGGCAAAGATGTGACTGGTAAGAGCCAACATGGCTTTACAAAGGGAAAATCATGCCTGCCAACCCTGGTGATCTTCTATGACGGGGCTACTGCACTGGGGGATAGGGGCAGAACAACTGACATCATCTACCTGGACTTAAGCAAAGGCTTTGACACTGTGCCATGTGACATCCTTGTCTCCAAACTGAACAGACGTGGATTTGATGGATGGACCATGCACAGGATAAAGAACTGGCTGGAGGGCTGCATGCAGAAAGTTGTGGCCAGGGGCTCATTGTCCACATGTCAAGTGATGCCCTCAGGGGTCACAACTGCAACCAATGCTGTTCAACACCCTTGTTTTGGTTATGGACAGTGGGATCAAGTGCACCCTTGGTAAATCTGCTGTTGACACCAAGCTCTGTGGGGCAGTCACACTGGAGGAAGGGGATAGTGCGATCCAGAGGGATCTGGACAGGCTTGAGAAGTGGGCCTGTGTAAACATCATGAAGGTCAACAAACCCAAGTGCAAGATCCTACACCTGGGTTGGAGCAGTCCTAGGCACAAACACAGTCTGGTTGAAGGAGTCGTTGAAAGCAGGCCTGCAGAGAAAGAATTGGGGGTGTTGGTTGATGGGAAACTCAACATGAGCCAGCAATGTGCGCTCGCAGTCCAGAGAGCCAGTCTGGTCTGCATCAAAAGGAGCATGGCCAGCAGGTCAAAGGAGGTGATTGTCCCCCTGTGCTCTTCTCTTGTGAGACCTGAATTGCTGCATGCAGCTCTGGTGTCCCCAACATAAGAACTGTTGTAGCAAGTCCAGAAGAGAGGCACAAAACTGATAAGAGGATTGGAGCACCTCTCTTACAAAGGCTGAAAAAGCTGAGGCTGTTCAGGCTGGAGAAGTTTGTGTGAATGCCTCATAGGATCTGTCCAGTATTAGAAAGGGGCCTGCCAGGAAACTGGAAAGGAACTGCATATCAGGAACTGCAGTGACAGGACAGAAAGTAAATGGGTACAGATTGAAAGAGGGGAGATTTAGGTTAGATATTAGGAAGAAATTTTTTACTGTGGTGGTTGTTAGATACTGGAACAGGTTGCCCAGGAGTTTGTGGGTTCCCCAACCCTGGCAGTGTTCAAGGGCAGAATGATAAGGCCTTGATCAGCATGGTCTAGTGGGAGGGGTCCACGTGGAAGGGGCAGTTTGGATTAGATGATGCTTAAGGTCCATTTCAACCCTTTAGCAGTCTAATTCTATCTCCCACAGACTGAAAAGCTGATAGTTTGAGAAGAGACTAGTAAACCTCATGATCGAAAACCAAGTTAGGAGTGCTAAGTAATAAAGTTAGTGTGTTATTGCTGATGTTTTCAGACAGATTTTTATTGATTGATTTTGTACATATCGCATGTTTCTAAAATCTGAGGTTGTTACAGCTTTGCTGGCAAAATGATACACTGGAAAGATATGACAGAGCTCACAAGAGTTCTATAAATAATTCAGCAATCCTTCTATTTTTGGGGTTTTCTTTTCCTCTTTTTTTACTTGTTTTGTTCTGTTTTTAATGAGGCCTTGATTCAGGCACAGCTCTATTCACAAATCATGCACATGTTATGAAAATTTTGCCAGTATCAACAAGACTGAATTCATACTGTACTGTACTGACTACAGCATCAAGTATAACTTCTTGGTACATGTTTTAAACTGTCTGCATGCTGTATTTAAAAAAATGCATTGAATTCTCTGTCCATTAGTTCAAGAATAGTCCTCTAATTCATATTCAGTGAGAAGAATGTTCCCTAATAAACTTTCTCCCTTCCTTTTCAGTATCAGTTTTGTTCCTACTTACAAATGCAGGGGTAGACAATTGTTATGACAGGAATGATAAAATCATAGAATCATCGACACGTTTGCACTGGAACAGACCTTTGAGATCATAGAGTCCATTATCATAGCACTTCCAAGTTCACCACTAAATCATGTCTTTAAGTGCCACATTTACACATATTTTTAATGCCTCTGGGGCTGGTGACTCCACCACTTCCCTGGGTAGTCTCTTCCAGGGCTCGACAACACTTTTGGTGAAGATGTTTTACCTAACATTCAATCTAACACACACACACACACACACACACACACACATATTCCCCTACCATCCTGCCCCTTCAGTGGAACTTGAGGCCATTTTCTCTTATTCTATGACTTGTCAAAAGAGACCAATCACCACCTGAATCTCCTTTCAGATAGTTGCAGGAAGTGATAAGGTCTTCCCTCAGCCCCCTTTTCTCCAGGCTAATAAAGACCTTTGTCTCTAACCATATATTTCTTTGCATGAGGGCACCTTCAAGGCTCAGGATTAGCCAGCTTCCACTCCTCACAGCTGCCTCTGGCCTACAGTGTGATCCAGCCCTAGAAGACTTGACCCTTATGTGGGGCTTGTGCTTCCAGGGAAGCCAGCAATTGAAGCAGAAGTGATTTATGTGACCTTTCCTCTGCAGGGTGAAATTTTCCTATTTTTTTTCTTTTTCCATGATAGTAGGACTGAAACCCCAATCAGTTCTCTTATTTGCTGACGGTGGTGAGGTTTTTTTTCTGACTTTTGCTAAACATAGAAAATCGAAATTTATTGAGCTGGATTCAGTAATATTCTGTTGACCAGCTCTACATATGCATATTTCATCATATTGCTCCTTATAATATTATAATTATAAGTAGCAGTATGATGAAATATAAAATTATAATATTATAATTTATTGTATAATGTAAGAAAAATCTGGGGTTTTGACTGCTAGTATATAATGGCAGAAGCAATTAAATTGCTGGTGGTATGGCAGAAGTTTTTTGTTCTTAGAATGTGTGTAAAGTTCGGTTGCTGTGAATAAAGAAACACTTTAAAAGATCTTTAACCTTTTCAGTAAATGAACAACATCCATAAAAATAAAACTGAGTTCTATAAAAGCCCATAAGATAGAGATAGTATTTCTCACAAGTTATTTCCAAGTGAGTTATTCTTAAGGGGCCTAATATAAGTGCAGAAAGAAGCTAATAGATTGTATTTCTTGAATCTCTGATACTATCTGGAACAATATCCTTTAAAAATGGTATTCCATTACGAGACAATAAAAAGATGAAAGAATAAGATAACTGCACTAAAGATTATTAACCCCATAAAATAGGATGCATTTCTGGTTTTGTAGTGTTGATACTAGATGCTCCAGTAGAATATTTTGGTCCAACTGTGCCTCTTAAAACCAGAAATCTTCCCATATCTCTTACAATTGCCACCATAAAGTTATGTACTTTCCTGCACTAGGCCTCTAGAGGGGACTCCATAGTGTAGATGACAAGAGTCAGAAGTGAACTGAGGGTTTTGAAAGGGACAAAAAGTATTAATACATTAATACAAAAGTTATTACTACAACTACACATGTCAATGCTCTCTTAAAACTTCTGGAAAAATCTCTGTGAAAGTTTCCTGCAAAATCTTAGATTTCCTTGCTTCTGCTGTTATCCCTGCAGAGTCATCTGCCAGCTCCGTCAGGTTTCAGGTGAGATGGTTATTGCCCCAGACAGACAGTGCTGCTTCAGTTAAGGCTGTGCTGTAGATCTCCATGGCTGCTTAATGATGAACTGCATCTTCAATATCAGAAACTGCATGAACAGCTCTGAGTCGGCTGAAGATAACACAGACCTGATAAGGATTAATCTGAGAGTTTTCATCTACAGTGAGTGGCTAGTCACTTGGGTCATTTGAATTAGGTCTTCATACAGAGAGGACAGTGACCCAATGACCCAGTGATCTAAGGGGCTGCTGCTCCTTGAGTTCTCTGCCTCCCATAGGGCCAGAGCAAGCTGAATTACTTGACTTGATCACAGGAGCAATTTGATCTTTCTAGGAGGAATGATTTGTCTTTTATAATCTTATGGAACCATTTCCTCTAAAAATTAGGGTGAACATGAAAAATGCAGAAAGCACAAGAAATACATAACCCATATGAGATATCTAGCCACTGCAGTGCCTTTTATTTTGAAAAAAGTTAATTTTGCGATTTTATTTGCTCTATTGAAGCTGCCTTTCTCTTGCCTAGTGGTGCAGAGTGATCTGTTGTTAGTGATGGAGATTTTACTGCTGATAGCACTTTCTGAAGTAGAAATTTCAAAATAATCTGTTATAAAGAGCCCATCATTAATTACAATTATTTCAGTAAAAGTGCTTGTTAAAACAGCAGACAGGGATGTATCTTATATGTCATTAGTAATGCATGGTAAAAAAGGCAAATAAGGAAGAATTTTATGAGCCAAGGACTAGGTCTTCCATTAATTTATGTGAGGAATGACACATACATATTAAAATTGTTTTTGGTGAGCATTTTATTTTTTGTCCTTGGAAAAGTATGTGATGTATCTGAAAGATAATTTTAAAAAAGAAAAACCCTAAGTTACAAAAGATAAGTAGTTGAAAAATCCATAACAGTAATAAATTGTTTTTCAGACTGATCTTATGATTAGATATTGGCTTTTTGGGTTATTTTAATGTATGGTAATAGTTCTTCACCTGGGAAGTGTGTGGGAGAAGGTGTGGAATCCCACACCTGATAGGGTGTGGAATAGACACATGGAGATGGCTCGGAAGAGACCATTCTGAGATGGTTTCAATTGAATGGAAGGGTAAGGCAGGCAAAGAGCACAACAAGTAGAAAAATCAGTGTCTGATCAACAACCTGCTCAATACCCAGTTCACTAGCTGCCCCTGCAATGCTGACAGCTGCAGTGGCCCATGGAAAAGTGGTTCTGTACAAGCTGTCTCTGGCCTTTTTTTGTTTCACAACTAGTTTAAGGTTAAGAGCTTAAAGTCTCAGTGATTTGGTTTCAGTCTCCTGACTCTAAGTGCTCACTTTTGGCACAGTGGCCTTGTTGGACTTGGAAGCTTGCAAATGCATAACATTTTGCATTCAGGTTTTCTGAAATACAAGCAGTTCATTTATGTGCAGCAGAAGAATGCCTGGGGCAAAGGATGTGGACAATAGAAAAGAGCAAAGAGACGAAAAACCTTGTGGATGATAGATTGCTGCCACATGGCTCTGTGGGAATAAAGAACTGCAAATTAAGAGGTTGTCAACAATCATTAGTCTGTAGGACTTTGCAGAGGAGGGTTGTTTCCAAGGACTTAATATTTTGTTGAATGAACATTTGCAGATCTGAAATGGATCTGAACTATCTGTTTTAAAAACGTTCAGATGAACAGACTATAGAATTAAATCACAGATCTGTTACTATTAGGTAAGTTGTACACTCCACTCTCATTAGGGGAAGACTAAAGTTGGTTTATCAAGCTGAATAAAGACTAGAATTTAATTTAATAATACAAATGGATATTGAGTAAAACAGTTCAACTGATGCAAAAATCTGGCAGTTGAGTATTAAGCTGAGCTTTCGTAAGGTTTGAATAGACAATGCTTATTGTATCTTTGTGCAAGCACACTATGGATATAATTGTAATATAATTTCATTTTACATCAAGAATTGACACCCTTCAGAATATATTTTCATTTCTGGCAGATTTTTTTTTTTCCTGTTAAGAGTCAAGAAAACATTTTCGCAGTTAAAAGTTAGCCAAAAAACAATGTCCATCTAAATAAACAAGGACTTAATATTTGTCACAAATAGTCAACAGCAATGGTTTCAGAACCTTCTGCATGTTAGTGTACATACAGGTATGTCTTTCATCAGCTTTAATAGATTTTTCCTTGTTTAAAATTCCACTGTTCAGTATGGACAAATGAAATGAAGAAAGGTGAAAAATGCCAAGGGAGGTGATGCTGTAGTCTAGGTTATTCATCTTGGAGCCTCCCAAAACAATGAATGACTGTCTGATGGAGGCAATCTCTTGTTTTAGGGACTGGACGAACAGATTACTTGAATGGCTCAGCATCATATTTCCATCTTCTCCCTTTTCATGTTCTAGGCTGATATGCTGTAATAACACTCATTGGCTTCTCGTTAAATGCAAAATAAGTGAAATACACAGTTTTATTTATTATACCAAATGAAGTAAAAAAAAATTTAAAAATACTTTTATTCTTCATGATGTGAAAGATGTTGAGGCGTTCTAAATCACTGCAGATGTTAGCAGATTTGTGCTATGTAAATTGCATATGTTAATGATGTTACAAAATGTTCTAATCAGTGTTTATTCTGTCATATTTTATTTCTATTTGTTTTTCAAAACTATATGTGCATATGGTACAGGAACCTTGAAAAATCATAAGGCAGTCAGATTGAAATACAGGCTTTAAGTTAAATACAGAGATATGTGTTTTAATTAAAGTGGTTTATAAATATATATTATGGATACTTTGATAAATCCTTCTATTTTTTTTTAACACAGTAGTACTTTAAAATATTCAGAATGATAACAGAAGTCTCTTTCAGCATAAACTGGCCAGTGTGCTTGGTAATGATACAGGAAAAATACACTGATATTCTTTAAAAATACCTAATAGATGATATTTACAATTTTTTATTCAAACTTCTAAGCTGAGCTCTTGGAAACTTTTCAATATGGTTCAGGCTGTGAATATAAACTTTTATAGATTAGATTGTAAGGAATATGGATGATACCCATTAGGTTGCTTCCTAGGAGTTAAACACTGTGTTTTCCCTTGCTTTTTAGATTGAGACTGACTATGAAGTGTTTGCAGTTTTCTGGGGAGTTAAGTGGAATTTAGGTTAGGCACAGTAGATCATAGAGAAGCTTAGGCAGAAAGAAGGACAGGATCCTCCCCAGAGCACGTTCTTCCCAGTGAATCAGTGTCAGTGTACACACACTGATATTTAATATAAAAACAAAGGGAAAGTTGAGATCAAACTGAGAACTGGGCAAAGAGTGAAATGCTTTCAGGACTAGGTAAAGCTGGATATTAAGATATATCCAGTGTAAGATATCTGAATATCATTTCAGGCATTATTTAGTTTAGTCTACTATTCCTAGAAAGAGAAGTATTTCATTTTGTATTCAGAGTATTATTGCACAGCTATAGGTTTGACTCTCTTCCACAGGCATTGAATCACAATAAGCCTAAGTGATACACAATTCATACACAGATCTTGCTAGTAAGTTATGTCATCCTAGAAATGTTTTTTGAAAAAGAAGCAACCACTAAAGACTTCAGCATTGTTCAAAATTTTTTGTACTCAGCTTTAACACAGAAGTACAGAGTATATATTTCTGGCCAAAAAAAAAATATGTTTCTTCTCATTTAATGGGCAAGTATGTTACACATTGCAGTTTGAAATCTATTCTGTTTTGTGTGAAAGAAATTATTTACTGTTTGCCTCCTCATATACGCAGTTCTGTTGGAGGATAGGAGGGGTTTTTTTGTTGGCTTTGGGGTTTGTTTGTTTATTTTCTATCTTTGTATTTTTTATCAAGAGCTTAAGTGTTTTCTTAAATATTATCTACATAACTGTCATTGATTAGGTTTTTTTGGGTTTTTTAACTGTACAAGTTGATTGGTCTTGGAACTCGGTCAGGGCATGTGATAACAGGATTTATGGTGCAAACCCTAGAGATGTGTTTATTTACAGAGTCTGTGAATTAAACCAAGATACCACAGAAATCAGAGGAAGTCTACCTGTTCCCTTCATTAAAATCAGAGCCTTACCTCAGACTGAAGAGCAGTACAGTCCACCCAGTGTCATGTTGTATTTGTCTTTGTGAGGCAACTGAAGGTGTGGTATTAAAATTAAATATGTCAGTAATGGTGTTTAGGAAGAAAAACTAATGGGGAGATGGATTTGCTGAAACCTAATTGCAGTCACAGAGACTAGACTGAAGCAGGAACTAGCAGAACTGAAGTGGCTGTTTAAAAGGCTGTCTATGAGAAAGTCATGTTTTTTCTTCTGCAAGTTTGATATAACAGTTATAGCCATCTTTGGATCTCTCCTGAGCTAACACTACAGTCACTTGTTCAGCAGATAACCTCTGCAGACCACATTTAATAACATTTTAAAGGTAATATTTGTATAAGGATGACCACTTCTGTAAAAATTTCTCCAGTGAATGAGAAGCACACTGTTTTCTCAGACCTTTTGCATTGTTTGGTTTCAAACAATGTAAGTATCTTTCTAATCAACTAATGAAGATTAATACACTACTTTGAATATTTTGGTTGTCTTCTTTATTTTTGATTTTTGCTAGTTTGGACTTCTTTTGTTACATTGGAGAAGCATCTTTGGATGTTTCTAATTGAGGGGTTTTAGTATAACCATCATTGCTCTTAACATAGTGAAGGGAAAATGCAAATAAATACCTCTAATAAGCCTCTTTGTTTTTTTCTGTATACCAAACAGATTCTCATCCTGTACTATTTACTACTGTACTACTGCTCCACAGCTGTCTTCTGTATAACAGGAGATGAAAAATCACACATCATATTGTGGGAGAGTGGCTTTAAGAATACTTGAGAGAGAACATGAAAATATTAAAAAATCCAGGCTAATGACATAAGAAGTACATAATCTAAGTGCTTCCCCTAGAATTCCAGATAATTTTGTTTGCTCATGTCAGCCATTAAGATGAGTTTGAGTACTTAATTTCCTAGGATAGAATAGTACTCTCTAGAGATTTCATTCATGGTTTCCCATCTTTGTGAATAGATGTTGGCTTTCCTTACCTTAACATGTAAAGGTATGGTCCCCTGGCACCAACCCAAACTGGCAATATCCTGGGATTTTGGTAGAACTTAGAATTATCTGCAAGGTGCTGTGATTTTGTTTGCCTATTCTTCTGTTTGTTAATAAGTGAACTTATAGAGATGTTGGTACAACACTTTCAAGCAAATAGACAAGTACCAGGTTCCAATTCTCTTGTTTTAATTTCCAGTTGTCACTATTGTGTTTTTGATACATATTTAGAGCATTTTAGTATTCCATTGGCCAACTCAGTCCTGCATGACAACTAGAAATGAAATAAGCAATGAACTGAAGTCTGGAAAATTTGAAATGCGGTCTTGTACATGAGGAAATACCTTGGTTGTTTGTTCTCCACAACTGTCAGTTTGAAAACCTTAAAACTTTTTTCTCATAATGCGAAGAATTTGCACATTAACAATAGAGAGAATTCCTTTTCTTATACATTTTGGATATCTTTTTTTCTGTGTGTCATCATGGGGTTTCACTGCAAATTTTGATCTTGACCACGATATCACAATTGCAAAGAGAGTGTAAGTGTTTAGAGAACAGTGTTTTATTACTGCAGCGCACACAGTTTGGGGAATTGATCATTTTTCTTCTCTCCCCCTGTGGTTCAGCTTTTGGCAGGTCGTCTTGCTGCACACAGAGACTGATTGATCTCTCACCACGTGAAAATGGCAGGTGCTTGTTAGGCCCCCAGTGGGACTTACTTCAGTCTGCAGTGATTCCTTTCTTCATACGGTATTGTTAATAGATGCCATCTTTTGGTCTCTTAATCTTTAACCAGCAAACAGACTTGAATCTGTTAAATAGATCCAGCATTCCATCTTTAAAGTATGGTGCTTTAGTGCATGATTGCAGTGAGTGCACTGGAGTTTAAAAGCAAACTAGTATTTCCCAAGAGACAGGAGATTTTGCTTTTTAAATTATCTGTAGTCCACATCCTATAGAAAAAAAAAAGCCTGAATAGACAAGATTTTAACTCAGCATATTACCTTCCCAAATGACAAAATTAGAATGGATGCTATGTTTTTAAAAATCTGTGGATTCATGAATAAAGAAACATACTTTTTGACCCAAGAGAAATGAACCTCTGTTTAGGAGCTTTTGCAAAAATATGTTAAAATCATAGATCTGTTCATGAAATATGGGTTTTTGATGCTCATTTTTTTCATTAAGATTGTTGGTGAATTAGCCTTGTATTTTCTCTGAATCATTCACTGAATTAATTTACCCTCTAATATTAGAAGCACTAATTATCAGTAAAGTTGTTCTGTAGGTTATTAGTTTGGAAAAGACCATCATGTTATTAAACAATGCTCTAAAAAGCATTATTTTAAATCATCAGGTGGGGAGACTCAAAAGTAATACTGCATAAATGGTTCTAAAAGACATTGCTTAGAAAATTTAATTACACTCCTGAGGTAAACTTGTCTATCATCAATGCCATCACTGCCAGTCATGGGATCTTATTATACCTTTTCTGGATAGGAAAATGCAAGACAAAAACCTGTAGATCTTTACAGGCTGTGACTAAGTCCCTTCTTCCCCATTATTCTTTTCCTTTGATCAGGCAAGTTGGACTCTGAATTGCACAGAAGGCCTATTTTCATTCCTTTAATTATTTTCTCTAATATTTTCTGAAACCTCTCAATTTGATTGCTATTCCAGATGACAGTTTTAGCAGAACTGAACAGACTTTTTGAAAATTAACTGTGTCTTGGACTGCAGTGCTCTATTGACTCAATACTGAAGATCCTCCCTTTATATGCATTTGAGATAAGTCTCTTACAGGAAAGTGATATTCAGCCCAGTCCCAGTCTCACAGCACTTTGCAGAGCCTTTGTACCCCAGAATCTAGTTTAACATCCTTCATCAATGCCATTCATTCTTTCTTCATACACATATAATCTTATTTGGGCCATACTAATTTTCCTTTTTTTTTTAACCTGAAATTTTTCCTGTTAACAATTTATCAACCAGTCACAATTGCTCTGTAGCAGGGATCAGACCTGCTCACTTTGTGTTACCATATATCTTATACCCCGTGTATACCACAGGTGATGTTACATGTGCTTGTGTTGCAAGTTTCTTACACTTATGGTTAAAAATCATGTCGCCAAGTGACCTATTTGCAAGAGAAAGCGGTTAAAATGTTTCTAGAAGCAGTCAATGAGACTCCTCTGTTTATGTTTGCAATTCTTTTAGGTAGCCAGATAGCTAGTTTTAATAAGTTTCTTTTTTTGTTTTTTAACCTTTATTGTTTTTTAAAATCTAGATATCCTTCAAGTAAACCCAACCTCCAAACTGAATATTATCAGTGTTTTGATTGGATTGGGGATTCCTTTGCATGCATGGAAGAAATGTAAATGCTATGAAACAAAAGTTCATGTACAGTGTATATTTCTTTATGATCTTATTTAAGAGCCAGCTGGGTAGGAACACAGTTACACTTAAAAATATCATGTCTTCTACTTTTTAGAAGCTGGTAGAAGAAGCTTCTTCCTTTGTAAAATTTAAAAAAAATACTATGACTTTTAGTAATTAAGAATGTGAGAGAACAGTTATGATTGGTTGCAGGCTGTTAATATTTTCTCCGTGAGGTTTTTAGGTATAATTGATATGTATAAAAGCTTCATATAATGACCAAGAGGAATCTAGTTCTCCAAGTGGTACTCCTTTCTAAGGTTCTAAGTTTAGATTTTCCTATTTTTAATATAAAGAACAGATTTTTAGACCTCTGCATTAATATTGATAAAGTAGTTAAGCTTTTAGTTTTGCAGTTGGAGTACGTCATGACTTCAGCAGAATTTTACAACTTATCACACGCTGGGTTTTTTTGATGGCAAGTAATGGAAAAAATCAGAGCATTAGTCCGTGATAGATATTTTTCTACATTCTTAGTGTTGAAGTAGCAGTAGAGAAAAATCTGTGCAAAATTCTTGAAGACTACTTAGGGAATCTTGACATTCTTATGCCTGGAAAATCTATATCTTTAGATGGCTACCCATGACTGTGAGAAAGTCAATAAAAGATATAAGTTAATCTACCAGATCAAAAGTAAGACAATGTGAAACTTCACAAATTCAACTTGTAGTTAAAATATAAAGAATTGAAAGACCTCAATGGGGCTCATCCTTTCATGAGGATTAGTCTCACTTTGTTGAAGAGGAATAACAGGGGGAAGTATTTCTCTTACTTTGCAAAAGGCATTTGCTATCAAATTATGACATTTGAAATGTCTGCCTGCAGACTTTCAGGTTAACACCAATGAAGGTCAGAGTCACAACCATTGTTACTGTCATCCTTACCTACTTATGTGCACAGAACTCCTCCATGGAATTTCTGCACAAGGTCAGTCATGAAACTGAAATTCATCATTCTCTTCCATGACCCAAAATATCCAAAATAACAACCACTTCTGCCATCAATTAATCCCAAAGTACACTTGCAGAGTGAGTAACATTTTGAATATTACTACAGATTTGTAAACATTTGGTACTGAAGAGAAACACAGACATTCAAAATCCTGTAGAAAGACTGATATTCTTCAATGAAACAGAAAAGCCAAACCTTGGCACACATAATTACAAATCCTACTAAGCCAGATTTTTAGATCTTGTCTTGATTTAATTCATGCTAGTGCTCACGAGAACTGGCCTGAATGAGGGCAACCTATAATTGGAGTTTTCTCTTTGAAATCTGTTCTCTTTTCATCTACTAAATCAAATGAATGAATCTGGATTTTCTTTCTTATTATTTGTGCCATTATTTAGGTACCTGAGCTCCAGGGTTTTGCTGCTAGTGGGATTTCTGCGTGCCAGTTTTTTTGACTCCACAGTGTCTTAGGTTCTTAGAACAGAAATTAGATTTAAAATGGATAATGAGGACATGCCTTGATCTTAGGGCTGAAATCCTCTTGTAAGTTATGGAGAAAAGACTCTTTTTCAGTACAGAAAAGATTGGGATAGAATGAGCTCTGTTCAGGCTAATGTGAAGGCACTCTTCCTGAATTCTTGAAAATTTCCTGGTTTAATTGAAGTATTTCTCTGTAGCTGTATTTCAAGTACAAACTTTCTATTGACAAAGTAAAATAAATGCCATTATTTTGATTTAATAACACATAATTTGAGTAATAGATTAGTGTTTTAATACCAGAGAGGCTGCTGTAACAATAAAATAAAATATATGTTTTAAAACCCTTGACTCATATGAAGATGTCCATCTCCAGTGACCACACAGTTACAGTTTCAAGTAAGTTTTCTCATTTTTAGCAAAAAAAATAAAGTCAGTATTTTTCCCTTTCATTTGCATTTGCTGTGGCTTTTAAAAAATATTTTGGTTTCCTTGGATTAACAAAGATTTTATGATTCTATGAGTTGCATTCTTTATTTAGATAAAAATACAAGTTTTGAGTATTTTGAGTATTAAGAAAAACCCAGAGATTTTTACTTTTAGGGTGAAAATCTCACCTGAATGTGATTGATCAAGCTGACATCCATCCATGCTCCAATTTGGGACAACAGAGGAGTTGAGAACTTAATCACTACATTCCCAAAGGCTATATATGGTAATTGACAACATTAGTATCAATTCTTCACAAAAGTGTGTTTCTTACAACCATTTTAAATGCATAAATGGTAAATAATTAAAATATATTACAGCATACATATCACTTCATTCATCAGCAGCCTTTTTCAATACAAGCTCTTTTATTTCATGCTAGACAAGGTAATGCCTCTAAAGTGCTTAGCTCAGTAAATAAAGAGGGATGATCTTCTACAGGAAAGTAAATCTTGCTTTAAGGTATAATCAGTACTGTATTGTTAGGGCAAATCCAGCTTATGTGCAACAATACTGGAATCTAGTCAGCTCACTGGTCCCTTCAGATATAAGACCTTTTTCAGCTACAAAAGGAACAGCTCTTAATAATTTTATCCTCCTAATCTTTTGAGTCTACCTCAAAAACGCCAGGTACATTTCTATTTTAACAAATGCACAAGATGGGCAGTAAATGTGCTCAACATGCTGCACTCTGCAGTGCCATCAGGACACATCTGTATGGGAGAACACACATACTCTTTGCAGTACTGGGAATTTATTTTGATTTCACCTGAGGCAGCAGGATTGTATTCTGGAAAAAATTAGAATGTTAAGTCATTTGATTTTCATCCCCTCTGAGCACTGTGTAGTCAGGAATTGTTAGTGGTGTTCATTTTGAAGCTGAACAGTGGGATTAAGTACATCATGTCAAACACTGGGATTGCTTTCACAAAACAGAAACAAAAAGATGTGCTTACAAACTAATTTTTGAAATCAGGAGAACCAACAAATTTTTTAGAAATTGAAACTACCTTTGAAATGTAATGAAATTTTATTGTTTGAAGCTTAAATCCTGATAATTTTTTTCATTTTATTTTACCTACTTGCACTGGTTCTGTGCTTATTATGAACAGAAGTCACCCTTAAGAGATCAAGACTTGCCAATACTTCTAAATACAGCAGCATATCATAATTGCTTTTCTATTCTAGGTGTAGAATTGGGCTTTAACTGCTAGCAAATTCAGATTTTTAATGGTGCCTCCTCTAAGTAGCAGCCTTTCAATTTTATGCACTAGGAAAAAGCTGCTGATATCCTGTTCTAGCAACCTAGGTATAAAAGAGCATTTTGAAGTGCCACATGAAATAAGATAGTAGTGAATAATAAGCTAGAAAATATGCTTAAGGAATCACTTTACTATCGTTGCCATGTACAAATTATACAGGAAGAGCTGAGGGCTGGCATCTGTTTTTCAGCTTACTTCTGTGCACTGCAAGCTTAGTATTGTTGTTTGCCTACAGCTATTTTTTGCACTTTTTAAGAATCAGTCAATCATACAGCTCCTAAACAAAAGAAAAACCATTTGGTGACTGAATTTACTCAGATGACTCTCCAAAAGTTCAAATTATAGTTTTCATAACCAAGGTGAAAAAAAATTAACTTCCTACATTTCTTCTAACATGTAATAATTTTTTAAATCTCTCGATATGCCACTAATAATGCTTTGTAACTTAACAGATTGACTCACAAGAAGGAGGTTTGATGTTAGATAATCAACTACATTTCTTGTTTGAAATTGCCTTGAATTGTATATTGCCATAGGTTTGCTTTATCAGTATTTACCCAGGAATATCATCTAGGAGATACAGACTGATGTAAATTACATCCAAGAAATCTATCCTGGCTCCAATAAATTTTTGCTTTTTCATTGGTTCTTCCTGAATAGAGCAGACTTGAGAGGTTAGAAGGTGCCATACATTTTCAGTACTTTAAATTTTGAAAATATTTTTGAGAACATTATTGCCTGGTGTTCAGTCATAGAATTTCAGGCTTTTTCTGGTGAGATGGGCGAGCCATGTGGTTATCCACATGAAATGCAAGGGTATAGCCACCTCTGATCTTTCAATTCTGTAAACTGCAAACTGAACAAACCTCATATGCAAGATGTATATACTAAAATTATGCTGCCTTACTAATGACTCTTAAAAATAGCTCTTTACATTGAACCTAAGCTAAGCCCAAAGACCTTTATGTGGGAAAAGCAACACAAGTCGATTCTATTTAAAATTCTCAGTACTGTAGGCTTGCAGTATAATTCAAATTCCCCACTTTCCTGGACCTCAACATCGCAATTTATCTGCTCAGTCCCTGTCCTCTTAGAGTGATGGAGAAATCTCCTCAAGAGCTGATGTATCAGGAAAAAGTGATACTATGATTTGGAGAGCTCCTTCAGTTGCCGTTCAATGTGACAGTTTCTTTCTAAACAGTCTGGCTTTTGTTTTCAAATGTGAATCAGAAAGAACTGCAATCCTGAAATCAGCATGGTTAAATTGCCTAATTAAATATGATATGCGGGTTTAGTTTTCAGTTGCTGACTAGACTCCTGTAGAGTGATAGAGACATGGTTTAATTGCACATTAGGCAAGTTGTGGATGAAAAAGACAGACAAGGAATTGGACTCACTGAAGTGTAGATATCAAGAAATACATTTAAATTCTATGGAGCAAAACCAACCGTAACAATGAGTGATTTCTCTCATCCTTAAAGTACCTATTGTATGTGTGTAAATTAATAGTTTCCTGTTAATTTTTGGCTGCAGAGGGAGCCTGAGTGTGACTATCTGAGAATAGAAATACAGTATGTATAATGCGACATATAACTCTAGGCAAAATATAATGAAATGCATCATGTAGAAGACACCCATAGTACTTCCAAAACATCTTAGATGGAAAAAGGTGCAGCACAGGTATATTAATTTACAAATCAGAGTTGTATAGGCAGAACAATGCAAGGGCGGAAGCTGACATCCCTGATGACATGTCCAGAGAAGAGACAGACTAGATCTAATAGAGAATAGCATGACTGCTGTGCAGATCCAGCACTTTTATTTCTTATTAAGTAATCTAATAAAAATAAACCTGGGAAGATTTTTTTTTTAATTAGATCAATATCCAGGTCTTAGAAAGTTTAACTGCTTTTCACTGTCTTTAATGATTCTAATGCTGATGAGCACAAGGATGAAATAACTGGTGCTACTTTGTGAAGAATCAGAGATAAAATGTCAATACCTTTAATGAAAAACAAAGCATCCTGCAATTTCTCACTTATGACATGTTTTCAAATAAATGGAAACATTTTTCTTGACATCATGATTAAAATAGGACATGATTCTTTGGCCCTCACTAATGATTAACTGTTCTGCTGGTAAAGTGGATTTTCTTATTTTCTGCTAGAGTAAAAAACAGGAATTTGGTTTAAGCTTAACATTAATAGTGTCAAGAAAGAAAAAATTATTTAACATAGACTTTCCTATGACTTATTATATTGTCATTTCTTACAGACTTAACCAAATTTTGCTTTTATTTGAACTGAAAGCAATGAAGGAACAGAATGATTATGCAAAAGAAGGTTGCTCTGTGCAGAAAATAAAGACTGAAGATCCAGAACAATTTTTTTCCCCTCTCTGAGATTGTAACTTCAAATATTATTTTCAAGAATAATAGCTAAAAACAGTTCATACAAAAGCATGGATTTTACATTGGAATGATTCCTTTAAATGATGACTTTTAAAGAGGAAATCTGATGGAAACATACATTATAATCATGTTGATAACGTTAAAATCTATGCATGATCATGGCAGTCAGAAATTAGAAGGTTAGAAACAAAATTAGTCAAATCTTCCTGCTCATATTCTTAACATTTTTGCATTTTGCAGTGACAGCTTTGGTTTAGAGAAGGAAAACACACAGCAGACAAACCATTCAGAGGTAGAGTGCTGAAGAAAAGCTGCATTAATCAGGGGAAAAGACAGCCTTTATAGATACCTGTGGGTTTCAATACAATTCAAAGGTGTTTTGCTATTGATGCTGCAATGTCTAGTTCAAAAGAAAAGGGGTGTCAAGAAAGGGATTGTTATTTCGAAGTAACAGAATCATCCACTGCCCACGGCACTGGGGGCTGCTGTGCGTGTGGCTGCAAGGAGAGCTGCAGCCTCAGGATGCAGCCATCCAGCTGCTCATTGTGCCACAGAACACCTGTGATTGGCAGGAAAAGTGCAATCCCTTGTCTGACTCCAGGTTGGTCTGAAAAAGCCATTTTGGTCCAAGGAAAATAACGTGCTGTCCTGTACTCCCTCAACAAAGGAGCATAGCAATAGTAGAAATCAACAGCCTTTCTCTGTGGCATCAACTTATGTTCCTATGACATAAAAAAATAAAATGCTAACAAAATGCACTAATCAGTCCTGCTCAGGTGGAAGCAATGACAGGCAAGTGTTTACATGGATTGCTTGATGACAGACCTGGAAAGAAAACAGTGTAGAGTTCACACCAATGAAGAAAGCAAGAACAAAGGGAAATTGATTTACTGAAAATGTTGTTGGTGATTTTTAAAAAAACCTTGCAGTGTCTTGAAATCAAGGAGGAATTTGAGGAGTTATTGGAAACACCTGGATACACCAGAATACCAGATCCTATCGGTCTAAGCTTTTTAACTTGCAATATTTTTGGAAGCAGTTTGTGTTTGCTTTTGTTTTGGGTATTGGTTTGGTTTTGTTTTGGTTGGTTTTTTTTTAGTTTTGAGGTGAGTTCTTTTTGTGGGTTTTTTTTTTGGCGGGGGGGCGTTGTTTTGTTGTTGTCTTTTTTCATATGTGAAGGCAGAATATGCTTTAGCAGGAATAAAGTTGAAGACACGGTAAGATCCTCAAACACTTCCCTTTCCCTCTAGTTATGTTTGGTGAGTTTATCTTTTTCTTAGAGATTTACATTTTTAAGTGTAAAGTTCTTTTTCAAGTTGCTTCAACATGGATATATATGGCCTCATAGAAATTCTGTAATATGTTGTGACATATATTACATCATCTGCTTTGTCCTTCAGTAATATTCTACCAAGGACAGTGAAAATACAAAAAGAAATGCACAGCCCTTCTGCATCGCTGCAATAATTAAGCCCAGCAAAGTGGCTGCTAAGATTGCCTTACTTACTTATGCCAGGGGCCAGTTTGGTTCCCAGCAGCCTTAAAAAATTAAGAAGAGAAGGTGACAAAAAGGTGGAGAAAAGCATGCATGACTTCAAATGATAGGCCTATCTCAGCAGCCTGCTTTTGGCATTCCAGGGTCTATATTGCACCAGCTGACCTCTCCTCAAAAGGAGTCACAGCTCTGGAGAGGGCATGCCAGAGGGGGAGCTCTGTCATTTTTTGAAAGGGTTATTGGAGGCCACTTCAGTAGATGGAAAAATGAATGAGAATTTCAGAACCTGGTTTAATGGGGTGATTTGTGTGACAATTACTCTTAAGAAAATAGTTTTGAGAAAAAAAACATTCCAGAAGGAGTCTAGTATGATATAATTCCATCATAAAACTGTACTTTGGATCAGAACTTCTTTCCACAAGTAAAAGCATTTATAATTTTAGCCATAAGTGTTTACAAAACCTATGGGGTGCAAGAATAGTTATTTTTTTATTTTTTCCTTTACATATAAATTTCCACTTGGCCGTGTTGTTCCTTTAACTAGCATACCTATATCTTTATAATTCAATTCTTTTTTCAAAAACCCCAGACAGTCTTGTAAAATAATCTATACTTTAATTGCAAGTGAGTTTCATGCTATGATTTTAATGTATGAGCTAACACTGGACCTTAAACTGCCAATGGCAATACAAACATTTTTCAATGACTAGCGCAAATTATAAAAACAGCCACTTTTCTACATTTGCTTTAGAAAAAATAATCTAAATTCACCAGCTTCAGTTCTTTTCTCTCTTTGCTGAAAGCTACCACAACATGAACTCTTAAAAGTAATTAGAGTATCATGGAAAAAGTAGTTCATATTAAGGAAACTTTAAAATCAGGCCTAATATATGTGGTGTGTGTGGAAAAAAATCAAGATATATTAAAGGCACTGAATTTGACTGGATGTAGGAATAGTGGATATTTATCACATGAGATTTATAAAATATTACAGAAATAGCTTAAAATTATGGCAACTAAAAATAAAACTTTTTGCACAGTGGGTAAGGGAACTAAAAACTAAAATAAGACAGCAAATAAAATACATGCTTTAAACTGGGGGAAGGCTGCTATTGGAGGAGCATTTGTATTTTGAATACCACGGATCAAAGAAGAGCTGAGCACCATCACAACCGTATTTAGTAGAAATTTAGTATTCATATTTTCTTGAAATGAGAATGCACAAGGCATTAAGAGTGAATTTTTGTGAAGCAAGCAAACATATTCAGCATAAAGAAAACATCAAATACTCCTCAGTCTGTGATTGGCCATAGATATGGAGAGAGATGTGACCCTTTCTCCCAGTCATTACTTGGTGCAATAGATGGATGAATTGCTCTTTGAAGCAATTTTGCCATTCCAATTCATTGGGGTGACTTAAAAAAAATTGGATTAATTGGCTTCTTGATGGCTATAATGAATGGAAGTATTAATCATGTGAAGCTTAACAGAGGAAAATACTGAGTTTTGCAGCAAAAGAAACAGGGCACCATGCATCTGTACAGGCTGGGGACTGACTGGCTGGAAAACTGCTTTGCAGAATTGAGGAAGTCTTGATGGGCAGCAAATTGTGCCTGAGCCACCTGAGCTCTTGCAGTGAGGACCAAGACCCTTGTGGCCTGCAATAGACTGGGCATTGCCAGCAGGTCAGAAGGAGCTGCCTTCATCTCTGCTGAGCACTGGAAAGACAAATCAGGAGTGCTATGTCCAGTCCTGGTTTTCCCATTAAGAGGGAAACGTGGACTTACTCAGGCAAGTCCAGCAAAGGACCACAAAGATTTAAAGGGCTTGTGGCATCTGTCCTATTTAGCCTGGAGATAAGAAAGCTCAGATTCCTATCCATTTCTGGAGGTACTTGACGGGAGGGTTCTAAAGAAGAGAGAGCCCGATTCACCTCAGTGGTGCCCAGTGAAAGGGCAAGAGATAACAGATGGAAATTTAATTACTGGAAATTTCACTTTTGCAGAAGAATTTTTTTTTTTCTTTGAGAGTTTTTCTTTCCTCTCACAGTGGGATTGTGTGAGATATTCACAATCTACCTGGACACAGCTCTGGGCAATTTGCTTTAGCTGGTCTGAATGTAGGAATTAAAGGATTTCCAGACATCCACACCAAGCTCAACCACTGAGATTTTGTAATTCCTTGATGAAGTCTAGGGAAAAAGAGAAGAGGACAAACAGAGGTACATTTTTTAACTTGCATTGGTCATTTGGGTTTGTGCTGATTTTTCTGACAACAGTCATCAAAAATGTAGATATAAAAGCTTCAGATATCTATCCTAGCTCCTACCTGTGAATTACACAGAGAACTGAGCACTTACCAATGTGCTGACCTATCTCAGATGCTTATTGGAAAATAATATTGATTGCTCTCTGGATGAGGGCTTTTTTCCCCTTCCAGTGATTGCAATGTAAGCTTAGTGTCCAGTTTGTTCCGAGGTATTTAAAAGTCAGGTATCGGGAAAACTATTCAGTCAAAAAAAAAATGTTCAACTATTCCATTTAACATCTACTGTAATACTTTTTTCATACTAAAAGATATCTAAGACATCACCTATTCCAGTATGTAGAGTATTTAAAAAAAAAAAAAATAAAATATTGGAACAACTGAAAGACATTGGTATCTAATGGTTTAAATTCACAAACTGTTGATCTGAGAACTGTTCCATGAAGTTTATATAAAGTCACAATGCAGATCTTCCTAATTTAATGAGACATTAAATGCTGGCGTCATTCTGAGCATACCCTAAAAACTGGAGGTGTATTCATTATGCAGGTGCAAACATCTGTATTTGTGTGTAAATCCAGGGTCTGAATATTTGAACGTGACAACTGCATGCACTGTGTTACGCTAGAGGGAACAAGAGACAAAGAGGAGCCCTGCAACAGTGGAATTCCCTCAAGGAATACTCTCTGATTCATCTGTCACATACTGAAGCCTTTTCAGAGGGTGCCAGACCTCTGGAGAGGGGATGCTGGAGGAGGAGTTCAGCCACAGTTTGAAATGATTCAGAGCTTGTTTTTCACTGCTCAGCTCAGTTCTGCTAACCTCGACTGCCCTCCCCAGTATTCCTGTGGCTCTCACCTGCAAGAGTAAATTTTTCTGTTATCTGGACACTAACATGTCAGCCACATGCAGGAGAGTATTTAATATTTTCTTTATGCTGAACATGCCTGATTAAATGCATCATTAGTATAATATCACTGAATTCAATACCATTTGTGTTTAGCCTATTCTACCTTGTAGTCATCAATGTAGAATCTAAAAACACAGTTTTTAGCCACAGGAGCCACAGGAGCCATAGGAGGATTTTTGAATGATGCCGATTTCATCCCCATATTTTGCTCTCTAGAGCAATTAGTCCTCTAAAGAGAATTAATTTTAAAAACCACATCCAGCAACACTGTTGTTCTGACAATCAAGGTTGATCTGCAAGAAGAATAAATAGGAAAGTGGTGATAATGTTGAACATCATTAGAAATGAAAGCCTAGAGAAAAAACCTCAAATCATAATGTGTTTTCCAAATGGAAAATAACATGCATTTGAAATTATTCAACTGTTGATTTGAAGCAAAAGAGAAAGAAACCCTTTGAAAATGTAACTGAGACAATCAACAGTTGTGTTTCATTCTACCAAGATAACATTAAATAACTTAAAGAGATGCAAACATTACATAATTTTATTGTAGTTTGTTCCTGTTTTCAGCTACAACGAAGTCAGTGCCCTTATTTTAGTATAACCGGTCTCAGTCAGCAAGCTCAAACCAACAGAAGGGGATCTGTTTCTCAGCTATTATTTTTAGTTGCATTTTAGTTTTTTATAAAACAGATTTTTCAAATCATTACTGCCATTATTACTAGGTCTTCAGTTTAGCTACAAGGATTAATATAAGTCTATGCTTATATATACACCTATAGGTTGGTGTGCGTGTATAAAGCATATAGATTTGTAATATGTATCATGCAGCTGTTTGGTGGGTTTTTTTGTTTATGTGTACCAGGAGCAGATATAATGGGGAAAAAAGAAGGAGGGATGTGGGATGGTGGAAGGCATTTCCTTCAAAACTTCACACATTATCAATTAATGTAATTTACATGAACTGGCTAGACAAAAATCTAGCTTACACATATACATATATATATATATGATTGCAAAAGTAAAGGAATAAAAGAAACAGTACAATTTAATTAAAATTTTTTGTAGTAGCTAAAATCCTGAACTTCATTTAAGAAAGACAGTAAAAGATGGGTTAATAAAAATTTCATTCCATTTACAAAAATTGCATTATAAGCAATAGCAGGAAATATTGCAGTTCCCCTCCCCCTGCCCCTCTGTGTTGGGTAAGACCTATTTTTGAGCTGTTCTCATTCAGAGAACGAGTTGCTCCTTTTGGCTTTGTTCCCAGAGTACTGCATACTTGGTGGTGTGTGAGGCATTGCCTCCTGGGGGAAAGGGAGGAGGGGGACTGAATCACAGCACTTAATTCTTAATGATTGTTCTGTGTGGTCAAGAGGACACAGAGCAGGCAATGCTCTTTATTCTTTACTTACTGTTATAGCTATTGGCAGCCAGCCCTTTTAATTTAGTTATCAATACTCAATGCCCTTAATCTTTTACTCTAAAGCTAGTCCAAAATAAGTACTAGCCAAGGAGCATCTGCTAAACAGAAATATTGGTAGATAGATATGATTTAAGGCAGCATGCTAAGGGCCTACCAATTGAATTCTGAGTAAGGGTTATTTGCTATTCTCTTGACAAATCTTGTTTCTTTTTCAGGATAGTTGCTTTCCTGACAAAATATCTGACAACTAATAGTGCGTGGAAAAAATCATAGGTGTTGCTAATAGATGAGCTTCTCAGATTATCCTATCTGTCTCCCTGTTGATATAGGACACTCTCCTAAAGCACATTTTCTATTACAAAATTGAGTTTGGTTTTCAGTATCCTGTGAAGTGGGATTTCTATATTTCAGAGGTTACTGAATAACTAAAAAATATCACTGACTGGGAAGTTTCTCTTTATATTTCTTGTCTTGCATACTATAATCCCTTCTTTCCTAAGGAGTTGTACTATTTCAAGCGGATACTATTCTTCCTTTCCATCACTTGTCTGTGGTTGTTGGAGCACTTAGTTCTTTGGAATATTTAGGTGATTTAATAAGTAAAAATTGAGGTATTTATTCCTAATTCTTTTGTTCTCTGAAGAACTCCTTCCCATTTGCCAATCTGTTTCTAAGAATGTAGTTCCTTCATTTGAATGAAATATTCCAAATAGAGTGGCTTCATATGACAAGACAATAATCCTCTTTCTTTCCAGTGATTTACCTGCTGGATTGTAAAAGTTAGTGCTGTGGGAGTTCACTTGGTTAATAATGAATCCAAGGCTTGGCTCATTTGTAGAACATGTGCACTGCAGAATAATGTTTAACCAACCACTTAATATGTATGCATAAGAGAAAGTAGATGCACATTACTTAATTCATAGTTCTAATTTTATCCTGGCCCTCTGCAGGGGCATGTAGGGATCAGCTCATTTCATCTGCTGAAGATGTCCATTTTGGAGGGGCTTAAATAGCCCTTTGGATCCATTGATCAAATGGCTTTGCTCCAGTTATCCAAGCACAGAGGTCAAATTTATGGGTGATGCCTCAGGTATTCTTGTCTGCTCTCCAGCCTCTTCTTCACAAGAGTGTCCTTGAAGTCCTCTGTGATATTTACCAGTCCCATGGGGTTTTCTCTGATACTCTAAAAAGGCATTTTCAATTGGAAGACATTTTAAATGGGAAGGCAATACTGTGTTTAGACAGCTGACTGAAACTACAGTTTTTTACTGACTGGGCTGAGGTCTTGGATATGTAAGTCACATGTAGATACATAAATTTGGTGTTTCAAACCTGTGAGGTAAATCTCATTGTCCTCAATGTCTATATCTGAATGAGAAGAATCTCATCTCCAGAGGAGGTGATCTTTGGCTTTCTGAACTCAAATACCCTGTAGATATTAAGTAGAACAAGGAATGTTTAGAAGAGAAGGGTTTATCATCTCACTTTTTTTTTTGTTGCCTTGTTTTCCATGATCAAAATTTGCAATTAAGTAGTATTTTTGCACATTGTGTTATTATTATAGATACTATGTTTTGTTCTCTTGTTTGCTGATTTTGTAAAAAACTACTTTGTAGGTGAGGTCTAACATGACTATTATGCCAGTTTAATAGTATAATCTGTCATAAACTGGGATGTAATTACAATCCCATTGTTCTTGTCAAAATCATGTCTTCACATTGAATGTGTTTCTCTAGTAGATTAAAGCCATGCTTTTTGCAGCAATTCCAATAGCTGTATTGCAGATTATTTTTCTCTGACTTCTACCAGTATATTTATTTATTTGTCCATTTCTTTTCTGACAACCAATTTCTTTTTCCCTTAGTGAGTTCAGTACTGTCAGTTTGGAGCCATAAAGGACTTAATAGCATCTTCACTCAACATTTACTATAATCAGAAAAGCAGTTTTCACCACACCAAAGGGAAATTTCAGGATTCCCATTAAAAGTCTTGGTTTTCTTTAAAATCTCTATGACATCTTCACATTCCTGATGGACTGCAAACTGAAGAAGAAAACACCAGTTTGCTGTTAGATCACCTGTGAAAAGTTATCTCAAAACCACAAAGATTAGGAAAAAATTCAGTGAATGTGTGGTGCTACAGAACCTGATTGTTCTCTCATGAGAACATTTTCTAATTTCCATGGTTCATTTGAATTTTCAGGGTATCTTGTCTGGATTTTTTGACTTTGAATCCAGGCCATTAACAGTGACTCTGGCGTCTTTGGGAGTTCATCTTTAGCCATGAATTGAATCTTATGCCCTGTTTCATACACTTCTGCACTCCACAATATAGCTAGTCTGTCCCAGCTGATTAACTGATGATGAAGGATGGAGTTCAAGGAAGCACATATTTAAAATCTTGTGTAAAATGTCACTTAAACATGTTTCCCATTTTATTCTTCAATTCACTTAAAATAGGTCTTTCTGTTTAGCATATTTAAACAGCATAAGGATGTATCAGATCACTAGCTTCATCACAGGATAAATAAAATACTGGTGTTTGTAGATAGATATAAAGATTAACAACTCAGTTGTGCTTCAGTTTGTGTTCACTGATTCTTTTCCCAGCATTAACACCTTTTTTTTCTACATTTCTGTTTTAAATGTCACAAGTATCAAATATGACCTCCAGCAGAACTTCTTTGGCAGAATGTCATTAGCTGTTAGTCCCTCTTCAGAGAAGGACTGCTAACTAAGCCTGTGAGTGTCACCAGACAATTCTTTTTCAAGAAAGATTCTTTGTATGATGTTTGTTCGAGTTGATTTTTTTTTTTCTATTCAATATTTATCTAAGTTAGAATAATCATGGATGGCTTCTGTAAATACCAGACAGACATAATCAGTTTTAAACTGCATGTCTGCACTGATTTTTCCCTTTAAAGAATTCCTAAAATTTTGCCTACTACCCTTTTTAGAGAGTGAAAATGTACAGTTAGTCTAAAACTTTCTCATACACACAGCTCTTTTTGTCCTTCCTGCTTATATACCTCTGTGCATCTTCTGCAGCAGAAAGTAAAAGAAATAATGATAGCACACCCAAGAGAAGCTGAGAGAAGCTGTTTTTTTATAGATACACAAACATTTTCTTAGGAAAATGTTTCTTAAAATGTTTTAAATTTTTTAAAAGTATCCATTAATGAAAAAGAATGTCAGTCACCATAAAGTGTAATGGGGTTGTGACCTGTCACTTCAGTCTCTGTTTCCTCGGCTGCTCTGATAGAAAGAACTTATGCATAATGCGGCAGCCAACCATGCCTTGGGAATCTCAGGGTTACCACAGACAGGGCTTGTAAATAACTGCACAGAGGCTGACATTTATGGCAGCAGAAGCCAGTGGGCATTCTGCATCTGGCTCTGCAGCTCCGTGTGGCTTGACTGCCCTCTAGTTAGGAGTTGCCTTCTTCCCCTTCATGGAAAAGGGGATCTATTGACCCACAGTCCCAGGAATTCTGGCAAATACGTCATGATAAAACCATCAAAAATTCTCCTTCCCAAATGACTACTTTTCCACCTGTGACAGACTTCCTCATCACAGTGTCCAGTTCAAAACGTTCAGCTCTAAACAGCTGACAATAAACATCTTCTGTTTTAATGCAGTTCAAATAATAGTGCTTGTAAAGGTAAGTGCTTCTAACAGAAGTATTCATTGAAGTCTGAGAGATATTTTAAATTAGATAACCCTTTCTTTAGCAGCAGCAAAAATCAGTATGTTTTGAAGCAGTTAGTATTTAACATGCTTGTTCGCTGTGTTAATTTTCCCCAAGTCAATTTTTAAAGCTAAAATAATCTCCCTTTGGCTTTGTATAGCCAGCATTATAACCACAGTAATTTTTAAATTAAGCTCCCTTATTGTCTATGTGTATGTGAAGTAGGTGATACTACACAAAAAGCATGGGCTACATTAGCTTGATACAAATGCATATTTAAGAGCTTAACAAGCCTGCAAGAAAAATAATGGTCTCGATAAACATTAGTGTGGCTCACTTGTAAGCGTTTTTGTTTAGTTACATTTTCCTACTTGCACATTCAAAGGAGTGATGAAATGCACTGAGTAAATAAATAAAACCTATTATAATGTCCCAATAGTAGGGAAAAGTTGATTTTAGTTACACTAACAAGTATAAAAACTCTTGAATTATTAGATTTACTGTGAATTAAAGCACACAATGACTATTTAAAAAAAAAGGAGAGATTCTGTTAAGCAAGTTGAGATCTGGTATGCTACATATATGCATCTATACTTGTATAAGAAGCATTTCTCTAACCATTCTAACTATATTGCTGATTGTGAACTGTAGACTCCTACTGTGTATGTGTAATTTTGTCTGGACTTGTGTTACAGTTGGTAATTGAATAGCACAATGATGGGCTTATTGCAAGTGTGAGAAAGTGCTAAGCAAAACAGAAATTATAATGAAATTTGAGATGTCAGTGACAATTAGCTGTGTTATGAATATTCATTTCATATTCATTCTGGATAGTGCCATTTTTCACTATCTTTAATAACTGAATAGTGTTTCAAGAAATAGAGATATAAATAATAGTCATGTGATAATTAACATGGTTTTTTCTGAGGGTTATAGCACTTGTCAAGTGCCACGTGGGCTGGAGCAATGACTAGAAAGTTAATTTTCAAGCATGGCCAGTTTTGTGTGTTTAGCAGAACCATTTGACTTTCTTGCAGAATTGTTAATTTACAGGAAGATAAAAATCTGCTTGTGCGTGATTTTACTTGGGCTGAAATCTCATTAGAAAGACTGAGTGCTACACTAGAATTACAGAAATATAAATCAGGACCCCACACGAGAAGTGAAAAGAAATGGAGTTGCAGTGAAGCAATGCCCCCAAATAACAGTCACCACTAAGTAATGTTGGGGAATGTGATTTACTGTCCTGCTTTCAGACTGGTACATGCACACTGACAGAAAACTGAGTATGTGCTTCAATGCTCTGTTTTTCAGTCAGGATGAAGGGACCCAGGAAAATTAAAGGGGGAGTATTCACTGTGCAAAAAGTAATCTTTGGATATGAGGTTTTAACCACTTTGAATACTTCTTAACATTGCTAGTGTTCTGCTAGTGTCCCCTACAAAGGTATGATCTCCCAGTGTTGTCCTAAAAAGCACTCATGCTCTCATACTGATGAAATGCAGTGAATCTTTCATTCAGTACCAATACATGAAGCCACACAGTCAATGGAACAATAATGGGATCTTCCCTGAGTCTGACTGAATTTTTTGAAAAGGATGTCATGGTTTCCAAAGAAAAATTATTTAGCCTAAACCACAAAGACCCTCAGAGAAAGAGCATAATAGAAATTTTCCTTTTAGATTACAAAGCAATGCAAAAGAGCAGAACATTTGTTAAATTAGTTCTAGAGGACCTCCTTTGTGTAAGCCTGGTATGAAAATAAGTAAGACAAATGTATTACTGCCATTCCTTCTGCATCTCACAGGCACCCAGTCCCTTTTATTTAATATCCAGTTTCATCTGGCATGTGAGAGAATTTTAAACAGCTTTGAAATTACTTTGTTGCAGAACGGCTATTAAAAAAAAGCTGATAATTCATATGTGTTAGTTTATTATTTCCATAGTCTTTATTAATTAAAACTCACACTTATAATTTATAGTTTATTCAAATATATCAGTTTTCATTGGTTCAAAGAGAAAAAGTAACATGAAAAAAAAAAAAGAAGATAGCAAGAGGGGGAACATACCTTTTTTAGGAACATGTTCTTGATTTGTAGTGTGAAAAAAATAAAGAAGCAAAGTGTTATAGAAGTGAAACTGCACCTGGTTGTGAAAGAACAGTGTAAATAGAGCCCCTTCAATATTGCTCTGAGGATCCCAGATGCTCCACTGTCCTGGAGTGTTCCAGAACCTTGTCTGTGAGGCAGATGCCTCAAAGGAGCTTACCTGTCCTGAAACAGTTTCATGTCACCACACTCTTGAGAGTAAATATGCAAAATCTTGTCAAGTGTGTACCTTTGGAAAATCATGTGCAGCAGATTTTGTTTTCCTGTCTAGAGCTGCTGACCACAAGCTACTCATAAAGCATGTGCTCCCTCAGAATACAGAAATTGTGTTGCTTCCACCAATGAAACAACAAAGCTCATTTGCCTATAAAATTGGATTTTTAAGTAGTGAGAAGAAAATGTCAGTTGTAGAAAAAAGACTTGGATTGCATGGTCATAAGGCAGTTGACAATCATTTAAGTAAAAGAGTAAATTGAGGCATGTACTAAAGGATATCAGTTTTGAAGAGACAAACTAAGATAAACAAAATTCATTAGTTACTCATACAGCCTGCAGAACTCAGACCAATATTTGTCTTGGATATGAAAGAGGCCTGGAACTCCTTTGTCTTGAATGTCCAGAAATGTTCTTGAACACCTATCCCAAGCAGAGAGCTAGAAGACATTACAGAAAAGCTCAAAACTGGATAAATAACCAGCACAAATGAATTAAGATTAAACAGGGAAACTGCAAAAGATGTAATACCTTACTTCTTTTAGAATAAAATCAAGATTTCCAGAGAGCAAACTGAAATGAAACTTTTATGGGGTATTAAGGTTGACAATGTGCTTATTGACCATGCAATTACAAAATTAAATAAGGAAAAGTGAAAAAACACCACCCTTTTATAGGGACATTCAAACTACTCCAACTGTCGCCCTCAAATTAAATTACTTTGGCTTTGATTTCAGCACAAGTAATGCCGAAGAGCAATCGTAAGATGTCTCGAAGTTTCAGTGTCCAGACAGAAAGCTTTATGTGTTCAAATTGTTCTGTTTGAGAAATGAAGTTAAACTCTAGTGAGCACTATATCCTTATTAGAATCACTGGTGGCTAATCAATCCATGAGCATATTGGAAGACGCTAAGGAAAGAATTTACAAGTGTCTGACTCCTGCTTTCAATTATATCCTCATAAACACAATGCAGAAATGTTTCCTTCTTTGATTATTTGGTTTAAACTACTTAGCTAGTCTTCTTTATATTTATCCATTTCTAACTGTAATAACTCTTATTTCCCAGTTTGCTAGTTGTCTTTTCCCAAGGCTAAAACAAATATTATTTTAATCTAGCTTATCTGACCCAAAGTCTTACCAACAGCATTTGTCTTTTATTTGTTTCTTTTTATTCGTTTAACCAAAGTTAATAATCTTATTATAATAGTTTCCTCTAACTCCTCAGGAGTACACTCAGTTCTTAAGCTTTTCTTTTGTTATTAACTCTATCACTTCTGCATCAGGCCTTCCAACAAGTGTGAGTTGTGATAAGTTAAATGTTACCAGCCCTTGGAAGCACCAGAAGAACCATATCCTGGAGTAATAATGTATTGTATAAGACACAAATGAAACTTCATATAGAATCCTAAGTTTAGTTTTACTCACCATTCAAGGTTATTTCAAAGTTGAGCATGTAAAAAAATGGGCTACTGAATTAATCAGATTAAAGCACTTTTGTAAAATAAGATGGGTTTTTTTTCCTTTTAGAAAAAAAAAACAAACAAGCAAAAAAACAAACCCCAAAACAAAAGTAAACAACTGCCCCCCACAGCCCTGCAAAAAAAAAAAAAACAAACAAAAAACAAAAAAAAACACACAGAAAAAAACCCCAAAACCAAAAACACAAACAAAAAAAAAAAAAAAGAAAAAAAAAAGAAAACCAAAAAACCACAAGACACTTTGTGCTTTGTGGCCCTGTCTGGAGAACAAGCCTGTGAAGGAGGTAGATTAGGTAGATTATTGCAAGATAGTCATAGGCTAGGAAGTAAATACCAAAGGGAAAGATTGTTTACACTGGTACAAGATCAACTGGATGATAGTAGTAGCCATGGACAATTGAGATCTTAAAATTGTTTCTGTTTAATAACAGAAGCAGGCTTTGGATTAGCTTGTTAATAAGAGAATGAAGCTAAGATGATATAATGAATTTTAATATATATTGTGATTGTTGCTACTGGTGTATGATAGGGATGAAATTGATATAATCAGGGGTGGGGTGGACCTTTACTGTTCTGTATTGCTTTGATCTTTTTAAAGGGTACAATTTGTTTTCCTTAAACATTGGCCTTTCTCATTGCCTATACTGCATAAAAAAGTTGTGTGAGTTTAGGATTTTGGTTTCTTTTTGTTTTGTTTTGTTTTTTAATTTTCTCATCAAATTGAAAAAAAATCAAGACACAGAGACAACTGAAACAGAATAATTAATTTTTTTTGCCATTGTATTAATCTTATTTGAGGGAGAAGGAAAATTTTTTACTTGGTGTTTTGTTTTGAAGTCTGGAGTAAATGTAGTCAAGAAATCCAAATTACCTATCCTAGTAGGTTTGGTCTCTTCTGGATTGTATTTCTGAGTGACATTAATAAAAAAGTCACCTAACTCTACTGCTGACCATGGCCTTAGATCCTATTTTGACACTCAGTGTTTCTATAGATATTAAATACAAAAGTTGTGCACATTCAGAGCTCTAATAAATCAGGGATGAAATTGTGTCTTGTGTCTGCCCCTTGACTGAATGCTCAAGAAAGCAGGAGGAATTCCTTGTATCCTTTTGTCTGATTCACTGCAAGCCCATGCAAAGCCAGATGCAATCTAGCCCAGATTTATCATCTGTCCTTCATGTACCAGGGGGCAACACTAGGAAAGAATAACAGATGTAGCCTTGTGGATAGTATCAAGTGGGAAATAACTCTGAGAAATGTTTTGCATTTAACTAAAACGTTAAAAGAATCAGTTGAATGACTGTCACGCAGAAGGTCATTCAATCCTTGGAGAAACAAGGGAAAATGTCCTATGCTGTGTCTGGAGATAGCTGAGGTACAGATGGTACTTAAAGTGAGCTCTCTGACATAGAGCTCAAAGTCTAGATTGAACCTGACTCCCAGACGTAAATATTTTCCTTTCAGTCTAATAGGGCTTGCAAGACGGTATGTATGTATGTTAGAATCCAGGAGAGCCCTACATGAGACATTGCCACAGACAGTGCATGCCAAATATCTTTCTTCCTATGCATATCTAATAAATCCAGTTGTCTAAAAGTTGAAAATTATTCTTATATGCCAGAATGTATTTTATATTATCTGGATGCATGTGGAAAATTGAGAGCTTACAGATTTTTTCAAGCCTGTGAGGACATTTTAAGGACAGAGCAAAATTACAGTTGTGCATTAAGAGAAATATAAAACTTTTCTCCTATTTCATCTGATATTCTATGAATTGGGAGTAAGGTCTGGTAGTGGTTCAGCTGACAGTGACTGGTAGCCCTAGCACCCTACTATGTCAGAAGGGCATAATGAGGAGCAATTGGTACAACAGCAAGGGAGAGAGGGGGATGAGGGAGCAGCTAAATCGTGCTTATTTTCCAGCTGGGCTCAATGGCAGGCTGGCAGGCTGATACAGGGAAGCAACACCATGGAAACTCTGCCCATGGAGGAAACTCAGGTGTACTGTCTGCAGGAGCAGTGAATCAGCTGCCATAGCAGAAATGTCAGCCTGAAATGTTACGGTACAAAATGCGGCAGAGCCAAAGCTCAGGAGGTTGCCATTGAGCAGTGTAAGAACAGCAACAACAAAGCTGTGTGGTCAAAATCTCAGTGATTTATACAGGGACCTGTACACTTAACAGCTGACACTGTCAGGCTGGCAAGGCAGAAATCATAAATGGTCATTGCAGTAATCAAATTTCCACATGACTAGGCACAACCACAGTATTCTATACCAATATTCCTAGAAAAGTCATGACTTGAGCATCCAAAAAAAACCCCAAAAGCATGTTCTTTTCTTATTACTTTGTTCCCATAATCTCCTCATTTTTCTGTGTTTACAGTATTAGTGTTCTTTTTATCTTTGCTCACTTTGCTAATAGCACCTCACAGTTTGTATTACAGAAAGCTGGTGCTACTAAAATCTCTGTTATTTTGCATATTCATCTCCAGTTTATTTCTTCCACAATTTTGTTTTCATATTTTGTTTCTACACTTTCTGTGTCCAACTCTGAAGATTTTGCTATTTTTTAATTTAAGTGTATATGACCTTTCCAGAGAAATTATAGTCCAACCAAAATGGTTAATGTTCTCTTAAGAGATATTCCATTGTGCAAAATTCCCAAAAATCACAGACTGATCAAAGGAAAATTCACCAGAAAACGTTTTATCCTTTTTTTTACAATAGACATTTTTTCTGTATTGACAATTTGCCAAGACTTTTTTGCAAACTGTGGACTAAAACTAGTAATTAATGGAGTATGCACTAGACAACTTGCATTTTTCCAGTTAGAAAAATAATATGACCAAGTCAGAAGGAGCAATGCAGAATGAAGGGAGTGAGCAAGCCAACACTGTTAGAATGTACAGGCTCATTATAAAGAATAAAGATTGTTAAGATACTTTTATTGCTAATTATGATGCTTTGATAGAAACTGTGTTGCACAAAGATTTTTCTGTTACATTAAGTCATGATATCAAGAAAAGCAAAGAAAGTCCCATGGAAAAAAAACTAATTGTTAAAAGAAATTATAAATTTAATACTGAATAATATAAAAGTAATATTGTGTGGAGATAAATTTGCTATGTAAATATAATACTGTTTAAAATTTAGTTTTGAATAGAGCATCTCACATTCAAAGGAAAGAAGAAACTGTCAATAAAATTGTGTGTGCTTATGCAACAGACATTTTGATTACTCTTCCTTTCTGCTTACCTTATGTGCACTAAAAAAATGATGAGAGATAATAAAATTTCAAAAATTAAGACTGTAGTAAAAAAGTAAGAAGGAGCTCTCTGACCAGCAATCTGCACAGCTTGAGGAAATCCATCAAAAGTCTCCATGGCAGCTGTCTTTTCTCGTTGTAGCACCTTTTACTCAAACCACCAGTGAAATGGCAGGGCTGCCATTTTATAACCCAGGACCTTGAGCATGGAAATGAAAGTTCTTTTCTTCTCCTTTGTATCCATGATCTGTGATGGAGAGAAGGAGACACGGAAATGTTGATCTGTCTTTCCTACCCACCTCCTCCAATGAGAGCTACAAGAACAATACAGGTGTTTACATTTTTAGCTTGATTAGTGACAGATCTTAAGGTACCACTGAGGGACCACAGCCCCCCTTTCTTACCATGGCTATACAACACGATGTGGTCTTTGCAGAAGCCTTTTGGTACAATTAAAGATGTTACAGGCCCAAATATAATCAACTACACCTGTCCATACCATGCATACCCACAGGACTGGATACAAAAGCGCTAAAGCTCATTTCCAGCTTCAGATGCAGTGTGGCACCAATGGAATCTTTTCAGCAGTCCCTGTAAGATATCTCCCTTCCTGCTTAGAGGTTGGTTGATGTTGTGCCATCACAATGCCGAGCCAGAAGCATGTTGTTTGCCATGACCTGGTGAATTTTGGCCATGGGCTCATCCTCTGCCACAGCTGAAGTGAAGCAGAGAAAACGACAACAAGGTCTGTGTATGAGGTGTGCATCCAAATTTGTGTCACTTTTCCATGACAAGGCACCTGCCATGAAATTCTCTTCCCTAGATGACAAAGGGAAAGGGAAGGAAAAAAGAAGAGGGCCAGGACACAAAGCACAAAGCAGAGAGAGATGCACTTCATCCCTCAATACTCTTCCAGCCTGGGGGGCTGGTCATCACCATTTTCTGTCCTTCTGCTCCCTCACAGCTCTGCTGTCAGTTCCCAAAGTTAGATTTGATTAGCAGGAGCTCATTATCTCCAGCATAATTTGTCTCAGTGGGGTGAGTTACCCAGAGAAGCAGGTACAGGTTAAAGCATCTGGTTCTACACTAAAAGAATGTCTATGGGATAAAAGCTAAAGTGAACACCCATTTTTGAAAAGCTGGTTGTGCGTCAGGCATCCATAAAAGTCAAGCCCTCTTTTAGGTGAGTGCCATTATTTCAGCTACAAACCAGCAATCCCACTCCTGAACTATTTTTAGAGCATGCTAAATCCTGAAAACCGTTGCACCTGTGCTAGAAGGTGCTGCCAACTCGCGATGTCATCAGTCTCCTTGGAGTCTATGTGCAATTCAGGGTTGCCCAGTTACCCCAGAAACTCCACCCTCTCTTGGTCAAAGCAGCATTTCTTCTGATCAGCCCAGCCAGCGCTGCTGCAAGTCACTGAAAATGCTGTTAATAAATATCTCTCAAGAGGTGCAGACACCTGGAAGTCATACAGGTATACCATAGCATAACTATGAAGAATGCCCTTGGGAACAGCATTTACAGAATACTGGAATTTTGAAGAGGCTGAATGTCATCAGAGGATGCTCATAGTGGCCCCTTATAAATCCACCACAGAGGGCAGCGGAGCCCACTGCAGATGTTCAGAGCACTTCAGAGTAAGAGGCAAGGAGTACTGGTTCTTCACTCTGATGTCCTTCTGCTTCCTGTAACCCAAGCAGAGGCAGAGTCTCCCATGCTTCTTTGTGAAAAAATGCCAACAGGGGAGCCAGAGGATAAGTGGAACCAATACACCAGATTGTTCTTGAGATACTCCTCAAGAGCTTCTGACCCAGATTCTGACTAAGCAGGGGGAATGCCAGAGAGCCCCTTCTGAGTGGGGGGAGTCACAGGTGACAGTCTTATACAACTGGAATGGTGAAAAGTGTTTTTCTATTAGACATGGGAAATGTGGAAAGCAGCACTTCTGTAATTCCTAACATGGTTATAGCACACAGTCTGTGTGCATGTATCTAGCCAAGATATCTCCCTTAAACTAGAAAGATACTGGGGTGATGAAAATGTTTGTTACCTGGGTAAATCCATTACTTTGAGCGCTTTAAAAATGCTAAATCTAGATATGCACATTAAATCCTCGAAAAAAACTTCTAAAATATCCCTAAAGAAGCCTGAGTGGCCTTGTTGGGATGCTGGCAAACAATATATGGTAGAGATATGTAACCTATAGAAATGTGTATGTCACCTCAGCTATTAGTGCAATATGAATGAAATGCAGGAAGAAACAGTAGTGAAATATATAGAAATGAATGATAACAGAGGTCTGCTAATATAATAATATTGTACCTCCTTGTCAGCATGCCTAATGCACCTCCCAGAAAATCCTTATTTATGATGTAAAATACAGACTGGAAGTAACCATGTGTAAAAACATCATCTTGAAAAGTACCATTGAACTGGAACACCAAATGCACCCATTGTAATGTCTAATACTCACAGCACTCGTTGCAACCCATCCTGACCATGTTGTATGTGCCTTTCAGACTTCCTGGCAGTTTGTTCTGTTTGAGGGGTGATTTGGAAAGAGAGCATTTTCTGAAAAAGACAAAGACAAATTGTTCCAATGATAGGCCAGGGGAAAAAAATGGAAATGCAGGAATGTGATGACAAATACGATGTTTGGCTTTGCTTCAGTCACTTCCATACAACAATATGTAGCATGTTCAGAACTGCCAGCTTCTGAAAGAATGGAGATTTCAGCATTGTCACAGTATTTAAAAGCAAGACATCTGACAGCAAACAAAACAAACAAAAATATCCTCAATATTTTTCATTTTTGGTGGAACAACAAGATTTAATTATTTAAACTGGCACTGGCAACACAAATGTGCTTCAGGTATTTTCTTTGGTGTTTCTATGTCTGGCATTCATGTAAGGCATGTGCCATTCCAGTCCATCCTGTCTCAAAATGTAGAATAGTTTCTAAATTTTTACAGCCCGAAGCAGCTGCTGAATTAAGAACAATGTATTTTTTAAAGAACAATATTTTGTGGCATGGAAGGAAAATATAGTTGATCTTGTATGCATGGAAGCTAGTTTCATAGTAGTGAAGCTACTCAGTGAGTAAACTCAGTGAGTAAACTTAGAGCCAAAGTTCTCATTTAAAGTTTCTTTTAAAAGCAGTTTCCTTTTTTTGGAAGAAGGTACAAGTGAAATGTTTCAACTAACAGGCAAAAAATTAGTGTCTTTAGGTGATATGACAGTAAATTCTTCTGTAAATATATACTACTCCCCAAATAGTATGAGTAGTAAACTGATTACTTGTATTAAAAAGCATCTCCTCCACAGGTAATACCAAGTTTTTGTGCTAAGAAAATCAAAAGAAGAATGGAAATGGTCATTCATATTCCTATTTCATAATATTAATTCCTTGTAGTAAGACTAGTAATGAACTTTGCTAAAGGTTATGTGATGTATTCTTAACTGTATTTATTGCTTTGTCAGGACAAGAGTTCTTTCCAATAGAAATGCCTCTTTTGAATGTAAAGATAATACAAATACTTTTAAGGGAAGAAATGTTCATTTTCATGCTTGATCAGCCATGTTCCATTCCTTTTTGCTGCTTGTATTCGTCTGGTGTGTTTACCCAGATATCTTGGGTAAAGTGGGGTGTGCTGTACAGCAAAACCAAGTAACCATCAAACTACTTGGAAATTGGTTTTCTTTAGAGCATAGAAACTATGGGCTTCTCTTAGCTCAACCTGTAGGGGGGGAACTGAAGAGCCATCAGGAAAATAGAATGAACTCATTGATCATAATCTGAGGGAACTTCAGAGGTAACTGTGAGAGTGTTTTAACTCTTGATCTCCATAGTGGAAAGAGGTTATTCACTAATCCTTTCTTTCCCGGTGCTGTGGAAACTGCAGTACAGGTTGAGCCATTGCAAAAATAGCTGACAAGCTTGACCTCTGATAAGAAAATAGATTCAAAGTTCTTTAGCTAGGAGCTGGATATGCTTAGTATGTCTCTGAAGAAAGATTTTCCAGCTTTAACTGTAAACATTTAATCCAATTTTTTCTACCTTAAATCAAAATGTTCTCAGAGCTGGCCATGAAAGTGAAGCAATGTTAGCTCATTAAATAAAAAGGGCTGAAGGCCAACACCTCTCTTTATCATTAAATTTTATTTGGAACATGTTGCATAGATGGTGGATGACTTGTGAATCCTTTATAAAATTACAAATTACCTTCTTGAACCTTGGTATCTGCTGTTGCTTTTCCTATTAATACAAACAAAATCAACACAGATTTATATAGAAATAATCTAAAATGATTAGCAACTGTTATTTCAGCTCTTGTACACATATGACATGAGATGTTACTCGTCTTCAAAACTTTCAGTTTCAAATCTGTGGGAAGCAATCTGCCGGATAAAGAAAAGAAAGGAGATAAGTAAAAGCTAAGAAGACCACTTAGCTTTGTAGAGTTGAGTTAATATCAGTTAAGTAATGATTATACTGTGAAACGTTAAGTAGTCTGCATATAGCTGGCTGATCTCTGGGAAGATGAGAACCACAGTTGTCATGGAAAAGGCATTGTTTGAAATCATATGATAAATAGTTCAAATATAGTAAAAGCTTCTGCATAAAGTTATGGTTCTTAGCCCAGTTCAAATATGGCAGACCTACAGACCTGATAAAATGGTCTACTTTGAGTCCTGTGTATTCCAAGTCTCTATAGAAGCAGTCATTATATTTTCCATATGTCAAAGCATCAAGACAACTTCTAATCACTAAGTTTTCCTATCATATCACACCTAGTCATTAGCCTTATTTTTATCTTTCTCAGGATTTACTGTGAGATTGTACCTGATGCAGTACAGCTATACATTGCCCCTGAAAAGTAGGCTTTTCCAGGCCTGGCTGGAAATTCATGTCCATTTCTTGCAACGAGCAGTTGTGTGCATAAATCAGTTGAGCTCACTGCTCTGACAGAAAGTCTTTTTTCCCCTTTTTTAATGAGTTAATTTTCTATCAGATCATTGAACTGTTCCACTTCCTTCTTTGATTGCACCATAATTAGATTTGAAACAAGTGGATAAGCAACTGTGTATGGTGCAAGAAAGCTGGAGAAGAATTGAATAGACTAGGAGTGAACTATGGCATAGAGTATAATGAAACCACACCTTTATTTCTACATCTAGAAAACTTACTAATCAAAGTGAAAGAGTTAGCAGATTAACAATGGCTTTACTACTACAATCAATTGCCCTGTTTCATCCTTTTGCTTTATTTTACATGTGCCCTCTTTTGTCTGAAGATGGTGAGGGATCACTCACTTCAAATTATGGTAACAAGAGAAAATACTGCAACAAACATTTCCATATCCTTAATCTGTTTGGATTTCCTTTCAATAACACAGAAAAAAACCCCCACATTGTGGAAGCATAAAGATAATGTTTTTGTTACAGGATCCTGTAGGAATCCTACTGGCAGCAACAACCCTGTGCAGCAAAGATCAGTGTTATTTTCCATGGGGTTACTAGTTTGTCTCAAAAGTGTCCTAGATTTCACCCTATCCATATCACTGGTCACAAGTAGTCCTTAGTTTGTACTCTGAAATCAGGTACAAAGTTTGCTGGCCTTGTTCCATGCCAAAAATCATGCATGATTTCCATTCACATAAACCACTTCCCGGTGAATCAGCCTTATGATGACTTTGACTATGTGACAGTATTGTGTTGCAGCCCAAATTTACCAGCCAGCTATTTGTTAGAAAGGAAAATAATAATATTTGTTATTATTGTTATTATTGCTATTATTATTATTAATATTATTATTATTATTAGCAACAGCAACAACAACAACTATTTTCACCAGACTTCCTTTTAATGGCTGATGGTTAAGAGCCAAGGAGATGTGTCTGTTATTACTGTAGAGCTATTAGACTTTGAACAAATTAAAACCATCACATATGTTTGGACTATCAAAGGAATTAATGTTACTTTGTCTATCACTGTTTTCAGATGTTTTAATCTTGTATTTCCATAATAAACTAGGCAGATTTAACAATTTGTTTAAGACTGGGGGTAGGGAAACTGCTTTAATTTCCTGTCATAGTTTAACCCAGTTCCCTCCTTTTGTTGATGTCAATTTCCATTGTGGGGACAAGTATAAAAGTGTTCATGTTTTCTTTTCAGTCTTCTCTTTTAGAACAAAATTATTATGATTTGCACAAATCAGTAGACATTGGAAGGTTTTAGTACAGGATCTCAAGAGCAAGCAGAGACTGCACTTTCACAGTTCAGGTCCCTGAGAAAGGAAGATGTGGCAATGAAGATGATCATGTACTGGCAACATTCAGGCAGTAGCTATTTGTGAGCTAGTAGCAGTCCTGTTTTAAATTATATTCTTGCGCATAAAATCATTATTCGATACTTTCCAAATGCGAATTAAAACTATATTTTCTAGTATTATAAATCAAGCAGCTTTGAAATTCACTTGTATTAATTAAAAATAAGTTTTTAATTATTTAAAATGCGACTTTATGGACAGTATCAAGTAATGCAAAGGATGAATTGACTAGTTCAATTTTCTTTCATTTCATTAAAACTTGTCTCAGGGTAGCATTACATGCTACATATAGTGTCGCTTTCCATTTTTATGGATCCTCTTGCAGTGCCATCTATTTTGGTCTAGACAAAGGCTAGGAATACATAATTGCTGCTGAAGATATATACATGCCTTCATTTTAAATTTCCCTGTTATTTTGTTGCATATTTTTGTAAGTAATAAAGAGATTTTCATGACTTGTTTTTCAACACACAAGACTAGGGAAAAATAATGGTTTAATCATCTTAGAAAAAAACAAGAGTAGTAACAAAATTTATAAATATATTAAAGAAGGAAAATGTTTGGAAAATATCTATTAAAATATATTTCCCTTGGGAAATACAATTTCAACTTGCATGATTAATTTACAGTGTCTCAAGGATTCACTGAAACCCATCTCGAACTTCCTTATGTGATCAATTCTGTTTTATTGTTGTGAGATTTATGCAATAAAGCAAATAAACAGTTGATTTATCTCACTGTTCCACTTGCGTGACAAAGCATGAGAGAAGCAATGAAGAGAGATGAAATCAACTGATGTACAGAAAAGAATTTATTGCATGCTAATGTTGTTTAGATTTGTGAAGGTGGTTTAGATTTTTTTTGGTGTTTTCTTAACATATTAGGAGCACCAAAAAAGTTATTAAAAAAATTATCTTTGTATTCAAACTTGAATATGATGTGTGTATATAGTTCCAATGCTTTAGAAAGTTAAAAAATTCTGCCTTTTGAATGGCAACTGAAGTTTTCTGTTTAGGCCATGAGTAAACAGTGGAATGGAAATACGTTATAATCTTCGGGAGTGCTGTTCAAAGTGCCTGAAAATGTTGTGGCGATACCATCACTAAGAATGACACAGTTATTTATTTTCTCCAGAAATATAACTCACAATAGCATTTTTTAATTCTGACAGAAAAAATACCCAAGAATGAGTGGGGATGATCTTTGTCTAAGATAGAACCCAAAATTAAATCCAGAAAACATGAAAGTCTTAGAAAGTATAAGAAGAATATTTGGACGGCTTATTTTATAGAACGAATGCATTTTCTCTGTGAAATTGATTTTTAAAAGGAATATTTATAATATCTTTTTCCTGAATTTTTAATCAACAGTAATGGTAATAGGCACTGTAGTCACTGTTTGTGGATACCAAAAAAAACCTTCTTAATAGTGACATATCCTTAGGTTGCTGCCATGAATTTTACTGATGTCAATATTGTACATATTACTCTGCCAATAGAAGGTTTTGTAGATCTTGATCCTTCAGTGTATAGCACATGACAACATGTTTGTACAGAACCTTTCCACATTTACAGCCAAAGTCACAATCAACAAAACTTCATATATGGCCAGGAAGCTCAACACACAGCTCCTCACTGGTACAAGAATCAATGGACAACCATTGGATGCCATCTTGGCATCTCATTTATTTCCACCTGCAACTGAAGGTTGGCTGATTTTTTAATAGGAGCAAGGAAGTTTGGCCCAAGTTATTCTGATGATCATCAGGGATCATAGAAACTTAGAATCATTAAAACTGAAAACGTTCTTTGAGTCCAACCATAAGCCAGAACAGCCAAGTCCACCACTAAACCATGTCTTTAAGTGCTGCATCTACACATCATTTAAATGCCTCCAGGACTGGTGACTGAACTTTTTCTCTGGGCAGCCTTCTCCAATGCCTGAAACCCATCCGGTGAAGAAATTTTCCCCAACATCTTATATAAACCTCCCCAGATGCAACTTAAAGCCATTTTCTCTCATCCTGTCAGTTGTTATTTGGGAGAAGAGACTGATCCCCCACCATATCCAAAACCACTAAGAAACTTTTGGTGCATCTGCTGCCCTTGATAGCTACTCACCCACAAAAAATGCCTTAAATTTCACCTTTCTTCTTTCCAAGAGGAAAAGAAATGGATTAGCGTGCCTCTGAAACTAAGATAATAGGTTTTTAAATCATAGGAGAAGGTTTTAAATTTGGGATTTTTTTTCCTTTTTAGGATTTTTTAAGCTTGTCTTAGTGGTCAGTCAGTCATGCACCTTTTATGGCTTTAATTTTTCATAAGGAGTTATATGACTTCCATTTGCTTCCCTGTAACCAACCATGGGCTGATGCAGTGGCTAGAGTGAAGGTGTTTTTCTGGGTCATAGGGTTTTTTTTCAATCATCCCCTATCTGTCCTGCTGAGTGGGGATATTTAGTATACTTCATGGGCATTAAACCGATGGGCAGTACGGGGCCCAAATTAGCTTCAGAAATAAATTGGGGATTGGCTGTGTTGCGGTATGAAACAGGCCTCAGTGAGAGGGAAAGCTGTGTGAAGCTGGAAGGTGCTATAAGAGGAGCTGTGCCACAAACACATGAACTCCTTGTGACTCTGGGGTGGACCACAAACAGCCAATACTTTACTTCAGGCAGCTCTATGAGACAGAACAATACTCACCTCCTTTTGTGTAGTATCACCCACTGCTGGTTGATATTGCAATGCAAAATAAGATCTTAGATGCTACATACAGTCCAGTGGAATGAACCAGAGGTTAGGGAATTTTAAAATATATATGTTTGAAAAGACAGAACAAGAAATTGGCAGCACTTCTTTTTATTGTCCCTTTCCTTTGTATTTTCAAGTATTCATTTTTCATGAGTACAGGTAATACACAAAAAGTACTAAAAATATATGAGTTTTTTTAGAGCTAAAAAACGTCAGGATCATACTATCAATATCACAGAGTATGCATTAGTGCAGTCCTCTGACAGTTTGATACATTTATGAAAGTTTCTATCATTTTTGTTTTCACATATCAGTGTTTCCAGAACATCTTATAGAGTTTGTTGAGAGCATCTGGCTGAGCTCTAAGGGAAGGTCTGACCTTAGGCATTCTAGTTAGTCCAGCATGCCTACAGTGAAACATTGTTAAAAAAGACATCTGCAGAGTGGCATTACTGATTTCTGCTCTGCATCCTACTGTAACTCCAAAGCAACTTAACTCTTTTAAGAAAGGGAAACTAGGTCTCCTTCAGAATTAATTCTTTGTGAGAAACATCTTTGGTGGAGGCATCCTTCAAAGACAACATGGAGAGTGACACTGGTGAATAGTGAGGATGAAGAATTGTGCAGTAGAATATCTGCTCCCTCATGTGAAAAGCCTGTCAGCATTCCTTGTCCCTAGAGTAGACATTCATTCGAGTCTTGTGATGCTGTATTTATCATATTTCCATTGGAAGGCACCTGACTGATATTTACTGAATAAAAGTTCTACTATGCCAAAGCATTCAAAATGTCCAGGATCATTTTCATAAGCAGTTTAAAGCCCATGGGGACTAGAACCCACTCAACTTTATCTACTCTGACTTATTTTTGATAATTCCTGAGGAATATTGCCCGTGGTTGATATTGAGGTGAGAGTTTTCTGACAGTGAGGTCAAAAGGTGAGCTCAAAAATGCTTGCCAATACATTTGGTGTGCTGATTAAGGCACAAATATAAATGGAAACAGATTATCAGACAGAAAAAAGGGAAATAGGCTTTCTTGAATGGAGCCAATTTCTACTTGAATACTCTAGTGCAATATATTTGTGTTCATGCTGTTCCTGTTTTATTAATGAGTCTTAAATCCAAGATGGTGTTCAATACGTGGTCTGCCTCGTATCTTTGTCATTGTAATTTTATAAACAACATATTCTTTCCCAGTAACGTTACTCAGAGGCATATAATTTCACTTCTGCATGCACCCCAAGGTCTGGCTACTGTGGCAAAATGGAGATATTTAGTGCTGCTTTGAGGTTAAGCATGTTTGATATCCTCTAAGTGCAAGCTCCCTTGTTTAATTCTGAAGTGATCCTGTGCATATTGGTACTCTGGGCTTCTGCACAAAGCACTGGATCCAAAAGCTGTTTTCTAAAAAACTAGAATAGGAGAAAAATGCACCAGCCATGTTTTTGTATCAATACCACAGAGGACTCAAAGTGAAAATCAGGACCCAATCTGTCGGAGGTTTCATGGAGTTTGAGCATTGTTTTGCAAGTTAGCTGCCTGGGGACTAATAGTTCTAGGAACCTCTGAGGTTTGGGGCTGTCCAAACTTCTACTGAGTCAATTTATCAGAAGTCAAGTATTCTGCTCTACTTCTCCCTGTGCAGAATTTTGTCACATAATACCTGTAAGGCAGAAGATTGTACAAAATTGAATTTTTTCAAGGAAGTGGCTCATCTGCTGCAATTTATTCCTATGTGCGGTAGTTCCCACAGCTGCCCACCTGTCTTCCTACTAGGAGATACAGTACTTGGTGAGGAAATATAGGCAGGTATCCATGATCATTGGAGCCTGACCAGGTCCATCAGCGCTCAATACACTGAGGAATCTAAACATGGCATGCTGGGATTAATGAATTGAACCCATAGACTTAGTGGTTAGACCTAATAGAAAATAATTACTGTTAAGGCAAGAAACTCGTGTTCTGCCCTCTTTTCAGTGTAGGAATTGAAATCTACTTGGTCTCTAGTCTAGAGATAAGGACAAAAGGGAGAAAATGAACACTGAATCTTTCTTATGTAGATGCACCACAGTGCAGCCAGGAACATTGGAAGGAGCAGGGGAGAATTTGGAACTGCAATCTAGCAAAGAAGACAGTCTTTTGAATGGTTCCTTAGGAAGAAAAAATATAGAAAGAAAGAAACCCAAAAAACTATTTGAGTAGTTCTTTACTCATCATCTGATTAAAAATAGACCTGAATCTGTGAACAGGTTCACATTGTGCTTTGAGACAGTAACCAGAACCTGCAGATTCATACAATTCAGCTAAGTGCTTCTCTGATGTTATAAAATTTAATAACTCTGCTGTGCTAACGGCCATACTGCTTTCAGATACTGATATACTAATTATATCCTTCGTCCCCTTATCTCTTTCTGTGACTGAAAGTGTTTTACAGATATGAGTACCTTATCCTGTCTGTAGAGTCTCAGTGAATAACATCCTTCTCAGTTTCTGGGTGGTAGTTGTGAGCTATGTTTAAGGTAAAGTGTGGCAGTTAGCCAGTGCTTTAGATATTAAATCAGACTCTGTGCCTTGTTGCACTAGGAACCAAACTGTGAGAACTACAGTTATTGTTTGTACAGTTGACCAGTCATAAATTATATTATAGATAATAAAAAGCAAGGATTTAATTGACAATAAATCATTATATTTATTTGGCAAAAGGACCAAGGAGCTTTTTTTTACATGTCTTTTTTTAAGCTTTAAGGACTTAGCCAAGAGTTCAGTTTACCTTTCGAATCTTGAGATTGGAACAGTTCTTTCCCTTAACTCACAAATTTGACAGACAAAAGTGTTCTACCATATTTTTCACTTTAGGATACTATATGTTATATTTTCTGTGAGCCAAGTACCCTTTACAGATATGTCTGGGAAATAAGCCAGTTATAATGGTCTCAGGAGAATCAGCAGGATTTCTGTAAAACAAAAAATGTATATTTAAGTGCATGATTGTCTTGAATTAGCCCAGCAAATGGCAATTGACAGCTTTTGATGAATCTTGGCACTATTTTCTGATCAAACGATGTATGAGGCTTTAAATGAAAATGTATTTCTTTCTTCATTGACGTTATAAAGGTCTAAATCTCTAGCTTCTGAATTATGTCTACTTATAATTATTGTCAGTTTTGCCCATACAGAGTTTGTGTCATTTTGGCCTGTCATGCTATTGTATATCTAAAAAGAGAGCAAAGCAGTGTCATTGCTAGGAGTGACAGCATTATTTTCAAGTCACTCTTAATTTTGATGGCAAGGTGCTCAATTTCAGTTTATATGGTTTTGGCCAAGGTTAGTTGGTCCATCTTTGAAAAAGATGCTCTCTGGCAAATATTGATTTTTTTTTTTCCATTTGGAGGTAGCCCAAAGTGCTCCAGATGTCAGAGCTCTGACTTACAGTCATGCCAGATTTTGAATGAAAATTCCCAGGAGCAGAGCTTGTTGGGGGAATATGCAGATACTCTGCTATTTATAGAAAAACACTAGTGTAATCAGATATCAATGTAAGTGCACCTTTAAGTAGAAAATTATGGTGAAAATGTCTCCTATTACACATTGATATAGCTGTTCTGCATTTTGTAAGTCTGCATGAAGAATAAGTACTGTTGGTTAATTAAGCACACTTTATTGGAGTAAATGTAAAGACTTGATGGTGCATATATTGTAAAAAAGTAAACCCTCCTGACCCCTACCTTTTATTCAGATGGTGTGTTGGTATGGAATTTTTAAAAGGAAAGGGAGGAGATTCAGGAATAAATGCCCAAATGTTAAATCAACAGTCAGATGAACAATTAATGATATTTGCTACAACTTAGAATTTTCTCTTATTTTTTGATATTTAAGTATATTTACTTTTTTTTTTAAATATTTTTACTTTCAGAATCCAAAAGAAACTTCAGTTCTATCACGATGTTTCTCATTAACATTAGAGTTCAGGCATTTTTATATGGCCTATCCATAGCAATTATAATGTTCTCAATTCCTGCTGATGTGTTATAAGGGAATGTCTTGATCCGATCAATTTTTAGGTGCTCATAAATATATATATATATATATTTATATGCATTTATTTGTGTATACATATATATGTTCATTTAAATACATATATAATTCTTAAATTATTGGGGCCTGATGCTACTTAAAGCTGATTAAAACATTTAGATCAAAGTGTTCCCTGTCTGTGCTGTAATGAATAGAAGCTAAGCATCAAATGTACTAATTAGAAAGGCAGCTGTTTTCTTGTTAATATCTTTGCTTGAAATAATTTTTTGCTAGGAAGATGAAAATGTCATCTTATCTTTAGAAGTTGCATAGCATGCAGTTGGGGGTTTTTGTGTATTTTTTGCTGTGGTTTCTTTATTTTTTAATAAAAACCAACAAAAACAAAATAAAACCAGGGAACATGATTTTTAAAATATCAAAGAAATAATCTGTGACATCCAGATTCATTTTTCCTTATAAGGCATTTAATACCTACATGGCTTCAGAAAAGATTTGCTGTAGTCAATGAGACCAACAAAATTGTAAGTTGGGCTTTTAAATGCCCAGAGGTGAATAGGACAATATTTGCAGACCAGGTTTTTATTTCTCTATTGGAATTTTTGTCTACTTTTCAAAACAGTTCATATCCTATTGCATATTACTACTTCTGGAATGCAAAATTAAAAATTAAATATGTAACTTTTAAATGGAAGTTTAATTTTTTGGATTTTTTTTTCTTAAACAAAATTATTCAAAATAGTTTTTAATAGTTTTTAACTGCTTTTATACCTATTGAGTCTAGGAGTGATAAAAGATTTTGTGATCAGAGTTAATAATTTCATATGGAAAAGAATTGCAGCTAAGCTTTCAAAAGGCTTGTGACTGCTGGGACAAACATACTTTTACCTTGCAAGGTTGTTTTTCAGTAGTACTTTCCTGCCTATGTTGTCATTCCCACAGTGGTCCTTGTGAATCTTACAGAATCTGTAGAGTACACCCACATTGTCTCCTACACAGACCAGATTTCTGCTCCTACTTGAGGGGAAAAAAAAGTGCCTTTTTTTTTTTTTTTCATTTCTGATTAATTAGTGAAAAATGTCCAGTGTCAGAGAAACACAAACTATTCCTTGCTAATTAACCCTGATACACTGATACCCAAGAAACTCTTAGCCCAAGCCAAGACCTAGTATGAGGACAATATACAAGTATCCTTCTACAGCAGAAACTCAAAACATGCAATGTCAGTTGTGCACCAGTCCTGTTCTATATGGCATGTTATTCCTGACCTCAAGGGAAAGATTGATCATGGCTTCTTCCATCTGATATTTATGAAATGTTGCCTAGCATGTCTGGCAGAGTCAGTAATACATTTTCCTCTTTTTCTGTTTTGTCTCTTGTTTCTATAGCATCTGAGTTTTGTGTGATTTCTCATTAAACATTCTCAAGTTTCACCCACGCAGGCCATCTGGACTATAGTTAATATTTTAGGACCTATCCCCTTAACTTTGATGTACTTTCTTGTAACTGCTAAAACATGGTGATATCTCTTCCTTCTGTCTTGAGAACCTCCTCCTCACATACCCAGACAAACCAGAGGAACCAAGGGCTTGATACTGTCAGCAGCTGAACTCTTTCAGATCTCTTCTATATTTTTTCAAATCTGGGAGAATCTATGATGAGAAAAAGAAACCTGTGAATTCTCAGCAGCAAAAATCTTACCGTGATGAAAGGCGTAAAGTCCTAAAGCATAAAATATTTTATTAAAAATAAGTTTGCTATCAGTGGTTCCTGAAGCTGATTTGTTGCATTAGATTATGAACACCAAAATGGTACTCTGATGACCAGCACAGGAACAGTGTGACCCGCTAAAATGGATTCACTAATGACACTGTCAACACTATAGCTTGATCCCTGTCTTCACCTGAAGCTTATTTCCCTCTCAGGTTCATTGCATTTCATCTGAGTAACTGTTTTATGAACCAACAACTTCTGTTCCACACCTATGATTGGAGCAAGCCTTTTACTCTGATTTAACCCAGAAGTATCTCTCAAATAGCTCAGTCACTTTTGAAATAGTCTTAGGGTCTGATGTTACTATTTGTCATTCTTATAAATGTGAAAACAAGCTTGGAAGATAACAAAGGTCAGATAAATGCCTTTAAAAAAGAAACTGACAGCTCTTAGAATACTTTTGCTTCGTGTAATAAGACACTTATCTGTGATCTCATCTTCCTGATCATGTGGGATTGCTGTAATGACATTTCTTTCTTAAGGATGGACCCACAGAAATGTTTCATGGTCTGTCCCATAATGTTGACTAACTGAACCACAATCACTTGCTTCTTCCACACAGCGACTGATCATGACTGGTATCTTCTTCCCTGTCGTGCATCATTCAACCCAGACAAAACGTTCAGTCACAAGGACATGTTTTGGGCATTGATGCATGTGCAGAGGGTCACTCATGACTAAAGGAGGCTCACTGAGCCACAAGCAGGAGCTGCTTGGGATTTCTTGGCTTGTGAAAAGAAAGTAGGGGCAGAATTCTGTTCCCCTTATTCATATGTCCAGGGCAGCCTATATATTCCAGAAGTCTAAGACATATTCAGGAGTGCAACAAGGGGTTTTAAGTAGCATCTGTAGAAAAAGAGACATACCCAAGCACGTCCAATAGACACTGAGCACCTGTGCTTACATAGAATTGAGCTCTAGATTTTTTGATCCTGACTGAGATCACAGTTATCACATACAATACCTACATTCAGGTGTCATAATCTCTGAATTCGTCCCAAGGAGCTGTAATAATGGGGAGTTTAAGGGCTGTCATGGAACAGACACTGCATTAGGCATCTCGAAAATCTAGTTGAGAAAGGTTTTACAAGGTAGGGGTTTCATCCCACTTCTAGGAGAAGCACATGAGACTCATATCTTTGAGAGAAGATAAGATTTACTTCCTATTCTGCTCCCCAAAAGTTTTATTGAAGCTGCTTTTATATAGTTCTGTGTTTTGTCTGTATAAATTTATTGCAAATTACAGAAAATTCCTTGAAATTTGCCACAGTTTATTTTTCCTCTTTTGTTGTTTGTTTTCAGAGTACTGCAGAAATCTGATCACCACAGAACTGCTTGCCAAAATAGCACAGAAACAGGGTAGAGAGTGTAACGGTGATCTTGCCAAAGAATTTTGATCCAATATGCTGCACAGTGCACAGAGTGCTCTGCCTCAGTAGTCATTGTAACACTGGTTGTTTCTGAGACACTGCATCCATAACCTCTGTTAAGCTTAAATATATTTGCTCTGTCAATCAGAGTGCTGCACAGTGTAATGCATTTAGGTGTCTGCAATGCCTAAATGTGTTTCTCTAGGGGAATCAAATAGTCTTAATTGGCTAGTTTGGGATAATGATCCTTAAATTCCATGTCTGATTCTTCATCCCACTTCTTTGCTATATCATCCACAACTTAAAACTGGAGGATGAGCATAGGTGTGCAAAAGGACATTTTACTGGGGATTATAAGAATATATCACAAAACAAACATAAACCTTTCCTGGAGTGAAGAAAACTAGGACTTAAAAGTTTGTAAGGTGTATGAATTCATTGTAATTAAACAGAAGATCAGCATATGTTGCTGTATGCGCAATCCCCCTACATCTGTCAATTTTCCCCTTACCCTGTCAAGAAATATTCTCTCCCTCCTCAAATTGTGAAGAAAACACTGTAACTACATTTCCCACTGTCCTTTCAGAATGTCCATTGTTGAATGATGGATTGCAGAAAGAAAACCTTGGCTTTAATCTGATAGAAAATGATAGTTGACTTTTTTGAAGAATATCTATTTCACTTTTCTGAAGAACCTCACTCTTTCTGTGGTGAGGTGTTTTAGGGAAAGATTTTTCTTATTTTGAAAACCATCTTTAGGGCCTAAATCTTTAGGAACTAAATTCCTAAAACTAGGAATCATCTTTAGGAACTAAATCTCATAAATCTGTTAACCTGTTAAGCATGTAACAATCTGTTAATCCAGGACTTTTTCAGTTTTCACTGAAAGTGAATAGGATCAAGGTTTAAAAAATTGAACTATTTTATGCTATTATATGCTTATTTTTGTTTTCCATGTACATATTAGAGGACTGTCCAATAATTCAGTTTTAGAAAATTTTACCTTCAGAGGACTTTCCCTTTGCAGAAAATGTAAGGACTAAGACCAGTAATGGACTTTCTTCTCTTTATTTATCTACCTACATGTGAGCTGTGTTGAAGACCATACTTGCTGTTCTGCTGTCAGTGAATGTCCCTGTGTTATTTCTAAAGAAAAATGTTGTGTATGTTCCTGCTTTTGTTTTCAAACATGTCTCTTAGACAATAAAAACTCTCCTCCATTCTTCTTATTTCACTTATAATATTCCTCCTCTACTCTGATTTCCCATAATTGTCCACTTACGACTTTCTCCTCAAGTTCTAGACAAAGGCTAAGCAGAGTAATTCCAAAAATTTATTTCCAATACACAAAATATTTATAAAACTGCTTGTTGGAAGTAATTTACATTGCTGCATTGCTTTCTGGAATGATGTGAAACATGACTACTTTCTTAAACAGTCATTTGTCAAACGGAGTACATAAAGCAAAGTATCTCACTGGTGAACATTGACTATGCAGTTCCTTCACTACCAGTTGAACTTCCAGTTTAAAGCTCATGCTTTTAAAGTCAGAATTAGCTTTTTTTATGGGTGAAATATCCTAAGTATTCTCTTTAAAAGCATGTTCGACTTTTGATGTATTATTCAACTTTTTTCACAATCAGTCTTAGTAAAACACTTCCAGTTTTTACTGTGTATGAGACTAACCTTGCTTCAGCCCAACCGCCCGTTGGCTGAACCAACATCCTCAATCAGATAGTACTCCCAGATGTTCTTGAATAATTTTCATCTTTTAATTAGAAAAGAAAAATTAAATTTTTATTTGTGTGTGGATTTCAGTGCTGGCTGATGCTCTTCTTTTTTTTTTCCTTTTTTTCCCCATGATGCAGACTAGTAAATTTAACTATAAAGATTATTTTTTAAACTTTATAATTGAAATCACATCACTCTCTTAATAAAATACTCTTCTATTGCTTCAGTAAAAGCATTATTTTATTGAAGATAATTGTATTGCATATATTTATTAGCACACAGAAATATTTAAATCACTTTTTTCACAAGAAGATTTAATTTAATAAAGTTTAAAACTTTAAGATTTGTTAGTCTATAAAGAGTATGCTTTGAATATAGATATATATGTATATACATTCATAATTCAGTAAAAATTAAGTTATTGCATTTTAAAATTTATTTTAAATTAATTTTAAAAAATTCTTAGATACATTGGGAATTTTATCTGAACCTGTCTCCTACCTTAGAGAAAAGTGTCAGAAATATACATATAAATTTAAATAAATATAAAAATATAAGACAATTCCAGTTATTTTTTCAGTATCCTGAGGAAAGCCCATGGCTATTCTTAGACACTTTTAATCACGATAATATTGCTATTGGTTTTTTTTATTTAAAGAGTAAAAAAGGTGACAGAGAAGTAGTAATTTTTCAAGTTTACAATTCCTTACCAGTTACAAATCTTCCTTAGTTTTATCTGTGTTAATCTTCATATATGTGCAGATGTCTTACCAACTTAAAAGAGCATAAAGAAATCATATAACATTGAGTTACTTGCTCAAGGTCTTTAGCTGGAGTTATTCTAAGGATATTTAACATTTTAGCCATTTTAGCTATTAGTGAGAGATGAACACATACTATTTGCTTTGTTGTGCCTTATAAGATGTGTGGTCCTCTTCATCCTGCCCTCTTTCCACCCATGATGCTTGAAGGGGCTGATTTTAGACTTTCACAGGGGGCAAAATGAGGCCTGCCTTGCTCTTTTGTTATCCACAACAGTTTTAAATGCTACTGTGAGCAAAAATCTCCCATGATCACCTTTGTATCCAAGGGTTTTGAATCTTCTGAAGAGAGATATTCTTGCTGCTCTCTTTCTCTTCTGGACCAATGCTGACATTGGGTGCGAGTCCACAGCTGGCTGAACATGAGTCAGCAGTGAGCTCAGGTGGCCAATAAGGCCAGTGTCATCCTGGTCAATAAAAGTGTGGCCAGCAGGACCTGGGCAGTGTTTGTCCTCCTGTACTCAGCACTGGTGAGCCATTCCTTGAATCTTGTGTTCAGTTCTGGGCCACTCACTGCAAGAAAGATACTGAGGTGCTGGAGCATGTGCAGAGAAAGGCATGGAGCAGGTGAAGAAGCTGGAGCACAAGGAGCTCCTTGAAAGGAGCAGCTGAGGGAGCTGGGGGCATTTAGCCTGGAGAAAAGGAGGCTCAGGAGTGACCTTATTGCTCTCTACAATACCTGAAAGGAGGCTGTAGAAAGGTAGAGATCACCCTCTTGAGCAACTAGTGATAGGAGAGCACACAGCTTCAAGCTGCACCAGGTGAGGCTCAGGTTTGCTGACAGGAGGAATTGGTTCACAGAAGGGTTGTCAAGCATTGGAACAGGTTGTGCAGGGAGGTGGTGGAGTCACCGCGTCTGGAGGTGTTTGAGAAAAAACCTTCACGTGGTACTTAGTGCCATAGTCTAGCTGACAAGGTGATGATGAAAGATTGGAGCTGATGACCTTTGGAGGCCTTTTCCAACCTAAATGAGTCTGTGATTCTGTCACCTCCATTGCTTTTCCTTAGCATGTGTTCAGATGCCACAAACCAAACTTGTGTAATTATACATGTTTAAGGCTGAGCTCTTCAACAAGGCTTACCTGCATGACCCAGGTTCAAATGTATTTCAGCTGGTTTACAACATGTGGTTCTAACATTTTCAGTCATTGTGAGGATTATCTAACTATAACAGCAATCCCACTTCCTTCACTGCTATTGCTTATGAAGTAATAGGCAATTCAGAAGAAGGAGTGTATGAGTGTATTCCAAAATCTTGTAAGTTAAAAAAAGGTAATATGAAACAAAAAGGGTTTTAACAGAAAAGGAAATTAATGATCATGATGATAGTCCTGACAGATGGTTAGGGGAAGTTGAGAAGATAGGACTAGAAGTGTTATTTAAGGGGAAATTAGGCTTTTTGGGTTTTTTTTGAGACAGACTGATATTAAAATAGTTATTGGGAAAAAATATGCAAAGAGTCTCAGATTGGGAATAAATACTTCTTTCTGTGTCAGGCTGAATAGTAGAAGTGAAAAGAAATATACAATGTGTGTTAAAAGGCATCTTCTTTTTGAAGGGCACTGGTAATGGGATTCTGCTATCTGTAACTCAGGAATGCTACTTTGCTGGAGTGCAGCACAGGAAAATATACCTGCATATACACTACCTAATACATTAGACTTCTTTTTATAAATATTCATCCAGAAGCACAGACACTAAATTTGTTCAATCTTATAACTCCTAATTCTGTAGGTACTGTGGTTTGAACTCTGAAATTTCTCTTCCTGTGGCTAGCTCAGTGAGACATAATACAGCATTAAGTAGGATAGCTTTCATGTTTCTTTTTCTTATTCCTAATAGCTGCAGATACTTTAGAGTTAGATTAACTTGTCTTTTTTTTCTGAAGACTAAGCAATTCAGTTTGCATATATGAACAGCGTGGAGGAAAGGAGAGGAAGGGAGGGAAACAAAATAAATTTTCAGAAGGGACTATGGGAGTTCTCATGAATGAAACAGATCATTGCTGCTCCTTGGATCATCACCTGAAATTTACATTTTTATTCCCATAAAGCAGGAGGTATCTTGCAAGGCAGTGTAAGGTTTTCCTAGGGCATTTTAATGCTTTTACATCTTTCTTTCTGCATCATGTATGCTTAGTTGTTTAGGGACCTAGAACTGAGAGCCACAGAAGCAGAGGGGAAAGACATGCTGTTTATCTGACTTGCAGTCAGTTGGTAAAAGGTTTGGAACTGTTTCTATTATGAGTAAATTTGTGAGTCAGACGCAGGTTCAACCAGCATCCATCTCTGTGAATTTTTTTAGGTAAAAAGAACCCATAGAAAAAAAAGCTGTTTGCACTCTTGGATGCTGCACAAAATCCTAAGACTCACAGAGGCATAAGACTGTAGTTGAAAGTATAAAACACACAATTTAGACAAGTAGTTCAGCTCTTAAGCAACACTGAAACATCTTTAATATGACCAATTATTTTGTAGGTATCCAGAAAATTTCCAAAAATCAGTTCTGGAAAAATGATAGAATTGTCATCAAAGAGTGCCAATGTGACTGCAATAGGTAGCCATTTAAGAGCACTTGGCTACTGTAGCAAAAACCAGAACTTTGGTGAACTCTTTATTCTAAAACAGAGTGAAAAACAGATGAAACTGCTAAAGTTTTATCAGGCTTGACATGGAATTGTTGGTATTTATGTGGATTCCATATAAAGTGAAAGGTCAAGACATACTTGAAACTCAATCCTAACTGAAAATATTTGCCACTTGCAGTAAGCCTGGCTCAACTTTCTGGTTGTGATGAGAAATTCAAACATTTTTGTCGCTCAGTTAAATCCTAGATGCTACACTGAAAGAGAGGTTTTTATGGGGATTTCTTTTGATAGAAAGCCTGTGTAAGTCAGCAAAGTGTCATATATTCTTATCTTCTCAAGGTGACTTGCATAACTTTTTTTCTTTTGTTTTGACCATAAAAATGAAGAACTAAAATATTTTGTGTGCCATTAGAGCACAGTTGGGGCTAGACTGACCCTTATTCTACTTCCTTCAGAGTAAGACAAATTAAGTGGAATGTGTTATAATTGCTCTAATAAGCCAAACACTCTTGGGACATATTCAAACCACCCAAGAACAACAGTAAGATATATATGGTCATGTGAAATGTATTGCTTCTTATGTTTTGGATTATTAGCAGGAAAATTTGTTTTCCTCTTGAGCACACAGGGAATTTGTTTTTCTCTTGGAACACACAAGGGCTTGGACTTCCCCCATGTAAGCAGTCAGAAAGCATACAGTAGTATTTTAATCTCTGGTACTAGATGCATGCTCAGTACCTCAAATTTGAAGAAACTCAAACTAACAGCCCAAATATTTGGCTCCTTCCAAAGGAGGCAGAACCTGCTGTCTGAAGAGCTGGGAAGAAATTCTGACTTCACGGAAGTCAGTGACAAACAGACATGTGCTTTGGTACCTAGAAATGACATGAGTTCTGTGTATGAACAGAAGAAATGTTGTTCTGTGTGATAGTTATGTAGCCTTTCTTTAATTTGATGCTGCTACAAATTTCCTTAGTGAAGGGAAAAAAGAACCAAATCAATGCAAAAACCAATTTCCCTGGTTTGAAGCAGTTTTATGTAAGTATTTATTTAATTTACAGTTATTATTGCAAGCTGATGGGCTAATTAATATTCTAAAACTTACTGCCAAATAGCCATCAAGAGAACCATTTTACATTAAACTTGCCTGTTAGGGAAGTGGTACTTTCATGTGTTTCAATTCACGTTTTCAATTCTTAGAGAAGTAAAGAGGGAGGTCAGCAGAACTGCCACCTTGGGCTTCCATGGAGTAGGTTATAGACCTTTCAGCCTGACTTTGGTGCCAGGGAAGGTCATGGAGTGTCATCCTGTCCGGAGTGTCATCCTGTGGCACATGCACAGGGCATCAGGCTCAGCCAGCATGGCTTTATGAAAGGCATTCCCCTGCTGGACCAACCTCATCTAATGTCAAGGCTACCTACTCAGTGAAAGGCTGCAGATGCTGTCTACCTGAACTTTAGTAAAGCCTTTAACACTGTTTTCCACAGCATTCTCCTGGCAAAATTGGCTGCTTTGATAGGTGCACCCTTCACTGGATAAAAAAAAATTCTGGGTGGCTGAGCCCAGAGAATTGTGGTGAATACAATTGAATCTGGCTAGCAGACAGTCACTACTGGTGTTCCCCAGGGCTCAGTATTGCAACAGTTCTGCTTAATGCCTTAATTAATGATCTGGATAGGTTAACAAATGACACCAAGTTGGATGGAAGTGTTTATCTGCTGGAGGGTAGAAGGACTCTGCAGAGGGCTCTGGACAGGCTGGATTGGTGGGTTGAGGACAAATATAGGAGGTTCTACAAGGTGAAATGGTGAATCCTGCACTTGGGTCACAACAACCCCATGCAGTGCTAGAGGGCTGGGGAAGAGTGGATGTAAAACAACCCAGCAGAAAAAGACTGGAGAATGCTGATCAACAGTAGCTGAACATGAGCCAACTATGCCCAGGCAGCCAGAAAACCAAATGGAATCCTTGCTTGTACCCACAATAGTCAGCAGGACTGGGTAGTGATTTTCCCCCTGCGCTTGGCACAGGTGAGGCCACATCTCAAATCCTGTGTTCAGTTTTGGGCCTCTCACTTAAATGAAAGACATTGAAGTGCTGGAGCATGTCCAAAGAAGGGCAACAAAGCTGGGAAAAAGTCTGGAGCAGAAGATTTTTGAGGAGTGGCTGAGGGAGCTGAGGTTGTTTAGCCTGGAGAAAGGGAGGAGCAGAGACACCTTATCACTCTGAAAGGAGGTTGTAGCCAGCACGGGGTCAGTCTATTTTCACAAGTAACAAGTGACAGAATGAGTGATATCACCCTCAAGTTGCACTGGTGAGGCTTATATTGGATATTAGTAAAAATTTCTTCACTAAAAGGATTGTCAAGCTTTGGAAAAGGCTACACAGGGAAGTGACTGAATCACCATCCCTGGAAGTATTTAAAATATTTGTGGTGGTCCTTATGGACATGGTTTAGCGGTGAACTTGGCAGTGCTGGGGTGGACATGATGGCCTTAAAAGTATTTTTCAACCTAACTGATTCTATGATTCTATTCTATGGATTGATCTATTACTATAAATAGTAAAATAGTCCTTTTTATTTTTTTTAGGCATCCCTCTTTTCTCTTATTTGATCTGTCTGTTTTTCTGGGGAGTGATTAATTTACCTATAATGAGGAACGAAAGGGAAAAAACAGGAGGTGGGAGGGTAGGTGTGCATTCTCTTCCTCTTCTCTGGACTCATCATGCTCTCTCCTATCTTCTCTCTCCTTTTTATCTGCTAATCTTATTACCTATCTTACTTCTTTTTCATGCCTTCATTAATAAGTGATGTTTATACTTCCCTCGCTAACATATGCTTTTTCCCCTCTTTCATTTAATTTTTTCCTGTCATTGTCCAAAGTTGTAAATTCACTTCCTGTTCTCTAATCTGTTCCTCTTCCTGTCATCACTTTATTTCAAGCCTGCTCTATGCCCTTCCTCAGCATTTTTAAAGTGCATCATTTTCTCCCCTCTTCTCATCTCTTTTTAAAGTGTTAATACCATTTTCATGCATCAGGGGTGTTCGAGGTGGAGACAGGGAAGGCAAGGAAGGAAAGAAGGAGGTTTTTATCCCCATGAAGGGACAAAGCAGAAGGTTATCTCTGAATGTATGTTGTTGTACCTGAATTCTCTCTTCTTCCTGGGACCAGAGTGGTAGAGAAGCACACTGTGACAACACTGAACATGCAGTCCATCAGCAGTTTACGCTGTTGCTTTTAGCTGTGGGCCATTCTGGCATTATAAAGGAAAGATGGAGCTATGTCAAGCTAATTCTTAACACATAGTGCTTTACTTTCAGACCTAATAAACCATGAATTGTTTGCTTTGTGTCTTGCAACCTAAAAAGTATTACTACCTTAAAATTTGTGGTTTTTTCTAATGGGAAGAAAAATAGGGGGCATAGCAGGAAGGTCAAGAAAGAGTTTAAAGAGGAAAGAGGGCAATTAATAGAAGCAAAACATTATTTCTCTTGCTGAAAGTGTATTTAAGAAGGGGAATATATCACAATAATCAACCAGGTTTTTTGCCTTCAGCCTGTCTGAGGCCATGTGGTTTGGAGATCTGATCACTAGTCCGAAAAGGAAAGGCTGTTTGCAAGATTTCTGGGGTGTTTTTTCCTGGAAAAGGTGAGAGGACAAAAGCAGAAATCTATGACGTACACTTTATGCCTGTAAGGAAAGTATTCATCTGTCTATCTGCCTCTCTTTCTCTCTCTTTCTTTCTTTCTACATGCATATATATAGAGATCCATATGTTTCAAGCTGTCACAAAATTGATTTGGAGGCAGATTTTTCTTTCATGTACTGCTCTGAAGATTAGGTTAAAAATTCAATATATGGCTTAAACCAATTGAATTGTGTTTTCTTATTTGTTTGCTCTTTTACATCCACTGTTCAGTATTTTGTGGAGTTTTGCATGGTATTTCCATCAGTAATAACAGTTCTGACTACTTGGAGACAGAACAATGCCGAAGCAGAAGATAGTGTTTGAAAATGCAAACAGCATTTCGTAACAATCATGCTTGCTTAATACATCCCACAACATTTTGGTGTATACAGAATCTGTGGAATTTTTAAACCATTTCTAAACTCATATTTTGGGTGAGCATGAGTAGCTAGCTCTTTGTTGTATAAATAAGTCATTATAAGTCATTATTTTCTCATTTGTGTTTGCACTGTCTTCCAGTACTCTTGTTTTCTTTAATAGTGTGAACTTTGGTTCTGCTTCTCTTTAGAAATGCTGCTTCCATTCAATTTTCTTTGCAACAGGTTCATTGGGCAGTACTTTTCCCATTTTTATTATATTCTGTGGGGTTTTGTGAAGTTTTTTTCTTTTTTTTTTTTTTTTTTTCTGGTGCGGAACTAAAACAATTTTCTGATTAAATTGACTATTAATAGCAATTATTTACATTAATTTGCACTTGTAATAACATCGCTAGAGGGCAGTATTGATTAAATTAGGCACACTCTAGTGCTCTTTGGAAACTTAACTGCAGAAAAGCCTCCAGTACAAACATCTTTGCATTTTTAATACATGGTCATGGCTTTCAAGTCCATTTTTCATTACATCCTGAACATAAAAAGTATAAGTAATCTTAATCACCATGTATATTTGGCATTGTTATTTGTAACTTTAATGTGTGTAAAAGAACATTCTGTGATATTTATGAGAAGAAATATGCTTGAAACTTAGTAGAAATTAGATGGCATTGAAGTTATTGTAAGCTATATATTATTAGAAATAATTATTAAAGCATAAAGTTTTTATAATAAAATATATGCTTTTGAATATGTTTTTTCTCAGGGAAAATGCTGTGCAAAATAAATATCTTCTAATTCATTAACTGTCTCCTTGAAAAACCTCAGTACAGTATATTTTATGATAATGGACAGCAAAGACAAGCAGAATTGTAAATTGAAACACTGACTCATTTGTTCTTATTGATTTACAGGTCTCCTGACAAATGCAGCAACACAGAATCCTCGTAGGAGTGGTTTAGGCTCTCTGTGAGCTACTTAACTTAGTCAAGTTACACTGCTGTTGATCATCATCTGTTATATGTCATCAACTCAACTGTCTGTTTCTCTGTATCTCATGAATGACAGCATAATTCCTCTGCATTATGAGCTAAAGTTTGTTCTACCATTCTAAGGATCACTGGACTAAGGAATATAGAAAAAGAGATATGCTTGGGCATTAGCAATACAAAAAAGTTCATGGTTAACGTTTCATCTGCGTTATACACCACTGCTGGACTTGCTGTTACCTACATGTTTCAATCCGAAGAGTCTGCTACAATGAAGAGTATCATCCCAATCAGCCTTAGAGAAGACTGTTTTGCCTATGGGAGGACACTGAGGTGCAAAAGAGAAACTCTTCTTGTGCCCTAAACTGTCTGAATTGCTTTTATTTTCTTATACTTTCAGTATTTACAATAGACCAAAGAGCAAAATCTATTTTAAAGTGGACACAATCTTACTCTTAAGAGAGTTATGTCATTAAAATGAAGGTCTCCACAAAGACATGATTCCAGCTTTCACAAAGCTGAAATGTTGTCCAGCAGAAGTCTTTATGGAAAGCTGAAGTAAAAACTAACTCAGAGACCTGCTCTTGAAATGCCATGTTCAAGAGAACATAACGGAGCACTGAGAAAAAATGACCTATGTTTGAAAAACTTGGACAAAAAGAACACAAACTGTCTACACAGCACCTTTATTCCTCTGTACTTAGATTGACTTTCTCGTACTAAAATCATTTTCCGTTTTAACCAGTTAAACATGCCTCTTCTACAGTTCCATTTTTGATAGTTAAAGTTGGATAATACAGTATTTGCAAAGAGCATGTTTGGTCATCTGTGGCCTATGTCTCATCTGATACACCATTTAGCACCAGAAAGCAAATTAAAGAGAAAACAAAAGTAACACTTGTTTGAAAGAGATCATTAAATGTATTTTGAAAAGCCTAAAGTTATATATTTAACAGTTTTTATATGTTGTATATTTGTAGAAAATCCTATTTAACAATTAACGTGATAACTCTGACAGTCATGAAAAGTGGTTCAGAGTTAAGTTGTGTTTTATTACTTCAGTTGTCTCTGAAGTGACCGGTGTCGTTTGCTTTCTTCCATTGGGACATTCTGGATGTAAAGCATGACCAGAGAGGACTGTGTAGTAAAAGCAAAGAATAATGTTGTTTATATTACATAAATGCATTCAACCATTGCACTGTTGGAAGGCATTTTTTATTTTAATTTTATTTTTTTTTGTCTTTATGTACTGATAAAAATAGAGTGTAAAATATTTTACTCATTGCTCTTCATAGCAAGGTTTTCCTTCCTTCCTTCCTTCCTTCCTTCCTTCCTTCCTTCCTTCCTTCCTTCCTTCCTTCCTTCCTTCCTTCCTTCCTTCCTTCCTTCCTTCCTTCCTTCCTTCCTTCCTTCCTTCCTTCCTTCCTTCCTTCCTTCCTTCCTTCCTTCCTCCCTCCCTCCCTCCCTCCCTCCCTCCCTCCCTCCCTCCTCTTCCCTACTTTTATGTAAGGGACAATTTAAAGCCTGTTCCTTAATCCCGTTTTCAGTGTTTTACCTCATTGTTAGAAAGCCCACTTTTTCAGCATTATTGGTTAGTGAAAATTTAGCAAAGACAGCATAGACAAGGGAGAAATTATGATAAAACAAAAACAAAGCCCTGTTCTTTTTACTGTACCTTTTGGCATATAAGTTTAGTACGTACTGGTATGATACAATCAACAAGGGAACTTAATTTCTTCCTGGCAAATGTATTACGGTTCCAAGTATACTACCTAATACTCCAATTAACTTTTAGTGTTATGCTAGTTCTATTCTACTAAAGAAAAAGAAATAGATATTATTCAAGTGACCATAGATGAAAGATACAAAAACAAAAAGTTGATTAAAGAATTTTTTTTAAAGCCTACTCAAACACTGAGGCTTATATAATGCAGAGGTTGCAGGAAAATATGAACTATGGATCATTTTGTCTTCAAACAAAATAAATATATACAAAATTCTTATTTAATCATAGGATTTTGACCAGTATCAAAGTAGCAATTAAAGCCCAGCCACTTGTAAAGTGTTATGGACTGACTGCACTATAAATGACCAATGTCAGGTTTAAAATGTCATGCAATAAATGATGGTAAATAGATTTACTGTACATGTAGACCTCAAGAGCCAGATCCCTCACTCTACCAACTCTCTGTTTTGATTTATTTTAAAGGGAGCTTCGTAGCCTTATTTAGTAAACACAGAAAAAAATGAAAGATGTTGCATCATTTTTGTTGCTTTACAGTATTCAGTTTTGTGTTGGTTCAGCTAAATTATGAAAAATAAAGAAAATCCTTTTATAAGTGAGACTTGTTCCCTGAGCATGACATCACCAAAGGAATTTCACCAGATGATAAGAAATGTGGGAACACAGAGAGGAAGACGAATTGGAAATTGAGGACATGAACTGTGTTTTGAAGTTTTACCCTTCCATTTTCATGTCTTGGGTACCTTCATTTTGGTGTGTTCAGTTACAGATCATATTACAGTCATTTGTTTTCAGGAAAATGGATGCTCTAAGAACAAGAGGATCTAAGAATGGACATCTGAAATATTTACATCTAGAATCATACAGTCCAATCAGTTCTGAATATGCAACCTTATGTCTTTGTTTTCTAATTACGTTATATTCTCAAAAAGGGTAGATGTACATGGTTATAAGGTCTACGCTGGATGAGAACTATCAAAGAAAAAAGATTCTGATTACCCTTCAGAGATGTGTTCTAATCTCTGAGTCTCTTGTATTCAACAGACACTTCAAGGCACTTAAAATGTGTTCTGTGCATTTCCGTCCTCCCCCAGAATGTATAGTTTTAAACAAACAAAATATACTGGCTGCCTTTGTCACTGTGAATTACTACTCTAAGAGCAGTGGAGAAATGTTTCTCTCTCAGGAACAATATGTTTTCAGAATATTGTGAACTTTAATTTTACAGAACTAAGTTGCATAAAAAAAATTGTTTGTTTCTGAAAGTATTTTATGTGCCTCTTCCAAAGCAGAATTTGAAACACAGAGGGTAATGTCTTATTTGAATGCTATTAAATATCCGTCATTTCTCAGCTTGCACACAAGTAACTTTTTCAAAACATGCTTGAAAAGGAACAGAATAATACATAAAAACACATAATGGACTAATAAAAATAACCTCCAAAAATGCAGTAAACCTTCAAAAATTTTTTGAAAAAAGCTTCTCTGTAGCTTTCTGTTAGCCTGGGCAAGGACACATTTAAGTACTGCTTTTAATATCTGGGATATCAAATGGAGCAAACATTAGCACACTATAGCAATCAATGTGACACATCATTCACCAATTTCATAATTATGCTTTTAGCCTTTTTTTTTTTTTGCCAATTCATTTCTTCTTAGCAGCAGCTCAGGTTTTATGTGGTATTCTCAATCATTCACTTGTTTACTGAAATTGTACCCATGTGCTGTTGCATAAATCTTTAAGCCAGGCAGTTACTATCTCATATAGCCTACTCATCACAACCCTGATTACTAATTAGAGTTTCGAGAAGAAAATAAAGAATTCAACACTGTCTGAAAAGCCTCTATGGCTGTGAGGAACAGCTGAACTAGAAGGTGGTAAATGATTGGATGACAGAAAAATCATAGCACTGAATGCCTGGGTAACTGATCTAGTGGAAAGAAAAAATAAACAAGCCAGCAGTGGATGTAGCACAAGAAGTCCAGAAAAAAACCCAAAAAGCAAAAAAACCACAACAAACAGCAACCAAACAAACAAAAAACTAACCAACCAAGAAAAAAAAAAAAAACACCTAAAACCCCAAACCAAAATTGAAATATTTATTATAATTAATCAAAGGAGAAAAACCCCACCCAGCACCAGCTCTTTCATCACATAAACCTAGATATATGCAGTATCTTTTTCAATTAAAAAAATACATAAGAATGCATTTCCTTTTAAACATCTTTGTATGATGTATACAAAGAATAACATACATAAGTAACAGACAAAGACAGGAATGGCTTGACTATTTCTTTTTCTGACATCACAGAATTGATCCTACATTGAAGTAATGAATCTCTCACACTGGGCATAAGCAAATAAAGATGGACAGAAATCAGAATATTCTACTTCTTTCAGACTGGGGCTTGAGCAGAGAAAGGAGGTCAAGAAAGAAACTGAAGAAAAAAACAACCAAGACCAGAGAAAAATAAATTTTTTTCATTTCAGAGTATGTAGTGTTTAATAAGTGCTTTTTAGTATTCAATACATGGTAGGGGAATCAAAAGGAGCATTATTTGAAACAAGGAAATAAGAAAAGAAACATTATTTTAACTGCAGAGATGAGAATTTTACTGATAATGTGGTTGTCTTCTTTTGAGATATAAATTCCATTAAACTTAGAGACCCACGGGTAATATATAAAAGGTAATTCTGTCATTGATTAAAAATAAACTAAAAGCTGGGAACTAAACTAAAAAGTGGAAATGACAATAAGCCAGAATAGATAGTGACTAATAATGAGCCATTCTGTGGGAGGATCGACACAAGTTCCTGTACTGCTTCTGACTATGAATGAAATATAAATACTGAGATTGCACAGTTTGTTAGTATCAGTAAATTACACAGATTAGTGAAGATATGGGAAGCCTATGAAGACATGCAGAGACAAAATGGATCACCAAATATTAGCAGAAAATGGAAAACTGAAAATTGGGAGTGCCAATTTATCATTTCTTACAACATCAAAGTAACTGTAGTTTCAACTATGTCAAATTTTGGAAATATGTGAAAAAGGACTTTGCTCTTGAAATAGATACTGATGTTGGTTTCAAGCTACTCATTCAAGGCCAAGTCACTGGTTTCATATGGTAATCCTATGCTATTTATGCCTTTTCAGAGCTCCAGCAAGCCTTTGGAGTACCCTTACAATATGCATCTGTAATCACAAAGCACAGTGTGCTCATGGCACTGATGTCCTCCACATCTGGCTTGCACAGACCATGCCCACAATTTTCTGAGTTTGATGTTGCCAATATCAGGCTAGTGAAAGTGACACTAAAACACTATATTGTGCTGCAGTGATGCAAAAACGCCAGTGCAAATGAATTAAGTTGATTAACATATTATCAAAATGCAATTTCTCTAAAAGTATTAATAAGTAGCATGCAAAGAACAGCTTCAACACATGAGGACTGTTAATGTAAAAAAGTAAACAAACAAACAAACAAAACCCACACCAAAATCTAGAATAAAAAAAGGAACATTTCTGCAAATCTTTGTTTAGGAGCAAAAACTGCAAAGGTATTTCTATTAGTATAGAGTCTGACATAACAGAAGGACATTGTTGGCATGTACAGAGAGCAGTTTACATTATCTAAGGAGCCTGAGCACTACCTCAAAACCATTGTATAAAGCACTGTGAGCTGTGTCTGTCCTCCTTCACTGCACTGGAAGAAGCTGCTGTATACACTTCTGTGTTCCCAAGAGGAGAGGCAGATGCTATAGTACGGGTTCTCACACAGGTATAACAGTACACCCACCTCCGGCAGAGGCTATGATGACAGAAAAGGTTGACATCCGCTGTCAACCAGAATTTTTTACTGAATTGTGAAGGTGCTAACAAAAAGTGGGTAGTAGAAGCCTGATGTGTTTGTTAATGTGTTTGTACATTAACAGCCTGGCTGTGTTAATGTACAAATACATTGCACAAAACAGCTCACAGATCCCCAGTGGCAGTAAAGAGGGCCTTCCCAGCACAAAGACTAAAACAAGTGCAAGTGCAAGGGTCATATATTTCTCCCTGTATATGCAGACAATCTCCACCTGGATAGATGCAAATTAATGTGGCTCTTTCTGTCTACACTCTCTATTCACTCTACAAAGACGTATTTAAGCAGACTCCAAAGCAGAAATTCTACATGGATGGCAACTTTAAAACATATAAGCCTAAATGGCGTGCTATTAGCAAACAAAAATGTACATTGGTGCTTGAAGATAATTATATTTAATTTGACGCAACTTAAAATTTCTGCCTCAATGAAGCCATGAAACATTTGGTTTTCTCCACAGACAGATTTGTTCCTTCTCAGAATATTGAAGAATACAACATGAGAGTGATAATGTAAGTTTCAGCTCATGCAAGACAAATCAAAGCTCTGGAGGTGAGCTCTAGAGTGGCTAAAATTCTAGCTAAGTAAATAACAATGACCACATTGTGCACAGGAAACTCACACCCCTGAAAATGACACGGACACTTCTTGAGAAGAGCAAATGGCCACATCTTTTTCTTGAGACGAAGGCTTTTCTGGGAACCTACCTGTGTTGGCTGTAGAGTTTCTTCCAAACTAGGAACACATGAAAACTGTCTAAACCCAAAGACAAATAAAGCAAGTTAGAGGGAACAGTCATTGTGAAATCTTTGTGTTTAATTGTACACATCAGGTTAATGTTTCCTGTACTTTACTACTTGTTCTTCATGGATTAACAAAATATCATTGGAAGAAATCTTTGTCACTGACTCCATGGCAAGACCATTTTGTATTATTTAGATGGTGACTGTAGTCAGTCACCTTAGGCATTTTGACAAACTCAGCAAGCTTCCTCTCCTCTCCCTTTTCTTCCATTTGTTGCACCCTGCAGTGCTGTGTAGACATGCCCACTGCAATGGTAACCAGCATTCCTAAAGGAATTATTTGGGGTTGGTCATCCAGATTTGGCTGCCAGTGTGGGCTTGCAGTGTGTGAAGCAGTACCAACTGAAAGCCCAGCTTTTACTTGCCTCTAGCTGAGCACTTGGATGCCAGGTGGCAATTGGCCCTCAGGTTTGTTACTCTTGAGGGGATTTTGTATAGGCTGCATAATATGAAACCACTGCAATTTGAATAGCTTTCTGAGATGAACAGGAATGAAAGATTCCTTCAGTATCTCTCTCCAGTTAAAAATGTTCACTTTTTCAGAAGTCTTTTATCATTCTTTTACTGTCTTGTGAAGAATTATAAGTACAAGAATTATAAGTACTATAAGTACAAAGTCTAGATAGATGCACAGTAAAGCTTGTTCACTTTCTACTTGTAAAGATGTGTTGGTCTAGAAACAAGGCAATCAGCTTGTAAAACAGCTATTTACATCCAACAATACTTCTCTGTGCTCCAAAAGCAATTCTTCCTGAAGAAAAAACTTGAATCAGACGTAAAAATATTGCTATTCATTCCACTTTTTAAGATAATGCCTTAGCTTATATTCATAATTGAGAAGCTTCCCAAATTTAAACATTTGGTTACTCAGTGAAATATTTCAGAGGTCTGTATCTAATGATGCCATCTTGTGACACCTGTCATAATGATAGCTAACCTTGTCTGTCATTTTTCCAAACAAATAAAAAAGCTATAAAGTGGCTTCATCAGATAATCAATGCTTAAAAGAAATATTGACATATATAAGGAGAAATATCTTGCTGAGCCTTCTAATGTTATTAATGAGAGACGTATGTGTATGACGACAGTCCTGCTTTCATTGTACCTTAAAAAATGTCCTTACAACAAGGCACACCTCTTATAGGAGTATGAAGAATGTATTAATTTCTTAGACAGTGAGTTGGCTGCAGGGAATATTGCTGCACAGTGATCTATTGCTCAGCTGTAGCAAGGCTCCAAGGCAATACTCTATTGCTATTTTCATTTTACTGAAAGGTTTCCCCTACTAGAGTGCATTGACCAATATTTCAGTCCTATTATGAGCTAAACCAGCATTACTGCTGTACTGAAGTAATTAATTCAAAATATGAAAAAATAAAATAAACATACATTTATTTATTAAGAAGTCCAGCAGAGAACTTACAGTGACAGATGAAATTAGCCTATAAGCCTTTATAACTTACACGGTAATAAAATGGGGTTACGTTTTTGAATTAAATTGATAACATGACCAAATCGATTTCATTAGTGTATCTGTCATATTTGCTGTTAATGATGGCTAACAGTGGAATAGAAACTGACAACAATCCTTGAAAAACTGTGCAGATCAAAATTATATTATACTGGCATTCATGAATTTTAATAACCTTTTTTATCATGAATTTTGAACTCCCTTTTTAAATTTGAAGCTCACAAGAGAGAAGAGAATTAAACTTTCTACACCTGTCTCAGCTCCTATTATTTCTATTGTTACAAGTTAATAGGCTCAAGAATAGAAGACATTTCCACTAACTAAAACAAAAAAAAAGGGTCTTGCTTGAGAGTCTCTTGTGAGTGGTTATAGAGGAATGGATATTTCTTTGCTGCTAAAGTGTTGACATCAGAGTAATTTCTCCTGAATGACTAGAGAGCTTTAGGACACCCAAATTGCTGTTTAGAAGACTGTTTGTGGAAGATGCTATTCGTATTAATAGACGTTGGTACTCTAGTGTGTAACTCCCTTTAATGATAATGGAAGTTCTGCAAAAATCTACAGGACAATATGCCTACTGCCAGGAAACATCATAACTCTCTAATTCCATTAGCAAGGCTTTAATAAGTGTGAGTTTAAAGTGGACAAGTATTGAAATGCTACACCTTGCAGCACCATTTGAGAATATCAAAATGCTCTTATGTAATGAGACACCTTGATCCCTCTGCTACCTGAAAATGTGGTAAGATATTAAATATGTGTCAAATTAACTGAAAGACCAAATACTCTTTCCTATTTCAAGGCCCTAAATACAACATCTTTCTTGGGTTAAGATCATATGAAAGTAGATAATTAAAAGGAAAAAAACCCTGTGGGGTAATCTTGGCACAGGTAAATGAAACAATTATTAATAAAATGGTAAAGACAAAGTTATCTTAAATATATTAGATAAATGTATGTGTATGTATATAGTGAAGTACACTGTGCCTGGTTTGAACTTATTGTCTTTCTTGCTCTCATAGATGTTACACTCAGGAGCTATGACAGCAACATTGGTAAAAAAAAATTAAAGATTTAGTCTGCAGAGCTTATGTGGCAGAGGGAGAAATATTTAGTCTTCCATATATGAGGGTTCTTCTGGCCTTTTGAAGATGCTGATCTTTACAACAGAAACTTCTTCACATCTTCTATGGTACTGTTAACAAAAGTTGGGTACTTTTAGTGAGATTCTTCCTGTACTGTGCATACTATACATATATATACATATATTCATAGGCGACAGACTCTTCACAGAATCTGTCCACATGTTGACAATGAATTAAAAAATATTGCTGCTCCTGATATTCAAGGTAACTTCATGTGGATTTTATACCAAGGTGGATTAACCTTGGCCTGCAGCCAGACACCTATACAGCCTTGCTTTCACTCCTGCTCCTCAACAGGACAGTGTAAGAAAATGAGACAGGCACAGGGAGATAACCTATGAATTAATCTTAAAAGAAAAACAGACTGAACTTGGGAGAATTTGTCCAAGTTATTGACAATAAATTGATGTTGATAGTGAGAAAAAAGACAATATTTAAAGATCAACTATTTTCTCCTCTTTTTCCCAAAGTTCAACTTTACTACTTCGTTCCAAATTCCTCCTCCTACTGTGCCCAGGAGGCACAGGGAGGAGGTGGGGTGGGAGAGTAGTGATGAGTCCATAAAAGCCTCTTTGCTGCTCTTGCCTCCTGAGACTTTTCCTTGCTTCTGCAGTTACTTCCAAGGGGCTGCAGTCCTCAAGGGAAAACCAGCTCTGTGTGGATCTGCCACATACCGCAGTTCCTTCAGACCATATCCACTCTGGTGGCTTAGGAATAGAATTTCCTAATTAATTTCTCCTACTAAAAAGTAAACCACAAGCTTCTCCCCTTCTCCCAATCTCTCTGGTGAGAGAGACAAAAGAGAGATCCTGAGTTGTGATAAGAATCATTTACAAGAAAACAAATGGAAGAAGAATCAATTTAATAATAACAAAAGTATACAGAATGAGGGTGGTTTACATGCAAAAGATGCTCACTGACCAATCCAGCACCTAATGACCCCTGAGATAATGAATGAAATGGCAGCAGACCCCTCCACAGGCCATCTTTTCCTTCACAAGTACCAATCACACTCCCCTCCTCGGAGTGAGAATCCCGTACTTTCTCTGGAAGTGAAGTGAGTGATGTAGAATAACAACCTCCACACATCCACACGGGTTCAGTGTCCACCTTCTCACAGCTACTGTGGAAAAATTCACTATCCTGGCCAAAACCAGGATATCCACCTCCACCATCCCATGTGTCATCTCCCACAGGCTACAGCGTGGATATCTGCTCCAGCAGTATCTCTCCAAGGGCTGCAAGGAAACACCTGCTCCACCATGGTCTCCTCCACAGGTTGCAGGTGAATCTTATCTCTGGCACCTGCAGCACCTCCCTTCCTCCTTTTTTATTGATCCAGGTGTCTGCAGGACTGTTTCTCCCAGTGCTTTACCTCACTTTTGACTACTGTGCAGTGTTTTGACCTTTGTTAAATTTGTTTTCCCAGTGGTGTTTCCATCATGGCCAAGCTGGGTGGAGCTGGCCTAGGGCAGCCCTGATCCTCACTGAGGTCCCTGGAAGTTGATTTTCTTTTTCCTTGTAATTGTTTGGGATTTTTTAAACTAATATGTTTCTTTAATAATTGCCAGGGATTTAGTCTCTAATCCAGCTCATTTTAATATCAACTGTCTTTAAAAACAAAACAACCTAAACCAAACAAACAAACCCCCCAAAACAACACAGAAAACCCAAGCCAAAATTCCACTGATCCTCAAAGCCAGTTAAGTCACTAAAATAAAAAAAATTCAAACTGCAAACATAAACGTAAAAAGAAGTACAGTGCTGTTTCTTAACAAAGGTGATGAGGCCTGAAGGAAATTAGGAAATAAGTAAATTAGTAAAGCCAATAGAGCCTGACAAGACACCTTTCTTGGCAATCTCATGTTGGACCGAGGAAAATTCCCTTTTCCCAAGTCTCTTTCATCTCCTGTCTCTGGGGATAATTATATTTTCAGTGGATTAAGGAAGGAAAAGCAAATGCCTTTGACATTGTATTTATGGCTGTCTCCTGTTTGCAGCCAGCTAAAGATATCTGAGGCTTTGGAATTTGACAGAACATTGCAGGCCATGGAGAACTGTAGTGCACTCACTAATACACAACTGCAATCCATGACTTCCCAGTGGCTTGTCTTTACTGAAGAAGAGCCGCTCCATTAAGACTGTTCCATTCAGACCATGTCACTGAGTTTATTTTAAGATTCAGCCCCTCTGCCCATTGCTGTATCCAGATGCTGAGAAGTCACTAGCAACAGACAGTCCATAAGAGAGACGGCTGGATGAACCTCTTTCGATCTTCTTCTCCACGTCCTCCCCTCCTCCAAAATCCTTCCTATAACTTAGGTTTGGTGGTGCTCTGGGAGGAAGGAAGAGAAGTAGATTCCATGGCATGTGGACTGGAGTGCAATGAATAGTATTTTAAATGAAAGAAACAAAAAGGGATTTGCTAAATCTCAAGAAACTTCTTTTTTTAATTTTTTTTTTATTTTAAACTAGATGGTTTTGAATGGGAAGCTTTGTAACACGAGTGGCATGCTGAGTTTTTTGATCTGTCCTATCATGGGGGACTGTAACCCACTTTTAAAAAAGTAAATATCAAGTTTTTATCCTCTAGTCGAAAATACTTGGAAGGTCTGTCATCAGCATATTCATGCAACATCTCTTCAAAGACTATATATATGTATAATTATATCTTAAAAAGCATCTAATTTATTCACTAAAATGTATGTCTTTTGGCAGAATAGTTGAACTTGGCAGGGACTGGTGGAGATTGTCAGCTAAAGCAGGTTTCTCAGGACCTTGATCAATCAGGTTTGAGTGCTTTGAACAATGCAACCTCTCTTGGCAATTTATTCCACTGTTTGATGATCCTACCAGTAAAAAGTAATAGTAAAAGAGAAATTGTTGTTTTAATATGGAATTTTATGTTCTTCAATTTGCCTCTTGTCCCGTTTGCCACCACTGAGAAGAGTGTACTTCATTGCTACTCTGCACCACTATCTAACAGAATGGGAAATCCAAATCAGTAACTTTAATTACATGCCCTATATTTCATTTCAGGTGTATACTTTCATGTATTTGTTTTTAACATCATTGAAGTGATGATGTTTTGAGATTAACAGAGCATAACAATGTGAAGTGAACCAATATAGAATTGTGCCTGTGTGAAATTCTTGTCTCTCTGCACCAAACTTGAATTTAGCTAGTCTTACCAGATAGCTGGGGTCACCTGTGTGACAGGAACTAGCATAGCACCCTGTGCCATGTAATTGCAGTTTTATAACACAGATCTCTTGCTAATAAGCCTGTCCAGAATTCAAAGCACGCAGGAGAATTATCCAGACTGCTCAGTGCTCAGGTGTGCTGCTGTTCTGGCAAATCATAGGAGCCTGTGATCAGGCTGTTGATGTGGTCTAGAGTAGGAGAGAGCTTGTTTTACAGTCAGAGAGCAGTCCCCATGTGACAACAGATCTAAGCTGAAAAACTCTGCTGGACTCCCATCAGCTTTGTGAAGGATAATTTAGTGAGGTGTGTGTGTAAAATGGAGGGGCATGTTTGCTTGTTTGCATGGTGTTGGCTTGACAGATGCTGATGCAGCGACAACTATGGCATAAAAAAGGACAAAAAAATCCTGACCATATTGGTGTCCTGGTTAGCTTTCATCATCTATTCTCTGGTTATGCATTCAAAAGTGCATTCTATTTTTTTAATGTTAATTTTAAGAGAATTTGCAATGTCACAAGAAACATGTTTCTAATGCATAAAATTCCCAATCACTCAGTTTGACTCGTATCTCAAAATCTACATAGATACAGTTCAGGCCATCATTTCATGTATACTGTCACAAGATACAATAGCATTATTTACAATCAAAAACTAATTAAAGGGCATGCAGGAATGAGAAAGGGATCAATATCTAATATTTTTTTCCATCTGCTTTCCTCATCACTGCTAACATGTCAGAGAAAGAGCCAATAATTTGATCTCATGCATGTGTTCTGTTGCTTTTCCAGTGACATACTCAAGGTCAGTTGAGATATAGGATGTTCTAAATTCTCCATTTAGTTCCCTAATTAGCTGGTGGTCATGTGACAGCATATTCAGAAATATGACAGAAAGTATAAATATAAATATAAATATAAATATAAATATAAATATAAATATAAATATAAATATAAATATAATATAAATATAAATATAAATGGTATAAATATATTTCAATACTAACTGTGGAATATCATTAAATAAAAATACATCTTTGGTTTTAAGCACAGAAGCATCACCTGAATATCTGGGAAAATGTTGAACAGTTCAGACATGAAATGCTTGTTGGATGTGTTTACATTAAAGACATCTAAAAGCTGTCGTTTTTATAATAAATTTATATTAATGTAGTTTCACAATAAATCTAGACAAACTCCTGTGGAAATCTTCCTGTAGTACTGCAGGGAGTTTATTGAGGAGACAGGAACGTAATCTTTATTGTTCAAAAAACTTGCAGTTGACAGTCTTGAGAGTGGTAACTAAACTTTCCTTCATGCTAATGTACATTTTAGTTAGACTGAGCTCTCATCCCAATTGGGCAGAGGTTTATATGATTGTTTCATGAAAAAATGCTATTAAGGATGAGTTGTGGTCACACAGAAACAAGAAATATTACCTGCTGTAATGTTATTTCCTCCACTTGCATTCCCTCCTGTTCCTTCAGTTTGAATGGCATCCTACTTCTAGACTGTCAATGTTTCTATTTGTTCAGTGTTAAACTCTTTGCTATTTTCAACACAACAGAGCAAATATTTTTTGAATGAGATGCAATGTTTATTGAGAATTAAAAATGTCCCTGGAGGACAGGAGGAATGCAAAGAAATGAAAAAAAATGGAAACTAATTGAATGCTGTAGAAGCTGGCTGACTGTGCCTAAAATGTCTAAGACTTCAGATGAATTATTCTGAAAAGGGCCAGGATTTCATTCTTCAGTTTAGACTTCCCTTGAATAATACAACCAGAATGAAATGCTTGTCATAGTGAAGTTCTACACTGAACACGGGACTAGCACTAAAAATGGTCTGCCAAACTTTCTGTGGTAAACAATCCATGAAAGGCAAAAGAACACAAATAAGGTGAAGATCAATATAAAAATATAGGAGTATACGGAAAATTAATCAATCTGTTTTCACAGTAGCCTCATCTACCCATGAGGTTGTAATGGGTATGAAATAATAAAATGCACCATTTGACTTTATTTTCTTATAACCCTGGCCTTCAACAAAAACCTTATAACAACTTATTTGCAAACGTATTTTATCCTCCATGGAGTGTTTTTACAATAATTTCAGGTGATCAAATGTTTTATTTTTAACATTTTCTACTCTTATACTGAAGTCAAATTTACAGTCTTAGAAAAGGCAAGTATGTACCCACATTATGACTTTTTCCCCAAATATCTATAGAACATACTGACTAAATGAATACTTTAAAGCCTTGGTGGAATTTTTGTTAAAAATATAGTAGATACTGACATTTTCTAAAGTTTTGTTCCTCTTATACCTCAATTTCTGAAAATAAATAAAAATCAATCAAATAATACTACTCTGAAATAAATTGTGTTTAATTAAATCTTTTATGAATGTAGCCTTAAGTATTGTAACTGAATTAAGCTTTAAAATTTAAACACATGGAAAGAAAATTAAACATTCACACTGTTAATATAATGTGAGTGTTGATGCTTCAGTGATATAAAAGTGTAAGAAATAAGTAAAAATAGGAATCATGTTATATGACAATCATATAAAAAATTACAAGATAATGGGGACAGAAATGTCTAGTGGGAAATTACTGATAGGCAAAGTTTGTCTTACCTAAATTTTTATGCCTAAAAGTTAAGTGTCTTGAATAGAATTTTTTGCCTTGGCTTTAAATGACTCAAGCACAGGCAACTTTTCTCAGACCTTCCATATAGTTTGTTGAGAACTCGTAAGTACTGTTAATAGTGTTCTGAGAGCAATTTAGCTTATCCTAAGGGAGGCACAAGCATTTGGCCCTCTGAACAACTTATCAATCATGAACTTAATTTCTGTTGACTTATGAGAGCTTAAAAACCTATATATGTAGCTGCTTGCATTCTATATTACTAAAATGAGGCCACAATTTTCCCATGCTATAAGCTGTTTATAACCCTTTTACAGCCAATAAATCAACTCCAGAAGATAATTATGTATTCTAGTGTAGAATATGTGCCAATGGTCAGAGAACTGAATCTCTTTGTAAGAGTGTACAGGCAGCATAAGTGTGTTACTGAAATCAGATATCTTGCTTGCATTATTTGTACTTCTGCATTTCAAGATTGGTAGGTGAAATAAAACAGGACACTTCTCTTCTGCGTTAGTGTCTCAATTTCCACAAGTATTCACTTTGCTCTATAAGGTAAAACCCTCTGATTCTGTGTTTGACTTTATAAGGTAAAACCTTACGATTCTGTGTTTGACTTTCCTAACTAGTCACCTTTAAATTGTTAAATGGATGATACAAAATCTATAAAATATAGAAAGTAATCCATGACTATTAATTTCTACAGTGTTTGGGTTTTTTAAATCATTGTAAGACGAAGTGTACTTTTGTATCCATGAAATTCATGAGGTACTGGGGAAGATACATTATATACAATACTAATTTTATCCATCAAGCAGTTCAATTAAAGGAGAAAAAAGGGTTGTGTTCTATATAGAGATTCTGTAACTTTGATCTCAGAGGGGCTGTGGGTGACTGATTTGTTTAGCTTTGGGCCCATAAACCTGGGCTTTAGGATTTTTCTTTCCTGTTTTTTTAGTTTAAATGTTCTAGTATAAGTTTTTTCCATAGAATTCTGAAGGTGAAGGATGGATTTCTGAGCAGCATGCACACATGCATGCACATACACACATACAAGCCCCAAGCCCAGCCTCGTGAAAATCTCTTGTTTTGTTCTTGTAAATTCCTTGCAAGAATCATGGTAGGATAATAGCTTAGATTGTGAGGATACCACAGAACCACTGCACCCAGAAGCATAAGGTGTCTTTTTTTGCCTTCAAAATGTTACTTCTCCAGTGCAATAATAGTAACAGAACATACCTAGGGGCCCAGATCCTGAAAATTTTTACATGTGTTATTTAACTTTAGAAACAATGCTGACTTCAACAGAAATGTTTTCAAAACTGAGCAACTGCTAAGACCCAACCTGGATAAGAATTCAAGAGTTGATAATGAAAAAGAAAAACATCTAGTCTGACAAAAATTACCTCTTCCCACTCTCAATTTCCAGCCAGCTGATGAGCCATAATGTATCTAGCCAGAAGAAATTACTTTTCTTTTATTTTGTGCCACTTAGTTGAATGAAGTAAACTTGAAATATGTTGGACACATCACTGGACTTCACCATAAGAGTCTTCCATAAGTTCCTATTCCTTCTAAAGGCAGTGGAAAATGTCCCACAGACAACTAAGGATGTAAGCCTTTCATTCTCATGGTCAGTGGTTTACATGGGAATTCTTTGTGCAAATGTGTTGTATAATCAAATGTATAATCTAAGATTCAAACACAATCATATAAAACAATCCACCCTCTCCATGAGTATTAAATAGAAATGTAAATCAGAGGCTTCTGAATCAAATAACTTCTGTGCTTTTCTCTTTGAAAACTGAAATAAATGAGCATGAGGTCAAAAGCTTCACTAAGGTGAAGCTAAGGTGGTGATTTGAGAATAATTTATTGTGTAAAAGAGTAAATAGTCAAACAATGTTAATTATAACACTGTTAAAAGCTGAAATGCCCAAATTTAAATAATTTAGAAGTTATGTGATAGATATTAAACACCTCTGAAAAGGAAAAATGCTTTAGGCAAGAGTTCCTAATAAGTCTAGTTTAGTTAATTATTGCCTGAAGCACTTCTGAACTAATTATTTACCTCCAAAGTGGGTTCCATGTTTTCAGCATTGAAGTGCCAGATATTGATTTTCTTTAATTGTCAGGGTATAGTACTAGACAGACCACACAAAGCTGAAGGTTAAGCCATTTATAGAAAGTGATAGCCACGTCCTCCAGTGTCACACGCTGCGTCAGTGTGAAAGGGAGACCAAGGCCCTGAAACTTGGCACTTTCAGGGAAAAGGGTTGTTTGTCTCTGTCATCTGCCCTTTATGGTTCATTTAACATCTTACATAGCCTGTGTAAATTAAGTGGGTTTAGAAGCTGCCCAACTTCCAAGTCAAAGTGAGTGTTCTGCTCAACGGGGGAAGTGGAGTATTTTATCCTTCTCGTTAACAAGATGTACATGGCTCAACAAATAATGGACATTGAATTATTTGTAAACCTGTGTTAGCATAGATGGCTTAAAAATTAGTTCAAGATGCTTTTTCATTTTATGAACACTTTTCTCCCCACTCCTTTCTTAGTGAGTGAATATAAATATTTCACAAAGGTTATTCATTTGAATTTCTCAGTAGGGTCTTGGTGCTTAGAGAATTTTTGCCTATCTGGATGGATTTAGTTTCCTTTGGCTGTAATTTGGGATGTTTGAAATATTACAAGTCCCAGCATACTTGAAATCATCATCACCTTTATAGCTCATCAAACCCCATGTGTGGACAAACATTTGCCAATTGGCTAGAGAAATTTCAGCCTACTGCAACATAAAAATAATATAAAACATAATAAATGAAACACAGCCTCTTAATTCACAACCAGCAGTGCTATCTCTGCTCATTTGAATTTATAAATAGAAAGAAAAGCTTTTTCTTGCTTTGAATTTTTTATAATTTGTTGCATTTTTCTTTGGTTCTTCAGTTTCCTCTTTGCAATTTTTCTCTTCCCTGGTGATTAACTTGTGATTAATATTTTCTTGTTCATGCTCTTAATTTTTTTTTCTGATTAGACATCTATTAATTTCTATGTCTTACTATTTTTGTCACTTTGTCTGTCTCTTTCTTAAGCTCAAGGACACCTACAGGAATAAAGTGGCATACCTTGTCTGGGAGCAAGGGTTGTCCCTGGAGTGAACAGTGTGAGACAAACCACCAGAAGATGACTTGGTTCTTAGGTGGGGTAAATTGCCTTCTGAAGGTTCCTATCTCTAATTTGTTTTTCTGTGCAGGGAGCCTAGAGTGACTGATGGTCCCAACTTAGCAGGCTATCTCAAGTTAAGTGGAATGAATCCAGACCTCGTTCATCTCACTTTTTTTTTTTTTTCTTGTTGCAGACCATTTTTTTTCATTTTTTCCCTCCTTTTTTTTTTTTTTTTTTCCCCCTTCTTCTGTAATTCTTCTCTTGAGCTCAGACTGCAGAAACCCACATGCCCAAACAGGGCACCATCATCACTGAACTGAGTTTTCTTCAGTTCCTATGGAGAAAGATAGACTCAGAGAACAATTCAAATCGCAGATTATAATGACTGCATCTATTTGCTGATCTCATAAATAAACACTAAAGTGTTTGTGATTATGGTTTAAGCAGACTGTTTTGATATTGTTAATTCCCCCCAATTTGTAATGACACTTATTTTCCTGTGCTGTATTAAAATGGAAAATTTTTTGAAGAAAATATATCTAATCTCTATCATTTAAGTTTTAAACAGTTCCACTCTTAAAGGGAAAAAATTACCATATATTAAATGTAGAGATACTGCATTTACAAATAATACAATAATTTCTACAAATAAACAAATCTAAAAAAAACAGCCTAAAATGCATTTCCTCGCTAAGGACATAGCACTTGAAATAAAAAATATACATGGCAAGTTTTGTACAATATTTTTCTAAAATAATGACTAATCTACTACTACTAGTATTATTATTATATTATTTTATTTCTGCCTCATAAACTCATTTAATTACTGGTTTTATTTCCTCATCATCTCAGAGTAAATCTTGTTGAAAGAGATTCCTATTAAAAAATATTAGCTTTGTTAACCATATATATAGATATATCCCACCCCCCAGATTTATTTTTCTTTTTAGTGCTGATAATAATTGAAACCACATTTTTCTTTTGATCAGTTCAGGACTTTTTAAATGAAGAAGATACAAAGTAAATAGAAAAACATTGCATAAAAGCAGTCATTCATTCTTTCCCATTCCTTTAAATTGGGAAGTACAGCTACATTTTATGGTCATTGCAATATAAAAAAATTGGTTTTGTTAAGTTGTCATTTATCTATTCTTTAAAATAGAAAATGATGCAGAGTATATATTTGTCTGTTCTTTTTGGGATATAAAATATGCTTATGTGAAAAAATGTGCCATATATAAAGCACGCTAAACTTCAACCCAAACCCCAAGGCCTGTTTTGAAAAACTTTGGATTTAGTTCTAATTTTACATTTGCGGCTGGAGTCCATCTTGACTTTATAGTGCAGGCACTTGTGTAAATGGAAATCTAAATACTACTATATGCTGAAATTACAGCATCTTAGAAAATGTTGAATCTCTTTAGCGGCAAACAATAGTGTCTTTGACATTTCTTCCACAACTTCTAGAAGTTTAAATTAAAAACAATAAAATGGGTTGTAAGCATCATGTTTATTGGCTTATGAAGAATATTCACTGTTTTTAGGTAGCATTACCATCATGGAAAAGCAGATTGCAGAGGCTCTGATTTGTCCTACGAAATGTACGAATTTCTTTTCAAACTGTTAAATTCAATGTAAGTTCAGCTTCTTTTTTTTTTTAATGTATTCAAGCTTGTTGATTTTCATTCTCTTTCACTGAGGTACCCACTATATTCACTTACCATACCAAGATTAGGAATTCAACATGCTCTATTGCAAAGTGATGATATAATTGCAGAGATTGTTCTCATAAAAAGGGTTGTTTATATACTACTGAAAAAAAAGCTGTTTTTCGACTGAAATGTTTCAAATAACCTTAGGAGCTTCAGTAAAGAATTTGCCCATATGGGTCTCATGATAATTGACTTTTCCTCTAAATCCTTCTAAAGACTACTCATTGTTCTCTTTCCTCATGCTCCAGCTAAAAAAGGCATTAAGAAATGTCTCACATTGTCAGTATATGTGAACTAGAGTAGATATGGCATGGTGGTTATCAAATCTGCTAGGTACATATTGTTGAGAGAATAGACTTATTTTTTTTCATATAGTATAAAATAATATATAAAACCCTCTTTCTTGAGCTCTGAGCAATGATTTCTAGGAAATGATAGTAAGAAAAGTGAAGAGTAGCCACATGTACTTTCTTAGAGAAAGATTTTATCCTAGTTGTGAATTAAAGTGTACAAGAAGGTTTCAGATTTCAGCACAAGTATTCACATGAATATAAAAATGAACTACTATAAACTGAATAATAAAATGAATTATATATTCACATGAATACAAAAAATACCCCAAACCAAGTAAACTTCACTGCTTTCTTGGATATTTCATTTTCTGTAACTGAGTACTGCACAGTGTGCAAAGTGTTTGGGTTTGGCTCTCTGTTTTCATGCTGATTTGTTGCGTGGGTAGTGAAGGCAAGTTTTAATTTAGAATCAAGTGTAAAAAAGTGAATATAAACAACCAAGAGATCAACCAATAGCAGCAGTCATTCAGCAAAAAATAAACTGAAGTGAAACAATCATGAGTTGCTCACCAACAGTTTGGGACCAGGAAAAGAAGCACCATCCGAATGAGTTATAAGTGACAAATATTCAAAACATGAGTGTCTGAAGGCAAAATACCTCCTTCCACCCCCAAATATTCTGTTGCCTTTCTCTCATGTTTTATGAGGCATGTCCATAAATTATTTAAAAATTGTTGCTTTTGATATCTCTGTATTGATTATTCTTCTCAGAAAATTCCTTAGTTTCATGGATATAATTATTTTTCCAGCACTTGCTTCCTTTAACTACAATATAGTTTGGGACTTTATTTCTATTGTTGTTTTATTTTTGTTTTGTTTTGTTTAAATTTAAAATAATAGAACTAATTTTTGAAGAATATGTGTCTGAAATATAAGACAGTTTCAAAATTGTCTCCACTAATATCCATTAATTCTTAAGAGCTACAATTGTTCAAAAGACAGAAAGAGTTTTATATAATGTGGGCTAACACTGACAAAATTTTTTAAAAAATTATTAGTTAATATATTCAATATTAAATGTTAGATCAACACTACCTGAAATAGATATTCAAATTAAAAACTAAAATCTGAATGTTAAACTTCCTTCCTTTTTCTTGTCTGCTCTTCTATTTGTTATCTAATTTAATTTCCATTTAATAGCACAGCAGCAGTAAGCAGATGTTAACATGTTACTTCAAAAATAAAATACAATTCGACCTTCTTTGTAAACCTTCCTCTTGTCTCACTCTCCAGTGCCCATCTTATTTTGGAGCGGAACTGAGGAGTAGCGATTTCTTCTTCTTACACTGGGTGGCGTCCGATTAACTGCTGAAATCTGCGGCCAAGCGTCTCAAACATTCCGGGGTCTTCGAGGTGTTTATCCACAGACAAAATAACCAGAGCAGGCCTAAGAGAAGAAGCAGAGATTTTTTTTTTCCCTTCATTTAATTATAAGGAAGGAAATGATTATAATTATTGTGTATACACAATGTAAAGGCAAAGAAGTAAAATCTTTCTAACCTTCGTGCATATTTAGGAGATCTCTATGGAAATAAATTGGGAAGAGGTGAATGCCATTATTCTAGTGATGAAGCTTTCTCTTTAAAATATTTTATTGCAAATGTGTATGTAATGTGATGCCTTTCAAGTGTGTCTAATTTTACTATGATAAGGCTCCAAAATATTAACTTTGTAAATAGTCAGATTGAATTACTAAGTGCAATCAAGGAAATATAATAACATATTATAAATTTGTTTATTAAGAGTTTGTAATATTTAAAGCTGCTGACCTGAAAGATCCAAAGAACTCTGAGGGCTCCTGTTTACTAATGTGATTCTTAGCATGCAAATAATTTGCCTAATTATTTTAGAACTTATTTTGGTTCTCCTTAGATATATGCTTACCCCTGGAAATTACATAAATAAATTATTTGGGAAATTGGGAATGATATTCTTGTGTTTGAGACTGCTCTTGATTGTTCTTCTGTTACTGACTGTGGTGAATTGACCTTGGCCAACTGCCAGATGCCCACCTGGCTGCTGTCTCACTCCCCCTCCTCAACAGGACAGGACACAAGATAAAAAAAAACTTGTAGGTCAAGGAAAAGACATGTGGACCACTTACCAATTTCTGTTATGTACAAAACAGACTTGACTTGGGAAAGCAAATTTAATTTCTTGCCTATTAAAATAGACTTGGATGGTGAGAAACACGGGCAAAATTAAAAAATCACTTTCATCTTTCCCAGATTCACCTTCACTCCTTCCTTCCTAACTCTTCTATCTCCTCCCCTGTCCCCTCAAGCAGCAAAATACGGATGGGAGGGGAATGATCAGCTCCTCTCTGCTGCTCACAGTGTACACCTCACACTGAGGTGTATCTCAGACCAACAGTCTGACTGTGAGTGAAGTCAAGATTTGGTCAATAGAGGAACTTACACATTCTTGTGCTAATTTAGGGAGTCAAAACCACTGGGCAGTTTAGAGCATGGTACTTCAATTAGGTGTATCTGTTCTGCTCTGCTCTCTGCAGTTAAGTAATTCAGTATCACAATGTAATGCAATAGAGATTTAATGTATACATGACATTTATTTCACAATTATCTTCTTAAGGTATTTATATGATATATGTTTCCTTTTGTAGACTAGAGTTGTTCCCACAAATTTCATTCCACACTTTAAGAGAAGCCAAAATAAAAAGAAGGCCATATCAATACAGTGCACTGTTTAAGCCTTTTAGATTCAGCTCTAAGCTATCTCCTGGGTTAGCACAGCTCCATGGCAAGATGTCTGCTCTGGTCTTGAAAGCTATATATCCACATTAAGCTGCTATTGAGGATAATTAAAGATTGAATGAATCCTCTGCTATTCACACAGCTGTGGTGATATGAGAAGAAGGACTTGCTGTAACAAAAATGTGATCGTACATTCTTCAAAGTGTTATTTGACAGGGGAAAAAATATAGGAACCACAAATGTTAGTCTCTAGAAATGAAGTTAAATTGCTGCAGAAAATAATTTTGGGGATAAAAATGTTTCACTACTTGTTTTAAAACAGGTATTCACAAAATAACAAAAGGAAAAGCAGATTTGTGTTTTTGTAATTATGTACCATCTCATCCGTGGCACAGAACATTTGTTAACAAAACAGTCCCTTGAACTGTGTGCTCAATAGCAGAGCCTTTATATGTGTAATCAGCTGTATAAAGCAATGAGAAGTGAATTCCTAAACACTGAACTACTGAGATATTTCTGGAACAAGACATGAAACTACATAATGGGGTGTGCAAACATGCCTTCTTGCACAGGCTCGGCTCGTTTCACTGGGTAAGGGAGGGAGTTGACACCATAGCTGGCCTTATTAACGTGTATTCAGAGAGCTGATGGTCTCAAGCTAATGCTGGACATAAGCTGGATGAGCTTCAGAGGAATTCTAATTTATGAATACTCTTTCAAGTATACTACCTTCAAGTAGGTGATCTTAAAGCCAAGATTCTTGAAGTAAATAATGAAATGTGCTTTTCCAAGTTCCTTAAGAACCTGTGTCAAACTAGTTATAGGGAGATACTACCTCGAAGAAATGCCAAAGATGCATGAAATATTATAAATATTACTTAGACACAATGCAGCAATTCTCCAAATCCATTAGAATTATCTGTCCTTTCAGTTGTCTGAGAAAAAAAATCTTAGTGCACTTTAAAAGCAACATTTGATTTACAGCTATGCAATCATTGTGTTCTGTATGTGCCACAGGATCCACAGATCTAAAGAGTATTGAGAATGCTGTGTACTATACGCATAGCTGGAAGGCTAATGCCAAAAATACAACTTTTATCTGTTCAAAATTGTATATATGTGAAAACTAAATGTATGTACAGTCTCCCTGTACTTTCTTCACTAGAAGTACACAAAGAGATGTGAGAGACTGCAGTCTTGCTACATGTTACAAAATGTGCTCTTCATAATGATTTGTTTAATTTTATGTTCGAGTCCTTTTGGGTATAAATAACATGAAGATTGAGGAACAAATGTTGCATGAAAATAATCTATAATATCTATCACTACTGGCTTAGATCGGTTTGAAATTAATGAGAATAACATAAGGTCATAAAAAGAACTATATATACAACTATGTATATTTCTGTCTGTATATATTTCTCTATTTCAAATAGGTCTGTTGCTAAGTGAAGGATAGTAGTGTATTATATAGTCTTTGTACTGTAACCCCTCATTGCAATGGAGCTCTCATGTTTCACCAATTTTGTTCTATGGAGCTTTGTATCACTCTCTTTTCTCTTTGTGTTAAGTCTTGTTCTTTCACAGCTTTAAGTGAATTCAATGTCTCACACCTTCATGCCATCATTCTTAGTAGAAACCACCGGTCTTTTATTCCTGACACTTTGTCCTGCTTTGTCCTTGATACAACCTCCCTTGTTTGATCTTTTTAACCAAAGTTGTCAGAGCTGGTGTAAATTACTAGAAACCATATATTCCACCAGTCCATAAGTTATTTAAGACTTATGGAAAAAAAAAAAGACATTTAATTTTCTACCAGTTCAAATTGGTTAGTGGCTGTTGATGAAATTGTCATTGCAAATGTTCTTGCATACTCTGCATGCACAGCCCTGTAGGTGAGTGTGGTTACCCCAGACCCAACAGAAGGGGCATCTGCATTCAAGCTCTTAATTCTTTCTGATTATGCTATAACCACCCTAGTGGGAATCCTGTAGTGGCTTTTCTTCACTCTTTAATATAAGTCCTGTTTATGTAAAAATTTGATCATAGCCCAGTCACTGGACTGTATGCTTAGTTGTTCATTCTTTTCAGTTTGATAATTATGTACTTACAAAAAGTAACATATGTTCATAAAGACAGGATTTTTGAAGGTGTTTACCTCATAATCTGATGTTTGTAGAACTCATTTGGGATGAGGATGTATGTTTTTGCTTGTAGGTAATCCACATCTCCTCTATCATCTGATAAGCGTCCTAATAATCAGACTATCTTTGTTACCTAGATTGTTATTTATAGATTTTTTAAAGAAAAATTATTTGTCTAAGTAGATGATCTAATGCTCATTTGTGTCCGTCTTGTTGGCTAGGTTAATGAAAGCAAGTAAGGGGCAAGCAATCATTTTGGCCTTAGGCTTATAAGAAGCTGTGTTTGGCATAATTAAAAACCTAGCAGACTAAGTAGTTATTAAAAAAATTAAAACTGTATATGCATATCTTGCTGTCTGTCTTTCTCTCTCTAGAAACATTTTTACCTATAGTTAGCTGATGCCAAACAATTTTTTATTAGCTTTGAATAGAAATCACTTGACTGAAATTGCTGAACAGCAGGGAACAACATAGCAATGTGGTTACAAAACTGAATTTGACATTGAAGAGTAATAACACTAAGGACTCATAAGAAAACTTAGAAGATATTTTTGAGTTTAACCAAATGCAATCAAACTAAATTCAAGAAGCTTGAAGTAAAGTGGAGAAGATAACTGAAACTAAGTAAGGAAATTACAAAGAGATATGGAAGAGATTGAAAGATAAGGGAAGAAATATTCTGTTCTTGCTAGAACAAGGGAGTCCATCTCTTTGTGCTAGCCTTGTGCACAGCTACGTCAGCAACATTAGTGAATATGCAAGTAAATTTGAAGTGTATAAAGTCTGCCCATGTGATGCTTTATTCTTTGCTGAGGTATTTATGTGAGATCCTGTTCTACTAAATTGAAGACGTATTCAAGGTCTACAGTAGTTATTTTGCATTTATCCTCTCTCTACTAATTCAAAGTTTACCAATTCTTGTGGCTAATCAGGAAGGAAGATGAGCTACCAATTATCTTAATATATATTGATAATAGATTATAAATCACTGACTGAGCAACAAGTGCATTAGGATGCTCCTACCTTCAGAGAACATCAGATTGAGAGAAATAACTTTCTAAGGTGCATTTGCTCTTCCATAAGTGTGCAGATGTGGATTCCATCCAGAGTCAATGTCAACGTTAGAAAATATTTCATTCTGTCTTAAAATAATGAAGATACAAAATTAACAGTGAATGAGAGGATGTCAAACACTCCCTTCTCTGTGGCTGCAACTGTGGAGATTAGTTTCAGTTATATGACTGGTTAGGAGATGGTTAAAATTAGGCTAAAATTATCAACAAAGTTTAAATGGTTTCAGAGACTTTTACATTAAGCTGTTTCTCATTTCCCACTTTCATCTTCATCTACTGTTGTTTCTCCATTTTGTGCCATGTTTAAGCTCAAAATGTCACAACTATACAAATTAAATAAGGCCTTGTGTCTATTTATTAGGAAGTATACTACAATAAACAAAAAAAACCCCCTCAAAGACACAAAAGAGAACCACTCGCCCAACCCAGCAAACAAAAAGACCCTACAAAACCCAGAACCCACCCCAAAAAAATTCACCAAAACCTAAACTTCCAAGTTTTAAAAATTCAGTGAAAGAAAACTTCATAGGAGTTGGCTGTAGTCTTAATATTCAAGATTTTTGAGCCCCTAATTTGGCCAGCAAATCAGTGGGACTTCTCTCTGCCCTTCAGTGCACACTGTGGAGTGCCTCATCTCTTCTGTGTCGTGCTCAGGAGCCAGCTCAAACCTGCTCCCCTTCCTACTGTTCTGTGTTTCCAGATTTATTTCCTAGGGAAATGAAGGTCTTGGATGGGAAATGTGATGGGAAGACTTCAATCTTGGCTTTATATGGGGTAGGGATACAACTAAAACAGTGACCAAACTCCAAGACTTTCAAGCTTTTTATGTAATGGTTTTGCACTGCCATTTCTTTAGACTATCATTTACATTGGAAAAGAAAGATGAGCAAGATCAAACCATCAGCTTAATTAAAAATATACAATTTCTTCAGCAATCTTCCCTATCTTGTCAAAATCACTCAGATTGTTTGATTAAAATTTATTTATTCAAAGTCTACTAAATGCAGCTATTTGTGAGAGAATTCTTTATCTTTTAGGACTGTTTTGCTCTTGTGTTTCACATCATAAATATGGTTCTTTTTTTACTTTAAAGTGTATAGTTTTCAACAAAAATGGGCATAAAATGTAACAAATGCACATGTAAAATTTGATCTGTTCCTGTGCCCATTCTAGTCAACCCTTAGGTGAAACATATTGTAATATATGTTCTATATGTTAGCATAATTTAAATTATATTTATTTTTTTGTGAGGTACCATGATGAATACTGCAAAGGAACAAAACATATTATGTGCCTCAAAATGGCTGGAACTGTTGCCAAGAAAACAGCAGATGTTCATTCAATTGACAGCAAAAAAACTGATATTCAACATGTAGAGAACTTATTTCAGAGAATTTATGATTTTTACTGGGGATTTTGGAGACAATGTGAACTGAAAGACAAGAGACATTCTATTTTTGTTTTTGTTGTGACTTGCTGTGTGGTCTCTGAGCAGCTACTTCACCTTTCTCTGTCTTCATTTTTTGTTTCCCTCTTTGTCTCTTCTCTTTAGAATTTAGGGTTTTCAAAAGAGTGTATTACACATTTGTAGCATGCACAATGAAACCACTGCAATATAAATAATAATTATAATAAGGCCAATTTTAACTCTGTCTTCAGCACACAAATGACAGAAAATTCCTCATTTTCTGTAATTTCAGAAAAAATACTTGTTATTAATGTTCTTGTGAACACAACAGGAGGAACTGGAGATCGATCAGGCTCATGTCTTCATTCTATAAACTTTTTGGATGGTTTTAGTGAAATCAACTCACAGCCAAGCTGGAGTCCAACCAACCGACAGAAAAGACAGGCTTTTAATCAGGCTTCTCTACAATGGAGCACATCCATTTGATAAATGAACTAATTAAGCAAATGAATAAGTATAACCTACCACTGTGAATGACACTATGAAAAACCTTCATATCCATATTAATAGTTCTAGAAAACCAGAAAAAAAGATTGGGAAAAATACAAGTTCAATTCACGAAGCACATTTATGTAAATGAAATTTTACCACGGGCAGTGGTCTGGTATAATGCATGCTCTGTGTGTATAAAGATGACAAGGGGTAAAGAAGTCTGAAATAAGGTTATTTCGCTTCTGAGGTTTTCTTAATATCAGCCATTTCAGAGGCAGAAGAATGTAGCAATGACTCATGCTCTTTCTGAATGTCCCTTTGTAAAAGTAATTGGAACGCCATAATACCTGTATCCTGTTTTTTCCTTTACTGTCCAAAATCTATGCATAACCTCCCTAGAAAAAAACCCAAAACCACTCATCATTAAAAAAAAATAGAACAAGAAAAAAAACAACTCAGAGTCATTCAATAAAATCTCAGATGCATTTTTGCAGCTTTGTCTGATTAAAGGTCTCTAGGATTGATTTGTCAGCTTTAGACACAACATAAATAATCTCCTTGGTTTTAGGGAAATAGCAGTGATCCCTGAGACTGCAGGAAGTTTTTTAATGTCCTGTCTCTCCCATACATACCCTTGAGACTCTGGCTTTCTCCAAAAAATATCATATGTAAATAAGACAAAAAGAATGACCACTCAGATAGCCAAAATCATGTGAAAAGGTAAAAGCTAGTTATTAGAAATGAAAATTTGAATTTGTATTCCTGTGATACAAATGTTATATGCTGTTCATCTTCAGCTGTTAAATCTTCAGCTGATTGTCCAATTCAAAGTGCTTTTTATTTCAGTATTATTTAATGAGTTGCTTTTTCTCCTACAATAATTATTACCTTTTAGACAATTGTCATGAGATTTTTTTTTTCTATAACACACGGTACACATATTAATAATTTGTGTGACAATATCTATTCCCAGGACCTGGGTTTTTTCATTATGAGATTAAGAATCATTGACTTATCTACAAGGAACAGAAATCCAGTCAGTGAGACCCTCTGAACTGAACCTGTTGAAAAATTGCCATTTCTGGCTAGTTACGTAATCTTTTGCAAAGAAGAGTTTTGTTTATTTTACACCTACTGTAAGAATTAAAGCAAGCAGTAAAACAATAAAAAGAAGGGCATTCATCAGGAAAGACACTGTGATAGCACAGATAATACTTTGTTAAGATTAATTCCTATGATATGTCAAATCCTTTACCATTGAGTTTATTGTAATATAGAATCACAGAATCAAACGATGGTTTGGGTTAGAAGCGACTTTAGCAATCATTGAGTTCCAAGCCCACTGTCATGGGCACAGACACCAGCCCTGGATCAGGTTACCCAAAGCTCCACCCATCCCAGTTTTCCATGCTTTCAGGGATAGGGCATCCACAACTTCCCTGGGCAACCTGCGCCAGTGCCTTGCTACTCTCACAGTAAAGAATTTCTACCTAACATATAATCAAAATTTCTCTCTCATTGAAGATACTCCCCCTTGTCCTGTCACTACGTACCCTTCTACAAAGTTCCTCTTCATATTTTCTCCAGGCCCTGTGTGGGTCCCGGAAGGTTGTTTTAATGTATTAGTATAGTGGTAACCTGTTGAAACAACTGCAGCAAGTGGGAGTGTGTTGTACAGTTGATAAATAGAAATTTAAAGCAGGTTAAATTGACTGTAAAGGTGCTTTATGGGTTATTAGCTATACAAAATGCATGAATATGAGGAATGAAAGAGTCCTGTAAAGTCACTTGATATGTATGGAATAATAATGACTTTCTGTAGTTATCCTGCAGAACCTCCCATAAAGAACTACAAATTCATAAAGTACAGTTGTGTAATAAATAATTCTTACATATGTTACTTTGGAAAAATGACAAGTATCTCTGAGAGAGTTACAGATTTTTCATACCAAATGTAGGCTACTGCAATTATGTCTCTTGTAGTATTTTTCAGATTTGTCTTTTTTAAGCCTGTGATGTGAATCTGCACATAGTACATGGCTTACTGACCTTGCATTCTGGGATGTACAATCAGAGAATGCCTTGGGTTGGAAGGAACCTTTAAGACCATCTAATTTCAAGTCCCTTACGATGTCAGGGACACCTTCTACTAGACCTGGTTCCTCAGGGCTCCATCCAAGCTGAACTTGAACCCTTCCAGGGACAGAGCATCTTCAGCTTCTCTGGATAACCTGTTCTGGTGCCTCACCACCTTTATTGTGAAGAATTTTTATTTGGTATCTAATCTGTATTTTCTGTCAGTTGGAAGTCATTACCCCTTTTCTTATCACTACATGTGCTTGTACAAAACCCTCTCAAGCTCCCCTGTAGGTCTCCTTCAGGTAATAAAAGCTGCTATAAGATCTTCCTGGAGCCTTCTCCAGGGTACAACAGCACTGTCTCTCAGCCTGTCTTCATATGAAAGGTGAGATCCAGTCCTCTGATGACCTTTATGACATTTCTCTGGACTCTCTCCAACATGTTCATGTGCTTCATATGTTGGTGGTCCCAGAGCTGGATGAATTACTCCAAATGTGGCCTTGCTTGTGTGGAGTACAGGGGGATAATCAACTCCCTCAACCTGCTGGCCCTATGCTTCTTTTTATTCAGTCCATGATACATTTGGCTTTCTGGGCTGTGATTGCACATTTCTGGGTCATGTCAAGCTTCTCATCAATCAAAACCCCCAAGTCCTTCTCCTTGGGGCTCAATCCATTTTCTGCCCAGCCTGTGCCTGTGCTTTGGATCGACCTAAGGCACTTGCAGGACTTGGCCTTGTTGATGTTCATGAGGTTTGCAGGAGCCCACCTCTCAAGCCTGTATATGCATACTAGAATTAGAAACAGCTGAAATTTTACTTTTTATTTCTTATAAGTGCTTTTATGGAAAGTGCCTGTTGAGTTTTATTCAGTAAATACAAATTACTGTTGTATCTATGATTATTCCTTGTATTTTAATTTATTTTAATTTTATATTTACAAGAAATCCTTTTACTTCATTGCCCTTAGAAATGAAAAGGGAACATGAAGCTATTTTAACTCCACTTCTCCTGTATTGAAGAATTGCTTTTCATTTCCTGGGACATCCTGATTTCTAAAAAGAATGTAATGATCTGACCTTGAAAAACAGGTTCTCTTTTTTAGAGTTAGCTTGTTCCTTTTCTCTTGTCCTGCATCTCTGGTGTATCAGGTTATGCTAATCTCTGTTGCGGTATATTTATCTTTCTGCAAACTGCCCCATGCCATTGGACTGAAGGATAAGAAATCAACATTGTACTACTTTCTGCTCAGTGCTTGCATGGTCCTTTAACACATACGTCACAGGGTTCCTGGTGTAAAATTCCATCAAGTTAAAATGGGTAATAGTGTAGAGAAATCCGAGTTGGAAACAATCAAAATGTTGTCTTGCAAGCTGAGAGCAATGCTCTTTTGGGAGAAAGAAAAGGAATGTAAAATACTAGGCAAAGTCACTTAGAAATTTCAAGACCGCTGTGATGCATTCAATAATATCACAGGGGAAAGGAATTTTCTTTACAAGAAACAGGCTGCCAGTTGAGACTATTAGCCATTCTGTTACCCCTATATAATAAAGCTAAATTGTGTAAGCTGTGCAGATAACAGATGAACCAGCAGAGACAAATTATTTGTGATGTAACTGATAACTAGGTCGAAGCTGAATTATTGTGTACTTTAAGAGAACACTGAATAGTTTGCAAGATTAGGGAAAACTTGACTTCCCAAATGAAAACAGTGAGAGAAATGAAATACATCTTGTTATGAGCATAAAGACAAAATGCAGGGGTAAATGGATGACAGAGAACAGATTTCTTGGTAATAAATGGAAAGGCAATCACAGCAAAACACAGTTGTCCAGGACACACAGTCATGGTAACAATTACATCCATCTCCTGTAGATATATGTAATTTTCTGGACAAATGAAAACGTACAAAACTAATTACTTTTTATTTCTTGCTCTGTATACAAACAGTTTTATGACTAATTTTTGAATACCTCAGTGGTCATCATAGATCTTGAAACAGATAAACATCTGATTGCTTGATTTAGAATGACTGATTGAAAACAGACATTGGAGATGACCAAAACATGACTTCAGGGAAGGAATGGAAAAGACAATATTCATCTGATAATAATATTAAAAACCTTCTCACTTTGCAGAGAAGAATCAATCAGTGATTCAATTTTTTTCAGTATATTCTACTTCTTTGTCATTTAAATATCATTATTACTTGTATTTTTTTGGGGGGGAGGGTAAGCACAACAGTGATTGCTCAAAACTTTTTGTCATTGGACAAAATATTTTAATAATTTCTAACTGGTTTTATGCTAATAAATAAAGCGTAATTCTTTCTAGCTTTCCTAGTTATCACATTTTTTTCTTTGCTGATCTGTGTAGGATGAAATTTTCCCATTCTCCAAAGATGGACAAAAGTTTTCTTCAGGATAAGAACTGACTGTTCTGAAGCCTGCCAGTTTAATTCAAATCCTTTTTTTTTTTTTTTATTGAGCTAACTCTGTGTTTTAGTGATTTTTACTCAGAATATCCCAAAACCCTTACTCAAACCAATAATCATGTGTTGATAGGTGAAATTAGTTTCAGAATTCTAATGAAGCTCAGCAGCTGGGAGACAGACAGCTCATCTGAAGATTAAATGAGAAAAATTGCCACTTTTGCTGGTTCCTTTAGGAACTCATTTACATTCTGTCAGCTCCCATTAGGGATGGGAACTGTGAATATTGAGGAAAATATGCATGAATTCAGTGCTGAAATGGCCAATCATGATCAGTTTCTTCCTGCTTGCAAAGCTGCCAGAAGATTTTATGTAGGTATGCCTTCTGGAAACAGTGGGTGATAATCTGCTTGCTTTCAACTGTCTCTTAAAATTTTGAATTTAACATAAACAAAAAAACCAATCTCCAGCATAACAAGGAGAACACATGATAAAAATGTAATCCTAAATCTTAAGATTAAAACTCCTGGAGTCTTATACAGTATTCTGTTCCTTTTGTTTTTCTTGTCTTTTCTTTCAACCACGGGTCTGTAAAGTTTCAGTATTTCTTTTTATGTGACAGTACCAACAGCAATGACAAGAAAGCTACCAAACAATTCATCTTTCCCTTGTTACAGCCCTGAATTTCTGTGTACTTGGATCCTCATCATATTGACAAGTCTTCATGAGGTCTGCTGCAGAGCCAACAGCAGACAAGGAATCTATAGCATGTAGGTGTTATCCACTTTTCCACTGGCTTTGGTTATATTTGTATGGATCACAAGTAGAGTGACTGTGACAATGAAAGAAACGCATTTAAGTATTCAACCAGGAATGCAAAAGACAATGCATAAGTGAGTACAGGAAGAGAATGCTACTTTAAACATGGGAAAGTGTGATGCTGTTGTGTTGCAGATCCTTGTTTTCAATTTTCTTTAAATAAGGGTTGCAGAAGATTAATAAGGGCATAAGAAGGTGGCATAAGATGCTCAATAAATGTTTTTCTACTGCACCTGCAGGAGAGTTTGTTGACAAATTCATAGTTTCAATGAAAATATACCATATTTTCTGTTTCAGAAAGATTAAGGCGAATTCTAAATGGAAAACTATTTTTTGTTAGATCTACAGATTTGAATAATTTATTCCTAACAATTATAAGAGAAAATAAGATCCCCAATGCTTTTGATTTTTAAAAAAGCTGAGTGGATTACTATGAATAGTCTTGCACTATGAAGAATGCACTAGAAATAGTTGGAATGGAACAAGTCAGTTCTACAGGACATGCTGAATGGCTTGAATCACACAGGTAGAAATGTAGCATTTGCATTACACTTACAAGGAGAGGATTACAAAAAGCAAATTATTTTGCAAAAGCAGAAATAATAAACAGCTTCGTTTATCATGCATTTTGAAAGTGATGCTGCACAACTCTATGGTGATACTAAGTGTGAATACAGAGATTGCAAAGACTGAGAATGATTACAGATGTTCAAGAATACTTCATACATCTGCAGATACAGATTTTCAGCTGGTGCAAGGTTTTCAATGTATCACCTGATAATCCTTGCTTCCTTGCTCCTGACTTCCACTCCTCTAAAGTATATAGAAAAATATTTCAGGATTTGAAAAGAGCTATAGGAATGACACAAGTTTTGGAAACCCTATTTCAAAGCTTTAGAGTAAAAGGCTTAACTAACTGACTTTATAAAGTAGTTCAAAGAATTTCATTATAACCTATTTACAACTACTTAAAACACTAGAGAAACCAGGAAAATAAAAATCTCATTAAACACTCTACAGAATCAGATATTATTTCAAATGCATGAAACTAACACAAATTAAAAGCAGAAAGCAGATTAATTTAGTGTCAAGAAACAGCACACAGTATCAATCACTGAAATAGCCAGTACATGCTAGCGGACTCTTCTGAAATCTAAAGTATCCTTGTAAAAAAGTATGCAGTACTTTCCACAACACCTGTGTCAAAAAGTATTTAATAAAATACTAGTAGCATTTATGTATATGCTTAGCATTTAAAAAATTTGAAAGGTGTAATAATTCATATGTCCAAAATTTATAATTTATATAAAAAATAAGTTTGTGGGAGCTACTGTTCGAACAGCTTTGTCTTTATCTCCAGTAATACCATGGAACAGATTGCTGTGGCATCTATGTCCAGGCACGTGAATGCCAGAGGTGATCAAAACCACCAAGAATATTTTCATAAAGGGAAAATTGTGCCTGAGTAATCTGGTGTAATCAGTCCATCGTAGATTGGACCACATTGGTGGATGAGGGAAGAGCCATGGATGTCATGTACTTTGACTTCTGTAAGGCCTTTGAAGTGTTCCCAAACAACATTCTTGTCTCTAACTGGGAAAGATATGGGTTTGATGGATGGAATAAAATATAAAATTGATAAAGAATTGAACAGATAGCAGTTTCTAAAGACTTACAGTCAACAGCATTTTGTCCATTAGGAGATTAGTAACAAGTGGTATCAGAGGTCTATACTAGAACCAGTATTAACCAATACATTTATTAACAGTCACTGGGGTTGAGTGGACCCTCAGCCCGTTTGCAGATGGCACCAAGCTGAGCCGTGCAGTTGATTCACATGAAGGAAGGATCCAGAGGGGCCTTTTCAGCCTGGAGGAATAAGCCCATATGAACTTTATGAAGCTCAATAAGTCCAAGGTCCTGCAATTTTCTTAGTATTAAGACATAATTAGGATGACCTCAGAACCAAGATCTGATACTGATTTCTTGAATCTATGTGCAAGAGTTGTTTTAGAAGGTTCTTGACTGGTAGATCTTAATTTTCAAATATTACCCTAAATAATAATGAATAATACTTGAAGATAATTTTCTTGTTTCCCTGATTTGTTTAATGATTTCCAGAGTGATTGCTTGAAAAAGGAAAAAGGAGTCTAACTTATTGATTTTTTTCTGGGATTTCATGTATATAGAAGAGATTTACACAGATAAATGTTATGTATTTGCATAGCTGTCATGTCTCATTTTTTTCACTGGCAGTCTTAAATTAAGAAGCTTTCTTCATTAATTTCCTTACAGGTCAATGACCTGTATAACAGCTCTGTAGTGTAAGCACTCTTATACTCTATAAATTGCCTTACATATTTAAAATATCATCTCCACATAGCAAACTATCTGTTAATGAATAACTGACTAAAATGCATGTTGAGAAATGGATAAAGATTTTGTAAGGCAATTAGCATTAGCTTAGCATTATGCTTACATTACTCTGGTATTTGCATTACAAAAGAGTATTGTACAGTAGAAAAGTGATATGAAGACAGATATGTTATTATTGTGAAACTCAACAGCCTTCATTACTAACTCCCCTGTTCTGTTTATACCATGCTGAAAAATAATTTGTTTTGAAGCTATAACATTCAGTATGTCAGAAATAAACATTTATAAATGTACTACTGGTTTAAAAGGGAGGCTAATATGAATGTGAAAACATATTGACCATTTGAACCAGATAACTATTTTACAAGCCAGAAAAAATGAACCTGTCATAAAACAAGCAAATATATAATCCTTTTTCCAGTAAGAGCCCAAGTTTCTTCTGACATAATTTTGCATGAAATCTTTGTTACTGCTATTGAACATCCACATCCAAGTATTGCCTGAACAAGAACTCAGTGCATTATAGGGTGTATAAAATAGAATTCCACTGTCTATCATATAGTATTTATTTGAAAAGAAAAATGATAGAGGAGTGAGGAGATGGAAGTCCAATGAAGGCATTGAGGTATAGAAATAGGTTGAACGAAAGCATCAGGCACATACTAATTTGGTGTCATATTATCCCAAGCACAGTAATTTTTTTTGAATTTTAGGAATTCTATAACAAAATAATTTGATGCAAACCTTGTAAGTTTTGCAAATCAGCCCTAAATATATGGCATGCTAAGGCTCCTGGCAATTTAAGTGCACAATCCATCAGCAGTTTTGGCTTCCTAGGAGTGCAGTTCTGTAAGAGTGGCTCTGCATGGTGCCCAGAGCCATGCTCTTGTGCTGAACAAGCAAGACCTCAAAATGAATTCAATATAACTTTGAATATATTGCTTTGGGATTTGTGCTAATGTATCTGCATGGTGTTCCAGTGTGCACTGGTGACATTTCAGAGATAGATTTGCTGAGGGAGATAACTTGGCTGATGCAGCTGCCAGACTCTTTGATTGCCACAGGGCTGAGGATTCCCCAGCACCCTAGTAGTGTAACACCAAGCAATTTTTCCATATTGTCTAGTCTTGAACCATGTGGATTGAACCCAGAAACATGGATTCTGGGACTTTTAGGGTGAAAACTTTTTAGACAACCCATATCTTCCACTCTTTTAACAGGGCTCTGTTTTCTTTCCCCCAAAATAAATGGGTTTTGGGTTGCGTTTTTTTGTTTCATACCATAATTTCAAAATATACATTCTTTGATAAAATGGAGTTGTCCATCTCTGCACAGCTCTAATTAAGTATGAAGAATAGAAAGAAAGATGAAGTGATGAGAAGGTTAATGACAAATTCTTGCTACCTCAGAGCCTCTAGCAGGTACATTCTTTCAAGCTGTGAGGTAGAAAATGAGAATTCTGGCAATGAAAAAAAAGAGACCATAACAAAAAACTGTTATTAGTTCCCCTAAAGAAACATTTTTCACCCTTTCTAAGTATGTCTGATTATTCAAAATTAAATTTTCATTACCCTCTCCCTTACAGTTTTTGTAAAAGCAAGTTCAAACTTGTATCAGTGAGAAGTCAATAGTCAATTTACTTGTGTAATTCTGGAAAGGTTGTCAGACAATAATTTCTCCTGAGATTACAGGGTTAAGGAGCAGGCAAGAGAGATAATCTTCATTTCAGATGGTAGCTATAGCACTTCAGAAGCACCCAGTTGCCTCTTCTGACATCATAACTCTGGGAAGGTAAAATGAAGTACCTTTCCTGTACTTTTATCTATTAGATTGTATACTGCGATCCCCACGTGTTTGGCAATATGCCAAACCTATAAAACATTATTAATCTGGTCAGTTAAAAAGAACAAATCTTTTTTCCACTGTCATTTAAAACTTCTAGGAGGTTTGAAAGATTTGCCCTCACAGAAGCCATGCCCTGTTGGGCTATAATTGCATGAATGCTGTCTTTAATTAAATTTGAAACCAGTTTCCTTGGAGCAAATATGAGACCTACTGGTCTGCAATGCCAAGGGTCATATATGGCTTTTTTATTTTATTTTTAACCTAAGATAACAACTTCCCAATCTTTGGGAACAGTGTGTGGTTTATTAAGGATCTATTGCATATCTTCATTGCTACCTCTGCTATTTCACACTTCAGTTCCTACAGAATTCTTTCATCAGCACCATCTGGTCCCAGTGATTTACTGCCCTGAATTTTTTTTTGAGTTGCTCAGTAACATCTTTCTTAGAGGCATCAACCTTTGTTAAGTCCACTCATTAATTCTTTATAAAAATTATCTTTGACTCAAGAAATTTCCTCATTGCCCTTCACAGCAAATAGGAGTATAGAAAGCTACTTTTCATTTTGCCTTGCTTTGATTCCTTTGTTCATTAGTTGATAATTCAAAGGACTAGTAGTTATGCTGGGGTTTTTTGCTGGTTTCCGAAAAAGCTTTAGGTTTCTTCCTGCCTCTTGAAGATGTTTTGATGATCTTAGTCAAACTTCTTCCTCCCTTATTTTCTTCCCTAATTATCGTATTATTTTTCCTTTTGTGCACATTTCTTCTGAGTTTAATGGTAGGACTACGTTATTGTTGATGTGTAGTTATATTATGTTAATAAGCTCTCAAGAAAATGAAGATTGGGTACATTTTGAAGCTGTATAGCATGAGGAATTAGCATAATATTACGAATTTCCTGTGCAGAATGAATAATTCTGTGGTAAGTGGGGTGTGATTTTGCACCTACATTTTTTACCAAGTGCCTGGGTAAATGAACATAAAAATGTCCACCTTCAATAAGTTAGTGCATATGGGCTTATGCGCAACTTGGTGCAGGGAGGGGAGTCTAAGGCAAGACCTCTGGATGGGCAATGCTTGATCCCTAAAGAACATCCTTGATCTTTTTCTTTGTCTCTGATCTCTGCAATTCATAAGGAGTGCAAGGGGGACCTTAAGAAATGTACCTGGTATAGCCTGACCAATAAGGTTTGTCATTCCTGCTGAGAACTCGCACACTCTGGAGCTGCAAGTGCTGGTCTCAGAGCTGGGGCTCACCTTGGCGCTGTCCTGGGCTGGTTGCAGCTCCGGCCTTGGAGCCACGTGCCTGTTACCTTCCCAACTGAGCCTGAGCTCTGCTGATGCCTCCAGAGTAGGGTCTGCCAGAGCCAGGGGGGTGTTGTCCAAACAAGAGGAAACCCTGTGGCTGAGCCTGGGGAGGCTGCAGGGCCACACTCATGCTCAGCTGGGAGCAGCCAAAAAGCAGGAGCCCAGGGTAAGGAAGAACATAAAAACTGCCCGAGCAGGAGCCCCAAGGTTCAGTGGAGGGGCCTCTCACCTTGAGCATCGTATTTCTCCCTGTGAAAGTCTTAGATTATTAACGACATATCATGTATCATCTGCTTACAGACACCCAGTGCTTTTTTGGAAAGATAGAAAATTTTAAACTCAAGAGCTAGAGGAAAGGTGAATATAAACTAAGAGCAGTGGTGGGTTATTAACATACAATTTTAGTTGAATTATTAACATAGTTTTTCTGTTACAATATGATAATTTACTCTTTTAGACCGTTAAAGCACTAACAGACGATAAATTCCTTGCTCCATACATCTGGTTTCCTTTTGTCATAACAAAATTGTGGATGTGACATTTTCAAGCCTGAAGGCTTGGCCCAAAAATTTCCGGCTGTGTCTGCTTTGCAACAAAGTCTACATAATCCCTACTCAACCCCTCTCTGCTGAGCCTGGTCCCTGGTTCTTTTTAGCAAACTCCACCTTTCTCTGTGTACTTCAGGTTCCACCTTTATTGTCATTCCATGTCTTTGTCCTACCCTTTCATTTTCCGAATGTGAACAGCTCCTCTCTCACCTCTACCTTCTGGAGGATTTGGGTGACTCAGACTGCAACAGCTGAAGCACAGAAAATGTGTGACTTTCTCCAGATGACCTAGCTGCAGCCTGCTGGGGAAACAAAGCCCACTGGAATGAGTCACCACAACAAGCAGCAATAGCAAAATGATGAGGTCCCAGGATCCTTCTGTAGTTCATTTCATATTCAGACTCACATTATTCCCTAAGAAAGCTTTTTCTCTTAACCAATAATTTCTAACTGTAGGGTGGAAATTTTCATAATATCTGAGAAATGTACTGACTATCCTGATTCAGATAGACAAGCTATAAGGATGCAAATTGCTTTCCTTTGATTGTATCACTTTATGAAAAGATACTGTCAAGAGAAACATTGATGTTCCAACTGTGGCTTTTTTTGACTAGGAAAACATGAGATCCCTAAAAGCTAATTAAATATGGTGTTTTATATGTAAAACATACATAACTATTGCCCAAGTTCAATCCAGGCATATAGGAAACAATGGAAAGTGCTAGCATTCACTGTGACAGATGACCTTTTTTTTGATACGAACACAAGTTATTTGGCCCATTAGCATGCTTATTTATTCATTATGATACAAAAAACACATTGCAATGCAAATGGGTAATTATTATGGCCTATTTGGAATTGATGCCTATTTGTTCACATTCTATGTAACATCAGCACAGAAGCCTGCTACTATTTCTTCTCTATTAAAATAGTTTCTTTATTCTACACAGTGTTGGCAGTTAATTTAAAAATAAATATCACCTTTGAATTCACTTATTAAATTTGAAAAGAAATGACAGTATGATAGTTTGATTCATTATTATAAGCATAATGTCCAAAATTAGGCTTTAATGAGTAACTTTTAAGGACTTAAATGTTAAAAATATTATTGTAATTTTAAGCAGCTAAAAAATAGATTCCACCTGGTTGTATTTTGTACAAAGATATTAATAAATACATTTATGCAATTTGTTGGTGCTGACACAGCTATTTGCAGACATAAAAAACTATATGTGTCTTATTGCTTTTATGTTTTTGTATAATCATATACTGACAGCATTAAAAAAGAAAGTATGATAAAGAACAGTATATGTAAACAATATATACATATACACACTTCAGAAAAATATAAGTCTTCGTATTTTTCATGCTTAGGTGTATCTTGATGTGACAGGCAAAAGTCCAATGACACTCTTCAAACATACTGAAAACAGTACTGAAGCAGGTGGTTAGATTCAAAATGTAAACCAGGTATATTCTGGAAAGACATATAAAAACATGTACACATGTACATACATGCACACAAATATAGATATTGCTGTGGCCTCAGATGAAGTTCAGTACTTCATTGTACTATACAATGGACCACTAGAAGGAAGAGTTCTAACATCTAGCTCTGAATTTTAAACTGAATTCATGTTCAAAAATTTGTGAACATTTGTGAAAACCTGTCTTTTGCCTCCAATCTTGACCTAGTAAAAAATATATGCCTATGTACAAAGCATACATATAGTCATTGGTTAGTTCATAGAACAGTCTGCTCACTAGTGTAATACACTCTATTATATTCAAATTTTAAAAATAATACTCTTTGAGCTCATGCAATTCATAGCATTATCTGTAAGTAAAAAGAATCATAGAAAAGTCACAAGTAGCTAGTCCCATCTATTTTGCACCCAGTCAAACTTGATTTTTCTCTAGAACTTTGATCTATGCATTTTAATTTTAAATGATAAGGTGTTAGCATTTCACTCTGTCTGGTGGGAGATCACTTCAAACACTGCACAGCCTAGGCATTAGAGAATCATCTTCCTATTCATCCTCACCTTTATATGATTTTAGGGGTTGTTCCAGATATGCATAAAGAATTTTATTTTTCCATATAGCTGTTGTATCTTTGCTTGACTATTTAGCAAAGTTTAATATATTTAGTTATAAAATCTATTTCAAATTGATTTGCTGCTTTAATACTGAAATTTGTAGAACTACCCATAAAGTGCAGCTCGATCACATATTTGTTTTGCTGTGAAGATTAATTGTTCCTATATGGTAAAATAGGGAATCTAAAACATACAGTAGAGTTATTTAGGTAAGAACAAAATTGCAGGCATAAATGGGCATTGCTGAAAAAATTCAAATTATCTAATTTTTTTTTTTCAAAGAAAACAAAAATGATTCACATTCCTAGAAGAATTAGGGCTTTTTAAAACCATATGCTCTTGGCTTATCCCAACATTAGCTACTGCAACACTTTTACAGCTCTATCAAACCTTAATACAAAAAAGGTGATCTGAATCTGAATCACATCCAAGTTTTCTACCCAAATATTGCAAATCCACCAGAATCAGCATCACTAATTCTTTAATAGAATAGATATTTTATGAAACCTGACAACATTAGTAGAGATTTTTTAAAATTGCAGATTAAGCTTTTTATGGAGAATCACAAATGACATTCAGGTTCAACAGAACAAAGATTTCATCTAATATTAGTTTCTGGCAAGTCAATTTGCAAGATTATTTTTGCAGATTAAATTAGCTATATTGGGAGGTCACCCTTTTACTTCTAAATCAAGAAAGAGAGACAGTTGCATAATAGCATAATGCTGTAGATATATTATTAACTAATCTTTCACAATAAGGAAATTAGCTATTCACCAAGAAGGGGTGAATAAAATAAAAAGGTGTTTTATAAGACAATTAATATCTCCTGGAAGAAGCTGGGGAAAGGCCAGCTGAATATCACTAAGAGTGCCACCTGTCTGTATTTTAGATTTCAATCTCTGGAAAATGTAAGAATTTAGCTTAGAGTCAGAGAAGGAAAATGCCACCATTTAAAAGTGGTTTACAATCTGTCTATTCTGGGCTGCATGATGCATTTGTATTTGCATCTTGAAAATGTGATTTCTGGCTTTGGAGTACTTAATTAATCAGAAGATATCAGTCTATCAGTAGTTGGTGACTTATAACATCCAGGGAAAGCAATTAATTTGGGTTTGAAAATTGCCACTAAGTTTAAAATGAGTCCTAATGTTTTATGTATATTTATATATGCAAGCTGTGTGTTAATCAAAGTAAATATAATAACTGACATGGTTTTTCCTCACAAAAGCATTTGATGTTTCATCTGAAAGTGCAAATGAACACACACACTAGGGAAAGGTTTCCTGTTTTATAACAATGCTTAGACAGTGGCATCATTTCTCCTCCTACTTTCCTACCTCTCTGTACAGATCATTTTTACACTCCTTTCCTATATCATGGATGCCCCATCCCTGGCGTTGTTCAAGACCTGGTTGGATGGGGCTTTGAGCAGCTTGGGGTAGTGGAAGCTGTCCCTGCCCATGGATGAGGGATTGGAACTTGATGATCTCCCCTTCCAATCCAAACTGTTATAGAATCTTTAACTCATTTATTCAGACTTTCTCTGATTGATAGAAACCTCTCCAACAGTGTGTTTTCTTCTCTAATGCCTTGTGACTGCAGTTCCTGATTAGCAGGTGGTGAGTAATAGATTGTTTTATTTTTAAAGTAAATGTGCATAATCACCGTGTTCTTGTTTCTGATGGCAAAATCCATAGGGAACTAAGGGCCCAAATAGTAGCAAATGCAGTATCTACAAATTTTACTAGCTGGAAGCGGTAATAAATAGAAATACAAAGCTCAACTAGCTTTTGGAATGAACTATAAGTGGTCCTTTTGAGACAATCTTAGGCACCGACTGCTGACCACTGCAGAAGAAAATTAAGCACCAGATTTTTGAAAGAACCAGAAAAATGAGGAGATGGGAAAGAGGAACAGTAATGAACACATGGAAGATTTTTTAAGCAACATTTAGTCAATTATATACTTCATCCTTCTAATTTTGTTGCACTTTTCAGATTTCTCTTTAAAAGACAATTTTCCCTTAACTGCTTCAAGCTAATTTTTGTGTTGTACCTTCTATTGGTTATGTGTCTCACATACTTCAGTTCTCATTTCTTTCATTATCTTCTTGTTCATTGAGCTATTCTTCCTATTAATTTAATTATCTGCTTTTGCTTTCCTTTCATTCAGATTTATCTTCACTTGTCTTTATAGTCTTTTGCCATGTCAGCTCCCTTCTGTTTAATTCTTACTCCTTTCCAGCACAGGCAAAGGAAGCAATTGCCTTGAATTCCGTGAGCTTTGGAAGGACCTTCAGCTATCATTAAGGTCCTAAATTATACTGGACCTGCTACTAAGCAGGTCCTTGAAAGCCAGAGTCCCAGACAGTGATCTTTCATGCTTGTCCTGATTCCCTTTAAAGTTTTAGCACATTTTGGTGACTTTGGAGAAGCAGCAGAGCAATCTAATAATAGTAAAACTGGAATTAGGATCCAGGCCTTTGGAGTTTCATTCCTATTGCTATATACCTTGAAGAAAATAGGGAAATTAAGTCTCAATTACACCAAATTGCAATTTTTTTTGTTTGATCTATCTGGAAAGAACAACCTTAGACACTGGCTGGGTAATTTTCTGTCTAAGCAATAAATGATGACTTTACACATATGCACACACACAAATATATGGCTAGATATTGAATGGTTTGACTGATCTCAAACTTTATAGCTCAGAAGGAACTCCTAACGTTGTAACTGGTTTGTCTTCAATATCTGGATTTTTAGTGGAACTAAGTAAGAGGCAGAGTGCCATCAAAAAGTACTAACAACAAAAATATATCCACCAGTAAACAGGCTGGATGCTAACCAAACCTTTTCTCCCCTACCCTAGTCATGGATCTTAACTTATTCTTGGATGAATATCAAAGCTAATCACCATTTTACTACTTCAACATTTTACTACTTCAACATTGCATAAGAGCTAGAAATCTGAATTTGTATGAAGTTGTCATTTGGACTGTCAGTCATGTGAATAGATTACTCATTTGACAATCATGATTTACAGAATTTATCTAAGTTCTGTTGAGCTTTGTTCTCATAATTAGTTTTGTAGGACAAAATAAATAAATTAATTAATAGAAAATATTTTTCTTTTTTTTGGCCCCCCAAACTTTAGTCAACCTCCTGAATTATGAAATTTTATCCCTGGATTTTCAGTCAAATATCTGGAATGAGTGAATAATCTTTTTCACTGTTATCTTTCTCCTGATTTCCTTCACTCCTTAACTCTCCACAGAAAACTAGAGAAACTTGTGCTGTGAAGTGGAGCTGGGAACAGAGCAGCCTAAGTAGGATGGTCACTTTATTTTCCTCCTGATAATACAGCAGAGAAGGAAAGTGAATTGCAGTTAATAATGTGCCTTGTGTGAGTACTTGTTCCACCCTTACTGCTGTGGTACCCTTTACCTTGCACGCTTTTAATGCTGATACAGCTTATTTATGAGTTAAAATCATATCCATAACAGTCATATCTATTTTCAATAGTAAAAGATACAAAATGTCAATTTTCTTCTAAGTCATTATATTTGCAGATCCATAAGAAGCTAAAACTCAGATGGGACACTAAATTGCAGAGATTAATTTAATCAGTTGATACATGCAATGTGCAAGATTTTAAGAGAAATAACTAGAGACCAAGGTCTAGAAAATCTGATGTTACCCCATAAAATGTTAATATATGCACTTCTTTCAATAACAAATTTACTTCGTGTTCCAATCACAGTATTGATATTGTCCTCCCTAGGGCATTTTAGAGTTTTATCCAATAATGAGAGTCACACTTTATCCTTAAATTTGCTTATTGCCCCAACCCCACTCCCATATCCCCCTTGTTTCCCTGACACTCTCCCCACAGCATCAGCATCATTAAGTTTTTCTGTGTCAAAAAACTGTCAGAAATAGTGGTCTGAACACCTAAAAATTCAATTATTCACTGAAACTGCCTACAGAGAAGTGTTTATATCACAGCTTTGCAAAAAGAGAAATTGATGAAGAAACATGAAGTGTCGCATCCAGCACCATGGAGCTGCCAAAGTTAGTGCCAAGGTTGGATTCACTCATGCTTCATATCCCTGTCCTCAAAACACAAGAAGATATCACTTAAGATCCATGAAAGCTCCTGACTGCAAAAAAAAAAAAAGGAAACCAGCATGTTTCTACAAAGTCACATAATATTCTAAAACTTTGGGATGCAGAGAAACACAGGTGAGCATGGACTTAATGTAGGTATGAAAGCCATGGTCAAGTTATAAACAAGAACAGCTGCTTGGGTGAAAATCTTGCACTTGAAAATGAAGGAGCACAAGGCAGAAGCATATGAGGCTCCACAGGAAACTGCAAGTTAAAAAAAAATAACGCAAAGGATAAAGAAATCCAAGAAAATTCTCATAAAAGTATTTGGCATTTATATCTGGAAGCTGGCATAGGTTTAAAGTAAAATTTATCCTGGACGTCATCAAGGACATAGCATGTGATCTAATACTGTATCTTCCTTGAAATTTACCAGTCATAATTCAGCTGACTATTTCTATTTCTCACTTCCATCTAAGTGAGTTTTTTGGTTAATTCTACTTCAGATCCTCTTTTCCAGTCTTCTCTTTTAAGTCATATAGATTTTCCAATGCACCTAGCTGCTTTGCATTTTAAATATCTTCAAGTTTTAGGTCTCTTCAAGTTTAATTAACTCGCTATTTCTATTGTTTACTTACAGCTACATCAGTTTTTTAATTTCTTAATTTTTGCCATCTTCTTCAATTTCTGGACTTAAATAATAACAGTTTTATATAAAATTTTCAATCACTCTTATCTCAGACATCTATTTTTACTTCTTGCTTTAAATCACATCAACTTTCATACTGATGTAAATTATATATTCAATACTTGCTCTTGGCATATTTACTTATAAAGGATTTCCAATTTGTATAAATCTCTGTATGTTTGTTATGTTTATGTGTCATGTAGAATTAAAAATTAAATTGAAAATTATTTTCCATATGAAAATATTGTAACTGGTAATATAGAAATCTTAAAATAGAATGTTTTTCCTTAACAAAGACCTAAAACAAATCTGAAATTAATGGGAGTCTTTCCAAGTAGCATTTAGAAAAAATGAAAAGATAGCATTTTAAAAGAAATATACTCCCACATTATTAAATTCAGATCCATTTTCACAGGAAAGATTAAATATGAGATAAATTTAGGATAGAAGATAAATTTTAAAATAGACATAAATTATAAACTGATGCTTTTTTAGTAACACCTTTTTCTAAATGACAAGATAAGTAATGTAAGCAAATATAGCTTACCAAGCTGATCCAAAAGAAGGAAGACAAGACCACTTTCGTCTTTGACTTAATCAGAAAGGCAGAAAAGAGTTGAATAGCTCTAATACAGCTGCTTCTGCAGAAAAGAAATATATCTGCCTTTTCTTCTGACCCTAAAGACAATGAATATAGGCTCAATGTTCTACCAATCTTAATTGGTCTGGACTTTCAGCATGCACTTACTACCTGCCATATAGTTGCATTTTTCAAGTTAAACAAGGAGAGGTTAGAATCTTATTGCTCAGCTACACAGAAAAACAAATTGACATGCAGGCAACACTATTTGAATTTGTACTACTTCATCAATTATGCTGTATTAGGCATCAAGTTGGGTGACCTGCTAAATACAGGAATCTCAGCTAGTTACCTTCTGAGGCAATGGAAAGAAAATGGCATGGCATGCTATGCCTCATCTCATCAGTTGAATGACTCTGTAAAAATATTTATCCTTTGTGAACAAAAGGCAATGACTAACCAAATCCTAAGGCAATTAGCTGAGGCATGGAATTCTGCACTGTAGCTATCCTCAGCTAAGCAAAATGCAACCCAGCTGTTGTGCATAGAACATGCTGCAAACAGTTCCTCCCACAGGATGAGTGTTTCCATTGTGATCTGGTATAGAATGCTGTGGCAATGCGACTGATGGCTTTTGCTGATCACAGATATTAAGTGACATTAATTTGATGCATTAATATGTGAGAATGATCAACATCCATACACAAAAAGATTCAGATAAATCCTTATTGGTATTAAATGGAAAATGGCTAAATACCAAAATCAAATAAATAAATAAACAAAAGCAATGGTTTTCAGATTCATCTGTTGATCATAAGTGAGAACAGCCCAGACTTCCAAGAATGAGATTATTCAAAATTTGCATAGTAATTATATGACAAATAACATATATAGGTACTTTGTAGTACTGTGATGACATAGCCAAATAAAATGTACAGAAGTTTTGCACAAATACATATGCAACATGTCAACATAGAGAGAAAAATGAATATTTGTGTAGTTGGTCCTTGGAAGTATCCAATCAGGGTCCTTTCAAGTTAGAGAACAATGAAGAAGGTAAGCACAAAAGACTGTGAATAAGCAGCACTTATTACTAAGTCCATGAAGATGACTGGGAAAAGAAAAACAAACAATCAGCAGCATCAGGAGCAAATAAAAGCTCCTCTTGGAGTGGAGGATTGAGTAGTATAAGTGCATCTGGAATAAGTGAGGAAGATGGAGAAAGATCACAATTCCACTTAATTGTCTGACTTCTTATATCAAAGACCTGTTAAGCCTGCTCACCTTGGTTACAGGAACTTAGCATCACCAAGGGCCATAGCTATTGTTTCTAACAATGCAGAAAAAACTCCACAGACCTGTTATTTTTTTGATCTCAGCATCATTCCCAACACAATTTCTAATTCCTGAAATGAAACAAATCTTAACTTATAGACAAATATATTCAGTTGCAATACTTGCAAATTTAGCATATAAATCATTATTACTTTGAAATAGATATGTCCAGAGACTCATTCAAAATAGCAAAAAAACCCCTAAAGCTAAAATATGTGAATTACAACTGCTACAGTTTTCTGTGTCTCAGAAATTTCTTAATATCTTGAAAGGAAACATGGTATATTTCAAAATTATCTGGTTAAAATTGGAGGCTTAAAATAATTATAATAATAATTATAACTAAATGACAAATTGTTGTCACTTACTGCATAAATGCAAATGTACAAGAAATCTACCTATTATAGAAAATATTCCTAACCATGACAATTTTTCCAATCAAAAGTATAAAATTTTTAATAATAACATTTTTTCAGGGACTATAAGGAATTTTTCAATGACTTAGGAAATTTGTCTAATCAGTGAGTTTTCTGAAGGAGAAAAAGACTTTTTAACAGCCTTTTTAACTTTTTAACTTGTGGTATAAACAATGAAGTTTTTGTTGCCTAAAGTAAATGGGAAAGAAGATACAGAAAGAACAAGATTTTTAGGACAGATTCTTTGTCCTTTTAATACAAAGATATTTCCTCCTTCTCTTTTTTCTTTCCGCATCCTTTCACCTCTTCCCTAGGAAAAGGAAAAGGTGATCAAAAGGCTTTGAAACTTCTTACTTTTCCTTCAGTCTTGGATCAGACTCCAAGAAAGTCCTGCTGTAAACAATTCCTTCTGCCCCTGACTCTAGGAGACAGGATGGAAAATTTGGTGGGGAAGAGAAGTGAATCCACCACTAACCAGCTGATGAAAAAGTGATTGATGTAGGACCTACATATAAAAATGGAATCTGTGAAGTAGGTAGAATAGCTGAGAAACTGCGAGAACTGGACAGCTTAATTGATGAAATGAAAAGGAATTATGGTCTGAAGGGACAGAATCATTTTGAGGAACAGGTCTAATTCCAGAGGATCAGCATGAACAAATCCTTCAAGGCTGTCAGGGTCCTAAGCCAGGACCAAAGTCATCTTTCTGACACATGCAAGGCAAATTTTATTGTTACATAAATCACTTCTGGAATAACCAGGAATTCCAGAAGCAGAAGACAAAAAAAGGAGAAATCCCCACAAAACTCCTCAGCTGTATGTTCATCTCCTTTTGTCAACCTAATATTAAAAATAGAGTAAATGGCAACATCTGTTAGAGCTGATTCTGACCTTGGTGTGAGATTGACCAGACTCGGACAAATGGGCCCTGGTCAGATAAGCATTGAGTTCTATAGCTTCTTGCCAATTGGGGGATTTTTATATTTTTATTGCCTGTTTCATTAGACTACAGATTTTCACAAAAGTTGTAGGAACTCTAGAAGAGATTCAGTTGCCCCAATTTAAATCTGTAGCTCCATTTTAGACACTCTGTCTGGCAGATACGATGGAAGTAGTATAAATCATTGTATATCCTTCTGCAGAGGCTGCTGGAGACTTGGTGATTTGATACCTGTATTTAAGGATCTTGAAAATACAGGCCCAGGACAATATGGAGGCTCCCGAGTGTAAACCACCTATCAGTGATCAACCACCTCTTATCATTGAAGTAGTGTGATAACACAACACAAAACATGTATCCAACACAAGAGAAACACATCATAGACAACAAATTCACATCTATGTAAACTTGCAGACAATTGAAGCATGAGTAAGGTGTAAAGTGTATTAGCAAACATAAAATGTTCTTAAGCAACTGCTGGAGGTAAGAAGGAAATCACCAAGACCACCATCATAGCCTCCAAAAACGTGAGGAGTCTAATATAATAATATAATAATATATTAAATATAATAAATATAATATAATGTAATATAATATATATAATATAATATCATATAATATCATATAATATAATATATGATATGATATGATATGATATGATATGATATGATATGATCTGATATGATATGATAATATAATATAATATAATATAATATAATGATATTTTTATATATTTCCCATACTGCCTTGTGCACTGAAATTGAATGGTGCAGATGTGTATAGAATAGATGAGCAATACACCAAGTACAGTTAGTATTTATCTTTTTAAAGTCACATATTTTGAATTATAATTGTTATATAATTGTTAGTATAATTATACCTGGAGTAGGTATAGTTCTTTGGTTAGTTTGTTAGATCTAACACTACAAATATGTTGTTGGTTTTGAGTTCAAAGTGAGTTCAATTTACTCCTAACATACTTTTGAATGGGATTTGGGTAGGGATTGGATAAAGGAAAGCTATTACAGTCTACAAGTGACAAAAAAAAAAAAAAAAGAAAAGAAAGACCCCCTTGGGTTGAATGAGGACTGTTTGGAAACACATCTTAATCTTAACTAATCAAATTATTTTGGATGTAGAGTTGGGATAGAACAATATTTTGTGAGTAGGTGAGTCAGGACCTTTTGACCCAAGAAAAGCAAGAACTCTTCATGTCTAATCCTGGTTGCAAGACCTGATGAAGAAGTTTAAAATTTTTATGTGCAAAGACAGGAAAAAGAGAACTTGGAATAAAATACAACCAGGTTTTGTTTTATATTCACTGTAAGATTCCTGATTTTTTAACACCTGACAGCTATTTTGTCTGGAATAGGAAACTTTACTATAAATTTGAATGTACCATGTTCTTCTACCACACTTACTCTGAAGATGTGTGGCAGAATTTTCAGCATATTTACCATTGCTCAGATGGATTTGGGTTTTTGTGCACAATATATTTCAAATTTGTAACTATAAAAATTATTTTACACTGAATTAATTCCTAATTCCACAAATGCTTCCATAAATTTACCTACTTTACATTATTTTAATTCCATAACCTGCCTAAAAGCAGCTTGGCTAATTAGACTGAGGTAGCTATAGAAGAAGAAACTTTTTATTGTTGTGATTATACACTCTTTAGGAATGACAAAGTCATCCAATCATTGAAGTTGGAAGAGACCTTCAAGATCATCTGGCCAATGGTCAACCCAGACCACCACAATCACCACTAAGCCATGCACCCAAGGGCCACATCCAGACCCCTCTTGAACGCTCTACCAACTCCCTGGGCAAATTATTCTAATGTCTAACCACAGTTTTAGTGGACAAAAAAAAAAAAAAAAAAAAATCTAGTATCTCATCTGAACCTCTCCTGGCAAAAGTTAAGGCCATTTCCTTTTGTGTTTTTACTTGAGACTGGGCAGAAGTTTTCCAGATAGTAGAGAAAGATCAATGAGGTAACCCACAAGCCCCTTTTTCTCCAGACTAAACAATGATCTTTCTGCAGACTTTAAGGGATGAAAATCTTTAAGAGCCCAGAGGAGCACAGACATTTGACATCAGCACCTTATATACAGCAAGGGCAATTTCAAAACACTTGAATTCTGACAGCAAAAAAGAGATGACAAAACTTAATATAAAGTTTTTCAGCTTGTTAAGAACACTGCTCAAATGGCCTATAGATGGATTCTGGTTTTAACTTTTGTGAATAAGTTAGAAATTGTTCAGTCATCAGTTATAATGTTGAGGAAAGATAAATTTGTACACTTCCCTTTACAATTTAGAGAAAGGCTTTAGCTCATTATTTTTAATTACACCTCTACTTTGGTTACAGTTTAAAATCTGTCATCCAGAAATCCCTCAAGCTTACAGTGTTTCTTAGTTTGCTGAAAATACTTTTGCCTTTGGCTGCCCTTAGGGTTGAGGCTAGAAGAGCACAGGGAAGTATGCCAAGACGGATGCACAAAGAACTCTGCGGGTCTGTAGTACTTTAAAACATTTTCCTTGAAGGAGGGCAAATAATATCAGAGTGTTTGAATACTGGGAAAAAAGCCCCCAACAAATTCAGTGGGAAGAAATAATAAAATTGAAAGTACTTGTATTGCTTTAAAGCACTTCTATTCTACATCTGGGCAAAAATGCTCAACTCTTTTTATTAAAAACATAACACCTCTGACAATATGAATGAACTGTTAATAATTACTTTGCTCGAAAGAAAAAATCCTCCTCCTGGTTTTACTAGTTTCTAGGTATTAAATTTGTTTTCATTAGAATCATCAATAACTTTTACACTTCCTTATGGAGCAATTTTGCTACTTTATTTTCCTCTCCTCATCTTTAATCTTGGTTAAAACTAAAAAGGGCAGAATCCAAAAGGTAAGTGAAACCACTATTTTCCTCAGCTCTATAACATGCAATTTGATCTATGTGAAGTTGTGGTCTGTCATTTTTAGTGAACATTACTGTATATATTCAGCAATCTGAAGGGTGTTAGAGCAGCAGATGAGACTGTGCTCATTGTATGGTAACTTCAATTCTGTTTTCTGTCTGACACAGCTCAGATGAGCTGATTTTTTCATCTAATAAGGGATGAAAAAATCAAGACCAGGATCAAAAGGCTGGTACTAAAATTGTCGCTAGGTACAAAGATAAAAACCAAACCCAAGGTCAAATTATACTAAAGCACTTTTTGAAGCACTGATTTTCAAAAAAATACCTACTGAAGTAAACATTTTTATGGAAATAAATATAGGGGATATTTTTATTAGGAAATAATATTTTATTATTTTAAAGGAAGCCTTAGAGTGCTGAACATCAAAAAAATCAACATATACAGCTTGGCTCTACTAAAGGGAGCCTGGTTTTCCAGGTACTTTGACCTTCCTTAGGGCACTGTATCACCCTGTAGTCTTAGAACTAAATTAAGCTTTGATGTTCAGAGTTACTGAGGCTCCTTGCATCTCCTTGAGTGAATCTGGTCATTGTTTTTTAAATAAATTGATTAAAACGTATTAATTACATCCTTAAACTTGAATGTTTACTGCAACTCTATGGTAGACCAAGTGTTCTGATTCCTTGAGATGTTGGATTTTACTGAAATCATCACAGTCACTGTAAAGGTGATGATCTCCACATGAACAGGAAAAAAATAGTCTTGGCACAAGTACTCATAAACAAAATATAGCAGCAGGCCAGAGTAGGAGAAGAACTAAAATAGACAAAGCAAGCTGAGAACATAAACATGACCTAGCATGTCATTCTAAAAATGACACACTCAGGACTGTTAACTATTTACCAGTCCTGAAATTTGATAAATTTGATGACTTTGAAAAGGAACAGTACAAAGCTCAGGGATTTAGAGCAGTGTGAGCAGTGTAGAGGTGCTATGCTACTACTCTGCAGAGAAATTATTGTTTTCAATTCAAGAAAAAAAAAGGATGTGATGAGCTTGTCAAACTAAGTGGGAATTTCTGCTTTATATTTGCTTCAGAATAAACAGTCATGGACAGTTGAGCTTCTGGATATGTATGTTATACAAGATCTGAAGATTTTTGTGTTTTTGTTATGCCTCAGCTGGGTTTGTGGACAAGTAAAAGTGAACACCATAGGGATGCACATTGAAATACACTGCTGAAACATATAGCCAGTAAAATAAATTAGGGTGTATTCTGATATTGCATAGGAAACTTACATTGGAGAGTTCAAGAATGAACAGAAAACATTCCTCATAGGAAATGAGAATTTTAGAAAAAAAATTCTACACTTAATGTTTATCATATAATGGCAATGATTATTTTAATGTAGGTAGAGTGTGATGCATATATATTTGAATCTCATGGTTTGTTGAGCCCCATGTAATAAACTCAGTGAATCACTGTATTTGCATCCTTGAGAAGAATTAATTATAATCCCATATCCACAACAAGCTTTAAACACTTTAATTTGCATAGAAAATGCAAAAGCATTTTCCAGATCACGACTGTCTCTGAAATGTAAATAATTGAATTTTCAGAGGGAAGAAGTTGGTATTTTGCTTATCTATCATATGGTAGAGTAGTGACTTCCTCCATCTCTACTGATCATACAAGTGAACATTATGATCTTCTTTCTTCAGTTTTCTTCTCAGTCTGTCCTCTTAAGGTAACAGAGATACCACCCTTATTAATTACTTGGTAACTTAAAATATTGTAGATATACTGTTTAGAGTCACATGAGTCAGCTGTGATAAGGTAAAAAATGCTAGCAACTTCCATACCCCGTGCCTGTGTTTTAGTGTATTTTCTAGATAAAAGCATCTAGAAATACCGGCATAAACCAAAATACCCATAAATTAGTGATATACCAATTCTTTGTTCTTTTAACAGTTTAGCAACAGAATTATTTAAATGGATGTGTGTTTAAAATTTTTCTGCATACAAGTAGGTTATAATTTCTTCCTGTTTCTCTTGATCAAATTCAGATGAATAATCAGGACTCAATCTTTGTGTTGTTTTCAGCGCATGATACTATTGAAGAAATTTTCAGCCAAGAGGAACACAAAAATAAGGATGTAAAAGTGTAAGAAACCAGTCATGAATATATCATACCAGAAAGTGTTAGCTATTTTAGGATATCATAGATGTTCTTCAATTTAAAAATGCATTACTGTGTTGCCACATCTCTTCATATAATGCTTCATACAATTTTCTCTAATTGTAAATGCACCAATGAAAAAAGATCCCTGATTGGATTTTTCATACATTTCTATGGAGCTCGGCAATAATGATAGCTCTATGATGAACAGAAATTTGCAAATTCATTTTTTTCTTTATTTACTCTTCTGATTGTTATCTATATACAAATATAAAAGAACACTGAATCAGCAGTAGTTAAATTTTCTTCAGTACATAGGAGAGTTAAGCATATTATGCAGTTGGACTAGAAATGCTGGTAATTAGAGTTATTGAATATGGCTGGAAACAATTACATTAATTTCCGCTGATTTTATCACAGTGCTCAAAAACGTTATCAAACATAAAGATAAATGTATGAAATCCCACTATTATAAGGTTTTATTAAGGCCATAAAACAAAGCAAGTCAATGAATGAGAGAATGCAAAACACCCTATCTTTTTAATGGTGTCTCTTTGTTTTTCTCTAAGCTCATGATGAGAGGATGTAGGCCTGGATTCAACCTTGGTGTAACTCCACTGAAGTTAGCTGAGATACACCAAACGTGGTTTTGCCCCAGAGGATTTTAGGTTCATTTATTTTAAATGAAGTCTATACATATTTTAAAATGAGCATTGCCCTTCAGAATGCCAAAGTAGTGAGTGTAAAAAGAAAGACATCCTGAAAGATAAAATAAAATGTGTGTGATATGAAGTATTTTAAGACAGAAAGTCAAACAATTTAACCACATTTCCAGCCTCATTCATCTGACTTATTTTTCTTATGCAATGTCTGTGAATTAAACTCTGGTAAAGGCAGGAGAGGGCAAATCATATGCCCCTTGTGCTTCTGATTGACTTGGAACCTTCCTAAAAGTAACCACATCATTCACTTGTTGGGCATGCCGTCATCCTCAGAAAAATAGAAAGAGATGCTGTCTTTAGATGTGCTATGCCATCCTCCAAGAAAAAGGGTAGAGCCTTTAGTTCATCTTTTTTTTTAATACATTTACACCAATACAACTGCTGTCTGAAGAAAGTTACAGGTTGCATAGAGATGTGTATGTTCAATCCTTACCCCAAATCTTCCTTCACAGTGTATAGAAAGGTGGAAGAAAATGCAGCAGTTTTGGAATGCTATGTTACTCTGCTGTCAGAGATGGAAGTTAATTTTTAAAGGGATGTAGGATCAGTTGCTGTGTTCATATTGCACATGAATTGCAGATCTAGCAATGAACTTCAAAGTGTTCAGAGTCCCCTCTTCCATCTACTCTGTTTTTTAGCCAGGTGTATGCCCTAGCATCCCTCTCTTGGCTTCCAGCTGCTTCTTCAAAAGACTGCTTGTCTCCTGAAACTCCTGGATTGTGTCTGAAATCTTCATATTAACATATGAGACATCACAGGGGAAAAAAAAGGCTGTAGCTGGCTGTGTATGAGCTACTGTACCTCCTTCTATAAAACACAAGGACAATATCACTACCATTTGCTGAAGTGTGCATGGAACGGAGAGGAAAGCATAAAATGTTTTCTTTCTGCTATGAGTTGAAAGGACTGAATCTACTTGCATGTGAGGCTACAGTAGAAACCATATCTCCATATCATCCATAGTTACAGGACTCTTTCCCTGAGGCAAACAGTGAATATGAATTCTTGCTACTTGTGAGAGGTTAATAAGGGAATAGAATTCCTCTGAAAAATAAGGAGCTTTTTTTTGGTTTTGTATGTGTGTTTTTGTGCTTATGCAAGTCTATTCTCTTGTGGCGTGTTCAGCAGGATTAAGCTTTCCTTAAGTAAAGGCAGTGTTTTAGGAATCATGGTAGGCAGATTTACAAATATGTACATTATATCTAAACAGGGAAGAAGAAGATGTCTGTTGGGCTGTAGCCAGCCTCCCTCACCAGTGAGCACATACACTACTCTCAGCATGAAATTGCAGCCAGCTAGGATGTGTGAACATGCTGCTTCTGTTTTACACAAGAAATTCTGAGATGTTCTTCAATATGCTCTGCCTGGAAGAATCACTATGAAGGAGTCAAATCACTTACCTTACATTAATGACATGAATTTAGTTGTATAATTGAATACCTATAGTTTACAAATGCTACATATTTTGTTGGCTATGTTTTTACTTGTATTAATCAATTATTTATAAATAGTTACAGCAATTACAAGGAACCTACAAGTCAGTACTGAGACATCAGGCCCTGGATATACAAATGTTAAAAATTCACTGTTAATTCACTAGGGACTAATTTTTCATGTTACCTCTGCTACAGGCTGAAAAGTGGAAACCAAAAGAGCTAATGTGCCAAAGGAGAAAATTTGAGATTCTGACAGTAGAACACAGTAAAAAGACAAAAGGTTATACTTAACATATGTGCCATAAATATGGCTCTTTCCTTTGCATAGATAGTAAGCTGACATGTTGGGTTAGGCACTCAGGTAAGATTTGATTTCAGACAGGAAAAACTCTCACACAGGTATTTCATTTAGTCTGTTTCAACAGTTCAACTATGTCTCTCCCATAGAACAGTCTGGATTTTGATCCATAGATATTATACAGAATGAAAGATGTATTTTTTTTTTCCTTAGATACCTATCAGTTTCTTCTGACTCCTATAATTAGTTTGGAAAAAGATCACAGTAACACAGGGATCGTTACACAGTTATTTTGGGATGAGATTTTGCAGACTATGTTTATGCTGGCATGCTTCTAGAGCAGCAGGTATAGACCAGCTATGCTGAATGCATGCAGAAAAATACCTCTTCCTTCTCATATTCCTAATTTTTTATTTTGAAGATTGATACTGACTTCTTATGTTAAGTATTACAGATATATTAAGAGCCAGAAACTCTTAGTGAATGGCTTCCTTTCAACACAATGAGATGTGTAAACTAATTTCATCTGACCTGCAGCCAGAGAATGCTTATATTATTAGTCTCTCACTATACCTTTTCTCTTTAACTGCAGTGTTTATTTTGATTCCAATAGTGGTAAAGACAGAATAATCTTTAATCTGTTACATAAATCTAAACTGAATTATTCTTAGATTGAGGAACACTATACTGTTTATCATTTATTAAAAATAACAGTGCTATTACAGAACTAAAGCAGATGTTAACACCAATCTAACATAGTTAATTGGCTCATCTATTTTAATATTTAGAGTTAAACCTCAACAGAAATAATAATTTGGAGATGAAGAGCTAAAATCTGAACACATATTTAGATAGATGATCAGATATCAGCTCTTGTTGGGAGTTAGAATTTTATTGGGGGTGGAGATTCCTTTGGTTTTGTTTGATTGCTTTTGTTAAGTAGCTCTGTAAATTGCTAATTTTTATTTTTTAAGGAAAAAAGGGAAAAGAGGTTGTACTTTAGGTTTCTTAAATTAAAAATGCCTACATTCAGTTCTCTCAATCTTTCACTGAGGGCAGTACACAGCCCTGTAGGTGTTCTTTATAAGCAGCACACAATTACTGCTGTGTGCTGTATTCTGACCTTTTTATTGGTGCCCTGTATGTCCTTTGCACTACATCTGGGATATGCTAATCAGACTCCTGACACAGACTGAGATTTATTGATTGCATTATCCCTGAAATGTTTTTGGGGTTGTTTTTTTGCACTGGCTCAGCTCCCTCTTCCTTACGCTGATTAAAAAATGTGATTCCACACCAAACAGTGCATGTCTTTAGTTGGTATTAGCTTATGAATCCATGCCCTGAGTCAAACAGTTGTTGGAAAAAGCCCTGCTTCTCTGCTGTGATTCCCTTTGTGCAGCATACACTATTTATGCTTTGTTGAAGTCTCTGAAGATCATGAAAGTTTCAGAACACCCACCTTCTGTTTTGATGAGTGGGAGGAAAATGACAAATGCTGGAAGGATTAAGAAATTTGTTTTCTGATAGTCTAGATCCACCTAGTGAGCATCATTTACTCTGATTTATAATTAACTTCTAATTTTTATATATATGCTTTTTAATTTTTCCCTTAATGGAGGAATCTCCAAAAAAGAAAAAAAGGAATTATACTGCTCTGCCAAACAAAATTATTCTGGGCAACTTTTATGAATGACAAGATGAGGGATTCAGAAAGGTGAAATGTGACTTAGAAATATCTTAACTCCTTTTCCCACTCCTGAGGTTTTTTAGCAGGTCACAGACATTCTGGTCCTAATGCAAGAGAATGTTCTATTGGCTTGCTGATAGGCATTTGCATTATATCCTTACATTTGCAGGTTCCTTGAGATGCTCTTTGTATGCTCTACATGAGACACCAAACCATGCACATTTTTTACAGTTAATGCCATTTTGGAAATAAGTTTTTTTCCTAGATTGCAGCTAAGGGAAAAGTTTCAGCTTTTTAACTAAATACTCCCTATTTCATAAAATGAATGTTTATTTTCTACACAAATCTGAGCCATTCAAAAACAATACACAAGTGGTCTTTGCTCTAAGGTTAAAGTTACACAAAAATTATTTATCCAGTGGATTTCCACAATTTCAAAAGAAAATTTGACAGATACTTAATTAAGTATATGGAGAAAGACACAATCTTAACTTACCACTGAAGATAGAATAATGAACTTATTTTTGTACTGAATCCATTTAAATATCTAGAAATATTTTTGCCTTTATATTATGTTCTTTTCATTTTCATATTGTGAAAGTCAAATTGGAAAAGAAAATGAACAGTTTGATTTAGAATCAAATCAGAGTCTGGACATGTATTTGGCTCCTTGGTTAAAAAGCCTTACAACTAACAGGCTCATTGACTTATATGTTACTACAGACTGAATATCAAGACTGGTGCTGTTTAATAATCTCTTATCCACAAAGGGTCTATCCTTTTATATTTTCATAGCCAAATAGAGATTAAAAAAATAGTTCTACATATGCAAACAATTTATCATACTGCTTTCTTTTAATCTTTATCTGAGAGAAAAAAGAGAAGGCTAAAATTACATTATTAGCTTCAGGTACAATGTTAAGACCCTTTTGTATCTTAATAGGAGCCTATTAATAAAAACCTATTGGTAAGTATTGCAGCATCACTTACAAATACATATTAACAAAGTACAGGTTTTTCAACTAAAAACCGCACTGATTTAAAGGGTGTAGTATTTCCTTCAATAAGTTGAATAAAGAAATTCTGCTGAACTGCATGCATGCCATGTTGAGAGATGTTAAAAGTATGGCCCTGCACATTGCCTCACCAGCTGCCATAGTCCCACTGAACTCCTCCCATGTACCAAAAACCAATGTTCTGATTTGCCTGCAGATTCCTGAGAGCACATCATTTAGTGCTAATGACCAGGTATGTTTCCTGTTCTCTTTGTAAACGTTAACTGCTCAGGTTTTATGTCTGTGTGTTGTCTTCCTCTCCTTCCTTATCCTTCCAACTGAGTAGAGGAACATTCTCACCATCCATATGCCCAAAGTGGTTTGGGTGACTAACCACAATTGTTTGTATCACAACCCCTGCTATCTCTGTGGTCAGGTTTGTCTCTGTGTGCTCTTGTTTATGGCTCTTTTGACCATAACCTTAATGGCACAGACAAGCCCCTTACACTTACCCTCATTTATTATTTTTAACCACACTAAAGCCACTTCAGAGGAGAAAACACACGTAAATCATATAATAAAAAAACAAACAAACAAACAAACAAACAAAAAACCCAGAAGAAACACAAGGAGGGAATGTGATTGAAGATGTCTTTTTATGAAAACAATTTGAATTAATATTATCTTATATAAAGCAGAATCATCCTACAGTAAATGATGCATAAGGAGGAGTACCATGAACAGAGGAGGAAGAGGTTCTAGAAAGATTTTCAAATAACTCCTTTGTTAAATCTCTCAAATGAACTCATTCTTTCTCATATGTGCAAACTCCTGAAGAGCACTAGAAGGGCTGCACTTACAGATTAAAATCACAGCTGTATATTAATACACAATATACAGTTGGTTAAACCCAGAGTTTGTATTTATATTTAAACATACAATTTTAAATATAAATGCTTAGCCAATATTTATTTTTCAATAGTCTTTTATGACTAAGTAATTATGTCAGAAAGAGATTCTGCTATTTCCTATAGGAATTTTTTTTTGAAACTCAAACCTAAGAGAAAAAAACCACCTTTATGAAGTAACACTGTGAGCTCCTGTTCATGCAAGGATCTACTCTAAATACTCTCATTTAGGGAATAAAAATGTATTTATGCTTTAAGTGTTGCTAAAGCAGAGTAACAGTAACTTCTTCTTTTTTTTTTTCTGATCTCTGATATAGTATTTCATTTATTCCTTAAAGAATACCTTTAATTAGTCTCTTTATCCCACTTCAGGGTCCTTTCTTCTGTTACTCCTGGATTTCACTGTTATATAGATTGTTATTTTCTTTTCCACAGCTATAACTTCAGAAGCAGAATCTTCTGCTGTGCTCCCAAGGGTCTAGTTATATCCCTTATAGTGATGTCCCTGGTGACTATTTCGTTTAAACTTGGAGCATATCTGTTTTGCTTTTGTATTTTACCAGTGAAAAAATAGTATCAGTCACAGAAACAATAGCAATATTGAAAACTTGTAGAGAAAAAGGATTAAATCCACCACAGACAGGTCAATGAGAAAAATCCAGGATGACATTTTAGCCCTAAATATTGAATATTACAGTATCCAGATGCAAATTTGTAGGTTGAAAGAAATTAAGATGAAGCAACCTCTTATTAGCTTGCACTGTGATCCTGCAATGGGGTTAGAAATGGAAATTTTCCCACACTTATTCTTGAGTTGACACTTTTTTAGGAATTGTAGATTAGATTCTCCTTTTTATTTGGGTAGAAGTCAAATATGTGAGTGGAAAAGCCTGTGCATTGCATAGAGAAATTAGATATTTCAAAATACACATGTGTTGATTAGGGATTTAGGAAATATGGAGGACCAGAGAGTTAGTACCTGAAATCCTATTGCTTTTCAGACTCAGGACTCTGACATATCTGCAGGTAGGTATGCTCATCAAATTAAAAAGAAATGACTGTGGACTATCTAAGCATCTATAATAAATTACTGCCTATGGGCCACTATTTCCTGCCAACTTTATATAGAGAGTTTTATGAATCATGCAAGAAATTGGTGATAAAGATAAAATATCCATTTCAGTCCAGCAGTTTCAGATCCATATCTCACCACGACCACTTGTTATAGGCTAATTATATAACAAAGCTGCATCACTGTGCAAATCAAAGTGTATGATTCATGAGATCAGGGCAAAAAAGAACAAAGTGGGAGCACAGCTGAAGTGCAATTGTTACAAAAGATAACTTAGGAAGAAGGCTGATCAGCTTCTGATTGTACTGGCTTCCAAGCCAGCTTTTTGCTGGACCCAGACAGCCAGTTATTGCACCATTTCATTCCCTGCTGTATCAAAGCTGTGAAAAGCTGGGCTCCCTTTGCTGCCAGCTCCAAAAGGAGAGGCTGGGACAGCAGCTTCTGCAGAGGGAGAAGACCTTCCTTTCTGAAGCTGTCAGTTCTCTTCTTTCTTCCTCTTCTCCCTCTGGCTGCGCTGTGGAAACCACGAGCTTTGTACATCCACTATGTCATTTCTGTGGCACAACTGGCCCAGCCCCTGGTCTTCTTTCTTGCAGTAGAAAAATAACTCTTCACTCAAAAACTCATGAGACAGCTTAAGAAGTTGTCCAGCATTTCAGTCCCTGTTCACTGGGATGTTAATGCCTTTTATACTGGTAACAGTTTAAAATTTCTGAGCTCATGCAACCTGCTACTCTCAAAAAATTCATTTGAAATCATTCAGACAGTGTTTCAAACTGAAGTATAAAGGCAGCTATCAAAATTTTAATAGTTCCAAAAAAAGAAAGCTTTCTGGGGTTATAATTTTCATTTTTATTGAGAGCACAAGAGATACCATATCAGCTTGCTGTTGGCTATTTATGTACAAATCTCAGTTTTTGTCAGTTAAAGAAGGATTTTTTTATAAGACTGAAATCAGAAAAGTATTTTCATTTGTATGTTATTTAGAACAGTTATTCACTTTTTGTAGCTCTTGGTTATTTAAAAAATATCCAATTGGTACTAGTAAGTATAGTCTCTGTTACTAAGAAAAAGATATTTTTATTGTTTTAAATAAATAAAGGTCTACAAACCAAAGCAGAGATATCCTTTATTATTGATTCCTGGTATATAAATTTCTTTAAGCCCTGGGAAGTTGCATTAGTCACAGTAACAGCATATCAAATCTGAAATAGTAAGGAAACAAAGTAGGAAACTCACCAGCATGTATAATGAATAGAACCAATTTATCTATTTATTTTATAATTCTTTAAAGGAGCAATCTATTTAAACGACGTATTGGGAATGTTTTAAATAATTTTTAAGGGATCTGCACAACAGTTTCCTCTATTGTACAGCAAGCTGCTACTACTCAGAAGTTTTGGGGCCAATTCCTGGTTCACATGATAGAAGTGTTACCAGTATCATAAAATAGATGCAAACATATGTTATGAAGTTAATGCTAAGATAGAAACAGATTGGGCTGACAACATCCTGGAGACTGCATTAATGAATCATTTGCATAAAGTCACTTCAGTGGAAAACTTTATATTCAGTTTGCTAATTTTCTCAGCCTGAAGAGAGGTAATTTAAAATAGTAGTGAAAATAAAATATCCCAAGAACTGATACTATAAGCATTTCCACTACAATGACTCAGTGTCCTCTACTATGACTATGACTTCTCTGTATCTTCTCTGTACTCTCTTTCATTACCTTTCTAAGTTCTAATTTCCTTTTTTCTTTTTTTTTTTTTTTTGTTTTAATACAGGGAGTGAGATTCTGCCCTCTCAAATAATATGCTTCTATCTCAGTTTTCCTCCCAGTTTAGAGGACCTTCTAACTGATAGAGTCTTTGCAATGAACTGTGTGTATGTGTACAGTTTCTACAAGAAATTCCAGACTTGTCAATTTTGAAGTCAAATAGACAAAATTATAATTTTTATAATGGTTATTTCTTTGTTGTTTGTCTTTCCTTTTACCTAAATGCTTGCATATTTATAGACAAAGACAATAAAAAATATTTTTTAACATATGTACCACTCTAAACAAGTGCTTTTCTGATACCAATTTTATTATTTTCTGGAGGGAAAAAAATTACTCTTCCAAAACATTCTGTAGTTTCTTTGCAGATAGCTGACCATCTACTTAGGAAATTTTTTTCAAAACAATAAGCATATAGAATTGGAATGGTCTGGAATTTCCTTATTTCAAAATTTTCCATGAAGATATGTAGTTTGTTTTATTATACAGAGTTATGATAATGCATAAACTTGTTACTAACAAATTGTTTTTGCTGACTGAAGCCACCTGGAAAGTGTGGAAGTAAATAACTAATAATAATTACCTGCTGATTTTACAGTGCTGTCGATTGCCTGCTAATTATGGCTCTGGCCTCTTTTTTTTTAAAGAAAATTCTAAATCATTGTCAACAACTCTTTGGCTTATTCAAGCAAAATTCCTTCCATAATATTTTCAAAATTTAGGATATGTCTCTATTTAAAAAGCTGCAGCCAGGGATATTACCAAAAAAAAGTATCTCCAGTGAAATACCTTGGGGAAGATTAATATTCTCTTACTTTAAGGATTTAAATTGAGGATTTAAATTGAGTGACATAAAGAAAATTTCTCTTCAGATATCTGAAGCAAAACACATCAAATATCAATACTTGAAAAAAAATGGGAGGGTTTTCCAGGAAGATGCAGCTTGACATGAAAAGGTATTGAAAAATATGCACAACACAGAATAAAAATATAACAGTGTTATTCATGATAGAGGACCCAGAAAAGAATGAGGCTCCTAAGTCAAAGAAATATGATTTCCACAAAATTAGAGATGAATTTAAAAATTAATTCATCATGTATTTAACGCAGGAAATTCCAAGGAAGACAAACATTTTCTGTACAGTTTCACTTTGAAGAATTATTAGATTGAATTTTGATTTAATTAACATGCATTTAAATCTGTCATGAAACAGTTTCCATGTGTTTACTGAAGTACCTTTCTTCGGGCCAGATTAAAAAAAAAACAAAAACAAAAAAAAGTGAATTTGAACACTGTTATGAGAAAATGACACTGACTTTTTTTGAAGTGAAACATTAGAGCAGCTTGTTGCTGTTCATAGCTTTCAACTTTGAAATGGAATATTCACTTCAGGCTGCCATGCCATGGTCACCTCAGTTGGCTGCCAGTGGAACTCTGCCACTGGACAGGATGCAGAATAATTCAAATTTCCAAAGTGGAATGAGAAATCTAGCGAACACTCCCCTTAGGTATTACTTACAGTCCTAAAGTGACTCAGTTAAACAAGTCTGCTCACTCTCTTTAAAAATAAATTGTGTATTTACCCAATGTCTTCTCCTTTCTGTATGTTTACTTCTTGCGAAATATTATTTGCTTTCTGAGATACCATTCAAGTTGAAACTTTTGGTCCTGCTATAAGTATAAATTCAAAATAAACAAGTTAAAAAATAAACAGAGTTTAATGTAAAATGTGGACAATTTAAGACTTTTTTTTCCCCTGAAAAAGAGTCATTATCTGAATTCCTACAAATAACAAATATCCAAAATTTAGTACACATTGATTCCAGTAGTATGACACTCTTTATTTTCTATGAGAGTAGAAATAAAGAGTATTAGTAGGTCTCATATTTTACATATTTTATGAAATCCATCCAGGAATTACAAAGAGTCACATTTTAATTTTTGACCATTTCTCTTCCATGTAAATGAATATTGAAAGCAGGAAATAATTATATGGTCATGACTGTTTGATGATTGTTGTAAGGTGACAAGAAGAAAATACAACAGAAAGTATATGCTTATTCTCAGAAAGGCATCTATATCCATGACTGAAATTTTACCATCAGATTTTATAATAATTTTGCATTATTTGATACTGAGAAGACCTTTCAGAGCTTTGGGATGTGACCAACTAATCCACTTAATACTTATTTAATTATCTCAGCACTCTGTTTTACAATTCTCAATGAACTACTTAGATGTGAACTGATACCTTCTCATCACAGATCTTAGAATACAACCTTCACAAAATTTAATCAAGGGGAAATTAAATTAGAGCAATCTTAAAAAAAATTATGCCATCTATATGCAAGTAGTTTTGTTCATTTTAAGTTATTCACAGAACATACATGAATAACATTTTACATATAAACCTCAATTTTGTGATAAATTTTGAAGATACAAAGGGTCTCAATAATTGAAATATCAAGCATAATTGTAAATGGAAGATAGAGGAAATCATAATGGTAATAGTTTATATATATATATTAATACAGGATATATTGAATAGCAAGGCTACATATTTTTTTAGCAAGTATATATTATCTTCAGGATCTTGACCTCTTACAGTTAAATTATAAGGTCAATAGTAAACACTGTAAGAGCACTCTGTGAGTGATACTGATGTGATTAACCCTGTTAATTATAATAGGAAGTACACCTAATACAGACATTGAAGAGGGATATATTGGGTAGATGTCAAGTGTTTGACCACAGCTTCTGCAGTAAATGCTGGACTGACATGAAATTATGTACACCATGTGCTGGAGACCCACAGGAACTCTATGATGGGGAAGAGTAATCTCAAGTAATGCAGATTACCTGAACTTTTGTAAATGTTGTAGTTTTTCGTTAAGATAAATTGTGTATTGCAATGGTGTTTTTAACATACTAATGTTTGTAAGACTATCATTCTGTCTTTAGGTGATAAAAAAATAATCGCCTCTTAAAAGTTATATTCCCTCCACCCGTTGTCATCTTGTCTTCATTAAGAACAACTAAGAACATGCAGTTGCAGAGACGAGACCAGAGTCCCATCTAAGACTTCAGTTTAAAAACCACTAAACTCTAAGATTTTTGGTTTACTTTATTTTTTTATGACTATGAAATTGAAGTTGAAACCTTTGCCATCACTGTCAAAACCAAACTGACTTAATTTCACTGGTGAACTACTTATGAAGTATTGTTAAAATATAAAAGGTGCTGCATAACTTCATTGATTTGAATCTTACTTACATTATTTTTCTTATGTTCACTAGGAGTTACTTGATATTATCTGGAATATGCAGCTTCAGGAGCTGTTCTTCCATCTTCATCTCCTTCTTTCAAGAGCCTCCGAACTAAAAGATTCCTCTATTTGTGTTCATATTTGAGAAACAAGTATTTGCTACATATTCCTAACGGTTTAAAGTATGAAGAATTTGCATTTATTGATGTTTTTCTCCCACACTGGTCTTGCTCATACTTGTTTTTTTTTTTTTTTTGCCCCCAAAGGAAAGATTCAGTGCATATGTATGTAGATGATAAGAAGCTCAATCTATTTAAACTGGAAATGTACCTTGTTAAAATACCAAATGAATTTTTTGGTTTCACTATGTAGTATACTGTTTTTCCCCCCATCTTACTGGTTTTAAAATCCTGATTGGGTAATGTTTGGAGGTGCTGGCTGGAGTTACTTTTACTCTTGTAACACTCTCCCAGGGGAGAAATGCACCAGAGGGAAATGAGCAAGTGGCTAATTAGGGTTAAGCCAAGACATTCCTTACAGAAGATACAGAAGTTGCTATTTTCTGTAGATCATCAAAATGTTTCCTGGATAGTTGAAAACGTTTCCTGGATATCTGGAAATCATCATCAAATGAGGGTGTGCAAGCATATTGTAACTCATGGAGGTAAGTGTATACAGCAAAAATTCCAATTGTGACCATAAGAGGTGTTTGCTCTGGAAAGTATTTTTATTTGTGACTGCCAAAACAAAAGTTGATTTTTTGTTTCTCTACTGTAATAAGTGAAGTCAAAGGTAATGTCTTTTCATATGGGATGGTCAAAATATTTAGAGTAGAAAATTCAGACAATGATCATAAAAAGAAAGAAATTCCCTATATAATCTCTCTTTACACATCTGTTTTAGTGGTTTTTTAATTTTTATTTTCCTTTATTCCCAGAATTATCCTACCTGCAATATCCATTGTCTCAGAGTCATTCCTCACTGTGTGGACTATGTGTCCTTTCTTGTCTGCATCCAAATGGTGCAGCACTGCATCTGTAAACGGTGTGTCAGAACAACCTTGCAGAACCATAAATGACACTGAACTTGAATGCTAAGCTCTTATTACTGTTTCTTTCATCCTGAAGTTAAGACACCAGCTTTCATTGATAACTACCTCGATCCTGCATGTAAGCTGTCCTTGATTGTGCAAAAAAATTCCCTGTGCTCTGTAAGGCTTCTCTTTTGAGTGTTGATCAAAATCTTGATCACAGCCATGAATGCTATCAAACATCTTACCAAGGCCTCCCTCATTCCAAACACCTTATTATAGGAACATATCCTAAATTCTGAAACTTTGGACCTGGTATAACTTTTCATGTTCTTGAGCTTAACAATGTGGTTTTTTACAGAACAACAGGATAAAAAACAGCACATAAGCTGATTTTACATATGTCCAATTTTTCTCAATCACGTACAATAGAGCTTATATATTTAAAATAGTCTTTAACAACTATTTGTATTCAACAAAATATACAAGTTTTTCATACTTCATTAAAGTGAGAGAATGTCTAGCACTAGTTAGGCATTGCAGTAGGAGACCTAGTTTTTAAAAAAAATTGAAAGTATTAGACTATGCACTAGATTCCATAATTTTCAAAATTCAAGTTATTTTTTCTCTTAGTTATCATATGGCACTGAAAGAGTTAATTAAAACAAGGAATTAAAGAATATAAGCTCATCCTCTGAGGAAAGAGTGACCTATAAAGAGAAAGAGTTGCAAGAATCTATTTATTTTAAGTGCTTGACAAGAGCTCCACTTAAAAAATAATGAGACACACGTGCCACTATGTTTAAAGAAAAACTGGAATACCTTGGATGGGAACACTGGAAACTGTCTGCATTTAACCCCATGAGAGCTGTGCATTATTTCAGGCTTGCTGTGCTCATGTTCGAATGATTGCGTGTTTCAGGTTCATGACTCTAAGTGTTCTTTTAATATTTTTCTGGCAATTAAAGTTTCTTGGTAATTGTGTGTGATATGGTACTGTATGTTTACTTGATTAAAATCTCATGTGTGAGAATTGAATTTTGCTTTCTGATTTTTTTTTTAAATCATATAATATTTGAATTGTATCTATTTTTACCTCTTAAATCAATATCAATCAAATGATACAGAGTAATAAAATACATGTCCATTCAGCAGTGTTATTTTATTAAAATTAAATTAATCTCTTTTTAAAAGTGGCATATAATACAAATAAAACAAATCAAGTAACTTCTCCCTCAGAGAAGAGGCAGTGGGAAAATCATGATGGCACATGCAATCTTATTAGCAGGCTGTCAAGCAAAAATAACTCCTATTAGTCTAATCTGTCTTAACTGTGTGAGTGTGTGGCCAGGATCTATAATTGAGTTTCAGTTTCCAGAATGCAGCAACTCTAGAAATTGAGAAGCAGAATTCTAAGTTGAACCTTCTGATGTGATTAAGCCTATTATGACCACAGTTTGTTAAAGAGATTTTATTCTGTTTTTATTTTCACTCTGGTTAGCACTGGTTTATGTGGATTAGATCTTGAAGTGAATACTATCTAGATTTACATCCAGTTTTATCTAAGTCACTAAAATTTGAGAACATTGGAGAAAGAACAGCTTGGAATTTGTGATGAAATAAATTTTGTCAAAACACATCTATTAATTCACACTGAAAAAGTTAGTGGGAGCATATAAAATTCAACTTTTTTTTTTTCTTTTTAAGAAAGCATTTTCTAGGCACAATAAATGAGAATTATAGATAGAGCCTAAACCCTCAAGCATCCAATAGCTTCAATTAGAGCAGCTAGAGTACAAGTTTGACCATGTCTTTTATTAATATATATATCTTCGCATGCATTTCTTTATAAAAAAATTGAAATATCTCAATTTTGTACACTGAGTAAATTGCAAACTTCAGTAATTTTTCCATAGCTGATTTTTATTTTCTGATCAGCCCTAATAAATTTGAAGTCTTTATTTTTGATCTACTTCCAATTCAGAGGATTCTGGAATGTTGCAAAACACAATGGAATTTGCTTGGGTATTTCTGGCACAGATGAACACCTAACATGTCCATATTGACAAAGAGATTACTTTTCAAAGAGAAATAATAAATCCGTAGACCATTTGACCAAAATACTGTTTTATCTGAAACATGGTTTAAAAAGAAGCAGGTAGGTCTTTGCTTCATGTTGCAACAAATTGACATACAGGGGGAACATTTTTTTTGAGAGATATCTATAGATATATAGATATAATTACATATATAGATATAAATTACAGATGATATAGATAAATATAGATATAGATTATATAGATATAGATGATATAGATAGATATAGATATAGATATAGATATAGATATAGATATAGATATAGATATAGATATAGATATATAGCTATAGCTGTGCCATTACATATTTTTGCTTTTCTGAAAGGAATAGAAGTAGCAGATTATCATGCAGTAGCATTTTCAGCTAAAACATGAGAATCCTTCAGATTAATTTCCAGCTTTTATGGAAAAGCCCTGACACTGGAAGCCTTTATGCAATGCACAGGACTTGCACTCCACCTCAAGTGTGAGTGGAAGATACACCTGAGCTCAGAGTAAAGCACTTTTGTCATTTGAGATCAGTATGAAGAATTCTGAGGGTGCTTTCTTCTGAACTCTACCTTTATTCAGTTATTCTGACAATACAAACCTACCCTGATGCTGGTGGAAAGGAAAAATAAAATTCTCCCTTCACCTTGCTGATCAGGCACCTCAACGCACACTTCTTTTGCTGACACTAGTGAGCAGCTGTGATGGCTTCTCAGCAGCCTCCAGCATGTAATAGTAGATTTCTCTGCCTCACACTTCATCCTCTGATTATACATCTGTGCCTCATTGATTACACTTTTGTGCCCCACTGAGTTAGGAAGGATCAGGTTAACAAATAATGCAGTGTGTCAGCACTTCCACATGAAAAAAATATTTATTCTTTATTTAGGGTAGGGCAGCCTCAGTTTTAACACTATTTTTTGTCTTGTTTTGTTTTGTTTTGCTACCTAAAGAGATAGTATTTGAGACTTTAATTAGCCTGGTTGATTCTTGATTATTTTTTTTAAATATTCTATTTGAAGTTTAGACTTTCTAATGTTGTAGAGACCAATACTACAATGAAACATTCAGCTTTATGAAAGCCTAAATAAATTAGAGAAAAAGATTCAGGAAGAAAAGTTTCAGGGTGCCTTTAGCAGAAAAATGACCACCCACCTCCCCACACCCCCATCCACACTGATGTGTACCTAACAGATTTATTTAGAAAAATATTCAAACAGGAATTCTCACTAGCATCATTTCTTGCTAATGAGATTATTTGAGATACAATTCTCTGATCACCTTTACAGAATTTCAGTACAATTTGTTGGAGGTATAAAAGTGCTACCCTGCCCATCTTTTGCAGCTATTGTAAAACACAGGTGCTTCTATACTCACCTCTATTACTTGTCACTTAAGCCTACAGGAAGAGTTGATTCTGCATGTCCACTCAATGAGATGTCCATTTGAAGCAGGTGCACACACTAAGAGAATGCAGTACCTGTCAGTAAATTATTGGCCTAAATTAAGATTCAGATTTAAGAATTGCTTCAATTCAGACATAAACAAATGACAACAGCATGACAAGAAAAGCCTGTCCTACAAATAATGCATTTCTTACCAGTTTGATACTTGTGTTTTTTCTTAAAATACATATAATGATGCATCCTCTGATTTTAACTTTCTTTCCATGTTGACATTTCAAAAGAGTGAATGAAGGAGGAAATTGCTGAGAAGAACTTGATGGCTTTTCTTAGTACTGGAAAGTGCTAAGTACTTAGTACTTACTAGCATTCTGGGAAAAGAAAATAATGTCTGCTGTGTTTCTGAGTAAAATACATCAATGGTGTATTAAGGCTAATAGTCAGTTCACGAAAGAGAGGTTGAGTGCCACCTGAAAACCGTAGCTTGATGGTTATGCTTTGGAATTTAATGGAAGAACTCACAAGTCCCTGTATTTGATTTGGACTGGGCAACAGAAGGTTGATTCCTCAAGACATTTGAAATTCAAAAATATAAAAAGTCCCATTATATAATTTTTTTATTTATTTAGATTATTGATTTGTTTAGAGTATTGATATTTAGATAATAGATCACCCCATATGTGTCCTAAATTAAGGGAAGGAGTATCTCAGAGACAGAGTACTTAAAAAGGCACCCACTTCTATGGACTTGCAATTTCTGGCTCTCATTTCTGACTTAAAACATTGACAAAGGAGTCCTTGTCCCCTTACACAAACCCTAAACTCAAATGAAAAAGACAGGTACTTCCCAAAGAAAAGTCTTCTCACTCAAAGCCAGATATCTGACACAGAAGAAAAGAACGACATTCAAACTTGCTTTGTTAGTTTTGGAGATCTTATCCAACTGAAGAAAGAAAGGAATTCAACACTAATTATGTGACATTGTGAGTTTGGCTGCAATGAATTTTTTTCTATCAATATAAATCCATTTATGAATTTAAAAAACCTTGAGTGGAAAATATTAATCTCCCCACCTCAGAAAACTCCATAATAAAAATCTGCAATAAAAAAATCTAAAATGCTTTTGAAATAGGCACTTTAAACATTATATTATCAGTACTATTGTTAAATTATTAAAGTGAATAGAGTTTCAGAACATTTTAATGAGAAAATTATCATAGAAGCACAGAATAATCTGAATTGGAAAGGATCCAAGAGGACCTTGGGTCCAACTCCCTGTTCTGCACAGCACCATTCCCAAGAATCTCACCCTGTGTCTGAGAGCATTGTCCAAATGCTTCTTGACCTCTGCCAGGCCGGTGCTGGGACTGCTTTCCAGGGGAAGCTGTTCCAGGGCTCAACCACACACTGTTTTTCAATACCCAACCTAAACCTCCCCCAACACAACTTCAGGCCGCTCCCTCAGTGTCACTGTCACCACAGAGCAGAGATCAGGGCCTGTCCCTCCTTCTCCCCTCATGAGGAAGCTGTAGCAACAGTGAGGTCTCCCCTCAGTCTCCTCCAGTCTGAACAGACCCACTGACCTCAGCCACTCCTCACACGGCTTCTCCTCAAGGCCCTTCACCATCTTTCTCACACTCCTTTGGACAGACTCTAATAGTTTAATGTCTTTCTTGCACTGTGCACCCCAAACTGCCCTGATGACTTGGGGCAAGGCTGCCCCAGTGCAGAGCAGAGCAGGACAATCCTCCCTGGCCCAGCTGGTGATGCTTTGCATTATGAACCCAGGTCACGCTTGGCCCTCCTGGCTGCCAGGGCACTGCTGACTCACAAAACTTTCCACCACTGCCATATGGGAATATAACATTTTCTGGATTGATGAATAGCAGTAAAGAGCATGTCTGAAACAGCATTTTTAAGATTCCAGAAAAAAAATCTGTAATATGACAATAATATATTTGATTTTAATCATTTGGTAAATAACTGGAACATTTGTGTGAAATTTATAGTGTCAGTTGAGCATCACTTTTTGAAAACTAGAACACATTAGACATCCAGCTGGGATAATTTAGTGTAGAAATGGTCTTTTCGCAGTGTTGCTTAAATAAGATAAAACTATATTTTTTTAGAAGCAATATTTTTTTAAACATTATTTCTGTACTTAAAGATGTCACTGATATTTTGGGTTTTTTTTCTGGTCATAGCCTCAGATGGAATGTTATTCTGGTACAAATTGCAATGAGTAATTAACGAGAGCTGTTATAAATTATGGGAGAGTGTTGGGCAGAGATGGACGTTCTGCTGAGCATCAAATTGTTTTGTTCACATCTTATTATCAAACCTATTCTGTTGCTTTCTGGTGGGGTTTTGTTCAGAACCAACCTGTTTCTAAGGATGTAGCTACACACATTTGCCTACATCCTTGACTTTCCTTTAAGCTAGAATTTACATCCACAGAGAATGTGATATTCTTGGTAGTAGCAAGAATAAACAAATTAATACGTAAGCTGAAGGACTCCCCAAAGTGGTAACATCCTTGGAGTTTGACTATGGGTTACCAGGAAAATACAAGGACAAGACTGAGACCATCTGGATGGTAAGAAAACCAGTCATGTTAGATGATCAGAGGAGAAGGAAATTTTTGGTGTGAAAGGAAATGCTGATTTATTCATTCGCTTCAACATCTTCCTAAGAGAGACTGTACAGACAAAGCTGTAAATATTAAATCATTAGAAAGCTTCAACAACTCAGAGCAGGTTTTGGGATGTTGTGGTTAGAGAGTGCTAAACAGCATTATCTTTGCTCTGAAAGTGGGAAATGGAGACACAGATCTGCTCAGTATTATAAAATGAATCTCTTACTGAATCAGGAAATGAATACTGGTCTCCTGAGGACAAGACCAGTATCTGACTTACAAATCTTTTTTTTTTTTTCAGTGAACATTTTCTTTTCTTCTTCTGCGTTGTATAAATCCTTGTTACAAATTATTACACCTTCTGTGTCAGGTCAATGAGAAAATTTGGTTATCTGAATGTCATATTTGCAGATGCATTCTGGATTTTTGCACATGTTCTTGTGGATTTTTGCACACATATTCTTGTAAAAGCAACTGTAAGAAACTAAGTATTTCCAAAATATGATACAATTTGCCTTAAAGCCTGAGTCTTTAACTGGTTGACAAGGACCTTCCACCAGCTGGAACTCTTGGAGGTATTGGAGCTCATGGTCAGCTTAGAATGAAACAATATATTATCCTCTCAGATGTTAATTCTGTGGCTCATATTAAAGCCAAGTTGTTGGACAGTTGTTGGCATGAGATATTTACTGATCCAACCCACTTTTATTATTAAAATTTTGAGGAAAGATGAAAGCTACAGGAATACCTGAGCCATCTGCCCCCTCAAATGTTTTTTAAAAATTGTCTTACTCTGTAGACTCATGATTCTTAGGTTCAATAAGAAAGGACCATGTTCAGTTTCATTTTCAAATACAGAAGAAAATAAACCAGCATTGGTTTTCATGTATTCATGTTTAGTATTGAAAAAGAGTTTTCCAGCTAATCTTGCAAATAGTCTTGGTGATTATATTGCCATTGGAGGAAGATAGGTTCCAAATAAAAGTTTCAAATTATATTAAAATAAATTTACTTCAGGCTAGTTGTCAGTGTTTCTAGATTCATTATTCAGTACATAATATGTTCAAAAATGAAATTAAGAATTATTGCTTGAGGACATCTATACAAAAGAGTAGAAATTTAAAGATGCCACCTCTGTGTATTTGTGATTGCATTTGCCTGAAAAACAAGATATTTACTGGCTCATATTCAAATAAATGTTGGAGGTTTTCTTCCTTTCACACATTAGTGCATGAGAAATTTGCAATTTGGCTTTAGTGACAGAATAAGAGGTTATGTCATTTCAGTCACTGTATAAAAACTTTAAATACTATGATTGTGAATTTTCATGATTTATAGATTTAAAGAGAATGGGATTCTTTTAAAGCTCAGACTTTGTCTACTGGAGCTCTAGGAATGCTCTAGGAATGATGATATGTTCAACTGCACGGGGAACTGTCAGTTCACACTGAATACATACCTGATCTATACTGGAGATTGTAATAAAGGTCAAAACTCCTTTGCACAATTCAAGATACATCTTCATACATGTGCTGTTTCTTTTCAATCTAGGTCTCAATTCATAGAACCATAGGATATGCTGAGTTGGAAGGGATCCATCAGGATCACAGACTCCAGTTTCTGGCCCCCTGCAGAACACCCCAAGAGTCACACCATGTACCTGAGAGCATTGTCCGTATAGGTTTTCTTGCTATGCTTTTACTGATAGGGTGGAGAACCTGCATCTTCCAGAATGATCCCCTTGAAAAAGAGAAAGAAACTGAACTCCTTCCTGAATACAACTGGTTTTGGTTTATTGCTGATCAACAGTGACATTTCCATGTATTGAAGTATGTGCACAATCTGTCTTCATTCATGAGTAGCGTACCCTAAGTATCCAAATAGACACTTTGTGATCATTATCTAGCCTTAGCCAGATGTTTTTTCTCATTTCATACTCTTTAATGCATTATTTTAGACCATGCATAATTTTGACCCACCTTATAATTTTGCAGTCAGTGTACCACATAATAGTAGCTTTTGGCCTGTCATATATATGAGCAAAATATTGCAGGTGGATTAAATTGCTTTTGTAGATCCCCTCAAACTGCACTATTCTGTTCTATACTATTCTTCAAATATATTTCATGGCTTAGTGTTCTGTGTGCCACACTGAAATTTCTTTACCCATAGGATCACCACACAGAACTGAGATGTGGTTATCCCTCTCACCAGAAAATAAACTGTTTCCACACTTCTGCATGGCTGCATTGGCTACATCCATACAAATGCTGGAGGGATCAAGATAGAGACCTTGAACATTAAAATTGTCACCCTTATCACCTGATGAAAATGAGTAATTGTCCTAGTGTGAACTTCAAGTCATCATTACTAGAATCATCTTCTAGATATAATCATATTCACAATGCCTGTATATTACATAAGTACTTCACTAATTTCACACTCCAGTACCTTGGCAGTGTGCATCTGTGAAACACTTAGGAACCACATAATTTGTTATATTCATAGTCATTATGCTGGTTTTTGCCAATCAATTAATAGCAGGATAAAGTATTTTCACTTGTTATAAAATCATTCTCCAGTGAAAATTTAACTCTAGCATTGCATCTTTGGAAAATTGTATTCTTATGTATGTTTCTGCTCCTTAACTACTCTATCACATTTTGATAATATTTAGAGTTTTATACAGTATTTCATAAAATAAGAGTTCTATTAATTACTCTCTTTAAGAATAGCTCCCCTTACATGGAAAACTAAATTTTTTCATGAACTTCGCTTGTCATACTGGTACTGGTGCAATATGGTAGCATTGGAACTGCAAAGCAAGCTCAGTTTTATGCTAAGCTTGATTTTCAAAATATTCTTATTTTTCAAGATTTCTTTAGTTTGGATTTTAATTTGCTATTGTTTTCAAAATGAAAGGACAGCAGTGGAACAATCAGCACTGAAAGAAGTAGCTATTTCTTCAAGTATTTTTTTGTTTTCTATGCAGAAAAGTCCTGAATTTGTCGGCATTATGGAATAATGTTTCTCCTTGATGTTCCTGACTAAGAGCTTTAGTTAATATCATGTTGAATTCAATGCAAACTGATATGGTCAGCACCCATTAAAGTGGCTGTAATATATTAATTTTTATTCACAGGAATTCTCAGAAAGGGCTGGGAATGTTTTTGAACAACTGCTGCAATTTACTGTAGGCTAGAAGATCTGAAGTCCTAGAGAATGAGTTCCAAATAGGTTATTGCATAGACAGCCAGGTGAAACTGAATAATTTCATAGCATTATTTTTTATTATAATAAAGAGGAACACCTATTATTTGTTTCGTAAAGTACAGAAACACATAATGTTCTCTAGAATTCAAAACAAGCATTTAGAATATAATATTTCTTGTGTTTCATTTCAAAGGAAGGGAAATTCAAAAAGCTGAGTAAAAAAAGCTGAACTGAGTAGCAAGTTCTGACTTTACATGTTACACTCTTAATATCTGTTGCTCAAGAAGTAATCTGTGTTACTTCTTTTACTACTGCCCAGGATTATTCTGTAGATTTTTGTGGGGTTTTGTTTAGCTGTTGTTTTAATTTTTGGTGATTTTTTTGGGTTTTTTTTGGGGGGGGGGGGTTAGTATTTTTTCCTCCTTTTCCTCTTTTCTATTTTTGATGAGTAAGAAGATATAAAGGGCAGGAAAATAATTCATTCAAATTTGGGGATTTAAATTTGGGTTTATACAGTGGATTGCCATCAACCATTAATCTCATAAATGTTATTGAATTAAATATGAGTCAGGAAAGCACCTAGCAAAGCAAAATCTGTGGGAACAATTCAATGCTGACTTCTGGAAGTCAAATTATTGCAGTCAAACAAGCCCACAATTAATGACATAACAACACTTTGTTAGAATTAGTGTATGATTTTAGAGGAAAAAGAAAGAGAAGCTTTACTGTCTAGTAAATGGATTCTGGTTATCACATTTTCCACAGTCATATTTCTGTTCTAAATGCAAGTACAGACAGCTTATGGTCAAATGAATCCTTTACCTTCATTTGTAGTTCTTAAGCAGATTGAACTTCTTGGGAATAGTCATGAAAGCTGACTCACTAGAATTGAATTGTTGCTATGCTCTCTATGCTAAAAGAGGCAAAGGAAATGCTGTACAAGAAGATTTTTAAAACAGTTCCTTAAGGTTAGGTGTAACATTTATTTCCTGATGCTTAGATATGTTTGCAATGTTTCTTGGTACTTGTTTTTCAATATATGAATGCCCTTCTTTAATTGAGGAATACAGAAGTAGCCTTCATATTACAAGAGAGAGACTGAATCCTGCACAGGCCAGGACTGTATTAGGCTCTTCCAGGTACAGCAGATTGCTGTTTGTCATCCCCAAGGTTTTAGAGTTTTAATTCTTAGGATAGGGATCCCATTTTACAAGTGTTTTTTACACAGTTGTCCCAAGACACATAATTTTCATTGTCTATAATAAATAATTGTTTATACCTGATATTGGTGGATCCAACTGCTTGTCAGCAATCTTTCCTTTTCTTCATTTATCCCTTCTCTAGTTGCAGTGTTATGCATTATTTTTTCCCCAGCAATAATGCTGTTGTACTGAGGCTGCAAATAAGGCAAAAAATAAGCCCTCTGGCATTTTTTTAGAACACATACTCATTGATAATTCTTTAAATACAGAATGCTAGAATGCTAGAACATTTTATTCAGTTTAGTATGTATAATGTTGTTGTTTGCAATTTTTTCTTTGTTAATCAGCATGTTCAGTATGAAAGGAAATGACCTACAGAAGTAAAACAAGATTACCAGCATCATCCTTATACAAGTTCATTGATAGCTTTTCCTGATCAGCGTACAAGCAAGTTCAAAAGAATGTCTTTCCTATAAGCCCATGCTGATTGCCATTAATTATATTATCCTCTTTTAATAGGTTATTCATCAAATCCCATATCTCTTGTTCCATAATTTGTCTGGGATCAATGTCAGGATGACAGGCCTATAATTAGATGTCCCATTTATACTTTTAAAATATTGGCATAACATTAGCTTCATTCCAACCCTTTGGAAATGCTCCAGTGCTCCAAGACTTATTGAAAATCATCACTGATGATCAAGAGATCTGCTCAGCTGACTCTTTACAGCACTTGCAGGCAAAATTATCTGGACCTGCTGATTTAACATCTATCATACTGTTATTTAGCAACCTTGTTATTTCCCATTAAAATGGAAAGCCTTTTACAATTTAAATCTCATACAACTACAATGTTGAACTTTTTCACAAAACCATAAAGTTATTCCCTCATTCCCAATGCTGTAATTCAAATTACTTCTCCAGTTTTTAGGGTTTTCACCTCTATAATTTTTCTTCTACTCATCTTTATTTTTGTTTCCCTCGACATATATATATTGGATATAGTCTTCTAAGCTTTTGGAAATTTATCTAAAGTTATGAAAATAATTCTGTGACACTGTTAGCTAAACTGTGATTACATGCCTAATTTGCTGTGTGTTTGAAAAGGCAGATTAAGTCTGTGCAAGGAATACACAGGATTCTTGAAATTTAGTTGTGTTTAATACCTCAAAGCTGATTGTGCTTTCTCCAAGGTCTAATCTGATATATTTATTAACAAAGTTAAATACAAAAGTAAAAAAAAAAAAAAACAAAAACAACAAAAAACAAAAACTTGTTTTGAAACATTGTGAATGAGTTGCTTGGCCACTTTAGGAAGCATTGTCAATGGCAGTGTCAAAACCAAGGTTTACTATGAATTTGTAAAAATACAGTTTTACAGAGTTCAATGGCAAGGTTCACTCTATTGCTTGCTACAAAGCCTAATACAAGGGAAGACCAAATTAGAAGTAATTTTGAAGTATTTACATGGAAGCCAGGAATGCAAAATTAAGTAAGAGCAAAAAGGATTTGGATGGAAAGATAAGAGTGCAAATGTGTGTAGTAGCTCTTAACCATCGTGTACTTTAACATTCACAAAGTGATTTGGTAGATTTCACTACAGTTACAACAATGACTTAACTATGGGTTTGAGATAGTAACATTCTGTCATGTTTTAACCTCTGCTGTCAACCCAGCCCCAGGTGGCTGTTTGCTCACTCCCCTACTAGTGAAAATGGGGACAGAATCAAAAGGGTAAAAGAAAACTCCTAGATTGTGATAAAGACAGTTCAGTATGGAAATCAGAAGCCATGCATACAAACAAGGCAAAACAAATACTTAATTCACTGTTTCCAATGGGCAGGCACATATTCAGCCATCCCCAGGACACCAGGGTGCCATCACACATAATGGTGACTTGGGTAAACATATGTAATCACTCAAAACATTCCCTCTTTTCCTCCTTTTTCCTCCCCCTTTATATATTTGGCATGATGTCATAGGATCTGGAATACTCCTTTGATCAGTTTGAGTTCCCTATCCTGCCTGTGTCTTCTCCCAGTCTCTCACACAGCCCCAGCTTCCTCACAAGTGTGGCTGTATGAAAGGAAGAAAAGGCCTTGGCTCTGTGTAAGCCCTGCTCACCAATAACAAAAATATCTCTGTACTATCAACCCTGTCTTCAGCACAAATCCAAAACACAGACCCATACCAGACAATGGGAAGAATGTTAACTCTAACCTAGACAAAACCAGCACATGTTCATACAATAATCAATTCATAAGCATAGAGGTAAAATGATCCATACAGTTATTTCTATGTGTCGAAAGGCACCTACCTAAAATTCCCCTTAGGTTCAGAGAAACACTCACCTCACTCAAATCTGTTTGTGTTTCCTCACAGACAAGAGGGGGACATCAAGGACTGTGGAGATGAGAGCAGGGACTATCAGTCCAAGCCTCCAAGTACAACTGAGTTTGAGGTCTCTGAGAGGTGTCACGCTCAGAGGGAGGTGGTGGCACAGCCTCCTGTGGTCCCAAGGTGACTAACACCTTCTGTCAGCAGTAAGTTTCCATCCTGGCTATATTGCAAATTGGCTGTTACTGGGCTTTTTTCCCCCCTAAGTGCAGTAACAATGATACTGTTCCTCTGGGGCTACAATTCACAAGGGTACCATACCACCTACAATTCAGGTAAATGGGTTACCAAGGTAACTAAGGATAATTGTTTATCCTTCGTTTTCCACCTTGATTGGGCAGCTGATGTTTCTGGCTGTTTCTACCCTTAGCATGTAAGAGCTTCAGGTCACTCAGGAAGTGACTCATGGCCCAGCTGATTCAATCAAGGGGTGCTTCACTGTTCAGTCAGCTCGGTCAAGGTTTATCAGAAGCTTCTGAGATCACAGGGCAGGCCCAGGATGTCTCCCACAGACACACAATCACCATTTGAACACAGAGCCTCTGACACCAAAATGACTGTATAATTACAGCTTCCTGCACTTGGTCTTTTTGATGTTACTGTTTCAACAGTAACACCATTTCTTGTATTTCTGACAGTGGGAGTTCTACTAAAGGAAGCTGTAGACTGTTCTAGAAGAATACATATTAGAGGATGGTTTTTTCCCCTATATTCACTAATAAAACAAAACAAAACAAAACCCCAAAAACCAACAACAAACCAAACCAAAACAAACAGAAAAAAAAAAAAAAGAAAAAAAAAGAGGCCATTTTACACAATTTCAGAAACTTCTGAGACAATATTCAAGTAGCTGGAAAATCTGTAGAGGAAAAGGCAAAGTCATTACTAGTGAACTCAATGGACAACAAAAATATTGGCTCTTATACAGACAACTCTGTGCTATTCATCAACCAAAATTCACTTGTCCTTTAAGACAGTTAAATGTAAAACAAACTAACGAACAAAATGTGGGAATACTCAAATATCTTTGAAAGATTAGTAATCAGAAAGCACTTTGAACATACCTATGGCAGACAATATCTTCAAACTATTGAGTCTCAATAAGCAAAAGACGATTGAGTGGAAAGAGGGAAATTGAATTGCCACATTAGTGAGGTCATCACCTGAATACTGACTGTGTGAAGCTCTCTAGAGCAAAAATGGCAGATTGAAACAGCTTCATAAAACACAGATAAAGGTATTCATGGTTTGACAGTGACCTAAACAGACACATGCTTTTCAGCTTATTCAAGAGAAGTTTCAGAGGTGACTTCATCATAAATGAAACATACTGAAAATTGAAGTATAACTGGATTGTGATTTAATGAGCCATTGCAATAACTTATGAAAGACCAGGACACATTCTGTTTTATATGATGTCATTCATTCAAGAGAACTGACTTTTGGAAAGAGATAGTATGGCTGAAAGTAATGAAAGCATTAAAAAAATGAAGCAAAATTATATGCTTTATGCTATGCAACGTACTAGATTAGCTGATCTTGTTGATTTCTTCATGATTTAAAATCTGTGAGTCTAGTGAAGAATTAATACTTGAATTATACTGCTAGAGGGGAGTATTCAGCACTTAACAGAGCAATAGCAATAAAAATTTTACTTTGCTGGAGATGAGCTTGATACTGGACCATTGCTGCCAATGAGAGGATTATTGCTGAGTTCAGTGAAGCAGCCTTCTATGAAGGCACTGATTTGAAAAAAAAGATTACAAAAGCAGAAGCTAAAGTAATGATGAAAGGAGGAACGCTGGATGGAACAAAACATAAATAAAGTCAAAGGTAAAATTAGGGAATATTGTCAACTGGATTGTTTTCAGTTTATTAAAACTAGGTGCTACACTTAGCCTGTGGTCTGACACTGCACATTTGTTTATGCTGTCCATAGTCTATACAACTTAATGAGAAATATTGCCTGCGTTGTATATTGGATGTTCATGCTGACAAGAAAATGTCACAATCAATACCAAGGAGCTAAGCTTGAAGGGTTCACCTCCAAAGAGAATGTTGACTTCTGGAGGTTTGCCACATATAGAGTGAGCCAAGGCTTTGCATTTTCACAGTGAGAGATTTAACTCTACAAGCATTCTGGCTGTTTTTCATAAAAAAGAGTGGATTTTTTTTTTATATTTTCCACTCACTTCTGATATAAAAAAATAGCTGCTAGTCATGTTCATGTATGCAGAAGCCAGACAGAGTTGTCAGGCAGTGGTAGCTTTAATGTTTTAATAAAAATTAACAATTTTCAGGGTGAAAAATTAATTTAAATCCATGCTGCTCATAATGCAAGAGGTAAATGAACCTAGCATGCTGATTCAGTATAAATCTAAGCAGTACCCTCTGTTTTCCAAAAAATAATCACAGTCCTATCAAAAGAGAGATCATGAACCCAACTCAGTGTAGGAAGAATGCGAGAGTAATAATTTATCCTAAGATTCTGGGAGAAGAGGTGTGAATTTGGTCTGGTTGAGATTAAGATTTTTAATGTAAGAGCCCAGATGATGTTGCTCTTTTTATTAGTAACTGGAAAGGTGTTGATAACACACCAGCATTTTGGCTGCTGCTGAGCAGTGCTGGCACAGCATCAGCATTGTCTCACCAGCATTGCCCCCTTTCACCATCAGGCTGGGGTTGGAGAAGTTGGTGGATGAGGTAGTCAGGACAGCTGCCTCTAACTCACCAAAAGTGATATTCCATACAACATGCCATTTCTCTGTAGCAGAGGACATGGTTCGCTTGTTGGGGTCATTCTGCATGAATTAGTTTTACCACTATAGCAGAGACCTTGGCAGTACCCTTGAGCTTTTTCTGTGGTCTAAACTATGTGTATATTTTTGTGTCTTGGTCTTCTGCTATGGTGTTTCTTTTTTTTATGGAGTGGGGATGTTGTGCCTCTTAATGAATGTGTGAAAACAGGAAACATTTACAATTAAAATGAAATTGAAAATTTAAATTGTTAAAGAAACTTCCCAGCGAGACCATTCTCGAGCCTCTCTGGCAGTCACAGTCCCAAGGCCAGAGGCTTTCATTGCTGGGCCTGGAGCCCCTTGGCAGCAGCTCCAGGGCCCGAGGGGAGCCCCCCTGGCTCCCTGCACCCCCCACTCCAGCCAGGCAGACCAGGTTCCCTCACCCCTTTGGCCCCTGGGTTCCCATTGCAGAGTCTCAGGTGTCTCATTCCATAAAGCCATTTATTCACAGGGCAGAGACACAGAAACAGCTCCAGCTGCTGCTGCTCAGGAGGGACCCCAACAAAGGAACCCCATGGCTTTTACACCCTCACAGTCTGTCTGCAGGTCTTGCTCTTCCTCCTAAGGCCCTGCCCCTGCATTTCTCCTTGTCCAACCAGCTCACTGACTGTCATTCTCTTTTATCTCATCTGTTACCCAAAAGATCAGCAACTCCAAGCTCCAGCTGTGTGTCCCAGTGTCCACCTGGTTGATGTCACCAGTTTTCATGACCTTTGTTATCTCAAAGTTTCACAGTTCACAGTCTCAGACTCCCACCCAAGCCCAATCTGCATCTCCATCTGCAGCTTTCAAGCCCAACTACCTGGACCAGATATATTCCTCAATGTGCAAGAGATTTCTTGCAGTTGAAAAAACTTAGACTCTCTGCTAAAAGTTATTTTCTACAGCAATTCCTGGAAAGCATCATAAGCACAGCAGAAGTGTGGCTGTCGCTTGCTTGGAATACTTAACTGTTTGAGAAACAAAATTTGCAACTAACATGGTTTTTGTCATAGTAATATATTTATATTGTTTTAACTTACATGACACATCCAAATGAAAAGAAACACATACTGTTCTTTTCCCAGGTAAAAAACATATAAGAGGTAGTTCAGAGAAAAGCTCTTGGTCCTCTGAGAAATATTGTTTGATGACTCTGTAATGAAGCAGAAACACTTTGTCAGACATACAGACAGTCATTGGTTAGAACTACCAGGAGTACCTAGAAGCTCAGTGACAGGATTGCTATGTAACAGAAGTAACATGGAAGGATGTCCAGAGAAACAGTACTTTATTTAGAAGACATTTTTGGTTTTTCAGACTTTGCCTTCAATAGTAGAAGCAATTATATTTTAATTAATTTGCACAGATTGTCATGACTCCTGTGACAGAGCTAGGAAAAGAAGACAGATCTTACAATTTGTTTTACTTCAGCTAGCAGATTTTACATTAGCAAATATATATATATTTCCTTTTTTCCCTCTGGGATTTCTTTGCTGCATATGTCTCCCATGTATGCTACTATTGGAACTTCACTGAAAGTCATTCATAGAAATGTGCAAAGAATGTCTTCCAGCCTGGTAAACACTTGTTTTATGTAAACCAGTCTCTGTTGACTTTTGAAGTACTGCCCCAGGGAGCTTAGCTGTAGTTCTTGACATCTTGGGGGAGGCAAGAGGAGAATTATTTGCTTTCTCATATTTAAAAATTAGATTCTTAATATTTTTCTCGAACAGTTCTTGTAATGTCTAATTTTGATGTTTTGATATTTTTTTCCCATGGCTTAATTGTACTACTAATTATCTTGTTGATTTATTCACCATATGAGTCAAGAAATAATGTAATTTCTCATTCAGTAGCAGAAACTTTGAAGTAGGAAATATTTTCACCTACTATCATAAACTACACAGCTAACAAAGTTTGTTTACATATAAAAATGCTTTTAGTTTGTTTACATATAAAAGGATAGTTAGTAAGATGGGGCCTAATGTTTCTTTTCTTTCAAGATTTTTCATTAATTTTTTTTTAATTTATTTTAAATATTCTTTCTACAGAAAGAGTGAAAAAACAGTGTTCCAGAGTCTCTGGAACTGCATTTTTTACAGAGGACTCTCATTATTTGAGTATCAAAAGTTTCTTTAGGAAGTTTGTATTGCAGCTTGCTAACAAGTGTTGAAGGTAAAATATGTAAGATAAATGAAGGTAGAATATATAAGACAAATGAAGCAATACTTTTTAATGGTATCAGTGAAAAAGGAAGAAATATGTTCACCTGTGCTCCATATCAAGGCAATAAATCACTTAGCTTTCATAGCAGAATCTTTCACCATTTTAAATGGTAACACATAAGAAATATATCTTGCACAGATTGGAAGGACAGAATTCTTTGAGTTGTTTGCTTTCATACTGCTGAACTCCCTGAAATGAAGATCCTATCATTGAAACAGATTCTGCTGTTAGAGAGAATGGTTGAATAAAAACCACAATTCTTTAAAATAATGTCTGCTTTAGAAGCAATATTTGACCTTGTTATGTGTCATGTGACATTTTCTGAGATTCCATTGGCCAAGGGAGCTTATTACTTGTGCAGCTTGATGACTAAGGCATCACATTTAAATTCATATTAAACACATCTCTCAGATGTGTTTCATATCTCAGAAAAAACAGCATTAAAAGGTCTGTTCATTCATTGGTAATTGAATATCAATGAAAATGTTCTCAGGAAGGATTTTTTCCCCTATTTTCTCCTTTATCTGTGTAGGATCAAATAATTTTTTTGAGATATTTTACTTTTATGAAGCATTTTAAAAACCCCAAATATTTCTCTTCTTTCAGAGGACGATCTCCCATTTAATCTCTCTCTCTTGAGGAAGAATTATACAGAAAGAAAAAGCCAAAAGTAAAAAAAAAAAAGTAGCTGCAGCTTAAGAAACCAGTGGATTATCATCTCTTGCCTTCCATGTCCATGACCAAATTTCTGTTAGATGCAGCTCCATGCAATAACTACTGCACAGATTTTTTTCCCTTCTATACTGTGCCATTTTTTTTTATTATTATTTTGACAATTACATCTTTGAAAGCAGCTTTTCTCTCATCCTTTGAGTATGATTTTCTACTTTCATGGGAAGAGAATCATGGGAGGCTGAACATGAAATTGTCTCCTACCATCTCTTGGAGGCAGACACTGTAATTGGGAGATCTGAACAGGTAGAACACAGGGAGGTTTCACTAGGTTTATGCAAGTGGCCTCCCAGAAAAGTATTCATAGATATTGTCCAATATTACCCAAACATTAGTTTAACAACCCTTCCAGATGCTTTATCCAGAACTTTGATTTTTTTTAAAAAAGAGATGTCAGACTTCTATGACTGGTATACCCTTTAGAGGGAAAATTCCAGAGTATTTGCAAAATTTCATAAAGTGCTGTCCTTGATGCAACTAAAACTGGTGTGTGGAAATTAGCCTCTATTCACACTGACTCAAAAATAAACGCAGATTTTGATGCTTCAGTAAGTAGTGGCCTGTTTGCTTTCACAGCACCTAAAACTGGTAGTTCCAAAGTAGATACCTGTATCTGATGGAAGCTTTGTGTTCTTCTCTTTTTTCTAAATCTAAAAAAAAGGACTCTTAATTTTTTCCTAGACTCCTGCGGCTGCTCTGGGTCACTCTAAAACTGGACAATAGCATCCTTGCTGTGAATTCAATAAAATATTCTTCATATATAAGTTGTTTTATAGAACATGATCCAACACATCTGAATATTTTTTTATAGTAAGGAATGGTGCACACACATCCATATAGATTGTACAGAAATTATCTCTAGAAAGTTATTCTTTGCTAGAAACAAAAACAGGAGTACATATTACTGAAGGAAAGCTGAGAGATTGGAGCATTTCTTTAGAATTCAGATAAATATTGACTGTGTATCTGTGCTTCTGTGAAATCTGACAGGACGTCCTTTTCTATACAACCTTTTATCTTTAAACAACTAATCCAAAGATGCTGAACATTCTAATATTAAAAGAGCATTTATATTAGGTGGATGATTCTCTTATATCTACTGTGAAATGTAAGAAGGAGTTTCATTCTTTATTTGTCACTTATATATTTTTTAATTACATTTTTGGCTTGGGCTTTTTTTGGTATTGAAATTTCCATAATTTTTATATTGCCACAAGAGAAGTAAAAGATGTGATGCATGCTCATTCCAGAAAAGCAATTTACCAATTTACCTATTTTTCTGTGTTTTTCTGTCTTTCTAAAGAAGAATAAATTAAAGAAATATTTTTGCAATAATAATTTTGATACTACTAATAGCAATTTGGACAATCTTTTACACAGAAAATTTGGCTACTGCTGTTGCTACTGCCAGTTCTGCTGATGCTTTACTCTCAACTCTAAAAGTGCAGAATGAAAAAGCTTGTAGAGGATCACAACGGATTTAACTAAATGCCTTGTGTTTTCTTTTGCTGTTAAACTCATTGTATTGGGATGACATGGCAAGGGAAGCCACTGAAGGAAAGGCTTCTGTGAGAGGAAGCCTAGGTCTGCCTCATGTTGAACACAGCTGGTTCCAGCCAGCTCTGAAAGACCCCAAAACTGGACCAAACTCAGCCCATGATCCAAGCTGATGCTCATCTGTGATAACTTAATTAAGAAAGGGTGAAAAAATGTTGTGTAGCAGTTGTGTGAGAGCGAAAAAATAAGTGAACATCCCTACAGACAGCAAGGTAAATGAAGAAGGAGGGAGAGGAGGTGCTTCAAGTACCAGAGCAGAGATTCTCCTGCTACCTGTGGAGAAGACCAGGCCCATGGAGGAACACAGCAGCAGCTCTCCTGTCAGGAGCTGCAGTCTTGTTGGGAACCCACACCATTCCTGAAGAACAGCACACCATGGAAAGGACCTTTCTGGAGCAGCTCATGAAGCTGGTGGGAAGGATCCACACTGAAGAAATTAATGAAAGGCTCTATCCCATTGTTGAGGAACCCACATTGGATTAGAAGAGCGTAATGAGGAAGGAGTAACAGAGTCAAAAGATTATGAACTGACTAGAACCCCCATTATCTGCCTGCCTGTGCCACTTAGGGGGAGGACTTAAAAGAGTCTTAAAAGAGCCAATGCAGTTGAGTCTGAGCAGAAAAGCAAGCTGAGAGTAGGTATTTTTATTTTGTTTTAATTTCTTATTATTCTACCCTATTTTTAATTTATGGTAAATTAAATACATTTCCCCAAGTCTAGTCTGTTTTGCCTGAGTCAGTAATTTGTGAGTGAACTCTCTGTCCTTATCTCAACCCGTGACCCTTTTCTCATTTTTCCCCTCCTGTCCTGCTGATAAAGGGGAGTGAGAGAATGGATGATTTGGCAACTGGCAGTCAGCAAGGTTAACCCACCACACTGATTCATATTCCTTCTTTAGTTATGGAAGGCTGATTTTGATTAAACCAATTTTTTATGATTTTTGAGTAAGGCTGAAATAGTGTCTGTTTATGATCTATTTTGCTGTAATAAAGAGAAGTTCATAGGGAAAGGTAATGAATGTTAAAGACAGGTATGTGAAAATTATTTCTGTATAAGCATATCTTCCCCTATACTGCTTACATTTGGCAGGATTTTATGTTCTTTTGAAAATATTGGCTGATGAAAATTCTATTCAATTAATATACTAAAGCTTATATTAAACAGATTTAACATTTGATTTTTTTTGCGAGTTATTAAATTCTTAATATATGATAGCATCTTAAAACACTGATATTTGGAAAAAAATCTGTTTCAACAGTAAATAACTGGGGAGGCTCTGAATGCAATTACACAATTTCTCCTACTACCACACAAATTAACTGCCAAAACAAAAGGATTTTGTACTCATATGAATTATCAAAGATCTGTGGCTGGTGACAAGGTTCCAAGGGCTTACAGTTTGGTTTAGGCCTTGATTTTCCGCACATTTTTACACATGCACAGATTATTTCTCCAAAATTTTAGGACAGATTTTTCAGTCACACTTGAGCAGCACTGGAGAACTGACAGCATCATGAGGCAAAGTGAGTACCAATCACACACACACATTCATGGATCAGGAAGCATTGCCAACCTCTGCAGGGCTGGGCCATCTTGCACAAGGTTAAATTTGTATCATAGTCTTCCATCCTAGCATTCAGTATAAAACATGCCAGGATTAAATGTAAAATATAAAAATAATGAAGTGAGTCAGAGATGCCTGAGATTTGACAAGCATGACCAAATCATCTTAACAAATCTTTTTAAGACTCCCCATTCTCTATCACTACCATCAATGTCATACTGCATCCTCAAGGATGTACCTTCAGTTAAGGTCAATAATGGGAATGTAATACTGAATTCTATTTGACTGTGACATTTGGGAGCAGGTCATGTGCTCTGGGTTTCTCCATAATGCACATATCTGTCATTGGTAGATGGGAACATTTCTCAAACAGGAAAGGAGAAAAATTGTCCGTCCCTTCCTCTCTCTCTCTTTCTCTCTCTTTCTTCACAGTAAGGCATTCCAGTTTTTTAGGTTTTCTAATTCTTGAGAAACAGCTCTGAAATACAGCTTGAGTACTCACAGTTTGAAACAGCACTTTTTTATATATTACAAAATATATTTTTATTTTGTATATTTATTGAAATATTACAAAAACCAGCATGTATTTTCAACTTCCCTCAGGTATTCTTGGCATTATATGTTTATTAAAAATTATATAATATACATGATTGATTCATAACATGAATACTGGCATAATCAAATGTTAAATAAAATGCATGATTGCCATAATTTTGTTTGTTTCTAATGAGTCTTCCAAAAGATGGTCTACGGACAGTCTGTAGCACAGCTGTGTTTGATTGAATTAGGTTGGTTTGAATTCTAGCACTGTTTCCAGCTTAGTGGGTTTATGGTATTCAGGGCTGTGTGCTGCCTCCTGTGGATTGCCATCACTAGGGCCATTCCTGTCATGGATTACATCAATGCATATGTCAATAGTCTTGTAGCCTGCTTCAAATTATTTGACTGCTCTTCCCCTCTGGATACATAAGAAAGCAGATCTAATCACAGGGCATCGAGCACTGGAACATTTAAGACTGAATGAATGAACTTGATAAAGTGAATTGCAGTGACTGAAAGGATTCCCAAAATTAAACTAATGAGGGTGCAATTACTATCACACCAATCCCAAAGGAAGCATCACATTGTTTTTGCCTTGTGTTTTCACCTGCTATGCAAAAATAGATTGGTTTACTGTTTCTTTGTTATCACAATCATTCAAATAAATATAATCATAAAATGAGGATAACTATTCCTCAAGATTTCAAAGATTCAAAACAGATTTGCTAATATACATCATGCAGAAAATGTCAACAAGCTTTCAAATATTCATGAAACTTAGACAAATTACATTAGATAACTATATTTTTGTTATAAACTGCAATAAAACTCTCAAACCTGAACACTGACCCATGATGCTATTTCTTCACATGTTGGTGATGACAGTACTTCGTGCAGGTTGCTGGTAATTTCAGGACACTTTATTCTTAATCTCTGAAGACAATACTTGGACGTTATATGATGAAGAACAAGTCAGTTTTATATTCACAAAAACTCAGATAATTGTTGAAGCCTGAGAGTAGGAAGAAAATCACTGACATTGACTTGGATTTTCCTCTCAGATCCAGTGCTTCCAATTGCATAAGACTTTGTTAAGTGATGAAAATGAGTGATAGCAGAGTTTATGTCATAAAATATTATTTAATTTTCAGAAGCATTTGCCTTTAAAGGAAAACTCAATTTGAAGAGTAAGTAGATGAAATGGGGAAAAAAAAATCTTAGCAGACATATCAAGAAAATAAAATGTTTTGAAAAACAAAAATTGCTAAAAACCCAAACTCTAAACCAGCATTTCAGTTCCTAGGACGTGTATTCTTATATCCTGTAATGTCAAAGAAAGTATTCAAGGCAATGACTTCTCTTGTTCTTGAACTTAACAAAGTTAAGCCACTGGTTATTGCAGCAGCTTGTGTCAGAGACAGATTTCAGGACTAGGTGAATATTTTTGAGGACTTTTCCCTGGTAGCTTCACCCCTTGTCAGTCACTGTGGTTCCAGGTTAAATGCCTTGGCTGGAGCAGTGCTACACAGGTTGTTGCCATTCCCTGCAATTGTAGTTAAACTAAAGTATATTTGAGAAATTTTGGCTCCCCTTTGGAACATTTTTTTATGGAGCACAGTGAAGGGGTAAGGGCAGATGACCTAAGAACACAGGACTGATATATGCCTTCTGAAATACTCCCACAGTAACAGGCAGTCTCATCCTGCCAGACTGCCTCGGTAAGCACAACTGTATTTCATGAAGTTGTGGGATGCTTTGTAGCATTCCTGCTGTGTGGTTTTGTTTTGTTTCTATTTACTAACCATCTCTCCAGGTCTTACCCTGTGTCTGGGAAAAAAGTATTTCAAGTGTCAATACAGTGTGTGTTTCAATGCAAGTGACCCAGGTCTCTGATCCCTGATCCAGACAGGAAACGAATGCATCTCACAAAAGGATGGAGCTCTGCAGCTCTACACACTACAAACCACTTTAAAAATAGTGATCCGGAGCTGCTGGCAGGTTTTTGTCATCTAGAAGCGGGGAAGGCTTAATTATCATCCACCTAATCCCATATGGAGGCATAGTTTAATAGACCGTAATTTGTGCACTTTACAGTAGCTGCCCAGCTTGCCTCAGTTGCTCACTATTTCTACAAAGTAGCCTGCACAAAGCCACCCCCTTACAATAAAACCCTATGCCAGCAGAAAGAGAATGAAGAATGGGTTCAGGTGGAAAGGTCTAATCAGGAATGTACTGTCAAGTCCTTTCAGTTTTATTCCTCCAAAGGAATTTAGGCGTTTCAAGTTCACTCTCTCTCCAGTGTTCATTGCCCCTTTACGAGCATCTGGAGAAGAGAATTGACAGTTATGTCATGCCACATACTGTGTATTTGGAGGACAATTTGCAGATGGAGCTATAAACTGCAAAGGAAGGAGCTTTATGGGGACAGAATGTATATACATGCACAACACATGTGGTTTAACAAATGCTCATTTGTGTTTTTACAGTTATGTGCCTGGATATACGTGAGTTTGTTTTCTTTGCTACTAATCAATATAGGGGAGGAAATAAGATTTGGTAAATATAAACAAAGACTTATTTTTCTTGATAAAATATGTATATTTGAAGATTATTTTGTTTCATAAAGACATTAAAATATTAATTAGTTCCAAACTTCGGTGATTTATCTCTGTGTGGTTTTGGTTTGTGCCTCTCAGTGGAAATGATATAACTGTTAAGGTATATTAAGCTACTGAAAGTGAGATGAATGTAAGATTCAGCTAAGTCAAGTATTTAGTGTCAAGATCTGGATAAAAATGAAGGTAGATACATCTGAGTAACTTAAAACTATTTGAATTAGCATGTCTTTTCCCTCTTATTCCCATGTTCTACTCCTTTGCTTGCCCTTGTTTCACTGCCTGCTGCTTGCCCTCTCAGTAAATTTGAGTCCTAGCCTAGAAGACATTGGAGCTGATTATGAAAGATGAAGAAAAGGGAATTTAAGTTTAAAAGCAATAAAATGGTATGAGAAAAAAGAAATTGAAATAAAAAAACCAAGATGTTTTGCAGTGTAGTGCTACTCAGGGAAAAATTCTAACAGAATTAAACAGCCACAGTACAACAGGGGCTTGGTTTATTGAAGGCTTTAAAAGATCCTTTAGGGTCTTGAGTGTGCAGTAAATGGGCCCCATGTCCCTCTCAGGAAAATCAACAGGAGTTTTGATGTTGATATTTGTGCAAGTAGGACTGATCCAAAGAGCATATGAAGGGGAAAGCTCTGCTATCCCTTTTAGCACTGGTTTTGAGTTAATATTTCTAAGCCACCATTCAGAAATTAGAGCATGCATGTAAATCATGGGCTCATTGGATTCTACCTGAAATATGGCAGCTATGGAGAGCAAATGAATTTTTCATATTTATCATATCCAAATGAAAGCTAATATCAGAAAACTTTATGTTACTTTACTGGGGCCTATCACAAAAAACGAGCAATTTCTTGGTGGCAAAATGTATGTCTGTAACTCACATATATGGATTGATATAACAAAGAGATAAGTTCTTCCCAGGTTTTGGAACGTTATTAAAACAACAAATCAGCAAAAATGAAGACTAGTTCTAAAAATGTATTGGATAATGGTCCTACAATAGAGAATGTGAACAATGTGTTTGGAAACTTTTATTACAAGACATTTTTGTGCAGACACCAAGCTTGAGCTTGTGTTGTGATAAGGTTTTAAGGGCAGTGTCACAGATGTTTTTTCTCCTAATCTGAATGAGAAGGCTTCTTGCAACACTTTTGCCCCTAATGCTGTTTGTAATAGGAGTTATATAAATAACATATGCTATAAAATTCATTAAAGCATGTATACTAATACATTTATTGAGATTTTTTAGCAAAAAAAATTTTGAAAAAACTATTTCACTTTATAGGCCCTGAGATAGCCTCTTGAGATGAGCAGTTGTATCTTATTTTCATTTTTATCCAAGGGGCATTTTTCTGAATGAGAAACATCTATGTCTCAGCTACATAGATTTAAAGGGTTATGTCTTTCTTTCCACAAGAGACCTGCAAAACTTTGAACTGCACAGTGACAGAAATTGAGATGATCTATAGAGTTCAATTCTAAAGCTATATATCATGGTGACTGAGGCTTCTGGTCAATAAGATCATGTGAACTTGTTTCCATTTCTAACCTGCATGTACTTACATCATGTGTTCCACACAAGTCCTTTGTCCTGCTTTAGGGACTTCCAACATTAACTTACAGACAAGATTAAAAATAAAAGCTCATATTCTGTGGAATTTTCACCACACATGCTGGGCAAAATTGCCAGTCAAATAGAAGCATGGATCATTTCTCATGGTTACAAGGAATGGATGAGATTAATGAGAAATGTGACATAGGGATGCAGACCATAGACTTATGGTATAATATACTTGTTGTGATTTCTGTAAGAGTTTTGAAATTTTGTAGCCCCAAAATAAATGTTCTCAATTTAAGGACATCGCATATAAAAATCTTTACTTGAGCCAATTCATTTCAGAGTAATAACACAATTAACATCTACAAGTCTAATGACTGAGATCAATGATGCAGATCACAGAAAATATTTACAAAAAATCCCCAGACTCAATGTCTTGATGCTGTTGCTTAAACAAGCTTCTTTTGTCTTTTTCTATATAATATTGAAGATAATGGTTCTGCACTGGAAAGGGAAGTATTCCAATAGTTGATTTTGATATCAAGTGCCAAAGGTGACATTTTATGAACTGAACAGGTTTAAAGACACTGCTTTATTTGGATTAAGATTATATTTTCTGAAATACATGAACACTCAGTGATTCCTTCTTACTCTATACAATATTTATGAAATAACCACTACTACATCAAATTTGTGTCTGAATTATTATATTTATAGACTTACAGACATATATAAGTATAAAATTTCTCAGTCTTCATTTTTTTAAATCTTTCTTGACATGAAAGTCAGAAAGTAAAATCCATTCTGCTCTTTTACCGCCTTGCAAGCTTTTAAAAGCCTAAAATGTTGTAGTTGATGAGTGTTTTTTCCTCAGATAGGAATGCAGGTAGTAACACTGGCTCATGACTGAACAGGTCACTCTGTAAATATGCATCTTCTCTCTCCATGATCTCAGACAGCGGGCACAACATGGATTCTTGCTGGAAAACAGCAAGGACCAGACGGTGTTGTAAGTGCTCTCATCTAATTCTACCTCTCAGCCACTTAGTAATGTATTGTTAGTGATCAGACTCAGCAGTTCAGCATCCAGCAGCCCCCAGGGAAAAGTTCTTATGAAGTTACCAGTGGCTGATGGGTAAATGATATGAAATCACCAGGGTCCTGTTAATCTCAAGTGTCTTCAAAAGAAGAATGATGGAGTTGTAGACCTGGATTTTCCTTTTCACCCCATGAAGACAGCCATCTAATAAAAGTAAATGCTTCTCATGAAGTGCTAAAATAAAAGTAGTTGTCAAATACCCTTATAAGATGTTGTTTATAAAACTGATTAAAGATTTTTGTCATCATTCTGTTTTGTAAGATGGCCTGCTGTAGCAATTATCATTTAAAAAATCTGAGGCACTGCCTGTTGGTCTCCTCATGCCAGAGGTATTTTTCATTTCTCAAGGACATACTGAGGGCTCAATTCCCAACATGTGAAAAAAGGTCATTTACAGAGAATTGTTGCTGCTACTAAATAGCAGGCCCATTAATACTTCCTGCTGTTTGTCAGATTGGACATTTTTGCCCCATGATTTATCTCAAAGTATCATTAAACTAAAATTATCAGCATAAAAAAGAAAGATGAAGTAAGAAATGTAGAAAACCTTTTACACTATTTCCTCTTATTCTGGGCACTGCTTATTACTTAGCTCACTAATGAGAAATTGTTTTTCCTGGTGGAAAAAATAATCTCAGAAAGAGTAGATAAAAAGGGTCTAGTTCCATTAAGTTATTTTGTATGAGCCTCAAATAATTAATTCTGAAATTATCTGTTGACAATGCCACTTGAATTGTGGAAAGGATGAGAAGTGTGGCTTTAATATTTATTTTCTATTCAACCATATGTAACTATAATATTTAAGCAATAATTCAATGAGAAACTACCTCTAAAATCTGAGTATAATTCTGCCTTTTGGATTATTATAAATGACTTTATAAAATGAAAAATATTTGGAATCTGGCCCTAAGTTCCTAAGAAATCTCTTTCTCCTTTAGTATGCTTTCTATGGCAGTAATGAAAAATGTTACAGGTAAAGGCAGTTAAAGCAGTAGCTCATCATACATTGCTCTCAAATTTATACACACAAAGCTTTTTTCTTTTATTTTCCCATTTTTAAGTTATTTTCACAATACTACCATTTATTACATAATATAAAGAATATTGACTTCTGACTGGATATTTTATACAAGTTTTGCACTTAGGAGTTTCAGATCATTGTGCAATGAAGGTCTTATGCAGACTTGTATGTCTCATTGAAAATGATTTCTGAATTAAATGAACCCAAATTTTTGAAACTGATGAAAAGTCTTCAAAACCTCTTTGACTGGGGTTATGGATCCCTAGGCAATATTCCCATTGAAAACAGCATAGCAGAGAATTACTGATTTCAGTTTTAAACCAGATAATGATAAAGAGTTAAAACAGGAAACCAAAGTGGAGTGTTAGACTCTTAAGATTCTTGTAGGACATGAGTTAGGTGCCTCACACTGGGTCTAACTCTTATCCTCTGTCCTGGGGTCATCCTCCTGATGCAGGGTGCAAAGTCGTAGTAAATTGTGTAAGAGGTGAGCACACAGAGCCCTCTGCTAAGGGCAAAAGCCACTGTCTGTTCTAGCAGGAGGAGTTACAGATCTGCCTCTGACATGCAGCCAAAGGAGACATATTTCCCTTAACCCAGTGATCAGTAAATTCACATGGTAAATTGTTTGTAATGTTTAGTAAATTCACATCTGATCTGTATAGCTCATGTTCTGTGGAAATTTCCTATTTATTAGAGGTAAGCTGGTGCTTTCAGCTCCTCTCCACATCCCTTGGCATAGGACTTTACAAACCTGGAAAATGATAGAAGAATAAATATAGTCTTCTGACTTGTTAGCATGCATTTAGAGGCTGAGAAATAATCAAGGTTCTAGGCTTTACTCTTTATTTTCTTTAAAATCCAATTATTTAAAATCCAGTTAATGTTTACTGTAAAACATAAATAGAATTAGAACTGAGATTTCATTCATCTCCCTGTTGAATCAAGTATCGGGTTTATGCCTTCATGATTTCTTTTGATTTTTTTGACTGCTCTGAGACTGTTCAACTCCTTGAATTTCTCATGCTTAGTTCATTAATTTTTGGGTATGTATTCTTATCTGTGCAACCTCTCAGGCTTCAAACATTGTACTATTATTTGTATTTCCGCAGAATGTGGGACTTGCATTGAGAATGAGGAGCTGTTATGCAAGGCTCAATACAGCCACACGCTACAGTGTTTTATCCACAGAAATTACAAAATTTATTAATATATTACTTCTATTTGCTACTTCACAGTATATGCAACTACGATCAAGCTATTTGAAATATGTGAAGTGTTGGTGTTGACTGAATTTCTTACTAGAAAGTAAGCACTTGCACTGGCAAAAAGCCAGATAAGAGACTGATAGCAGGGTTTGGCATACAGTACAGAGTAACAATAATTTGCATGTTAGTAATTGGAAATATATTCTCATGCATGACATTTACCTTACCTGATATGTCATTGATGAATATGTAAACCTTAACTTCCATATGTACCCATTCTATATCTGTAAAATTGAAATAACACATATTCTTCTTATAAGACAGCAATGAAATAAAGTCACTTATAACCAGAGAAAAATTATCTTTATATGTGGCAAAAGAATGTCCATGATATATTAAGAATTGTCTCTTCAAATCTGGTTTTGAATATAGATATCCAAATCTCAATGAGAGAGGGAGCGGCAGTGAACACAAATAGATAGAAACTGCATACCTACTATTTAATGGACATTGTCCATTACACACACTGACAGCAGCAGCAAATGTAATCATCAAGTTACAGGTTACATCATAATTCACAACTGGGAAAATTTTCTTTCTGATTTATTTTTCTTTTAAAGAATTTTTATGTCAAAATGCTGTCTTTAAATAATCAAACTCATGAAAGGAAGGAAGCAAAACAACAGGACAGATAGATATTTTTCCTAAACCTGTGCAATTTTAGCAATAATTGTTTTTCATTCTGTCAAAGCCTATCTTGTGTCTGAGTATCACTCTAAAATCTGACTTGAATGTCCAACTGTTTTTCCATGAAGTCTCATTATAATGACAAGTATTTAATGATAACAGAGCTCAACTCTATGACATTAATAAATAGCTAAATAGGAATGAAATTATTCCAGTCTAGTTCAAGCATATACAGTTGTTCTAGTCTGTAGCTTTTTTTTCACTCATGAGATTCCACTGGCAATAATTTGTAAAGAGGAGTTTTGAGAGGGTATACCTATTCACAAAAAACAGGAGGATAAAGGGTGAATTTTTGCGTGCAGTGGGAGACAAAAATAGGTAAGATAAGTATGTCTATTAATATCTTGCATTCACCCATTCCATTTAAAACAAATGCAATAAAACAACCACCCCTCACAAAACACAACTTCCTATGCTTTTTATTGGAATTAGAGCACTCTAGGTTAAAACTATTACAGTAGTATTTAAGACTAGAATAAAAACTGTGGACTTGATTCATGCTGAAGTGGATTTATGCAGGTCCCTTGTGACATATAAAGTTCATTGTTTTAAATTTCACTACTGAATATCCTGCAGTACATTTGACTAATCTTGTGTAGGTATGTCAGAGAAGTACTTTTAAACCTTATTGTTGTCATCATTACAGAATATTTGCCAAGAGACCTCTGGCTTAGGAGGACTATGAATGGAGTGAGGCTGCTCATAAGAATGTTACAGCAAATCATCACATGCTGCACAGAACTCCCATCTTTCCTTCCTCCCTTCTTTCCTTTCTCCTCTTTTGTAAAATTCCCTTCTTTCCTTCCAGTGAAAGAAATCTCTGCAAAGCTATTGAGGGTAATGATGGACAGATTCCTCTACCCTGTATTAAGGGACAAGCAGATAGTCAAGTTCATTCACAGGTACACATTTGCTCCTGTGATGCTGCATGCATGTTCTATCGATGACATATCTTATCAATCTGCCTTCCTAACTTTGTATTTGAGTGATCAATGTATGTTGGGAAGAAAGACCTTCTTGAAAAAAATAATTTAAAAAAATTGCTAAATCTTCAGGTACAGGCAGTGCACGAGAACAAAGCTAAAGAAAACAGCTGCGCTATTACCTAACTATGACTTTAATTAATTTTTATGTTCCAAGATTTTTATTTTTCATATGATGGTTGCAGATTTTTTTAGTCTAAAAAAGTGTAAAAAAACCTTCAGCTTTTTTCTCAAGCAGTTTATCTATTACACTAAAAACAAAAAGGAACATAATATACATTTATGTATGATCCTATAGCTAATTCAGTTAACTATTTAACAATCCAACAGTCCAAAAAGCCAATAATACTTTTAAGGCCTTGTATGTGAACAGGCTAGGATCTACCCTTTTTACCTGGCCTTAATCTCATCCTTTCAGTATGTCTTTGGGATCTGTGGTCAGGACTTCATTATGCCTCATGAGCTGGAAAGGTTTTAATGGGTTTGGAACATCAAAAGTCTCTCCAGGAGGAACAGGTAATTTATGAACTGCATGTGAGATTTGTGTGCAAAGCTGGGGTGCATCTTTCATCTTCAGTTGGATATGCTAGTATTAATTTTAAAATATTTCCTTACCTCTGGCTAATGCTTCCTGGCTGATCCTAGGTGAGGGATGAGCATAACCCTCACCATTTCCCCATGCTCAGATATGGGAACACTGGGTTTGCCAGACCCTTCCCATGGAGGCACTGGCACAGTCCAGGCTCAGGCAGGGGATGCAAGAGACACTTGGACCTGAGATAGGATCTGAAACCAGCCAGCCCTGAGACTGGTGCTCTGAGCTCAGGGAACAGCCTAAAGCCTTTTATTAGAAATGGCAAAAAAAGTAGAATTTATTGTGCTACAATTCTCACCACAGACAAAACTGTTATTTGGCTTTGGGTTCTGGAGGGTCTTTTTTGTTTTTTTACTCATCTGTTTTTATATCAAATATTTGCAAAGTCACATCTTAGACTCTTGTAAAAAGTCCTATTAGAAAAAAAGCACTCATCAACACGATAGTTGGTATTTAAATATATTTTAATGATGAGTTTCCTGGAATAGATGAACACATACTACTAAGTTGTTTTTCACAAGGACTTAATTCAGTAAATTAACTGGTGGTCTGTTAGCCACATTCCACAGTAGTGAAAGAACAACATTCTTTGAAATTAATTGCATCCCACTTTGCTAAAGAGCATTAGCATCTTTTTTTTCCTAAAAGTACTAAGTGCATTGTGTACTCATTCATATATATATGGTAAAAGCTTTTTTCTTACCATTTTCTTGCATGCTGTTGAATATCACGAATCTAAAAGTGTGATTTACTGTGTAGACAGATCTCTGCTTTTATGTGAATGCATAATATTTATTTTTAATGCTAATGCATCCTCTCTGAAAACATTACCAGTCTGTAATGCCATCTTTCTTTTGGTTTAAAGCTGAGCATGCTTGCATGAGCTTAGAGGAAAAAGCTTTAGTATTCTTTTTTTCATTATTATTGTTTTGTATTAAAAGGATGAAATATGAAATTCACAAAATGCTTTATAAAACTTTTAGATAGTGCATTCATAAATTAATCTGTAAAAGGTGTGACTTTTCTCATTGTGACCAAAATTATTACAGGAATATGATATCCAACTGAATGAACTCACATACAATGAAGAAGAAAAGCTGTATGTTTTTTCTGTACACTTCTGAATGATCATTGGATGTTTGGGTTTTGCTTTTAAACACCAAGCAGTACTAAACTGAAATTTAAAAAATGTGCTAAATAATTGCTATGTCATTAATATGCAAGTATAATGATTCAAATTTCTTTCTCTTCTTTTCTTTCTTGTTTCTTTTCTTTTTCTTTCTTTCTTTCTTTCTTTCTTTCTTGTCTTTTCTTTCTTTCTTTCTTTTCTTTTTTTCTTTCTTTCTTTTCTTTCTTTCTTCTTTCTTCTTTCTTTCTTTCTTTCTTTTTTCTTTCTTTCTTCTTCTTTTTCTTTCTTTTCTTCTTTTTTTTCTTTTCTTTTTTCTTCTTTTTCTTCCTTTTCTTCTTCTCTCTTCTTCTTCTTCTTCTTTCTTCTTCTTCTTTCTTTCTTTTCTTTCTTCTTTTCTTTTCTTTCCTTTCCTTCTCTTCCTTCCTTTCCTTCCTTCCTTCCTTCTTTCCTTCCTTCCCTTCCTCTTCTTCCTTCCTTCTTTCTCTTCTCTTCTCTTCTTCCTTCCTTCTCTTCTCTTCTTCCTTCTCTTCTCTCTCTTCCTTCTCTCCTTCTTCTCTTCTCTTTCTTCTTCTTCCTCTTCTTCCTTCCTTTCCTTCTCTCTTCTTCTCTTTCTCTCTCTCTCTCTCTCTCTCTCTTTCTCTCTTTCTCTTCTCTCTCTTCCTCTCTCTCTTTCTTCTTCTCTTCTCTTCTCTCTCTTTTCTTCTTTCTCTTTTTTCTTTCTTCTTTCCTTTCTTTCCTTTCTTTCCTTTCTTTCCTTTCTTTCTTTCCTTTCTTTCTTTCCTTTCTTTCTTTCCATGATAATTCTGTAGACCATACAAAGACTATTATGAGTTTAACAGACATTAGTTAATTTCTGTAATGTACCGTATTAGGATAACAGAACTTAGACTGGATAGTTGACACATCTGAAAATGGATTAGAGTTGATATTTCGTGTGGGCAGGCACTGAACAAATGACAGAAAACTGAATGAGTTGGTCACTTAGCTTAAATATGTTTCTCCGCTTGCAAACTTTGTGTAGGTATGCTTATTGTTTGTGTGTTTATGGTTGGCCAAGATTCCTGTCATTGTAATCAACAGGAAAGGATAGGGGGTAGAAGTAAGAAAAGTATACAATGCTTTTCAGATCCTTCCTTTGCCTTAAGATGTAGCTCAGAATAATTTACTTTCCTGGGTATTCCAAGATACATATCTGATCATTGGACTGTATGAGGTAATTCATTCTATTGTGGGTTAGGTGTACAAAATGGATAAAGGAGTAAAATTATGTGGGATGAGAATTACTGTCAGGGAACCTCTTTCTTCAAAATCACCAGATCTAAAAAATTTAATCTGGTGCTCTGTTATTCCAGTGTGTACTGGAATAACAAGGATGTTTCAACATCTCTACCATAGAAAGAAATTGTTTATACCCTGGATATGAACAGTTCTTTCTTCAAAATTCACACTTAAAGACTGAGAATTTGTGCTTAGAATTTGTAGAATTATATATATATATATATAAATACTAGTTAGCTGTGAAAATTACTTGCCTGTTGTTTGTTACATGCATTTTGTTAGTATTTTTCTGAAAACTAATTGAGTAAGAAAGTGCAAGAAAGAGGTAAGAGTAGCTAAAGAAAAGTTTGGGATTTTTTTCAATAGATATATGCTTATAAACATCTAGATGCAACATTAATAAAATTGTGAGACTTATGATTTAGAAACCAAAGCATAAGCAAATGTGCAACGAGAAACATCATTATATTATCCCTGGTTCCACTGTTAAAAGTCACAATTTAGGGTCTTGTAATTTTATTACTTACTATTGTATAACCTTTACAAATATATTCAGCATGAAAACCTTGCCTATACATAATGAGTGTAGTCTTTTTCTTTCATGTCTTTCACACTGAAGAGGAAAACTGTATTCATTATGAATATTCCTGATTCCTGGAAAACACAGTGTTAGAAATCCACAGCACTTTTTACTCCCATTGTTCTACAGGAATACATAAAAAAATAATTGTGTGGCTTTCTGTACGTATCAGCCCAAATCAGCATAATGCAGTGACTCTCCACAATGCACTTCTTGCTGTACAAACTCTTTGAAGTCATGAGTAAATTTTCATATGATGAGTAATTGTGCTGAGGAAATTCTAAAGAAAGATAATTGAAATTTTCAAGTGAGTTACCACATGGAAAAAAACAACCAACCAACCAACTCACAAAGAAACCCTGACAACAACAAAACAAAATCACTTTGAAATCTTATGTCGTTGATTTTCTTTGTATCAAAATATCAGGGTAAATAGAATTATATATATTTATTTATATATACACAAGAAAGATCAGAGGTATGACATGTAGAAGGTACTTTGTCTTTTCTCTTCTAGAAATCAGAAGTGTAAGTTTGTTTCTGTTCCCTTTTCATCAAAGTATTTAAGACTTTCATTTTAGAATTCTGTAGGGTGTCTTCAAAGAAATGGATTTATAATTTTCCAGCTAAGCATGTGCTTGTATTGTTGGTTTGATTACAGACAAAATTTCCATCAATTTACCAGATTAAGATTTTGAAAAACAAAATATTAACATATAATCTTTATGATAAAAGTGAATGAAAACAAGAAATATCCTAATAATTGTGTTTGTGTGTGCATGTGCTTTCTTTGCCAAACAACCTTTCTGTCTGTTCTATATTAAATGTTTCTTAGGTGTTAGAAAATATTGTGGTCTGACTACAATCTTCTGAAGATGAGGAATAAGAAGGAAAATTAGAGTGGGATGAAAGGGTGATAAAATTTCTGTGGTGAAAGTGAATATAGACAAGCTATAGGCAGTAGGAAAAGAGCACTAATAACCAGCAGTGGGAAATGAGGCATTCTATATGAATAAAGTAATTTTCCTTTACCTTAAAATACTTTTTTCTCAGCTTTAGTAACCATAATAATGATTCTTTTCCCTGTGTGTGAATGAACACAGAACTTTTACAGGGATAGTCACATGGCTTTGTGAAGATGTCCTGCAGCTTCACTGCTCCTCTATTGAACTCTGGGGACCTTTATTCAGATGCGACTGAGGGGATGTAAAGGATAACATTAAGAATGTATGCTCAAGTAGAGAAAATAAGTCCTTATGTTATTTGCATATTTTTGTGGATTCAAAATAAAATAAAAAAGGACAAAAAATATTTTAAACATATTTATTGAATTTTTGACATTTTCCTCTCTGCTTTTTCGTGGATTAACTATGTTATTCATATTTTTATTCTGGAAGTGTTTGCTTTTAAATCAGTTACAAAAAAGAGAGTTTCAGGAGACTGCAGCTATGTCAGAACAAGAAGATTATGTAAAAGAACTAGCATTTGGTTTTGGAACAGTTGTGGATCACAAAGGATGCTGCACTGTTCTCATAAATTTGTCTTTCCTAACTATCAGGGAGACTGGCTATATGAACTTGCTTTTCAAAATTGGAATTATCAAAATAAATTTGTTTCAAAAGTCTATATAGATAGTAAAATAGTGTCTTCTTAACCAAGTAGATGTGAACATTTCATATCCTGAGGAAAAAACCCAAACAACCAGTCATGAGAGATGTAGATCTTTAGTCCCATCCACAAGGCCTCTCATACTCCCTGTGAGGCCTGCAAATAACACAGCGACTTTTTTCATTTTTTCTCCCCTCTTAGGTTCTGCACCTGGTTATATTGCTTGTGTGCTACACACTGTGCTAACAGCTGAACGGTTGTCATGACTTGTGGCTAATCCTCGAGATCTTAGTGTTCACAAGCCCAAGTGAAAGTGAATGAAGATCTCCAAATTTAACTGGTGATTAAGAAGGGCCAAGTATTTAATTATCATGGAAATTATTATTTTTATGCTCCAAACTATCTAGTCTAATTTTGGAATGCTTCTCTGGCTGAATACATGCAAGTGACATGGCACAAAATCTCTTCCCCTTCTAATATTATACCCAGGTAAAAGCTCTTTAAAGTGCCGTGTTCAGAATGACAGGAAAAAGTATTTTCTCTCCAGAGGTTTCACTTAATTTGTTATATTGTTCTCTATGAACAATTTCATAAAATAGACAACCATCTTAAGGTACCCATACAAATTCAATATTAAGCTAGAGCTACACTAGGGAAAAGCTTTTAAGATGGATTTTTTAACAGGGATTTCTTATAGGACTGTGTCTTGTGATTGCATTCCCAGCCCTTCATTATGCTGAGATTAATGAATTTGCAGTACGGTAAATTTTGATAGAACAACAGCTTCCCTAGAATAAAAGTAATAAAGCACATCCCTGGCTTCCATTCCAGGTACTTTTTCATTATTAGGTAGCAGAGTGGAAGCAGTTCCTCAGAATCACAGGAGATGCTCAGTTCTATCTAAAGTCAAAACTGGAGAGCCTCAGAAAATGCTAATGCATTTCAGAGATTATTGTTTCTTGGCTATGCTCCCTGAACATGGTGACAGCTATAGTGCTGATGCTTCCCATTCTCAAAAGTCTGTCAAACCCAATTAAAAGCTGAATTCTGGTAATCCTTGTCCTTTTCAGTGGCAGCTTGCTGAAGAGATATTTATCTTACTTTCTACTTGCTCCAAATAATCCTTCTGTGTTTATATTCTCTTCCTCTTCCCATATGTAGACATGGAAGTACATGAACAAAGAAGACTACCTGCTTGCACAGCCATATGTGCCAATATTTCACTATGCTTACTTTTTAATGTAAAGTTAAAAAAATAAAACTTGTGATCATTTATTTTCCTTTTCTGTCCTCCTTCTCAAGATTTCTTGTTTTTAAAATGCTTTCTGGCAATGCATTCATCTATATGAGGCTTTTTAAAATAAGATATTTAATTTATGAGTCTATGTTATGATGTTATTTTCCGACTGTTATGATGTTCTTTTCTGAGTTTTCCAATTTCAGAAATTGGCTCCTCTATGGGGTAATTTGGAACACCACAGATAAACTCTTCTCTGTATTGCCTTCTGGAGAAGACTACAGAAGGAGAGTAGGAATCTTGGTCAATCATACTGAGCCTCAGATTAGTTACCTTTTTGAATGGGATCATTGTCTTAATTTTGCTGGAATCAGTAGAATTTAGTAGTTTCAAACTACATGGAAGAATTAAAACCTCATTAAGGAAATCTGTTGAGTTCCTTATACTTCAGTGGAATGTAAATTCCTAGCTGAAAACCATAATTTTACATTTATTTCAACAAGATCTGCAAAACATAAGATCTTGAGAAAAGATTGTTAAAGCATTCTTTGCTGTGACCATGAAGAATGCTTCTGAGTTCTTTGGCTTCTAGTACAAATCTAATGTGTAGAATTACTTTTAAAATTACTAAATATTGCTTATATAGTGTCACCAAAGGGAAAAATACCAAATACCTTCAATTAGGCTTTTTTTTTTTTTAATTATTGCTTTTGAAGAAGTTCTTGGAAGGAAAATACAGCGAGAGATAGAAAATACAAAGAAATTACTTTTAGCTCAAGAGGTTACTCTACCATGAATAATTTGAAGCTGTGAAGGTGGTGGATATAAAATGTATGCATATACACAAGAATTTAAAGTCTTTACTTGCAAAATGAGCTGCAACGTGGAAGCTGAAGGAATATTTGAATGAGTAATGGCAGTTAGAAGTGTCTGAATTTTGCTATAAATTTAACACTAATGTTTATGGTGTGAAATGTTTCTAGAGAGACATTTAATAGATCTAGTCCGTTGCCTTGAAATTCAGCACTTCAGTAGAAAACACTTATACCAAAGTTATGGTATTGCATAATTTGAGATAAGATAACCAAGTTCAGTTTCAGAAAAAATGAGTATTCAGAGTGGAAACTGTAGGAATGTAGGACCAGATTCTCTGTGTTAATGTGGCTTGCCTGCAATTCTGTGTGTTTTGTGGGTAACACAGTGAATGTTAATAGTGGTAACTCATGAGTATATGCATATTCCACACTTAGCTTATGCTTGTTATCAGCCTACATTTTAAGCACCCTGCAAGAATTTGTCTAGAAATGTAGAAAACACAATTGAAATAGCTAATGGCAGAGTTAGAATGTAGATTTGTTTAAAACTGTTTATCACTTAGTAGCTTGTGAAGATGGCTTTTTATTAGTCTGTTATAAAAACTTAAGAAGACAGCCAAGATCTTATCAGGAAGGGAAAAATGAGTTACAATTCATCCAGCACAGTTCTTCTTTCTATACCAATTTTACTCACACATATAAAGTTGGCAGGTAAAATCTGGAGTTTTATTCCAAACAAACTTTGGGATACCATAATTTACTTGCTAATGATTGCAGCTAAGATGGGAAAGAAATTATCTGGAAAATAGAAAAAATCACTGGCAAAAAATTTGTGAAATAGTATGGTGTTCTTGGTGAATGTTATGCCTCAGTCTTCTTGGCAGTTTTAGGGGAAGGTTGATTGATTTATTCAGGGCTCTACACAGAAGAAACAACAAAATTCTCAAGAGGTTCAAAAACACACTTCTACTTGCAAACTTTAAAACATTATGGTAGGTTAGGCACTTGGCAAATTTTAAAACAACACTCAGAAAAAATAAGGCATTTCACAAAATTTAAGTTACCAAATTTATACTTCGCCAACTTTAACTTTTCCAAAGAACAATGTACTTACTAAGACATTGACTGTAACTTTTTAGCCTTGCTTACAATATGTTTTGAGAGGAAGTTAAGAGAAGAAAGAGAGGAAAAGGATACAGAAAGGTAGTCACCACCCATGATCTAGCAATGAGATTTGAGTGTTGCAATTTAATGCCTGTTTGTCAAAGTGATTGTTGCAATCTTGTTCCATCAGGGGTGAAAAAAGCCCATGAAACATAGAGTTCAATAGTTGGAGATCAAGATCTTGTTCCCAGAGAGAATATTTAAGTTACACCTGAGAAATGCTCCCTTAAGAAGCCTTTTGATCTCCACTGTTAAGCAGATATACAAGTCTAATGTGAATGAGAGGAATTCCATCAAATTTATCACTAACATCAAAAGTCTATCACAGCGCAGCCTATTTCATATATGTATGATTTGATTTGATTACATGCCAAGATGTGTGAAAGAATTGCTTTCTATGAGCAAAGGTAGGAATTACTTTTAAATTTAAGGTTGAAAAATAGTTCAAATCTTCAAGGAATTTTTTTTCTATGTTGTCAAGAAGTTTATGTTATTTTAAATTATGGCCAGAGAAACTTGGTCATTAAAAATTGGCACCACTAACCATTCCCATGGCTATGGAATTTTCAGTATTGTTTCCTGGGCACAGATTGAGTATTGGCAGAAATAGTAAGAAAAAATCATATTTGAATGTCTAATTTGTAGGCAATACCTATTGCACAACTTCACATTGATATGTGAAAAAATTTGAGATTAAATTAACTTTTTTTTTTTACAAGGACAAGCTCAAATAATGAGAGTTTATTTAGTCTGGCTGAGCTGGAGTTCATTTTCCCCTCACAGGGCTGTGCTTTGCCCTGGTAGCTGGAAGGGAGCTGATAACCCTCTGATAACCCTCCAGTGCTTTGGCTGCTGCTGGGCAGGGCTGGCACAGCTCCATCTCCCCTTCCTCTCCCTTCCCATCAGGGGGCTGGCAGAGGGCAATAACCTGAGACACAACCTGGCCAGCTGACCCAAATTAACCTAAGGGCTATTCCATACCCTATGATGTCAGCTCAGGTATGAAAGGTAAGGGAGAGAGGGGATAATTGTTATTTTATATTTGCCTTTTGGAGTAACTGCACCATGTGCTGAAGACCTACTTCTCAGGAAGTGGATAAACTTCACTCACTGATGGGAAGTTGAAGTTCAACTTTTTCTCTTTGTTTATTCATGTGCAAACTTTTATGGTTTTTTGCTTATTATTTATTTTATGGTATTTTTGCTTATCTCAACCTACAAGTTGTTTTCCATCTTATTTTTTCTCCCCTGTCCTGCTGGGAAGGGGAGTAATAGAGTGTCTTTGCGGGTACCTGTATCCAGCCAGGGTCAACCCACTATAAAACCTTGAAAAAACTTCACTCTTATCAAGGTTTAACAGAAATTATAGGCGAGACAATTAAATAAGCAGATGAACCAATTTTGCAACATTTTTTCTTCCTTTGTAAGGGATATTACAGTAAAGAGAGATTTCAGGTTAAGCAGTAAATGACAATCTGAACACAGGAGAAAGGAGAAAATAATATGAGGGTATAATTCTTTGCATATTTTCAGCAACAAAGGTGGATATAACTAATTGTCTCTTCACAATTAGAAAGGTTATCTTCAGTTTACATTGACAAATTTTAAAAGTATGAGTGTGAATTCATTAGCTCTTTTAAGACACCTAACTTTCCCATTCACAAGTCCTGAAAAAAGACTGACTATAAAGTTGGAAATTGATATGAAGTGAGATAACACCATCTTAAACATGGGAGAAAACAGCTGCAAATTCTATGCCATGTAACTAGACCTGACTCTCAGGTTAAATTAAGTATTATCAAATATTCTGTTGTGGATTAGTCTCAAGACCTCAGGAAAACACTTGCCAAAAGTCCTTGAGACAATCTTTGTTAAATTAGACTTACTGATTGGCTTTTAAAAAAGATCAGCATTGAAAGTGGGTCTCAGGAAGTCCTCTAGCTCTTCTACTGTGTTATTTCTCACATGATTTTTATGACAGCGCTTACAGCAAATACGTCACATGAGAAACCTTTATGAAAGGTTCTGGCACAGAGTACATTTGGAGACAAGAGTGTTTAGGGCCTCTGAGAAAAATATTACTGCTTGGAAATAAACCCTTTGGCACAAGAATGGAGTTCTTGCCTAGGCTAACAACGCTCTGGGGGGTCTCTTCTACTCCTTTACGTTCTATACTTAAAATCTCCCTGGAGAAACTACACAAATTAAATTCTGTGGAGCAATACTTTTAATTTTTCAAAAAGTAGCAATAAAAGCCTCTCTGGACCTTCTGACTGTAGGGCTAAAATTCTGAAGTAAGCTTTGTTACCAAGTAAACTGTATTAAGACTAAGTATTGATACTTCTACTTACAGGTCAGCATAAAGTTCATGCTGATTTTGGCACTGCAGCATATGGTGCCTTGTGTCACATTACATTTTGAATTTGTAGATATTTGTATTTGTCATTACATTTAATGACAAAAGAGAATTCATAAATTTGGAAATAAATAAAGCAAGACATGAAATTAAAACTACTGTTTTAGGAATGTAGATCACTCAGTTTTATTTCTTTTATTGTTCTGGAAAGCAGCTCTGAAGAGAATAACCTGGGGTTCCTGGTGGATGACAAGCTGCCCATGAGCCAGCAGTGTGTCCTGGTGTCCAGGAAAGCCACTGGGATGCATTAGGAAGACCACTGCCGGCAGGTCAAGGGATGAGATCCTTCTTTTCTTCTCAGCATTAGTGAAGCTACACCTGGAGTGCTCCGTCCAGTTCTGGGCTCCTCAGGAGAAGAGAGATGTGGAGATCCAGAAGGTCCAAGGGAAGACAACAAAGACTACGGAATGGATTATCTCTCTTATGAGGAAAGGCTGAGAGAGCAGGGCCTGCTGAGCCCTGAGAAGGGTTGACAGAGAGGGGAATTTACCAATGTCTGTATTTGGAGGGAGGGTGTCGAGGGCATGGAGCCAGGCTCCACTTATTTGTGCCAAGGACAGGAGACCACAGGCAGAAATGGAAATACAGGAAGTTCCAATTGAAGATGAAGAAAAAGTTTACTATGTGGTTGACTGAGCACTGGAACACATTGCCCAGAGAGGTTGTGGGGTCCTCCTCACTAAAGATGCTTAAAAGCTGCCTGGACACAAACCTGAGTAAAAAGCTCTAGGATGACTCTGCCTAAGCAGAGGTTGGACTGGATGACCCTCAGTGGCCTCTTCCAACCTCACCAATTCTGTGATTCTGTGATTTTCGTGTTCTTAAAAATGATGCATAGATAACTCATGAAGAATCATAGAATAAAAAAAGTCACATATTTTGTCAGTTCCCTTGCTTTTAACCAAATTGGTGTTAGTTTCTCATAGCTCTGTGATTTTTATGAAATGCTTTTGGATAGAAAACTCGAAGGCATATTTGAAATTAATTTTCTCTAAAAAATATCACAATTTGCTGAAAACTGCAGATATTTCCAGAAAAATTCTTTGGGCTGTTTTGAACAAGCAGTGGGTCACAGGTAGAATTCTGAGCTGCAGCTTTTCACAATAGTAACAGAATTATCTGAAAGACAAGACCACTAATTTCTGAATTCCTACTGGTTTTTTTCTTACTGCTTATTAAAGAGCCTTTAGGGCTTTGAATGTTTGAAGGATTCTTGAGTCTGGAACTTCCTGCACTTCGATCTTTTTTTTTCTTAATAATCTACCACTTCGGAAATATTTTGCAATAGAGTTGAAGAAGTAAATGTGTTAGTATCTAAATTATACAATAATATAATTGGCAATAATAATGTAATTATTATTGACAATATTATATTTTTCAATAAACCGTTATTGAAACGAGCGAATGCTTTAGCAATGGAAAAGAAATAATGTGATTATTTTTAAAAAAGAGTAATTTGGGTTTTCTGTTTTTGAATCTTCTTTGGTTTGGTTGTTTGGGCAGTTTTTTTAGGTGATTTTGTTGTTTTACCCATTAATTTTTTTGTTCATTTGTTTGTTTTGTTTTATTGTTTGATTTCCACCATGTTTGCAGGTGATTGAGAAAAATCCTAATTCTGTCCTGATTTTTTTTTTCTGTCTTCTCCATTCCCTACACAATCTGTAAACAAGAGAGAAAATAGAATTGAGGAAAAGCATAGTCACTGCTGATGCATGGTCTTGTCTCCCATGTCTTTCCTGATTTACTACTGCCTTCAGTGAAAGGTGGGAACACGCACTAAGTCCAAAGAGAGTTTGAAGAGGAAAGCAATTATCCATCTATTTTAAAAAATGAACCAAGTCCAGCTATCTTACTGGCTTCATAACATTGTACTATGTTTTATGAGGCAGAAAGTGGTGCTTCTATTGGCAAGTTTTGTCTAAAGCTGAATTATTAGAAAAACCAGAGAAATAATATTTTTCTTCTAATATAATTGGCTAAAAAAGAGAAAGATGATTTAATTTTTAGGCTCAATTTAGTGCAGCGTAGGGTATATAATTTTACTTTATTTAGTTCTTCTTTTACAGTCTGTGAAATGTAAATGTGAATGCAATAGAATCTAAATCTAAAACTGTCTCTGAATATGAAAGTTCCAGTGGATTCTGTGAAAAAGTTATGCAAGCAAAGATTTTTATATTGATTGAATATGTCTGATTCTGAAAACTATGCATCCTTTTCTCTTTAACAACCCAGTATTAAGCTCTTTGTAACAGGTGCTAAAGTTTTCTCCTTACTAATGAATGGGACTTTTTTATTTTCAGTTAATTTGACCTAATGTCTGTTCTAAAAGCTTTATCCTTTCATCCTTTTATCCTGATGCTGTAGCTTATTCCTCATTAAAAGCTAATAATGTTTTACAGCCTCTTTGCTCCCCTCTGCTTTGTCAAGGAAACCCCTTCTATTTTGGTACTGCTCAGGTTTATATCACATATTATCATCTTCATTGATATTAATAAACCCAGTCCCCTGACAGCAGGGGTTAAATGACTCTGCTGATAACTGTGTTGGATACATAGTGAAGCTGAAAATTGGCATCAGAAAGCTGTTCTGAAATAACACCAGTGTATTCTCTGTTCAAATATTTTAATAGAAGAAATGAAAGAGTTTCATAAGGAAATCAGCAATACTGTATGTATATGTGCCCCAGCTTATCTCATTCCAGGTGATTGGCTTTTCAAATGTGAAAGAATAAAGAGTGTTTTTTATTGTCTGTAGTTTTACATTGAACTTTACTGATCTGACATGGAGAAAGTGAGTAGGAAAACAGTGTTCATGTTCATTTAAGAGCAGTGGTGTCCAAACATCTTTAAGGGTGTTCATACATGCAGTATTATTATAATCTACAGCACTGCTTCACTTTGCATGAGTCAATAACTCAGTCTAAATAAAATCTGCTTAGCATTCATGTTGTACATGTTTTATTTTACATTCATAAGACAAATATGAATGAACCATAAAAATTAATTAAATTCATATCTAATCCATTCTTTAGATATGTTATGTATTGTCTTATTTCATATTTTATTACTCTGTATGTTAATTTGATCTATTTAATCATTTTAAGGCAAGTATCTATTTTAATAATCATTTAAACAAACACAATTCAACTCCATTTCATCATATTCTACTTTCTGCTTTGAGTTAATTTTTTTAACATTGATGACAGGTTTTTTCTCATGTATTATGTTTCCCCTGTGTATCATCTTGGGATTATTTTGCCTCCAGCTTACTGAAAAAGCTGTTAGGGAATTTCTATGTAGTTTGATATAAATGACATATATAAAGTTTGCAGAAATGATGTCAGCTAAATATCTTTATTTAGGCTGAGGAAATAAATAGTTACATACAGGGAAAACATTTCAGTTCGTCTACACCAAATTCCAATTTAATTCAGAGTCAACATCTGAGACAGAGTTATACTCTCTGTTCACAATTCACAATTGCACATAGCAAAACGCCAAAGAAAATTTTGCCTGCAAAAACAGAGGATAATAGGAAAATTTTGATATTTTATATGTTCACATTTTATTATTTACTGATTTTTAAATTGTTTCAGGCTGTGATTTTTCTAAATTATTTTTGTATGAATATAGATGCAACTGAACTTAAGTGTCACCTGAACTGGGATTACATGGTGTCATAATTTAAATTACTGCAGGTACATATCATACAAATTTTCCATGAGAAAGTATTTCAGATGATAAAAATTAAAATTAATTAAAGACTACATTGTGTTAAAAAAGGTAAAAATTATTACTCTGAGTAAAAAAATGAATTTTTTAAAAACATTTTTGAAATATTTAATCTGTCACGTATGCTACAGGAATATATGTCTAATAGTCTGTCTAATAAAGTATATGCTTTTCAAAAAAGTACTGCTAAACTTAATCACATTTTAGGAAATATTTCTGTTACTGCTGTATTTTACAAGATACCAAAAAAATTACTTTCCTCTAATATCCTTGTTGACCAATGCTACAAATTAGTTATAATCACCAAATATATAGATATTATCTAGTAGTTCATCTGAGGGACACTGTAATGCTCCCTGAAGTGCATTGGATTTGTGTCAAATACATGCTCCACTAAACTGGGTTGCTTTTGTGAATAAAGAAATTCTGTTCAAAAAAAGTTCTGATTTTTTAGAGCATTTTCTGCCTTTATCTTTTGTGAAATATTTTAGGCTTCTTCCTGTGCATCCCTGGGTATGTCCTGCGTGCCTTTTTAGTAGACTATGGTCCTTCATGGAAACTCCTACCCCAATCAGGCATGGTGTGGGTGGATGAAGGGAGGGATTCCAGGAACTTTCTTGCCTCACACCTCTCCCACTCAGATACCTGGCCTCAAAGTACAGCCATGCACACTGTAAATACAACTATTTCCTCCCAAATTTACCGAGTGGTTGCACTGAATTCCTGCCTATCTGTGACCCTGGATGCTCCTTTTCTGACAAGGCATCCTTCACCTTTTTCTGTCTTTGTGAAACTCATTGGCAGAGCTGTACCAGGGATGAGAGAGCACAGATGGAAACATCCTGTGGCTGGATTATACATGGGCTTTGAAGGAGCACATTCAGGACATTAGGATTTGAAGGCATCTGTGCCATATCTGGAAGGAGGAACTGTGAGCCCTCGGTATGAAGGCCAGTGCTGGATGTACAGCGCACACATCATGTGGGTATTTTGATCCTACCCATAATTGCCTATCTGTATTTACAAATACACAGATATAATTGCATTATATACACATTTAATGTTCTTTCTTTACTGTTGTCTACTTTGGTTCACTCTGCTTTTTGTTTGACAATTCCTGTAGCACATTCTGCTTTCAGTCTTACTTGAACTACTTTTCATTCGTGAGCACATTTTATCCTCCTTAAATCCTTTCTTCTTTTGACTCCACTCCTTAAACCATCCTTCCTGCTTGCAGATTTCAGGCCTGCATCAGCTTTCACTTGAATGGTTATGCGGATATTTGTCTCCTCTTACGTTACAAGTGAATTTTGTTGTAGAGTTCCTGAGTTAATATATGTAAAGCACTTTTTGTGCTCTGTTCAATTTGCTTGAATCCTAAATGGATACGGCATGCTGGTTTCAAAGATAGCGTGCATAGGAAACCTGGTATTAACCTCCAGCCATCTTGCATTCTACAACTTAAAAGACACAGGCACTAAGGCACTATGCATAATGAATATGAAACGGTGATCTACATGGCTGATAGCTTTTGAGGTGTTATACTTGAAACATGTGTGATGAAGTATTATCAAAATTCTCCCAATTTACCTTTTTTAAAGAAACAGACTTGTTCCCTATATGGTGATTCATTTTTTGTACTTCTCTCAATATTTTCTTTAAAATACTTGTATCTGTTCACTCTCTCAATGATTTTGTGTTATGCAAAGAGGTACACATATAGCTTACACTGCACTGAAACTCTGGTTGGGATTTGAAGTGAGTTGTGAGATATGCATAAACCTTCTGGTGCAGTGCAATACTTAAGGCATGGGTAATATTTATGTAAAATTTGAGTGGGGTGCTTCACCTCCTAGCTGAACTTTCAGGATAAAATTAATTTACTGTATTGTTTATGAGGAGAAGAAGCACTTCAGAATGGGAACAGGTTTTCCTGTTGCTATTTTTTTAAAGCACTCAGGGGAAAAAGTTAGGTTTAGATGAATTTTAGGCACATATATAAATCTATAAAGGGTCTATTCAGCTCATAATACATATTCAATGAAAACCTATACTACTTATCATACTTCAGTGGTTTGGCTAAGTACTAGTAAGAAAGGGTCATTATGTATTTTATGAGCAGAACTGTTTTGCAAAAAGAATTAAGGAAGTCTCACATCAAAATACCTAATAATCCAGTGTTTGAACACTTCTTAAGGCTGTCAGACACTCAACTCATGTCTCTGCATCATTCTCATGACTTGCTTTCTTCTTCATGACATACTTCCTCCCACATAACAGAGGAATTGAGGGCACCTTCAGCAAGTTTGCTGACATCCTGTGGAACAGTTAATGGGCTATAGGGAATGGATTCTATACATAGGAACTGTGATAGTCTTGGAATTTGTGCCTGTGGAAACCTCATGAAGTTCAACATGGCCAAGTGCAAGGTCCTGCATGTAGGTAAGAGCAGTGCCAAGCACAAATACAGGCTGGGCAGAGAATGCATCAAGGGCTGCCCTGAGGAAAAGGATTTGGGGGTGTTGATTGACAAGCAGCTTAACATGACCCAGAAATGTGCACTTGCAGCCCAGAAAGCCAAATGTATCCTGGGCTGCACCAAAAAAGTGTGGCCAGCAGGTCAAGGGAGTTGATTCTTCCCCTCTGCTCCACCCATGTAAGATCCTGTCTGGAGTACTGCATCCAGGTCTGGGGCTCCTGATGCAAGAAGGACATGGAGCTGTTGGAGTGAGCCCAAAGCAGGGCCAGAAAGATGGTCAGAGGGATGGAGTACAGCTCCTATGAGGAGAGGCTGAGAAAGTTGGGTTGTTCAGCCTGAAAAAGGGAAGGCTCTCCAGGGAGAGCTTTCAGGGAGCACACAAGAAAACTGAAGAGGGATTGTTCACAAGTGTATATAGTCTCAGGATAAGGGAAGTTACTTTAAACTGAAAGAGAGTAGATTTAGATAAGATATTAAGACAAAACTCTTTACTGTAAGAGTGGTGAGGTACTGGAACATGTTCCCCAGAGAATCACAGAGCTTTTATTAATGGAAAGGCTTTCTAGAAATCATCTAGTCCAGCTCCCCTGCCAAGGAAGGGGACAGATGGGTTTTGATCAGTTGACACAGGAATGTGTCCAGGTGGATTTTTAATGTCTCCAGAGAGGGAGACATAGGCAGCCTTTTCCAGTGCTCTGCCAACCTCTATATAAGTTCTTTCTCGTGTTGAGGTGGAAATTTCTGTATTTTAGTTTCTGCCCATTACTTCTTGTCCTATCACTGGGCACCCCTGAAAGAGTCTGGAACCATCTTCTTGGCACTCAATTTTGAGATATTTAAAGCTGTGGATACCCCTTCCAGGAAGTGTTCAAAGCCACGTTTATTGGGGCTTTGAGCCACCTCTTCTAGTGTTCCTTGTTATATCAGAGGGTTTGTAACTAAATGGTCTTTAACCTCTCTTCCTACTCAAACCGTTCAGTGATTCTGATTCTCTTCTGCTCCACAGCTATATCATCTGCTGTAACAATTTAACCATACAATTCTCTGGTAACAACTGCTCTTCCAGTTCTTTGGGTCAGTGGAGGCTGTTTTCAGAGCTGTTAAGATTTCTTAAATCTCAAGGTCACTGCTAGGTAGTTTTGCTCTTAAAAAAGAATCACACTGGCTAAGTAAAGGCACAGAACTAAGCAACAGATATTTGAATGAAAAGGCAGTAATCAGAGTAATGATCATATGTGTGCAATGATCATTAGCTAAAATGTGGGATTCCTTTAAAAATATTTTTAAGGATCTATCACTTCCCAGACAGGAGAAGAGAAGAAAAGAGAAGCATATTATGTGCTTTCTTATGCATATTACCATTTCTTGGCCTTGCTGATGCTAATGGAAAGGGGCAAGCTGGTTACAAAATTTATTATCTCCTTCATCTTTGGCCCTCAGAGAATTATTTCCAGTAAAGGAATAGTCCTTTGTATTTGTAGATTTTGGCATTTCTGTCTTTCCTATTTGCAATATGTTAAAACTTAGCCCCATATACATTTTGTACTATTGCAAATTGTTAACATTTTTTGAGGGAAAGATGTGCTTCATTATTAAATCCTTGAGGGCTGTCCTGTTTGTGTTCTCAGAATAAGATTTAGCTCTGCTTCAAAAAATGCCAAGGAAATTAGCCAATTTAAACAAATACATTTTAATTTGCATAGTTTCTGATTTCCCAGCAGTAGCTTCCCTCTGGAATGCTCATAGTTTTCATTTAATATTTGTATCTGAATAGTTACAAAATAATTTTCCTTCCTTTTCCCTTTCCTTGTCTTGTCTCCTGCCGTTTCTTCTCTCTTTGAACCTAATGAAACATAATTTTCTGGTTTAAATGGGATCAGAACTTTTTTTATACATTTGAATAAAATATGGAATGAAATACACAAAATAATGAAATACACAAAGCATTTAGAGTGCTAAAGAAAATTTACTTAGAGCTCCATATATACGCAAATTTCTGTGAATGGTTGCACTATCCATTTCAGAAATAATAATTAATTTTAGTCCTGAGAGGACAGACAGAAAGTCAGAGATAACAGATTAGAAAAGATGTCATGGAGGTCATCTTTGTCTCATCTTTGGTGGCAGGAAAAAGTTTGTAAGCAAACTCTGTTACAGCATCCTTAATTCCAATGTCCAGAAAAAAACCTTCTTCCTAAACAGAAGTGTGGACACCTGAGTCATCTATTTGTCAGTGGGTTGGAGAGCATTCCATTTTTTTCCAAAGGAAAACCATAAGCATTATAAATATATACTTATGAGACTCAGTTTATACAAATGTATGATTTTTTTTTAAATTTTTAGGGTTTTTCACTATTGCCTTGTTCTTTCTTCTATGCCAGCTGCCAGCTTTCCACTTAGGCATGTATTTTAAGATAAGGAACAATTTTTCCACGATTGACATATCTTTGGAGTAAGTTAAACTAACAGGTAGAATTTCAGGAATGCAGTTAAATGCAAAAGATTTATCAAACCTGCAAATTTCTTCCCTGGAATAAGATAAAAATTGTCAGCATTCATGTAATTCTGGAGAATCGCTGAAAGAATATCACCCCAACCCAAGGATGTTGCATAACCCTCTTCAGAATAAACTTATTTTTTCAAAAACTTTTTGCCTGACTTGCGATGGTTTCACAATATTCTAAATATATGCAAATCTTTTACATAGCCATGAAACAGAGGGAGGATCCTTCCATCCATTAGATTTCAGACTGCGGTTGATGTCTGCTTCACTCCATCTTTATGCAAAGAAAGTTTTCTCCTCTTGCTGATCCATGAAGGAAATTTTACATTTCAGAAAGGGAACAGCACAAAGACTACCCACAAGAAACAGGTCTGTTAAGTGCAGAAGTCAGGGATTTTTATTTTTCTTGTCTAAGAGCTTTAAATCTGGTTGACTTTTCTAAAGTAAATATGTAGAGACTAGTGCAGTGAAAGCCAGATAACTTCTAATATTGCAAGAATAGAATGAGGGGAAACATTGACAACAGTCAAAGAGCTTTTCACACGCTGAGGAATTAAAAAACATTTTGTATTTTTAAAAATGAGTCAAGCTATTCTGTCAAGCTGCAAAAACGAATAAGATGACTCAGATAAAAATGAATCCTAAAATGAGCCAGATGCCATAACGTAGATGATTCAGAATATAGTACTTCCTCAGATGTGTCTTCCAGTAGCATAATGTTATTAAATATTTTAATATATGTGGCTAAGTTTATTGCGTGTCTTTGAGTCCCTGTCAAAGATGTTTTAGAAAAGGAATACAAAGTCTATCAAAGTACTCTCACATGCTCATAACAATAGATATTCTAAACATAAATATTAATACAAGATTATGCAACTGGATTTAATTTTAAAATTAAAAAAATTACCTTTCAATCAAATCTGTAAATCACAGAAGTTTTCAGAAAACAAAAACGATTGGCATTATGAAACAGAAATATTGCTCTTCGGCTGAGTATTTTCCTAATGAATTGTGTCTTGTATACACTCCTGTTGTTCACACTCAAAAACACATTTAAAATACCTTAATAAAGGAAATTAATATATTTTACAAAGTATGCTATGATTCTATCCTTAATGTACAGATACTTTATCAGCATTAGTTTTACACATTTCCTTGGCTACGTGCTCATTATTTCTGCTGCCTAGTGATACCTACAGCTTTAATAAACAAGTAAAAGGTTCCTGTTGTGTGGGTTGTAAAAGCATCACAGGCATTTTGGATTATATTCTTGAAAGATAAGACATTCTGTCTCCACGACAATATAAACTTGTGTAAGGATTAACAAAAACCCTGCCATTTGCATTATATTTCAAATATACAAGATTTCTTCTTTTCTTAGAGGTCTTTGAAAAGATAAATTAGAAAACTAAATGTTACTTTCTTTTACTTGTCTGTCAGCAGAACACAAATTCCAGTGTAAAAACTGAAACTCAAATTGTCTTATCTGTTTTTCAACTGACAGCCCTAAGCATTTTCTAAATGTTATATTAAATAAGTAATAATACCTTATGTACTTATTGCTTCATGTCATTTCTTAGGTAGAAACTTGCTGTGCAAAAAATAAGCATGTATGATTTTCTGGTCCCTGTTCTACTAAAAAATCTCTTTTTGAGCAGAATATATGAAGAGACCTTATTTTTTACACTCCATTATGCAACAGCCTCAGTTTCAAGGGAACACTCTGCTCTTCTGATAATGATTTCTTAAACAACTCAACATGTTTACATGCTTAAAGGGAAATTACTTAAATATGATATCTTTAGAAACACTGTATTTTGTTACTGGAAGATTGAAGCAAATTAATTCTGAATCAATAAAATTAAAAACGATAGATGTAAGTAATATCACTTACTGCAAGCTTTAATGTGACAGATATCTGGACAGCAATTTTGATGATCATACTTATTCAGAGAATGGAAATCTACTGCATATGGCCTCATTTTTCCAGAAAACTTAGTCATGTATTTATCTGTAGGTTACCATTCTGGGTTTATCAAATCCCATCTGTATACACAGCAACATTTATCTTATTGAAAGCTAGGGTTATGCTTTTATGCTGTTTGTTTTTCGAGGCATCAAGGCTTGCAAAGAGCAAAACATAACTGGGATGACTGTTCCCACACTGAAGTTCTTCTGCATGGCTTCTGTTTCTCAAATTCTCAGATTTTTTTTCAATTCAAGTGTTCCTAGCATTCCTACAGAAATATTTATATTTTGGATGTTTGACTACATGATGACAAGTGGAACAGCACCAGCAGAGGAGATCTGAGCTATGTATACATCGGCAAATGATGTGGCTGAGTTGGAATGGATTTATGTAGTGGAATGCTTGGTGCTGGGAATCTCATGTGCATGTAATTTCTGAGAGTGTACTTCAGGCTGACTTCAGTACAGACTCATGGGCTGGCTGATTCATAATCCTGGATTTATTGCATTTTCCAATTTAATTTCATTGGTAAGTAATTCAATTGATGTAGTCTAAGAATGGTTCACAATGTGAACTGAACAGTATATAAGCATATTTAATTTCAAGATTCACTTTTGGAGAACACTTTTGAATTCAACCAGGAGGAATTAGTAACACAGGTGCAGCGTCCTGAATTCTGAACATGACGACATTCCTAAATCATAGGCCATCAGCTAAAAATCACTGTCCTGAATCACAGAATAAAGAGTATTTAAAATCTTGTTACAACTTTTAGGTGAGCTATTGCTCATTCTGAGATAGGGCTGTGTGGGACATAGCTTGTCAACAAGATAAATAACAAAACAGATATACTGGAAATAGAAATTTTATCATGCTTGTTTATGACTTGCATGGGGAAAGGTATGAATGCCTAGGAACATTATGTTCCTTTAAAGCTCATGTCCTTGTGATGATTTTGTTTGTTGTATGGGTTTTCTTGTGGTTTTGGGTTTTTTGTTGTTTGCTTTGTTTGGTTGGTTTGTTTTTGCTTTTGAATCTATTAAAAGAAATTTCCAAATTCTACTTGACACACAACTTTCAATTCTTAAATCCAAGACCAAATAAATGCAGAAAACCGCCAGCATTATTAGAATTCTCTTGTGGGCATCACCACGTTCTGTTCATCAATCTGCTGTACCCATTTTCTTAGCCCTCACTGGGAAATTAAATAATCCTGACTGACAACTGACACATTAATTGCCTTTGAGGGAGCACACCTTTAAAAAGCAGTAATTTAAAGTCTTCTGCTTTGGTGGAAGAACCAATTTGCAGCATCATCAGTCAGGGTTTTGACATGTAACTTTGCACTTGCCATTTTGTTAATAAAGAATCACACTTGAATCCTGAGAGAGTGTTTCCCTAAAGAGAAACTTAGATGTCTTTGTGAAATTAAGATGACTTTGATAGGGACATGTAATGAATGTTTAAATGAGTTATTAACCTTTCATGACTTCAGTGAGTGTTACTGCAAGACAATTCATCATTATATTGTCATAAACTGCAAAAAGGTGAATATCACAGTAAGATCAATTTCTTTAAAAGTTTATTTCTACCTAGTTTCATGAATAACAAAACCATGTTCTTGTGTTTTTAATGTTTAGCAGACTGCAGGAATGAAAATCTTGACAATAACATTTACGATATATCAGTAAATAAACAGAATTTTTTTTAAAAATCATCCAGCAATTAATATTTTCAAATATTTAATTCATATCACTTTTTTTCTATGAATATTTCTTGTCAAGAATAGTTATATTTCTTTCTATCAAAGATAGTCTCTACATGTAAATCAATTTATCAAGAAAACCCTTCCTTTATTTTTTTGTCCTATGCAAAATATCAATGAAATGGAAAATTTTTAAGAATTTTATAATTTAAAATTGTCAAATTCAAGCACTTGTTCATATTCTTAGTGCAGGAAATTTTCAATGCTTTTTTTTTTTTTAGGTGAGTTGGGTGCATTCCAAATTCTCTTTTGAGTAATGAACTAACTTGTTTGATCAGTTATGTCTTGTTTTCATAAGCCTCAGTACAAGGCAGTTTTGATAAATTTTCTTTTAAACCTATTTAAAAACTGTTTGATTACCTTAAGACTTTGAAAATGGAAAAAAAATCATGTAAATTCTTTTCAGGAAGTACAGTCTTTCATGAAGAAAAAATATACCCTTACCAATAAAATTGTGCAGCTTTTAAGTGTATTTAGAATAAGAATTAATAGCACGCAAACAATTGCTTTTAATAGTTCATAAAGCACTATGTCTTTATGAACATTTTAGTCATGTCTTTAGATCCTCTGTTGATGTACCTGCAGTTCTGTGAAATCAGACAAATTCTTTGTAAAGGCAAAATTGTATCTCACAACAGTAAGATTGCCTGTTTCTGGGGGAAGCTACACACGTTCTTTTATTGTCATTATATTGGTGGAAAACTCTCTTAAGTCAATAGTTTCTTTTACTGACTAAAACCAATTAATACTAAGACATCCCTAAATTATGATTAATAACAAGATCTTATATAATTGTTTATACCTTCATTTTCAAAATAATGTTTAAAAAGAAGTTGAGAAATTGCTAATACTTTGAGTATTTAAAAGGCTGTTTTATTTAGAAATATACTGTAAGTATAAAAAGAAAAATTATTGGGACAAGCAAGTGACGTGCAAAACACAATATTGAGAATGAAAACTTTCAGCAATAACATGAAGAAGCTTTTAAGACTGGAAATGCACTGCTTTGTGTAGGTGACACTTGCTCCCCAAGAGCTGTAAATTATTACACACAGTATGAAACTGGAATCAAACAAAGAGACAAGATTATTTTCCACAACAGGAACTATGTGTCCTTTTGACACAATTCTGTGACAATTACAAAAAAAAAAAGTGCCCTTTCCTGTAATGTGTTTGCTCTCATTATTTGTCTTTTTTGTCGTCATGTCAGCAATTTCAAATCTGAAAGTTAAATCATGGCAAATTGTCACAGTGGTAGTTCATGCAGTGTTAGAAGTACATTTATGTGATTGTTTTAGTAAATGGCTCATTGAAAAAATATTTTCTGCTCAGTTGAGTGTTTTGCTGCAGGGAGTAAAGCATATGAATCTGAAATACAAATTCAAGTTATTCATGTGTAAAAATTGACCTTTCCTTGATATATTCTTAATAAAAATATTCACTAAGTTGATTATGAACTGGAATTTTGTGTTGATTTCATTTTACCTTTGGCAATAAAATGAATGCAAATTTATGCTATTTAAATATTTAAAATTAAGCTGAACCAGAAAATTTACGTAAGTAAAAAAAAAACCTACTTATATGTCATAGAAATTATTTTCTTTAAAAATTGTCACACATTCTTTAAAAATTGTCACATTTCTTATGGAAAGTGTTCTCATAAATATTATGTTCTGTTTATTCCAAAGCAAACCATAAAAATAAGAAAAGAAAGAAATATTTCTGTCTGAATTTTAATAGGATTAATTTTTTTACAAAGTAGCTGTGACTGTATAAATGGCTACCCTAGAAATATTGAAGATACTTTAGTTCAGAATTTAAAAATGTCTGGGATAGTCATCAGAGATATGAAAACTCCAGGGAATTGTTCTATCCCTACTGTTTGCACCTGTAACAAAAAGTAAATTAATAGTTTTGTCATAGATATGCACATTTGCATATTCAAGATAGTTTAGATATTACTATCATCTAGCTGCACCCAGAACTCAAAGGGTATTGCAAATCATCATATGCAAAAAAGCGTGTCAAAACATTGTCACAAATAATCTAATTTTCTTCTCTTTTTTTCTTAGCTTTTCCAAACTGTAATTAACTTTCATATGAAATGGAGATGCAGTCTTTTAAGATTTCTTCATAGTTGATAATGTGCAAAAAGGTTAAGCCGCTGTATTAGTACAGAAGAAATAATGGATTACAAAATATAGTGAACTCTGAACCATTAGGCTCATTTTGGCAATGCACACAGAATTATTTTCTACCCATGGCTGTGACTAAAAAAAAGGACAAAACTCTTTTGTTTGGGGTTTTTTGTAAAGCCAGTATGTAGTTACTTCAACATGCTATATGAAACTGGGTGGGATCTACCATCTCTAATGTAGAGAGTGAGTGAAGCTCTTAAAAACCACAATTATTTGTGATTTTTGCTTTGACAATTGCCAAAGACACTAGTAAAACACTGCTTTCTTACCCAGTCTAGGAGGAGTTGTCAGAGTTAGGACACAGTGACTACTGCCTCACCCTGGGTTTGTATGTGAGAGCTGCTGCACCCCAGTAGCCTGGGAAGGGAGGAGCAGTGTGCTTGTGGGTTTAGATATGCACAGGAGTTGCAGTTTCGGAGACATCACTTTCTCTCAACTGCATTCTTGATTACATGGGAGGACACTGCTTCCCTAAAGGGGTTCTTTTACTCACTTTGTAGGAGAAATGTGCTAGAAGCTTGAATTTAGTTTCTACAGGGAAAAGGAATCTTCTGGTTCTTAGCACTTCCACACTTACTTTTGCAGCTCCAATAATGTATTTGCAAGATAATTTTTTTAATGTACTTTCATATAGGTAAGTCAAAACAGTTTTAGGACCACAACTCAAGTCACTGGGTTGTACTTATTTGTTTTTAGTGGAGGGAATAGACAAAGAGCATAGCTTGACTTCTTTGGTTCCTTGGAGGTGTGGTTCGCTAGACAGATGAGAAGAAAATCTCATTTATAGTTAACTGCCAGTTGTCTTCGCACTGAGGGATGGAGAACTGTTCTTACTGCAAATGAAAGAACATGCTATTGCATGGATGCATCAAACTCAAAATTTTTGTTTCCAGAGATACCGTGAATTTTTATTCTGTTGGTCAGAGGGTTCACACAAATGAAAGGCAGTGACTCTTGCTAAAGTATTAAAGCTGGAGTAGCCAACAGGGGTAGCTTAATGACATCATGGTGTCATCATGGTAATTCACCAGTTAAATTATTTTCTCACAATAATTTACTGCACAAGACAGTCATTAGGACATCCTATCCCTAGTACATCTCTAGGATATCTCTGCAGAGAATGAGCTCTGTTCTCATATGCTGAAGTAGAAAGAAAATGGTAGCATAAATAATCTCAGCAGATTTTGAGTTGGGAAGAAAGCTGCACTAATTCTTTGGAATTCTATGAGACTCATTTTCATATATTTTATGTCTCTCGTGCTCTTCATTTTCCTGTAGTTAGTATTTTCATTAGAAACCAAACACAGAGACAGAATATTTCTTAATTGCATTGGTGCATCTTCAGCAAAATTGTACAAGAAAAATTTGGTCCAATAACTCTGGAAAACTTTCATTAAATGGGAATTTACCCTGTAGCAGATTTGCAAGCTGTTCAAATTTCTGCTAAGTTAAGTCAATCAGTCTCCATAACAAGAAGATAGTTCCATGAAATGCCTGAGGCCCTGTGATTCTCTGTTGGTTTCTACAAGGCAAAAAATCTCAGATTTGGTCAACTTGTTCAGAGGAAATATCTTGTTTGCTATGAATGCTCCACAATAATATGATCAGAATTCCTGACATCTCTGTCTGTGCTCCAGAAAAACAAACAAACAAAAAAAAAAACAAAATGAAAAAACAACAAAACAAAAAACCAAAACAAAAAAAACCCCAACATTTCCTGTTATTTGAAGTTTGTTTTTTTTTCTTTATTCTTTCTCTTTCATACCACAGTCTGTTTCCAAGGCATCCCAAGTAATTTCAATAATGCTCCCTGTTCACTTAGAAATTTGCAACAGCCTCATTTTGATGGATATTTCAAAGCAGATTTTTATAAAAATTGTTCTGAATTAAAGTGGAATACAGAAACACATACAAGCTTTCTGCACAATAGAAAATGTGGAGACCACAAAAATACAGAATTAAAAACAGTGTGAGAGGGGATTTCTGATTTGTTTGTCCATATTTAAGTGAAATGTAATTGCCACATGTATTTGGTCTTTGTCATTCTGCTTTGTGAGACTGAAGGTAAAAGGAGAAAAGAAAGCCTAAAAATACTGAAGTATTTTTAAGATTTTTAAAATTTTGTGTTCTTGGTGTACTCAAGGTACAAAATCAGAGAAATTCTAACCATATTGCTGTGACAAAACGGATGTAGTGTTTCATTAGGAGTTCACCAGCTTGAAACAAGGAAACTTGTGCTAATACTTGTCTTTCCAAGCTGAACTACACTGTAGGTTGACCTTGCCTGGATGTACAGTGCCTACCAACTGGACAGAGTAGAGAAAATGAGGTGGAAAACGACTTGTAGGTTAAGATAAGGTAGTTCACAAAAGCAAAAAAGCAAAAGTTTACACTGGGATAAACAAAGAGAAAAAAAGGTTCGTCTTCCCATCAGTGAGTGGTGTCCATCCACTTCCCAGCAGCAGGATTTCAGCACATGGAGCAGTCACTCCAGAAGGCAAACACTGCAGATAACAAACACCCCTGCGTTCCTCCTCTCTCAGCTGCTGTAGCTGAGCTGTCCCAGGTGTGGAATGGCCCTTTGGTGGCTTTGGCCCAGCTGGCCTGGCCGTGCCCCCTGCCAGGACCTTTCCCACCCAGCCCTGGATGGGGCCGGGATGTTGGGAGCCAGCCCGGGGCTGTGCCAGCCCTGCCCAGCAGCAGCCACAGCCCTGCAGGGTATCAGAGGGGCATCAGCTCCTCTGCAGCTGCCAGGGAAAGCACAGCACTGCCAGGGCTGCTGGGGGAAGTGAACTCCGGATCAGCCAGTACAAAAAAAGCCTAAATAGAAGAAAAATTGTATTGATACAAAATAAGTCCTGTATTTGATATATTATAGGAGTTTAATATTAGAACTGAAATAATTCTAACAGCAAACATTAACTCCTGATTTTTCTAGTCATTGATGAACATGTGTCATGTTTGAAGAAGAGGGATGTATCATTAAGATGGTTTTGTACTGAGAGCAAGATGAACACTGATATCCTGATTCTTTACTCAAGTCCCTTCCATTTCTATTAATTCAGAAATCACTGTGTTTTCAATCTTCTTTGTTATCTTTTTTTTGTTTTCCTTCCCCCTCCCTTCTTCCCTCTTCTTTTTTTTCCCTCTCTGTCTCTTTGTCCCTCTCCTTCTTCCTCTCCCTCCCAGCCCTCTGTAAAAAATACCCAAAAGCCATCTATCTGGTGACTTCATTATTGATAGATACACAAGTTTACTTTCCCATTTCTCTATCTATATCTAAAAGAAAAATTTGGTCTGGTTATTTGTCTCCAAAGGACAAAGACAAGACAGTAGTGGGTTAGATTTTTTTTATTATGCCCCCTTCCCCCCTTTCCCTTTCCATTATGTCTTTAAACAGTTTTAAGACATCTTCAGAGCATGCCTACAAAGTCTATAATAAGAAGTTAAAGTCATACATTCTTTTTAATCTTTATGATTTAATTATTTTTCACCTCTAATTAAAGCAATTTTTAGGAAAACAGAACTGTTAACTTCAGGTTCTTACAGGAAAATATGAAGAAACAAGTATCTGCCTAGAAGTGGATTATTTTGACTCAGCTATGAGGTCTCAAAAACCCCCACCTGACCAAGGGGATAGCCCAGATTGAATTTCATTTTTGGGAGAGTCTGCATGTCTTATGCTTTTGCGGTTAGGATTTGGTTTTTTGTCTTTTTTTTTTTTTTTTTTTTGTTTTTTTGTTTGTTTGTTTGTTTTGGTTTTTTTTTTTAAGTTAATACTGGAATTTTGACAATCCAAAGAGCCAGAAAAGGCTTCTCTATTTTTCAGATCATTGAAGTGACATATTTGGGAACAGAAAGTATAGATAAGGGTATCTATAATGCATTTCTCTTCTAGAAATTTTGTAGCTTGAAAATTTTACATTTTCTATGACACCAAACCCTTCTGTTATTTTGCAGGGATGATGTTTCAGTTGGTTGTGTTCTTGACTATGTATATTTAGTATGCATTTTATTCTTCAGTGTAATTATTTTGTGGGATATTTTGTCTCTGAGTTTAAGACCTCTTAAAGTTCAAATCTTACCACGAAGAGGAAAATTAATTTAGATTTCCTAAATTAATTCATTAATTAGATTTCCTTTTCTAACCAATTAGTTTTCCTGTTTTAACCAATAAGGAAAAATTAACTAGCAGTAAGTTTTCTTTTGTCTACTGTGAAAGTAATATGGATGAAGAATGCTTTACTTGTGAACCTGGTGGAATGTTGCTGAGAACCATAGTGCCAGTCATTCCACAGTTTCAACAGTGAGATGTTTTAGCATGTCTGTGAACATAAGAAAGACATAAGCCCTTATTGGAATATCAGATGGATGCTTAGGTGTTTTAGGAGGAGAGAAAAGCTGAAAAATGTCTTTTAGGGGATCTCAATATTGGTTGAGGTCCCTGCAGAGGAAAGTTTTATGATAAAAGATTCTGATCTACATGTACAGAAACATACAGAGGCACAAAGGTGGAGGTAACTCAACAAACCAGACAGAAAATTTCCATTTCTGGGAATGGAAATGCACATTTCTGCGAATGTGTATTTCCAAGTGCATCCCAGGAGAGTTTCCTTTCCAAGGACCAGATTACACTCACCACCATAAGAGAGTGGGATCTTCCCTTCAGGTCACCGTTCACACTGACCGTGGTGACTGCCTAGGTATATGGGACACAGTGTGGAAGCCAGAGGAAGACTATTTTGGGAGTGTACAAAAATGTTTACAGTATGCTTTGGGGGAGCATGGTGGATTGACTCTGACTGGATGCCAGGTGCCTGACAAAGCTGCTCTATCAGTCCCCTCCTCAACCAGAAACAGACTCACATGTCAAGATAAGCACAGGGATAGATCACTCAGTGATAACTGTCATGAGCAAAACATACTTGGGGAATTTAATGCAATTTATTACCAATCAAATCAGAGTAGAATAATGACAAATAAAAAATAAATCTTAAAAACACCTTCCCTCATCCTTCCCTTTTTCTTGTGCTCAACTTCACTCACAGTTTTCTCTACCTGCACTGCCTTCCGAGCAGCACAAGGAGATGAGGAACGGGTTCTGTAATCAGTCCATAATACATTATCTCTGTCACTCCTTCCTCTTCATGGGGAGGACTTCTCACACTCTTCTCTTGCTCCAGCATGGGGTTCACCCCATAGGAGACCATCAGAAACTTCTACAACACAAGTCCTTTCCACAGACCCTGCTCTTCATTAACTGCTCCAGCTTGGGTCCCTTCCACAGGGTGCTGACTTTCAGGAGCAGACTGCTACAACATGGATATCTCATGGGCTCACAAGTCCTGCCAGCAAACCTGCTCCAGCATGGGTCCTCAAGTCCTGGGGGCCACAGGTGCTGCCAGATGTGTTCTGCAGTGCAAGCTTACACACATGTGTGTGTACAGGTCCTGCCAGATGTGTTCTGCAGTGCAGGCTTACACACGTGTGTGTATCTGTGTGCCTTGGGGCTTTGAGAGCCTGGGTGCCAGCAGCTGGGAGAGTGAGGACATGAGGGCTCTGATTAGCACATGGACTGTAAGGCCAGCTCCTGGGGAGATGTGTATCACACAGATACAGCCACAATATCCACACAGATGTACAGAGACATGTTTCTCGCTAATGCATCTTCAGCCTGCTCAGCCTGTGAGGGAAATAGGAAAAGGCTACTTATGCTGTTTGTACTTGCATGAATGTTGTCTTTTCTGTCTGTGCTGATCTGTGTGGCTTGCCAGGGAGATATATGTGTATAAAATAGATGCAATTGTCTGTGTGCATACTGAGAAAATGTGCCCAGTCTTGCTGCTGGAGCTGAATCAGCCTTGGTTTTCTTGGTCTACTCAGTTCAACAACCCTGGTAACCATATGACTCTAACCAGAGGGTGTCAGAACTATAAATGTTTCCAGAGTATGACCCTTCCCTTCACTAAAGCTGTAGATCAAGAACACCTATAGGATTCTTCTTGACTCCCTTCAGGTTCGGGCTTCTTCCTATGTAACACACTTTACAGGGTTCTTTTGTAGGCTCTTTCTCCTTTGATACCCACACCTTTAAAACTGAAAGCACAAAGCAAAAAGGAGTATTTTTTTAAACTGTGTGTTTTGAATGCACTTTCAGCTGGATGGCTGTATTTAAAATCAGAAATTGACAGTTTATGTTGGCTAAAAGCATTTCCAGGGGAGAATATAAGGTCTTCAAAGGCAGGAGAATGTTACAGACTTTCTCTTATGATTCATTCTCAACTGTCTCTGAAAACTTCTTTTAGCTATCAGGGATTTCACAACACAGTTACTAAATGTAGATGCAGCCAGGCTTTTTTATAAATGATGCATTTATTCCTAAAAAATGGGTTTATGTCCATTTCTCAATACAAAATATACAGAGATATGAGATGAGGGATGAAATGTAAGGTGCAGTCTCATCCTACTCTGATATGTCTTACAGAATCTTGCAATCTCAAAAGTGTTGCTTTTAAAATAATTTCAAGTTAGTGGTATTAAGTGCCTTCCCTTCTCTTGGCCTTGACTCTGTGCAAGCACTCCGCAGCAATAAGAGAAGCATCCCTGTGTTACCAACATAATTTCCAGCACAAATCCAAGACACAGACCCATACTAGCTACTGTAAAAAAATTAGCCCTATTTCAGACAAAGCCAACACTCATTGGCAAGTAAGGGTGAGGGCAGGGAACTTGAAAATGCTAAAAGGGCTTATGCAAACCATGGACCTTTTGAATCTTTTTGTACAAAGGGAACTAGAACATACTTATGACCATGTGTAATGTTTTAGGGCAAATTTGTTAAAGAATCTGCAAAGGAGGGCCCCTCCAGAAAGCAAAACCCACACGGCCCCTCCCCCCAACCGGTTCGGGAAAAAATTCCTCGGAGAGAGGTGGAAAGAACCTGTTTATTTGACTGGCCCAGCACTCCCCAGCACACAAAATGAACAATACCAGATGACACCGCTTTGAGAAAGAAGAAAGATGACAAAATCAGAAAGTCTCTTTCGGGGGTGGTTGCTCTGTTCTCAGTCCCTCCGGCGCTGGGGCAGCTGCTGCAGCCGAACCTTTGGTGTTCCCGGGTCCCAGTCCGGAGCAGGTTCGAGATGGTCACAGAAACAGGAGAGGAGAAACAGTCCAGGAGGCAATGTGGACTGTTTAGCTAGAACTAGCTAATAAGCAGAGGCAGAAAGCAGAGCAGAAGCAGAAGCAAGAGCAGAAAAGCAAGCCAGCCAAGCAGCAGGCTAAGCAAGAAGAGAAAAAAACCAGCCCGATGTACGCTCTCTCTGTGTCCCTGATAAGAGAAACCCAAACAAAACTTCCACTCTTCAGAGCCGGTCTTAAAGGCACAGAACAGAGGAATGGGGATACAAACATCATAATGTCACCCCAGGACACCATGAATTAGAGAAAAGATGAAATCATGATTCTTTTATAAACTAAATTGGAAGAGCATCATGAAAAACTCTGTGAACTTAAATTAGAAATAAGGACCAGTCACAGATTTGAAAAGTTCTGTGACTACTAAGTCCACTATAGACAATCACTCATTTTCTCTTTTTTTGATCAAATCACAGTGTCTGAACATGTATGTTTATACATCTTTCATATTTTCAATTTTCTCATGAATCTAGCTTTCATATTCTCCTAAAGAGAAGTTTGGAATATAAAATGGATGCTCTAAACACTACAGCAGAAGAATTAAAGCTGTCATTTATTTGTGAATTTAACATGAGGAGAGGCGGAGGGACTTCTTGGCTGAGAAAAGATGCTCCTTTAAGGGAGCTGAATAGCACTTTTCTAATATTAGGGAGAAAGTCACCCAGTAAACAGAGCCAGGCTCATCACAGCAGTTGAAGGCAAGAGGAGAAGAGACAATGGATATTCATTTAAATGAGAGTTGTCATAAACATGATGTCTAATCAGATATAAGAATAAATGCTTTCACATTTATAATAATAAATAATAAATGTGGATAATAAAGCCTTGAAGGAGGTTGTCCAAAGAAAGATTTTTTTTTCCCAAGTTTCCATCCTTACATGTTTGCCCAACTATATAAATCTCTGAGCAATCTGATTCAATCTCAAAACTCTTCCCTGATTTGAGAAGTTTTGACTAAAGTCCTCTCCAGTTTGAGTTATCCTATCATTCTGTGCATTATACTGAAAGTCTTCCCTGAATATTTGAAAAACATTTTTCTCTCTACAGAAGATTGGGTAAGGGTGTTTTGAGCTTTCATTAGAGATGAGTGGAAAATGCTAGAGTTTGGGTTTCATTGTTTGGTTTGAGTTTTGGTGTGTGTTGGTTGGGGTTTTCTTAACCTTTTGGTTTGGGTTTTTTGATTTTTTTTTAACATTTTTTATTTACATTGGAAATGCTGTGATTTGTGAAAACAGGTTATCATGCTGGTGAATTTATGTGATACATTGGATCAGTCAGTAACTTTTCATTCATGCACAAGCCTCAGAGCTGTGATTGCAAAAAAGGCACAACTACCAGCAGGCAAAGACATCTTACATTATTTTGGAAATCCTAGCTTCCTGTTGGACAGCAGTTTATGCATGAATTTTCATGATCATGGACAAAAATCTCCTACCACTGTAGTTTAGGGCACAATCTAAACCAAGGCTTTTAGAGCCTAAAGGACATTGGATGGACCAGCAGGGATAGACCTGTAGAAAGAGAGAACAAGTCTATGTGCTTCTGCTCTCAGCAGTACTAGCAGCAGAAACTGCTGGACTGAGTTCCAGGGAGAACAGCTGATCACTGTCCCTCTCATACTGGTTTGCCACCTTTACAATTTGCTGCTTGAATTGCTGCCAGAGGGAGTCTTCCAACTGAAAGAGAATGGAAGAAGCATTTGAGATGCTAATCCCTGACAGGTGAATACATTTTATATTAAATACTGAAAAGCAGAAGCTGTCATGGAAACAAAGACCACATCACCAGGCCACTGTTCCATAAGAAGTTTATCTTGTATGTTGTATTCACACAGAAGAATATTTTTTTTTTGTTTATTTTTACCATTTATTTCTTGATTCACAGTCCTGTTCAGATGATGATGATGTAGGATTTAGATGATGACTAGGATTTTAGCACAGCACTGCTCAGTACTGTGCCCCCATAACACGACACTGACAGACTGGTCAGGCACAAGTCTCACCTTTCCTGGGGCACTGACAGACAAATCCAACTCTAAAGATTGAGGAAATCTCCCCACACTAAGGGTCAAAGACATCTCCCCATTTCACATGACAAACAAGTAAAAATGTTTTGGTGAGACATCTTTAACAATGTGAAAAGTAGTTGGAATTTTATATTTGTGTCTATAAAAACTGGGATAGAACATAGCAGAAGCTTTCAGATCTTTGTCAACATGAGAAAAGGATTTTGTTGCTTACATACTGGGCAGGGTTCATCCTTGAATAACTTTATAACATTTTTATTTTGTGGTTTTGTTTATACACAGCTAAAAAATGCATAATCTATAGAACTGCCAAATATTTGTCAGTGCATTTTGGTAGGATTAACCTCCCAGACATACTAAAATCTCTGAACACTGATTGAAGTTTCACTTGAACCACACACTACAAGAAAGTCATAAGGAAACAAATAAAAACCAAGAGAAAATTCTGCCCTCCCAAACTAAGCTAGGTGAATATATTTTTATCTTAACCTTTAAACATGTGATATATCCTGTAATATTTGAATTTCTATATATATCCTTCATAACTTCTGCGTCAACTTGAACCATTAAAGCAACAGGGTATTTTAAAAGTACTGAATAAAGTTCTTTGTGTAATAGTATCTGATTTTTTCAGTCTGTTAGAGTAAATGTATTTGGAGCTGTAGGATTGTTGAAATAAAGTAGAAAGTAACCTTTATTTTTAAAATCAATATTTGTAATATAAATGTGCAATTTGTATTTGATTTCAGATATTTTCTTTATCCCACTTTTTTTTTTTTTGTTGTTGTTGTTGTTGTTTTTTTGTGTTTCAACTCCTAAATCTAGAGTTGGTTTCATGTAGGAATTAATGAATTGTGAGTTCTCCCCCCGTTTTTAATCTCAGGACCAAAATTAAATCGTGTGATTAGAATTGGCTTCCCATTGAGTTTTATTAGGATGAGTTCTGATTTCTGAGTGAAACCCTGAGGTTCTCCCACATTCAATCGACAGGATGTATATTTTGGTGGCATTTTGTTATCACACAGACTTGTGTTAAACTAATTATAAAGACATATAAGTTTAGATTTATTTTAAGCAAAACCTCAGAACTGCATCAAGTGCTCTCTGAAAGTGCCCTGAAATTGCTGCATGTTGGCAGGGGTTGACTGAGGGTATCAGATCTTCTCTGTGGTCATTGCTCCAGGCTGCAGTTTTTTTCCATGCCTACTGAGCATAGATAGTGAAGTAGTGGATGAACACTCTTGGATTTGATGGATCAAAGCATCGACCAGTAAAGTGATAAAGTGCTTTCCCAGAGTGCTGCTGGTTGCCCCTATGTTGTCCCAGTGCCTTGCCAAATTCTTCTCCAGTACAAAGTGTAGGTTGAAAAATTCTTGAGACTTGATACACAATAGTTCAGAAAATACTATATATAAATCACACTTTACCTGTGCATTTCCTGTCTGCTGATTCACGGTCAAAAATTCATGTTGCACTTTAGTGAGAAAGAACTTTTCTTCCCTTCCTTTTCTTTCCCTCTCTGCTTTTTCTGTCTGTTTAATTTTTTCTCATTTTAAGTCAGCAACAGCAAGGATCATTCAATACATGATTGTGCTCATTTATTTTCTTTTGCTGTTACTATTTAAAAGAAATAGACTAAGGTCACATTATTCTGAAGAATTGCACAACTAGCACTTGAGAAGGCACAGTACTTAAACATATTTAAAATAAGGACATCACCAAGGTAAAGCAGAAGGAAACAAGAGAGACAGTAGTTTAATCCTATTTCTGGGAGACAATACCTCAGCTTTACAATATTTGTTGAATTGGTTGCAACCCTAAAGGACCACAGATAATTCCCTCAACCAAGAATGAAAGACAAGAGTTGCCATTGTACATGGCTGTTGAAAACTCTTCTTTTAATATGAAAGATTGTTTGAACATAAGTCTCCAGAGTGCCTTTCTCAGAAAGACGTAATGAGGTCACAAAAGAAAGAATTTCAGAAGGAATTATCAAACTTAGAGGAACTTGAAAAGGAGGTGCTTTCAGGAAGTAAATAATGCAATCAAAGGGTGACTAATTGCAGCACATGGGAATCCTCTCAGGGGTAGGTGTAAGGATTATGTTTTAGATCTCAAACTCGCAAATGTTGTTCCTTCCAGATGTGCTTTGCAGCAGTCCTTAAGAAGTGAAGAACACCCAAACAGTTCCAAAACTAAGAGTTATCCAAGTCATACTTGTTCTTTCTGCATAAAAACACCCTGAAACATATAGCCTGGAATTTTACCTATTGAGACATCATATTTCAAACACACTTTCCAGACATTGAAAATGTTTTGGAGATATTGCAATGTCATAGCCACTCACCAGCAAAAGTAAATCCCTAACTTTCAGTTTCAGCCATTTGTGTACTTCAATACCTAAACTCACAGCCACATAGCATATATCAGGCAGTGAAATAAGATAATTACAGAGTTAAAGTCTATTATATCTATGCTGTTCTCAGTAAGTTCTTTAAATATTAATCAAGGCTCTGGGAGATTACCAAAGGGATAATTCATAAAACATCGTTCTTCTAAGGAGATATCAAATGCAATATGAAATTATCAATTCAGCAGAAAAACACAACCCCCAAAAAAAAGAAAGAAAATATTGATATGGCAAATTTATAGCTGTAAAATAACAAAACAGTATGGAGAAGAAATAATAATTAAATGCAGGGAGAAGCAAATATTTTAATCTCATCCAAATTAAAATATCTTTACATGAAATTAAAAGACATTACTTTTCTACAAGGTGTAATATAGAATTTTGACTGGAACCTAGATATAAGTACTTGTGTCAGTAATAAGGCCATCTATATAAAAATAGAACAGGATGCATAACTTACTAAGTTCCAGCCAATTAAAAAATATTTAAAAACATATTAATTCCATGTAAGCTTTAAACCTTATACTTTGAAGGCTACTTACATTAAATAACATTAAATTCTGTGCTACTGAATGAGGTACTAACTAGATTCATCTCTTTTAGTAAAGTGCATGTTTTGTATCTGTGCACTGACTGCACAAGGCAAAATTGTATTAATTTTGCTAAGAAGTCATACAGAGATAAATAAAAAACAGATTTATGAACCTCATCTGGTTTTAAGCAACTTTTTCCTATTCTTGAAGCAAATAAGCACTTTTTCTTGCCTATGGCAGAATATTTTTAAATTGTTTCCTATGGACATACTTTATATGCTCCATGTACATAAATAAAATTAGGTTGGAAATTAGAATAAAGTTTTTCACAAATGTGTTTATGAAATTCTAGACTAGTAATCCAGTAGGGGGATGCATGTATCATAATCCAGCTACTCTTTAAATGCTTCCACGTTTATCATTATGCTAAGTTTATATGGCACTGTTTTGGTAGTGAGAGGCATCAAGAGATTGTTTCTGTAAATCAATGCCAGAAGTTGCCCCCATGCCTAGCGCCAAACTGTTTTTTAGGATGTTGAAACTAGGTCTTCTACTACTTTAATGCTCTTTAGCCAGCTTCTGTATTTCTTCTTTCTCTCTCATTGAGTTTTGATTTGGTACTGCAAAAGAGTATCTGCATCTGCAATGATAGCATCAATTAAGTAAAACCCAAAACTGATAGAATCGTTAGGCTTTTGTCTTAGGAGAATTTCCTGATGGAATCAAGGCCAATCACCTTCAGATTTTAGAACTGCTCCTCAGATCCTTGATTCTTGTAAAACGTCTTCTCTTTTTTTTTTTTCCATTAAAAAGCAAAGGCCCTCTGAACTTGAGGAATCTATTTTCTCAGAATTTATGTTCTGAAAAGGGTACATGCTCAAGATCTATCATTTGATCATTTCAAAATATGCTCTATTCCTATTTCACACCTTTCTTTGTTGGAAGAGTTAGATTTTTTTGATATTTTTTGCTTTGGTTTATTTGTGTTTTGGGGCATTCTTTTGTTTTATATTTGGGTTTGCATTGGGCTTTTTTCCTAGTAGTGTTATTTCTGTCTTCCCAAGGCTTATTTCAGAGTTTATATAAATTATGCTGTCACCAAGAGAAGAGTTTAACTTTCTGCTGCACATTAAATCTGCACAACAAAGGATTTAATCTTAGTTTAGTTTTTGTGCAATGAAATTTCTGCTTGATTAGGAGAAAAGTCCTTTCTGGCACATCTCTCAGGGTCATTGAAACAGGCTTCCAACTACATCCCCTTTGTCTTGAAAGGATTCTAGTCATTCAAATCTGCAGACGTATTCGCTGGCTCAGGATCTCCCAGACAGGGGAATTCTTAATTGGAAGCTGGATTCTTTTTTTGAAGCGATTTACTTATCTTCTCATTGTTTTATCAAAAATTGCATCCTAAGCATCTGCTAAATAGATACATATTTCCAGTGTCCAACCATTGGTTATGAAGAAGCGCAGAATCAGCTGTACCTCTTAGTGATGTAGGAGGACTTAGTGTGAGCCAAAAAAAATTCAGACACTTTATAAGCTTAGCTGTTTAGGTTGTTTTTCTATGACACGCAACTTTAAATATTACAGAAATTTTTTAAAAAATAATGAATTTTCTTTAGGAAAGTCAAATGGACTGATAGAGAAAAAGTGCCTTGACATCCCCATAATTTTGCTCCTAAAAGGAAAGCTGGAAGAATTTGTGAAAGCTGAAACTACCCTCCAGAGCCTCAGTTTTACATCAAGAAATAGCATTTTTTTACTACTGCACTTAATATATTTTTAAATCTACTCTCAGTTTACAACTAAAGTTCCCTGGTGAATGAAAATATTTTAGTGTCTTTATGACCTATGATACATAATTTATTGAATTCTATGATTTTTTTTCTACCTAAAAGGGAAAACTTTCACAGAATCACAAACTAGGTCAGTTTGGAAGGGACCACAGTGTGTGATATTGTCCAACTTCCCCACTCTATCAGGGCCATCCTAAAGCACAGGGCACAGGATTGTGTCCAGATGGCTCTTGAATATCTCCAGTGAGGGACACCCTACGACCTCTCTGGACAAACTGTTCTAGTGCTCAGTCATTCACACCACAAAAAAAATTTCCTTATGTTCAGGTGGAACTTACTGTGTATCATTTTACGCCCATTGCTTCTTGTCCTATGGTTTGGCACAATCAAGAGGAGCCTAGCTCTGCCCTCTTGATAGTCATCCTTTAGACATTTATACACATTAATGATGTCCCCTCTCAGTCACCTCTTCTTGAGACTGAACAGGTTTAGCTCCCTCAGCCTTTCCTTGTAAGAGAGATTCTCCAGATCCTTGACTATCTTAGTATCTCTGTACTGGACCTGCTCCAGAAGCTCCATCTCTCCTTGTACTGAGGAGCCCTTCTGGGGCAGTTCTTCAAATGTGGCCCCACCAGGGCTGAGTAGAGGGGCAGGATCAGCTCACTCGACCTGCTGGCAATGCTCTTCCTAATGCAACTCAGGATTCCCTTGACCTCCCTAGCTACAAGGAGACACTGCTGGCTCACAGAGAGCTTGTTGTCCACCAGGATCTCCAAGTCCTTCTCTACAGAGCTGTTTTCCCTATTGGTTATGCTGTATTTTGCTCACTTCTATTCATATCCCATTTCTCCAGCAGCATTTTCTCCTCCTCTCCCCATTTATTACCAAAACTGAATCAGAGACCAAGATCCTAGTTGCATTTCTTATATTTTTAAACTTATCTTATGATTGTAAAAAAAAAGAAGACCCCTCTACTCTTATAAATTGAATCACAGTGTAATAAAGTACTACAAATTATTGCTACTTACAGTTTTCCTTTTCAATAGGAGTAAGACAGAAATGGCTCTCACAATTTTTCATTGTGAATTTCAGAGGATTAAAATCTGTGAAATAAACCAGTGCATCAAAACCTACTACAATATCTCTGTTGTCTAATATCTAAACAGGTACCCTGTGAATGATTAAATAGGAAAAGTTTCTCATGAGAAACAAGACAATGATGGTAAGGGGACTAAAATCATAGAATTATTTAGTTTGGAAAAGACCCTTGAGATCATTGACTCTAACCATTAAACCAGCACTGCCAAATTCAGCACTAAACCATTTCTCTAAGTCCTCATCTACATATCTTTTAAATACCTCCAGAATGGTGACTCAATCATTTCTCTGATTAGTCTTTTCCAATGCTTGACAACATTTTCACTGAAGAATTTTTTTTCCTAATATCCACTTTAAATTTCACCTTGTTCAACTTGAGGATGTTTTTTCCTGTCACTTGTTATCTGGGAGAAGACACCAACCCCCACCTGGCTAAAACCTCCTTTCAGGTAGTTGTAGAGAGGGATAAAGTCATCCTCCAGTCTCCTTTTCTCTTGTTGGAGGGTATAGTTGGTCAGATGACAAAAGCTGAGCCATCCCTCACATTATAAACAGAGAGTGAGGTAGCAATTACTAGAGCAACAGACTGAAGCTCATTATAAGTTCTTCCATACCTCAGTCCTGAACTGTTGGCATTGTAGTGCCTCTATCTGATATCTTTGGACAGCATTTTCATTTGCATCTCTCTTCCACTAAGGGTAAAAAATGAAACTGCTGAACGTAACTCAGCAACAGGCCTGGTTATGTTACAGATAAGAGTAGGAAAGCAGAGCTGTGTTATGGTTCCATGATGGAAAATACTCTTTTGTACACCATGCTTTTAAAGCAGCTTAGAAAGCTATAAGGTATTTTTTATTAGACTGTACATGATAATCTAAGGAGATGGAAGGAATGAATGTCAAATAATATATATGTTCCTCTGGGGAAGATTTTAAAATGACAAACTGCAGTGCATTCCTGTAGCGGTCAGCTCTCTTCGCTCTTTGCTTTTAATCATTTAATAACATCTACTCTTATGTAACGGAACTATGGACATGGAAAACAGATTTGAAGAATGATCTGGGAGAGAAATATAAATGACTACATATCACGTTAGTGAAAAGATATTCCGGTTCTCTCATGATATTTGGATGGGATTTCAGTTTCAATGTAGAGTTTTTTCTAGTCATTAGATGGATAAGAACAGAGTTGATGGTCTTCCATGTTGCCTCAGAGTATAAGGAAAAAAGCTTAGTGGCAAAAATGGTGCCAAACTGAGCACTGTCATCCCCAAAAAATATTATTGGAAAACATAAATAAAATTACATAAAGATGTAATTTTAATTTCAATACATACATAAAGATGTATTTTTAATCTTAAACTCTCGATCTGTCATATTTAACTTTTGAATGTACCAAACATAAATCATAAGCACAGTACTGCAAAATGGAAAACCCAATTTAGCGTGATACTGATTCTGATCATGAGCATCAATAATATTCTGGGCAGAAGTGTAACAAAATGAAAAGTGGTCATCCAGTTCCAATTTAGGTTGTATTACCATTTCAGCTAAAATTCTCAAATTTAGTGAAAGAGAAAACAAAGACTCATGTGACCAAATCCACTAGAGGAAGATCTTGTGTTCTAGTTTCACTTCACAAACTCTTTATTGTAGAAAGTGAAGATTACACCCTTTCTCTAAAAGCCATATCAGCTTACTTTTTTGATTTCTGCCATGTACTAAATTAATGTCTTCAGTGAAATGATTATGGCTTGAAATTTCTCCTCAATAATTTGCTGTATTTATTTATAAAATATAATATGATGATGAGCTGTGGTGAAACGTTCTGCTTCCTAAAGACACTAGTTACAAAAGCAAGAGACAGGCAAAAATAAAAAATTAAAACAATGTTGACTACTTCAAAATATTCCATGGTGGACCTTATTTAGGAAAGCTCAATATGACTCCCAGGCTTCCAATGCTAGTAACACAAGTCCCTTTTTGAGGTAACAGATGCAGCAACAAGCTGTGTGAGTGCTTCAAAAAGTCAGGATGGATTGTTATTGATCATAACTAAATGCTGTCAAACACATAACAAAATCTTCTACAGCATAATCCATAAGTATCATGGATTGGAATAAAGTTCTATTCATATTTTACATTCAGTGACCTTTAATTAGAACTATTTCTGCATTAATTATGCATAGTAGTAAAACAAACAAGTGCGTATACTTCAATGATAATTGTGCATTACTCAAAAATTAAAGATAAAAAAACACATATCAAACCCAAAACCAGAATAAAACTATCTCAAAACCCAAAAGTCATTGTTGCAACATGAAGCACACTTTAATATTCAACAGTGTAATTATAACAAATAGGTATAATTCATCACTATGTAGAAAATAAAACCATTTGATTTGGTATTAAATTATTGTTCCCAGTTGCATTCAGTAAGAAAACTCTGTTCTACTGAAGCACATAGGGAATGGAAATACTTTGAGGAAACAGAGAAAAAAAAAAGAGAAAGAAGCAAAAAGCACATCAGGCATCAAAACTCTGTCTTGAGCCAAATTTCACAAATGCATTCATACATCATTTTGCTCTCTGTGAGATTTGTTTGGGGGTGCATTGGTCTGTTCTTCTGTGACAATTCATACATTCTCATGTGGAACACTGAAAGGAATTTTATAAGACTGACATCTAATACTGGAAGCTAAATTATGCACTAGCCTTGCATTACAGTGTCATATGCTGATAATGTGAATTGGTATGGAATGTTATTTATTCCAGTACTGCCCTTTCCTGAAATATTTTGCACATGGTACCTCTCTCATATCAAATTTTCTTTTTTTGGCAGGGCAGGTTGTGAATAGCAAACTGCCTTGCAAACAATCGTGTTTTCTTGCCAGTGTTGATTCAGGGGAGTCTTGCACTCTTCTGCATTTCAGGCCTGATTCTGTTCAGTGTTGCCTTCTGATACAAGGCAGGCGACCTCGTTCTGAGGAAGCGGCACGGCGACCCAAACTCTCCAGGGTCGCTCGGGCCAAAGAGCACGCAGACGCCAATGTGGTGGACGGTCAAAGGCCTTTATTATCTCTTCTAGTGGGGTTTTGCGCGAGGGCGAATGCGGCCCTAAGTCCGGCTAGCAGAAAGGGGAAGGTGGGTGACGCCCCTACGCATCAGAAGCCAGCCCCCCTTGGCGTCTTGGCCTCGGGCTGGGCTGGAGGGCGGACTTGGATTCGCGCTGGACGAGACGAGAAAGGAGGCGACCACTTGCTGGGGGTGAAACGTCGGTTTATTGAAGTGCCAGTGGCAACCAACAGAGGGACATGCCCACAGCAAATGGCCCCGATCAGGGGGAGAGACAAGGTTTTAAAGGGAAGGGGAGGAGAAGGGAGGGAAGCCCAGCTATCCAATAGGAAAACATAAAGGGAGGTGCTAAACATAATTGACATACATAACTAACCAGTGAATACAAAGTAAAGGAGGGGCCCCAGGACCACAGCCAACCACAACCCCCAGAGAGAAGAAGGTTCTCGAAGGCTGGGAGGAGAGGGGGGTGATTGACTGGGCCCAGGGAGGAGAGAACTTTACTTATATGGTGGGATAAGGGAGGAGCAATTATGTAACTTGGGAGATTGGCAACTGAACAAGGGCAGGGTAACCATAGTAACTCAACTGTCAGGGAAACAGTGGCGGGAAAACTGGGGCGGGAGGAACCATTTACAGAGAACAAAGGGGGGACCTACATAAAATGGGGGAGCAAACTGAGAAACTTGAAAACACACCACAACAGGGTTTTATAATCTAGGGTTTTTCTACGTCAGAGGGGGTCTGTCTTTACCATCTATGGTTAGTAAGGAGTGGAAATTTACTGGGTAGGAATGGAAAATTACTGGCATGTGGTTTAGGGGGCTGCATTCCTATGTTAATTTTCTTATCTAAGGGAACAGGGGCCCTGTCTTCCCGTAACATCGCGAGATCTTCCGAATGCCTGACCCTATCTGCTACAGTTCAGAGAGTTTTCATAACAGTAAAAGACTTTGGGCTTTAACAAAATTCCTTCTCAGCCCACACTTTCTCATAGAAGGAAGAATGAAACTCTTCTAATGGTTTCCTGTACACAATCTTCTCAATAAGATATATGGCCTTCAATACATGTTCTAGATGAAGACTGAGGGTCTGTTGATCTAAAATCGTTAATGCAGAATTGTTGAGTGGGAGTGAATTCTGTAAAATTTCTGCTGACTGATCAGAGGATGGAAATTTTTAATTCACAGCAATGCTTTTAAAATTTATTGTTATAGCAGTAAATGAAAATATATTTATTTTTCATAAAAACAAAATTTATTTTTTATAAATAAATGTATTTTATAAAATATATTTTTTATAAATAAAAATTTATTTTTATAAATATAAATATAAATGAAAATATATTTATAGTTTTAACTAACAAAATCAAAATAAGTACCTTAATTATTGTTGATATACACAGAATGGACAATACAAAAATAAAAGGAAAAAAACCTGCAAACAGTCCCAAAACAAACAGCAAGAGCACACCTGAAAACTTTATTTCAAGGTATTTTTTTTGGCTTTGACTGACTTCATAACTTTCAAAAAAAAAAAAAAAAAGAAAAGAGAAAGATCATGCCTCGATTTGTTATTTAATATCCTTGGAAAGAAATTCCAATTTTCTGAGATTGCATTTCTGACCTGTGAAGAGCATAAAAATACCGAGTACTTCACACTGTGTGTTAGTGATAAAGCCAACAGTTAGAGCTGGGAATGTGATGGACTTTGTTGAGCTGACCTAACACAGACACCCTGGTGTTGCTTTAAAAACAGTCCTGCATGCCCCAGTTCTGTCACTGATCAGACAACTTTCTCTCATGTCTGAATCCGCTGTTAATGGAAACATCTTTGGGACCTTCTTCATGTTTCTTTCACTATCCTACCTATGGTTCTTTCAGGTTGTCCATGTCATGCCAAAATCTACATTTGAATTATATGTGTCTTCAGGTGTCTCAGATACCTGTAGAGCAATCATGCCTGCCATGCTGTCTGCCAGAAAGATGGTGCCTACCCTGTCATTATTTCAGCTTTTAGAGCAGGGCTCTTTCTAGCTGTACCTTATATTAGCTCTATCCTTCATTGCCTACTTTAGCAATTATTTTGTATGATTTTTGAAACTAGGTGCTGCTTTGTATTACTTACGTAGTACCTACTAGACTTAAAGATTTAGTAAAATAATCTATTTGCTCTTTCTCAATGAAAACAGTGTCTGCTAAACTGAAGTTCCAGGGGCTTGTACATCCTATTTAAAAAATATTAGTATTGTTAAAAAGGAAGAGATGTAAGATCCATTGTCTGCAGAAAATAAGTTTCTGACTAAATAGAAGACTCTGCAGAAAGTGGAAATTCTCTTCGAAAATTTCTAATGCTAAATCAAGACAGAAATAGACATTGAATAAAACGAGACCAGTGAAACAATGCAGACACTGCTTCCCATCTCTGTTAAAGACCAGCAGTTGAGTTGTAGGGCTACGTTTTGAACATAATTTTTTTTCCTTTGTAAAGTCTTTTATTAATCTTGAGACTGAGTATCAGGAGATAATTCAGTTTGATTTGATATGCAGGGCTAGGTGGATTCTGAAGCACAGTAGTTGATAAATAAATCAAAATATTATCCATAAACTAAGCTAAGCAAATTTGCTGTGGGATTTGTGAGATGCAATAAACAGAAAACCCCACAGAACCATTTCATAGTCACTTCGTTGTAAAACTACATTTTAATTTCTCATTCCATCTGCTATATTGCACCCCTATAAAGTGCTTTGAGATGCATTTTGCCTGAACAGTATTAAAGAAAATTTAACTCCGTTTAACTCAGCTGTGGGAGCTGCAGATGTCTATCCACAAAAGAATGGAGGCATTTTGGAAGTAGTTTCCTTACGGATCCCATGCCACCAAGGGATAATCTGAAAATATTTCATTAGAGATATGTTTGGTATGCTCCTTAAAATTTTTCCATGTAGTCAAATGTTCACAGTTTTTTGATTTATCACCATTCCTTATCTAGCATTGGATGTAAGCCTAAATATTATATACTCAGTTGTACTGAAGTTGCTTAAAATTAAAAAGTGATGAAAGCTGGATTAGAAAAATCAAAATAATAAATTTTTACTGTAGCCAAAGATCTAAGTAAAATAGGGTTACAGTGTACCTGTGTGTATATATACATTTTAACAAGTGAAATTAACTTTGAGAAAAATTGATATTTCTAGTATTCAGAGAATAAACGCAGTCAGATTTCCAGACTGAGGGGTACTTTTCTCTTTCCTCGGTGAGGACAGAAAAACATTATTTAGAACTTTTGGAAGATACATATGGAGTCAGTAATAAATTCTCCTTTCATATTACTGAGGTTGCAGGCCTTGTCTGGACATGAAATAAGTTGATGATTACAAGATGGAATGTTGTAAATGTGCTATAACCTGGGTGCTTTAATTTTTGTATGTGTTTAGTAGTGAATCTTTTAGTTTGAGCTATTTTAATAGTTTGCACATGGCTTCAATAGCAGGACCAAGACACTCTCTGTGATAGATACCGAGTGCATATCCTGGAACACAGCCTGCAGTTGTCAGAGTGATTTGCTGGAAGTTAATGAGTGCTGAGTCCTAAAGCAAATCCTCTCCCCTCTTAGTCATAGTCACTGATTCATAATCTCACCTGTATGAACAGATATAAACATATAGATATAGATATAGATATAGATATAGATACAGATATAGATATGCATATACATGTATACATATGTATATACATAATTAAAATGAATTAATGTCTTCATCTGCCTACTGAATTGGTGGGTTAAGCAGTTTGCAGTTGTATAAAAGATGCTTTGCTGAGAGGAATTTCTTGACCCTGAGGAGTTTAAAACCAGAACACATGGAAGAGAGGGACTTGACTGCACTTTTGACTACACAATGCTATTATTCTGATAATTACAGACTAAAATTCTCTTTAAAATAATAATAAAAAAAGTTGGTGGATTGTCTATAGTCTTCCACAGTTTTCTGAAAGGAACTGGTATCATGGCAGTAATTTCCCTGTCTTGTCCAACTGTGTACCAGGTTTTTTCATTACAAGGCATTAGGTTTTCCATTGTCTATAGCATTCAAGTGAAGACTCAGTAAGAGTCTTCAAATTCTTTGTGAATTCTTTAGTTGGGCCTGAGTCTAATTATAAAATGAGCATGCTATTTGTAAATCATGCAAAACCACAGTGTTACAGAAGATTGATGTTTGAAGTTTTGTCAGCACCTGAGAAATATCAAGGTTTAATTAACAAGCCATGCGATGGTGTATAGAGTATTTGAATATTTATGGTGTCGTTATAATTTTTGGAAGAAACCAAGACAAGCATGACATGAAACTAGGGAATATTTCAAAATGTTTTAAACAAAAACGTTTGCTAGCAGATCCAAAACAAAAGAAATTGAGGCATTGATTTAAAAATTAAAAAAATACAGAATGGCTGATGAACTTTTAAATGATTGAAGTTTGTTTTCCTAGTGAATGTTTTTGGGATTTATCTGTTTTATGTTATCAGACATATAGTGCATGCAAATCAACATTCCTAGGATTTGATTTTTCAATTAAGCATGCAAAATGAGAATATATACCCAGTAAGACTGTAAATGTATCCCTAATCCACCTCCAAGTGCATAGTATTGAAGGGCAGGTAGTCCCTGTAGCTTGTGGCAATCTGTGTGCATAGTAAAAAACCAAATGAAAACTCTCACTGCCAAGTTTTTTTATTCCATAGAAAAATTTCAACTTTATTCAACAACTGATAATTTTGTTCTTTAATTCACACATCCTTGCTGTGGAAAAAGACTGAAATATCATCTTACCAGTTGCTCAAATAATTGAATTTTAGGTCATGGGATTTTTGAAACCTTTGATTTTATATTGCCTTCCTAGATGTAGGTTAGGGATACTGTTACAGAAGATGAATCATTTTACTTGGCAAAGTTAGATGTTTTATAGAGAAAAAAAGTTTAAAAAAGGAGGCAAACAATAGAATAGTAAAAATATGTGTAAAGAAAATATATTAAGGAAAGACAAACAGCATGAAGTTTATGTCTATAGCCAAATTGTTACTCAGTGGTCATGTAATTTAAAAGAATATAGTGATGTAGTTCTATCTCCTGTCAGACTGCTACTGTATGTTTGAACTTTTTTTCCCCTAACAATTCTATACTGCAAGGTTAATTGCTCTTTTGCTTTTCTCATTCACTTTGGAAAACTTAGGATCCAGGACAACCTTGATAAAATTCCACAATTCCCATATTAATCATGGTAAGCTGACAGCACTGTGCAATGTTCAAATCCCTGAAAGGATTGAAACCATAATTTCCAATACAAATTAAATAATATTGTGACCTTTTGGAAGGTACTGAGTGTCTTGAAAGATGGTCTTTGAGTGAATTTTAGTAATGATCACCTACATACTCTGGTATGCAAGCATGTAATTTTATTTATATGTATATATAATTTGAATAATAAATATTAAAATCTTTAGATAATCCTTCCTAATGTTCAGAATTGTAAGAAATATAACTATATTGCAGCACTGATAATCAGTGAATAAGAGACTGTCAGAGACTTGAGATACAGAAAAAAATATTCAGCTTTACTCATGTGACCTTGAGCAGGTATAAACCAGGAGGACATCACTGGCCATGAGAGCTTAAATTTCCAAATTTATTATAACTTCACAGAACCCTCACTCTCCAACGATCTTCCATATTTTCTTGGTGCTGCAGATATTCTTGCTGGATTTTTTAATAGACCAGTTCAAATGAGATACAGTTGTTACCTGTAACGAGGCAGGTATCAAGGATTTCAGCAGGCCACTGAAAACGTTAAGGGATGTTGTAGGTGGCAGAAAACCCTTTACAGGGTTCTCAGGTGACATGGAATGCTGAATATTTGTCATCAGACTTTATCATATTTTACTGATCCTTCTGAATGATATAGGCCATAGCTCTCTGTAATTCAGATTTTGTAAGGCCATTTACATGCAAAAAAAGAACGGATTGATATTTCTTTTTGTATTCTGTAAGATAGTGTTAACTTCCCTTAATTTAACACAAGCTCTTTCTTGGCTTTATATCAAGTAGGGAGTTAATGATTCACTTTCATTGTTTTTTTCAAATGTGAATTTTTGGGGATTCTTTTGGTCTCCATGTAAATTGCCTTCCAAAATTTAGTAGCTGAATATCTGACTGCCTTAGAGAGGTGACAGACGGAACACATTTTTTGGTCTGCCAACACAAGAACTGAGAGACAGTAGAATTCTTTCACTTTATTTCACCTGATATTTTATTTTTATGACGTTACTATGAACAAAATAATCCAATATTTAATATTATGTGCTATCTGGGAAATTGCTTTCATTCATTTTGATGTAATTGTACTTCATGTACTCTAGGAACTGAACACTCAATGAAATATTTATCAAATGTCTAACAAGGCATTTTTATCTAGCAAGTAGTTACCAAAAAACCTCCTTCAGATAAAACAGTTAGCTTTTCTCCTGTAGTGTCTGAAATCATTATCCTGGTTCCAGAGTTTAGTTATGTTTTATAGAATAATTTTTAACAGGTAGTTGCTCCTTGCACTTAAAAACGTGGTGTAGGCTCATAGAAGCCAATTCTCACAACTGTGGAGGTGTCTAATTTAATGAGAAATTTATCAGTTGAGGGGTGTCAAGCAGCAGTATCAAATGACTTCCCCCAGGAATGAAATTTGGCACATAAACTTTTAAGCTACAGATCATTTTTAGCACAAGGGACTTGTTACATTTTTAAATAGAAACCCTGCTTATTCACAAATAGTTCACAATAATTCTTTTCAAAAAGAAAAGATGTAAGCAGTGCTGAATATAGAGAACCTGCAAAAGTAAAAATGTCAGAAAACAGGGACAGAGGCTGCAAAAGAGCTGTGTGCTGCGCCTGTGCTGGGCTGTAGAGATTTTGTTTCCAAATATTGCTGCAACAGAACAATTAGTAAGGCGTGATGGCAGCTAATCAGAAGATATGGGGTGGCAAAACTGATGAAGAAATGAGGTAAAGAATTCCTTCAGCTCCAATCTGTCACTTAGAATGAAATTATTTCCTTCCTTCTCTCCTTTATTTAGCTATCACATCTCTCTGTGTGTTAGATGTAGCCAATCTCACGTTTTGTATCACAAAACACTAAATGTTGTTGTTTTTATAGTTTAAAATAGTTTGCCATGCTTTGTAAAATTTGCTATGGCCTTCATTTAAAATATAAAAATAGTGGCTGCGTGTCATTGAAATTTTGCCTGGAAATATTCACACAAATAGATGGACCACTCCAAGATCTTTGCTACCATAGTATCTTAAGCAGGAAGACAGTTTGAGAAAACAGATTGGTTTAAGTTCCTATAAGTTTTCATATGAAACATAAGAATTAAATAGATCTGCTTTGTTAGAAATATAAAAATCAATGAAGAATACAAGTAGGTTATATGAGTGGACTGGAATTTATTGAAAAGCTCATGAGGTAGTTTTAATTTTGAAAGATAAGGAAGTTTTAATATGAGATTTATAAGATTAATATGCTTTCATCTGGAGGATTTTGGTAGCATTTTGAGGAGGTTATTATAGTTTCAAATTTTTTAACAACTTTTTACATTGTGTCCCCTTTATAAAATTACAGATATAAAGGATAGAACTACAGATTAAAGTACATGCATAAAACATGTCAAGGATTATATGAAATATGTTAGTATGCTAGAAAAATGAAGAAGAAAAAAATCATATTAAGAAAAGAAAACCTAAGATAAATATTCTGTCTCTGCATGTCAACCTCTTATAGCAGTTTTTCATAAGGAGCTCTAAAAGAGCTCAGCGTTAATATCCGATATTTTCCTTTTCTACTATGGGGAAAATTACACAATCCCACCTTCCCATTTCCTATATAGCATTTGCTAGCGTCTTTGTCAAGAATTAGTAAGCTTTTAGTAGCCTACTTTAATACTCTCCATGAAGAATTGGCAGGACCCACAAAACTCTTATTAAACCCTCTGGAGTTGAAAGAACTCTAAAAAGGTTTGTTGTGAGGCACATCAGATTTCCTCTGTAAGCCATTCAACTAAATATATCTTTCTCTCATTATCAGGATGGTCTAGAACAATTTTTTCCTCAAGTACTCAGGTTGTGATGGTGTCAATCACATCTTGTGTGGAGACTGTCGCAAGGCTAACCCCCTCCATTTCACCCTTATCCATGTCAGAGTTACTTTTCACAGCAACGTGTTTTTTCAGATTATGACAGATAACTGTTGTCTCATCATGTGCTGAACTTTTAAGAAGCCACTTTGATCCAGGGATTTTTGAATAAGTTCAAAAGATATTTGAGTAAATTACCATAACATCCATGATGCCATGCATCAGCAAAATTTCTTTATCTTTTGTATAAAATTTGGATTGCAAGTTTATTATTGCAGCCAAAATTACTGACCATTATACCTCTAGGAAAATTTAATGTATTTGACATATATTTTTCCTAGGCACATGGTCAGCATACATGAAATTATAATTTACAGGATACTGTTAAACTTGCACAAGAACACATCTACATAAAGCCAAGAGCTATGTGAAACACCCTAAAGTATGCTCTTCACAACCTTGCACACAAATACACTTAATGACTTATACTGGAAAAGAACTTACCTTGAGAGAAAATTTTCCAAAACCATGCTTCCAACAGATCCTTCTTCATTTCCACACCAGAGACAAATGCCTTAAATGAAATGGGCTGTCCAACATACCAGATCTCCTCCAGCTACATTTGGAAGTGAAATGAAATAAATACTATTCATGAAATGGTGACCGCTCTTCCTGCTGTTTGTTTGAAACAAAAGATCAAGTGGACTTGGAACTACAAAGTACACCTTCATTGGTTCTTTTGAATTAATTTCTTGACTGGGACAGTAGAACATGTGTATGAGAATCCCATGCCCATAACATAGTCCTTTGTGTCTATTTATTTATTTATCGTGTTTATACACAATGTATTTGTTTATACAGCTGCATAATTAGATTTACATCAGAGCAGTTATTTGAATCTCTTCATATTTAAGATGCTCACACACTATGCACAAATTTGGTCTGTAATTGTGCTGACACTAATTTATGGGAGCTAGGGTTTCAGAATATTTGAAAATCAGTCTTAATAGGTTTTCCACCTGTTCCACCTGTAGATTTTACAAATCATTGTCTAAATGGGGGCTTTAGTACAGTACACCTGTAAATTTAGTCTGTATTTGCTAGTCTTTCTCCTTATGACAAAAGTAAATTGTCTGATGGAATTACCCAAAGAAAGGCCTAATACATAGTCATTTGAGTGCAACATACCATCCTCAATTGTACACTAATAATTTTTTATTGATGTACAATTTTTGCCTAGAAAATTTAAAGTGACAACTACCTACAAAATGAATTTTGAAATTTACAGAGCAAAATGAAACAGTCATCCTTATCTCCTTGAGTATAAAAAACAATGTAGTACACTGAAATATGCCCTATGATCCAAAGATTTGTATTGCGCTTTCCAAATTATCATTCAATGAAATTGAATTTGTTCTTTATCAAGTATTCAGCAGATGCTTCTAATACCCTTCTAATTCACTATGTTCAGACTCATATTATTTTAATGTAAAAACTTATAAAATATTTATAAGAAGATGGTGCAAGACTACTTTTTAATTATGTTTATGTCTTTCTTCTCCATTTAAAATATTTATTGCACCATGAGAAGATATTTAAATTTGGAGAGAGTGAGCTAGAAATATAGAGACTTTTTAAGGCTTGTATAGATTATGCCAACATCAATACCTTACATTATTTTATCTAATTAAAGCATATTGTGGAGAGTTAATAGGAAAAATCCTTGTGGGTTTGTTTGGGTTTTTTTGAGGTTTTTTTGTTTGTTTGTTTGTTTTGGTTTTTCTTTTAATGAGCAGTAAATCCTTTACAACTTCCAGAAAAAAAAAGGGCATTATTAAAGGAGAAATCAATTTTTCTGTTGCTGTTATCCTCTTGAAATGTTTGTGTTCTGTAAGCTTTTAACAGAATGTTTCAACAATGATTTTTTCTGTCTGTTTCCAAAGTGTAAAGAAAATTAAGGATAAATTGAACTCCTACATATACAGAACTCCCTTCAAATGATCTCAAAATTCCCACAGAAGCTTGGATTCCATGGCTTCCATATATCTTTTATCAATAGAAGACAGCCAGAAGTAAATCAGATCCCAACACATCCAAGATGCCAAATTGCTTATGGTTTACATTTGGAACTGGAGCTCTTTATTACAAATAAAATACCATTTCTACATCCTGCAACATAGCCCTTAAATACTCAAAGAACAGAAAGTCATCTTAAAAAAAGAACCAAAAGAGTTGGTCTTTTTTGTTTTTTGTCTGGTCCCCTGTTCTACCAACACAAGAGGGAGATTAGACACATCTGAGGTGCTCCTCCCTATGGAGTTTTGAGCAGCATGTGCCACAGTCATGACCAGGGTTACAGGATCTTGGAGTCACGCTTAGAAGAAGGCTCAGCTGAGAAAGCCAGTGTCAGTGCAGGACACACTGAATTTGGGAAGCTGAAGTCAGGAAGAGACGTTCCAAAGAACCAGGATAAGAGATAACTGAAGTCAGTACTGAGCAGCAGGAAGTGGAGTCAGAAATCCAATCAAGAAAAAGGGCAAGGAAAAGGACTCCAACTCTAACATTAAATTCTAAGGATACTTCTTTGTCCACCCAGACACTCATATGGTCTCAGTCTAATGACCAGAAGATTTGGTAACTTGGTGTTACACTATTTTCAAGTCAAAAGTTGCATGGTTGTTGCTCTCTCTTCATGACCAGCTTCTGGAGAATTTTTATCATCTACCAGGGCACTGTACTCTGGTAATGCACAAGAATTCATATTCCACTGTAATTTTTTTTTCCAGTGTGGAAAAGGATGGTGTGAGAACTTTGATACCCATATATCTTTCTATTACAGCTTAGATGGGAAGATATAAATTAAAGTATTTAAAAAATCAATTGTATTTTGCATTCAATAACTTGGTTTAAGCTTTTCCTACTTGATATGATTGCATTTGATTAATTTAAACATTTAACTAAAACACTGAAGCTTTTTCTTTTGAAACCTGTTTGGTTTTGACGTCCGCTGTCAAAATGGGAAATATATGCCAGTTGTTTAAATTGGGTTATTTTTTGAGACTGACCAGGCTTTCAGGTAGGATTAATTGGAAATAGGATCATGCCTTAAAGAAAGTGATCCAGAAAGTCCTCTTTAAGAATTCTTGGAATGAAGAAGCACTTGAAAGCACATAGATACTCCTTAAAAATAATATTCTGAGTTACAGACATTGGAAGTTTAAGGGATGTTGATCAAAAATATAGCTATATTTTCAAGACAGAAAATAAAGGAAAAATGAATTGGTCTTTAAAAGCCGATTCTACAGTAAGTCATAAAGACTTGAGACTAGAAAATAATAAGGTAAGAACAGGTTATCTCAAGAAAGATCATCTATGTGAGGTATTAGGAAAGTTAAGGTGCTAAATTCATTCCCATCTAATTTGTGTATTACTGGCATTTATACTGTAAAAAGTACAATAAATCAATATGGACCAGACTGACTGGAAACTGACATTTTGTCTCACTGAATTGAATTAGGTGATTCATCCGAATGCATCAGCAGTAAATGTGCCTCTGCAATTCCTCAAGTTTCCAAAGCTTGATGCTACCTTTATACTACATAGCAATTCATTCAGACTAGTTAGTAGTTATAGGACAGCCCCTCAAAGTTCATTGCCCTTCAGAGAGGTTCCTCAAATTAACTTGTTTGGAGAAAGAAATCACTGATTTAAGGAGATCTTGAAGACCTCAGAATGTTTGAAGGAAAGATGAAAAGAACTCTGCTGCACCTCAGCACTGCTTCTTTTCACCTGCTTCCACAGCAGAACTCATTCTACTGGCATTGGCCCTCACAAAGATGTGAGTGATTATATTCTGCCACTGTCTTGGGAAACTGAGAGCTCTGAGGGCATAAAATACTAGGAAAAACTTTTTAAATTGGTAGAAAGTAGAGAATCACCAGAGGCCACACAGCAATTTCCACTTTGCTGTTTCGTCTGCATTGATTCCACTCCTTCCAGTCAGATGAGAGACTTTTCAGGACCAGGTATTTATATAGTAGTATATCACACATTCATGTGCATCAGAGTTTCGTCCTCCTCTCAGGAATCAAAAGTCTGAAATGTGCCTGCTCTTTCAGCTCTGACAGTCAATGTCAAAAGCAAACAGATTTTTAAGGGAGGAGGTAAGGGAAAAATCAGTGTTTAGCAAAAAGTTTAAATAAGTCAGTCATATGTTATTTTCTCAAGCACAATGATCTTGAGCCAATTTAATGAAGGTAAGTTACAATTGACTTTGAAAGGATTAATTTATACTCTTGAGTCTTCTCAGATGTAGAGCTAATAGAAAACTGTCTGAGTACTTGAGTTTTCACACATCTTGCAGCTCAACTGGAGATTCAAAAGCTAAATCAAATACTCAGGGACACCTGGGAGGACTCAGACTGCATACAGCAGTGAGGTGATTGTTCTGATCAGGAGGGTTTTATTCCCATCTATAACAATATTGATAGAGATCCTCATGTACTCTATGTTAACATTATTCTTCTAACAATTAGCCAAACAATTCAGTACAAATTAATTATATTAGTTAAATGTTACCAATTTTACCCTTTCAGAATCCAGTAATTTCACAAGAAATGGAGGATTATTTACAGTATTTATGGTGCCTTGTCACTGCAGTATCAGAGCTCTTGACAATTTTTGAGAATATTAATCCTCATATCAGGTCATTTGATGTAGAATGTAATGGGGGAGGAGGAAAGATTAAGTTTATCTGGCTCTGCTCCAGGCTCTGCATGTATATTACATAGTAACAAATTCTCTGATAAAAAGCAGTTCAGTAAAAGAAAAAAAGTAGACCTCAGGATTTCCTTTTAAGTGCCTCAACTGTGGCTCAAGATGTTGCTCAGTTTTGTTCAGGCTGTCTCTGATCCTGTAAATTTGCTTAAGCATGCCTTCAGACTGTCACTTGGAGGCCGGACTGTGGTCCAATATACCTGTTCACCAGAGGAAAAAGTGCCTGATTGCCGCACCATGGAGTGGCAGCTGCTCCTTTAGAAGCAAAGCAGGGCAATGCCATGCCTCCAGCCCTTGTGCTGAGTTTCATGGGGCAGGTCAGGCAGCTGTGCAAGACTTCAGCCAAAGTGGCAAACACAGAGCTGTAGATTGTATCCATGCTCTTGTACCTTATCTGTGAGCTTGAATTTCAGACATGAGCCCCCTCACTATCCTAAGAGCATGTGAATTATTAGCACAATCATGAAGAAAGCTGGTGATCACCAGCTCTTTGGAGAAAAAAGAGCGTGACCTCTTCATATAAGGTATCTGTTATCTTCTGTGTGTTTCAACAACTGAATTTTAAACAAAATGTTCACAATTTTTATTGTCTGATCCCAGAAAAATGCCAATGTCGCATATTCCATTATGCATTCTCCATTATAAATTTAAATTTGTAGCGTCACTGTTTGTAATTTCCATTTGCTTTAGTCCTTCACTATCAAAGCCATTGGGAATATTTTTCTGTCACCATCGAGTCAAGAACAGACAATAGATGACACAGACTATAGGTTAGAAGGCTAAGAGGCTGGAAACCTCCAGTTTATTGGAACTCCTTCTTTTAATTGTTCTGATACAGGTGGCCCTGATTGGTCATTTAATCAACATGATTGGCTAATTTCACATGATTGGCTAATTAAGAAGACATCCATTGCTAAACGTCTTATAACAAAAACAACTTATTACAAACACCACCTGCAGATAGTTTACCATTTGTTTACCATTCTTTCCCTCTGCCTCCTCGAAACTTCCCAGACCAATTAATGGGAAAGCTTATCTGGCTTTCTCTTTCTCTGACCAAACTGTCGTGTCCACATTTTTCTTCTTGTTTTACTTTATAATGATAATGAATTTCTGTAAAGCAGATGAGCTACATCAATAGAGGGTTGACTATAGTTGGTGAGGGATCTGAAATATGTATCTCAATCACACCTTAATAATTCAGTGATGAACTTTGCTGATAAATGGCAAACATAAGGTCAACGTTGATGTCAAGAATTGGTACCTAAATAGTTCTCTAAACACATAGATTCTGATAAGGTACTGATTGCTGTTAGTTGCCATGGTTTGTTTTTTCAAAGAATTTAATTTAGCTGGTTAATGCTATCTGTACCTCAAATAAAACACTATGGGCTTTCTAAATATTAAATTAGAAGTATTATATGATTTGCCTCAAATATATAGGTAATTCTTTAAAGTATTATTAGTCCCAGCTTTTTAGAAACAGAAAATTTTTGTAGTCTCACAGCCTTGGCAAAACTGCAGCTGGAGGCAAAGATTGCTCAGAGTTTCTTTTCTTGGCCCTGAGATTTCCAGAGGCAGCCAAACTGACCTTGAGGCTGAGCCCCGGTAAGGCTGCCCTAATCTGCAGAGTTATTGGTCCTTAAGCTAGTATGAGCCTAGCAGGGGTTTAAAAATGCAGTTAAATTCTGGACTAAGTACACCTAAATTTGGGAAAACAACTAGACAAAGGGGTTTTTAAATCAATCCCTTGTTGCCAAAAAGTGTCCCTTTAAGACCAATTTACATTTCTCTGACAGTGCAGTGTAGCTTTATTGGACCAGGAAGAAGAAGACATCAAATGCAACTAAAAATTGTAGGACATAAATCCATATAGCCAATGTGTGACTGAACTTTTTCTCTTACTCCTTCAAAAGGCTCAAGCCTGAAAATGTAGATAAAAAACACTTCTTGATACAAGTGAACTTTTCTGGAAGATGTTTAGTGGTACACAAGTTACCAGATTGTAGACAGAAATATTGCAGTGAAACTTTATTATTTGGTTACAGATAGCTCCATAAATTATTGTTTATTAGCCCCTTTTGTCTGCAGAAGAAGAGGGATTTCTGTCTCCTTGTGACCAGTTGAGGGGTATAAAAGCATTATTTTATCCTGCTTCCTTTGAAGAGATTGATCTAAATGCAGGGTTGGAACAGTTTGCTACATTGTTTCTGACATCCTTCTGCTTTCCTACTTTTTTGCATAATGCTCTTTATGTCTTCATCACTTGAGTCAGCCATAACTATTATGCTTTCTGAAAATCAGCTTCCCTGGCTGAAATCACAGTAAAAAATACCTCTTGAATGCATAAGTAGCAGTTGATGTTTCTAAGCCATGTTTGTACCTGAACGTGCTGCATACTCTTTGCATGAACATAAAGTGGAATTTGTGGTGGGGCAGAAGCAATGAAAGATGAGCTTTGTTAATGAGCAATGCCTCGTTGACTCTGCCTTGATTAATGTCAAAGACTGCTGATCAAAATACTCTCATGTTCTCTCACTGACTGATTTCTAAGTATCAATTAAAAAAATCTCATGAGAATGATATTAATAATGGTGTGAAATTCTACATGACAGAGAGGGCCAGTAACAGAGCCTCTGATTCATCTTGAGTGAAGATTAAATTGAGACTATAACTCAGAGAGCCCTCTGATCTAAAATTTGCTGTATATTTGTATTTTCTTTCATTAATTCATGATTTTCCTTCTGAATACAACAGTCAAGTCCTACAAAGACAGAACGTTATTCCAAACTCATCAGAATTTATTCCAGGACTTTGGATTTTTCCCACAGCATCTTCTTTATTCTCTTTTCTTTTGTGAACCAGAAAAACGTGTAATGGAAAGGTGTTTGTGAAGACCCAATTAAATGTTGAGGATGCATCATAACAGAAATATTTTTTCTTTCTTCTCTGAATATATTGTGTGCTTCCAATCTTAATTTCATTTCAGATTCTTTTCTCTTAATTTCATTTCAGGTTCTTTTCTTATCTCAGGAGGATACCTGATAAACCTTGAGAAGACTTATAAAAGTCCTATTTCCACTGAATCCCTCTATTGGTTTCAAAATGCAGGTGTTATAGCTAAGGAGCAAGGAAAAGGATTTATTTTCTCTGTCAACAATAACTCTTCTGGTGAGCAGACAAACAGAAATGAATCTTCCTTAGCTCACTAATATATCTGTAAACAGCCATTCAAATATGCTTCCCTTTTCCTGTGTTTCGCTGATTGACATCTTATGGGCAGAACAATCAATTCATTTGAGCAACTGAGAAGGAGCTAGCAAAATATCACCAAATGGGAGTCAGGACTCTGCTCCTGATGCTCTTCAGCTGTGCTGCTAAAGTGAGGAAAAAAGATGCCCCTGTGGTCTGAAAAATTTAGAATAAATTAAATCCATCTCTCCTTCTTTGTGATTGCTGCCCAAATCCTGGAAAAAGAAAAAAACAAAAGATTACGAAGATGCACAGATTTTCTGTAGAGAACAAACGAGGAAGAAAATATCATGTAGAAAAAGCAGATTATTGGAAAAAAAATAGCTCAAAAGGCAGAAAATGTGAGTCAAAGTAGAGAATTAGGCAAGAAACGCCATGCATTGTGCACGTTTTTAAATGCAAGACACAGTAAAGACAGTTAAAAATGTTTTTAAAAAGAGAATATCAAAACTTTTCTACAGAGCTTTGTCAAATTACTCCACTTACTGTTTTTTGTCTTGAATCTTTCTTTCTGTCTTTACTGTTTGTACTTCTGCTGCACTCCCATAAGATATTCTGGTCATTTATTCACTTTGGTTTTCTCCTAGCTAGCCTTTGGACTACTGTTTGCAAACTCTTCCTTTACTGTATATCTAATGAAATTGTCTTGACCCCAAATAGACATTGTAGAGTGTCCTGGCAAAGTTGGTTGTTTCAAAGAAGACAGAAAATGTTTGAGAAGCTGTTGCAGCATAGATAAGTTCTATTTCAATCATTTCCATTTACCAGTGTGCAGCTTTCACAGCTGGATTTGTTCAGCTAACATGAAGTTGCTAAGAGCAAAAGCTTTTCTCACTGGTGTCTTCTGGGGCCCTTCTTATTTCCTGTTTCCAAAACAACCAGATGCTTTTCATGCCCAGCTCTCCTAACAGAAATTGCTAACTCATAGTTCAAAAACTCAGAGCCAAATGTATTTCCAGTGTGACTCCGTAGCCCTATATCTGGCCCTCTGTTCTCAAAACTGCTTCATGACACATTCAGACTCCTCTTTGTTCTACATTAGCTGGCATTCTTCAGGAACTATTGCACACAGGGATATTTCCTGCTGGAAAGCTCATGCCAGCTTTCTGAAGTACTTGGCAGTAGCAGAGGATCATTTGCAAAATTGGTAGCCCACTTTTATCTGTTCACTTACAGCATTATTTGGTTAAGTGGCCCATTCTCTGAGAAATCGAGCAGAGTACAATTCTGGTCTTTGTTACAACAATTGAGCAGTGCCAAAGCTCTGCTATTGAGCATAAATGCAATGCTATGAAATATAAGTACTCTGCCATGGAAAATTTAAGACAATGTATTTTTTCTCCTCAGACATACTGTTCTTCTGTTTAATTTATCCATACAGCACAATGGTGACTGATTTCATCCTCCAGAGAAATCTGTCTAATTCCATTTGTCTTGGAACATGCAGGAGCAGAATTCAATCTTGCAGACTTTAGACATCTTACCTGCCTACCTTCATTGTAGGAGTAAATGTGTACCTATTGAGTAAAATAAGAGAGAACAGATTTCCCTCTTTTTAACTATTGCTTTCAAAATAATTTCTATCCAGACACCCATTACCAAGTCTTAACAGAAAAATTTGAATTTCACTTAACATTTCAGCTCTATACTCATAATGAAAAATGGTATGCCTTTGCAATTGTTATTTTATACGGTATTTGCACTAGAAGTACCATAAGTACCAGATTTTGCTTTATATTCTATTTGAACAGGATTGAAAATTCAGGTTCCATTTGCCTCCCTCAAGGTCTGGCTCATCTGAATAAACAATGTGTGCCAAAAAAAGCAGTAAAATATGTTAACATGACATTTAAATAAATACACACATTTTAATAAGGTTTGTTAGGATATTATGATCAAAAGTATCCTTGATAGTCCCAATAACATCACAGAGTTATCTGAATGATGCAAACATGGTAATCTTAATGCTTAACTGAGACTCTTAAACCACATTTTGTCTGAGAAGTGGGGAAACGTGGCTAAGCTGGAGGCATCATGCCTGGTCCTGACATTTGTGGGCAGAATGCACAAAAAGTTGTTGGCAAGATCAAATGTTGCTACTATTTATAGTACAATCCCTTTGCAGTATTTGCCTTTCCCTGCAGCCTTGCTGTGCTATGGGATATGCAAGGGGACAAAAAGGCAATTGCAGGAATGTGGCCTGTTACTACACTACACTTCCAAAATCTCCTTGGCCTGCTGAGTGCTGGTGGCTCTATCCCCTCTATGTCCTCAGAAATTTGGATCATTTCCTCTTTCACATATAATTCAGCAGAATAGAGCTTATGGATTTTCTTAGATTCTGTATTGCTTTTGGAGAAAATCGAATGAAATATGGGAAAATTATCAAGTAGATAGCTAATACAGGAACATCAAAGAACTTTGATACTCTGACAGTCAGTCCAGGACAACTTTCTTAAGTACTTTCTCGGGACTCCTTGTTTATTTTCACAGTAGAAACAACAAAAGTCATATAAATAGATGCCTCTAAATATCTGAAATTAAATGACAGATCATTGTCATTCCCATGCCTTTTTTGAATATATTAAAATAGTAAGTAATCAATGTCATATAAGAATCTGATGAAATCTAAGTGCTGCAAAGGCCCATCACGTGCTTTCCACTATTTCAGTTCTTTTAATAAAATACTGAGATTTCTGGTGTAATCCACCTAACCAAACACTGTGGAAGCTGATTTATAGGAAGCTTCCATTTGGTAGCAACTTTTTGCACTGTGTGAGTGATATAGATAGAAGGACAAAGAGAATTGTGATTTTGGAAAATTCTAAATTCTTTAAGGATCCCATCCTACTATCCTAGTGCAGGAAAAATGATTGACTGCAATGGAATGTTCTATCATAAAAGTTGAAGAGCTAGGTTTTGAGGTAACTTCCTCACATTGGAGAAATTCAGTGCAAGGCACATCAAATAACAGTAATGAAAGTCATGCCAGGTGTTTTCTGCAAATGTCCCCAAATTATTTAAACAACTATAAGATGGTGTCTGCTTACACACACTTCCCACTGTGCAAATCTGTTCACCTGATGTTAATTTCCTTCTACTATGACTGAGCAAAGGCAACCGTTAGCAGAAAGATGATGGGAAAAGGTTTTCATAAACAAGTAAGCTAACTCCAGCAGGAGTGTCCTGATTCAGTAAACCTGCAAAAACTTCTGAAACACCTCATGAGATCTAGAATTGTTTTTTTAAGACCTATTCACAATTTTAGTAACTGTGAATGTAGATTATTCTATTACCTATTGGCAAGAAGTTTAATTTCCCATTCCTCAGTAGAATGTAAGATCCAGCTACATGGAATTTTTTTCATTTTTACTAATTCTCATTTCTTCATTAATTGACTCATGACTGCTCTATTAGTTTTTTGGGTTTTTTTTCACCCATGGAGAAACTAGAAAGTTCCCAAATCTAGCTGCACGCAAATAAAAAGAAGGAAGTTGTAAGTATTCAAGTATCTTCCATGTGATAAATTATATCATTAACAACAACAAAAAAATCCTTTAAATCCACTTCAAGATCATGATTCTTGCTTTCTTGCTATTAGTTGTCTTGTAGTTTATATAATTAATAACAGTTTTAGGCATTGTATGTACAATAATTGATTATTAATTATAAATATTGACCTAAAATAAAATATTTTAAAGTCCTTCCATAATAATTTTGTTCATAAGTACTTCATATTTCACTTTACAGCCATATGGTAACACAGCAACTTTTGCTTTCAGAACTAGGAAATCAGGTCTTTAGTTTGACTTCGGAACATTTGCATTTACCTTTTTTACATTTCCTAATTTTACATTTCCTTCAGCCTCCACAGCATTTACAAAACCCTGATCTCCGTCAGTAAAGTTTCAGAACAGTGAACCACAGTTGCCATTAATAATTTCCTCTCTTGGAGAAGCTGCTTGGGACACAAACCCAATTAATTCTAACAATATTTCCCATGACAGGTTTTACTTTTCAAACCAATCCCTTTCAGACCCTTTTCATCTATGTCTTTTATGATACTAAACTGTTCTGTGGATTCATTCTGTCGGACTCAATTAAAGGAATGTGGGTGTTTTTATTATCTCCTACTTTCTACTATCTCTATCTCATTAGTGCTGTACATTACTAAGCAAGTCTAAATTCAGTCTTGTGTGTGGGTTAGCAATAAAAACGAAACTAAACTAAACTAAACTAAACTAAACTAAACTAAACTAAACTAAAAATTCCCTGTGGTTTGGTTCATTCTCTAAATGACAAGTACTGATACATAACCTCCCAGAAACAATTCAAAAGTGGAGGAGGTCTGTCTGATTGAGCAAACTCAGGAAAGGCATTCTGCCTCAGGCCTGCAGCAGCTGAGAGATTGTGAAGAGTATATGAAAAATATGTCTGCTTATTTATATCAGTGGGACTTTGATAGGACATTGTTTCCCTTGGAAAAAATTGATTTTTCACAGCAATAGTGAATAGAATGTCATAATGCTAAGTTTCATAAAATGACTAAAGCACTGACACCAGCCATTTCACGAAATGCCTGACACTTTTAGGCATTTCATCTAATGACTCCATGGAACAGTTAAATAGTGTAATAGAATGCCTATAATTCCAGGAACGACTTTCAGTCATATCATGAAATGAATGATTTCTCAAGATGACTGCAAGGTATTTATAAAATCTTCACTGTGAGCTATGAAACAGGTGCTGTAAGCTGGGAGTTTGTCAGTCAATGTTCCAGTCCAAAGACAGATTGTTTTGTGAAGTGGTATCATAGATTTGACGAATGGTCTGAATTAAAATGTCCCTTTTGTCATTTAACCTGCATCTTTTGTAGAAGAACAAGCTTCAGATAACAGTAAGAGCGATAACATCTTCGACAAAGTTATTGCTCACAATACTTTTTAGAGAAAATAAACACTCTTACTGTCCAGGAAGCTGGCTGAAATGTTTCTGGGAAAATGCATTTTTGCTGAAATATACTTTTTAATGAATTGAAATCTTTCAGGAAGCTGTGTTTCTTGCCAGAAGATTGCTGAGGTTCAAAGTTTCCAAGTCACTTTCTAAAGTGTACATGTGTGTGTGTGTGTGTGTGTGTGTGCGTGCGTGCGTGTGACGGGAGCAAAGCATAAGAACTGCTGGCCTGACCTTTCTGGGCAGAAATGGATGGCACGTGATATACTCACTTTTTTAAAGAATATTTGGCAAGTCCTGTCTTCATTCTCACATGAAAATCAAGTATATTTAACACCCTAGGGTTACCAGAGACCAGAATACATACCCTCCTGTCCATTTACACTACGTACTCAAAAAAGCTAAAATCCTATCTCAGATCCTAACACTCCTGTATATTGCTACAGTAAGATTGACACCAACCCATCTGATTGAAATGGGTCTGGTTGGTCTGTTAGGAGGTGGCACACTTTTATGACACCATTTTTTAGAGATGTGATTCAGAATGCTTTCAGCCACTTTAAAATATTTACACATGGTAGACACTGTTACTCTGCAAAGGCATAGCATCAAATGTTTTAATCAGTTTTAATTGACATTCAGAAGTTTCTAATCTGCATGTGCCCAAACACATGAAACATTAAGAGCTTGGGTATAAATAACTGCAGCAACACTATTCTCTTACTCTACAGTAATTGCATTGACTTCAGTGGAATTAGACCAGCGTAAACCTGGAATAATGGATAGGAAAAATAGCCCTCTGTGTTTTATTGTCATATAGAAAATCTGGTTTGGCTTTTCCTTTTAAATAAAAATTTCTATCGCAACATAGAGAAGCAATGAAAGGAAGATCCATACTCTGAATAAGGAGTTTTGTAATGAGCAGCAGGGATAGAAATAAACTAGTATGTTAAAAATATTGGTAGATTACAATGTGGAAAGTGTTTTTCCAGTTCCATGGAAACAAGTGAGAAGCAAATTCACCAGTCTTTTCATGAAAGAATTTAGCATTAATAAGATTAAAAACTACTAGGGACTTGCAAGAATTGTAGGTGATATGTCTGATGGATAATGTTTCATTTGCTTCTGGGCAAATTTAAGAATATCATTTTACTTTTCTATTGCTTACAATAGATAAGAAGATATTTCAGAACTTGATAGATAATCTTGCTTAGATAGATATACATAATATATCAGCTTTGTAACCATTTGGAAGCACAAAAAATATTTATTGAAAAAATCTTATGACAGCAATTAATATAACTGAAATGAAAATGACAATGCAAAAGCACACGATGGTATTGGATCACATCTAGGTTATAGAGGAAGCCTGACTTATTTAAAACATTGTCATAGCCTAACAGCAATGTAGTCTTATTACAAAATTCAGTAATTTTTGTAAAGTTATTACTAAACAATGTTAATTTTGTATTATACTGCTGTCTTTTAAATATTAAAACTTTTTGAACAAAAAATTATTGCTCCATATGTGAATGTTCTCATTAAGTTAATTTTACAGATTCACTTATACTTCACTGACTTAGAGTTCTCAATTGAACTTTTTTGTTAGTGTGACTGTATCGTGACTAATGTCTTTATTCTTGGTAAAGGAAAATAGATATGCACACAAATACAGCCTTATTTAGATTTAAAATCTCATGTCTTCTGTTCTGAATATTGCCACATCTCTCTACATCTTATGCTTATTGTATTAAGAACTGCATTTGGTATAATCCTGTGTTTTTTTGTGAAAAAAAAACAAAGAGAAAGAATAATTAAACCAGCACAACTCAAATATTAAAAATTAGTGAATTTTATATTAAAGTGAACACTTATGTATATCTTTCCTTTATCTACAAGGAGCTTTTATCAAAAATCTCTTTACATCAGATTCTTTTGGGTATTAAAGATGGTACCACCACCCTTTATGTGGGTAATTAGAGAATTTTCCCTTCGTGTTACCTATTTCTTCTATCATAAGCCAATAGAGCTTTAATTTACAACTTTAAACACTAAATTAGGGCAGATGAATATCATCCTCAGATACCTAAATTTCATCATATCTAAATCTACTTCTGGATAAGACACTGTGCTTAACATCTACTGCATATTAAATTTCTCTCATAGATTGTTCAGTCTTTTCTTTCCTTGAAGCATGTAATCCAAACAACCTTGTCATCAGATTTCTCTTTAATTTTCGGAATTCTGGTTTGCTATATATTGGCTTCCACTTGTTTGACCTGATCTTTGCTATTGCCTGAAAGACATTTCTTCCTCTCCACAGCCTTTTGATAACAACACTGAGATAGGTCTAGAAATTTTCACTGGAACATTATTCCTCTTTGATAATCTGGAGAATGCACTTGGGACTATAAAGGCTTTGCTGTTACCCTGATCTAGAGACAAGCAAAATTTTAATAAGGTATCACTTGTCATTATAATGTCAACATAGTAATTTTTTTTATACTAATCTAATTGGACTAGTTGTCTTTTCAGTCTTCTAACTAAGCACTATTATGATTCTTCATCTATGGAAATGTTACATATTTTGAGGAAGTGTCATGTAGTGACATCATTATACTATATGCAAAGAAACAACTTTTTTTCCTTGATGTTTAGATAACTGCGTGATTAAGACTAGCCATAAAAGTTATTAACCACTTTGGGATGTCAAAAGCTTTAAATTTAAATTTTAGGAAACTAGAATTCCATACACAGTGAATGTTCTAGGATCACAATTATTTCTCATCTTCACCTTGTTGTGATCCATCACTAGGGGCCAAGATGTCCTCTATGAATTCCCACCAGGCAGAACAGACCCTGCACCATGTGTCAGGGCTCTCTTATGCTATTTATGCCATGGGAAAGCAAGTGAAGGAAACAAAGAGTGTCACCAGTCCTTAGATTTCAGTTTGGTGCTGCATGCATGTTTTAGAGCTGGAGTTGCAAGACAGAGAAAACAAAAGGGAAAGAGAGGAGAAAGCAAGAGAAAAAGAGATAGAGGAAAGAGAGGGAAAAGGGTGAGAAGGAAAGCCTAATAAAAAGAGAGAGAGAAAAGAGAGAGAGCTGGACCAATCTACTCCCGTTTTTAGTTTATCTGGTGTACACCTCTGATGTAAATTTAGACTTTTCAGATATTTGTTCACACAAGGGCTGACAGCCCTTCTCCAGGAAGCAAATTGGCAGGGAGGGGGGGACAACACTGAGCACAAGTTTCCAGGTGGAGCAGGATGTTGGCTCAGAACATCTCTGCCCCACCTCTCAGGACCCTCCTCTGACCACCTTTCCTGCACCAATACTCAGAATGTTGGAGACAAAACATGCATAGTTCTGGTCCTCTACACAACTGTGCAAGCTCAGTTTCTTTGTCACTTCTAATCCTACACATCTTGTACACCATTTTGCCTGGCTGCGTAGTAATGCCCACTTTTCACCTTTCTCCTGAAAGATTCTGAAAAATCTCCCTCTAGAATCTGGCCCCATCTGCTAACACCTGGCCCCACTCTGCTTAATAATTTGGCTTCTGGATCTCTAAGTTAATCTAGGGCTCAGACTAAGATCAGTGCTTTTGCTGCTTGAAAGATCTCAATAGAGAGAATTCTGATAATTTTAGAAGCCAAATGATATGTATGTTATATTAGCTGCAATTTTTGAGATGTTCACGTTCACGTTAGAGAAGGGCTAATATTTTATCTGCCTGTTTATATTCTTGAAACCATGCAGAATTCTGAGCCTTAGTACAGCGTTTCTCTGTTTAAGCACATTATACCTGATGTAGCATTTTTTATTCCTTGCTAGTTGGTAGATCATCATCCTTCACTGTCAGGCTAAAATAGTTGGAATAAAGAAATGGGATAGAGTTTTCAATCATAAACTGGGATATGGATATTAGGACCCAATTTGTTATATTTGAGAGCCCTAAGTGCACTGTACTATTTACTCAGCCTATAAATATGAAACTGCTGTCTTTCTTGACACAACAAAATAGCTGTTTTAGTTAACTTACAGCCTCCAGAAGAAAAAGCAGTCTATATTTGGTAACATTACTTGACTTTCATAGAAAATTTTTCTTCATTTCCACTGACTCTGACAACCACACAGCACCCACACCCAGTGGTATGAGCTGTGATGATTTAATAGATTTGAAAATTTTAACAAACTATTGCTTTTCTTACTACTCTGGTTTAGGGGAAGACTCACTCCACTTTTCACCCTATAGCAAAGTAAAAATTCAGAAAGAAAAATATTTAGGTAAGATAAATGGAGAAGAAACCAGCTACATGAAACAAATCAGTGTTCTGAAGTTATACTTTTCAATTAATTTAGAAGACCAGACTTTATTTATCTTCCATATTGATTAGGCACCATGACCTGAAATAACTTCTATCAGTAGATTTCAGTTTCTAACATGATACAAGAAAAATTCAGAATAATTTTCCATAATTTTCATCCTCTTACAGAAGAACAGAATTTTTTCTTCCTTTTTAGCATGAAATTTTCTATTTCTAGAGGAATATTTTTCTTGCTTCTATTCTCAGAGGACTACACAAGTATGTAAAAAAGTAAAATTTTCACTGTCTCTTTGCTGTCGTACCTTGGAAATATTTTTTAGAGAGGACTGTGGCTATGATTGGAGAAAGACTGATATTTCTTTCAAAATGTGGGCTTACTGCTGATGGAAAGATGAATTTTAATTTAGGAATGGGGTACTTACTTGCTCTTTCACTCTCTGTCATGACACACCTTTGACAGGTTTGTTGCAGATTTCCTTTTCTGAATAGGGTGTGATAAGTAGGTGGTTCTCTTTTCTGGTCTAGACATAACTGCTGTAATTGAATCCCTCACAGGCTAAGAATGATCTGTCACTGCTTTATACCTCTAACATCTTAGGAAACAAAATTAATATAAAGCACACCTAACAAATTGCCCGCTCCAGGCTCTCTAGAGAATTTAGCAATAGTCTGTTTGCTACAGCTTGAAAAAAACTCACGGCACCTAAGAATAATTACCTAAATTTCTACATTTAATTTATTCTGCAGGAAGCAGTCAGTCTAGTTCTGCAGAGCTTTTCCAAAAGCTCTGTTCTAGTGTTAGCCCTGTATTGTATAAAATTCTGGTGTTCAGTAAGTATATACTGTAATGACACACAACTCCACAGGTAGACAATAGGCAATCCATCCTCTCTGAAACATTCTGTCCAGCAAAAGTCTCTTGTATGCCAGATAATAATAATATTGTTAGGTACCTTATGGTGTTATCATTAACTGTAAAAGTGTTTCTTTCTGTATTGATTTGGTTTAGGAGCCTCTGGCAATAATCTTGAGCAGGAGTTTGTGCTTATGAGACAGTCACCAGAGGCAGTTTCTCTCACTCCTCCTCCTCTTCCCCTCCTGGATTCTCTGATGTCCAGAGAGAAATTAATTTATGACACAGTCATCTTTACAGCTAAGAAGCAAAAATTCATTTGATTCATTATTTTTTGTTCAGAAAATATCTTATTGTTCTTCTAGTTGTTTGTTTTTTGTTTTTCTCTTTTTTTAAAGGGACTAAATTTTTGAGTCTGTGGGCTTTAAAATTGAAATTGGTACTAACATTTTAGCCCATGTTATTGTCATGTTTATTCAGAAGCAGAAAAATATCTACTGAAATATCTACTAACCCTTCATGGAATGAGGAGTTATCTGATCAGTCCTGGTGTTATATGGTTGCTAATTAAAGCTTTTGATGAACGGAGGAAGTTTTCCCCAAAGTATTTTCTCTCACAATTAAACCAAAAACAAGTAGCTAACCTCTGGCTTAGACTCACCAGGTCAGGCCCCCAACCCAGACATGAACTCCAAGTTTGCTCAAGCAGCTAGAAGAGTAGTGGTTGAGAGACATGTAAATTCTAATTTAATAACTTTTTTTTTCATGTAGCATATGAATATGACAAGAAAATCTATATTTATTATGGACGTTCATAGGATTATGATTCAGAGGCTGTGATTCTCTTTTTTTGATTTCTAAGCATTCAGCTGTTTGGCCTCATATATAAGAGCCTACTAAATATTAATTAATCAATCAAAAGATCCAAGAGGGAAAGTTTATTCCTGTGCTAAGATTTATTCAGTTTTTTTCTCTTTCATTTCAGAGGGTTTCAAAATAAATAGATGCTCTTCAAATACTGCAGCCAAGTAATTATTTTCTTTTAACAAGCTTATTAGTTTATTGAATAATGTTGAAGTGGACTTCCCAGTTATTATATTTAATTTTGGGACCATTATTTTTGAAGAGTGATAGGATTATTAGTGTCATATTAGAGTTTTACAATTTGCAATGCTATAGACAAGAGTTTACCAGCATTAACATTTCATATCCCTTTGGTTCAAGAATGGCTTCTTCCAACTTACCTATTAAAAGAACTTTTCACTGCTGGCCCATGAGTTTGTCTTTCAACAAATTTGCATAAAATTATTTCTGTAGGTTTCATTAATGATGGAAGAACTTGTATAATTTTTGAAATTTTCTTTATATAACCAAATTTTAGAGCTTTGATTGAAGCCACACTTCAAACAGCATTTTAAAGAAATAAACAATATTTTAAAGGCAAGTATCTAATATGCATTATAGGTATTTGGATGCTTAAAATAATAAGGGGCGTAATTTGTATTTTCCTTTCTATATATCATGGAAAACATGTAGCTTAAATAACTTAAAACTTGTCAACATCATTATGGCAAGGGCCAACATAGTTAATAAGAATTCAGAAAAGTTGAAAGCCTTCAAAACATACATAGGAGTAGCCTACCTTGTGTTTGGTAGTGAATCTTACCTAAAATGATGTAGTCTTGATTCTTGACTAACATGTTTATGATTTCTTGACAATCTGCAGGCAAGAAAAAGCAAATTTTCTGTTTCCTATAGCTGACTCACATTCTCATCAGAAGCAAAGACACTGATTTTTCAATGCAGCTATTCAGCCCCTTACATTCATACATTCATGCATACGTTCACTGGTATTACCATCAAAGGGATAAGTGCCCGCTCTCCTGGGCTGGCCTGCAATACTAAAGCAGTCGTTCCCACGCAGCTGAGCCAACTGTGACATTCATCACAACTGAGCAACCATCTGCCTGCATATAAAACAGGTTTTTTACCATAGACTAAATGCTGTACAGGAAATTTGTCAGTTCTCAAAACACAGTCGGAATGTATTTAACTTAGCCATATTTAATGCTGTTCCGTGGAATGAGCAAGCGTAACTGTAGCCTACTACCCAGTTGGTTTGGTTCTTTTTTCTGACAAGAATAAATGTTAGGAGGGGGATTCATCCAGAGATCTAAGAAATGTGCATTATTTAAATGCACAGGCACTGGTTATATGGTATGGAGAATGGAGAGGCACAAACAGGGCCAGCAGGTTTGTTAACTGTTTTTCCAAAGACTGTTATTTATGTTTCTTTTCCCAGAATGGATGACGAGAATTCTTTTCTTGGAATGAAGTTTCTTTATCTATAAGACTGAGTACCTGTTACAAATCTTCTTGCCTCTTTGTGAACAGTTATGTCTTCATCATGTCATGCTCTTACAAATGAATCAAGGTCAATCAATGGTAGAGGACACAAAAAAGAGGTATTGACAAGGGTTAGCAGGAAAAAGTATTAAACAAGACAGAGAAATGATGAATAGAGAGAGACCAGCAAAAGCTAACAAAAGAGCATTGGAAACAAGGCCACTACTGTGCCCTTTGGACATTGAGCTAAGAGCACTGTAGTTTTGAGGACATCTCTACTCTCTGATTGTAAGCTTTACAAAGACATGGTGCAATTTTAGACCCATTCCTGACTCTGAGACTAACTAATGATCTAAACAGATGCCAAGGTGGCTTCTTAGCAAAAGTCAATTTCTTTTTTTCTTTTTTTCAAGGTGGCATAAGTCTTTTATCTGTGTCCAAAGTCCATTTAAAGCCAGAGTTACTTGTTTTTCTATTTTTTTTTTTACTTTCAGCAGCTCAATAATTTAGTGAGTGCAATCAGCAGATTGGGAGATTAGTACCACAGAAGGTTTAATTGTGATTTAGAGCACCATTTAATGAGCTTGTAACTTAACAGAGAACTTACTACAGTCAGTGCCTGCTGATTTTAATGCTGAGTTACATGAAAATATAGTATGGACAACTTTCCAGAGTGTTGATGTCCACAGTGAATTAATTCATCCAAATCTCAGAGGTGACAAATAGCTCCTAGTCCAGGTTTTTTGCTGCAACTGCAGCGCACTCACCACCTATTTCTGCAGTTTTATATAAGAGCCAATATCTTCAGAATGTTCATAAATTGGTATTGTAAGTAAATTCTAAAGACATTGTGAAATTTGATTCTAGGTAAGAGAAAAGTTGAGCAAATTTAAATTACACTGATTTTTTTTCTTATATTATTTCTTGGTCTAAAGAGTTAGATGAATTTCCATATAATTTTGTGATACCATACTCTGTATTAATTCAAAATTGAAGCACATCTAATGACCTATTGAATGTTAATTTCTTAAGCTGAAGCTGTTAATTTATTAAGCCACAGTACTTTCTAGAATAGGTGTGCACTAACTTCTCTTTGCCTGCTTGTGAATCCAGTGATACAAAGCATGACCAAAGGGTACTGCCCCCACAAAATCATGTAAATTTATCTATTCTTCAGATAAGGTCCAAATGACAATAAAATTGGCATATCTCCATTACCTGCATCAGAAGCTGTTATGGCCTGAAGAGCTTGGGTTTGAAACCTGCTGGTCTTTGCAGTGGTTTTTATCATCCTTTAGCATAACAGCATGATGAGGTAATTGCAGTTTTGTCATAGATATATAGTTAAAAAAACAGCACCCTCAAACTGTTTTTGATGCTAAAATAATTTTCTGTGACTAAGTAAAGCTATTAAGTTTTTGGAACCTTTTGGATTTTGTAATTTTTCCTTGCATGTGGACACAGTGCCTTTTTATCATGTCTGAACTTCACTCCTACTGTTCACTGATATATTTTCAAGGTGCAATTAATTTTAGAACCTTAAACTAGGCAAAAAAGAACATCTTCTCTACTACTTCAAAAGTATTTTCTTTTTTACCTTGTCCAAAAGTATATATTGAAGAGGAATGTGCCCCTAGAATCTTAAAATTTTGGCATAATCTAGTTGCCTAGCTTAGATTGGAATCTGTTCTTCCAATTACTTTCTCTTCCTTTTTGCTTTCTCTAACACTTGCCTCTACAGACAGGCTTAACTAGCTTAGAAATGTAACAGAAGTACCCATGACTTTGATAAATGTATATAATACAATAACTCCCCCATTTTCCACAAATGCCACCAATATGTTTTGTGTTATTTCTGGGAGACTGATATTTTCTATGTGTCCAACTGATAATTAAATAAGCAAAAGATGTACACTAAAAAAATATATATATAAATGTTGTGAAATATACACCTCTTTAAAATGTGTCCTTTGATTACTCAATGTAATAAATACCAAAATTTTGGTGAAAAAATGCCTTTCAGTCTCTACTGAAGTAGCATTCATATGTTATACATTCCTGAAAAGCTTTTGCCAAACAGATCCTGTGAAGTTATTTACCACAATTTTTCTCTTTGTCGGGACTGTATGTGCCAGTCAAACTCCTTCAGTCACTAGCTGTAAAGATTAATTAATATTTGCAGTTTTGGTCATGCTACACATATAAATCTAATGTGCTTTCAGGGAGAGAAGAAGCATCTAACAGGTGCAGCTGTAGATATTGTGCTGGCAATAGATAATATGATTATTTGGAGAAAAAACATTCTTTAGAAATAGTTGAGATGAATATTCTATGGCACTAATTCAATTTTTTAAGATCCTGTTTATCTGCTGTGCACTATGAATGAGAAGTAGTGCTTGAGAGTTGTAAAATGCTTCATATTTACATGCTATTTGATTGTTTTAGCTTTGCATTTTAAGAAGATTAATCACCAAGAAATGCATCTTACCACCAATTTTTTTAGGAATTGTCATAGTATACATGAAAACTAACTTTGAAATCTATTTATCAATAATCTTATTTTAAAAGAAAATAAATTACAATGAAAATTTGAACTACTTATATCCCTGGGGACTCTGTACACTAGACTCATTTATCAACTAACACAGTCCTACAGAATTTTAATTCTAAAGTCCCTTATTTTCCAGGTGTGGAATGGGAAGATTAAAAAGAAAAAAATTCTAGTAGGTAAGATAGTGATTTAGAATCAGGGAGATCAAAGTTCAAGTATCAGTCCCACTGGCTACTTAGGTATTTAAATTAAATTGAAAAAATCCAACAGAAATGTTAATTCTGGTAAGAAATTTTTGCTGGGAGTTTTTATATGCAAGTCCATACTTCAAAAAACTTCTCCAGCCTCTTGGGTTATTCCAGTGGCTGAGGGGCTCTCTTTGCTTTATATTGAAAAATCTTTGGTTCATGGAGAAGCTGGATGGGAAGCCTTTCAGATTTCTCAGAAAGTTTCACTTCATTAAAAGTGGTTTCTTTCACAAATTTACATTGTAAATGCCCAATTAGCCAATTGTGGATTTGAGTTTTACATATCAATACTGTCTCGTCTTTCATGACAGAAAGGTCTACACCAGGTGCTATGAAATCATAGTTTCTTTAAAGAAAAAAAAGATATTTCTCTATTTTGGTTGAAGAAAGGAAGAGTGTGAAATGAGATATGCTAATTGTCATGAATACTTCCATAGATCATCACAGCTAGGATATTAAAGACTTTTACTTCAATCACTTAAACCAATTATGTAGATATAACATTTCAAAAGCCTTTAAAATTTCTTTTCCAAGTTGCCATTGTTTTCTACTTAAACTTCCTTGATTCGCATTTGATGAGAAATCTGTTCCCTCCAACAAGAAATAATTATCTTTCCTCATAAGGAAGATGCTGTTGATTATAAACATGGATTTTGTTGAGAGTAGCAACAGGGATTATAAATTATCTGATATTCATGAAAGCAATGATCTCTCTTGTAAATTGCCATCAAAACAGGGATTTGATTCCTGCTTTGTTGAAGCTGCTTAATGTCCATGTAAAACTAATGTAAGTATTAAATGCAAATTCTCTATATTTCAAGGAAAACAACAAAGCTGCAAACTATATTTGACTAATAGTCTATTCTATAAAGTTACTACTTTCTCTTTGATATTTAACTGGTCTCAGAAGCTATAATTACATTATAATCTGATTATAAAACAGTTTTTCAACTCTGAATGTTCAACAGGGGATTCTAAAGTTGAAAGATTTATATGCATAATAACATATACTTCTAATTATATTATAGAAGTTTGTGTTTGTATTCAGTCAGTCCATTTTTTAAATCTTGTTAAACACTTAGCATTACAACATTGGGTTCAAAAGGTTATACTCAATGGAAAAAATAGTGCCCATATTTTAAATTATTGAACTTTCCATTTTGTATAAAATCAGCTTCTTGTCATTGTGGGAGATGTGACAGATCTGACTGAGATTTCTTTATGTTGAAATGATAAAATATATTTTTAAGATAGAAAGTAGAGAGATATTTTTACTAGTAAAGGTAAGGTACTCATGTATTAAAATGGGAAGCACTACAGATTGTACAGCTTGTTCATGGTGTCCAATTTATTAACTACAAAACATACAATGTCATATAAATACACTTATCTTCAACAATGTCTAGAGATGAAAGGCAATGAAACCATTGTTCTTTTTAAGGTATAAAATTTCATAGAACAGTAGAGATACAACATGGTTCTCTTGACATTTAAATCAAGCAAAATTATGCACTTTTCATTTTTTTATCATTGTGGTAGAAGCAGTGACATACTACAAAGGAGAACTTAGGAACATTACCATACCATGTACAGATGGTATTAGGAAAGACCAGGCTCAATGACAGATGAAGCTTGGAAGGTACATGAAGGGCCTAAGGAGCTTCAACTGGTACATTAGTAGTGAAAATCTGAAAAAGGAAAATGTGGACACAGCTGAATGAAGCAGGGGATTTATTGGCAGTGAACGCAGACAGGTCTGAAGTGTTCCAAGTGTTCTTTGCCTTGGTCTTTGCCAATAAGATCTCTGCCCTGGCCAAAGAAAAGATTCCAAGAGAAGAACAAGCATAAGTGAATGAGGGTCAAGTCCGGGACTGGAGATCCTGGAGATGGCTTGACTCATACAGGTCCATGGGACCTGACAGCCTGTAGGCCAAGGCATGTCCTCACAAGGCTACTCCATCATATCTGAAAAGTCATGGAGGTTGGGGAAAGGATCCAACAACTGGAGCAAAGGAAATGTTCAGAAATCCATCTTTAAAAATGTAGGGAGTAAAACAGTCTCAAGGTGAGTCTAAAGACTTGCCTTGTTACCTAGGAAAATTGTAGAACAAATCCTTCTTGGAGCACATTTCTAGGGACATGAAGGATAAGGCAGTGTTTGGGAGCAGTCAGCATAACTTACCAAAAGGTAAATCATGTCTAACCAGTGTCATTAGACCTGAGGGTCAGAAGACTGGATTGGTGCATGAGGAGAGAACCATAGATATAGTGTACAGAGAAATTTTTTGACAAGTTCTGCCACAAAATAAAATCCAAACTGAGATATCACAATCTGTATGGATAGGCAAATAGATGAGTAAAAAATAGATGCAATGATGAAGCTCCATGGTTAATGAGGCTCACTCAATATTCAGGCTGACAAGTGGAATATCACAGGGGTCTTATTTTGGGATATCACTCGGTTAACCTCTTTATTAATGACTTGGAAGAAGCAACTAGAATCCGTTTTGTGCTCTCAGTCCAGTTTGCAGCTGACATCAGACTGAGATAACCTAATTTACTCAAGACAGACGGACCTAGACTAGTGGATGAATGAGGAACAGGAACCTTGTAAAACCAGTAGAGTCAAATGCAAATTCCTTCACCAAGGTAGGATGAACTTTTTTACAAAAATACAGGCTGGGTACAGAATGTGAGGAGAAGCTCTGCAGGAAAAGCTTTGGAGGCCTTGGCAAACAGAACTGAGGATGAACCAAACCACCCTGGTAGCAGAGAAAGACCACAGCAACCTGGACTATATAAGCAGGAAACCAAAGAGTGTCAGAATCCCAC